>NC_087476.1:65546844-66796844 GCF_036417665.1 Passer domesticus | reverse complement strand
TAATTTCCTGTCACAGCTCCAAAAGGGTATTGGGATGAAGGTGAGGGTGAAAAGGTTTAAAGTTAAGTGAAAGATTTGTCCACATCCAAGTTTTGCTTATAAATATGTGCATATAAATCCTTATATTTTATAACTAAAATTCAGAATTTCAAATGCAATTGTTTCCTCTCACAAAAATAAATTCTGTGTATGTTACTCATATAGTATTTTCAGATCACAGAATATTTAAATTATGCTCAGCCCTCCCAAAACCTAGGGCAGCTCTAACTCCATAAAGTTTTTTCTTGTGATTGCAGTGAACTAAATCATGTTCCTTAAAATTTTTCTCCTCAAAACAGCACATTTGAAATACACTTCACAGGAGGATGAATCATCAGAAAATTCTCCTGCCTCCCTTTTGCTAAGACTTTGAAAAATATCACTTTCCTGGGGAGATCTAGAAACCACTTGAACATACCTCACTGCAGCATTTGCATTCAAGATATTCTTGTATTTTAATCTAAATATCACATGAATAAGAGACCTGGAGCTATACAAGAATTTCTCCTTTTCTTCCTTTTTCAATCTCATTAGCATTGCCTTCACCATCTCTCAGAGGGGCTACCCTAGTTCTCTCAGGTCAGCTTCAACTCTTCTCCTTCTTACAACACTTTGAGCAAGAGAATTAACAATACTAGTTATTCTCCACATTATAAAACAACTGGTCATGTCACATTTAAACATGTTGTTTGATTTTCCCATTATGCAAAATTACTGGGTAAATGGGAAGAAAAAAGGGAGGCATCACTGCTGAATTGCCATGCATGTGTTAAAAAACCCTCATGATTGCAAGACCCAACAGGTTTTCTTTCTGCTGAACTGGGACCTATTTAAAGCAAAATGATACATTTAAAATGATTTCCTAGTGGATTCGATTAGAGAAATAAATTAATGACTGCTATTAAATAAAACATTTTGGCACCGAATATTATGGCAACTTGATTTGCATAATTTAACAGTTGCAGGGACTTAGGGAAATAACAATGTAAATGAGTGCTGAAAGTGTGCAGTAATGAAAAAGCAGATTTTGCCATGCATAAGACTCTCCCCCATGATTTTATTTTAAGGTAATCTTCTCATTTCTTAATTACATTTTTAAATAAAGGTTAAAACAATTTGTTGAAAACACCTCTGCTGTCACTTCATTCTGGTGTTGTTACAGATATGTAACAACAATGGGAAGCTTCTCTTCCCATTTATTTTTCATAAAAGAAAAGTTAATTTCTGAATATAGAAGACAGTGAGAAATCCTCAAAGATGACAAAATAAAAATAAAATCAAAATTAAAACAAACCACCCCCCCACCATTACTTTAAAACTACAAAATAGCATTTTACTGTTTCCTGTCAGGCAAACCTTGAGGAAAACAGATATTTCATATAAATAGGAAAGCACTCATTCAAATAATAATAATAATAATAGCAAAATAAAATATTTTAGTTCCATATATCTTAAATAATTAAGAGATGGATTACAGTTGTACTTCACAAATTTCACTTTGTTTAAAAAAAAATCACAGTAGCAAAATGCATAGATCAATATTTATCTGGCAATCCACACTGTGATTTTTAATTTTATCATCTTCACAGCAATTAAACACTCTGGAGTTACACTGCTCTCATAAATAACACCATGGTTCTTTTATAACATCCAACACTCGTGCACAACACCAGATAATTTGCCTTTCAGTGTGTCCTCACTAGCTGATAGGAAAAAAAACCCCAAAACCACAAAGAGATCAAGATGTATAAGGCCAGTCAAGTGCTCCATTAACATGTAAACCAGCAGATGCTGTTTCCATACCCTGCTTCGACTGGCACAAATAAGGGCAGGTACACAAACACCTAAATGCTCTCTACAGGGCCTCAGTCAAATCTGAGAGGGCCAATTTAACAATTTGTCACCTCTGACTCACCACACAGTGGGTTTGTACAAGGGACACTGCACAAGCCAAGTAAAACCAGCAATGTGAAGCCCTGTCACACATGAGCTCACTATTATTGCTGCCGTGGTGGTTCTGCTCACCCCAGCATAAAGGAACAAAACCTCTCCAGAGGATCATGTGCATCTTCTGACATTATACTGATTATCTCCATACAATTTCACCCCTCACTTTCAAAAATAAGGAAACCAAAGATTAAAAACCAAAAACCCCAGCCTGGTTATTGTTAAGGCTTTTGAATGAAATTTAATAGAATAAAAATTACAATGATAAGCTTATGACTAAAATCCTTCTGGCCTGGATGTCTGAATTAATGCAAATAATGCACTTTTTGCTTTATGGAGTGCAATCCTCACTAATCCCATGAAAAATGAGATAAAGTAAGGTGAAGTCATGGACTACAAGAGATAAGAATGCAGTACAAAATGTCTGTGTAAATAATCAGAAAGGTAATGCAGTTATGACTGTCAAAACAACAAATTAAACAAATTATCTAGCCAGATTGGTATTATAAACCTGCTATGTTACATACATTTTTACACATCTATGCACACAAACTCAAAAAAGTTTCAAAACATTTAGATTATTATTTTCATGGTTCAGCTCAGTCAAAGACACTAGATGCTTCTTAGTGGAAGTTTCTTTGAGAGATAACCTTAACCAACCTGCTGTAGAAATAAGGCAGGTTAGAAAAATCTTGATAGTATAATGAAAACAAAATTAAATGTTACTAAACATTTAAACATAAATGTTACTAAATTAATGCAGTGGAAGTAAATTTATTAGAAGCAATCTGTTGGAAGCAAATTCCACATCTGTTCCAAAATACAAGATGAACTGGTTTGATTTTGCACCTTGTACTGTCATAAATTTGAGATCTTATTTGCTTCATTCGTGCTCATGAAACATCTTGAGAAAC
Organism: Passer domesticus; assembly: GCF_036417665.1. NCBI lineage: Eukaryota > Metazoa > Chordata > Aves > Passeriformes > Passeridae > Passer > Passer domesticus. Next base: position 66,793,944 of record NC_087476.1, on the reverse strand, counting down.
ACTGATTCATCCTATAAGATAAAGGCTTATGGAGCACTTTCTGGAACCAAATATTTTTGAAAATCTGTTTTCTTAATAAACATACAGTCTAGCATTTAAATTTTTTTTTAAAAGTTTTAAGAAATGTAATAACGGAAGAAACCTAAACAACAGAAAACCACAAAAAGCCCTTCAACACTCCCCACCCCTAGAAGTTCATCATTACTTCTGAAAGGAAAGTTGCCAGATGGATAAACTTTATGCTAGCCTTTGTCCACCTAGGAGGATGCATGCCTCAAAGTCACGTTCACCTGAAGTAAGCTATGGAGCAGTTTGGAAATGCCCTCCCATACACACAGCAGACTTCACAATTCCAAAGTAATTGGCATGAGTACCAAATTCAACATTTTTTACTCAAACAATTATTTTAAATAGCTATTTTGGAACATGATATGTTTTGCGTTTACAAGTTTTTGATACTGTAACTTTTCATTTGGCCTCTCCTTTGGGCAGCTGCCAAAGGCCCCGCAGTTTCTTTCTGTATTTAACGTCCTGGCTGCAGCCCTTGATGTGGCTACCAATACAGGAGAGCAAACAACATGGTAATAGAAGCTGCAAGCTAAAGGTTTTTAAAACATCACTTGATTTCTGAAAACAAAAGTAAACTCAAACAAGAAGAATGTAACAGGTGGTTGAATAAGGAAAAGTAAGACTAGAAGCATTTACATCCTAAAATGATCATTACCAAGGAAGCCAACAAATCCATACTAATAAGAATTTGTGCTGTGTGTAACAAATTCATATCTGAATTCCCAGTTTCTACAACACTATTTTGTTTTAGTACAGCTTCTCCCCAGAATTTGGAAAGCAACCTGAGCTGAAAAGAACGAAATTGAAAAGATTTGAGTATTTGCATTAATCCAAAACTGACCTACTAATATTTTTTTTTACCTTTGAAATACATTGCAAATTAAGACTATTAAGAATAAGCTATTTAAAAAAAAAGCTTAATGTACAATGCTGTGCAATATAAATGAGGATCACTCTGGGTAAGCAGTATTAAAAAAACCAAACCCAAACCTATGACAAATTTTTAACTGCAGCAAGGTCTGCCAACAAATTCAGGTGTCAGGAGCCAGCACCCCCAAATGAAACACAGAGGACACCATTAACACTTCAAATGGGATACAGCTGTCAAGCTGTTGGATATCAAACTGTAAAAGGTCTTGCCCTGACACTGTGCCATCTCCTCTGACCAACCTCCTTTGAGGTAGCTCTTCAAACAACATCTGGATTTGCGTGCCTCTATCCTCCTCACAAAGGTTCAAAGCACAAGCATAAAAAGCCTATGCAAGCAGAAAAACTGACCTTCACCTCTGCATTTTTCTATTTTCTGATCTTTTTTTGTCCTTTTTCTTCAATAGAAAATAAAAGCATAACAGGGTTGGTGAACAGCATGGGGCACAGACTTCAATGTGGCATTTAAAGGAAAATCTGCTGTCTTTATTATGTTTCAAGAAAAAATTATCTGTCTGCCAGGAATTAATTTTTAAGTTTCCTACACAACAAGAAGATATAATTTAAAAGCTGAAAAAGAATATGTAACTAGTGTTGACACTGATATAACTGCATTTTCAAGCACAGTTTCCTTTATAGATAGGCCACTGGCAAGTCTTCAGCAGATAGTTTGTATATAATGTTACACACACATATGGCTTCCTTCCCCCTGCTCAACCAATGCAACAAGGCATGACAATTCCCATGAGGTTTTTATTCAACTTTGACACCAAATATTCTTCCCTTTGGACATCTTCTACTTCTCAGAGTTGATGTTTTTCTACTCTGCATTACCAAGCAATAAATTATTATTAGTACTGGTAAGGGGTGATTCAATGTTTTTAGTTTGATTTTTTTCCTATGTGGTTTTTTTGGCAACAAATTTAATATATTTTTTTTTAAGAGAAAAAAGCCTCATCAAATACTTTAGCAAAGATTGAGTGAAAAAAGGAGGAGGGGAAATGACACTGGAAGAAAGGAAGTACTGTTTCATTATAAATTCTTTTTTTTTTTTTATAATAAGTAGATAACATTCTTTATCAGGTCACTGAATCCAATAAAAATATTTGAATACAACATTTGCTATTAATTTGTTATTAACTTATATGCTACTGAAAGGTTTCTGTAGGGTTTAAGTTATTTTAAGCACTGAAAGAATTTGGATTAATTGGACAACATCTTGAAATAAACAGTTAATATATTTATGTATGTACATAATCACACACTGGTTGTGATTTTGCCTGTTGTGTTAGGTTCTCTTTCACCCCAATATTCATTCTACAGTGAATAATGCTAAATAACCTATAGCCTTTAAAGAACATATGCAATGTTGAACTATGTATAGTATTGAAAAAATGTTTCCCTTAAGCAAGCAAAGGAAAAAAAAAAGAAGAAGAAGAAAGAAAAGAAACCTAAAACAACCCAGAATGAAAAAGAAAAAAAGTGCACCTGGGTATCCTCCAGCTAATTCACAAATGCCTTGCAGAAAACATGAATTTTACAAGTACAGACAAAACTATACAATGAATTTTTTCCACATAAAATAGCCATGCTGGTGTAGATGGACTGTGCCAAGCCTTTGTATGATCATTCTGAATCAGGACACATTACAGTTCCATCACTTTCATCATTCAATAATCAATTAAAAAAAATAAAAGAGAAGTATCACCACTGTTATATTTTTGATAAAGCAACAACACAAATGAACAGATTTCATTTGGTTGAAAGGTGATATACTGAAAACAAAAAAAGCCATTTTAATGAGGAACTATTCTGCAGTAGCACAACCCTCTTTATCTGCATCCAAAAATACCATCAATATAAATCATGCTGTTGGCATAGGCTAAACATGATGGATATGCTTAAAATACTATTGCTGTAAGGAATGCATTATTTAATCCAGTGTATAAACAAAATCCATGCAGAATAAAGATTTAAAATAACAAAACCTCCAAACCCCTCCAAAAGAAACCAAGACTCAAGCAGAATTCATAAAGTTTAATTTCAAAGCCTCAACTGAATAGATGGTGCTACAACACACGTTCACACAGTCCTTTCAACAGGAGGAGGACACACGTACTGCTATTCCCAGGACAATGCCAGAAATGCAAAAGGAAGTTTGTCACTCCTGCAATCCACTGCCTCTTTCTTCATACACCAGCTTAAGCAAATATAAAACCTCTGTGGACTTTGCATGGCCTCATCAGAAAATTTTATCCTTATTATCTAAAACACAAGTTCCTAAAAAATAGTCCATCTTTTGCTTTCACTCAGCTATGGTACACTGGGAATATAAGTGCACAAAAGTAAATTCAAACATTATTTTTCCTCTGAAACAAGTCACAGCAAGGTGCTCAAATTCTTTTTCACACACATGTAATTTATAAAGTAATGTAATGTAAATTTAAAATCCACATACCACAACAAACCCAAGCCAGTAACAATCCAAACTGTGCTGCTACAAAGCAGTGCGAAATAACGTTAAAGGGGGTGAGAAAAACAATATTTATTTCTATAGTTAAACACAAGAAATTTGGAGGATAAGTTGCCAAAACAGAAACACAAGTAAGCCACTTCAACTAGCAAGCTTTTGTATTGTAAGACCAAACAGAACAAGTTAACGCTAAACCATAGTTACATGAGGAAAAATGAGTCAGGATATTTACAAGCTGTACAACTGAGCAGGTCTGCAGAAGAAACATCATCTTCTGTGTTCAAAAACATCACTAACTTGTGCAGGAGAAGCAGCATATAGATATACATGCAGCCTCCTAGAATCCACTGCCACATGTGAAACTAACTTAAGGAGTTTATTTACACACAGCTGATCCCTATATTCTTATGATGAACACTTACCACAGCAATTAAATGTAGCCCCAAGTCATGAAGAGAAAACTTCCACTTACCTAAAATGATAAAAAAGAAATAAATAAGATTAAGATAATGTATCAGAAACTCAGTGTTACAGATCCAATATTTAGGAGAGAAAAAAAATTAGTTTTATTACGTTTAGTTTTAAAACTTTTCCTTCTTTCCACAGCCTCTCACCAAAAAGAAAAAGCATTTTTGCAGGGGATGAAAAACTATAGTAGTCTGCATGTAGTACAACCAGCATATATATTTAATCAACCCACCTCTTCACCAGTATGCCAGACAAATCCTGTTCAGCAGGGATGGGCAGAGCAGCTGCTCTGGGCAATTCCCTGGCTGGGGGGGCAGACCCACCTCTCACTCCCCCCTCCCTCAGGGAGCTGTGTCAGGAGGAACCCTCCTGCCCGATGCAGCAACCAAAGGGTCACTCAATCACTGCACACCTGATACAGTTTCACACCTTCTGAATGGGTGGATTGATTTTAGTGTCCTTACTCAAAAGCAAGATAAAACTAAATTCATGCATCGTTATAAACCCAGCAACTATAAAATTGGCACACTATTTAATCCCTTCTGCTTAAATTATTCTTAATAACTGAAGTGGTGTTAGATCAGAAGTCCTCCATAATTCATTAACTTTGTAAGCAAAAACTGTGATAACAAAAGTTAATTCAGTGAAATATGAAATGAGGTAGTATCTGAGAGTTCCTGGGATATGAAATTTGAAAAAAAGATAACATATTGTCTCTACTGTAAATGTGTATACAGACATTCAAATCCTTTCTAAATACTGGCATGTCCCATCAAAAAAGGGATTATTTGAGGGTACACCACTCTTCAACCTTCCAACATGAAACACTACATGCGTAAGGACATTTAAAAGAGAGGTTTGGAGGAGAGAAAAAGAACAGAGTCCCTCATTTACAACTGATACCACCTTTGAACTGCACTACTTCTTTTCTAAATTTGTCATCACAGGAAGTGGTTGAATAATTTAAAACATGATGTACATTTAAATAAGAAACTTTGAAAGCCTATTAAGGAGAAACAAAGAATTTCCTAGAGAGTATAGCTGACTATTTAACAAACCCCTAATTGTTAGAAGATTTAAAATAGATTGCATGCAGTTGTACTCCTCCAATATATATTTGAAGTGCATGCTTTTTTTTTTTTTTTTTCCCCCCTTAACACAGCAGAAATATTCCTGTTATTTTGGGGACAGAGATGCCATCTAATTAGCACAAGGCTGTCATGCAGTAGAGTTGTAGAGCCCTTTTCACCTGTTACCCAGCTCCTTTCTCACAAGGGAGAGAGGGGCACATGGGTCAGGGGCCAGAAAAAAACATGATGGGTATGACAAAACACCAAAAATCCCCCTTTCACAATCCCTGTAAAGCTCTTCACTAGCTCTCTTTTTTTTTCCTAAAATTTGTATAATTGGTAAGTAAACTAAGACCTTGCAAGAAATACATTTCCCTTCAGCCATTTGCTTAATTGTTTCATATTACTTATAGATAAGACATTGCTTTTCTGCATCCTTTCATCCAAAGAGACGGTCTGCAGGAAAGGACTCAAATGCTAAGGCCCTAAACAAACGCTCAAAATGGACACAACCAATCACATTCATGATGCATTTGACAAACTAGGATTGGGAACATAGAGCACAGGCGTGATACTGTTTCTAGGGTACTCATTTTTCTACCACTATTGTACTACTACAGGATATTTGGAAACCCAGAACAACAGTTGGCTTTTAACAAACATACATAAATGTTAAGAGTTACTTAACTGCAAGCAGCAATCCTGGGAAGAGTTATCAAAATGTTTAAGTTGGGTGGCTGTCAGAATGATTGGATATTGTTAGGAATTATCTCACAGTCCTGCTGTTGTTCCTCCTGGGCAGGTCTGCACAGCGAGCTGTGCTTCCTCCCTCCATGTCACCCTGCTGTTACATCACCTAACGTGCTGTTAGAAAAATCCCATATTTTCCTTTTAAAATCAACAAAAGCAAAAAAGAAACACCATCTACTTTCTACACACTTTAGTTCTAGTAGTTCATTGCAGAACTTATTAAGACTCTGTTCTCCCTCCTAAACATGACATTGTAAATGTTCTATCACTACATATATTTAACATGCAGACTCCTTTTTATGGTACCTTGTGTCACCATCCTATTCACAATTTTGTTATTTTAAAAAACCCCACCAGCCAAACCCAGAGAGCATAGGTAGTCAAGGTGCTGATGTAAGATTCACTAATATGAACACCTATAGCTGTATCCAGAAGAGAGAAGCTGTGCTGCAAGATAAGCCCTTGGCATGAATGGCTTTCTGCCAAGTTTCCAGGCTTCAGGCTCAGAGGAAGATAAAGACACCTTGAAATCCCAGATCAGAAAAACTTGTATGAAAAGTTAACCTTGCCTCAGAGTTCAGCTTCAAGTCTACATGCTTTGCAAAACTGGGATTGTAGAAAAACAAAACTTGATTATGCTATGCAGTTAAGGCTATCTTTTTTTTCATTTTACATTTCAGGGAAAAGTAAAGCTAAATCACAGAAAATTGTGGCTATTTCACATAGGAAAACACAGTCTGTTACAGTCCAGAACCAAAATAGTGCAAGCAATAAACAGGAAACTTCTTCCGGTTTTAAGATTTTCTGTTCTGCTAAGTGTAATAAAGCTAAACCTGTCAACATCTACATGTATTTTAACTAAAATCTGAAGCATCCTGAAGTCAGACTATTCCTCTTCTGCCACATCAAGCCTGAGCAGTCTAGGCACCGACACACAGGACACTGCCTTGCTGCTAAGTACTGCACATAAGGGAAACAACACCACATTTTTCCTTCTAGCAAGCTCACTCAAGAATATCCATAAGCCCTTAATCTGTATTGCAACCAACCATTTTTATTCTCCTTCATTAGGCTCAGTTTAAAGGGATTTGTTTCTGCACCAGCTGTGGTGAACTCACAAAAAATGCCTGTAAGATGGAGATAAGCTATGACCACAGTTGCTGCTCTATTAGTTTGCTTGCATGGTGGATGTTTTTGTGATTATAGTTACTCCACGATTTAACGGTGGGAGGCTAATGGAAATGTTACTTGCTATAGTAGCAAGCTAAATCAGCTGGGGGAAGGAAAAGAAATGTGTTTACACTTGAAGATGTCACATAAAACAGTGGGAAGTTCCCACTCCTGACACCAGAACTGGCATGCTCATTCAAGGACTCATCTACACTATTACATGCTCCTTCACACTTAGGAATCTATTAATTTACAATTAATTGCATTGATTTTGTAGGAGATTTGTAAGTTCTGCAGTAATTTACAGACTACTGAAGAAATTAACTGTGCTTCTTCCAAAGATAAGAATTATTGACAACAAGGCCTTGGCATGAGTTCCTGAACACATCACTGAGAGTCTGGATTTTTTGCTGTAAATTTTACATTAATAACAGCAGAACTGATAGGTAGATTCCATCTGTCCCGCCAAGAATTTCTTCACTGATTCCTGACAGTAATCTAGCAGCAGGAAATGTAAACATCCAGATAATGTCAGCTCAACCTCTGAAGTCTGGTTAAGTTAGAGAGATTTAAAATAATGTAGTTATTGCACATATCATCTCATTGGTAAGGGCACTGTGTTCTCAAAAAAATACTCTAAATAAAGTGGGAGTCAGGAAAGAAAATCTGAAGTGTATAAAATATAATTTCATCACATTTTGAGAGCTATATTGACTGTGGCACTGAAAAAATTGATAGAGGCCCAGTGATTGAGAATGGACTTCTTTTCGAACATACACTGCATAAATCACGAGAACATGTTTTCAAGACCAGTGCTTGTCACTTATTATTTGAAAAGAAAAAACCCCAACTTTTTTAAGTTGAGGGCAGGACATATCTATATATTATTTTAATAAAGTATGAGCATTTTGATAAAACAGGATTGTGGATATTAGTTCTGGTATATTTTTAATTCTTCCATACAAATATGAAAAAAAATTACTTCCAATAAAAAGAAATCTAAGTTTTCCTCTCTGCTCAGCACTTTGCTAAGTGACAGTGTGAACAGAATTAATGCCAATGTTGGGTGAATCCCTTTCAGTATAAAGCATGTCACTACATAAAACACCCAATTCCTGATTCTGTAGCATAGAGTCATGCTACGGAAATGCAGTACCAGTCAGTGCTAATCCTAAAATGCTTGCCAAATCATGTCCTTCTTTGAAAAATCTTTTGTTCTATGTATATCTTCTTTATAATCAAAATTTTTCCTTTTCACTAATAGGCCTTCAGTATTGCATATGGCATCCTGGTACCTAAATGACCCATAAATGCATATAAATATAAACCCAAAAATAAATACCAAGCACCAAGCAGATAAAACTTCCTTACGAAGATATATCCCATGACAGTGAAAGTATGGATTGTGCAATTTTGGTGCTGAAAGATTTATCTCTGTGGAGCACCTGCTCAGTGGACACTCAGAGTTTATCTTTGTGAAATTCTGTGTTGGCCCGAATTATATTTGTGGCACTCCAGAAAAATCCCAGCGGAATTGTTAAATTGGTTGTGGTTAATTATACACTGCTCAATCAGAGAAGATTCTGAGTGATGCAGAAATTTTGATGAACTCTGAACCCATCAAAGAGGATACACACACACATACTCAAGGTAGTTGTGCAATTGGAGGCACTGAAGTTATTTACATGCAGTCAAACAAGACCAAACAAGGCAGATGATCTACAGCAATGGCATTGGTTCTCCATACAGTACCCAGCAAGAGTAGGCAGATGAGGCAGTGGCTTTTGGGGAGCAGCAAACAAGGAATGGTATGCCATAATTCTCTAGAAAAGGAGAGACTGTAAGTGTAATGGCTGAGCCTTTGACTTTCCAATGTTCTCTTAAAGAGACTTTGTAACCTTTAAGAGGCAGGGATTACCTTTTTTTAAAATGTAGTAATGTATTAGCTCACTGGGGCCTTAGAAATAATGCACAGTGCAAAGAGTGAACAAACCACGATCTCTTTCAGTTATATTAATAACCCATAAAGTTAATTGTCACAAGAAGTCTTTTGTGCAAAACTGAGAGCTGCTTGAATATGAGAAAATAAAGGCCCCAGAGAGGGAAAATATCTCCCTGGATCATAACTATCTCTTCAGTTTCAAATGCAGTCCCACCTGTCCCCATGTAGCTTCTATTAGCATATCTTTACCGTAAGCATGTAAACAAAATAACAAAATGAATATGACAGAATGTTGGAGAAAAGAGATCTTTTGCTTCTGATAGACCATGTCAATGTGCATGGTTGGAATTTGTACAATCCCAAGTTGATGTCACCAAGACTGGGAAGAGAATATGCTACAGACAAGCAAAATCAACACCTAACTGGACATCAGATAGGATTTCCACTTGAAGAAGCAGCCAATTTTAACAGAGATGTTCTTTTGACATATGCTAACAGCTGTAAACTGAGTGCACCTATAGGTGGTTTGTAAATGCCTTTCATTGAAAGCATTTTCAATTTTCTCTAATTTTTATTAGAGGCATTGCCTAAAAGATTTATCTGAACAGTGTGGGCACAGACACAGTTACCCAGAATTAACATTCCAAGTGCTACCAGATAATGTGCAATATACCAGCCTTGTAAACCCTCATACTATATTTTGTGTCTGAAAATTTGTGAAGTGTAACATCATTTGACTGTCTCATTTTTTTAACAGCACATAGCCCTGCTTTCCTCCATCATTGCCTGTTGCCATGCTCCCACCTATCTCCATAACAAATGAGCCTCGGTGTTTACTCTGATCAAAATTCATAGCAACAGCTGACTGCTGTGGTTCTGCACTCATCTACAGGAGTAAAACAGGCTGTGGGGCTGATTAGTGATCAGCTGGGCTATACACCGCTACTGAAAAATGTTGCTACTGACAGTCACAGTTCATTTGTGCCTCATTGTGATAGATGCACAGAAAATATGAAAAGAAGGTCAGGAGCTACTTAGACATACTTAGACCATTAAAATGGGCAGGATGAACCTCTCTAGGTAAGTCACAATGAAACACAGTAGACAAGCAGTATCACAAAACATTAGCTTGCTGTGTGGTGGAATATTAGCATATGTCAAGGCCATCACACTGAAGACAGAGTCACTCACCAGCTCACCAGTCACTCCAGGCTCACTTGAGCAGGACAGAGACAGCCACTGAGCCAAGGTGTTTGATCTTTACAGGGCAGCTAGAGGTGACTAACAGCTGTAATCTACCCAAGAGCCAAGGCAGATGTTTGCTTGGCAGGGGAGCCCAGAGAGATGTTCTCTGCTGTTGCAGTTTCTCCTGATCGCTACTTAAAATTTTGGCCATCCTAAGTGATTTCATCCACTGCTGTGAAAGGACACATCCCCTCACTGTTCATGTGGTACAGATCATAGAGTTTATTTAAATACCTACATTGGTTTTCACTGGGGTAGAGTTAATTTTCTACACAATAGCTCCTATGGGACTGTGTTTTGGATTTGTGCTGGGACAGTGTTGATAACACAAGGATGTCTCTGCTGTTGTTAAGCATCAAGGCCTTCTCTGCCTCTCAGCCCACCCCACCAATAAGAAGGCTTGGGGTGTACAAAAATCTGGGAGGGAACACAGCCAGAAGAGCTGATCCCATCTGACCCAAGGCACATCCTATACCATATGCTCAGTGTATAAAGCTGGGGGGAAAAGGAAGGGGAGGATGTGTGGAGTGATGGCGTTTGTCTTCCCAAGTCACCATTACATGTGGTAGAACCCTGCTTTCCTGGGGAGGGATGAACACCTGCCTGCCCATGGGAAGTGATGAATAAAGTCCTTGTTTTACTTTGCTTGTATGCACAGCTTTTGCTTTAACAATTAAACTGTCAACCCATGAGGTTTTTTTTCAATTCTCTCCCCCATCTTGCTGAGGGGAGTAAGGAAGCAGCTGAGGTGCCAGCTGGTGCTAAATCACAGCACTGTCCAGATTAAAAACTCAGTCAGAGTAGTCTTCTAAGGGAAAACAGAGCTACCCTGTGGTCATCCAGAAATGATAATGGGTTTTGCACAAACAGACAAGGAGATTGCCTCTCAGAAATATGATGTATTTCCAGGATATGTTTGGTTTGGAGGGAGGAACAAAACACAGAGCTTTAGGAAGGAAGAAACACATTCCGTATACTTAGTATTCCTTGCATGTACATGAGCACAGAAAAGCCATGAACGTAAGCAGTTACAAAATCAAGAAAGATAAACTTCTAGGAGAAAAACCACAGTGTTTAGGATCAGGAAAGAGCTGGAAGGTTGGGTCAGTAGAATACTGTTTTCAGAGTAAGGAGGTATTTAGAAGCATCACATCAGGCTGTGATGTGATCTGTGAAAGGGCTGATAGCCATGGCAGCAGTGACCACACAGTGTGTTTAGCTCTGTGTGAACCCAGATGTAAGAGCACTGCCCAGAAGAAACAGACCAGTTCATGGAACCAATGATTAACGTGTATCTAAGGAGGGCAGTATATTGACCTTCACTGTAAATATCACAAACATCAATTGAACGGTTTCTTGAGATGGGCCCGTAATAAGATCATGAAAAAGGAAGAAGAGCTGATTTTAACACCACGAAAACTTAAGATTATCAAGTGCTAAGCATTATGCAAAAAAACCCCAAAACCCAAAGCCCCCCAAATTCTACACAAACTCTAAGAAGCTATCACAAATTTCTTTTTTCTACAGCTCAAGCCTGTCACGTCTGCTACCTTCCCAATACATAAAACTACAGACCAGCTCATTAATTCCCTCAACTCTACCCTCAGAACAATAAATGTAAAGCATTCAAAAGAAATAATAAATTACAGCCACCCTTAGAGGTATTGCAGCTCCTTTCTTTTGTCTAACTTCTTTGTAGTATTAACATGCTTCAGACACTCTTAGTTTGTGGAATGGCAAAGGGCAGACGTCCACAGAAGAAAACCTGTACAACTCTAAAGCTTTATTGTCAGGTAGCTCCACTGAAATGATAATCTGTAAATATGAAAAGCATTATTGCATTTTTGAAGCTTGCTGTTTAATAAATGAGTGTGTGCACGTACTTGTATATACACAGATACAAAACCACAAAATGTTTCATTTCCTCATTTTGATTTTTAAAAAATATTTATCCTAAATTTCTACCAATTTTACCTACATGTTTACTTTATTCAGGAAAGAGTAAGAGTATTGAAAAATCAAGACGATAAAGTATAGAAGATGTCCCAGTCTTATATCACTGCACCGTGTTTCTGAATATCCACAGTTGCAATTGGTGTTTCTTTGACAAGCATTCTAGATTAAATAAATGAAGCCACATGAGTCCTGTATGTCAAAATGCACAGAACTGAGACAAACAGCTTTTCACAGAAGATTTTTGAAGTCATAAATCTGGAATAAAGGAAAGGGATATATAGGGATTCATTATATGCTTTACCCCATAAACTTCAATTTAGAGAAACTAAACACATAAAACAAGATTACAATTTTATAACTCTATCATATATTATAAATTAAATCCTTGGAACTCTTGTTTTTCCTTATTCTGTCAGCTTATGCCTGTAGACTGTGATACCCAACAATGGAGGTATATAAATTCTCTGTCAGTATAGTAACAATGTGTTTTGCAAATACTATATTCCTAAAGCAGATTTCACCCATGGCCATAATATTTTACAGTAAAGCTCCTGCTTAAACTGTTCTTTTACAGCTGATAAAGGTTTTAACCTACCAATAACCATCTATGCACCTAAAGTATTACCCTGGAAATGGTACCAAGTAGCCTGCATGTGTAAAAGTAGTGTGGGCTACAGACAAGAAAATAGGGAAACAAAAAAAACTGGGGCTGGTAAAATGCTGGGTAAGAGAACAACAAAAAAATCCTAAACCATTATTACACCTCCACCTCTCCCCATAATTGAGACTCAAACATGTTGAAACCTATTATTTAGCAGCATACTCAATGATCAGCAGTCTTTGGGGATTTAGTTTTCATTCAGCACGATTTTGCAAAATTCTACACCAAAGGCTATATCAAGGAGTTATGCTTTCAGGGGTGTGCACATACTGGGAAACAAAACTCTTTTGGTGTGTATTTTGATGAGTGATACAGAATAAGGTATCAGTTTATGTCAAAAGGTATAATTTCCCACATAAATAGGCTTATAAAAGCTGTTATTTGAATACATGAATATAAAAGGAATTTTGTAGGGCACATCAGCAACAAGAATTAAATCTTTAGAGGATGGCAACTACAGGAGCATTTTCCAATTAGGATGCCCACTGTGATTCAAATATGAACTTTTCAACTTGCATTTAGAGTTTTCTCAATGTTACACCTTTAAGTAAAACCCACCAAATAAATCAGCTCATTTCCAGAACAAAAAGTCACATCTTCCTAAAGTGTTTATCTGTGAACTGACAGTCATAGTTTAATTATCATGGAACTCTATAAATTATAGCAACATGAGAGCTGAAATTGCAAAAAAGCCTCCAAGATTTCAAATGACAAGGCAAGTCATATTAAAGTGTAAGTGGCAATATTCCTGAGGCATGATAGAAAAATTGATAAACACTGCTGACTCATACAGAAGAAGCCAGTATCTTCAACAAAACCCACTGAAGCAGCAAGTATAAGAATTTGTACTAGATGGTTAGACCCTATCTAGTCAAGGGCATATTGGCTGCTGAAGCAAAATAAAGCAACTGTAAAGCTGACTTCATGCTTTTCATCTAAATTCTCTTAGTCTGCCTTGCCCTGGTGGCTCAGATTTGTTACTTTTGAGCAATTTGTTTTAATAATCTTCCAGAAATCATCTCAGCAACATTAACATGCAAGGGATTACCATGAAAAAAAAATAATAGCATGCTTTATATATCTGCTCATTAAAACACGTTTAGGTGGTGGGGAAGTATCCCCAGAGCATTCCAGAATGATGCAGCATTTTGGAACAGAGGACAGCAGTAATAAATAATTCTATAGCAACTAAAAAAATCCCTGAAGTTCTTTATAAAGAGGGCACAAACACTTCAAACAACAGCATTTCAATTCACATCTGTTTTCTAGCCAACAGCACTCATAATTAGTTATTGTTATGCTCATGTCCACAATTTCCTGTCTCAAGTAATGTCCTCAGTGTTTTTAAGTTATCCAGTAACCAAGTCAAATGAATATACAAGGAGAGAAAATAAGCAAAGGTGAAGAGTATATGACTTGCTCCACCCCCACACAGTTTATCTAAGTACAGTTGAGTTTTTATCTATCTGTATCCCTTCAGAGAAAGGAAACTGGATAAACTCTTCCTTTATTTTTATTTCTGTTTTGGTTTTGTTAAATGTTTCATTATATATACTCACAATGTATATTAAATACACAAAAATATTGCTGTACTGTTGTATTGTTCCAGTTTGATATTTACATAATGGGAATAGAAATGGGATGTATTTCAGAAATCTCACGTTAGACCTTCCACGAGAGGAAAACAGAATAAAAATATAATCATTAAAATTATTCAGCTAAAAGAGATACCAGAATGGATAGGGGGAAATAGGAAGCCACTTGACACCTCTATCAGTTTTAAAGATTGATACTTATCATGAAAAGCCTCTTGGCCAAATCTGTAATCTGGCACTAAAGTCCACTGAAATGCATTGTTTTGGTCCACTGTTCTTAGATCTCTTTCAGAACCTCTAATTTAGAGCTTAAATTGTTTTGTTTCATTGACATTAAATGCTATCCCCAAGTATATGTCACTCAGGGCCTTATATGAATTTTTTTCCTGGCATTTTCCTATTTATATATTTTTCCTTCCTTTCTGAAACACTATAACTTCTAGAGGTTGTTTTACAGAATGTGACTAGGTTAAAAAAATTATAGAGGTTAAAATTTATATCAATTGTAGAAAATGTTGTTTGCCTGCAATTTCTAACAAGCCTGTCCCAAACTGAGGCATTTCAACAATATTTCCCTTTCCTTATATGATTTGCAGTTACTTAAGGAGCAATTCATTTTGTTCCCTGGTTTGATTCAATCATTTGTGATATGTGATATGTCACAGCAGTACTCCCTCCTGAGTTTTAGTAGCCAGTACATTGATATATTTGCATTCAAAAACCTATGCTTCCAAGTTATCAAAGGTTGTAGTTACAACATCTGGTGTACAGCATGTAAGTGATGTGTAAAACATTGTTTATAAGGTCAGGAATAAATATTTTCATGTCAGGAGTGATCTCTCTTTCTTAAAAAAAAAAAAAAAAGAGCAAATGTAAAGAGGAAAAGGACAATTATTAAAATTAATTTTCATTAACTTTTCAAAAGCAGACAGAATTTTTTTTGGTTTATTTACCTTTGTCAAAACTCTTGTCCTTGAAGTAGAAGCATGGCAACTAAACAAGTACTAAGTTTATATAACATTTTCAGAGTGCTCTGACCCATTAAATACAAATTATGTAGTTCTTTCAAATGTGCCTTTAGTCAGTTGGTTTCTATCTACATGGATAACCAGCATACAGAATCATCTTTTAATGGTCTTGCATTCAGCTTGATTTCCTAACGTATTCAGGGTCAAATCAGTCATAACCTTTTCTCCAGCTCCTCATCCCTGAGATCATCAGATCAGATTTGTTCTTCCTCCTACTTTTATCAGTCATTGAAGTCAAGCCTAGGGGTATTATTTCCATTTGCACAGCTTTATAGCTTCAGTGCATGTTTGGAGGTTATACAAAAAATCCTGTTGTAGTCTTCTCTCTTATTTTCTTTCTTATTGTTAAGGATGTCTCTTTCGGTGCTTTCAGCAAATGCGCTGGCCTCAAATTCTGTTTTAATTTCTGTAGTTAACTCTCTGGTGCTGACATATCTCATGAGCACTGATGAGGATAGACTGATAAGGAATTTAAAAAGACTCCAACAACCTACAGGCCTGAATCAGATGACTACATCCTAGTTAGAATTCCTAAGGGATGACAAAAAACCACCAAACTACCTAACCTGAGTACTTAAATTGAGACTTTTTCCTTCAGGTGAAAAAACTGCATAAAATCAGCTGTAACAATTGCATTTTAATATCTTTTGCTGCTGGATCCAAGCTACAAATAAAAAATGCTACATTCTAAAAAGCTACATTCTAAAAATTGACTTTTTTCCCTGACTGCACAATAAATATGGGAGATTGATGTGTATGGAAAAAAAACCCCCAGTTATTATTTTGACCTTGCTGCCTCTTTGCTGCTAATTATGATTAATTATTTTGAATGGTGATTCTCTTTGAGAAAGAATGCACATACACAATGCAGCATGACACAGCCCTTTCACAGGATCAGCAGTTGTCACATAATAAAGCAGCTTAGACTGTGCTCCATAGCTCACATTGTACAGGAGGAAACTACAAACTCAGGACTAGGAATGATGTAATGGCAATAAAACTTCTCAAAGATGTCACAAGCAAAGATCTAAACAATTCCATGATGAAAAGAAAGAATAATTTTATTATCAGTTCAAATATATTTTGATATTTTCTTTCCCAAATGGATTTTTAATGTAACCCTCTATCTTTCTTCACATTTTATTCTTTTCTGCTGGTTCTATGGACATAAAGGGGTTTCAAAGAACTTAGAAACATTTCCACATTACTTCAAAACAGGGACATCACTGGAAAGGTGTTTTTACCCAGGGCTTTTATAAGTGCTTTAGTGTAATACTTGCAGCAAATTACCAGTATCTTGCTATGGAAGGTGATTTAATGAACATTACTTCAGGACATTTTTGTACGCGTTTGCATAGAGTTTCTTTGAACACAGTGAACTGAATTAAATCCTGTAGGATGCATCCCTTGATAGCCCTGATCAAAGACTGAGTCAGACCATCAGAAACTACTAGATGTGTTAGTTTCCATGCTATGCCTTCTCCAGTTTTAACCTCAATATATTCAGTATTCAGCAGCCAAGCTCTTCTTACTTTCAAAGTAAGAAGAGCTGTTTTCACCAAATAGCATGGAAGAACTAAAAAGAGTATATACAACTTACACACTGATGCTGCTGACTTCAATTCCTTAATGACTGATGCTGACTGTATACTCCAAAGTATCCACAAAAGTAACAAGAAACTTTCTTATGCCAGCTTAAGGAACAAGAAATAATTACTTTGGTCGTTGTAAAAGTGAACTAATAATGCAGAAGACTACTAAATCCTATGAGATTAAGGGGGCTGATGTGTTGAATAAATTAATAATGTTAACTTTCCCCTCTCCCCAAGTATGTTTTTGTGATGTAATTTTGCATAGGGAATAACAGAATCATAGAGTGATTTGGGTTGGAAGGGATCTTAAAGCTCATCTAATTTCAAACTCCCTGCCATGCCCAGGAACACGTTCTACTAGACCAGGTTGCTCAGAGCCCCACCCAACCTGTCCTTGAACAATTCCAAGGATGGGGCATCCATCACTTCTCTGGGAAACTTGTTCCAGTGTCTCCACACACTCACTGTAAAGCATTTCTTCCGAATAGGTAATCTAAACCTACCCTCTTTCACTTTTAAATCATTCCCCTTGTCCTATCACAACATGCCCTTGTGAAAAGTCCCTCTCCAATTTTCTTTTGGGCCCCCTTCGGTATGAGAAGGCCACTAAAAGGAGCAGAAAATTCAAAAAGAGGAAAATTTTTCTTTAGCTCTTCACAAAAATTTACTTAGGAAAAAAGTGATGAGAAAATAGTGTGCAGTAAGGATATATCCAGATATTGCACTGAATGTAGCATTCAATAGCAAGAAATCACCTTACTGAGTAAATCCTAACAGCTGCTTTTGTGGCTGCTTATTTTGCATTGGAATTCTGCACTCAGATTTAAAAGTTTCTTGAAATAAACTTAATTTACAAAAATACCATTTACTGTGGCATCCCTTCTCTTTTCCCAGAGGGGAGAGTTCTGTCCATATGGTATTTGTATCTCTCTTTTTATCCAGATTTTCCTCTCTGCTATCATCTGCCATTAAATCTTACATAAAAGTACAAAACATTATTTAATGTATGACACAAATTTTCCAGGTGAAAATTTTCCTTGTTACATAGTGAGCTGAAAGTTGCAATTTCCCATCACTTTCAGAGTGTCTACAGTCACATTATGGTCAAACTCTTAGGTAGCTGCAACTTTATGCAAATTCTTCCCTCCATGCTGAGTATCAGGAGCTACCTTGCCAATCAGCAGCATTCAGGTGCATGTGACTCCAAAATTCTGCCAGGCATTCACTGCATCTTTAGGCATCCCACATATTAGAATTTTTTTCTTAGTTGCAAATGCTAGCTTTTTAAAGGGGCATGGATGTGCTAAATATCAAAGGATCATCCTGAAAACACACAGTCCTTCTGGATGTTAAGTTTCAGTCATGTTAAGTTGACTTAAATTTCATTCAATGCAAACAACACGCAGTTTTCAGAAGCTGTCTAAAATTCAGTAGTTTATTCTATAAATGACTTAAAAACATTGTCAGTCATCATATACTATACATTAATTTCAGTTACAGTATAGCAGCCCCTTTAAATCTACCAAATATAAAACCCATGGAAATTTAAAGGGTTTGGAGACACATTTCTAGCTAGCCTTAGTTCAGTTGATTATGTTTCCATTTTCTTCACTAAATTTCAGCCTCCTGAACAACATGTAAAAATATATAAATAAGTTAAGAATACCTTGCTTCTCTGGCTGAATTTCTTTCTCTGAGTAATATCCATTGTTTTCACATTACATTGATGCAGGTGTCACCTGCTTTGAAGGTACCCAGAGACTGCCTGAATTAGAGGACAAATAGATATTTGCATTTCAAAATTTATATACATTTTTCTAAGAACACATTTATACACTTCATGCAGTGTAGGCAATTTAATTCAGGAATGTCATGAAGACTTGGACCACCTTGAAAGAAGTGTGATTCCCAGCTGCTTAATCTGTGTAAGGGAACGAGTTTTCATTGGTATGCTAGAATTTCTTTGAAATTCTAAATACCTGTGTGGAAAACTGGCTCCAATAAACACAATTAGGAATGCTGCTTTACATTTGCTGGGCCACCAACTGTCTACAAATTTTATTCCATCAGAGACTAAAGAAACCTTACATCAACCTTTATATCCCTCCTTCAAATAAAGTATCTCTTTACTCACATTTTCTTTGCAAGGGAACAAGATGGAATTACAATGGCATTTAATGAAAAGAATTGACATTAAACAGAGAAAGAAACAAGCAAAATTTGAGGTATTCCTGCTGAATAAACACAAACATTCCACAAAAGTTGAAGTACAAAAATATTTCTCCCAGCAGCAGCTCTTTTCTGCCACATGTTTGGCACTGCAAATCTCAGTAACAAAATTCTGCATATCTCCACAGGACAGGAAAAGTGACAGAGATAAAAAGAACCCTACTTTTTATTTTTCTGACTTCTGTGGATTTGCAGTTTTGTTTGTATCCTAATGCTTTCCATAAAAATTAATGCAGCTTTTGTAAAGTAAGTCAGAAAGAGAAAAGGAAAGATATGAGGAGCAATTCAATCAGAATGGAAAAAAATAATCCAGCCTTAATTCATGTTATCACATTTTTGTGCACCAGTTAATATGAGGAGATTTTGCAATATTGACAAAAATTTATTTCTTTTACACAATTTAAGAGAGGAAACTTTATTGCATCTGTTTTTGTGGCATGAATATCCAGACGAATTTAGATAATTTAAGATTTGTCAATTCCCCAATTGTTAGCACTCATCTGACATAAAAGATCTCCTTACATAACCTCAGCTCAAGCTTTAGGAAATGCAATTCCCCAAAGCATTAGTCACTTTCAAAAATTTAGGTCAGAGAAGATTTCTGCCCTTCAACATCAAAATGCTATTTCCCTGAAAACTCACAGGGATTATATTCCATTTCATGGAAAAGTTCTACGGAATACAACAGAAAGCAAAGTGCAATCATCAAACTTTTGCCAAGGCCTTGTGCCTACACATCAGAGAAAAAGCTCAAAGAGTGAACTCCGGAAGGATGAGACCTCTCAGGTGATGTGTGTGAAGCAAGGGAAAGTATTGTGCTGTTTTTTGTCAGGTAGATTCCCTGAGTACTTTTTAAAATTGCAGCACATCTCTTCACCCACAACCTTAGAAAAGCCACAGCAGATTTGACAGTGGTCTGAAGTATGGTTTCTAAGGTAGGATTAGAAATGCATCTGAATAAAAATACCCTCCCCAGCCTTTATCCATCACTCCATGGATTACACATATTACACTCATTTACACTTAAGTGACCCGTGTTTGTTAAACCTCCCTTCTAAATTTAGTGAAAGGGGCTGAGAAAGACAAATTTTAGTTATTAATTTTTAAATATGTATGTAAGAAGTAAAAATTCATAGAACTCAATAATAGGTGTTATTACTGCCAATTCCTGCTAGCAATGTACAATTGGCAAATCACATCATTAAAGAAAAAAACCAAAACCCACTGCACAAAAAACCCCAAACCAGTAGGCTGATACTCACGTTTTGTCAGGAAAGCAAATGTCCATAACCAACAGTACAAGTCAAAGGCACTACTAAAGTAATAACAAGTCCACTTTTTTCTTTTGTTTACGCCAGTTCCAACTGGAAATTGTAACAAAAATATCTTAATTTATTTTTAGCTGAATTCTGTACTCTCATAGTCTCATCTGTCATTTCTTTACATATAGAAACTTCACTTCAGCATTAGCTACAAATCAGACTTGAAACAAACACCACCACTTTGAATTCTGTAGCCTTCAGCTTTATTTCTACCCCTACAGTGCATAAAGTGTTAATATAAACAGGTGAGGGGAAGTGTGGAAATGTCATGATTGCCTCCTTGAAAAAATCTGTTCCCTCACTAGCAGTTTTCTGCTTCCCTACTAAGAAATAAGACTCAGAAAAGGGTTTTGGATATCTAGGTTTTAGTGCAGATTTCAAAATCCTTTGTTGGTACTTCAGCTGAGACTTTTGCCATCAGACAGAAATGTCACTCTCTCTCTATGAATCTGTTTCTAGCTTGAGAAAGATCAGCAGAGACTAGATGAAGGCTAGTCTGTCTAGTTATATAATTACTTAAGGGAAATTATATTATAAAGACAACTGAGAAAAAGGAAGTTATGAAAAACGTGACTGAAAAGCCCAAATAATATTAATTTTAAAGCACTTCTCTGGAGATACACTTGCATAATCATAAAATGTATAAATTAAAAAAAATAGTGTCAGTACATCAAAACTGAGTTTTAAGAAGCATTTGCACACCAGAGATACCGCAGTATTTAACTATGACTTCAGTCCTTCTGCTGCAATAACCACCCAAGAAAGATGTGCTTCCTAGCATGGTTTGTCATGAACACAGAAATCAACTGTGAAGCTTACAACTTTTTCTTGTAAATCTTAGAGGATCCAGAAATGTAATATTAAGAACATTTTCTTATTAAAAACTACTGATGGATCAAAATAAAGTCTCCAGATTAATACGCCATCAGAAAATGAATGTGCTTTAAAAAAAAAAAAAAAGTTTTGCGTAAAATGTACACTACAGTATATACCATAGATATACTATATATCTATATATAGTACTATATATACTATAAATGCATATATGTCTGTGTGTATATATATGTATGTATGTATAGTAGAATTGTGAGTCTGTGAGAAACTCCTGATGAAGATCACACAATTTGAAAATTGACCTTTCTTTGTCTGGTACTAGCACCCTCGCATATTATTTCCTGAACCTGATGAATTTTATTTTTATTCCTGTGCCACTTGAATTGAGGCATCTTATCAGTGGGTCACTAAATTCCAGGCTTGCTTTTAATTTCCACTTGTTCCAATCAGTTAACTGTGAGTAAAAAGAACAGCTTCTATTTACTGTGGAATTCTCATTTTCTGCCTCATTGAATTTTTATTTGCATAAAGTCAGAAATTCACCTAAATAACCAAATTATCCTACCCAGTCACAGAATCACACATCTGAATAAATTAAGAGAAAATTGAGGTATTTGTCTCTCCTATTCTCTTTTGGTCTTTAATTTTTAAAGAAGAAAACAATTATCCTCTGAGTGCTGTATTATTTTTCCCTCACACATAAAATATACTAGTATCAGACTGTTCTTCATTCACCCAATTCACTGACACTATATACAGCTTCTATGTCTGTATTCTGATGCTGAAGTTGAAAGCCAGCCCAGAATTTACAGATGATGCCCTAGGAGGTTACATACACCATTAATAAGTACTGGTCCCTGTAGCTCTCATGTAGTTTATGACACAACACTGCATCCAAACATTAATAGCTCCTGTTTGTACACTGGAATTACTTTGATGAAAAATTTCCTTGCTGTTTTTCTTTTTTTTTTTTTAAGACATAAATAAAAGGCTCAATAGGTTTTACTGTAGACATCACACAACATTAATTGTTTTTAGAATTAAGACGTGCCTAAAGGAAAGAAATGTTTTGAACTTTAGTCATGTTTCTGTCAAAACCTGCCTAAATTTAGTCTTTGGGATGGCAGCATCTGAAATAATAACATCACATAAATTCAATGTCTATGTCAGAATAATCTGGTAAAGTTTCTTGCAAAAAAAAAAAAGTCAAACAGAGAACTTCACCCTTTCAGACAAAAAACTCTCTAATTTTGGGATACTGTCGCTAATTATACTGCATTGAGAACAATTTCCTTATGTAAACACAGGCTGAATTCCAGTCTACCATCATATTATATATGAATGGATAACTTTATGTAGTAGAAGGGTACAGATAGTTCATGGTTTGTCCCTTGAATGATTTTAGAATACTTAACTGTGGAGGTATCTTGCCAGCTTGTCCAATGTATACATAACAGAATTGTTTCTTTATTAAAAAGGTTTTTCTCTGTCTTCTAGGAGATTTTTTTTCTGATTTAAAAGAGATTTTAAGCCTTTCTTTTACAATAAAAGGTACCAAAAAAACAAACCAAAACAAAAAGAAACCCCAAACCCAAATCACAGTTTATTTCATTTGATACTTTGTTGCATTAAACAAAAAAAGCTCATGTTTTATAATTCCAAGGAGCTCATACATCCGTAGCAGAGAGGTTGCATTCTTCTGTCAAGTCATCAAGCAGTCAAGGCATAAAAGACAGGTTTTCTTCAAATCTATCATAATTCTTTAAAATTGCAGACAGAGGTATTCCTCAAAATCTTAGGGAAAGCATGACACCATTAAAATCCTCAACAAAGCCTCATGAGAACATGTGCAATAAATTAGGAGCTTCTGCCATTCTCTTGCACAGGGACAGAACAAAAGTCACTGTCTACCTTTTCCCTTCACAGTGATAGAGGCACAGCTTATGATGAATCACAGAAAAAAAAAAAAGTTACGTGGTGACTACCTACAGAATAAATTGAATTCTTTGTGCAGTAAAACCACTTGATAAATAGCTTTTACTTGGCACTTCTGACTGTCTTCACCTGCCCTCTGCCCACAAATCCCTCTCTCCCTTTCTCACTGTGCTATTTCTGACATCCCTAGGTATCAAGCCATAAGGCATAGCTACTGTTTAAAAATTGTCACCCATCTAAGAGCCAATCCCTCTAGTCCCCAAACCCACAATGTTTTCTTTCAAAAGAGCTTAAAAACCACACAGCAATTAACTTGAACACACTGAGGCATTATGGACTGTCAGTAAGCAATGCTCCCAACTCTGTATCTCTGCACTTTCCACAGCTGAGAAAATGGTTAATAGAAATGTCACTTTAACTTTAAATGTCTAGAGAATGACAACCTCTAGATGAATTTTATCATTAGTGGAAAGAAACAAACACTTCTGTTGTATTTTTGGCACTAACCTTAGGATGTTAAAAAAAGGGCTTTTTCTCTGCACTGACTACAAAGGGAGGTTGTACTCATGTGGTTCACATGTGGATACCTGTGTTGGGAATGCATTAAGTAAGATAGACCCTAGATAGACAGTGTAAAACAATGAGGCATCTCTATCCTCTACAACACAGTGGTAAATGATACAGTATAGAACAGCGCATGGATAAAATACTGTGAAAGCTTCACTTAGCAACATGTGGAGGAGTACAATTCACATACCATTGCTGTGGTATGCAGTGACTGATTATTGAAACACTACAGCTTGAGAAAATGCACAGCTAAAATTGTCAGTAAGATTTTTATTTTCACTTTCACAAAAAAACCTCATCTACAGGAAACTCATCTACAGAAAACCAGATGCTTAAGTACTTTCAAATACTGTAGGAAAATGATGAAATATTGAAAGTTTTAGAGCAAACCCCAATATTCTAAGGTAACTCCCTACCATGATCATTAACAACAAAAACCACATAAAGAAATGTTAGACAAACATAAACATTCTACTCTGAACAAAATATTTCTGAGCAGAAAAGAAGAAACAGAAAAGACAGCAGGTAAAAGCATTTCTCAAATAGCACCATATTCTTCTAATTTCTTTCTCCTTCGTTCAAATGTCAGCATAGTTAGATCCTTGTTTATATTTCCCATGTTGTTTAGCAGGATGAGAAGGGCTCAGAAAGGAGACAGAAGTTTATTTAATAAAAAATGCCATTACTAGAAAACTAGTAATAGAACTATAAGATAAGAATCAAATTTGAAAATAGCAAGTTTACATTCTCTAAAATAACTTAATTAAAACAAAATCACCTTATTCAACATCTAAAGATAACATTGACGCAGTACCCCATGTAATAAGACTGCTGCATAATCTTCAGAGGACAATCTTTTACCTAAAACCCCTTCTTATTCATCCTTCTTTATGCACAGAATTTAAGCAGAGCAAAAGCTTTGTAAAGCTGACTTAATAACATGCAGCAGAGACTGAAAGACCAGGAAGATGGAGCCAAAATATGAGAAAACCCCTCCTCTCCCCAAAAGCTTATCAAGAAACCAGCTGCCTGTAATAAGGGCTGTAGAGAGCAAACAAACTGAAGATCATCTTTGTGGACAGCAGCTTTACAGCACCAGCACAAAAGCTTTAGTTTAATGTGTCTTAAAGCTGGTTTCCTAATAAATGTGAGAAAAGGTCATTTTTGATTGAAAACAGCATTTCAATAATAAGAATTACCTAATCAACTTGTGAACATATTCTTCTTTTATTATTAAGATGTAATAAGCAAAGGATAATTTGTGGAATGGAGGTTAATATTTAAAAGATTTTTTTCCCCAAGTTGTATTCAAGGAAATGATCCAGCATGGCTTTTCCTGCCTCCTGTTATGGAGAATATGGCAGAACTTTAACTGACAAGTAGTGAAACCTCAGGAAACATTTTCATTTTACATGCATTTACTATCTGCAAGACCTGAAAGTGATTTGTTATGTAATGCATCTCACTACTTCTCTTCCCATTGTCACAAATTTATCACCTTTTAGTCATTGTTAAAATAGCACACTGCAATATATAATACAATTATTCTTATCCACACAGAAAAGTCTGCAATACAGAAAAGCAACAATTAAAAGAGAAAAGCTGCTAGACCAAATCAGCGTATTCTTTAGGTTTTGACAGCTGGCAGCAGGTATCACTGGCAGTTTTTCAAGTCACCTGCTAAAGATTCTCTTTTGTAAACCCAGCCCCTTGCTTATGCTTTTTTACTCCCCAACAGATTTCAAGGCTCTTGGAGACTTCTCAGCAGAAGTCTCTGCCCTACTCAGATGTGAGGGATCCCAGCCCATACTGGACATTTGCCATTTGGGTCTGGCCACACAAACATCTGATACAATATTAATGCTATTAATTCCATAGCATTGAATTAATACCACAAATGTATAAAAACCAGTAAAAGAGGGATCTACATATGCAGTCTTGTAGCCTAAATGGTAACTGGAGAGCTTCTCACTCTGTACAAGAGCCTGAAAAGAGGTTGTAGCCAGGTAGTGGATCAGTCTCCTTCCCAAGTAACAAGCAACAGAACAAGTTGTTCTGCTCTGTTCAAGTTGTGCCAGGGGAGGTATAGCCAGGGTATTAGAAAAGAATTATTCACCAAAAGGGTGGTCAGGCATTGGAAGAGGCTCCTCACAAAAGTGGTTGGGACTCCATCCTTGGAGATACTTAAAAGACCTTTAGATGTGGCACTTAAGGACTTGGATAAATGGTGAATTTGGCCATGTTAGTTTTAATGGTTGGACTTGATAATCTTAAAGGTCCCTCCCAACCTAAACAATTCTATGAATCCAAGTAGGTTTAGAGAGATTGATTAGTTGCCATCACAACATAATATACCATTAAAAAAGTATTAGAAGTTATAAAATGATCAATTTATCTCATTATTATGTTGTTGTTATAGGACAAAGTCAATCTACATTTCACAGAGTTAATCTTATACCAAGGGACAGGGAGAGCTCTCTGCACCAAAACTAGGTCCAGGCACACACCACTTACAGGCGGGAAGCCCAAACAATGCAGGTCTAAAGACCACTGCACAATGTATTTCAAACCAAATACTGCTGAATGTTTTGTATACTCTTGTTCACAGACATTTCAAAGTATCTTTTAAACTGCATTTTTAATAAAAGTTAGTTTTACAAGCCAGTCAAAGGAGGTCGCTCTGTAGACTGAAGTTCATCTCCCTCTTCCTTCTTTTCCAATTAATATTTTCATGAAGCTTCCTCCACCAATACTTTAACAGGTCAAGGAGGACCAAAAGATCCCCATGCAAAGTTATAAACAAATAATGCAGAGAGAAACATTAATGCCTGCAGAATGACTGTCATAATAGCTAGGGTCAAGTCATATCAAACACAGGGGTGTGAAATGGCTTTCCTGTGGGCAAAGAATTGCTCAGAAGACATCCCATTAAGATTTTACTACACATTTTGTCAATACTCTTTGCTCATGGGAGTTCTCATGAAGGTCTGTGTGGATGACGCCATCTCAGAGAGACACAGCTTTACACACTGAAAAGCACTGAAGAAGAACTGCCAGAACACAGAAGGAGTTCTGTGATAGTGGCTCTTGGTTAATGGGGAGAAGGATATTTGTTTTTTACACTTGGACTCAAAAAAAAGTAAATTTCAGGAAGCTTTGTAAAGTTACAGTCACTACTGAATGGCTGCCATCATGTAGCAGAGACCAGGCGTGTAACTGTGCCTAATTACAGACCAACTTTAATCCACCAGATGATCTGGCTGTGCAGAAGTCTGGCAGGAGCTATCAAGAAACATCACCTTGAGGGGCTCAGTACAGGCAGGCTTCAAAAGCTTTATTTCACTTTTGAAACATTTCTGCAAGGGTACCAGAAGGCAGTATAAAAATTAGCTCTGTTTTCCAGCCTAATTAAGCTTTGAAAACACTGAATTTTGGTGAGTAAATTTAGCACATACCCAGAGCTGTGGAGCTACAATATGCTACCTAATACTCTGAACATAGAGCATTCTGAATGTGTTTTCTGAATATAACTACTAGTTTTACAGATTAATTTATTATGCAGGTATTTTATACAGTATCTCTCATTTTTGACAACCAGCAGTAAATGAAGGCAGAGTCAATAGTTTCTGAACTGAGTGAATTATTTTCCTAACTACCAGTAATCATGGATACCATATTTCCACCAAAGCAGCATTAGCACTTGATTTATTTCTATCCAAAAGTTAATGCAGTGTTATAGCAAGGAAGCATAAGATACATACTTTCAAACTTCTCTCCACACTACAACCAGGATGAAGTGAAATTCAGATAATAGCAATAGCTGTCTATTTGCTGGTTCAGTCTTTTTCATCCTTTCCTCATTCATACACACAGAAGGGCTTTCTGTGAAAGAGCTCTTTAAAAGTTTAATATATATATATATTTATATACATATCTAACCTGTATCTATATAATTTATATCTATTCTATATAATCTATATCTATCTTTTTCTCTATGATGCATTATGTTCAATTTGATTTTTATATTCCCCAATACACATCTGTGCCTCAGAAGCAGCACAGGAACCCCAGGAGGCTGTGTGTGTGGCTACTCCTGCTAGGCTCAGCCTTTTATTCTTTTTTTTCCCCTTTTTTTTCCCTTTTATTGTAAGATTTTGTATTTCTTGAAATTCCCAATATTGAGTAAGTATTTCTGCAAACAGTAAAATATGCAAATCCTGCTTGAGTTATACAAGATGTCCTTGTTTTAAGATCCATCTCACAACTGCAGTGTTCTCCTTAGGATGATTGTATACATCTAAGTAATGGTTTGAAAAACAAGAGAAATGCAAAACGTACTTCAGTAGCTAGAGAAATGGTCAATATTCTTCATTTTTGTAACATTCTTAATGAGGATGACTAAGAAATATATGACAACACAGTCTAATATTTTGAAGATGGCTCTTGGGTTTTTGGTTTGCATGCAAGGGGCCTTTTCTCCAAACAAAGTAAAAATAACTGAATGGTGTCTATATTATCCAGTCGTAAGAATCTTTCTGAAGAACCATAAATCCTACAAGTGCTTAACTTACGTTCAAACAATTGCACAGGCTGATTTCACCTATGACATAACTAGCAATTAACCTCTGAGTGGCATAAGGGCAGGACTTCCCCATTCATTGTCTTGGTAGCTTCTCCAACCAGGCAAACCAAGCACCAGTTCTGCATTCAAAGAATCTACGCACCAAACTGACATGCATCAATAGCAGAGAACACACAACAAGCTTCACAATAAAAAACACTTCAGAGAATGACAGAGGCGATCTAGCCCTGGAAGAACACCTGTCTCAGGATTTATGGGCTCTGTTGAAGGGAAGGAAACTTGGACTGTATCTGCCGCTGCCTGAAGTTGTTTCTCAGCAGCCAGGCTACAGTGAGATGGATCATGCTGAATTCTACTGGCATGGCTGCTCTTGCCCTGCATCCTTCACATGAAATGGTTCATCTTGGCAGAGAATGCTTTTCTACTAGCACCCTCCACTGTCAACTTGCCTTGAGAGTCCCACTTTACTTATTTTTCTTCTTGATTTTGGTTTTAAGACGTCAGGTACGCTTGCTTTGGTGCAATCTTGGCATGTGTTTTTCAATGCCACAGGCAATGGTGCTGCTTCTACTGCCAAAGGCACATGAGCAGCCATCACTTCTATCAGTTAATTAAACTTCAAAACTCAAAACAGCTAAGTAGACCTGCACCAGGGTCTGAACCTTCATACAGAAAGCAGGAGCAGGCCTTGCAAGATCAACAGCTCAAGTGTTTTTTCAGGTGAACTGAGAGGAGCAATAAAAGTGGCATCAGCTAGTTTGAAATCCAGGTTCAGTTTCAGGCAGGCACTGGGACTGTGGATGCTGGAGGGACAGAGTGTGCTCCTGTGATTCCTCCCAGCAGTGCTGGAGCTGCTCAGGGCGCTGACCTCTCATGTTGAGGAAGGCAGCAGCCAACTAAATAAAGCCTGTCTGCAGGGTTTTGCCTCAGCTACATATCACAGCTACTGACAGCTAAGCTGTTTGTGACATCTTCCTCAGCTGCACTTTTCTAACTTCTCCTTTATGGAGGCTGTTTTTTTCTTTTTCTCTAAGGCTGAATATTTTAGCTGGGCTCCTTAAATAAACTTCCAACACATGGATGCAAAGAGCGAGAACTGAATAAAACTTAAAAGAAACATAAGATTTTACAAGTAGCTTTGATGTCCTCTAGTTTTTTATTTATAAAATACAGATTAAGTTCCTTTTGTTACCATCTATTGTTGTTTTATAATGGGCCTTGCTTTGATAAGTGAATTGAAAGAGTTTACTGCAGTTCCTTTAAGTGTCCTGTCGTACTAAAAAGTAGGTTCTGTAAAAATGTGTTTCTGACTGAAAAATGGAACGAGAAAACTTAATCTGATTTTGGATGATTGTGAAGTAAAGCAATTGCTTTGAAGTTGGGAAATGTAATTTCTATTCTCACATGTAACCCATAAAATTCAGCTTCAACCTAACTCACATATGGGCATTGGACAAAAATAATCAGTAAGTCTGCTCTTTGACTGTTTATCCCTTTTGATATAACTATATTGTTTCACTGAGACACTACAGGTTCCTTTTCTCCAACCTTTTGCATCTCTACAATCAGTACCTTTTTGTAATACATAGAGAGGTTTGCTTCTGAGGGATATGCCTGATCCATTTTTTATCAAATGTGCTTGAAATTTTCTATAGATGTCTAAAATAGTCCCAGAAGTGGCAGATATTCTGAGAATTCCTAGGATCACTTTAAAGAGTTACCAGTGAAATTTATTATGAATGAGCCTAGGTACGTGCACTCTAGCAATAGGGGCTACTGGATGACTGCTACTGTTTCCCTTCTTATTTCCATTCAGACACCTCCTGTTGCTGCCACACCTACTGCTGTCCTCAGTGGCACTGTTCCTAATGCCAGTGCTTTGGGCAGAGGAGGTTTTCAGTTCAGTACTTTCACAAACTGACAGAGAACCTGAAACTCAGGTGACAAAGGTCTAAATCAGCACAAGTGCCAAGGTACCTAACATGCAGTTTAAGTGGAAGGTAGTGGCCTGGACTCAGACAGGATGTTTCACAAACTTCAATCCCCACAAGCCATATCCATACCAGTAAATAAACAGCTATCACCTCAAGGTCTGCTGGTAGGTGTACAGCAGTTATCTCCAGCAGTAAGTCAGAAAGCAGTCACAGATAAAACACACTTTTCAGTCTGTATCATATTCAAACTCCTTTTTCCCATCACGTACTCTGCAAATGACTTATCTTTTCCCATTTGATTGCTCATTTTCTGGTCTCCCACAGGTGCATTCAGCACAATGGTGCAGCTCCTTTTACTGAGCTGCACATGTCCTCTAGAGAGGAATCAATGTACATTTGAGTCTTCTCAGGTCATAGAGGAAACTATAGGCAGACTTGAGAGCACTGGATGAGTGCTCCAGCTGCAAGGATACATGTAAAGGTCAGCAACTTGTCTGCAAAGAAAAAAATCAGTTATTTGTCCATACTAAAAAGGGCCATTTTCAAGGATTAATTCCAGGCTTGGTGTAATGAATTTCCATCTTTTCAAGGTCACAATTCAGGTGTTCAATATGGCATCTAATTTGTAGGAAAAATACCCTCCTCCATGGCATAAATCGGCAAATATTCTTACTAAAAGGGTTTTTCTCCTCAGCTATATATGATCATATGACTACAATTTTTGCTATTTGCTCTTCCCACTAGCTGTGGGTGCAACAGCAGCATGATTCGCCAGTTCATCTGAAAACACCACTTAATGACATATATTGATCCTTTGGTTACTACAAAATCCAGCTTATTTTGCTTGGGCTTGGCTTTTTTTTTTTTTAAAGTAGTATCTCCTTTCAGTTTAATAAATTATTATTTCAATTTAGTTGATTTCATCTGCCATGTGATTTCTGAATAGAAAAACATCTCACCTTTCTTTTTTTTTTTTTTTTTTTTACTTGGTTGTATGTTCTTTCAACTATTCAGGGCTCCTTTCTCAGCCATGTCTTCCTTCTAATGGATCAGATATGCAAAAGGCACATTCCTTTTACTCAAATGTAAAACCACGATGTTTCCCGTATTTAATGATTTCCAGCTCAGTTTTGCAAAAATAATATTTGGGGAATTGGACATGCTTGTTAGCTGCTCTTCCTCTAATCTTTCAGCTTCTTCCTGCTCTTTTCTGCAAGCCTCCTTCTCATCTCAGCTTTTTAACTCCAAGGACTTGAACTCTATTTTTAGTCTTTGTATGAATTTTCAATCTAATGCATTTAAAGAACCTATCACAGATGTCTAAAACCTTGGAAGCAATTAATTAAGTCCTGCTATTTCCAGACTACACCAAAACAATTTGTCACTGCATGTAAAATGGTATAATCGTGTAGTATAAATGTTTTCAGGCCAAGTCTTGCTATGAATTATTTAGTTCATCTCTCCTAATTAAAGACCTATTGGAGGATTAATGTCTCATAACCTGGCAAACTACTTTACTAAGTAACAAATTATCCATAAAATGACCTCAAACTAAATTTATGTAACCTGAGTAGTAATTTGCATAAGTATACAAAATCCACTGAAATAGAGAAATCTGCATTCAAAAAAGGAATCTGTACTGAAAGTAAATCTGTACTAGAAAAAATAGTTCACTGAATATCTGGGTATTTTCAGCACTTACATCCATATACATTTATAAGGACTGCTTCTGTGAACACAGCAAGATAACACAGTTATGCTGTGGAATGAAAACACAGATTTTCCATTTTCCTCATGGAAATAGAACTTACTTTCCTCTGTAATGCATGCAATACATACATTTCCTGGTGTTAGATTTTGTATCATGAGCCTACAGAATATGCTATGTACCTGAGATTGGTTGTGAAAACAATGTAAATGGTTCAAAAAATATAGGGAAAGATGAAATAGATCAATATATAGGTCGATGTGGAAAGATGAAATATTGGTCAATATAGAGCAATTGCCTATATTGGTATAAGGAGGAAAGCAGGATGTAAGGCTATGATTTCACAAACAAAATGCTCAGAATTGTTATTGTTGTCAAAAAATTGATAAAACTAAATATTAACAGTAAAAAAAAAATAGGCTATAGCAAAAATCAACAACAACACTCTGCAACCTTCCCCTTTGATTCCCAGGGCCCTTCCTGGCTGTGCTTTCAGAACCCAAG
The DNA here is from genome assembly GCF_036417665.1 of Passer domesticus. Taxonomy (NCBI): domain Eukaryota; kingdom Metazoa; phylum Chordata; class Aves; order Passeriformes; family Passeridae; genus Passer; species Passer domesticus. The sequence continues at coordinate 66,761,383 of NC_087476.1, read as the reverse complement.
GCCCAGCTCTGATCCAACCCAACTATGTTACTGTGCCTCTGGCTTTTAAGAAAATGACTAAGCTAGGAGAAAGAGCAGTCTGAAAGAGTAGAAAGACGAGAAAATAAAGATTACAGGTAGGGAGAGTTGCTGAGCTGGGGCTTGTTACCAATGCCAGAATTTGAGAGGGAAAGAAAAGAAAGCTAACTTCCAAGAGGGAAAGCTTCACCAACACAGCGACATCTGAAATCCTAAGGGGAAAAGGCACGGATGCCAATCAAGGGAGCTGGGAATGATCAGGTCACAGCTCTGAGCCGGCAGTGACAGCAGTGGTGGCAGAGCTGGTGGCAGACGGCAGCTCAGCAGCGGGGCCGGGGCTGCAGGGCTGACCCTGCCTGCCGCAGGTGCCGCATGCTCGGCCTAAGAGCCAACGCTGATGCTGTGGGACTGCAGCTTTGCCTAAGGGCTCATTGAATCCTGCCTGTCCTCTGTGTGCTACCTAGGCAATTATTGCTTATACTCCGTGTAATATATACATATAGCTTGTGTCTGACAGATTTTTATACTAGCTAATGATAACTGAACAAACCCATCCAAACTGGCAAAAATTCTGCTTTAATATTTCTTCTTCTGGTTACATGACCTATTTCTACTAAGCATGGTAGATCAGGCTATGACTGGACAACTTCTGAGTCCAAGATTTTCAGACCTTATTTCTGCTTTCTTTATGTCCTGCTTTTATCAGGCCACAGTTTTACTACAATGAAAACCAAGTATCAACTCTTCTTATCCCTCTTTATTATCTGCAGAAGAAATTACAATCAACATGCATATTCCAGTCTGATTGGAGACAAAAAAAACCTGCTTAGAGGACATAAAGAATTTATTAGGTTTTTCTGCCTTGATTCTGTAAACTCTACTGTAATATACATATTATCAAAGACAAAGCTGAGCAAAACCATCTGCCCTCATATACACCAAATGCCCCCAAGAAAGATGAAAAATAGCCTGTCAGAGCATCTTACTTGGCTTGCAAATAGAAAGGGACTGATGAATTTGGATATGATTTCTGTAGCCTAGGGGAGAATGCCTGAAGAAACATACTTTACTCAAGAAGCCAATCCATAACATACCTGATTTTAATACTCACCCAAATACAACAATAAAACAGAAAAAATATTCAAACCCAACAAACAGTCCTCCCTGACCAGTTCTTTAATAAGCCTCTAATATACCTAACCTTAAAAAACTGCTTCTTAGGAACAAAAAGGCTTTCAAGGTAATACAACAGAAGCCTCTTTAAATCATGCAATCATTAAAAGCATAAATGTTAGTAAACCTAACTGAATGGGCTTGAGGGTTTTGGTCTGTTGTACTCTAAGAATATAGTATGGCATCATTTCCAGTACCTAATAAAGAATTTTTAAATTCCAGTACGAAAAAAATGGAAGAGGTAAAAATTAAAACACCTATACCATATTCTAGATATATGACAAACTATAAAGGGCTGTTAAAACTACTTAAGAAGTCTATTTTTACAAGTCAGAATAATCAAAATGCAAAATATGCTGCAATTTCTTTTTTAATAAATGCTCAATAAAATGTAGAGAATAATGTAGAAAATATAGTGCCTTCAAATCAATTATACCTGTCTTTTTATTATTCATTCCCTATTCAGGAATGTTCTATAAAAATATCCCTCCATCTTCAGGATTCAGGAAGCATCACCTTCACTATAGATCTCTGTTCTGTATTTTGTATGAAATATATATGTTTGTGCACAAGCTCCTCTGCAGAGAGGAAGAGGAAAAAAAATCCCAAAGAACTTTGCGGGATCTATTTTTCTCAGTGTCCAGGGCTTCACAGGAGGTAGGTGAAGACCTGGACCCTGAGAAAACTCCTAGCTTGTCCTCTACACCAAGTTTTTGTTACAAGACCCAGTTACTGACTGGCAGTGAAACCCAGTTATGGTACATATCTAAGCATTATCTATAACGTTTCTGCTCTATCCCAATAATCCCCACTACTAAGTCCAGCCTGGCACACACCACCTTCCTAGACAGCAATTTACAGAGGGTTGAGGTGAGCCAGTAGTGCAAATGAGGACTGTAAAATTCATTTTGATGCACTTCTGTATGATTTTAACTGTTTCCTGAAGAGAAATGTAGAGTTGTACAACTGGTTACCTTTAATATACAGTTTGTATTTGTAGTATGTCCATGGTGTGCCTCGGATGTATTTTTGAAGTTTTCATCCTATAGCTCTGGAGAGCACAAGAACTTCTTGAAAACAGCCGGAGAAAAATGTGACAAGACAAACTTTTGTGTTTTCTACTGGGAGCTGCAAGGTCAATGCTGATTTAATCGAGATGTGGGGAACAGAGCTTTACCCAGAGGCATAATGGAGAAAGATGCTTTCAAGATTTTTTCTCATGAAAATTTCAATTCAATCAATATGAAAGCTACACATTTGGATCAAAAATGGCAGTGAATCCTCAAGGACTCTTCATACAAAGGGTTCAAATAATCCTAAAATAGCCTTTGATAGCCTGAGAGAGAATTTTGTGGCTTTGAAAGTATTTAAATAGCTGAAATTAATCAGTGTTGCTGGAATCTTCATTTTAATGCCAGGCAGTGACATTTCTTACTGTTTTTAGTGCTTCCATGCTAATTTGTTCTTTACCAATAAGGCCTGTCCCAGGAATGCTAAGAATTCTCTGCATCCTGATGACAGTACTTGAAGAAGTACAAGGCAAAGGTGGAGGGTAAATCCAGGATAAGTTAATATATTACCATGATGAGGAGTTTGTCCTAGGAAACTGATTAACTTCCCATTATGTTATCTGGGTCCATGCATCTCTCCCCTTCTTTATCTGTAGTATTTTGAAAAAAGTCCTGATTTTTGTTCTTCAAAGGCTAAATGAAAAAAAGAAACAACCCCCCCAACAAAAAAAAGGCAAAAAACTCCGCAAAAAACCCCAAAGAAAATGCCCCCAAAAAACCCCAAAGAAAACGCCCACAAATACCAATAAGAAAGCATTACTTAGGTATCCTATTATAGTTCCTGAATTGAAATATTTCCATCTATATAATATCAGTTGGATGCCTGTTTAAATGAACTTAAACTAGCACCGTATCAGTTTCCACCTGCCCCCTTTTTAGACCAAGTTATACAGATATGGATCAAAACAATTCTCATGTTAGTAAGTGAGCTGGTTTCCATGTTAGAACATTTAAATTTGAATTGCAGTTTTTTTGAATCAGCTAACAGTAAGTGAAAATATGTATATAGAGTATGCAATATTTTAATATATTTTTATTAAATACAGTGTGTATATATATATACACATTTATAATTTAAAGCCTACTATATTACATTCTTAATATGAAAAAGTGAAGAAAACAGCTAGAAATTAAAAGGAATGGTGTTTTAAATTATCTGGGGTATTTGAACTACAACATAAAGTACCTTTAAATTTTATTACTGAAGGACTTTTTACTTTGCTTATATCAAAATTTACTTTAGAATGCAGAAGCACTGATAATCTCTTTGAAGAGATATGCGCTCAAAATCTATGATTCAAAACCCAAAGCATTTAAAATTAAGTAACTGTCAAGGGGCATGTGCAATAAAATGAACATTAAAAAAATCTAAGCTGATTCTAAGTTTATTTATGGAATTTTCTTCCCTTGTGTGGAATAAATGGATATGCAATTTGCTTTGGCTTTGTGTTTAGATCTAATTTACATCTGAAAAAAAGGTTGTTCAATGGATTTCTGGGATAACTAGAAAATCAGATCAAATCAAATCACTTGTTCTTATCAGATGTATCTACCCTTATAGATTATATACACACACATAGACACATACATAACCTTGGATATGTACCCTCATCCACTCTGCTCTCTTCCCTCACCATAATACTGTCATCTCTGCATCCCACAAAATGAACTTGTTGAATCTTCCCTATTGGACTGCAATGAAGAAACATGAAAAATTTGGATTGCCATTGCCCAGGTCACCATTTCCAAAGTTGGTGTTTTTTTTGGTTGTTGTTGTTTTTTATTTCTTTTTTTTTTTTTTTTCAGAAAAAACATCTTGTAATCTTGTAAGAGGCAAATAAGTCGGACAGCATAGCGGTATTTCCAAATACTGCATATGTTTGACTTTGGATTCAAAAGACTGTGAAATACTGGAGCTCCACTCAGAGTGGCAGTAGTGTCATCAATTACCACTTTTTTAAACCATAGCAATAGCATTTACTACCTGGAAAGCTGCATGTACTCATAGCTGACTCAAAATAATGCCAGGCAAGGATTAAACAGGAGATACACAGAAGAGCTATGAAGGTGTTATTTTAAAAATTATATATTTTGACTTCCTTATTTTTCCAGTCCCTAACATTTCTGATTCCTCTTGATTCAGAGGCAACTTCTAGGTCTGAAACTTGCATGGGAGACCTGAATCTGAGGGTATACACAGCACCAAAACTCCTGAAACTGAATGAATAAAGCAGGTACTGTGGTAGGCCTCAGACCTAGTATGCTTAATTAAATAATAAAGATGAAAACACGCAAGTAATCCAGGGAATTTGGTCAAGGTTTAAGAGTCACTGAGAGCTAGTGATCAAAAGTACTATTGAGAGATAGTAGAATAAGATGGATAAAAAATATAAATGGTGTGAGATTTTAATTTGACTGATTGCTTGAATCAAATCATTAACATTTTGTAACTGTGACAGGAGACATAAAAACTCAAGACTTGACTATCAGAGGAAATATAGCTAAAGCCTGAAATGCCAATTGAAAGTGGAAACAGAGCCTTTGCGTGTACTGGCATGGAAAGTAGTTCCCCAAAAGTGTCACCAGATTTAAGATACGACTAGCAGTGAATGACCCACCTTTTATTTTAACTATCAGCTGAACCTTTTCACAGCCCCAGAAGCTAAATGTGAACTTTCACGTGACCACAACTGAGTGCATCTCACACAGTTTTTAAAAGACAGCAGTTTTAAAAGTAATAACCATAGTTAGAACCACCACAGAAAGTCTTGCTCTCCGTAAGCAAAAAACCCAACCAACCAAAAAAACACCAAAAAAATCACCCCACAAAAACCGAAGAAGTCTAACCCTCCAAACTGAACCAAAAAATGTTGTCTGTACCGTAGTTTTTACATGAGAGCAATTTTCGCTACCAGTCAGCTCCAGCCTTTTCCATGCTTTCTTCTAGATTTATCAGTTTAGTAATTTCAAAGGTTTATTAATAACATCATTGTGTTCAATGACTTCAAGTCTCCAGTCCTTCTTATAGAGGCTGAGACCAGCAACTGTCATTTGAAGGAACGGCAGGTGTTCTACAGAAGTAACAGAAATAACTGAGGTTAAGAAAACTTAATCTCTTCCCTTTACTTCTCTGTAGGCATGAAGTCACATGCAATTTCTCAGACAGAAAACCAGACCACTTGGATCAATTTGGTGTCTCAACTTCTTATTTTGGGGACTATTCAGTTGAACATTAATGTGGCAAAATGGGATAGTGGAGGATTAATAAGCAGGGAATAGTGATATAGACAGTCAATCAGCAGGCTTAAAGTTGCATATATAGTTTCAACTGCCATATAAAGAATGACATGTTTCTTGCCCTCTACAGAACTGGTTAAGATTTAAACTTTTGTAACTGAAAGCTAGTAAAGGAGCTGAAACAGCTGCAGATCTCATATTTTTGATGCTGGATAAGACAAAAACAAAACTTTAGATGAATATTCTCCTTCCCACTAACATAATTTCAAATTTCTTATATTGGAAAAAGACCCTTGGGGCCCCCCATCGTGCTTCATTGCCTTGGGTGGCTCTGCCAGCCCACACTTCCTCATTTGCTCTCATAATTCTGCCCATACAAGTTGGTGGTGCAGGGGGAAGAAAGGTAAAGTCCTACAGTCATTCAAGTATGTCTTCCTGCCCAGTCCTGTACCAGCAGAATAAACTAAGGCAGGAAAAAAATCAGAATTGGTGATTGGTGCTGTCTGCTCTCAAACACACATCCTTTTTGTCCCCAAGTTGTCTCTGCTAAATGAAGTGGAGAAATGGCCCTTCCTGACCCATAACATATCTACTCAGTGTGCAAAAATTCAAGATTTTCTGTTTGCATTTAATAGTATGTGAAATTACAGAAGAGGTATAGTAGGAGAACATTAAACACTGAGAAAAACTGGAAGTGAAACACGCAGAGTAGACGGAGCAGGTCATTGTCTTCATCTGTAATCTCTTACTGAACCTTACTACTACCCCTAAAAATAATGTCAAGTCATGTAGAATATTACAGAAATGTCAGCTAATAAAAAATAAAATCCCTTTAAGAATTTAAATGGCAAGAGCCTTGAGCAGTTGACAATAGGTTTCTCCCAGAGAAACAACTCATGTAGACAGAGGAGTCAGGATTACTGGAGCTAGCTGTCATGCAGCTCTGTGAACTTTCTACATTTCTGTTAGCTGAGGGTATTGGCCCGTGCTGACCTTCTGTACTCTGCTTGAGGCAATCACATCAAATTCCCTTTCTGATGAGACAATGTGAATGGCACTCTGCTAATGACTCTTCCTGCCACATTTCAAGATTCATGGCAGTTACATCCAAAGGAATTATGGACTCCCTATCTTTTGCCTTCAATTAATGAAATCCTTTCAGTTCAAAGACCCTCAACTTGCATGCTAATTCAAAGGATATCAAAGTAATTGATAGTCTGCATGAATAAATCTATGTGCTTTAAAATGCTTAGCCTTCAAAAAACCCATCAATTTATAATCTTGGTGCCTTAAAATAGTGAAATCAGAAATCAGAAGAAATTCCTGTGCATTACACATGCAGTTGGTTAACCTATATTAGGAAAAAGAATTTCCTTACCAACTAATTTCACAGAGTAAATTCAGACAGCAAGTAACTACATCCCACTTCTTCTATATGTGAGCTTTTACTTGACCTTTGCCTGGAGAATTTCTGCACAATGACAGTTTCATAGCTTGTACTTCCAGTATTACTCCTGATTAAAAAAAAAATCCCAACTAATTAGCATGTAACAACCAACATTAACAACATATGCTGGGACTGTAATGAAGTCCTAATTTGGAAAATGTTCTCAAGGATGCTGTATTATTGATTAAAAATTAACATTTTCTCTTGCTCTAGAGCAATTAGTGAAAATGTAAGATAATGAATATTTATAAAGCTAAGGTAAAAACTTGATCATACCCTAAGACACCATTTTTTGTGCTAAATAGCAACCAGCAAACTGCTGGCAAGCAAATCTTAGGTTTCCAAGGCAGAAGTTTGTTCATGGCAGTCTGCTTTACAGCTAGAGCTGAGAATGCAAGAAAAGGGCAATTTCCCTCACAAAAGCCAAAAGGCAGCAGCAATAGCACCAAACAAAAAACAAGAAGTCAAGTCAAGCTAACTTCTCATGCATATTCCCATGAGTTTCTCAAGAGGTCAAACTGTCAAGTTAGTGAACACCTTTGAGGAATTCAACAGCAATGCCAGTTACAGCTTTGCAGTTTCTGTTCAGAAAAATATTATGTGCATGCTGCATTGCACTCATTCACTGGGACTCCCCTGATGGAATATAAGGTGGTAGCTAGACATTTTTATGTCGCTGGCAAAGGTAAGATTTGACCCATTTCACTCTCAGGAACAACTTAGTTTTATGAACTATTCTGCTAGCACTCTGCACTCATAGAACAATTATACCTGTTAGCACTTTGTCTTACTATCAAATTTTTAATCATTCCTTAGCTCCGAACAACCTATCAACAAAACCTGCCTATTTTATATTTCCTGCCTTTGATTCTCTTCCCCCAGAATTCACAAGCACAATAAACTTCTTCTATACTTATTAAAGAGATTGCCCCTGGACTGCCATATGCGAGATGATAAAGCAAACGTGTCAAACCTTGAAGCTAGCGATATATTTCAGATATATTAAATTCTCAGCAATTAATTACACTGGAAGGAACACTTCAAAGTAGTTGCTAATGCTAACTTCTGGAAATTGCAACTGAAAAAAAATACAAACAGCTGTCATAGGAGTTTTTCATCCAAATCAAGAAAAACATTACTGTTGTGTAGCCCATGGTCTTCAGAAACACAGAGATATATTAGATGGTCACGAGTCAGGGAAGGATCTGCCTGTAAAGGATGCTATATCCTGCCAAAATATAAACATATCCCTTGCAACCCTGAGTGGAAACCCTGTCTCCAGCCTGAGTGGAAACCTTTCTTGCTTCTTTTTCTGGACCAGATGGGAATTCAAACCCTTTTTGAGAGCTGCCATCCCACACTTGCCATTAGGTAACTGGGACTTTATGTGTCATGCTGAGACCTCAAGGTACTAAGTTCTTAATCAAAAAAGATACTTTTTCTCATTAAGGAAGAGTCTTACATAATAGCCATGGCAGCAGAACCTGCTGATCTCAGCTGTAGCTGCAATACACAACACATCTACCTGCAGCCTTCACAGAAATGCTTCTGACACTGAGGGAAAGGTTGTTAAAAGCTGTGGCTGTCACAAGGGGAACCGTCATAGAAAGAGGAGTGTTTTTCTACAGCTTGAATCTTTCTGGAGATATTAAAGGTGTTTTGGTTTGAGGGGTAGTTGTTGTTGCGCTGGGGTTTTTTTGGTAGTTTTGTGGTGTTTTTTTCTTGTAATGAATAGGTTATATCAATAGAAAAGAGAATTGAAAAGAATCTTAAAATTAGGCTGCAGTGTTATCTCTCCTACTTATTTGCTAGCACCATAGAGCCATGGCTTTTCTACTCTCAGGCAAAGTCAGTTTGTGGTAATTAAAATATTGACATCCATTTTCTGACAAAAATGAAAGTTCAGTGCTTTTATAAGATAACTCAAAAAAATATCTTTTGTCAGCATTTTTTTTCCAGTTAACTTTTTGTGGCATTAATAATGTAAGTTAATGTGAAGATTTTTAATTCAGTTCTCTGCTGCAGAAGGGCTGACTATGGCATTACCAATCAGAAATAAATGCTGAATGACAGCTCACTACATCCATATGCATTTCCTCCTCTTGTTAACTTCAGTAGATGTGACCTATCAAAGGATATTGCTTTGTATTTCATTAACTCAGAAATATGGGGAAAACACATAAGGGACGAGCATTTCTAACCAGAGCATTTCTGCTATAAAAATGTTTTCTAGATCTTTGGTAACTTTTGCGGCAAAAATAATTTCTTACACTTATGCTTAGTTTCAAATGTGCAAACCACACTGCTAATTTTAACAATAAACTTTACAGCATCAAAATCTTTTGTCAATGCTAAATAATGTTAAAAAATAAAGTTTAACTTCCATTAAGCATTTTAAGCTCTAGTGTTTTTTAGCACTGAGAGCACTAACACACGGTCTTTGCCATCATGCCCAATTAGAGGCCGTGTTCTTTGTGCTTTTTTCAGTTTAAAAAGATGAGGTTTTATGGTTTTTGTTCCTTTAAAATCTTGGTGATTTTATCAGAAAAAATAAAGAGCCAGGAGAGGAGGGTGTCTATCACAAACAAAAGAACACATTTAAGCAACAGGTGAATGCTCAAATAATCAAGTGGTTCAAGAGATGAATTACCGCTGTGATAATTAACATGATTACAACCAAGTGAGGAATAAAGCTGTGGCCACTCTGTAAATATTCTAAGATGGACCAAACTGAATGGTAATTGTACCAACCACTGCTCTTCAATACTGCTTCTCAATGGCAGGAAACACAGCCAAGGTTCTGTGGGTTTGTTTTTGAAAGGAGCTGAGTATACACAGAAGCTACTAAAAATCCATTACTCCAGTCCTATGAATTTTGATGAACTTGGAACACCTTACACCTTGGAAAAGCATAATGTAGTGGGCAAGTAAAGTCTCTGATTTTTTCAAGTGCTCTTTACAGAGACAGAGTAAATTTGGTAAATTTGCAGGTCTCTTTTTTTCAGTTTTGAACTACTAAGCTAGAGAAACTCAGTACTGTACTTCAATTTCCATAAGCTGTAAGTTATTGTGAAACAAGTTTCCCAGCAATACAACTTAGGCTGTTGCTTCTTAGCTTATCTGTGCAAGTTTTCAGGAGAGCTGACTTGTTATCTTTTAATTATATATTCTACATCAGCATTGCCCAGGCTGGCTCCCATGGGTTTTGCTGTCTGACTCTGACTGGAATTACTACTTTCTTTACTAATTCATGCCAAGAAAACTTCTGAATGAATTACTCTCAGGTCAGTGTCAAAGGTGCCCTATAATATAAACACTTGTTTAGAGTTATCACTATTACACTTAATTTATTGAAATAAATAAGAGATCCCTTGGCACAAATAGTATTTTTCACTATAGAGAGAAGGCAACAGTCAGCATTATGGGTTCAGAAGTAATTACTGACATAAATCAATCGATGCTGGAAATATTGATTATACATTCACTGTTAATTCTCTGGCACTGCATCTCCAGGATATGACCACCACATCTTTCATTTAAGTCTTTAAAAAAAAAGCCTAGAAATAAATACAGATTTTCAGGATCTGGCAAAGATTAAATACTCAGTTAATGACTCATAAGAGAAAATCTTTGTATGTCACTGCATCATCAGACTTTGAAGGTTCCATGGAGTAATTTTTTACTTCCTTCTCAATTAGTGTAAGATGCTAATATGGGTTAAAGGGAACTTTCCAAGAAAATGAGAGAAATATGATAACTGTCATAGAGTTTCCTAGTTGCATTTTTCCTTGTTCTTGTGAATGAAAGTTAAATGTCATCTCTACATTTAATGTGTTCTGCTTTCATCAAATTGGGCAGGAGGAATATGTTCAAAGATTAGCATTTTATATTGCTTTATGAAAGAAGAGGTTTTCAGCCTCAGTTCCTAGCACTGGGCAGTCTATTTACAGAAAGGTTAAGTGGAGTTAAATGGCAGAAAGGACTTAATTTTAAGGGATAACAGTACAGTAGTTAATAAGCAGTTAAGTTTGGTTTTTGGGTTTTTTTTGTGAGTGAGGGTACGTGCACATGTGTTTATGTCAAGGAAAATTTTCCCAGATGAGAAAGATAGAAACTAAACTGGACAGACAATAATACAAGGAACCAGAGAGAAACACAGACACTAGGGAAGAGCAAAAGACATCAAAGCTAACTTGTCATGTTAGCATGAGAAAAACTGAGTATAGAAATAAATTTAAGAATTAAAATGAAATTACTAGTCTGCATAAGCAAGGGAGGCAACCATTCTAATTAGTTTTCAAATGGAACTTGATGAATTTATTACCAATAATCCATCAGGCTGTAGCTGTAATCACTGGAAACTGAAATCAGTTCTTCCCTGCTAAAGCACATCCCCCGAGCCTGCTCTCCCCAGGCACATTGGTCTCTGGGAGCTTCACCCTGAAAATAGTTTCATATTCCTCTAGAAGCACTACCAAGTCTCTTTTTCTAATGTGAATCTTCTGTTTTAATGAATTTCTTAATCCTTTCTAAGAGACACCAGTTGTGTTGTTTGCACTGCCACTGTTCCAGCCTCTGCCCTAGGTCAGGCACATATATTTCTGCAGAACAATCCCCCATATCTTCTCCATGAAGCATTTCTTAGCAAGGCTGCAGCAGGACCGTATCAACAGGATGTACATTTGCTAAAATCTAATAGAAAGTTGAATTGCTGATAACTGAAATTTTATTTCTGTAGATGCTTTGCTTCATACACCCAGGGTCAGAGGCTTTCCAGAGCCACTTCTCACTTAAAGAAACCCTAAAGAAACTCCAGCCTTTTGCTGGAGCATTTGCTTAGTTGAACATGTTTACAAAAAAATTATTTACGAACTCTCCCCTCCTCAAGCACAGAGGTGTTCTGTTTAGGATCTGTGTAAATGTACTGGGGCAGGAATACCCCAGTGCGCTTCCTCTGTGATTTTCACAAAGTTAGTGAACAGTGCTCACCCCAGAAAGAGAGAAGTCTGTCTCTTCATCATTAAAAAAAAGCTATGATGATTAGAGCCATAAGAAGATGATGAACAGTAAAAGTCACCTCCCAGTCATAAAAGTCACTCAGATCTGTGTGCAGCACAACAAAAATTAAACTGCCTTTTTAAACTGAAAATGGGACCTTATAGTATTTGTCTGAGTCGATATCATGAATGTGTCATGTAATGCATACAGAGTGGTATGCCTGGGTTTAAAACAGATTTTCAGCAGATTTTCAGGCTACCTGTTATATTTATTTTACTAGAGTTATTTTTTTAATTTTAAAGACCTGGATATTCATCCCTGCCCCAAAGTGTATCTCTTCTTTGACTCCATTGTATTTGCATTAAAAGTCACAAAATTAAACTGCAGATTATCCCTTTTTGATTCTAATGATTCTTTGTTATATCTGGGAAAAACATGCTGCATAACGTTTTATGCCTGCAGTTTTAAACAATGACTTTATATACCTTTTTGTGTGTGCATTGAAATAAATTGCATTTTAAGAATAGACCAAGACCGACTGATTCAACCAGTTAATTTTAAAATGGATGTAAATCAAGTTCATTAGAGCTGGCAGCCTGATCTACTGTGTCTGACTTGTATCAGATATTTGCTCTAATTCACACAGAATATGGCAGGCCATCCTTTTTAACTAGATGATTTAAATAGATGGCATCTGTACTGTGTAGAATTTACCTCTGGCCAAATATCCTTACACTTCCTTTTGGCAGTGTCATCAACTACAGTGACAGTCTGGTTTGTCCTGAAAGGGATGGCAGGAACCTCACAAGCACAGCTGTGGTCTTTCCAAGGCATCTAGGCCTGGATGGAATGAGGACAACTTGGGACATGAATTGTTTTGTACACATGCACCAATCCTTCAAACACCAGCTTTCCCACTGGCTGCTGAACAGAAAAGCAGTTAGGTAGCTATTTATAGCAGGTTACTGTATGAGGCACCTGTTACACATGCCAAATATATGAACAGGATTTATGGTTTGTCAGGTAGTATCTCTCCACAAAACGCTACACAGCATTTTGGACACAGTCTTTGCAACTTTTCTTTTACCAAAGCTGAAGCAATCCTCTAAACCAAGATAAAAGATGCCCCATGTGCAAACACAGTTTTATTTCATGACAGAGCCCCGTAAAAGAGGCAGCATCTGCATAATCAGCAGGCATTCCCAAAGTCCCAAGTCCTTGCTCTTGCAACAGATGGGACTGTGAATGACAGGGAGACAGAGCCCTACTGAGGAATCTCTCCTCCCTAAATACTTATTTTAAGCAGGCACCTTTGAAACTCTTCAAATGAAAAGCCACAACACAGAAGTTACTTTGCATTCTTACTTTGCAGACAAAATTTGGTATTCCTACATACAGCCTGCTGAACAGTACTTTCTTTTGCCTTTTTCTTCTAAAAAATGTAATTTGTTTGGTATTTATACTGCATTATTAAATTCAAGTTGGCCTTTAAATTACATCTTTGGAAAAAGTAAAAATATCAATATGGGTTGTTAAAAAAAAAGGCGAATGCTTCTTTTTTTCCTTACAATTTTGAGTGTAAAATAAGAATGTCTATCAAACTGTTAGATTGTTATAAAGTGCCTACACAACCACAGCAGTGTTATGATTGGTTCCACAGAATCTCTTCTACTTTCACACTGCTGCTCATTTCTGAATTGCTCCAACAGAAAATGATTTCAGAGAAAGAATGGATTCCTAGGCAGCAGATTCAGTCAGGCTCCAGAATGTTTTGAATTCTTGCAATCATAAATACAGTTGATGCTGGGAACTGAAAAATCGTTGACATACTATTTGTCTCCAAGATGCACTGTGAACTGACTCAGCTCTTGCAGCCACAAAACAATAAAGCATTCTGATGTAACCTACCCCACTTTCAGAATCACATTTCTCTACCTCCCTCTAGAAAATCTCACCTAAATCTATGTTATGTTTGTGGATTTTCTTCCTTCTTAACATGGGAGAAATGTCTTTTTCTTCTAGTCTCAATCTCACTTCACTTTGCCTGGAACAGAACCCAGAGAATTTGTTTTAATGAGGAAATCTAGCCCAATTCCTATTTAGACATAATTCATGGACCATACTCTGACCTTGTTAACCACTCTATTCATCTATATGCATCAATCTCAATGGATGAAACAAGTACTGACACTAATAATTTTGCTTCCAGTTTCCAAATGGGACTGAAGGGAAGTAGAGTGAATGCAGCTGAAGTCTCCTACGGACTGTGAGCTTTATCTTGTTCTCATCCCCCGAAAATGTTTTACAGTGCTTCTGACAGATTCTGAATATGCTATGCTGATGTTATTAAACATTTGTTATTAAACATCTGGTGCTTGTTTCTATAGAATTGACATTGCAGAGGCTTCTTGAAACCAGCAAAGATGCTGATCTGACATACAAGGTAACAACTTCTAAAACATTCTCTAAAAATCCAGCCTGGAGAGAATCTGGTCAGTTCTTACACACTTTGCATAAAGGCTAACTGCTATATTAATGAACTATGAAGAGGTGGAAGACTGAGTTCCCACCTGCTGTATCCTCAAAACTACCATTAACATTTATTTAAACACTGGCAATATACTTCTAGGTTCCCATTATATCATATATACAATGTAATACGTACATTATATGTGTAATATGTATCCTATGTAGACTTGCATTTATCCTACAATATTGGTCAATCCCTATCCTTGGTTGTCTTCCATATATCATGCCGACTATTACAGCCTTACAAAGTTCAAATGCTGCTTATAACACTGATTGCTATTTTTTTCCCAGTTACAGACCAGCCACTATCAAAGTCTAACTGCTTTTCTAAACCATCTGAGTGAGACCTTATTAAACAAGGAACATAAATTTTGGGGGGAAAAAATTGCCTTTGCTAATAAAAACATGGGTATTAGACTGTCTCATTTAGCAGAATTCGGACGTTATCTGCTTCTCTCTGCAAATTACATTTGATCTTTGCCAAAAAAGCAGAAGTACACAGTTTAATATGATAATATAGGACCTGTTGTGAGGTAACACAGTAAAAAAAAAAATCATAACTAGGCCATAAATGTTAAAATGCAAAAGGAAGGAAATGCCTGTTATTCATCTTGCAGGCAGTATTCAGACATTCATGAAATTGAAAGTTAATGTACCAGGGACTTTCATTATCTGACCCATTCTATACTATCCATTAGAATCCCATAGTACTGGAGACAGAGGACCAATATGTCACTAATACAAGATGGAAAAGGTCACAAAAACTAAGCATCAATAAGACATTACTTCTCTATTAAATTTCACAACACTCAGCAGAAAACACATTTGCTGAAACCAGAATGTTTTATTATGTAATGTAGCTAAATTGAGAAAAATATATGTTTACCAAGGCAAGGGCATAATGATTAGTTGTCGAGTGAAAGTAATGACTTTTTCCCCTCCATTTCCTCATTAAAGAAATTTTGTTTGTTTAAAGGAAAAGAAAGGTATTGTATGGGTTTATTTTTGCTTTTTAAGGATATTTCTTACAATAGAAATATATTGCTCCTTTGGCTTTAGCAAAGGTTTCCTTTCACACCACTGAAAATATAATATTTATTAGTATGTAGTAAAGCCAAAACAAATTTGCTTTCCATTTCCTCTAGTGGAATATTCCATTTATTTAGAATAGCTTTCAGTAAAAACAATATCACTACTACTGTAACATCATTTTCCTGTAGAAAGATGATGTACTGATTCCCTTGAGCTTTCTCCATCCCATTTCTCCCCTAACATTGTTGCCCAAGCTGCTCCATATACAATGCTCTTACTACACAGCTGAGAAAAATGCATAGCAGGAACTGTGATGTGCAAATAAATTACTATGAAGCAACTTATGAAAAGACTCAACTTTACCATTTGCCATTACAGAAAATATGTGAGCATTCACAATATTTATTTTAAGTGTTGGAACTAGTTTTTTCATGAGACAAAGTTTGCTGTCGATGATCTTGGGACTCACTGAGATGAAAAGCTCATTCCTCATGCTCCTCTATCCAGTAATGGGTAAAAAAGACTTGTCATAGTAGACTCATCCATGTAAATGAAAAGCAGGACCAGTGATTATGTGCTGATGGACAATGGACCAGAGGATTTCATTCACCAGTCTTTGACTTGTGGGGAATGCCACAGGAAAAAGAGCTACAGCTGTCCAAGTTTTACCTTTATACATTAGTTCAGTGATTCTAGTATTTTCTGTATCACCAATAAACATCTGGAGACTAGGATAAAACTTTAACTGTTTAAATATAAATGAGCACATCCAGGTCTTTCAGTAAAATAATATTTTAAAATTGTTTTAAATAGTACAAAAACAACCTGAAAACTGGAGAGAGTGTACTAAAGGTGCTTGTAAAGAAGAGACAAAAATGAAAGTATGATGAAATTAAGGAGATCTCAGGAAGCAAATTTTCATTTGGGATTCCCAGAAGTAGAGTGGACAAATTTACACAACATACTACAGGACATATGATGCAAAGAGTAACTCTACAGTGCCTGGAATAGAGACACGATAGATCAGTACCATCTCACTGCCTGCCCCTGCTATCCTTTTCAGTCAGGAAGGCTGGAATTTCAAATTAATCATGCAAACCAAGGAGTGACTGAAGAAAAGCCTGACACAATTTCAAGTCAGTTGCATCTACAAAGATACGAAGTATTTGCAGTCTTTAATTGAAGATTTGCTGGTTTTATTTTTTTTTCTTTTTAATTAGAGGAATTACTAGGTAAAGATAACTGCAGCTGAAGAAATTCAAAATTACAGAATGACAAAAATGAAAAAAAATGGCTGAAAGACAAATTATTGCCTTGCCTTCAACTCAGCAACTTTTGGTATAATGGTTTAAATTCCTTGCCATCATATCAGAGGGAAAGCCTCTCCTCTTTTCATCAGCTCTGGGCCTGGGCTTCCAGTGCCCATCAGCTTCCACCTTTACCCAGGTCACCTTGGCTGGGACACAGCTGAATGCTCCCACTGCCCAACCAGCTGTACTCTTCAATGAGTGACAGAAGTGAAAGCTTGGTTGTTCTGGGGAAAAAGAAACTTTCTCCTGCATACTCTCCAGAAGGCTAAACTGAAGGAATGGTGACCAAGTCTAAAGGACATCCATCATTCTTTCCTGTCTTTCCTTTATGATTTAAGATTTGATATTTACCCAATAAGTACGAAGAAACATCTAAAAATCTCTACTGCTCATCAAAGAACACCATATCTAATTACAATACTTAACCTAAGGCACATGGAAAGCATCTGCATTTACTTTAATCCTACTGTTCAAGGAGGAGACACAAGGGAACATTTTAGGCATTTTTTACTCTTGCTTTGGTAAACACGTTGCAGTGGACTGTGACACAATTTTTATTTAGAAAGTGGTCTTTTTAACGGTGCAGAATCAATAGTAATGCAGACAAGGTTAGCAGTTAATGGCTAACCTCTGTCCAAAATAGCAGGCCCCTGAGGCACATGGAATTTATGCAGAATGAAAGTTAATAGTGTTGAAAAAAGAGACAAAACCCTGAATCCTTGCTACTTGATGTTGCCTCCTACCCAGTGTGCTCACTGTGTTTGAGATAACAAAGACAACCCAACACTCCTTTTCCATCCTAATCTCCTGATCTTTTTTTTTCCATTTTTTTAAATGGATGTATAGTATTATTTAGCTGAAAGCAAAAAACTCAGAAAGTAATTAGGATGGAAGTTTGTTAAAATTACCTTGCAATTACCTTGTAAAAGACAAGGAACATTTACTTCTCTTTTTTTCTTTTTTGCATTATAGAAATTTGTTGACTCAAAATATCTGGATAAAATGGTAGTCACCTCTCTGTGCTTACTAACCTTTAATAAGGGCTGGATTGAATGGGAGCATTGGATGGCATGACAGCTCCTCCCAAAAGAACCAGTACGAAGTCTTCAACTTGTGTTTGAAAGAAGAATGTTTTTCACAAGACTTCTTCTGCCTACCGGTGTGCTAATATGAAGTAACCCCAACACATACAGACAGAAAACACTGACCTGCAATTCAAAGATTTTAAGTTTGGCAATACTATTCCATGTAATGTAGTCAGTCTGCACTCCAGATAAACCCGGAAAACCAAGAGAATATTTCCAAGAAATGCAATTCTAAAATAATTACTTCTATTTTATAGTAGATTACAATGCATGCACACCATATGTCTTTACATAAAGAGATCTGTATCATTGTACCAAAGATTAAAACATGAAATCTACATTTTCCAAAAGAAAATGACAGCTGAGAAAACCTAGCCAGCTACATTTCAATAACAGGGCAGGCCATATTCTTGTTTTACTGGGAAACAAAATATATGACAAGTAAAGCTTTGGTTTAGACTTAATGTCACTGTACAAAAATAACTAACCTTCAGAAAAAGTAAAAAAATCTCAACCCCAAAAAACCCCTTGAAATACAGTGTCACTACACAACATACAAAATACAGCACTTCACAATACTTCAGCTTGAACAGGCAATAAAACACATTCAATAAAGTCTCTCAAGATACCTATTTCTTTTTTTGACATGCCTCCATGTATTACTGTCACCATTTACTACTATTTACTTTAATTAGATCCTACTGCCAAAATTCATTGGAGAAGAATCTTGTACAATGAAGAATAATAAATTCTGTTCATATGTTTTTTAATTATTCTGCTCCTATAGAGCAAAAATGATACCTTGGCTTTTAGCTAAGAGATTGAAAAGAGTCACAACAATTCTTTAAAAATCTTGTGTCAGTCATAACTGAGTTCACAGGATGTACTGCTAGAGCTTCAGGCAAAAGAGCTACACAGGATACCCATGATCGAGTGCTGTATTACCGGAGTCTACACATCTTACTGCAAGAGACACTGTAATTGTTGGCCAGGAGGGGTGACTGACACCCCCCAGCCAAACCCTGTCCCAGATATCATGAAATATGGAAAGCTCCAAATTTTGAGCTGTGCTTAATTACCTGGTTTAAGGTTCTGGAAGGAGAAGGGTGGAACGAAGTCTCAGCCTAGTGGCTAGATAATTTGCCCAGGAAGTTAAGAGTCCTGGATTTAATTCTCTCTCCATCTAGAGTGATGGGTAATTTCAAGGTAATTGCATTAACAGCCGGTTTAGGAGCTGCTTTCTACCTACCCTGTCAAAGGAAAGCTACCATGCAAGTACTGAAAGACTTATGATTAGGTTTGACAAGCTACTAGGTATATATAACTACATCCATTTTCATCCCAACTAGCAATTAACTGTTGAGAACAAACACACACACACACATGTATGTCATCACTCCCTCAGCTTACACAAATGGCTACTAGAAACAAAAATCAGCAGAGTCACCATAAAGTGCATTGTGGAAAAATCTTCCATCAAATTGTAGTGTAACTCCAATCAATTAGTGCATTAAAATATTCATTACACGATATTTTTATAAATTACTACTACGAAACTCAAATACTTAACAAGTATTTATCGAGGAAAATCCTTTTATTCTCCCATGTCAATGTAGAATCCCACTTTTTTATTTTATTCTTTCTTGTTTAGATACAAAAGAATGCACATCATCTTCTTTTCAATGAATATCATCTTCAGGTAAATGTTATATCATTCCTGTCTTTTTTGGGAAGATGAAATGAAGAGACAAATTCTAAGTCCTGTAGGAAATCTAACCCATTTTGAAGCTGATGGAAATTGCCTGATTTCACTGAAGGATACAAAATCAAACTTATAATGGAAACTTCTACTTTAATTATGGAGCAAATACTGATGCCACAAGAGAAGGTTCATTATTGGGCTGTTACTTAGGTTACCATGGCTTTCAATGATATCCAAAGCGATACTGGTTGAATTTTCTCACCAAAATTCCACATGGATTAAATGGAAATATTACAAAAAATTCAAGGAGGTTACAGGAGAAATTGAGCAAAGACAGGAAATTAATTTTCTGCTTTAAGTCAGACCCTTATTTCAAATTAGATTCTGCAGGAAAGGTTAAAATGCCTTTGTAGAGCACCTTCTCTACATGCTCCCTTTTCCTTAGGCACAGGATTTTCCTGTGCCACTTCCCCACCTATGACAGGACAAAAATAACAGCTCTCATTTGGTACTTGAAGGGATAAGGAAACCTGTGCTGGCCAAGGGAAATAAAGGACAGGAATTTGGCTTATCACCAGGCCCTCTCTCTCTCCATTTCTGTAAAACTTCTCAGCTCATAGGGCACAGATGGAGCTATGAAAACTCAAGGGCAAATTCCCTGCATGCCAAATTGCAGATTTTTTATCACCTCCTTATTTAACTTTATCATTGTCTCCTAACACCATGAAAAGAATCACTAAAAAAACCACCAAAATATCCTTTTTCCTGAAAGTCATGAAAGAAGAAAAAAAAACCTTGCTACCCCTTCACATGATCTGTCTTCAATCAGTTAGCTGCACTCCAAAAGCAACAAATGTGGCTAGGAGCACAGAATCAATATAAAAAACAAAACAAAACCAAAAAAACCCCCTCCAACCAGCAATACAGGTGCTGCTAGAGATAGAAATTAAAGGAAGAGAAGAAAGAAGTGAGGTATCAGTTATATTCTCACAGTCTACAAGAGGAGAAAAAGGTTTATGCTAACCCTTGTGCCTCATTCTTCTTCCTGGGCACAAAAATGCAGTATTAAATATTTTCTGAACTGCTGAGAAGAGGGGGCAGCAGGCTTAAGTAAAGATAAATAAATGATGCCCTGAAGGCCTGCTACATATCCAGGGTGCAGTTTTGTGTAACAGCAGAGAAGGCCTGAGGAACGAGTGGAGGCCAGCATTAATTAATTTGATTTGGCTAAGATACTAGAATCAAGCTACTTCATTTGGCTGGGCACAATTCAATTACAAAAGGGTTCAACTGATGATTTTGAAGAAGAAATTATTTATTTCAGAGAAGTAAAGATACATGGATGGAAATAAGCCAAAGAAGAGACGGACAGGTACACAGATCATTTCTCATCCCTTTTCATATAAATTTACTTAATGCTTTAAATTTTGGGTTCCGGCAGATTCTCCCATAGGAATAATCCTTAGCAAATAGCAGCTGTAAATATTTGGCTTGCTTAAACACTTGGAAAAACACATTTCTAAGAAACTCAGCTAAGTAAACAAACGTTCCAATTTGGAGTCAGTCTGAAACTGAGCACCAAATGGCACAATAATGATCAGATTGTGCACAGTCAGCTAACCTATGTGTGGCAATGAATGCATGTTAAGAAGTATCTGAATAATTTAAAATGCCTCTTTGAGCCCCTACTGAAAATATGGCTTCCTATTTTATTGAATTGTTAATTACTCCAAGTAGAAGATTTAATGCCAGATAAAGTCATGTGTGCATGAATTTTTCACATCTAAAGCATTTAATTGTGTGATGCCTATGTTACAAAGCAGAATAAAGCAATGCTGTCTGAATTAAATACTCTAAATGCCAATAGGTTGGATGGAAATAATTTCCTCTTCCCTCTTTTTGCTTCTACATGACAAAGATAAAAATTAGCATTAATCATACACTGGCAAACAGCTCAGTGTATTTAGTTTGAGCAAACTCATCTCAAGTGGATATAAATCCAAGTGGATTGGGAGCAAGAAAGACTCTGCAGTCTCCTGGGCAAGTGAGCATGAGGGTGGCTGGCACACTCCTCTGTCAAGGCACAGTGTTTAAGCTGCTAGGCATTTAAGGTATTAACTCTATAGGGTGTGACTCAGTTTGTTCCTCACTTTCATAATTTGTGTTTTCTCCAACTTCTCTATAAGAACAGCTGCTCCTTACCTGAGAAGACTTTTTATGGAAGAAGCTTCCTCAGTGCTAACTTCAGACAGAATTTTCAGTTTAGGGTTAATGTCAGAAGAAAAGCTAACACTGATTCTAAATATACTTTCCTTCACCTTAAACTTGAAGAGTCTGATCCTTACATTCCTGAAAACCAATTCGTTTCACCCAAACAAATCAATCTCTATTTGCAGTCTGAGCTAATTTGTCAGAAATGCATCCACAAAATGCTTTTATTTGTCCTAATTCTGTTAGCTCATCTCATTTTCTCTTCCCCACTGTCCCCTGGCCGAGGAAGAAGATCTAATTAAGAGCCCTGTTAAAGTAGCACGGTGTTGGCTGAAAGCTTCGTTTGTACCCTTGCCAGCAGAGAATGATCGACATTAATAATAACCCAGATTGCAGCCGCTCCCAATAGTTAAAGCAAAGCAGTGGCTGAGGCAAAGCCAGCACCAGCGGTTTAAAAGAGGCAGGGTAACAAAATGGGCCCACATACCTGGCAGCAATAAGAATCCTTTCACTGATGGATAGGAATAAATATAGAGGCTGATAGCACAGTAATAAAACAATGATGATAACCTAAAATTATTTATTACAAGGCAAGAATGCTGCTGCTTGCTCAGGCTCTGCTGTAAATGGAAGCTGACATCAATGGATGACTCTCAGTGAGAAAACATGGACCATTTTAATTTGGGAAGTGTCATCTCATTTTTTAAGGTGAAAGCCATTATCAGAGGTGACAATGATCTATAGTGAATGAAAAGAAACAATAAACCCCCATACTTAACCCTTCAGTCTTGTACATTTACTACTGATAGAAACTTCCTCACAAACACTACAAGCTCTTAGGAAGTTGAAAAACATCAACGACATCTTCTTGGAAATCAAAAGTCTTATTTGGTTTATTAAAGAAGAGCTAGAAATCACACCGATACAGTATGTTTTTTGAAGATAATACAATTAGCCCATATTATTCAGACAATGACTACCAGTGAATAACAGGGCATTCCATTGGAAAAAAATGAAAAAGCACAGCATAAAAACATGGAGTAAAGTAAAATTCTGATGAATGGTGTTCAATAACTCCTAGAGAGTCCAGTCAGGAAGGGAAATTTTTCTTCTCACTGTTTCCTGCCTTAACACAGCTAAACCTATATTGACAAATTTAGGAGAGATAATGTGCAAAAGAAGCCTTATGGCACATCCCATGTAAGTTCTATGGCCTCCAGTAAAATGTTACCATAGAAACACCTTTGCCACAAGGAAGGTGCACTTTTGTAAAGGGCCTGGGGGTAAACTTTCAGATTCCCATGGCAACTGTTGTGTTGAAAGCGTAAAGTACCATGTGTCAGTTCATTTTGGAGCAGCATGCAAGAGAAAGAAGGAAAAAAACCCACCCCATATTTTCTTCACTGGAACTGGTAGTCATAGCTGATAATCATTCAAGGTAATCATTTACCTGAAAGTGGAATAGCCCCAAGAGAATATTTTAAAACTGTGTGTGAGCGGAGTACTAAATCTACAAAAAAACAAAGGATGAAAGTAGCATTAATTAAAATGGCAGTGAATAATCTGATGCATTCTCAGTAAGTGAAACCTCTAGGGGCTTTAAAGTTTTTAAAGTTAGAAGGACTCAAAATTCCCAGATGAACTCAATACAAAAAGAACTACAGTAAAAAAAAAAAAAAAAAGTCAGTTATTTTTGCCCATCAGATTTTATACCACCTAAGTCAAGAAATTCCTTTATTTCTGTCATATGTTCAATCACCACCACTTGCTGGGAACAGCTCTCACCAGGAGAAGACACTCTGTAACAAAAGTCAAGAGGGCAAGTATGCTTAAGAAGGGCTAAACATTTCTCATACTTCAGCAACTTTCCTATCAGCTAATACAGAGCAGTCTGTGGAAATCCTAACAAACAGCAAACTTTTATTCAAAGCAGATTATTAGACAGGACCTGTACACAAAGGTATACCTCAGCTTTGTTTGGACAGCTTGTCCTTTCTGAAGCACAATAAGGGTCAGTAAAAAATTGTGTATATTTACTAATGCTGACTGAGAAATGTAATAATGCTTCTTGTCTCTATGATAAATCCCTCAGTTTCTTGTCCTTAAACCTAGGTATGAATATCTAGGAGAGTAATAGAAAAGTGCTTGTTGATACTGAATTGGTATCTACTAAAACTCTCAGAGTAACTGAATTATTGCCTTTCTGTGAACTGTCTTGGGGCTGTTATTCTCATCCTCATGAATCCTATTGGACCTAGTAAAACCACTAACCTTTTTTGTTCAGATGGAGGCACTTGTAATAATTAGATGCCTGTTTTCTGAGGTCTTTGAAATGGTCTTTAATGAGAACTTAGAAAATTACCAGCAATATATCTGGTAACTGTCAAAGTAATTAGAGTTCCTTGAGATCAAATACTTCAAAATTCTCAGAAAAATAACAGTGGGAATTTTTTCTTTATCTGAAGTAAAACTAGAAATATTTCTTTTAGAAAAGCCAAACCTGGGCCGAGGATTAAAAACTGCGAAAAATTTGAAAGGTGTCTTCAGCTGAACAATTCTGGTACTGTCACACCATTATCAACATGCTTATGCATTTTCTGTCATAATCCAAACACACATTGCAGCTAGGGGGGAAAAAAACCCCAAGTGGACAGAAAGGCATTGCCTTGAATCGGTCAGTACTATGGCAAAATTCAACTCAGAGAAACGAACATAGAAGGGCAGGCTTCCTTTTGGTATTATATGAAACTCCAGGACATAAATATTGGGTTTTTTCAAACCAAGGAGACTCATATTCTCTGAAGAAAAGGTTTTTCTCATCAGCTGGGAAGTGGCAATACCATGCAAGCCCTCCTTCTGCTACAAAGAAACTTAAACACAATATTCAACCGGCTGACACCTGTTTGTTCTTAACAAACATAATCTCCTTGATCACTTGCAATCTTAGCCCTTATTTACAGTGATTTCAATATAATTTTAATCCTTTTTGAAGACACACACGTTCATGGCATTTCAGAAGGAATTCCATCAACATTTTAAATAGTTGATACTACTCAGTACAAGAACTAGAAATACCTTATCATATGTCTTTTGCGTGTTTTGCACAACAAAATCTCATCAGTTTTTCATAAACATCCTATGAATGCTTAATGCACTTAAGTCTATTTTATTCTAAATTATGAGGGCACAGAATATAGCAGATATTATTTGCTCCTGATACACGGCTTTGTCTCTTGTACTATTAAAATCCATCTTTTTATTCATTTCAGCTCTTCATATTACCCACTTCATCCTACTTGTTATTCAGCTCCTACTCTGCATTGAGATTGACCCCATCTCTGTTATATCAGCAAATTTCATTCGTGAGTCAAGGTCATTAAGGAGAATGTTAAATAAGATTGTTCACTTGATGAACTCCTCTAATATCCTTTTTCCCTGAAATACTTCCACTTTCAAGATAACTCACCATTCTGGAAAGATAAGGAGGATACATGCAGTAGACAATGGGCCAGGAATGAACTCGGCGGCTTCAAGTCTCTTCCTGGAACAGCAATAAACTGAAACCTGTTACTGTTATGAAGGGCATTACATATTAATGTCACCATGGTACTGGTGGTACCTGACCTGTGTCTCATTCTGTAGTCCCAGATGTGGCCTGGCCCTTTGCTAAGCCACTGCATTTTGTTATGCCAAGCCCCCCATCCCAAGCTGGGCCTAGCAAGAGGACTGTGCTGGGAGCATGACTTGTGCACAGCAGCGAAAGGGACTTGTACCAGCAAAATGCCAGGTCAGGGGCTGCTGGATGGACCTAGAGACAAGCTGGGGGGTCAGTGATGAGAGACAGAGTGCTCTAAAGCTGCAGGAAAAGAGCTGGTAACAAAAATCTCCCAGATGAATGTCCTTACATCTACAATAAAACCAAGACTATCTAGAAGACAACAGTGTTAAAGAGGAAAGAGACCCCCAGATTCTTAAAACATAATCTAAATATTTTCAGGGCTTCACAGAATATGAATTATCATGATTCTTACTTTTTAATAGCAATATTATGAAATTTTCAAATGATACTATGCATATTAGTACAATAAAATTCTGCAATTCTTAAAGCTTTGATGAAGGGGTTTTATAGCTGTGCAACAAAATATTAAATATTTCCCTCTTGTCCTTTGGTGCTGAAGGTCCACAACTATTTAGCCAGTCCACTGGAGCTGGCAGGCCAATGGGGTGAGAAATTAGACAGACTCAGCAATGCTGCTTAGCTAAGAGCCATTGCTAGGCTTAGTAGGATTTCAAGTGAAGCCAATCTGGCACAAATAAAGAGAAACTGGGTAGAAGGAAAGAAATTTTTTAAAAGCTAATTGAACTTCTTCAAGCATATTCCAGTCTCTTTTGTGCCTGTTGGCCTGTGCAGATTGGCAGTGCAGGAAAAGCAGGTGTGGAGAGGAGAGGTCCCTGGGCAGAGGGGAGGCCAGGCAGCAGCTGTGCAGGCTCACAGAGCATGCTCGAGCTTTCTGGTCTGTAGCTGGACCGTGGTGTAGAAAATGAAGGAGGGAAAAGAGGTGAAAGCAAAGGTAAAATGGGGAACTGAAATAGATTGATCGCATCTCAGTGACCTTGGTTGAAGCACACTGCCTCATGATATATGGAACTGCAAACTGACTTTTGAAGCATACTGGTCTATTTTACAAGGATTTATTGTCAAAAATTGTGTTTTGGTTGCAAATAGGCTTACAAGTGTTCACACAGAAATTTGATACAATAAAGCAAATTCTTGCATTTCTGTTTCTTCTCTGCTATGGCACAGAAGTCCTGAACTGGCTTTGAGCAGCTGTACAGATACATCCCAAACACAGCCAGGCTGGCAGCTTACGTACAGGAAACTGACTTATAGAACAGCCTGATGGCAAGCTTTTCCTCTGGCTCAGTTTTTTGGTCAGTCTGAGGAATTAACAATTTTGAGCTAGACTTAAGCTTTAAGAATCATTATCAATTGAGTTTTAAAAGCCCTTACAAGTACCTCTAAGAAAGATAGCTGTAAAATCCAGTTTAACACAATTTATTTGAACTTGGAGCATAAAAGTATAATGGAAAAGGAACTGTGCAGTCAATAGCCAAATGAATCAAGAATTTATCTGGGATTTTAACAGAACCTAGAAGAATTAAAAAGCCTCTGAAAAATCCCTTTCTTAGAAAAACAGGTAAGACCGAGGGCTTTAAAGAAAAGTCAGTTATCAACAAGTTTGCAAGAGTAGATGCTGCATGCTAAGTCAAGATGTCAGAATTCAAGGTCAGGATTTTGACAAGGCAAAATCTCTTTCACTAGCTATTTTCCTTGGATATTAATCAATGTGAGAAAGCAGTAACAAAAGCCTAGAATTTATCCAAGTGTGATCCAAAAGAAATTTCTAATGACAGTATCTAGCACTGTATCCACAGGCAATGTACTTGATTACAAAATCCTCATGCAAGTTAAGGACACACTAGTTAAGGATTATATCAAGGGCCTGCAAGAAGAGGTTAGAAAGATATGCAACATTTCTTAGTAATTTCATTGTTTTAAAAACATCACACTTCTACACTGATGACCCTTTCTTTGGCCCTTCCTGGATTACATTACAGTACTAAAAAATAGATGAAACTGAAAAAAAGTTCTTTGCTTCATTTCCAATGCAGTCTTGCACAAGTTTCGTAGAACTCTCAGTTCTAAGAACTTTTCAAGTTGAAAAATATTGTGTGTATGAAAAGAACAACCCTCACACATCAAAAAACCAGCATATTTATTTCCCAGGAAGGGGGAGGCAACAGGTACTTTTTAGTGAAGGATATGGATTATTGACTGTTTTAAAGGAGGCCACGTCAGTTTACAAAACAGCACACAGTTGCAGGAACCCTTTACACTTGTCTCACCCAGCACTGAGAACCTGTAGCTTTCAAGTAAGCTAAGTCATAACAGGCAAATCATGTTTGAATCCCATAAAACAGAGGCAGAGAAAGAAAGGTTGGAAACTGCCTCCCTAATCAGCTTCTAAAACAGGGAAACTAAAATGTTCCCCTATAAAAATAATTTTCAGTTCTGCAACATTGATGCAAAAAGGCAATATTCTCTCTGCACTATTCTTACTTAAGTTCCTTCTGCAACTGATTGAAGCATGATTTTATTAAACAACATTTAAATTTCATATATGAGACCTATTTTAGAGCAAACTATTTGTCCATAGTAGGCAAAATTCTTTAGGTGTTAAAATTTTCCTTTTTTATGTCTGCTATTTTTAACATCTTCATAAGTAAAGTAACAAGTGCATGATTGACCTCTTTATGAGAAAAATCTAATGTGTAAATTAGCAAGACATCCTAAGGTTCAGTAACTAAAAGTGACATGAAATTCCCTTTTGCTTTTTAAGCTAATTATCTAATTGATGCATTTGCTTCATTAAGCTTTAGGCTTTATTTCTTTTCTCAAGTAGTAAAATGCTAGCTGACATGCATTTTAAAGAGATATCACTTTCAGTGGCTTAAGACAAATTTTAAAGTAGTGTTTCTTAGAAACTTTCAGCAGATAAGGTTTAAATTACACTTTATAACAATGGCACACTGAACATTTTAAAGGCTGCACAAATATTACTCAGAAGGACACAAGCTGCATTATCCACCTTGAGTATCGTGACTAGTTGTGCACAGAAATTCTTTTCCTATTGCAGAATGTACAGACTTTTAAAGTGCAGTTTTACAGAACTAAGAAATTAGGCAATTCAACTTAATATATATGCACAAAAATTACCATGCATGTTTTTTACAAAGGAGAACAATTAGTACCCAATAAATATAATTATTAAAGCCAGGAGAAGAAACTGAACCATGTGTGAAAGGCCTATTCTCTTATAACAGGTGAAAAGGCTTTTCAAACAGAATTAATGTTAATCACATCAGGATACAATGCATATTTCAACAGAATAAGGGTCACTTACTTATTTGAGCTATCATGGGGGATATTATTTCTTTTTCACAATACTGTTCTTTTTGTTGAACTTTATTAATAATAGTATTGAATGCAATATATTATATATAATTAAATATAATTAAATTACATAGTAGCACCACACAGATTATTGAATCTGCTAGCTAAAAAATGGATTTAAACTTAGCAAAGAACAAAGCAGCAGCACTGTTTTACATAAGTTTGGAGAGGTATGTTTGTTCTACCTGCAAGTCATTATCTACTTTATCACTAGAAAAGATTATGGCTACTTTTCATTGTAGTTTCTGTTTCAGAAGTCATTAGAACACAGAATAGACTAAAAAATATTTTAGATTTGTGGAGACAGAAATACTTGTATGTAATTAATAGAATTTTCAGCCAGCCTTGAGTAACTACTAGTAAGGTCTATCTACATCAAGACAGATGGGCTTCCAGCTACCACTGCCTTCTCCAGTTTCCAGAAACAACATCATCATCATACAGGATGGAACCAGGTGTCACACATTTATTAATGTGGCTGGAGAGGGAGCAGAAGTGTTAAAAAAAAGTCAGACTCCAAATGAATACTATTTTGGAAATGTGACAAAGAGAAAAGTCTGGCTATTTGAAAGCTGCACTGACTGTGGAGCCAAACCTACAAGCAAGTGGACAGAAACCAGTTTTAAATCTGACTCTTGTGCAACATCCATTTTTAAACTATGTACATATGTATCTGAAGTGTCAGTGTGAAAGGCAAAGCCACACTTTGCTGTTCAGATCAGAGCCCATTCAGGAAGGTGAGTGTTCAGCACAGAACTTTACAGCAGCAAGGAACCATTGCCTGCTTAGAAATCTATGTGCAGCCTTCTTCAAGGGATCTGTCTTAATAGTAGAAATCAGACTTCCATTATGAAGTGTTCTTACACTGTGTGGTGGCTTGATCACGGCTGGGTGCCAGGTTCTCAACTTTATTCCTGATTCTCTACTTCCTCTTCCACAGCAATGTAGGGAGATGGGGGATGGGGATGTGCTGGTTTTGGTTGGGGTAGAGTTAATTCTCTTCACAGTGGCTTGTAAGGAACTGTGTTCTGGATTTGTGCAGACCACAGTGTTGATAACGAGGAGATGTTTTGCTATTGCTGAGCAGGGCTTGCACAGAGCTAAGGCCCTTTTTATTTTTTGTACTGCCATGCTGGCAAGGAAACTGAGGGTTACAATCAGTTCACCACATATTATTAGTGCTGTTGCTTTCTTCTCAGAAAGAGGAGTCATTGCCTTTGTCCGTCCTCCTCCTCCATGGACTCCTCCAGTGTGATTCCTTCCCATAGGCTGCAGTTTTTAACAAACATTAGATTTTTCTCATAAAGAGGTTAATCTTGTACTTGTTACTTTATTTAGGAGGGATAAATTAAAAAAAAATCTGGATTGCCTTCTATGCTTTGTGGCTATTATTAGGATAACAGGTTCCAGGATAAACAGATCCACTTCTGAACAGAAATTAATCTGTGAGACTCCAGAGCTAAGCCTTTATTCTATGTTTGCATCTATTTCCTACAGTTTTGGCTTTCCTGAATCAGATGGATTTGTACAATTGATGATGTCTCTATCTCCCTGCTCAGTCAGCTACCCCTGTTTCCACCTCTTTACTGTTAACTTCTTTTACTGTATTTGGCTTCTGTCACAACTTCCTTGTTCATCCACACAGGTTCCTTGCTAACATTGCCGCACTTCCTGCACATTATACAGGACTATTACCAAGCTTGAAAGTGGAGATTTTGGAAAATCAACCAACTCTCCTGGACACCTCTTCTACCCAGGGCCATATGCCGTTGAGTTATTCCAAGAAGATCCATCAACATGCTAGAGCCTGTTCTCTTAAGCACAGTGTTATGATCCTGCTTTTTTTCCTGTTAAAGCCTTTCAACTTCTCTATTCATGATCACTGCAGAGAAGGCTGCTCACCCCAGGCTTCAAATTCCCAAGCAATTCTTCCTTGTTTGTAAGTATGTGGCTCTGCAGAGTGGTATTTCTGTTGGCTAATTGATCACTTTTGTCATAAGCGAACCCTTTTTTCCCTACAATTCACCTTTTCCTCCGTGATGTTGTCTCTGCACAGGAAAGATTGCAAAGCAAAACCAGCAGAATGGTAAAGAATGAGAGCCAAGGGACAAGAGGAATTATAAAGCAACTGTCAGTGGTATGTTTTCCTATTTGAGTATTCATGCAGCACTTGAAAAACCAGCATACATTAAAATGCAGTCAGGTATTTTCTTACACAAATTCATCTCCAACTGCTCAGCAGGCTTAAAATAAATTTTCTAGCATCTCCTGTGGCAGATACTCTGGTGGTATTCCTAAATTCAGAAATAGTGCAATGGGTGATCTGCTTATTCTGGTAAGTTAACATAGCATTGCATGATGAAGGTGTTTGTCTCATTGTTCCATGTGACAGCAGCATCCTTTCTTTGCCCTGTCTTAGGAAGTTGGCTGTGAAACTAACTGGCACTCAGTCAAATTCTGCAGTGGACCAGACAGAAAACCATAGTTCAGAATTCAGTAAGGTTTGCAGTGTGCAGGTTTACACAGTGACACCTGCCACACTGTGCCACCGTGTTCAGCCAGCTGTTTACAGGAGCCCACTCAGACTGCCACTACATTTCTCATTTTGATTCTGCACTTATAACCCCTTCACTTGTAGTCCAAATTATGCAATGCAAGAAAACATCTTGAAAGTGGGAAACAAACAAGCACAAAAAATTAGTTTCAGTAACCCTTGCTGTGTGGAAATTGAATAATAACATCCCCCACAGGGATGTAGAGATTTACAAAGAATGATATCTGTTCATATCAATGGTTTACCATTCAGATCCTGGACAGTATGTAAATACCAGGCCCCCTATAGTGTCTCTAAAAATTTCCCTAAGCTCGATTTTAGCTTTTGCACCTCAAAATCATTTCATAAGGTGTAAAAGTTTGGTTCAAATCAAATTTTAAGCTTTTGTGGATAAAAAGACAAAGGACCTTGGGTTTAGCACTAAGCACAATATAACTTTAAATGATCTCTTCATTAAAACCATTACAAAAGAGAAAAAAAGCAAACCTGTATTGCACAACATAGAAACCTTTAAGCATTAATTAATCAATCATTTAACATTGCTATATGTGATTCCCTTGTACCAATGTGAATTTAATAAGAGAAAACTTTAGAAGAATTTGGAGCTTTAAAGCAATTTAGCTACATTGTGCAATGCCTCCCATACATAGCATGATGGGAAGCTATGGGTGCTAAGATCAGACAGAAGTTTGTAACTCAAAAGTTGTGTGTGCACAAGAAGTGTATGTATTTTCTTGGTGTGGTAGGGAGAAAATAGTTAAACATTAATTACTCTCCTATCCCTTTGCAACTTTAAATCTATCAGACTGATACATAAGGATAGAAATTCCCACATATTTTTTGTTTTGCTACCTTTATTTTTCCCCCAGCATCTCAGCTATTGAAAATTTCCAAGGCTTTTTGTTCATTTTAGACAAAACAGTTTTACCAACTTGGCCATAGAAAGAAACCAGTCTCACAATCAAAAATATGATTCTTAAAGATGCACACACACAGCTCTTAACAAAATGCTGCCACTGCATCTCATCTACACATTAGCAACCTGTCATGACTGGCTTGCTGATGTGCAGCTTCTACTAGTCTCTTAACCTCTCCACTTCCAGGGCAGACATCTCATTATATGCTTTCACATAGGCGAAATATTTATACATCTTTCAAGTTTTCTTTGAAACATTCACCATCTTTCACTGACCGAGTCAACATGAAGTTTTTCCCAAAAATATTACAGCCTTTACCCCTGCTGGCTCCATCTCACTTCTGTCTACTCACTGCTACACAGAGCCACTTCCAGGTAAGTTTGAGAAAGTGGAAATAGAGTAAACCCACATTTGTGTGCTGTATATCACTTTTACTATGCAAATGATTGTTTAGAGAAGAATAAAAGGCTGTAAATATTTTGAGAAGTGGGCCCCCAGTGCCTCTTCAGTCTGCCAAACGGCGGCGCGTGCTTTGTAATTATGTAATATAGAGAATACCAGCTGGTTTGAATCGTTCTCAGGGGCTTTGGATGATATCGAAATGCTCGGCTCCCCCAGTGAGAGCCATAATCAAGCAAGTAATACCGTAAAGTCAGACCAAATTGACATTGAGCTGTTGGCTCTTAACACACTTTAAACCAGATGTTAATGCTGTACTCTGTGATTTTAAAGTTTTTTTGTCTTTTCTTAGATAAAGCATTATTTCTCTGACAAATGAATGCTCTTGTATATAGTCTCTCAGATGTTGCATTTTACATTTCCTGAAGAAACTGACAGGCATTTATTTTCCACTGCTGTGGCACAGAAGGGAAGGGGTACTTGTTTTGCTGACCAAGTAGTTTTGGGAGGCAACCAGCCCAGCCTTTGTTATATATTCAACATGACAGTGGCTTAAATTGGAGTCTTAGGAGCAAACTTCTCCATTCCTACAGTGACACTTACTAAGAAGAAGTGGTAGCTTTTTGTTAACATGTAAAAATAAGCAAGAATCTCCATTAAAAAGTTTTTGCAATGGGTTCTCCACTGCTTTACAAAGAAGTAGACACCTTGAGTTTCTCCAAACCTTGTGGTCTTTATATATTCACAAAAATGTACTGTGAAACCATAATATTATATCCATTCTGTGCAATCTAATATAGAAGCTGAGAAAGGTCTCAACTGTTAGCTGTTAGTGCAATACTTCCCTCCCAGAACATCACAATTAAACCTTTCTCCATAGTATCTATGTCTTCCTTCATATTTTTCTCAATAATTTCATACAGCCATGCTGAAACAACTTTCAATTTTTATGAGAAGGCAAAGAGCTGCTTCCTTTTCCATACAACACCCTCCCAGGTCAAAGACCCTGTAAGCCAAAGCATGAATAGAAACTCACCACGTTCCCTATGGACTGTTAGGAGTTGAATTTAACTACATGGGCTGCTCTTCTTGCTGCTTATAAGCAAGTTTAAAAACCACATCTTACCTTCTGCAGGTGTCTAAATGCAATAGTGGGATTGCCCAAACAGCAAACTGCACTTTGCAGTATGGACTGGAGGCTCAGCAATCAGCTGGGTGACCCAGCTCACTGCTTGGGTGCTCCACAGCCAATCCTCCCACACAACCAGGGAAAATTTTATACAATGCCCATGTAAATCCTATTCACAATTTATAATGCTCTCACAGTGTTAGCCAAAAATATGCCATGTCTGAAGGACCCAAGAATGGCTGCCATGCATTACATGTATCATGAGACCAGTTCAAGTCCCTCTTCATCCTCACTCCCCTCCTCCTAGCCTTAGTGGTTTTCCACTCTGATCCCTTGACAGCCATTCTGCTGGTTTTAAGCTGCTTTGCATGCTGCTGTCTGATCTGAGATGCGGGAAACAGAGTGCAGTGTGATTACGTGTGCTGTTAGACAAAGCCACTGCATAAGGGACAGAGGTCAACAACTGCTTGGTTGAAAAAAAAAAATGAAAGAAATGCAAAAATGTCCTAACCCCCTGCTGTATATTGTAATATCCCAAGGTGAATCACAGTGACATTTCCTCCCTGAAACACAAATATAGCATAGTTTTTGTAGAAATATGTAGCAATCCTCCACCAAAAATCAGTATAATACACTTTTATCCTCCTCAATAACCACTAAAAACTCTTTTACATATTATCAATACCCTCCTTCTAGATAGCCATGTTAAAACAGCAAATAGACAAGCCCCTAGGTAATAGGAATAAACACAACCAATTATGTTATCAATTATTCAGATGGATAACTACTTCAAAGAGGACAATACAGCTACTTTAATAATTAATAATATATAAGACACTAACAAACTACAGTGTCACTTAAGATTTTTATGGTCTACTGGGCAAGTATTTTTTGAAAGAGCACATAAAAATAAAGGAGCATTTGAGAGACTTCTGTTTGGGTTGAAAGAATGAAATGAAAAGATTTTATCAGTATTTCAGGTTCGATTTTAAAGCTACTTTCCACAATAATCTTCTATCCCAAATGACCTGTTCTTAAAAAAATAGGGCAGCCTTGTATTTCGATAGTTAACATTTTGCTTTTTGTTGGGCCTATCTTTATTCATCTTTATTCTTAAGTTACCTTATTTCAGTATATAAAAAACCTGACTTTAAATCCTTCTCTTTCCAATGGGAGTCCATATCAAAATGGAAACTTGTTGGGAATGGGTGCTGAGATAACCTAAAAATAAAATAAAATGTTAAAAAACTAGAACAAGAAGATGTCCAATCAGCTCTTGTTTGCATAAAAAACCAGCTCCCTTTGAGGAATGCAATAAAAATATAAGCAATTGTATTTTTGTGAGTAGAATATGACCTCTACTGTTATTATCTCTTGTATCAGTTTTTATTAGTTCCATTTAACCAACAGAGAGGAGAGATCTAGAGATTTTTGCCCCGATGCGCATTCAGAAATTTCCTAATTTCTTTACAGGAGTTCCTAAAAGTGGATTAAATCTATATACTTTGATATCCAAGATGTTTAGCTTTTTGGCATGAGTAACTAACTGCAAGGTATTCATCTCCTGATAAAATAGCTGCAGGTAGGTTTTTATTCCATGTCCATTAAAGAATGAAAGCATCTCTAATTTAGTAGGACAATTCTTGTGTCATTTAAGATTAAAAGCATTGCTACTGACATGTGCCTTTTCAAGCCCAAGATCCTGTGGCAGGTTCAATACACATAATTTCCACAATTAACCTGGAGCTGAGTGTGGTATCTGAGCTATAGTTTTATTGCTTATATTTTTTCCTCTAAAAGGTAGTTATCCCCCAGGTTTCTTTCCCAGAATCTTCTCCTGCAACCATGGTTCACTGATTGCTTGTGATTCAAGGACATGACTGTGCAGGAAATTCGTCACAGCAGGCTGGAGGGGTGTTCCATTTATGTTCAAAAAACCACAGACTCCACAGTAATATGTCTTCAGCCTTGCTCTGGCACAGCAACTGCACAGCAAACAGCTCCTCAGAAAATATCAACACCTGACTTACAGAGGGAGCAAAAAGGAATATGATTTTGATTCACAATGTGAATCAAAATGTGCCTGGCCTACTGATACAGGCATATTTAGAAAAGGGTTTGAAAATTAAAGCAATTTAATTACACTGAAGTTAAAGGTCATAAAAGCTTGTTTCAAAAGATACACACAGTTTTTATGTCACACCTTAACTATCTCCAAGAGGACTATGTAATTTCTTTGACAAAAATGACATGGTTGCTTTGTTAAAATTTATTTTATTTTTACATATATTTTTCATTCTGAAAAAATCCTTGCATTTGTGATTTTTTTTTTTAGCTACTCCTCTCATGGCTTTTAGAAACTCATTTAATATTCTGTGAAAACAAGAAAATTTTAAATATGTCACTGCTTTGGTAAACCTAAAAATGAGCTATGTTCTTTATTACAGCACAACTACACAGTGACTGAACTGGAACACATAATAGGTTTCAACTAGATGACATTTCTCTTTTTTTATCACCACTTCCCCAAGGGCTGTTTGCCAAATTGGAGAATGATAAAGCAAGGGGAAATTATTTAGTAGGATGGATGTTATCAGAAACATGGGAATGCAATCTAAGATCAACCAGAATAAAATCACAGATGGCAGGTATACAGCCATTATGAAAAAGGCTTTTAAGTATAGTAACATGAGAATACTTAGCAATTGTAAAAACTTCAATTACAAATGGAAATGATAAAATTTCATGACATCCCAATGAGACTAAAATATTCAAGTAATACTTGAACTTACAAAGAGCACAATGTGGTACTCATCACATAAAAATGCAGAAAGATTTTTTTTCACCATGTCAGTAAATTAAGGTTATAAATACACAATATGGACTAGGGAAAAGAATTACTTAAATGGCTTCTTTTTTTTATAATGACCTCTCAAAACTCTATGGAGATGAGTGCAGAGCTATTTTAACCACTACTACCAGTTTTTATAAAAACCTCTTAATATTCAGGATACTTAAGAAAGTTGAAGGCAGTCTAGCATTTCATTATCCAACAAAGGCAAACAAAGAAGTATGATGAATACCGTGCATAATGAAAGAAAAGATTGCCAAAGATTTGATTTCTAGAGGATGGGAATGCAGTTAAACACTACATTTGTGGTTGTATAATGAAGGTCTTGGCAGCCATACCTAATTCTACTATTTAAAGAGGTTATAATTTGGTAACTACAAACCTGGGATATTCTTAGAATTTTGTATTGATTCAACTATAATCACATTAACTACAAACTAGAAAATAGTGCAACACTAGACAAATACCAGTAAAGAATGCACAAGGCATAAAATTATCTAATAATATCTAATGATTCTCAAAATGCTGAAAGTGCAGTTTTGTAATATTCAGTACTAAAGACAACCCTCCAAAAATTTTTTAAAAGCATGAAGGAGTAAATAAAAAAACCTCCAACAAACGAGATTGCTGATTTTTCAAATTACACAAAGAATGCTTGTAAATTCAGATCTGGAGAAGTAGTGCATAGAAACCAGTTACTGGGCAGGTAGCACATCTAGGAACCACAAATACAGCTCACACTAACAGAACAGGAAGTCTGAACTCTGGAAAATGAGGCTGGAAAAGATTTAGAGAGAACATAAACTTGCAGGTTGATGTTATGATGTAAAGTACTAATGAAATTCTTGGGCAGGAGCAAGAAGTATGAAGCAGAAATAATGACTTCACCACAGTGCTAAACTGACATGCATGCACTTGGCATGCATGAGCCAAAAATGATTTTCAGAAACGGAAGAAACTACAGGGAGAATTTAAAAAAAATAATTTGGTTTTGATATTGCTGCATAAAATGTTCAGAACTAATCCACATGTACCACACATCAAGAAACTCATTTCAAGATGATCAGATAAGCAGCTTTGTAATTCCTTATCTGGCCCCAGCGCTTCTATCCCATCCCATGCCTGAAAGGTGCTACGGCCTCACACAGCAGTTCTGTAGGTAGGAATCATCCCAAAAATGGTGGGGTACACCCTCCCCAGCCCACATATTTTCTGGCCTCCTGTATGAAAAGGCAGAACACAGACTGGACTCTTCAGGTGGAAACAACCCTGGCTCAGGTTGCAATGGCCAGAGCTAACCCCTGATGAAATAAATAAATAGCTGGAGTCAGACAGCTTTGGTGGGAAACTGGCATGATGTTTTAACCATGAGAATGCACAGGTACCAACACCACTGAGCTCAGGAGTTGGGCTCTTCACTCTCCCTATTTGTGCCCGCTGAATGGCACCTCAGCCTGGAAGCAGTAGGGAGGGGAGCTTGGGAGAAAGTCATGCTATGTTTGCAGGACGTATCCTCACCTGCTTTTCATGATGAGTCAATTCAGTATTAACTGCTCTGCAGAAACACTGATGTTTGTCTGACCCCGCTCAGGTAAAAATCTTACCAAGGGAAAAATCTACTCAAAAATTAGCCATGTTTTACAGGCTGTCTTTTCAATTTATTTCTGAAATGGAAAGACATAGATTGTTATGAAAGTTTTTAAAAGATGAAGACAAAAACATATTTAGGTTTTTCTGTAATTACTGCAAGATATTCAGCATTTGCCTTACAGATTCCCTGGAAATATTACAGTACCTTTCCATCAGTTACATGACAAGTGAAGTCAAGAACACCTCCTATGTGACTGCAGATTGTGTGAACTATGAATGATTACAGCCATGAAAGCCAAGGAAATTCCCCCTCAGAAACAGAATACCTATTCCCAAGTCATATACTGAAAATTGAATATAGGAGACACTTGCTGTATTTGAGCTGTGATAGGAACTTTGTTCTCTCTACACTTGTTCCTCCATTAATAAGCACCTTTTGATTCACTCAACTACAAATACCACAGAAGATTAAAGACTTTAAAGAATTAGAGCATTAGAAGAGTTGCTTTCAGTTAGATGCATTAGCATTGGAAGAAATTAGCCTTTCTAATTAGGCATTTAGATATATTTTCAGAAAAAAAGGATGCAAATATTTAAAAGCTATTAAATTAACAGACAGTCTTCTGTTATTTGAAGTCCTATTAAAAGTTGTAAAACAGTGCATTTTTATGAAAAAAACCCCAAAATTTAGATGGGTTGGTGCGGAATGGACTGTAACCAGTTATAAATCAAATTAAACTCTAAGCTAGCATGCATTTAAAAATCTTTATTCCACTTTAATTTGTTTCTTCTTTTGCACACAGAAAGCTTGGCGAAAGTAGAGTTGACCTAAACCAATACAATACACATTCATCTCAGAGTCCTTTATGTGATAACTTTTCCTTTCACCCTAGCTCTAGATCATGCTGCTTCAAGAAGCAGGATTTTAAGGACTTTGACAGCTGATATTTTAGATGTTAGGCAGCTAATATCTTTTGAGCACCCGACAGAGAAGTTTAATCTCTTGACCAACCATTTTTATGTGTACCTGTCCTACAGATTCAGCATTCAGGTTGTGCACTGTTGGAAGTAATATCAGAATGCTTTTGTGACAATTCTTTGTTGCAAAGCTTTATTTGTTAATGCTCACAAAGATTGTTTCGCTTCAAGTTATAAATGAGGTTAGCCATTATCCGAAGAACTCACCTCACTGTAAGAAATGGTTCAAATTAATCTTCTGATCCACAAACTGATCCTGTGGCTGGGCACTAACTACAGCACATACAGCCTCAGCTTTTCAGAAGTGCAATTCTACTCATACCAAGGCCCTAAAAAGGCAGCTACACTTTCATGAGAGAACAGGCACATCCTTTTATTCTAGAAATACACAATATGAAAGCCACAAAGGAGAATGAGAAATATAGGTCTCACTTTTTAGGACTGCTGTTAAAAAAATACCATTTTCCATAGCTTACATTCTGTGTGACTGAGAAGGAAACCCAAAAAGAGATGAGATGAAAAAAAAAGAGCTAGCAAAGGACAGAAAGTCTTTCACAGGATGAGAAAATATAAGTGCCCTCTCAGATATGGAGAAGAATATAAAGACTAGAAAAGAAGAAAACCCAGTGAGTTGAGGCACAGAGTTACAAAGGCAATACATGGAAGCAAAGCAAGCAGGTCATTTTTACAACAGAAAAGATCTTGACCAGAAAAATACAGCAATATACATATGAGAGGCAAAAACGTGTAAATATATTGGGTAACCATAAGATATGGAAAGAAGAAAGATATCAGAGCTTCCAAGGAGAGAATAAACAAAGGGAATAAACAAAACTCTTGGAAGAGAGATGGAATAGGATATTTTGAAGTGGAAGGTATCTAGGGATGGTATGAAGAATGATTCACAGGAAAAAACATCAGGAGGCTTCAGGCAAAAGGAAAATAGAATTTTGGCTTGAAGGGGAATGAAAAAAAAAAACTTTGTAGATTTTTTTTAAGTAGCTTCAGAATGAAATGGCTAATAAAGGACAATAGACAGAAAAATGGTATGGAAAATATGGGTAGTTTAAGGTAGACAGTTCAAGGAATTGGTATTGGATGGGATTTTTCCACTTGGAAAGGCAGACTGTTTACTCAAGACAAGATTGGGATGAAGAGTTTGAGTGGGCCTACAGAAACATCACAAGTCAAACCAGAGATGCAGAAAGCAGAGAGAACTAAATGAACGTTGTCAGCCAGAGATACAAATACTACCTGCATCCATGACAAGAACCAGCATGAACCAGTCTAAGCCTCCTAACTGAACAATTACTCAATCAAGGCAACATATTAAAAAAAAAAACATATTTAACAGTAGTTATCACCATATTTTCTCAGGATGAACAGCCACAAGTTTCATCAATTTCCAGAGGTCTAGCATTCCCACCTGCTACATTCTATTTTTTTTATATGCTGTATACCTGCAGGATAAAGGTTATACTAGGAGCCCTTAAGTGTGTACATCTCTCCCCAAATAGTTATCTCAAATTGATTAGTGAAGTAAATAATTACTGCCTGTCTAAGCTGCAACTTAAATTACTGAAGGACTCAAAACAATCTGAGAAGATGATAATAAGCAACATTACCCAGCAAACACTTTCTATTGTTTTAAGACCTGCCAGAGAGTAGACATGCACTGGGATATTGATATGAAAAGATGAGTTATTACTTCCACTCAGTTAGCAGAAAATTAATTGACACAATAAAAGGAAAAAAAAAAAAACAGTGATTTTTTTTTTCCTTCTCTGAGTTTGCACTTGTAAAGCTGTGACATCTTGTAGTGAAAGGAAAAAGCCTCACAAACTCTGTGGAATAATTTCTTTCCAACATACTTACTCAAATACACATAAACTGTGTTTATGTGTTAAGTACTCATTTTGGCAGAGATCTGAAAAGTTACTCACATCTTGCTCAAGCCCGTGACTCAGAAACTGACATCGTCCTACTCCTGCTAAGTCATGCAGCTTCAGGGATTTTCTAACTGGGAGCTAATATTGCACTTTGCTCACATGTATCCATCAACCTCAATCACCTTGGCTGGTGCATTTCTCATATTTTCAACTCTTTCATTTCACTTTATCTTGTCTCAGCTTTTAGGTCCAGGAGTTCAGAAAAGCAATTTCTCCCTTTCACCACTTCAGAAGCATCCTGTTCGTTCAGCTGACCTCATCAACCCATGAGGGATTCAGCTTCAGAGTTGAGGCCTCTTTCTCATGCAGGGCAGCACAGTACCTGAGAGATTTGTCTTTTTTATCTTTGCAAGACTGAAAACAGTATCAGTAAAGCAACACATCACAGTATGTCAGTATATTGTGAAAGGTGCTGACAGTAGCACCATTCAGAAGCTCTCTGTGCTAGCCACAGAGAGTGGTTATGCTTTCATCTGCTGGTACTAAAAGAGGCCATGTTGTGGCACCATCCACAGAGAGAGAGAACTATCCAGAACTATCCCAGAAATTATTTTTAGGGCAATTTTAGCTCCTTAGCTGTAACACATAAGAACTTTTATTCTGCCTCAAGAGGTAACATGGCTGTTCAAAACCTGCCTCCTTTCAATGTTCCAAACATGTTTTCTGCTGGCTTCAGTTCAGCCCCTCTTATAGAGGAAGATGTTCTCAGCTTGGCCAGGTCAGTCTTTGTCCTCTTGAGTACTAATAGTGAGCTCAAGGCCTTCATTTTCTGTGTGAAACTTGGCCTGTATCAGAATTTCTACCTACTTCAGATTTTGACTAGATCTGAATTTCTGCCTGCATCACTGCATCTGTTTACATTGTATTTCATCTGCCATTTCACTGCTCAGTCACTGATTCTGTAAGTTCTTCTTGTAGCTGGTTGCTGATGAACCTTGTGGTTACTATGCTGAGTTAACCTTAATATCACAAAGAGATGTGGTCATATCTATATTCAGTCTCATTATTTCTATTTCTTTTTTCTTTTATCCACTACTGGACTACTAAAGGAACTGTATAGGCAGCAACCCTTTAGTCACTTGATTTCCTTAAAAGTTTTTGGAAGTCATCTTTTGGAAAGCCACCTGGAAATTCTAACAATATCCCTTACCCACATACTTGCTAACAACTTTGAAGAACTCCAGTGGCTTTATGAGTTCATTCTATTTAAATAACCATCGTAAGAGTTCATGACAATTATTCAAGTATCCATTAATTCTGTCAGCTAATGATATGTCCAAATGATTTAGAACTGTTGCCTTACTTTCAGCTACACCTAACTGCTTATACACTTTATCCATTTAAAATTGAAAGTAATAACCCTCACAATTATATAAAGATAGAAATTTTCAGATCAGAAACTGTTTTGTATGCAGTATCTGCTGGTATGTCTCTTTCATTACTGGCAAAAGAAATTACAAGAACACAAACCTTAACCAAAATGCTGCCCAAGAATTCCTACTTAAACTTAATTGGATATGACTTCCCCTTGTTTCCAGATTTTGGCATAATTAGGTTCATATTTATTTTTAATTTAAAATACCTAAATTTCCACTAGAGAACTGTTTAGTTCTGAACTTCCATCATCTTAAAGGTCTCAAATGGAAGACTGCAATGGATTTTATAGAACTGAACATCTGTGATGTTGAGATACCTGTCATCTCTGTCAGCGCTCCTTGATAAGCATCGAAACAATTTTGTTCTCCCTCC
Source organism: Passer domesticus (assembly GCF_036417665.1). Lineage (NCBI taxonomy): Eukaryota > Metazoa > Chordata > Aves > Passeriformes > Passeridae > Passer > Passer domesticus. Next base: position 66,718,440 of record NC_087476.1, on the reverse strand, counting down.
TCCTCAGCAACTGAATAGGTCAGGCATTTGGACTAGATGATAATTTCCAACTGAAATATCCTATTCTATCCATCTACTGCTAGTCTGGCTTACTTCTAAGAAATAAAAATTTAAATTATGTACAGAAAGCATGCATATGGCACAATACAACACTATCTAAAAATGTTCCTACCAGGCTACGTTACTTTGAAAAACATCACTGTTGATAATATATCCACATACACGACCAAATGCTGTTTAATATATTAAAAATAGTTTGTACAATTTAATTTTATTCCAGTTACAAAAGCTGTCTCTAATAAAGATACAAATAACCTGTGAGTGAAACACAAACATATTTTCTTCCAGCCTTGATTTGAGGCAGGATCTCTATGCTTCACCAAGCAGAGAAAGATGGTTTTCTTCCTTGCATCAGACACAAGCAAGGAGAAGATTTTGTATATGTCTCTTGACAACATTTCATCTTAATACAATCTGGTCACAGCAGCTACTGCAGAAAATTGCTCGTGGTTTGCTGGCACCATGGGAGACCATCATTACTGACAAGATTGAGAAACCCATCAAAGGCAATTCAGGACTCAATCTAACTGTGGCATCCAGGTGCTGAGCTTTTTTATTGGGGCTATTTTCTTGCATCTCTTTAATTCTTATTCATGTCCATTGGTCCTTGACTCTCATTGTGATTCAATGCAATAAAGGCTTCAGCTCAACTGAATTCAATCTCAGAAATCATCAAAAACTAAGATTTATGTTATAGTTTTTGGAAAACCTTATGACAGCTACCAATTCAGGTGAAGAGATGTAATCTCTTCTTCAACAGCATTATAAAGATATTTGCCTGACTCCTTCACAAAGGAAATGCACAAGGCAGCCTATTCTGTATCATGTTGTGATGACAGAAGTCACTATCATGTTGTGATGACAGAAGTCACTTTCTCTGTGGATGTTTGGCAGAAACCAGTTACCACCTGTGTCAGCGACTTTGTTTAATAGGTTTGTTTGATTGATTGAAAGTCATCTATGGTATGGTAGTTTTTACCAAAAAAAAAAAAAAATAAAAAAATGATCCTTTCAGTTTCAGGGTCACCCACTCCAAATTAGACTGAAGCCATCACTGCTTTTAAAATACCATACAAAACTATTCTTTTGAAAACACATAACTTGCTGATCTTGCATATGTGACACAATAACCAGCAGAAAGCAAGAGGCAAAAATCATAGGTGTATTTTCATCTTGTTATTGCAGACAAGATACCACTACCTGCAAAGGGGAGAGAGAGACTACAATTCTGGAAAAGTTACAAAAACACATCGTTTTCATGAGCAGGGCAACAGACACAAAGATTCACACGGTCTTCAGCTGAAGTTGATGTACCTGTCATTATACTGCACCAGTTCTATGATCTTCATCTGCAATACAAATCTCATTTTATACCTTACAATGGCAAATATTAACAGCTACCTTTTCCCAAAAGAGTTAATCAAATGAGTAATCTGGATTTAGTTTGGGAAAGGAAAAAAGGAGGAAAAAGATTCTGTGATTCTTCTTTTTTTTTTTTTTGACTTCTATTCCCTGTTTGAAAGTTCTCTCAAAAAACCGCATCCCCAGCCTCTCACTAATAAGTAGTAGAATATTTTAGCTTTTGATTTTCATCAGTTATTGAAAAATTGTCTCTTTATACAGTCAAAATAGGTTGTTTCCAAGTTTAGTACAGATTCCCAATTTGTAAATATCCAGCTTGGAGAATTAATTTGGGGCAAGGAGGAATGGTGTGTGAGTGTGGAGTGGTGTGGGGTTTTTTGCTTTTTAATGTCATATAGTCAGACATAGAACAGAGGTTAGGAAAAGTCCTTTCTTCACTGCAACTGGGTACTGAAGATACCTTCAAAAATCTTGTGATCTATTAAAAAAACCCAAAATATCTGGCTGGCCTTGTTTCGTAGCCAAAGGCTGGTTTCATCTCATATAAAGTTGTTACCAACTAGCTCCAATAATGAACATCACATTATTATGCCATCAGACAAGCAGAGTGCATTAGGCCAAGGCTAAGAATTCCTCTCTTTCATCATTACGTAACACAGATCCAAAATGAGATACCAGATTGTGGTCCAAAGCCAGGATTGGCCAAAACACTAGCAACCCAGGAAGATACTACCAAGCTTTCCTCTGGGAAAGGGATACTGTGCAAATGGAAAAACATATCTGTGTGCTGAACTGCCCACATCTGAAGGGATTAACCAAAAGGAAAATTATTTAGTTGTGGAAGCTATCCTAAATTTTAGATAAATTAGCATCCTAAGTTCATTCACTTTTCAGATGCTTATTCACTGGCTGATTCCCATCTACTATGTGTGAGATCAGAATCACATCTATCACACCTCTATTAATAGAAGCTAATTTTGGTTGTCTCTTTTACAGCTTGGAAAAAAATAGTAAATGATCACACACATAGAGTAGAGAGAGAGTGCCATTAAAATTATTCAACACATCTAGTTGCTCAGATAGGACAAAGGCAGTTTCTTTTAACCACAAATCTAATTAAAAACAGCTTACATAGAGAATCTCCAGTGTATAGTGAGAAAATATGGAAAACATGCATATTTAAAATCCCTGGATTTAAATCTAGCAGAGCCAATAAAGCAAAAGAATGTGGAAATAATTTCAATTAAATTTAGAATCCTAATTATTTTTTATTTCTTTTTCAGTAGGGTCTTAGGTTTTTTTGGGCACATTTAACCATTTTATCTTTGGTCTAAAGGACAGGTTTCCTAGTTGGGCCGCAGAATCTGTAGAAAACACTCAGGATGAGTAATCTGGTTGATATCATCAAAAATATTACTTGACAGAAGAACTGAAGCTTTACATAATTCTGCTCCTTCTCTGGATCTCTCATGAGATCCAGGAAGATCTCATAATGAAGCATCTGCTCCATTTAAGCAGAGGTGACTGAAAATGCACCCCTAAATAAGGATATACCTCTCAAACACAATTGTCCGAAGTGATATCTAAACAGCAACTAGCACCAGAGAGAAAATGAAATTACAGAAAATAATCTCAGCAGCAAAAATAGAAACTCCAGATATAATAAAGACAACTGAAAGAAATCGGAATCATATTCTGTACTTTAAAAATGGCTCCTGGTGAAAAGAACCAGCAGAGAACAGTCTGATAGTAGCTGACTCCTGTGTTCTTGATGTATTTTTGTTGGCAATCACATAGAGGCAGCTGATTGTGCAGATGCATTGCATATGACTGAGAAGAATCATACCTCAGGTAAGATCAAAATTTGTTTTAAAATATGTATGTCTTGTGCTTGATAACAGAAGAAAACCTAAACCTTGAAAATGTTTGTAGCTTACCTAGGACTGAAAAGCTATTTGCAGCTCTGAGAGAATTCTGAGAGAATAAAAGACCAACTCTTGGTCAATCTAAAGGACAGAAATGTCAAAGTGATATTCAAGGACATTTAGAATCAGTTCTTTACAGGGAGATCCTCATTTTCCCAGGAACAGCCCCCATGCTGATCAGGCTGTAGTTTCTGACCACACAAGTGAGATTAAAAATGCAAAGGTATCACAAGGAAGGGCTGGAAGCAAAAAGCAAGTGGACCTAGTTCAACGTCTTGTTAATAATACCTGGAGCTTGCCCAAAGTGAGAAAATCTGAGAAAATCTAATGAGGCAAAAAAAAAAATAGAAGGGATGCAATTTATTTTTAAGAAAGAATACCAATATCCAGGTTCAGCTGAATTGCAGAAGGAATGGTGGCAGCACTGTGTCTGCATGACAGCATACATCAACTGCCTACAGTATGCTAGGGACCCAAAACAGGCATATTAGTTCATTTTCAGAAATGCATAGTTGAGAAACAACTCCATTGCCTAATGACAAATCGGATACGGAGAAGCACCTTAATCAGTGGGCAGGTGTCTACCACCTAAACTTGCATGCAACTACAGCCACCTAAATTCTCCAAGCAAATAAAGTCAGTTGGTGTGTTTAGAACAAATCTAAAAATCACTAAGGCAACCTTCCCTGACAGAAAAGAGATGCTCACATCAGGCAGCCAAAGCCAAGCCTACCTTGGTGAGACATCCAGCAGCTAGCAAAATTGCTGTCAGAGGCAGGACCCATGCCTTCCCAGCCTGAAAATATTTGAAACTCACTGCTTGGGAGTGCCCTGCTTATCTGACAAGAGGCACAACTGAGAGGAAGCTGCCTCTGTTCAGAGCCAGAAAACCAAGATGCAAAGGGCTGAAGAGAGAATGAGCGTGAAAAATGTTGATATGATAGCTTTGTTCCTATTCACAGATCATTGCATAGAGCTTAAAAAAGGTTTTCAGAACTGGGACCAGCTTTATGAATTCCCAAAGGAATTTGTTCTTCACTGGGCTATAAGTTGCATACTTGACATTTAACTTTCAATATAATAGTCTACTACTATAGCAGGCTCTAGTTTGCAATTTGCTACTATAATTTCTGAGGAACCCATCACAGTAACTTATGAAAGGCTAAGCAGCAGGCCAAAGTGCTCAGTCTGGTCTGCCTAAGCATTTGACTATATCAACAACAACAAAAAAATCAGCAGTTTATGAATGCTTAAATTACATATGTGGGAGAGGACAGGTCAAGGTCATACTTCTGTACTTCACATTTCTGATTTTTTACAGAGACAAAATATGCAGGGCAACTCTCCAAAGTTTTACATGTCATTCAATTCTGGTGCTGACCTGCTTAAAAACTTGAACTTTATCCTCATGCAATGACTGAGAAAACTGTGAAGCTGCATTTTCCTTGATAGTTCAGACCTCATCAAGAAACATCCAATTGCTGAGTCAGTAAGATTTTTAAAAAGCTGCCCTATAATGCAGCTCTAATACTGGATTACTTCCAGTCTACTTTTTTGACCCTTCACTGAATTACATGGCATGGATTTTTCAAACAAAGCCTTCATTGCCTGCCATTAATCCTTTTGGGTAAGCAAATCAGCAAGCCTTTTAATCACTGCAATTGATGCAACCACTCTTAGAAAAGCACCACAAGCCATCTGCCAACTTCACAACTATCAGATCCATGAGTGAATGAAAGTACAAAATAAACAGCATGGTACAGAATGCCACGGCTGAATAAAAAATTAGAACCACCACTGGAGAGATGAATTTCTACTTTGTTGTACTACAATCCATGGAGCAGTTAAATCTCAACATAGAATTTCTATTATAGTAGTCTTTGCTCTGAACCACAAGTCTAAGCACAAACTCTTTTCTCTCCATTATAAGAACAGAAGAATGCAGTCACATATGCAAAAAATATGAACATAATGTAGGTTTTCATAGGCTACCTTGCTCCTGCTACCTACAATCATGCTTTATCTGAAACAGTACTTCAAAATAAAGAAAAGTCTTCGTACGCTTTACACTTTAAAAAGTTGTAATTTTTGTCCTATACAGTTAAATAAACTCGAAACTGCTTAATGGGATATGAGATGCCCCTTCAAGATTATGACAGGCCAATCAGCAAAGGCTACTGCAGCAAAGTAGTTGATAAAACTAGGTGCAAAATAAAACCCAGGACAGTCTTTTTTGAAACAGTTGAAGATGGAAAGTTACAGTGGAGACAAGAAAGGGTCACCATCCTCCCTCTGCATATATGGATTAGAATAATTTATCTATTTGTTTTCTTTTAACATCCTTTTTGAGAACATAATGGAAAAAACCCCTTAAAATACATTGAAATAAGAAATAATTGGAAAAAAAAGTCTAACCACCATCACAACATGCTGGAATTAATAGTGGCTACAAGCAGAACAAAAGATACAATTTGATGCTCTGCTCGAAAGTGCTAGCAACAGCACAAGTGGCTGGGGCCTCTTCTGAGTCTCCCTCAAACTTGCAAAGATCAAGCCTTTTCAGCATAAGTTCAAAATTCAGAGAGCCAACTATTTGACAGTAGCAATCAGAAAAAAAACCAAAAAACCCAGCAGTGAACAAAAACTGTAAAAATTATAGTTATTGTTCCCTTTCTCTTCTCCCAGGCCAGAGATTTCCACCTCTAAGGATGTCAGTTGCACCCAAAGTTTAGAAACAGAAGCTGATTGGGCATTAACCATAGGTTACAAGTGATAGAAATAAACTTTCAGTAGAAAGACAAGATAGTGAGAAGGCAGAGACTTTCCTGCACTGGTTTGGCTAATTCCCACCAAGCCCCCAGTTTTGCAAAAAACGAGCTGCTCATCCCTCACTTGGGCACGCTCACACCCAGTACTGCTCCTCAGGCTGAGGGAAAAGCCACCCCTGGCAGGGCAGGAGCAGGCAAGATTCTCTTAATCTGATGCTCAACCAGTAGCAGCTTGGGAAAATGAGAATCAAGAGGGAAGTTGCTGATGAGCAGCTTTGCCTGAATACTGAGAAGGGAGTCAACCGGACCCTGGTAGCTTCTAGATGGATTCATAAGGCAAAAGCAATCAGTAAAATGTCAGGAGATGAGAGAGACCCGCAATCCAGCTTTTGTCACTGGCATGTGGTAGCTTCAGCCACACTTAGTGAAAAGCGCCACAGGCCTCTGGGCTCTTCTGAGGTCCTCAGTGGTTCATGCTTCTCTGAGTATTCAGGGAGAAGACAGCCTCCTTTCTGGATCCTCACTTAGAACAAGAACCAGATGAATCACAAATACAAGGTTTCCTGCATAAGGGTGAATGGCCAGAAGCTGCTCTATTTGGATCCCCATTGCTCAGGAACCTTCCACTCAGCTGTGTCTGAAGCAGAACAAACTGGAGAGGCCAAAACCATGCCTTTGTTTGGGGCTGTTTGTAGAAGCAGTGTGAAGGTCTTTAGCCAAGATAATGTCCCAGGCCTCTTTTATTACCTGTATCCATGTACTAATAGAGAGCACAGACACATTCTTACTAAGGAAAAACAATCCCAAAAGCATTAAAAAATTTTTTTTTGTTTACATTTTTTTTTCTTAAAAGTATCAAACCATTGTCGGCATTGTGAAAAAATTTGATCAGTGTTTTCAAATTTGAATGGCCAAGTTCTATAAACTGCCTGGTTGATAGAAATATAATTAAGTTTCTGAAATCTCCATCCTTTGGCAATCAATTTAAGTGTGTATTTCTGATGTGTAAGTGTGGACTTAGATGTCTTATTTAAGTATCCCAGCAAGACAATGTCAGCATGATTATTTAATGTCCAAACAGAAGATTTTAATTAAAATTGTTTTATCTCATTCCATGTCTTGAAGGAGATTTATCTGCAGAAGTCATACAGAACTTAAACCCCCTAAAAACTGGGGCTATTCACTTAAATGTATCTCTAATTTCAATAGTAAATGTATCTCTAATTTCAGCAGGCCAAGTGGCAACATTAATAGAGGAGAAAGCAATCCAGAAACGGATTTCTTTATTGGCAACAGTTTTGGATTTGTGCTGAATACAGGGTTGATAATGGAGGTCTGTTTTTGTTAGTGCTGAGCAGAGCTTGCAGAGAGCCAAGGCCTTTTCTGCTTTCTGCACAGCCACATTGCTGAGGACACTGGGGGTGCATGGGGGCTGGGAGGAGACACAGCTGGACAGGTGACCCAAAGTGACCAAAGGCACAGTCCAGACCACATGACATGATATTCAGTACATAAAGTGGGTGGAAGAAGGAGGAGGAGGGGATGTTTGGAGTGATGGTATTTGTCCTCCCAGATAGCTAACTAATACTGCTGACCCTATTTATTGCACAACCACAGTTTTTAATAAGAGTTTGCTATACTTGAAGTTCACTTACAAGGTTTACATTATTTATCTATTATCTTATTGGTGGCTCCAGGCCATTCCTGGAAATTAATGACCAATGACCAAACAAGGACTACTGTGAGGTGTTAACCTTTCCAGATGTCAGCAGTACCCCTATGAAATAATTTACAGAAGTTTTAGTCTCCTAAGAAATGCAGAAATAATCTCTTTCTGCTTTCTAACATAACTGTTTTTGGGAAGAGCTACAGTTTTGTTTGCTAGAACCCTTTCCTAAAACTTTTGAAAGATGTTCCCAATGTGCTGAGTCTTTCTGAAGGCTTTAAGCTCTGAAATTTGGCACATTCAGTCTTGATTACAATGGTTAAGGTTCTGCCAACAGAACCTGCTCTTTTAAGCATCAGGGGGGAAATATGCTTTTCTAAAGTGGGTCAGCTGGCCTGCTCCTGCTGGGGCAAAAGCTTCGGTATATTCACAGAAGGACCAAGCTATTGTCTGGCTTTATGTTTGCTATTATCTCTTGAATCAAAGAAGTCGTTGTTACATTTAAATTCTGTGAAATATTTATATAAGAACATCCAGAAGGTTACAGTCTCCTACAGGCAAAGCCTCTGAAACTTCCTGAATGGTCCTGCTACTTTTTATATATTCTCCCTATTTGACATTTTATCAATGCTTTTTGTCTTCCAAATCCCCCATTCAACCACCATCTCTTTCCTTTCTGCAAAACAATAAGGGGCCAATATTCACACTTTAGAATTTGAATTTTCAGTTATAAATATGTACCTCATTTAAGAGTCCCTTGATGCATGAGAAAAAAATGAATATGTTTTGCAAAGTTCAAGAACTGAAGTTCCAAATGGTTGAAGGCCAAATCAGCTAATACTTAAAAAAAAATTAAAATAAAAAAAAGATTACTATTGTAGATATGGACCAAAAATGTTTTGCTGTCACATAAAATTGAGTCATTGCTCTAACAGTGGAATCTAGTCTGCAGAATAGGGTGGTGTGCTCTATAGTGACCGCAACGCTTATAAATATTGCAGAAGCATGAATCTTGCTCTACTCTCTTAATCCACACGTCAACCAAGTAATGTCCTCAACTCTGACAAGAGGAAGGGGAGACAGATAAACAGATACCCAGTGTAGATCCATGATTTTTGCCAGGTTAAACCTGCTCTAACACCCAGACAAGCACTCCCGTCCTGTTCACACAGCTGCATTCCTCTTTCCCCTCCTACATTTAAATCAGCTTAAAAGTTTTGCAAAGGTTCTAAAAAATCTTGGAAAAAAAATAGAAATAACAGTAATCCTGATCTAACTTGAGAAACTAAAAAAACTACAGGAGGAACATCAATTAAAGAGAGCATATTTTCTGTCTGGTTTGACAAAAATTCCCACACAGTTCAGGGGGCAATTAGCAGAACCAGAGTAAGGATATGCAGGAAGCTCCCCAAGACAGCCCACACCTGTAAAACAGCATCCTGGTCAATGTCACTTGTGCTCATGGCACTTTTATATACTGACCTAAAACCATGCTGAACATGGAAAATGTAGTTTGTCTTATGTCTGTGCTCCCTGTTTAGTGTTTCTACTCACCACCCCCACCGTTAGTCACGTAAAGAAAAATAATTTGAGTCAAGCACTTAAATAAAAATAATACATATATTTTGATATCCCTAGTTCCTATAATGAACAACTACAAAACTATGATTAACAATCACTGTCTCCAGATCTCAAGAGACTCCTATGCCTTTTACTCATGATTACTACTGAATAAAGTTACTTAGATGCTGAAAGGATGCATAAAACCCAATACAGTTGCTTTGTGTAGTCTGAGGCACTGTTGTACAACTATGAAATGCAATTCCCTATAGTTACTGTGAATATACTTGAAAAGAATGCAGTGTATTTTTATGAGGGTACACCATGCCAGAAATAAAGATGAAAATTGCTATCAGATTATAATAAGCAGTCTAGAAATTCAACGATAACCTATATGCACAAAGAGATGTATATTTTTACATTTTACATATTAAAGACTACTGAGAGGACGAATTTTGTGTATCAACTCTGAATCCTTTAAAAACTTTGAAACATACCTTATAGTAACTTTATGACCTTGTAGGTTTGTTCCATTTTACATTACAGTCATTTTCAATTGAAGATTAGACTGAGTGAAAGAACCATCAGTCAGTGCAATTTTAGAATGTTTTAAAGCAGGAGTAGGAGCAAGAGTAAACCTGGTCCTTTCATGATGTGAACATAAATAAGAAGTGACACCGTGGCAGCTACAGAGTATTTCCTTTACCTTTGTGAAGGCTTTCTTCTATCACACCTGTGCTTCCATAGGCGTTTAACCAAGCTGCAGCAAAAACATGGAAATTGCCTAGTCAGTCCTCTCTTGGATAGACATTTCTCCCCACATGATCTACTGAGTCTGCCACTGAGCCTATCCAGTGACTTACAAAGTCCCACAGTTCAAGTACTGTCAGCTGTGTTTATCACTTCTGCTATCCCAGAAGTGATAAAAAGAGGGCTCAGCCATCTCTGTGAGTCCAGACAGAGTATCTCCTACTTTGTCACTTGAGACATTTACATATATTTCCCGAACATGTATGGATAATAGGGCTTGGGATAGGCTCCAGCACTTCTCCACGATCATTTACTGTCAAAGCTGTGATTAATATCTTGTCTGGTGTTTTTGCTCACACCAGGTAACACAGGTGTGATTGAAAAATAGTCTGCTTGTAGCAAAATGCAAGGGCTGTTCTTAATAGCCTGTGTACATGAGGACATGATATTTTTTTGAGGGAAAAATATACTATATGAGTACAAACTCTGTTGTGCTCCTTGAGATAAAGGCCAAGGAGTGACGCTTTGTCCATAGATGCTTTCCCTACATAATCTACTTCCCTGCAAATGCGCTAAACTCCTGGTGAAACATGGCAAGAAGGCAATCATTGAGTTTCAGCAATCAAGTTTAACCTCTGATTGCTCTGTCTGTGATTACTTCTCATTGGACAATTTTAGGGCTTTGCCTTCCCCATACTACCTTCCCACAAACATACACATTCTCCTCTACTTTCTGTGAGGATTATTAATAAATGAGAAACTGCCATTGTAATAGGGAAATGTCTCTCAGTTGAAGGCCTTTTATGGCACAGTGACCACTTGGAGCCTGTCACTGCAACAGCTGCCAGGCATCTATGACACAATTGTTACTGTAAGCCACCCCAAAGCCAGCAAAGATGACACTGCAGAGGGAAGATTGCAATGCAGAGCTAAGCCCTTGAAATAAAGTGTTTACCAACCTGACGCATTTTATTTAATTTTTCATAATTCTAAATGGTTTAGTTCAGTATGTCTTTCTTAACCTAAGATTCAAACAAATTTGTTTTCTTCATTAACCTTTCTAGATACTACTCCCTACTCATGCACACACTTTTAATTTGTTTACTGAGCACCTTGCAGGTATGAGGCACACACTATCCTCTTTGGCTATACTTTTTTCTTAATAGAAAATATTAAGAGGTTCTGTAGAACCAGTAACCAAGAACAACCCTGTTTCAGTTTTATGAGTATGATAGAAGCTAGCAAATGCACATCGGTGTGGTCAGAAAGAGCTCTTAGGGATTGGTTTCAATTTTAAAAATTCCTCTCCATTTCTACTCTATCTTCATAATCTTCTATTATACTTCTAAATAAACCCTTATGATGAACACATCACTCTTGCATATGAAAAACTATATATCAGGTGTTAAGGAAAACACTGTCAGTGTCTTAAAATCCTCATTGCAGAGCAGCTAGGTCTCTGAAAGTAGACATACATACTAACCTTTTAGCATGAACAGAGAAAAAGAGGATGAAAGTTCAAAAACTACACTTTCTTTTAAAAAAGTAAATGAAAATTTCAGCTCAAAGATCCAATGTAGAACTACGTACTGTCACTGAGGCAAAGGCTGCCATGAGTTGCTGTCTTCAGCAAATGAATATAGATTTTAAGGATTACATGTATATCTTGCCTAGCAAGCACCTGCAGTAATTGAAGATGCTGCTGTTCCACAGCAATATGTTCGAGCCTTGGTGCTGGAGGTTACTGCATTGACCTGCATTCTTCAGCCACTTCATCTGAAATCCAGCAGCTTAGCCCAACCCACATTTTCATGACCATATAAACTAAAACCACTTAATTTTGCACTGTTGATGAACACTTTCATAACCTGTTGACACATCTCTCTAAGAGGTGGTTTTTAAACTTCTGCAGCTGATTGCCATGTGACATACACCTAAGATTTTAATTGTAAAAAACTGAAAATTAAATACAAGATTAACATTTGTACCCCAATTTGCTTCTTCAGAACCCAGGCTGATCTCTGGAGCATGTTTGGTCTACTGTGCAACAAGGATTGCTCACAAGTCTAGCAGTGGTGCTTCAGACATTCCTAAAACTAGCCCAAAATTAGTACACAAGTTAAAATCTTGCAATGAGAAAAAAACCCCTTTTTTATATACAGCCAGGATCTGAATTTCATTAGTCAGTTTCTTCCTGCAATACACTCTAAAACTAATTTAAACAAGGAAATTTGACAGTTATGGCTAGCCCTGAGGCAAATGCCCTAAAGAGATATGGGTTGCAGAACTAAAGCTGTGACAATCTGTACAACATACATAACTGTAAAACAAAGTGATGGAGTGAAATCATCAAGCATTTGAAAAACAAAAAATAAAACTCCATTCTCTACATCAGAAGTTATCAGTAGAGTACAACCAGCATACCAAGTTTGCATTGTTGAATTCAGCATATCTTGCATTTAGACTGATGGAAACGAAGAAGTCTGTAACCATGTTCTGAATTGCCTGAACAATAACTTGAGACACAGTTTTCTAATAGTCAGAGTAGAGAAATGTGCTGGTGGCAGGGGACCTGAGGGAAAGAAACACCATTTTCAATTATTTACTTGATGACAACCTACACTCCACAGTATAATCACTTCTGTAAATTACGAAAGCCTTACTCCTGTTGTAATGACTTGGTAATAAGTCCAAATGCATTGGAGCATGACACAACATCTAAACTATTACATGAAGTGCAAAAGATCATTACCTGGCTCAGAAATTATTATTGTAAATAGCATCTTGTGCAATTAGCAATATCCACTGAATTTGAAAAATGACAAGTCATTTTAGGCCAACTATACATTGCTTCTCTAACATTTACATATTACTGTGAAACAAAGACATCTTTATAGTTAGAGCCCAAATCCTGAGAATTTGGAACGTATGTGTTTGAGCAAGAGAGAGCAGGAATGTCTGTCATTCACTGGATGTCTGTCTTCTGTTTGCTGTATGTTTTGAATTCCAGCATTTGATAACCTCAGACACTGTCTAACTGGATAAACATTTGATAATTTTCTGTTTAGCAGAAAATAGTTCAGATGTACGTTCCAACTGTCATATTCTATCCTTATTCTTATCTATAATCAAAACACAATAAACTTGTTTCATCATAAAATAAATTTGGTGGAATAAGGCTTTTAGATCAGTGCATAATGAAAGCTGCCTTCTACGCTCTCTTCCTATGGGACACAGGACAATTTCAGTTTTGAGCATCAAACAGTTGGTTTTTATAGGATTTCCAAGAATAAAAAATACTCTTTTATTTTCATTGTTTATGAGTTTGGATCTTAAATCATCAATGTAATTGTCCTTAGTGAAAAGATAATGTGATTACAATGAGTGGGTCCAACTGTTAACAATAGGGTTCTCTACTTTCAAAAGAGACTGTCCTATTTTTAATGATAATTTATGAAAAGAGTAATAAAAACCCCCTAGCATTTTCCACCCCTTTTATGTTGAGTCCTTTAACATCATAAAGTAATCAAAGTGCTAGTTTCATCTTCTTGTGCTTCACCAGAGCACCTCATCAATAAAAAAAAACAAACAAGAAAGGATTTTCTTCAATAGGAGAAAAATCTACAGCAACTTCTCCTGCCCTTTTCCTAAGTCCAGGGATGCATTACTCAGAGAATATTGCATAGGTGCTCATTAGAGTGTTACTGCATTTTGAGAAGTTTCAGTAGCCTTTTGGTTTTCATTAATTTCTTCTATACCTCCTTTTTTTTAAATCTCTCTCCATCTTTACTCTCAGTGCATAGAAAACACACAAAAGGAATTACACCCACTGCTGAGGCCTTTTGTGCTGTATTTCAATATTTCAACATATATCTGTTTCTAAAACAGAATGCTGGTACTCTAAATATAGTCACAATCAGGGAATATTAACTTATTCCTTTAAATAATTTTTATTTAAATATTTTATGTCAGACATAAAATGCAGATTTGGGCTCCTAAAGAAACATGTGGTGTTTATACATCTATATATGTTTCTTATAAATATAATGCAATGATCTTTAGATCTTCATAATACACAAGGCCCAGCAATAATATGAAATCAGATGTGCAACAAAGCCAGTCTTGACAATGGAGAAATGTTTTCTTTTCACTGTCTCTTTATCCAAAACCCAAATCACAGTCAAACTGAACATTTTCTGAGCTTTGAAAAAAGTTGGCTAGATTTTTTTCCATCCACAGTTTCTTCTCCTGTGACCACCATATCACAGAAATATCAAACAAGTTATTGTGGTCAGACTGATGAAAAGCAGAGGTTTCTTTTCAGTCATGCTGAACTGGTTTGTGGAGTCAGTGTACACAGTGACTGAATGTTTCCCCTAGATTTCTGCAAACATATTCAAATTGCTTGGGATTCTTCCAGAAGTAACACTTGCATTCTAGCAAGTGCCACTTTTATTAGCTACTGCTTCCATTCAAAACTGATGAAGAAAAACAACAATGGCTATTTTATACAAATTTACAGTCCAACTCACTACCCACTTTTCTTATAAAGAAGCAGCTATTCCAGAGAGTTCAACAGCCTTTTTAATATGTAACATGACTATTTCCAAGACTAGGTCAAAGCCCCTTTAATGTCTTTAAAGCATTTTTGACTTGCCAGTTCCTACCCCACAGAGTAAATACAGCAGCATAGCTGAATGTGCAATCTGCAAAATACTTCATTAGCTACTGAACTCTTAAAATCCCTTTGACAGGGTCACACAAGGTGTGTGAGACACCAGACACAGTCAGTATACTTTTGGCAGTGAGATTTCATGAGAAAGTGCGTGATGGGACAACTTCCCAAAATGGAGATTTGTTAAAGCAAAGTTATGAAGCTCTGATGAACTGTTCATACAATCAAGTCAGTAGCATTCCCAGAGTCTCCTTTCAGTGTGGGTGCTAAAACCTTGTGAGTACCTTCTTCACTGAAAAATAGCCCAAGATCACAGTTTGATCCTGTGTACAGAACAGCTGGGCACTGCACCACATAAAATATAATCAGTATTCTTCTACTATTTACCACCTGATATACAATCATTATTATTCTATTCCTTGAATCTACAATTGTAGTTGTCTTCTGAATCACATACCATGCTGTAATTTAAATGACCAACTGTCCACACCATATAGCTCATTAGGAACAGAGCAAAGCTGAACTCTCCTTCTTGCTCTATTTCCTTAATTAGCTCAAAATCTGCTCTCTCTTACTGTTTTAATGTATATTAATGAGATATATTTTATTCATCTACTAATTTATTACCAAACTTTTATTTCAAAGACTGGATTCTGAAAGAAAGATTTGCAGTTACTGTTGTTTTCAGAGTTCAGGTTTTTGATCATCTGATAGTCAGGAAACACAGTAGGAGATGCTTTGTATCAAGGAGGTAACAAGGGACTTACGAAATCAGAGGATTGTAGTTAGTTGTGCTATCAATAAAACAACAGAGCTCCTGCTAAGGAAGCAGTTTGTTGGGGGCATGTAGCACAGTAGGAACACCATGTCTGTCTTTAAAGGTGACCTGAAAAAAATTATGTTATACTGCTGAGCTGTTTATTATGGGGCCTGTTTCTTTCACAGCACAAAACCTGTCACATTTAAAAATTACTCCAAAATGTTACTCCAAAAATCCATGTTTGAGAAAACCCGCAGGAAGGGCATAACATTACACAAAGGAAGAGGGTCAGAAGCCATGCGCCATACAAGTTCATGCACTGATAGATGACAAACCTTCACCAGGAAATGACATCACTGATCTTTTGCTATGCCCTTCATTGCTTCAGTAGTGACACATTTTAGTAAGGCCTGTTAATGTCTTCAAACTAAAAGATGGTAGATTTTGGCTAGATACATGGAAGAAATTTTTCACAATGAATTTGGTGAGACATTGGAACAGATTGGCCAGAGGGATGATAGTTACCTCCTGCTGATGCTACATTAGGTGAGATGACAGTACCTTTCATAAACAAATAATAAAGTATGTAAATAACTATTCATCTATCTTAATCAGCTACTGGTTCTTCATTAGTTTAAATTCATACCAATCTCTTCTTTGGCTGAAGATAAATATCTTCACCATTCAGCTTTTAATTTGCTCAATATTCTATTATCTTCTCCCCTTCAATAGGGATGAAGTGATTAAATTATTTTTAGAGATTAAATAGCTTTCATATACATATGTATGTAAAAATAAATCCTTTCTCAATGATACGGGCAGGTTGGCTGAATAGCAGCTGTGTTACATCCCAGGCTGACGCTGGCACAGACTAAGTTCCATTTAAAATTTTTCCTTTTAAAGAGATATATTCTCAACAAAGGAGAAAAAACATATTTAATCAACAGAAAATGTAAGGATAAATACAATGTGATCTTACCAGGAGCTACAATGCATGTCTTTTATTCTGTATTTTGATAAATGTGTCATATATCTTTGAAATGGAAAAACATCTGATGAGAGCATATCCCTTCCAGAATGTGGCCCTCTCCACCAAGGTCATACAGTTATGAAGATGTTTTTCCTCCATTACAGCACATTTTCATTATGATTTATGACTGCAAAAACCTTTTCACATTAAGATTTGTTTGATTGTCTGTTTCTATTAAGGGTATCATAATAATATTTTTCTGTTTTCCAAATAAATGTTCCACACTGCCTAGCATCCGCCAGACTTGCACAGGACTGTGACAGTGATTAATTTCTGTTGCTGAACTCTTTATTTCCAATAACTAATTTAGGAAACTCACTGCTTTTTAATAACTAAAAGGTATAAATTCTGCAGGGTATTTTTGCTTATGTAATTGATAAAACATCTTCCTATAATACCTATAAGTTATGACTGTATTGTATAAATCTATCTCCTCTGAAGTGTCCTGTAGGACATGCAGTATAGGCAGCTGCTGTGCACTGAGGTATAAAATTTACACTAAGAGGAATAACACATTACCACAATACCAGAACTTCTCTGAAAAAATTAATATAAAAATACTTTTACTGCTATAATTTTATCTAGATGATAAAGTTCTAATTAAATAATATATAATAGAAATAAATTATATATAAGGTTTTTGAGACTGCTCAATATCATCTTCCCATAAAAAATTGCAAAAGTACAATTTGGCTTGAGTTTTAAAGAGCAAATTAGACAAACCACTGGAAAATTGTTTGTGGAGAAAAATGGTGCAATGACACACCGAAGGACAGGTAACTTTAGAGAACTTCCCTAATATCTTAGAATTCTCAGTCACTGGTCCTTCCTTAGGTAAAACTATAATCAAGCGTAGACAAAGTTGGAAGCAAATTCCAAAAATAAATGGTAAACTAACACTCCATTTTTAAAGCAAGCTCATGAAATTATCCTTGCTTCTACATAATCCTTTCTGACAGGTGAGCCCACATTAGAAAATCAGGAAATTTTCTTTTGTAGTATCATATACTATACATGCTTAAAAACACTTTAATGTTTAGAAAATAATTTGGTCTTGGTATGGCCTACTATCTTTGAAGAAGCTATAGGAAGTTTTTTCAGGCAGTGATGAATCCAAGTCATAGTACAGATGGATAATCAGACTTTTGATCAAAGTAGCTAAGAGCTTGGTTTCACAATTCTATTGATCTGCAAGCCACTAAAGCCTCCAGAAATTGTCAGCAGCCAAAATATGCTGATATTTCATCAGGTTTTGATATCCATGTATTTATATTCAATTTTATTGCACCTTATAGGAAGGTATAGTCCATATATTTGGGTTAATAAAAGTTAAGATGACTTCCCATGCAAACATAAGGCTGAAAGTCATGTTGAACAGAAACCCACTCCTCTGAAATATTCTCTGCTAAGAACAATGTCTCTGGGCACTAGACCAGACTACAGAGGGGAGTAAAAACACCTTTTTAAGATACTCAGTAGCTGTTCCTTATTGTGCATTTTACTGGAAATCAAAGACAGCAGTATTTCAATAATGCTTATAAGCAAAACTATGATATCTGTATAGTGTGCAGGCACGGTCATCACTTATTCATACTGCACTATTCTTGGCTCTAACTCAGCCATCCTTTGTAGTTGCACAGAAAGAGCAGGAGCTAAGGAGGATACAAGGACACTGACACAGACCCTTCACCATACCATACTGGAAAGCCTCTCCAGATTTTCTATCCACCTATCCTTATATCACTTTTGTGCATGCTACAACCTGCCATTTTATGTGTGTACAGGATTTTACTGTTTGTCAAAAAAAAAAAAAACCCTCTAAAATGTTCGTGCCAGACAGCTCCTACTAGACAAGACACAGGACAGCAGAGACTTTGTCTGTGAATATGCAACTGAATTTTAACAGCCCTGGAAGAGAAAGGGTTGAACACTCCTAATCTATTGGCCAGTATACAAAAATATTATCTGCCAAAGGCCTAAGTACTTCTCAGACATACTTTTAATAGCATTACTGTGTTAGTCAAATTTAACAAGAAAGTGAATTCAGCTGATGCTGTAAGAAGAATGAAGTTGTTATGTTTTAGCATTCTGTCTTTTTAAAAATTATCATGGGATTTATTAAGTGCCAGTCGATCATGTCTTTCAGGGACTGAAAGTATTCTTGGATATGACAAAGGCAATATGTTACATTATTTCTGTATCATAAAGCAATTCACCAGGCATGGAGTAGTGTAGTAAAGAAAATTACAGTAATTCTCAAATTGACCAGGATGAATGTGCTCTTACCTTAAATACACACTGAGCATCCCTGAAAAGAGAGGTCTGAATTCCAAACAAACCTCAGCATGCCTCAGCCTGCAGCTGAACACACCCTCTTTCCTCTTTCTCAAAGGGGCTATGCTGGAGTTATCACAGACTAGATGTTTTGTTGGGGTCAATTTTGTCTTACTCCAGCTAGGCAATTATACAGGAAAATTATAGTTTTTAAATTGCTGCAAGTACAAACATCACCTTGCTTTTGCAAACAATAATATAATTAGAGGCTATTATAAAATAATCAACTCTGAACCATAATTCTGCATGTTTTCACTAAAAATGCACAGACTATAATTTTTAAGTACTGTAATTATTTTAACATTCAAATAACATTTCATGGAAATATTTTGTCCAATGCAGATTCAGAAAGACCCAACACCTTGAAGACTTGCAAAGTCATAAATGAACTCGCAGTTTCTGCATGTGCTTTAAGATTTTACAAAGGAAATTATCTACAAGCTTTGAAAAAGACACAGATGGTATTTCATATCAGAATGTTACTGGAAGCAAAAATTAAAACAAAAAAAGAGAAAAAGTTAAAAAAAAACCCCAAACAAACAAAAAAAAACAAACCAAGACAAAACCCCACAGGGTACGGAGTGATTTAAGTTGAGTAGCAATGCTGGTAACAGAGATCTTTCAACAGTTTTCCAAGGGCAAAATCTTTGACAGTGGACAAAATTGAGTCTATCATGTCCTACACAGGATCAAAATAATTGAATATTTTCTGACATGCCAATTTTTACAATATTTAAGTATATACCATATCTTAGTTTTGCCCATAGGAATTTATTTGAGAATGGACTTTCCACCTTCACACCTTGCTTTCTTATTTAATCCAGTACTGAAAAACAGCGGAAGATATGTACCTATTCCCAGTTCAAGGAGTTAACTGGAATGAAACTTCAGGCCTGATAGTATTTGCAGCTGAGGAATGAAGCAGCTACACAAAATAGCAAATGTAAGGAAATACTATAAAGAACATAAAAGTTCATACAAATATTAAAAACTCTGAAGCCTTCTCTTTCTAGGAAAGCCTAACAAAGATACTGAAGCATCCTATAATTTACATCTATAACTTTCCCTTTTAAGATCATATTATTAATTTAACTTCAAAATAGAAAAGCAGTTCAGAAAAGTGCTTCTTCACAGTTAAACCCTAACTCTTCTGCTTTTAAGTGAGAATTGAATAGAAAAGAACTACAGTCTCAGAATGCAACAGCCTGAGGCAGATCTCCCAATTGCCAGAGCTCTTTGCTGACAAGCAGCCAAAATAATAGAGAAAATAGTCACTGTGAAAAACTGGAAATAGATTTGAGATTTAAAGGGGAGAGAAATTAAATACATGTGTATTTTTTTACTTACAGAAGTATTGCATGCATTGAAAATAAGCAAAGCTACAGAAGGTGGATTTGAGAAATATGCCACTGAAAATTATTAATACTGTCATTAACTGCAATAGAACTAAAAATATTATTTAATTAAATTTATAAATATTCCTCTAAAGTATTAAGACCCAAGTTACCTCACAGCATAAGTTTTCCTTCTCTTTTTAGCAGCATTACCTGGCAGCAGCATGAAAAGGATGTTGTGCTACAACACTAGACTCTTTATTTATTAATAAATTAGTTCATCCATAAACATCTTGTGACTAAAAAATCCTGATCCCTTGCCTACTTCTGACAATGAAACTCCTGAAAAACTGAGATAAAACAGAAGACATGACATTTTCCATGACAGTGCACTAGGCTGCTAGAGCAGTGAGCCTGCTGTTCACCATCCATGCCATGGCTACCCACCTGGAGCATGGGACAACCTTGAAGCTGACAACAGAGCTGAGCCTGCTTAATACTGGTAGAGCAAGAGTTCTCAGAATATTTTAATCTCTGTGACTGATGGCAGCATATGTGGAGGAGCTGCCAGAGGAGAAATATAAAATGCCGTGTTAGGCTACCATAGCGTGCTGCTGTTCTACACAGCAGTAAAAGCTGGTTTCAATGCCTTCCTGTGCTTTTTTGGGGAACACTTCATAACCACTAATTTTATTTTAAAATATTAACGCTTTATGTGTTTATGATGTAAATATATTAATTAATATTCTTGATTTCATTAAAACCTGGCCAAAAGTTAAGTTCTTCATAAAACTAGACACATGGTTGTCAACAAAATCTATGGCAACATGGAAAGAACTAAGCATAGAATAAACAACAAACCCTCACTTGTCTTCTCCTGAAAAGGACATCACAGCATGACAGGGTGCATGCACACTGGGACAAATTACATCTGCTATTATCCTGTTCCTTTTGCATGGTATGACCTTTCTCTGACTTGACTTTTTTTGGTGAAAAGTGCAAGCTCTAAATGGACCTTCCACCAAAGTGTATGTAATAAAGCTTTGGATAAGACCACTGTTTCCTGATTTGGTTTGACCTTAAGCATGACTTTAGAAGAAGAAACTTGATCGCCAGGAAGATAAAAAAATTTTAGAATATATATAAAGAATTTAGAAATATAAGAATTTAAGAATAAAACTGGACATTGCAGAACAGCTGCTCCACATCTTCCACAAATACTGCTGCTGTTCTGTTTTTAATGTGCATCCACACATTCCAATCCAAGTTGTCCAATTCTTTTCTCTTTTTTTCTTCAGAATCATTACACTTGAGCTGCTCAGTATTTTAACACAAAATGTGGAAAAAATATGGTTTAATTTTCTGCATATTCCCTTTCTTTTTCTTTATGTCCATCTTATTTGAAGTCTTCCTCCATTCTAACTGTATTAATTACAGTTAGCTCCTCTTATTCCCCTTTGTTATGCAATCCTTTATTGCTCCCAACTACCATTATTTTCTCATGTTGCAATTCCTGGGTCTATCAATTAGATCTATTTCTACTTCCCTCTGTGTTTTTCCAGAACAATCCCCATTGTTATCCAGCATGGTCCAAATCCTTCCTTTCTTCCATTTGTATTTCTTCCTAACACTGAAAATATGATCCCACTTTCACATTGTTATGTATCGCTCCTACATTTTGGTTTTCCCAAATCTAAACCAGACATCGCTAGCCATCTTCAAAATAATTCCGGAGTGTCATTCTGGTACTTACACCTGCCCTTACTGTGGGCTAGACTTTAACTCTTTTCCTGATATCACTCTCATGGTGGCTACACAACCAAAGGAAAAAAAGTACCTCAGCAATCCATCAGGAAAAGTACAAGAGAGGAAGGCTGAGTGAGCCCTTCTCTCACCATGCCAGGCTGAGCACATTCTGTGATATCCCATGGGGGGCACAGATAATTAAAGCAATAGACAATTCAGTAGGACAGAATAGGAAGAAGAAAAAGTAGTATGAATATTATTCAGCAGGCTGAGTTAGCCACAGACAAAGAATTTTGGGCTACAGAAAGAAAACAGAAAGGTGACACACTCTGGTGGACACAGAGGAGGAAATTATTTGAATATAAAGGTATCTCCTTCCAGTTGTGAAACATAAAATTACACTAATGGATAGGAGCACAGCCTGTCCTTGTCAGATTTCCAAAGCAAAGGAAGAAAAAGAGCCCTTGCTTCTGTTTCTGCTTTCGGTGCATTGACCATCACTGACATAATCTGGTAAAGGACAATGAGGGCAGTGTCCTGATATATTTTAACTGCTGTTTTCATGCAGCTGATGAGAATATTTTCCTAGAGACATAACTGAACATATTTTCAGAATTATTTGAGTAAGATAATGCTGTGCACACAATTCTTATTTCTGATTTAGAGCATAAACAGAGTTCCTTGGGATCAGCTGAGAGAGAACACAACATTCTCAGAGTTCACCTTGTGGCCTAGCAGAGAGTTAAAACCTTCTGTTTACTGTAAGGAGTTTACAACTGTCATTTAATAGCTCCCATATTTCAGTTTTTACAATGGAAAGTAAAAACATCAAAACAAAGGATAAATTTATGTTTTCTACAGGCTTTTCATCTCAAGAATTGTTTCCAACATTTCTAGAAAAACATACTTAACTGTGGCACATGCTTATCTTTCATCTTCCTTCTTATATATAATTGAGGAATAGTACATGTTTCTGTGGCTAAATTTTTTAAGCACCTGTGGAAAAACACCCCTCAAATGCTATACTGCAGTACATGACTAGAAGACACTGTAGCCTTAGAAGACATGACAAGCTAAGCAGAAGGAAATCTGGGATTGGATTTTGCTTGTTTTACTCAAAGGACAAGCACAGTAATATTTACAAGCTGTGACATCTGACTTAATTTTACTTCTTGTTGGCTGGAAAGAACAAATAGCTTCATTTCATTTTCAGCAACCTAGAATTTGATTCACAAGATCAGAGGACAGCTGCAGCACATTCAAAGATAAGCCTTCAGCTTCTAAAGTGAGTTTTAAAAATGTAATGGGCCCTTCCTTGTAATGAATTTATATTTTCATTTTTGAGTAAATAGTACCACCACAAGAGATTACAGAATGCACTATTGCATCAGAAAAGCATAAAGATTATTTCCTTTCAGAATTTAGTTCAGGTAAATATTAATGAACACATGTAAAATAAAAAGTTAGGGATTCTGGCTCAAAACAGAGCTGATCAATAATACAGTCTATGTGTGATTATGAGAAAACAAGCATGAAAATGATAAAGAGATGGGTATCCAGAAAATATGTCCCAGAGAGCACCAGCAATAACATGTATTTTATTGAAAAATGTAACATGTTCATGATATAAAAATGTTAAGTCAATAAATCATTTTGTGAGGTTTCTTCATTCATGTGTCACATTATTTGCATAAGATATTAATTTTTTTATTTTTTTTTTTACAAAATCAACTTTTTTTTTAAGGGGGTCCAAGAGAAAGATTTAAAGACTGAGACCTTGAGCAATGCTTACCTCACTTTTAGATACTAGTTTTTTACAGGCAAAAGAATTCATTTTTTTTCCCCTGCATTTTTGTGTCAAGGATTCTTGTTTCTCTGCCTTGTGTCAGATAAAGGGAATTATACAACTACACGGTGAGTTAGGTCAGTTGGCTCATCCTTTAGAAAGCTAACTCTGCCAGCACAGAAAAAGCAGAAGGCAAGTTTTCTGATGATTTAACAAGATCTATTGATTCACCTTCTTGTGATAAAATCACTTGATCTAATGCAAAGTAGAGAAGTGGGAATATGGTTGTCAGAAGGAAAGTACACAGACTGTTTCATTAAGTAGTCTTGCCACAGGATCAGCTTTATGTACATATCCCAACATAGATGCCAGTGTGTGGATGGGTGGAATGTAGGAAAATATAGTGCTGAAGGTAATCTCGCCCCTAAGGAGTTACAGCTGTGCTAATTATCAAGAATTAGGAACAGGCCTGCCCTTAATGGGTCACAGCCAGATCCAGTTAGGGTGGGTATTGTAAAATAGTAGGTTAGCTGGTTTAGGAGGAAGATGGAGTTTGTTGGCTGTGCTGAGAAGAAGGAGGAGTCAGTGCTGTGAGGAGCTGCCCATGAGAAATCACCAAGAAGTATGAAAACTTTGCAACAAGATGGGCAACACCAGTGTATGGGCCATTCCTTAAATATTATCATCTGAGATCTCCCCTCTTTCTTGGCTGTACCTTTGCAGTCCTTTCAAACTCCTTTTTCTGGGGAAGGTGAGATTATGTCTCGTGACTTTATTGTGCTTACACTGCTCTGTCAACAGATGAATTTTTCTAATGCTGTTGTATGTTATCAAAAAAGTTGTGATACCTCTCCCCAGTTGTCCATGTCTACGTATCTTTGCAATTTATGTTTTCATGAGTGCTAAAAGTGTATTTTTCAGAGGCAGACTAAGCATGAAAGCACCTGATGAGGAGTGCCACATAAATTAGAAGAGGCACTGTTATTAAAAGAAGAAGTACCAGTATTAAATTTCTGAAGTACTTCTTGCTTTCTAGTGGTTTTCTTAAGTACTTGGTTTCTAGTGACTGATACTGGAAAAACAGAGGTCCAAAAGGCAAACATGTACTCCAGTTCCTCTGACAGTGGCCTTGGAACAGTAGGATCCTTTATGAGAACTTTCTTTAAAAGAAATTCAGATGCAGAGAGCCTTAGACATTGAAAGCCTATAGGACTCCTGAAGAACACTGGACACTGTGAGCAGATGAAGTCATAATATGAGGAAAATGTCACCTTTATTATCTTTCGCAAATGGCTCAGTGCATTGGCTATTTCTAGGAGATCTATGACAGAGAAGTGCCTGAAGAGAGCACTCTGGTTTCTTTTCAAACAGCTAAAAGAGGAACAAAATCATATCTAAGGGTCTGGATCTGCAGAGTGCCAATTTTACCTCATGCTGTTTCAAATGGAACTGGAGCTGCCATCTTTCTCAAGTTCATATCTTTCATGAAGTTTAGTAGTGCAAAATTCAACACAGAACTAACTTATAAGCTTGGCCAACACTGTGAGCAGTTTCAGCCATGATATGTGATTTTTGAGGTTGTCTGTTCAGGGCAGGGGTATACTATGATCCTTGTGGAGTCCTTCCAACTCCAGATATTCTACGATGCTCAGTGCTGGGCAAGAGATGGTGGGTGTTAACACCAAGCCTGTGGAAATCACAGGTGTCTGGGTCTGAGATGCTGCAGAGGAGAAAATACCATCATAATCTATTGTGAAAAAGAAAACATTCAGGCCTTGGAATAATGAGCCTAGGATCAAGAACAGCCCTTGACAATAGCAAACTTGAAGTTTTTCCAGGCTTTTTAGCTCCTCTAGCAGTTATAAATTAATTATTCAACTGTGTCCAGAGCTGAGGAAGCCAAAGAGTGTTCCAAGCTGGAGAACTATGCAGGCAGCCCTAAAATCCAGGGGACTAGTGATCTGCCACAATAGTCTCTTGAAAAGCACAATCAGTAGGAGAAGCTATGTCTACAGAGAAATATAAAGTCAATTTTTTTCCCCTCTGAAATACTAAATTTATAGAATTCAAAGAAGAGGAGAAATAAAATGTGGTCACAAAACAAGAGTGTAACTGTCCTTCACATGAGTAAGCTCTGACATAGGAGTGACAGAGCACGTGGTCAGCATTTGGCTTCACACTAAGCTTGACTTGGTCTTTTGTTGTGGTCAATAACAACTTCTTCACTTGATGTACTCTTACATTCTATGTTAACATTCATGTGAGAACAGACAGACATTTGAGGAAACAAACACATTTACAAGTCTACTAAACTAATTAGCAAAACTGAAAGGTAGTGACTAATTCTCTTTGAAGTTTTTCCCTCTCCTGAATACATTAGCTCCAAACACTACAGTAATCTTATAATTGATTTCTTTTCTGAGATCCAAGCCTCTGGTTACTATATCCTGACACTGATTTACCAGGGTTAATTCAAAGGAGCATTTTAAGATGACCTAAAAATATTTTATAGTCTACCCAGCAGGTCTACTTTTAGTTATGCTGTCCTTGCACAACTTCCTCTGCTGAGCTGATCAAATATCTCAGCCCTTCTTTTGTTGTTTAGGTAACTGGCAGCAGAAGTCCCATTTGGGAATCCTAGAGTGCCTTCTCCTGTGTGTACCCAGCCCAATGCAAATGAAACCCTTGTTCACATGCAGTACTGAAGAATGCCTCGGAGGACTACAGGTGAGAAAGCCCTCTGGATTTGACTTTGTGATTGTACGAGCACCTCAATCACTGAGGCAGCAGATGAGGCTACAGGATAGTGCAGATGAGGACAGACCAGTTTTTTTGAAGCTCTTTCCAAGACACTGCCTCTTCTGTCACAGTGACTGTCACAGCTAGAACTAACTTAGAGATTCTGCAGCCAGTACACAACTGCATTTGCTCAGAGAAAGTACTCTGTTACATAAGCAACGGCAATCTTATGCCAGGAATTTTCAAATAACAGCATCCAAGGCCACAGTCTGTACAGCAGAACCCATGATAAATCTTTTCTCATATACATCAGTCACACATTAAACAAATACACAATCTTGTAGACATTTATTCAAAGAGAAAACAATAGAAGAATTGGGCTGTCCATATAGACTACCATAAACATCAGTCATTGGCTCTCAATGCTTTAATAATTAATTCATATTTTCTTAAAAAAAAAACCCAGGTAGCTAAATGAGCCCC
Source organism: Passer domesticus (assembly GCF_036417665.1). Taxonomy (NCBI): domain Eukaryota; kingdom Metazoa; phylum Chordata; class Aves; order Passeriformes; family Passeridae; genus Passer; species Passer domesticus. The sequence continues at coordinate 66,691,462 of NC_087476.1, read as the reverse complement.
AAAATGTGAAAGTTGAACAGTGTATAAAATAAAAGTATAAAATAAAATGCTGTACATGAAATTTATATTGACTAATCAAGAATAATTTTTGTTCAGAAAAATACCACAGGTCTTCCACAATGCTTCCAAGGACATTAGTGTTAATGTACATACCTAACCTCATATTATGAGCTTTAAATTTAAATTATCTTACTCACTTCTGATTGTATAATATCTGCAAGGTGCTCTGGTTGTCATACTACTACTTTTCTGAAAGTTAAAGAAAAGCTTAAAAAAAGGAAGCAGGAGTTAGACTTGGGAAGTTGCAGGCTTTTTTCTATATTTGCTTCCACAATCTTTTTTTTTTCATTATTTGCACTTGGGGTATTTTAGATATATAATCTTAGGAGACCTCCTGAATGCAGCAGGAAGAATTAGAGAAAAGAGAGCAAATTGCACAAAAAGCAGAGCTATAGACACTAGTTAAGGAAAGAGCAAACATTGTAATCGTGTTACATATTAGTGTGAACCAACGTAGAAAAAACACTGAGTAATTTTACATTATATTAAAGAAAGCATCCGCTCTTCCTACAATGATTATTTTTATTGAGAAGTCTCTCACCTAAAAAAATTCCCAACCTTTTAATGAGTCATGCCCACTTTCCACAGGAAATCTGAGTTTGACCTTTTCTAGCATTATATTATCAGTGCTGCTCTGGAACCAAAACTTGAGACTATTTGTGTGTCCAACAGTTTGACAGGGCACCATTGTCATTTCCCTCATGCCTCAGAACAGAACCATTAGTTGGGTGCTGCAGGTAACACTGCTAAATGAAACATGGTTTTCCTGTTTCAATGAAAGTACTACAGCATTCAAGTTCTTATTTTAGACAACAGTATCTAACTATGAAGGTGATAAGAGTAAGGGAATATTATGACTAAATCATGGGGGTTTTTTACTTATTTTGAAAGCTCACAATATTCAGCAGATGAACAACATACTTATGGAGAGAAAATTCTATTCATAAGAAATGTCAATGCATCTTACTAAGTGCCAGCGCAGTAGCATGTTTTTGATATTATTAAATTCACAGCTTTGATAAACAGCCTACAAATTACCTCTTGAAGGAAGCTGCATAATAATACCTGAAGCGTAAAGAGAGGAAATGGAGTTTAATTAAGTGTTGCCCAGCTAAATCACACAGATAAAAGCTTAGGAAAGTGGTAAAAATACTGAGGACTTCCATCTCTGCATGGAGGTGTAAGACAGTGTTGCCAGGCAAAAGGCTGTATTTGAAAATATACTGAGCTATAGTGGGTTATACACCATCACTTCCTGATGAGCAAAAGCTCCCATTCTCATTCCTGTCTTTCCACATGCAACATTCATTTTCTCCCCCTTGTACTCAGAGGAGAAAAGCAGTATCATAAAACAAGGAAAAAACTAGTAAGGATGAACTGCATGTATCCAAATTAACATTTAATACTTAAAAAAATATGCAAAGCTGTAGTGCAATGCACATTTAGTAGCCCAGCAGGAAAGTCTTGGGGAAATAAAAAAAAACCAAACACAGATGGAACCACCAGGGAAAAAAGTTACCAGGGTTATACTGGTGTTGGAAAGCAATGGTACTCAAATATCTTTTGCAGAATTTATAGATTTTTAAGACAAATGGTTGAATTTTTTTGCCATGACGCTAAATGCTAACATCACACACTGCTTTCCCTCTTTCCCTAAGTATTAATAAATATGTATTAATTGTGATAAGTAATACAATAATTAATAATATAATAAATGAAATTACTTAAAATATAAAAATTATTATGTAATTATGTAGTATATACCAATTTTTGTTTCATATATTCTTACACAAAATATTATTTTTTAATGATTAATAATAGATTATTAAGTACCATCTATCTTCTGGAACTATATAGCTTCCCACAAAGAAAAAAAGTGAAGTACCATGATACTTTTAGAAAGTATACAAAATTTTTAATGTATGAAGAGTCCAACATCTGTAGGAACAGGGAGATTCTCAAAAATTGTGTTGCTGCAGAGCTCCAGTACTTACTCACATCCCACAGGTTACAATGAGCCTACATTTGACTTTGCCTCATTATGAATAATCCTTGACTGAGAGCATTTAATAGAATCCTAAAATATTTTAAATTAGAAGGCAGCCACAAGAATCATCAAGACAAATCCCTTGCAAACCACCTAGAACTAATCCATGTAACTAGAAGTTTCTGGATGATGCTTGTCAATATATGGTTTATTTCTATTGCCCTAATTAAACAAATGAACTTGTAGAACCAGAAGCACATTAACACTCTCCTAATTTTACCAAAATTTTTTTAAATTACTTGTGTAAACAATAATTCAGTTGTTTGATAGGATATCAATTTCTAGACTTTTATGACTGTGAGAAATAATTCCAATTCCTGTTTTTCTCCACCCTGATTCTTAAATTAAAATGTGCATTCAGTAAACACAAAAGTATGTACAATGCCTAATGGTTTGAAAACAAAGACAAGACATGAATTTAATAGGGATTCATCTTCATAGAAAGACCATCCCAACTACATCATAGACAAATAATGCAAGCAAATTCACACTGAAGTCAAGGACTCCAAAGCAATGCACCTGCCCTTCAGAAACAAGCTCAGGCAGATATGGCAACAACTGCATTTTTGTCTTTGCCCAATGAATGAACAAAGGCTCTTTAAAGTGTTTCATATGACATAATCCCATAGAAATATGTCTTTGGTTGGGGAGAAGAATAATGTCAGACTTCTGTAATGAAGAGAAATGAGAACATAAGAAATTTCCTGTTTCTTAAGAGTGTTGGTTAGGTAAATGCTAACCTTAAGCTTCAAGAAGACAAGTGCTGGTGCTTCTGTAGTGAGTCAGTCTCTTAACTAGAGACTCAGCAGTCAAAACAGAGAAGAACTTCAGCACAAATTGCCTGTACTAATAATAGAGACAAGGTGTCATCTCCTAATTAACACACCAACAATTGAATATTGATTAGAGTTTGTCACTTTCAAAATAATTGAATCTATTTTGCCTCTAACAGCCATGAGTGTTAAAGATTTGTAATAAAGGATCTTCAGTTGAGGAATGCTTTGTCAGCTTTCCTACTGGACACTGGAAGACATGTTCAAAATATTTCCTCCTATTTGATAATTTTCCCTATTTTTTGGTTCCCAAAGAGAAAACACCTGGGATATCCTGGATGCATAGAATTAATGCATATCTTCTTGTTCCCACATACAAAAGCAGATCAAAGTACAAAGAATTTAAGATAATAAAAACCTAGAACTAATAGTGCTAAATGTTACATCATTTACTGGAAACTGGGATAAAATCATAAGGGTTGCACAGCAACCCTATGAAAGCTCAGTAACATAAAACAGAAGGAGGGTTTTTCTGCTGGATTTCCCCCCCCCCCCCCCCAGTTAGATTTTTCTGGAGACAATCAAATCCTGAGAAATAGCAGTACTTGAGATAAATTGGAAAAAGAATCTATAGGAAGGTATATGCCTGGTTAACAGTAGAAACAAGTTAAGGGTATAATCCTGCTGACTGGGAAAAAAACCAAAACCCATTGGCCTTAAAATATTTTCTTATTGGATGTGACAGGAGTATAAGGAGATGAGACCAAAATCCAAGTCTTAAAAGGACAGCTGAAATTAAATTGAATACTATTCAGAAATATCCCCTTTGAATGATTTTAGTTCTTCTTTAGTTCCCTCAGTTTCACAGGTATGCCTCACAAAACATAAGATTGATTAAAAACCAGTAGATTTAAAAATAATAAATAATCTTTCCAAGTTCCACCTGGTTAAATGATTTCATGCTTACAAAAGAGGTTACTTTCTAAGTTAAAAGCTCACATCTGATAAAATATATGTCATACATGCACACACGACATTCCAAGATGATTTTTTAAGAAGAGATATTATTTTAGTACAATTTAAGTTTATAAAACCAGCTTTTTTTTTTTCTGCAACAGGGATTAAAAAAATGCATTTAATAAAAAACCCAAAGTCATCCTGATTCCATGATGTTATACTTAACAATTTTGTGATGCTTGCTTCCCAGGTGTTCAAGTAACCAGAAAACAACAACTGCCAGTTCACACAAGTGACTTCTCAGTTCTACCTTGTCCACCCTGAAAGAAGTGCAAGAACTTAAAATCATGAAACCTGAGAAGCAATTTCTGTGGTTAAAAGGCCATTTAGGCATAACAAAATGAGGTGTTGCTGGCCAAATAAGTAAAGGTATTTATTTTGCCTTATTTAACCAACAGAGAAATTCATAGGTATTCCTTTGCTATTCTACCTTTCTTTCAATATGGAAGTTGCCCTCTGCAACTTATGCAGCAGCTGGAGAGAAACGGTAACACATATCCACCAAATACACCTTTTTCTCTCACAGAAGATACTTTCTGTGCTTGGATTTTGCGGGAGAATACTCTGGATGGAAAAGTCAATTTTTCATTAAAAGCCACTGAAGCTTATCTTTAAATTGGTGCCAAAAATGGTTCTTGCATTGCAACCTTTTGTGTCCGGATTCATCATGTAGGGAATTTTTACAGCAAATTCCACACCTCCTGCAAAGCATGATTTAAAATGCAAGCTCCAATACAACATTACCAATGGCCATGCCATGATAAGAGAGCAGAGAATACAATCATTGTTATAGTTTGCTAAACTCCACCTGGAGGACCTGGTGGCTAAATAGATTACTTGCTGACTTTTCACCTCTGGGATTCCAGCCCTGACTGGAGTGACTGAAAATCATTCTGATCAGTCAAGTGAAAAAAGACCAAAGTGAAATTAGACTGGTGGTTTCAGATCAGTTCCCTCAGTGCTGTACTTCCAAATCACAAAACCACAGCACGTTGAATGCTGCTAGCAGGGGAGAAACTGAGAGGCTTTGAGGCTTAATGAGCATGAATCCAGCTGCCTATCCAGCTCACAAACACCTTAACATAGACTATAACCACCCCATACAAACAGGCACAAAGTAGAATAAATGACTGTGGATTACCATACAAATTAAGCAGGAGGAATCCCTTGCGAACTTGTATTGAAATGCCTGCACTGCAATCACAATAATAAAATTGTTAATCATATTAGATTAATTCTGACAGCCAGATGATACTTTGGTAAATGTTTAAACCAAGTCTGTAACAGTATTTGAATATTTCTATTTTAAAAAAGAAATGCCTTTCTCTTTGCATTGCATTTGCAAAAACTGAACAGTCCTAGCACATCCCATGATCCATGTGTTAAGAATTATTTCAATTTGAAAATAGGAAAACTGGGGATCAAAGAGGCTGGAGTGTTTTTATCCATAGATTTTTAAGGCCAGAAAAGGAAAACGTGATTGTCTGATCTGATATTAGACCATCCACCATCTCTGTACAAAGCTAGACGATGAAAAAATCAATCAAGAAAACTGCTGTTGCCATGCAAGAATGCAAGATTTCAAACCCCAAGCTCAATTTCCTGTTAATTTATGGAACTAGGCATAGAAAATTTGCCTTGAAGCCAGTGTTTTACTGCAGATAAAACAGTCTTGCCCTGTGCTGCTGTCTTTGGTTGTAGCTTAGCCAGCAAAGACAGAAAAAAAAAAAATCCCATTTTCTACAGTGAGACAACTTAAATGGGAAAGAGAGCTGGCATACATGTATATGGGAAATACTCCATTAAATGACTGCTTGGAACCAGTCAGAAGAAAGACCTCTGTCATAGTTTGAATATTTGAGGGCTAGGTCTTTTTCCTTTGGTAATTTTTTATTTTCCTTGTCTAAAATCATATGAGATTGCTTCTTTATGGCAGAACCCACAGAAAATACTCATGTGCTACACAAACACAAATGATAGTGTAAGTACAGAAGAAACTGTAATTTTTACACTGGAGGTGAGATATCTCAAAAAGAAGTCTCATCAAGAATGTTTCCAATAAAAATGAACATTTTTATTCATGAGATTATTATTTGGGTGTATCTAGCACATTGTCATGATTTTCATTAAATGAAAAATCAACTGAGGTAAAAACAGAGCCTGTGAATTTCTCTAGGGGATCAGGCATCGTTCCTCACTCAAAAGCGATGTTGGTTTTGCACTGCAGAGCATTCTCAATTCTCACATCAGAGAAATAAACACGAGTTCTTATAAAGCAGCCACAGCAGCCCAGCTTCAGTTTACAGAAGTCTGACATTATTTTTCTCCCCAACCAACTATCTTCCATGCTCTGTTTAACGAGATTAGGGAATATTAGCAAATATACAAGATTTGACTGCTGTGAAAATGTGTGAGAAAAAATTAGAAGTCGATTGAAGCATCCTGTGTATGCGGAAGATTTTCAAATATGGTTCACTGCAGAAGGCTTGATTAGCTATACATGATTGCAATCACTAATTCTCTTCTTTAGGGTCATATACCTGCTCAGATGCCCAGGAAATTTTCCCTACAAAGAAAATGGGCTGTGTGTGCTCCACAACTCCTTCACTAACCTAATACTGAAAAGCCTTCTTAAACACTGTTTTTGACCATAGCTCATGCAAGCAATTTCCTGTTTGGAATTACTTGTCTTTATTTAATATTTATATTTATTGCTTTATAGGATTTTTCTTAATCTATTTTTAAATGGTTCACAGTATGGAAGTGCTTGTAGAACTTTTGTAAAACTTGCATTTAATGAAAGAGTATGCCAAAAGACCTTCTAGAAATCCAAAACCAATTTAAACTCCTGATATCTATTTAGCTATTGGCACAAAAATACATGGCTCCAAATTATTTCATGTATCACAGGCACCTTATACTGCAAGATCTCTCTCTCTCTACTCTTCACCTTCCTGTCTTTAACACTGTTGAAAAGAGACTGTATCCATATCCTGAGCTTTATTTTTTTGGCGCAATCTCTGACAACTGGGTTACTGGGACCTGGATTACTTACTGTAGTCTATTGAAAACCATGTAACATTATTTTTCTCTGGCAAGTCATATGTATTATAATAAAAACTTTCTCAGTGAGAACCTTGGTAAAAACTCATCTGAAATTAATTGGTCTCCATACAGACACCAAAATAAGACAAAGGAGTTGATACACTTTATCATAAAGGAAAGATCAGAATTGCTAATGGCATTTACTGCTATGCAAAAATAAGGGGTTAGATGCAAGTTAATTGCATCTGATGTTTCATCTATTTCATTATAGAAACTCACGCATTCTGCCTTAGAAGAGTACCACTACAGAAGATAATGTTTTCTTTTGATGCATCACCAGAAATTAAAACTGGCTTTTTAAAAAGTCTATTGGGGAACCAACATTTTCCACAATTTTTTTCATCCTTTACGTCCCCAAAATGGATTTTCTTATTGATTTTGGAGCTATCATATATTTTAGTCAACATTAGCCCAGCACACTGAAACATTGCTGGGTACATCTATCTCTTTTGCTCTCTGCTATTTAGATTTTGGATTATACAGTCATTCATCTCCCAGTGTGAAAGCCTGCATCATTTTCCATCTGTGCACCCTATTAATAATATTTAGCTATATTTTCACATCAACTTTTTTTCTTACCAGTCAATCTTAATTAAAAATAAAAATCTAAAAATCTACGCATGATTGTTTTAAATAAGCCTTTACTGTTTTCTTTCATGTAAAGAAGTGTATATTAATTTGATTCCTATTTTCCTATTTTCCATGTGCAACAGTATCCAAAATTGCTGCTGGTCCAACGAAATACTGCTAACAGAAAAAAATGTTCTTCCATTTTTTGTCTCAGTTAAGAGCTAGTCATTAGATAGGTACATTTTTCTTATTTAAGCATATCCGTGTATTAAGAATCTGTGTCTATTTGTACACAAAATGTAGTTCTTGGAGTATGAACAACCTGACCTGAGAGCTACTGCCTGTGAATCAGATGGAAGGATTTACCTTAGAATGAACTAGTATTAATGCAGGTCATTTCTAAAATGCTGAGACCAAGTTGCACATTCTTCTCTCTGCCTGGATATGAGATTATAACCTGATACCACATCCAGGTTTGCATTTCTAGAAGTTGGACATTGCATTCAGTCATACTTATTCTATTTGTCTTCTGTGGAAAAGCCATTGAGGGAAGAGATGGCAACAGTATCCTTGGCACCCTAGCTCGGCTGGGCATGTAACAAACACAGCATCTTCAAACCAGGACTCAACAAAAAAGGCCTAGGAGAAAGAATCTGTATTAAGAGTGAATCCAAGCTGTGATGTCATTCAAGTGTCCTTATCATGTGCCACAAGATGTAGCAGAGAGAAAAATATTTAAAATTAGTTAACCAAAAGAATAGGATGGTATGATCTTGATTTTCATATAGTATGTGTTAGTGATAAGTATTAAGGCCTAAATATTAACATCTAAATTCATGTCTAAGGATAGAGTTTTTCATTCATTCTTTAATACCTGCAGCTATGGTTAGCTGGGAAATCAACATATCCAACACCAAGGCACAGGAATCACAAGCAGGAGGAGGGGCAGAAAGCAGAAGCGCTTAAGGTATCATGAAGAACAGCATGCCTTCCCAACAACCAGCCTCAGGCAGAGTCCTTAGCAAGCAGGGAGAGAGGGAGAATGCTTAAATTTCTGCCTTTGTGAAAAAAAAAAACAAAAAACAAAAAACATTTTCCCTAAGTGAGCCCTACAGCTTATTTAACAATTCTTAGTTTTTGTTATATTGATCTTAGCTTTTGTGCAGTTTTTCTCCACAGTGGGAGCTGTATGCAAGCAATAGTTAGAAACTCCCACTCCCTGAATCTCCCACTACTGCGATGGGGTTCTTCAAGTGGAGGCATTAAAGTTAGCCCCCATTACACAGCAGTGTCACTCCCACTGGGTTTGTGAGAGGCGTAATTCTTCTCTCTCACAGAAAAAACCCCAATAAAACACATTTCATATGCCAGAGACCATCTCCCTACCAGCTATCTTTACTAGAAGGGCCCTTGAACACCCTTGAGTTCATTTATGCAGCTGATATTGGCAAGGCTTATTTTTTCCTCTTACTGGTGATTGTTGCTATTTTAGGGGAAATGCCGTTCGAAACAAAAGCACCTGTAATCACAGACACTTCATAAAGTGTCCTCAGGCACAAAAGCAGCCAAACAATGGATGCCTCCTCATACATTTGCATATATTTGGTTTCTGTATTCAGAGGAAGCTATTAGACATAAAGAATGGTTGAGAATGCTGATGTATAAAGACAACTGCATGATATATTTAAATTAGCCTTGCCCCCCACCCCAGCGATACTGCTTCGAACAGTATTTTTAACATGGCACAAAAAGAAATTTCCACACAACTACACTGTCATGAACTGAGATTATAGCAGCATATCCTACAAAAAACAGCTCAGGTTGGTAGATGTTCAGACATGGTCCCTAATGAATTAATATTTCCACCAATTGTAGGTACAACCCTAGACTCCAGGTGATACCCTGAAAACTTAAGTTTCTCTCACTAAATTAACAATTTTTTAAAAATTATAGCAATATTTGCTGTTTTTTGCTTTCCTAAGGAACAACACATTTGTACTTTCTTAGTGACCTCCTGTGTCTCGAATTTGTCCAGTTAGCATCATATCACTGTACAGGTAAGGAAACCATAACTGGTCACAAGTTTTCTAAAAGCAATGCTCCTAAATTCTCCTCTTCCCCAAATAATATCTCAAACACCTGTAAAAGGTAACAATGCACAAAAAAAGGCTACCAAATTAATTGTAGAGTTGAATACTATCTTATTACTAAAATTTAGGAAAAAAGTTTTATTTAGTCAACTTTGGCTAACCTAATATTTTTATTTAATTACCAAGATGTACTTCTGAAATCAATCACCAGAACTACAATAAAATTAAATAAAATAGTGAAGGGAAAATTAGAGCATTAAATAGTCTTATATAACAAATAGGCTCCCTTAAAAGAAGACTATTTGCAAATACGTAAAATATTAATCAACTTCTAAAAATATAAGCCAGAAAATTGTTGCAAGCTTATAGCTCTCATGCAGCCTATAAAAGCATTACCATTTTGTAGTTGTAATTAATTCCCCCAAACCAAATACATTCAGGAACAGTTACATTCTTTTTGCCCTCCTGCTACTACCACCCTTTATCTGAAACAGTTATTTCACTTTCTTCTCTGGTGTCTGCTCCCAAAACAGTAATCACACTCCTCAGCATTAATTGTACTGCACTTAACAAGCCAAACTCTCTTTGTAACCTGCACATGGTAGACATTCCATTTTTTAATTACCCTAGCTCCACCTGTCCCATTCAAATTCATTTTCCATGAGCATGGCTAAACAAAACTGACAGGTGAGTCCTTGCACCGTGCTGTACATAATGAATGCTCACCTATCTCTACCCAAATGCAGTTTTTGAGTGGATAACAACATAACCTTTTTTTATGGACTCAGCATACAGATACCTCTGATACATGGGGTTCTAGTAGGTTTGCTTTTTTTCTAACTCGTTGATTTGTCATTGAAGGGACTAGCTCGGTACAGAAACTGGTGTTCTATAAGGCTAAAAAAACTCCAGAACTTCTCTATCCCTAAAGCCAGGTACACAGCACACAACACTAGAGTGTAAGGCTGGGCCCATATTGTATGTCCTTGATCCAAGGACACATGTTGATGACAACAGTGACAGCAATTGCTATCATTTTTACTATCAGTATTATTACTGCTAGTGTGTGGGGTTTTTTTCAGACCCACACACTAGCTGTTTAACATACTCATACTAAAAACAGAAAAAGAACCCCATGTTGTAGACCACCACTGTAAGCACTTTTATGCTCCAAAATGAAGTTTATCTGCAATGCACAGCACACAGATGCCATATGAAAGCATATGGGACTGTTTGCAAGTGCAAAGCCTGTGGGAGTTAATTGCTACCAGCGCTGTCCAAACTGGTGGCCAGGAATGGTATTTGGAGCTCTCTGTTTCCCAAGCCATACCTGCCCATTGTCTTGAAGAGGGCATTAAAGCTCATCAGAAGGCATGCTATGAATTAGAGATCATGCTAAAAATCAAGAAGTACAATCTACACAAGTATTTAGCAGTCTACAAGTAATCCAAAAGAATGATCCCACACTTCCTAAAACTGAGTTTCATCACATTTCTATAATCTTCAAGTTCATCTTATTTTTCTCATCCTACTACATCAATCCTCTTTCTTTGCTGACAGTAAAGAAACCTCCTAAGTTTGTGTCAACTGCAAAAACAGAGCACTAAAACTTATTAGAATTTGATGAAAAATACTAATTACTCCATTAATTTCTTAATCTTTAAGAAATCCCACTTCTTTTTCACCCTCAAACCAATTTTTTTTTTTAATACAATCCACTACCACACCCTGTTAGCCATCTCTTACGCTTCCATATACTAATCTTCATCTTCCCTGGTTTAATAAGTCATTTTTGTCATTCCTCTCTACAGATAACTTGTTACACTTCAATATTATTCCTGTCATTACAGATTCCCTCAAAATTACTAATTCCAAACTGACAAACTTATTTGCAAATGGCCTCTGAAATCTGGGGTGTCAACTTTGTAGTCCTCTAGAACTGAACACACTAAGCTCTGGAAATTCAGATGCAGTAATTCCCATTCTTATGCAATCCATAACCCTCATGCTTTTGATCAGTACAGTCTTATAGAGTAGAAAATACAATTCATTATTCCTTTAGTCACACAGTTGAAAAACTTAACACTAAAGTTTTATAAGGATTTAAAAGGAGTGTAAAGTGTAAATCAGTCTTCTACAGTACTACAACTTTTATTACACTTTCATGGCAGTCTTTTTTGTGCTGTCTTAATACTCTTCAATTAGTTATTTAAACACATATTTTGGTTCAGAACCTCACAACAATAGTAAGGTAGGTTGACAACAATAAACACATGAAACTTTTTAAGCTTTTCAAATTCTGACCCTAGGGATGAGCTTCTGATGAGTCCAAATTTCATTGTTAAGTCAATCAATTGGATGATTATACATTATTTTTTTCTAAAATAAACATTCTACTTCAAAACTAACTTCTCAGCTAGTCTCCCTAGCCACTTACAAGATCTCCTGAATTTGACATATCTCTAAGAGAAGCAATTGAGAAATGGAAGGTGAAATACAGCCTCCATCAGGGGAGGGAGCAGATAAGGTCATACACTGATAAGGGATTTTACCCTTTTGCGTTTGCAAGCTTGCCAAAGGACCAGTGGCTGAAATAAAGTGGTGAGCTCCAGATTCATTCCAGGATGTACTCCACTTCCTGGCAGTTCAGGTAGATTATTTTCTTTCAATAATTTTCTTAGTGGAAAAAAGCAAACATATTTGCTCCCTTTTCCCTATGAAGGGAATAGGTTCAACTATGGCACGTCTCCAAAAAGCACTCCTTTTCTCCAGCACATCTCAAACTGGGACATCAGATTCAGTGAAACTTTTCGCTATCCTCAACTTGTTTGTGCCAGACACATTTGGAAACTATTCAAATGTGAATTTAAAGATTTTTGTGCCTCTAGTTACATGATAGTGCTTTGGGTTGTTTTAGTTTTGATATTTTTTTTCCTAAAAGGAGAGGTTTTGCTTCTCCTTCATTCATTGAAATGACAAAATAGCTTTAAGAACATATTTTATCTTTTTTACCTCTTGTTCTATTAAAAGACACAGTATAACAAAAAAGCATATCCCAATAAGTATTCCAAAAAGTAACAAAACCTCTGAGCTTATTCTCCTCTCAACAACTGAAGGAAAATAATAGGAACTACAGACTTTTTATGATAAAAAAGCTTTATCTCTGTGCAATCTACAAGGCAGTTTATTCATTATTTATCCATTCTTCCATTCATTCTACTATCCCCTTTGACTGTAATAATTACATTTGCAAGACGAAAAGAAAAGATTTCATTTTAAAGTCAGTTTTGATCCTTTTCCTTTGCCAGAACTTCTTGACCAAGCTTCCTTTGTCTCTCTGGAATTAAATGAAAGCCATATGCTGAAAACACGTAACTTGAAGACTCCTTCAGTATTAGCAATGTTACAGCTTGCACTGAGAGAACCACACTTAGAAGGAAAAAAAGCCCAAAGAGCTACTTTTCAGAAGCACTACACAAATCCTGACCTACCACTACTGTGTAGAAGCACAGAAGAATTGGTTTTGGAGCAAATCTACCAAGTAATCAGACGGATGCTCCTTTCTCTCTCCCAAAGACAACTAATTGAAGAATTGTGGAAAAAAAAAAAAAGAAATCCCACATTTACCTTAGAGAGGCAAAACCACAGTCTATTTATGGTCTGTCTGAAAATATCAATGTGCACAGAAACATGCACTGCACCTTGCCACATTTAGTTTCTGATGTCAGATGCAAAGCAGTATGTGAGCATGCAGTTTCCACTGGAGGAATGCCTTCATAGAAAAAAATCCTTCAATCTGCTCCATCTCAGCAACAGCAGCCCCATAGCGCAATCATTTCTGATAAGTAGCAATACATTCTCTCAGAAAAATAATTAATTATTTTATACCAGAAAGCTCTGACCAGACTGAAATCCCTCAGTCTCAGGATGGATTCAAACACAAACTCCTAAAAGGAAGTCAGCCATACAAGAGATTCCAGGAAAAAAAAAATAAAATATTTTCTACTTCAGAAAACCAGCTATTTAGGTCTTTTCTGTATATCACAAAATTAAATTTCATTACAGAAAAACCATATTATTCTACAGAATATGAGAAATAAAATCCTATCAGATGTATTAACACTTATTCTTTAGAAGTACTGTTTCCTAAATAGTGCAAATTCACTCCAGTTTTACTAAAACTGTTGGTAAAGCTGGTGAAAATCTCAGAAGTTTCACCATCTGCATTTATTTTTACAGAGTGTTAACAACTCTCCTATTATGGTAACTCCAACAAGCAAAGTATTTTTAAAAAGTAAGCTGGGTTTTGTTACAGATTTTTGATTATTTTTTCAGAAAGATATGACTAGAGAAAATTCTAGAAAAGATAGGTTTTTTATATAGGCTGTGTGTTAATGAATTATTCATATAAGTAACTGGTCATTACCACCTATAATTCTTCTGTGAGTCTCTGCATCTTAGCTACACTTTCCAAGCTACTGAGGATGGATTCAGGTTCCCTTCCCCAGTAGGAGACCAAAACATCTCATTTTCTTTCAGTGGGTTTTATCAGAAATTACTTTTGCCTGAATGCCCTTCTCTAAAATCTCACTAAAGCTCTTCACAGGCAAAATTATTTCACCATTTATAGTTTCTCTTCTTTTAATTAATAACCTAGGATATAATTGCAATATGACATTTCAAAGAGTGCAATTACAGTTTAATAAACCATGCGGGGCATTTAAAGGCAAAGTGCCCTAGGTTTTCAAGTACTCTGCATTATTTGCATACTCTTTGACATGCTTTGTGGTTTAGTCTGATGTGGCTTTTCTAATTAGAAATAAACATAAGTTAATCATTCAAGAGGCAAAGGGAAAGGCACAGTCAGAAAAAAACCCCAACCTATTTTGCAGTTATATGTTTATTCCATGCAATAATTTAGACACAGTTTACCCCCTCCCTTTTTTTTCCCAAATGGACTGAAGAAATAGACTGACATTGAGAAGGAGGGGAAAAGTCCAGCAAATAATACAGAAACTTAAAGACAGAATAATGTTCTGTTAATGTTTCTTCAGGAGTCTATATATCACCTCTGTCCACATTAGGTTTTCTGAGCAGTACCTTGCAGAGTTCTTCCACAGAGAACAATAAACACAGTTAGTTAACCAGATGATTCAGAAAGGAAGAATTTGATAAGGATATCACCCAAGTTCTAAATGGACTCCACATGACTCATTTATTACTTAATAAAATCTATGGTATTCATTATCTAATATTTTGGGACTATCTCCAGTGGGGATAATTATTTGGGGAAAAAAGTACAATCATATTATCTAGGAACAAGGTCAGATGCCCATACAACATAAAGATTTTATTAAATAAAGCAAGTGTTCATCTACTGTCTTGCAGGAAGCTCAGAGAAGATAAGGAAGCTCTGAGCATGGGAAGTTGTTGACAGACTTCATAGTACTGAGCAAAAACCAAATAAAGGAGCCATAATATTGAATAAATAGTGGTTCAAATTATGTAATTTAGCCTCCACTTCCAAACTACTATTTTCCAAAGTAGGTTACAACCAGAATTGTCAAGATCTTTGAGTGCTCTCAGGACACTCAGGCATCTGACAGACATCTGACAGTCATCTCAGGACGTTCTCAAAATGACTACCTTTGATAATAATTTTCCATGAAAATATGATCTTTTCCTACTTCAGACTACTTCTTAAGTCAATTATTTTTATAATAAATATTTATTGTGATGAAACATACTCTGAAAATTATTATTGGAAAATGAAGAAACTGGACCAACTCCCTAACAAAAAATCACTAGGCATTTTTTCAAAGAGAGAGAAAAAAAAGTTATTTTTATTCTTACAGTAATGACAGGATAAGAAATGATGTATCAACTATCTTTTGCAGTTCTCTAATTCCTTTTGTAAAATCTTACCTCAAAATATTGATTTTCCACTATTATCCCAATAAATTGCTAAATATTCTAACTAAATGTGTGTAAATTAGCAAACTAAGGGTTTTGAGAAGCATGCAGTATGTCTTCCTTCTTGCTGTGTGTATATTCCAGGTACCTTAACTATTATTTAACTACTTCATTCTATTTATTTTTTTGGGTATTTTATATTGTGTCATTTAAGTATTTGCTAGAACGTGCCCCAAAAGGAAAACCAATTTTTCACTCAGACCCTCAACATTCTCACCAATAATTTAATGGCCTTGAAACTGAATGCTACAAGCTATGTTTAATTATGTTCAGCACTACATGCTTTATTCAACCTTAAAAACCTTCACAGTAATATCCCAGTCTGGAAAGAGCTTTCTTTCCCTTTTCGCCCCTCCTCCTCTTCAATTTGTTACTATCATCTAGTAAAGAAATTTTCAATCCACAGCTGCTAGGAGGACCATAGAAAATCCTGAGACCACCAGGTGCTTACCTTATGCTTGTACTGGGAGATTTTCTTTTGCTAATTTCCCACTAAACTTTTAATAAAGCATTTTTGAAGGTGGTCAAAAGTAGTTTGTACTTTTATAAAGAGCAAACACACATGTTCTCCCAACCAGTTCTAGTAAATGGAAAGCAGCTGCTGTTTGTGCCCATGTCCCCAGCACCTGTGGGAACTGCTACCAAGGCAGATGGCCAAGAGGAGGATGAAATGAAGACGGATGAAGGAAAGAAGGAACCAGACGGACAATCCAAGATGGTATTCATCTAATTCTTCACAGTTCTATTTTTCTATTTCTTCCCTTCTGTCTCTCTGTCTGTTCCAGACTGAAAATCAGTTGCCCCTTTTCAAGACATTTTACAATTTCACAAGCAAACTAAATAAAAACATTAATTCTGCTTTTCTGGAGCTGAAAATGGTAAGCAAAATAAGAGTTCATTGACAATAGTGAAACTACTAAACAAAACACTTTTATTCCTGAGAAAAAGGGCTTTCTGATTATGTAACTCTCCCATCATATAGGAAACTTTTTTTCACGACAGTCCAACAATATTTGGAATTTATTTTCCTCAGTTCCGGATCATCCCGGCCTTTTATCTCTGTTTCTCAACCACCTTACTCCATTCCTGAAACCCGCTCTAATATGCATGTCAACCATTACTAAAAAGCATATAATTAGACTTAAATCAATAGCTGGATATCTGGCTTGTGCAGTGGCAAAAGTCAGGCAATTCACAGAAACAGCCCCTGGGGGATATCCTCTGCTGCTCTACAAGGTTTTAGGTTTTACTTTCTGCATTTTGACTGATTAATACAAAATGTACCTTGGCATTTTTGCTGCTTATAATGAAAAAGGTTTGCAACATACAGCAAGATAGACTTACATTTGCCCAATATTTCTAATACAAACACTACCTTAAATTTTCTGAATTACCACAGCAGATTTTTATTATTTCACACACACACACGTTCTCTATTGGTAAAAGCAGTAGCTGTTTAATGTTTTTTAATTAGAATTAAAAATCTGTTTATTTGATTTAATCAGCTCATTGAGCATTCTCTTTGTTCCTCTAATCCCTTGAATGGGGATGTCAAGGCATGTGATAGCACGCAGCCGTGACAATAATCTCAGGAGGTTATCTACCGCTGCCATTCATAATAACTAATGCATCTTAGCACTAACGAGACAGCCATACTCATTACAGGGGAAATCTACTCCTCCCCATGCATAAGAGCAAGGGCAGCAGACGGCTTTTGGCAAGGAATTATGGAGGTCTTTTGGGTATAGAACACATTTACAAAATGGGAACTGGCTCTGGAGCCCTCTGGAAAGGCTCTCACTCCATCACATATTTTTGTTCAGCATCTAGACTAAGCAGCAAATTGTAATTGTCTCTTAGTTTACTTTCAGATCTTCCTCCTGTTATACCACATTCAGAAGCTGCCATGGACTCATGGCTCTACTCTGCCACTGAGTATGAGTGCTATGGGACTCACCAGGAAAAAGAACCTTCCATATCCAGTCATGGATATGGATACCATATCCATAGTTCAGGATATATCTGCACATGAGATATATAACATCGGACTGTGAATGAATAGGTGTATGAAGTAAAAATCATGCCCTATTTTACTTCAAAGATAAGAACCTTCAATTAGACTACCATGTAAAAGAAACTCTTGTCGGAGTTGTTTAGCACCAGCAAAGACCACCAGAACTTTAATCAGGGCAAACCTCTTTTAGCTGTTTCAATCTAATTTCAGTTTCTTGCCCACAAAACTGAATGTTTTTGTCCACAATCAGTTGATACATCTATGTAAAAGCTATGTTAGGGTAAAAGATACTGCAACAGCAAAGAAAATTTTTTCTCTCTGGAGATGAAAATGTAGGCTGTCCCACTTAAGTACACCTACTATGTTTTTTTTAAAGTTTCCTCCTATTCCAGTTTCCAATTCACTACAATAATCTTCCCTGATAGTCACCCTGCTTCTCTTTACAAATTCATCAGTGTCTGAAGTTGTACTTCATGATGAACAAGAAAAATCTGCAGTGTGCTTCAAAGGATTGTGCAATGCTGATTAGCATTCATTTGAATGATGTGTGCACTCGACAAGGCAGGTAAAATAAGTCAATATGGTTATCATGAGTGTTCAGTCAATCGGTTTCCAGAGAACTACACAATTGTTTCAAGTAAGGCAATTTTTGCCTCTTTTCTTAAGCTATTTAGATAGAAAAGAGTTGTGCCATTATCCTTCAGCCTTGAAGAGAGATGATGACTTGGTTTTTTCTCACTAAATTGCAGCTCCAAACTTTCAAAGAACAAAGGAAAACTAGAATGCAAGGGCTATCATAGAAGCACCATAAAGTCTTTCAGGGTTTATCACTGTCAGGTTTAAATTGTGTGGGTTTGTGGGGGTTTTTTTTTGTTTGTTTGTTTTTTTTTTTTTTTTTTAATCCAACAGTTACTTGCATTAGTAAAATTTTGTTTTCTTTTTTACTTTATCTTATACGGGCCATGTGGTTGCCTTTACCTACACAACTGAAAACACTTCTGGGATTTCTACTGAAGCCTAAGTCTGTGCCATTATTTAAGCATTCATATTCATGTTTATGCTTCATGGCTGCAGAAACGTGGTGAATATCAATCACTAAAGTCCCATCTCAAAAAAGCAGCACAGAAATTTGCAGGTCAAACCTCTATGAAGTGATTAGGTCCTTGCTAATTGATATAGCAGGACGAGTTCTGTTTAGCAATATGTAGAGAAATAATAAATTCCTTAAACGCATCAGAGTTACCTGAGAGCCTTACTCAGTGACACTGAGATCAGAACATAACTATAAATAGCAGCAGATGAGAAAGAACAGTACATACTGGGATGCTTACCTGTTTTTCCTAGAGGTGATACCTGAAAGGGCTATTACTACAGAAGAAATAAGTTGGAAGAAATATGATATCCAAATTCCTGTTAACTTCTCCTAGAGATGAACCTCAGAAGCTGCAGAATCAGACTCCCCTTTTTTGATGACAAATGATGATAAATGGATGGTTTTAAGCCTTTATTTGCTAACCACATGATCACATAGCCCAATGTAGCAACCACAGATACCACAACTTATTTTAAAAGAAAAGAATTTCCATGCCACATGTTTTGAGTGGCACATTTTAATGGCTGCTCAGTCTGATGACTTGGATATCATGTCCCATCTTCAAAGAGTGCATCATTCTGCACAGGTAATTGCACTGACTAGAAACGGCATCTCCCCATCAGAACTGATTGAGGAATTAATTCACTCCATTTGGTGGTAGGTTTGGAATCAGCTTGGGTCCCTGACTCACTCCATTTACTGAAGTCAAGTCACCTTCTGGTCAAATATTCAGGCCTTCTTGAGCAACAGAGAAAAATTATGCAAGCAATTAAAGATAGCATAAGTTTCAACTTAATCACAATGCAGTCTAGTAAGAATGGAGTTATTTCATAGATACCTATTGTATGCCCTCAAAAGAACTCACAGGCAAGAGATATTGTTAGGCAACAAATCCAGATTTGCCTTGTGCAGTGAAGTGTGAAGAGAGGGGGAGCTTCTTTTCCAGCTGTAATGAATTCAGTGCAAGCACATTAACAAGCCACTTACTTCTATTCTGATTTATCTTTACCATCAATTAGATAACTTTTATTTATGCCTTCGGGCTGTGCTGTGTTGGCACTTGCTGTGCACTCTTACCCCTGTGAATTTATTAGCCAAAGATGTAATTTAATCAGTGATTTCAATTTACCACCAGCAAATCACATTTACTGTCATTATTTCTGATAATGTTTTTCAACCATGTGGGGTTTTGTTGTGTTTCCTTTTTGAATAGTGTCTTCAGTATTGTCCATCTGATCACATTAGGCCTCAACCTGTGCCAAAGAATGTACTAACTTCCCGAGTTCCAACTCTCTACTACTCTACAACATATCACATATGTTAGAAACATAATCAAATTTTAAACTAATGCCTCAGGACAGTGACTTTTCTATCTCAGTTATAGTTCTGTTACTTTCCGGATACTGGTCCCAATGGTCTCAACAAAATGATACCAACTCTCCCAATGATATCAACTAAACCTGTGTGAGTCGGGTAAGAATGACAAAAGATAACGGAGCCACTGCTTTGAGCTTCCCCTCAGGCACCTTTTATCATTACTTTGCAATATTAGCATTCCCAATGAATGACTGGCATGTCTAGGACAAGTAGCCAAGGAGCAGTAACCACAATAAATATGCCATCTGATTTTCAAGGTTATTCTAGCTGATTATGCCAAAAAGTCCCTCAAGTGGCTTCCACTTTGAAGTACCAGCAACAGGAAAGACTTCATGAAGCTCCCACCTACGAATGCTGCTAACAGCCTTGCTTGGTGAAAGAGGTGAGAAGGGCACTAAGTCACAACAAGAGTCTCCTACAAGGGATCCTATAGACTCTGCAAATATTACTCACATATTTTCTAGGCCTCTGTTTTCAACTTAAGGTTAATTTCCTTAAAGGCTTAACTCCTTTGTAACCTGCTTTTCTGTGGCATGAGGAAACAAGGATCATTATGATTTTTAATACATAAAATAACAAAACTAAAGGAAGACTGAAGCACTTCCTCCATATAAACATGACATTTATAATTTTTAAAATTCAGTTCAACATGAATATCTGATTGGTTTGCATATAAGCTCAAGGTACTGAACAAAAGGGTGCTGCAACAATGGTCTTCAAAACAAAAGAAAGGAAAAAGATGAGACAAATGGTGATAGATTAATAAATAATGAATCAATTAGGACTTAAAAGGTGTATTCACTTATTAAAATCAGTTTCTCTCATCCCAACATTTCATGATTCTCTTTGATACTAAAATGAAAACATTGATTACAGATTATTATTTCTAGATAATTTGCTATGTGTATAAACTGTAATTCAGATGTTAAACATCAAGCTGTTACTGAACAGTATTTTGTGTTTTATTTGTTGTGTTAGCATAATTTTTTACTGTAGTTATATTTACTTTACCTAGAGTTAAAAGCTGATATGGTTAATGCATCTCAAAATATATGAGAAATAAACCTCTGAATAACAGTATTTTACACCTTTTTAATGAGTAAAGACTGTTAATAACAGCAGTGAGTGAAAGTACTTGTAAGTATTAATGTCTATTCATTCTACAGTATAGTTCCTCACATGCACGCTTATAATTAGGAAGACTTATGGAAAGCAATGCAAAACTAATCAATTAGGTAATATTGAATTGGAATATTACCTTCCTGAAGTTCAAAAGACTTCTTAACATGGTGCAAATCAGTGACAATGAAAATAACCATTCTTCAAAGGAAAGAGATGTTTACATTCATTTGGGGAATCTGCACGTTTTCTTTAAATGAGATTTCAAATGTAAAAGTTACACCTACAGTGTGTCTGTAGGGTTCACAAGGCTCAGTCTTATTACTTTAAATAACCTGTGTCAAATCCTCAGATGCACCAACCTACCTTTTTGGCAGGTCAATAGGGACAGATTAGGCAGACTGTCCTGCCTGGCACTCCTAAATTTCACCTTTCTATCACCCAATAGAATTAGTATATTAAAGGAAATAATATGGTCAGAGCTCTGTTTTACTAAGTATTGTAATCAATTCAGACACAGAACAGACCCCAAAAAGGATGGCCCAAACTTCATCAGAATCAGGACCAGCAGTCAAGCAATTTTTAGCAGTTAGAAATCTAGGCCATTGTCTTTACCTGTTTTTGTCAATGACTTTGGTTATCTGCCACCTATCATGACCAAACTGCAGCAGACTCCCAAAATCAATTAAGATCCCAGATTAACATTCTTTATAATAATAGATTAAAAAGAGCTTTCAGTTTCCTGGAAGAGTTTTTAAGGTGAACTAAAGCCAATGGGGTATGAAGGAAAAAACTTAAAAGCCCTCAGAGGACAAAACATGATTCTCTCTAAAGCTTAATTCTTAGTTCACAGCACAAAATAGTGTAAGGGAATTGTGTCTGATTTGCTACAATTTTAGTTCCTTACTTGTTTGATCTTTTATCTGTAACACACCACAAATAAAGTTTTACAAAACATATTTAATTTGTACTAGCATTCATCTTCCCATTGAAAAACAAAAGAATCCTTTTCTAAGTGTTCTCAAGGTTGAATCTTGCTGTATTTAATAAAGGAACAATGAATTTTTTAAAAAGGCAAACAAAGGGCCAAAAAAGAGTGACAAACCTGCTACCAAAACCAGTTTCAGATCTTTCCAGATATCCAGATGGTACTATCAGCTGGACAGCAAAATTTTCCTGCATTACATGCCTTCAAAACTCAGAAGACCTAGATGTACCACATCACACAGTATAGCCAGAATAATCCCAATGCTAACCAACAATAAATTGGGTATTACAGATTTCAGAGGTATTACTACAAAAAGAACATTTGTACTTCATCACTGCAATCAAAATAACACTCAAATAAATAATTTAAATTCTGGACGTCTCAGAGTACTGAAAACAAATTCTATTCCATTCTCAGAAAAAATTTGCCAAGAGAATCCATTGTTGATCAAAGGCCTTAAGTATTTAGGCTTTGCATACATATTATGTGTTATCTGAGGGAGCTACTGATGCTAGTAAGATATATAAAGCAAAGACTAGTAAAAGGTTATCTCCTTCTATACTTAAATGGCTTCATCAGAAGTCATCAAAATGCAAAGGTAACACAGTAACTCAGCAGCTAAAGAGTACCTGACTTCCACCTGCATTCTTCTTCTTAAATGACATATTTCTAACACAATTACTTAAATAACAATATACTGCAAGGCAGCACAAACTTTTTGAGAGCGTGAATAACTCTTATCTCCCACAGAGGACACTGGGAAGCGGCAGCGCTCTGCACCTTGAAGAATCACACCTGGAAATTTCACATAAAACCAATGGGATCTGGCCTGTCCTAACACTGTGATTCTTGGATGGTTAAACACACGTGGACAGGGACACAATGACAAAGCTAAGATGCTTTTTTAATGAGAGAAATGAAATGGCATGAAGGCAAGCATCTCTTCAGAGGAGGACCATGCACATAGTCAGCCAGAAATAGAGAATATGTAAAGACAGCATGCTTGTTTCTAGATTACTAGATTAAATACGGCACTACAAAACCAAAAGCTTCACAAATTAATTTCCTTGAAGGGTCTCCAAAAACTTGGACTTCCAAAGCGTGATATCTACAAAACAATAAATGTTCATCTTACAAAGCTCTTTGTAAAGATGTATGAAAAGGAAGCTCAGTCTAATTCACCACTTAGGCAGTTAAGGAGTGCTTCTTTCAGCATTCCTCTGTGGCCTGTGTCAACCCCATTATTCTTAATAAGATAAGGATGTCTTGACACATGTTTCATTTTCTGTAATAGTCAAAATTGGTGATGCTGGAAAAGCTTTCAGGCACATGACCTCCCTCTATCTAACTGCAAGTCAGCTCTTGTTTACAAGTGCTGGTATTGTGCTGTGCTGGTATCATTATCTATATTATCTGCAGCACAGGTTGCATTATAGATTTATTTCATAATGATTTTTTTTTTCCTTTGGATGAAAATTCTGTTTGCATGGTACCTCAAAAAAAGTCTCCAGACAAAACAATATTGGCATTTTTTAAATTTTCCAGCCTGTTAATACTAATAGCACCTCATATTTCTGCCATGAGTCATTCACTGGTACCCAAGTGCTATATGAACAATAATTAATTATGTTTCTCAACATGCTGGCAAGGTACCATGGCTATTATTTTCATCTTAACAAGAGATTAAATTACTTGTTCAAGGATGCAGAAACAAATCAGTGATTCAGATGGAAGGTTTGAATCCTGGGTTCCTGCTTCTTGATGACCAACATTTCCTCTCCTTTTGCTGGAGAGAAATAATCATAAAAATTTTCAAGAGTTATCTGTTAAACATCTAATTGTGCATTGTACAAACTATCAGTATCGGTGTGCATAAATACATCGCCACCCAACCATTTCATCTTCACTCTAAGACAAGTAACTTCAGCAATAATGAAAAAGGAGATGTATCAGAAAGAGATCAAAGGTTAATTGTTATCACATTAGACTCTAAAAATATGCTCCCCTTAACACCTCATGACAGATGCCAGAAAAACAGACAGAATCTGCCACAAGGGAAGAAAAGATGCTAATTTGCAGATAAGCCAGCTATAGTCTACAGTAATAAAGTCAGTTCTTGTTGTTTCTTAATAATGAGCTGTCAGACGGTGGGATTACAGTGTGGTTTGACACCAAACTACTCACAAAGAGCCACAGTGTTGTGACGACACTCATCTCCTTCACTCCTCTGGGATATTTCAATTCCATTACGTTTAAAATGGAACCCAATTTCCCTGGTAGAACAAACCAACTTTGAAACCCTTAATGTAATTCTGTGGAGTGAGTGGGCATGAGGGAAACCACTTCATAAGGAAACAAAATCACATTACTAAATCATCATTTCTTACAAATACACTGCCTACTCTGCCTGGTACCCTCCCTTCTTCTTCCCCTTGCTCCAGGGCACAACACAGTACTGTGCAGTACATTGCCTTATGAATCTTCTTCAAGTACCCAATTATCCTGGTGCACCAGACTTGTCATTACCATGACAGCTGTGTGTAGCATGCAGTACATGCTGTCAGAGGTGAAAGATTGTACACGGGCATCCTGCATTTCCATTACAACATGGAAAGGAAGACAGACACAGACATGCGCACACCCCAACAAACAACTTTGCTGAAGATGCTGATTAAAAGCAGAATTTAAGATGCTTTTTTTAAGTGGCAATAAAATTGCCAGGCATTCCAGTGCTGTCTATGCCTCCAGCAATAGCCCTCCTGTGTGTTTTTTGTCATGATAATCGATAAAGTGGCATAAGTACATTTTGAGCACTTTTAAACAGAGTTGAATAAAACACTCCATCAGCCTGAAGTTCCTCCAGAAGAATTAAACTTCGTATTTTCTTTCCTCTGACCAATTTTCTTATTTTCAAAAAGTAAATAACTCATTACTTTTCACAAACAGAGACTCAAGCACAAAATCTCACAGGGTATCTCCACAGTGCTGGATTAGTTGTGCTGCTTTAAAGAGCCTCCCATGCACAGAAAGGTGCACAGAAGTGATATGGGACACTCACCCTCTGGGTGAAAAATATTGGCTAAGTGCACACATCTGACCCAGGACACATCTGGCAAACTGAATTGTGATGGATCAAACCTGGCACTCACATGGCGGGAAGCAAGCCCTCTAAGCATATGTTCATGCAAGGTGACATATGCCCTCAGTTCCTACTAATGCCAATGAAAACCATACCCTGGAAATATCACAGTCAATATCTCACTGCATCAGGCCGTTTAAGGACAAACCTGCAGGACAGATGAGTGGTCACGGTTCTTAAGAACGTGCTGCAGCTTTTCTAATTACACAGTGTTTGGCACTTAGGTTCTGCATCTCACTTCCTCCTCCTTGAATTACCCCCAGCAATCCCTTACTAACTCCTCATGTGATCATGCAGTTCATTACAGCTGTAAATACAAACACCTTTTTTCCACAATCCATAATTATTAGAAAACCAGATGGTACAAAAATACCTAGAATAAAAGTGAGATAGGGAGATTTCTTCTTCCCTGAGTAATGGATTTTCTATTTTAAACCAATGTATAATAAACCTATAGAAAACAATAATTACAGAGAGTTAAGGACTTTTTCTAAAGGCAAGCAGGCTGAAAAGGCTGTGTAATAACTCCTAATTCAAAATTAATTTGATCTAAATTAATAGACACAAATGGAAGCAACCTGAAACCCCTGGTCAAGTATTCTAATACCAGCACTTGAGAAGATGTATCTTTCAGTCTGAAATGAAAGAGAAAGGGAACAGCTGCAGAGAGAGAAAGGAAGTAAGCAGAGAGCTCCCACCTCTCTCCTTTGCAAAGTGGCAATGAGGTGTTTATTACTCAGCATCAGCTGCTTAGTTTTCACGGGATGATATAACACACAAAGCTTCTGAACACGATCTAGAGGTAATACCCTGTGCAGGCACAGCGCATTTATATTTATAGAGGACATGGGAGGCTGAGGTTATGGGGACTCAGTGCAGAAGCCTTTCATTCCATGCTCCACATAACCAAAGGACAACCATCAGTTCCTTGGAAGAGCTGTACAAAATCTGTGCTCTGAAATCAGCGTCCTGTCATGAAATATGATAGTGCTGTTCTCCTGTTTAGATAACACCACTCCTTACTGAACAAGAAGCACTCAGAAAGCAGCCTCCCTCTCAGAGTCAATTACACAGAGGACAAAAAAAAAAATGCCTAGACACAGAATAAGCACTGAAAGGTAAGGTTTCAGAAAAATGTTTAAAAAATAGGAACTGAAACACTCTTCAATATCAAACATTTAATCCTTCATAATTTTTCTTTACTGCAAAGGCCCAAGAGCATCACTATCACCTTAACAGCACAGTCCCACCAATGTCAACAACAGACTTAAGCCCATGTGAAAAACAGATCTTTGGAGATGGTGTGGGAATTAAGACAGTGAGATAAGGAAGTGGTGAAGGGTGGAAAAACAAATAACAGCAGCAATAAGAAAGTGAGTTCTAAAAACCTAAACTCATTATTTGTGTATTATCTTGTAGGAGCAGCTCTGACAAAAACCAAACCCAGCAGTTAATCTAACAAATACAAAATATGCATAATTTTTACTAGTTATGAAAACTGCAGCTGTTTTATAGCAGAAGGTTATGAATTTCCATATGGTTTAGATTATTATAATGTCTTTTAAAACCTACATCAAACTAACTATTCACTTGTGCATATAAAGTGCACAAGTGAACTTTTTCATCTCTCTGATAATGACATTTTTCTATCTCATGTGAATTTCTTTCATTTTAAATTATGCATTATCATTTTTTCACAAAAAGATCCAATACTTACAAAATTTTGCAAATGCTTATCTTATCATATATTCCTAAAGTAAATATCCTCTTGTGATGCTGCAAGGTCAGAGGCATAGAATGCACACATGATCATGTCAGTGGTAAGAAGGAGCTATAAATATCTTAATTAATTTTATTACTAATCTCACTCCCAAGCTCCTTTCAAGTTAGCAAATCATCTTCACCTTGCTGAAGCCTTGTGAGTGGGAGCACTACACAGCTGGAGGATGTGACAACTTTTCTGTCACAAGGATATGCTGCATAATACCTGGACAGCATCTCTGTGAAGCTGGTAGGAAGGCAGAGAACACTTCAGCTTTTTAAGGGCATTTAGTGTGACTAAGTTCTGGCTCATCTTAGTTCTGTAAAATTACTCTTATGCTTAAGATTTTTTTTTCCTTAGCATCTATTAGCCCTGTGAATGTTAAATCATCTGCAATTCTGGCTTTAAAAAAGAAATCTGCATAGCCTGGAATTAATAGTCTTGAACAATGTTGTGCATTTTGGTAAACACATACGAATCACTTCCTAATGTGCTGTGTAGGAAACCAGAGGTGCTAAATACAACTTCCATTCTGAAGAGCAACACTAAAATTAGGGTTTATGTCTGAGTTTTTCTGAAAGACAAAAAATAATGTACTATATTTTAACAAACAAAATGAGAATTTCAGAAATCACTTGGTGATAAAAGGATCCATTTACTTGAAAGTGAGAGGAAATTACTCTCTGAATATTTATTCCCTTGCACCTCTGCACATACTTGTATACCCAACAACAGAAATTAAAAACACCACACTGGGAGATGAAGACCTCAAATTACCAGAACCCACGGGACTGTTCACAATCTGTGAACCACTGATATTAGCAGACTCTCCCTGCACACAGATCTATCACAACTCACTTTCAGAAAGTTGTCTTACTTTAATGCTGATTACAATTGAGCCTCTGATTTTTGAAGACAAGCATCTTATCCCAAGCCTGCATTTCCATTACTATTACCATTATTCAAATTACTAATGGTATTTTAAAGGCCTAAAGTAATTCCTAAAATATACCCTAAATTATTTCATACAACAAAAGCACTTTATCAATGGAAATAACTGTCTCTTTGATTTGAAAAGAAAAAAAAGTCCCACTATATGATTAAATTTTAAAACTAATTAAAATAATATTTCCCCATTAGACACATTTTCTTACCTTAAATTAGGAGTAATTATTATTGCTGTTAATGTTAAAAAGAACCCCAAACAACAAAAACCCCAAAATTAACAGAGGTTAATTGAAAGTGGGAGAAAAAAGTTGTAACCAAGATGTTCTACTTCATTGAAACTGATAGTGAATATCATGTTTTTATAGAGAATTATTCCAAGCTTTTCAAAATTCTTCTGTAGAACATGCAATGCTGGCAGACCATGATGCTGTCAGGGGCATGATGTCAGCTGTTCCACCTGATACTGTACTTCAACAACAAACAGCTGCCTTTTGCCTTCCAATTTCCTTCAATCTATTATGTTTTATTTCAATATTAAAACTCCACTACATAAATCCACCCAACTGACACCTGTAGTTCATATTCAGTAGACTAGAATGTAGTCTGACGAGTGTTTGCAGAACCAAATATTCTAATAAAGTTTATATGCGCAAGTGAATTAATAATTTTAGCTGATTTATCAAACTGTACCCGGAATGTATCAGCTATATTCTAAACAGTAAAATTCTACTCCCATAAGAAGTGTTAAATTCTGCAGATGGTGCTTGCACAACTGGAACATCTTTGACGAACCAGCAATATTTTGGGGCTCTAACACAGCCAAATTGCTCAAGTACCTACTGTCTCAGAGGACTAACAAGTGAAGAGCCCTCACCCCCATGTGCCACTCAGCCCAATGAAAGTAGCAGCACTGTGAACTACCTGTATTATAGGACCATAAGGGAAAGTTCCAAACAAGGATTCGGGTCAGGACTTGGAGAGAGCTTCTAATGTCCAGCAGAAGAAGCTATATACTGTGATAGCATGTGCCTTCAAATTGATTCAACCATTTTCTGCTACAGAAATAGGAAGGTTTTGCTCACTAACCCCATGATAAAACTATTGGTGGGTAAATCCTTAAAGAAAACAATTTATCTAACTATAGAGGAAACACTGCTGCTACCTACTGCTTGGGATAATGCATGGCACTGAAAAAGTCTTCATTATTTTATCATATCATTGGAATAATTTGAATTGGCAGAAGTTTAAAAAAAATAAAATTCAGCATCATATTAGAAAGATTTGAATGTATTAGCAATGCAAGTCTTCTAGAAAATTGCCTTCACGCACAGACAGTCTTGTAATTTCCAGATTCTCTGTTCTGCTCTTATGTGCCTTTTAATAATGCAGCATATTTATACGGTCATGGCACAAAAACATTTATTAGCAGAAACATTTGACAGTAATAAAGCAGGAGGAAAGCTACCTTCCTTCCTTAACTGTGTTGCAGAGCAGCAGGCCCTTGGTTTTTCCCATGCTTAGATGCTGTCTGGGATCCGTGCAGGAGCAGACCTACCAGTTTTCTTGATCTCCTTCTGCACATCATGGCCTCCACCTCAAATCTTGCTCGATGGGATTGCAATGCCATGTGAAACGATGGTCTGTACCTTGCAGGGATACTCTGCATAAGCTCCCCAAACCAGTTTAATCTTCTAATACAGGATTATAACATAAACCTTTATCAACACAATCAAATCGGGGGTGGGGAAAAAATTAAGAAATTGCTCTATCTGCAGTAGAATTTCACTCTCAAGACCACAGCTGTGTTATCAACATTTCATTTTGAAGTTTTTTAATACAACCTTCTAAGAAAATATATTCAGCATTTGTTTCTATCAGTCTGACATTAAGAACACTCACAGGGCAAAAAATATGCAATTTCATTTGGTACAACTGATAGGCAATAAAAGTAAACATAACTTATGAATTTTGAATCTAATCACAACAGATTGCTAAAAGGACTGACAAAAAATGTGACATGGCTTTCTGAGATATTTCTCTACCCTATTTACAGTAAATAGCAGAAATGCCTTTAGAATTTAGGGAATGCTAAGGCTATCCAGAAACCATTCTCAATTTAAAGTCTATCGCCATTTAAAAAACCTGAGGTGGAAATAGAAGATAAAATCTCTGTATCAAAGCAATTACATCCAAAAAATAGCAAAACAAATTACAACATGTAGCACAGGTTGCCCAACTGCTTCTCAGTCATGGCTTGTGGCCAAGCACCCCTTGTCTTTGTTTCACACTAACAGCTGGACACTCTTATGCATGGTAAATGGCCCTCATAATGAATTATACTTAACAATATAATCTATAGATCTTCTCCAAGACCAAAATGGAGACACCACAAACACTTGAGACACTTCATAGGCTGAGACT
Source organism: Passer domesticus (assembly GCF_036417665.1). Lineage (NCBI taxonomy): Eukaryota > Metazoa > Chordata > Aves > Passeriformes > Passeridae > Passer > Passer domesticus. Next base: position 66,660,966 of record NC_087476.1, on the reverse strand, counting down.
AACCCCCTTTTCTTCAAGGGCCCACACAACAGAGGTGTGCACACTAACTATTTCTAGCCACGAAAAAGGAGATGGGCTGTGCAAGTCCTCCCCAAAAGTGGGGAGGGAAAACAAGAAGCCTTCCAGCAGGACTGGCTTCAACACAGGGCTGCACAAGGACGCACACACAGCTGCAGCAGAGTGCAGAAATCTCCAGGGTCAGAGGCAGATGTATGAGCTTCTCTCACTGGTGTGAGGGGTCACAGACTGAAAGAAAGGCCAGTGCCATCCTTCCTGCCTGCAGGATGTCATTCTAACTTGGGAGACACTGGACACAGGAGCCTGTCTCATGCACTATTTCTGGGCAGGAGGTGAAGGTGTGCATTTAAATGAGTTTACAGATGATGTAGAAATGGTACTCTGGAAGTCCTGTCTCAGTGCCCTTGCAGACACTGCTTTGTCTTAGCTACGACTCTGAGTGATATTGTTTCTGGCATCCAGTACACCTTGAGGGTTTAATATCCTTTTCTCTCCCCTTCTTGTCCTGTCCATGTATGCTCCTACTTCACTGTTGTCTGTAATTTAAAGATATACTTTAGGATATTATATCGGTCTTAAAGAAGAATATGACAACACTTCAACTTTCTTAAGGGTTATATTTTTCATATCAGAAATTAACCTCAGCCACACATAAAGAGCTTTTGCTCCCTTTTGCAAGAAATAAACTATTATTATGCAACAACAATTGTTATGGGGCTTTTTTAGTTAATAATTTTAAGGACATAATAAGCATAACAATTAACACTTATTTTTAAAAGAACCTGAAATTTGCAACTCATCTTTATTGATTGTTGCCAAGTAATCTGAGTACTTCAAAAAATTTCAACACAATCCATTAGCCCTCTAATCAAAAGCAATAAAGCAATGTTGGAAAGCTCTCATAGCTCAAAATCTCCATAGAGGTTAACAATGTGCACAGTGATACATGAGTCCTTGTCTATGTGTGTGCTCTCAAAAGGGGCAAAACACTGAGGAGGTGTCTTGATCCAAACAATATTATCTATTACCTGAGCAATAGTCTCTAAAATAGAGTAGAGAGACAGCAGTAGCATAGAAAACAAATTAGTAGAAGTACTCCTTGGTTACACTTACAGCAGTACATTTTTCCTGTGCCATGGAATGTTTCTGGGTACTAAGCCTCAATGGTCTCTACTACTAAATCACTAGAATATGCTTTTGGGCTGGGATGACCATTGTGTTTCCTAACAATTTCCTGCCACAGTTCAGGAGTTCAGAAATGCACACTGGAGACTGTTTCTAACAGAAGTCTGCCTACAGCCATGCTGGGCCTACTTATGAGAACATGAAAAGTGTGTGAAAATGTATTATGAATGTATGGGTATACCATAACAGTTCTGGCATGTTTAATTTAATAATGACAGTGTGTGTCAGTTATAGCAGATCCCAGAGGTTGATCTAAATACATTCAAAGTGAGCTATTAATAGACAATATGTTCAGCAAAAGATGTTTTAATTTTTTTTAAGTACAGGTTTAACTTTGCACAGCTGGTATGTCTAAATAGCTGCCATAAATGAAGACAAAAGATATGAACCATACTAAAGAAGAAAAATTTACAAAAAAAATTTGCTTAAAATTTTGGTAAGTGCATTAGAATCTCTTTCTGGACTCAGCCAGTGAAGTTTTATTTCCAAATGTAATTAACACAGTGGGAAAACATCAGTTCAGAGTAAAGATCTTTGTTAACAGAAAGGAGGTTCCTACAGCAGAGATCTTTTTATATGGTTGATGCCCAGCCTAAGAAAAAAATGTTCATTGCATTTGTGTGGAATAAACCAACTATTATAATAATGTAATTGGTGTGAACCCAAGGTCACTACTTTCTGAGCACTGAATGAAAATAACTGGTATAAAAACAGAGATTCAAGTACAGTGCTGCTACCAGATGTATACTGTCTGTGTTGTTTTTACTTGTTTAGGATATAAAGGGAGTTTTGTTCTTCAGAAGAAAAGAGAATTGGCAACATTCCACCAAATGTGCTTATGTGCTGCACCTCAGGGGGCCAGTCAGTAACTTTATTTTGCTTTTGTTTTGTCTTTACATAAGGGCCTCCATATGCTTTACCAACATATCCATATGCCTTTTCTTTGTGCCTTTGAATAAAAAACTGGGGTTTTCTTTTTCAAAACTAACAAAGATTTTGTTAACATTTATCTGATGTGAAATGAAAATTTAAAAAAAATATAATCAGTTTTATTTTCATCTCAGGAAGCCCACAAATGGATAATCGTTTGCTACTGTTCTGAGTTCTCAGAAGTCAGTTCTATTAATTAGAGTGTAGCACATGATGTGTCTTAGAGAATTTGGGACAGAGCCCTCTAAACATCATCTCCTCAACATATATGGCTGAATTCCTCTTCCAAGAATATATAAACATTTGGAAAAGCATGTTTATCAGAAAAGAAAGGTATACAAATTTGCTTGAATGCCTGTCATTATTAATACTGTTTTTACTGAAACTTTTAAAGCAACAAACTTAAAGTTACCAATAACTACTATATTAGCAGTTTATTACATTCAAATGTTCGTTTTTCTAAGCCATGCATCTGCTGCATGTTTCTTTTTTGCTTAGATTTTACTACTAAATAAGAATGAATAAGCACAAGTGAATTATTTTCTTACAAAGTCTCTCTTTACTACAGCCTCTTTCTTAAGTGCATCCAAATAGTACTAGTTTGGGCACAGAGAAGAAGGCGCCAAGTGTTACTCAAAACATAGAAATAATTGTAGATTTTAGAATTTGAGATGGAAAATTAATGTGTGATACTTGGGAGACAGACCTCCTGTATGGAATAACTTATTGTATAATTGGGGTATCTGTTTTACACATATCTAAAGTCTGGTTTAATATATCTACTCCTGTTTTCCATCCTTTGTGTTCCTTTTTTTTTTTTCCTTTTACGATCCCAATATAGATATAACTTTTAGCTATCTTATTACCCAGTGAAATTTTATGAGTTCATATCTATATATGTGTATAACCACTGAAAGAGCAACATAATATGTAAAAAAAGGATTTCCTTACTCATAGGTGGTGAATGACTGCAGCTGGTCACACATACACTTAACAGCACTAACTCTTGGAGACAGAAATGTTAAAATACAAAGGGCTTTCCTCTTGCATGATAATAATATCTTTCCTGTTGTAAAAGAGCTTTTATGTTACATAGCTCTGTTACAGTCTGCCTGTGTTTTGAATGTTTTGTTTTCCAATGTCAAAACCCCTGCAAATTACATTTACTTTGCAAAAAAAGTGCAAAATACATAAATACACAAAATATGACTTACTGTGACAGACAGATACTTATTTTATTCTGAACACTCAGCCATTTCCTTATGAGTTTTCCCTTCTCATGTCGTCTTTTGCAAGACACATGGAAAATGATCCCACAAAGACATTGCCACTGAGTAACAAGACCTTGTAAACTGAAAGCTGGATTATGCAATCAGGCAGCTACATGGAAATAAGGAAAGAACAATGAAGTTAATACTTAGAAAATTTTACTCTGCAAGTTTTGAAGTAAAGAAATGACCAAGGCAGCACCTACAAAAATACCTTATTCTTGCAATGAAAACACACAATGTATCTGCACAAATGCTTTAAGGTCCATTTCCCCTTAGAACATAGTTGATGGATGCTGGCAAAATATCTGCAACCATATGAAAATAAAAATATAACCAAACATGTTCATGTCCAGAAGTCAATACAGCTCCGGCCCGTCAGTGATTTTTGCACTAACTGCCAATGACTCCCAGGAAGGCTGTGATTTCCATCACAGTGATGAAACAATCTCTCTTTCCTCCCTGTCTTAAAGGACGTTTTCTGGTTGTCCTGTTCCATTGTCCAGTTACTCCACTGTCCACTTACTCCAGAGCTAACACGTTCTGGTCACCATGAGCAAGTGCAATGGGAAATCAACACTGCTTGTGCCATTACAGCATTAACGGGGTCATCTTGCCTCTTACATTACACTGCCTTAAGGGTCATGTTTTGTAATAATGCAAACTTTTCTACTTCTTAGAGTAGCAATCCATAGACAGTCAGAGAGAGCTGCAGCACATTTCACTACAAGAGCTCAGAAAAAGCCTGTGTGAAAACCCATAGCAGAAGAAAGAATATTTTACTCAAGTCTAACATTCAGCAACCATGTTATTCAGATGGTAACATAAAATGAAGTTAAAATAAATGTGCTTCATAAAGCTCAAGACTAGGAGAAGCATCACAAAAAATACAGGGTGGCAGATCATAATTATTTCTTCTGCAGTGACTCTGGTTAAAATAATTTGGGTTGGCTTTCCATATATTCCTTTATCAGCAACAAAATAATAGTATCTGTAAGTGCTGACTGCTAATTGATTTTTGAAAGATTATTTTTTCATTTATTTTAAAATAACCTTCACAATTAGTCTGCAACAAAATTTTTGTCACAGACTTCATATCTTGGAAGCAAGCAAAAATTTATTTCAATAAATTCCGAGAACACCAACACTTCATAATTTAAATACTCCTCTGACATTATTAGAGATACTGTCCCTCAAACTCCAGAGGAGCTAAGAAGTGAGATACATATTGGTGAAAGGGACATCTTTTCCTTAGGTGCTGCCTCATAATTAGATATTTGCCCAAAGAGAACCCTTCTGAAGTCATATGGTTAGAAAACTCTCCTGATAAGAGCAAGCTGTGGCTTCGAATCCCAGTAGTCTATTAGGATGCTTCCAAGAAATTCTCCTTAAGCCTTGATTGCCCACTCAAACAAAAAAAAAAACAAAACAAAACAAAAATCCCCTAAAAAGTTCATCTACCAGCAACAAGAAAATATAATGTTTCAAATTACCATGCTGCTGTGATTTGTATCAGTTCTCTGTGCTTGGTTAGCTCTTTGGTCCTCAGACAAGGGTGGTTCCAGCTGCGTGTGGAAGAAAACCGAAGTACTTTAAACTTGACATGAGGTACTAAAATTATTTTGTGTCACTTTGAGTCAGACTTTCAGAGGCTACTTTTTAGATGAACACAGCTTCTCTGTATCTCACTTCAGAGACCTGAAATGAACTTTTTCCTGTCAGTAAAATTACTCTGACTTTGCTTCGAGCAGTTTTTAACCCAGTTCATGGTGAATTGAATTTTCTTTGTCTAAACTACTCCTGTATTTTTCACAGTCTACACAGCTCTGCTCTGCACTGTTGACAGACTTCACACAATGGAAAATTCATCTTGTGCCTTTGTCCTATTGCATGGAAAACTGAAAGGAAAGGTGTTGAACTTCCAGTCAGATTTTTCAATGTCCACTAACAAAGTGCATGGATATTATACAATACTGCAATAAAAGTAGCCACACCTTTCCCTGTAACACCTTGTTTCTGCTTTCCCACTTTGCATAAGATGACACATCAACTGATTCTCACCATTACTTATACTTACAACCTCAGTTCATTATCAGTTCACTCTTTCCTCTACAACACAGCTGAGATGCTCCAATTCTACTGCTACCTCATTCTTAGCATCTCCAAGACCCTGCTTGTGCTTCCTACAGACAAGTCTATTACTCAGACCCTTATTAACCTTAAGCATAGATAAATCCTGTTCCTTGACTTGTCAAGACTCCCCTCATTCATGCAAAACACAGCTGCTGCAATAGTTATCTTCATCACCTGTCAATTTGATCATGTCAAGTCACTCCGTCTTTGAAGCTTTCCATTTCTATCACATCAAATTTAAGCTTCTTGTCATCACATTCAAAGCTTTAAATTGCCTGTCCCTGTCCCCTTGTTCCCTTGACCAGTTTTCCTTATGCTCTGAGTTCCCTAGAGCAAAGAACGTCCTCCTTGAACACTTGTAAAATCATTAATGGTATGACAGAGGTTATTACCACAAATAAATCATAAACAATAAAAGACCCCACCAAACCTCATTTTTTATTTCACTGTTAACCTTGCAAGCTAATTCCTACAGCTCAGACACTAGTGAGATAAATTTCACTTTCCAGTTGACATCTGAAAAATTTCTAATTTATTGGCCTCAAAACCTTTCTTCCCAGAGTACCAGATAAAACTGCAGCATAGAGAAACTGAGAATGTGCAGAATGTACATTCTGTGCAGAATGCACAGAAATGTTTTAAATGACAAAATTGAGGACTAAAGAACCAACAGAAATTCTCTCCAAGGGAAGCTTACACAAACAATATGCTTTTGCTTCTAAATAAAATCCTATGAAGATTTTTATGACTATGTCATATGTCATGTCATACACAAATTGCTTTCCCACATCACTCTGCCGAGTAGCCCTCTTTCTCAGGTGTCTCAGACTTAGAAGATAATTTCACAACTGCTTTCACTGCTTCATAAGATTATTCTGCATAGTAACCTTATGTGCTTTTTCATCTACTTTAATATAAAACCCATCTGTAGGTAGTACACTTGTGTGGTGCTTTACTGACTGCCAGGAAAGACTTCAAAACCACAAAAACTGTGAACTTTGTTGCTGTATCTTCCCCATTTTTCACTTCCAGTTTCCCAACACTTTGCTACAGATAATAGGCAAAAAACCTCTTTTATACACTGGCTTTCCATGGACAACCAGATTCTTTAACATTACATGTTGAAGAAATAAGACACAATTGTGCATCATCATTATCCAACTCTTCTCCAAGGATATGTCATTCTGAATTTGAGACAAGGGCTAACTAGCAAAAGGTCCTATATCTGCTCTGAAGCACTTCCCTCTTTATGTGTATTCCAACTTTCTGTGTGTTAATTAAGACAAGCTAGATTTCCACTTGAGCTAACTTCAATATGTCAACATCTGTGGCAGATTGAATCCCCTTTTCTGTAGCTGCCTTTACATCAAATGCATGTTATATTTTTATCAGTTCCTTGCTTGCTCATGACAGATTTAAACACCCATGACAGCTCAGCACAGAAGGACGACTCAAGCTTTTAAGAATTCCAGGAAGTGCCACTGGAAAACCTCCTTAGGCAACCACACTGCCCTATAGCCCTCACGTATCCTCTTCAACAGTGAAAGTACCTGTTGCTCTTACCACTACTCCCTCCTCTCCTTTTATTACTTAACCATTTCACTCACACACAGAAATTGCTCTTCAATGTTTATAGTTCATTAAAAAAAAAAATCAGCATCTGTTAAGTTCATGCAAATATTTTGGGCATAGCAGGTGGACTGAAATCGGAAAACATGCAATATTATTGTGCTTCTTTTTCCTGCAGCAGCTATATTTCCATAATCCTGCCACAAGTTAAAAAAAAACTATAAAAAATGCATGGTGACAGAAAATCTGGTGGATGCATCAGATTCCCAGATCTCTGCTACTACTGTCTTCTGTGCACTTTTGTTTCCTGATCTTGACTTTATTTGCTCCTCTGGTTATGGTTCAGGGACATTATGAGAAAAATCTGAAGTACACTGCTACTGCAGGAGGAGCTCCCAGAGTTGCCAACTAGAGCTGGCATTCCCCTGCTTTGATCCCAGTCATTTCATCTTCCCCTCATCTTCCTTTGCACCACATCAAGTACGTTCTAATTTTGTAGACTCAGTCCTCAAAAACAAAGCCTGAGCAGAGGAGCTAAAAAACATCCTGTTGAATTAGCAGCCTAAACCTTTAAATGAAAAGTTAGGAGTCAAAGCTGTGGCAAAGGAGATGGGTAGAACCATGTGGTTTAGGGGCAGACAGGAAGAGCAAGGGAAGACTTGTCTCTACACCTCTCAATGAGCTCAGCTGTAACACATAATTGCTTCTTAGGCTGTGGCTCCACAGCAGGCTAAGCAGAACAGCTTACTTGGACTTGTGCTTCACTGGCTTGGTGTGGTGAAATGCAGGTTTGGTGAAAACAAGAACTGTCAAATGTGAGTGGGATATGTGTGGCAAAGAAAGGGGCAGACTGTGACTGTGGAAACAGTGAGAACAACTTAAATTCCTGTTATGTGCTTGCAAGAGCTTCAGTTATTTCTCTGAGACAGGAACTTGTCTCATCTGCATTCATATGATGCAACTTTAAACTCAATAAGGCCATTAAGTGCAATCACACTGGAAAAATAATAAAACAGATAAAGTAAGATGTCAAATTGAACATGTCACTTTATGATATTTGCTGAACTAGCCACATTCCTAGTAAGTGATAGCATCAGAGGCATCACAGATTTTGCTTAGAAAATACCTCAGTATATTTAGCAGATCTCATACAGATATTCAAAATGACAGAGTCCAGCATAAAATGCTTTCATTTTGGAAGATCTATGAGCATCAGGAAGACAGCTCTAAATCCTATATTTTTTGCTTCCAGACTATTTTTTCTAAGACAGATAGAAGAGATGCATCAATTTAAATACTCTACACTAACGTAGCAATGCGTGGGACCTTGTTTAGAAAACTGATGCTCTTTCTGCGACAATTTGTAACCCTTTTTAAAGGCTCTTCAAAGCTTAAATAAAATCTGACAGTTTTCTTCCTACCATATGTAGAGGTAATGAATCTATCAAGTCTCTTGAGGCAGCCAGCAATTATCTCTGACATTACATACAACACACTTGCATTTAACCACACAAACAACTTTAACTATGGACCAGAGTAATTAAAACTTTCGAAGCTACTATGAAGTAAGGACAGAACAGCTGGCAAAATGAAAACACACTGCAAATAGATTTTAAAACTGCAGTGTACTGATTTTCTCCTGCTTGCAGTTGTGGCACTTAAGGATATCCACCAAAAGAGGTTCTGTGAAGCAGTTTGGCCCATTCCAGCATGGAACAGTTTGTGCACCTGCAGACTCACTCACTAGCTCTTAATAGATTCAATTCCCTCTAGGTCTGGGGCATACCTTCTTTGAATATTTTGGTGCTGTTTTGAACTCACTCTTCTTCAGTCCTTACTCTGACTGCCAGTGCCCCTTGTTCCTAGTTTTACCAATTCTGGCTACAGAAGGGAATTATTTAATTCCCTCTGTACTATACAGGGTTTGGAAACCATAATAATAAAGGTACTGGGATTGCCTACACTTGTTTAATTCCAATTTCCAGAATCTGAAAATTTCCAGTATTCTAGGGCAGGCAGAGTGTCTTGTTTTCTTGTTCTCCAATCATCTTTGCACAGGGATGGTTAAAAAGCTCTTGAATCCACTGTCTCTCTCTGCTGTGTAGAAAGGCTGGGACGTGTCAGATATTGTTAGTTATTCAGTGATGTTTTCTCAGAAAATTCATTGTCTCTGCCAACTGGGCCAACTTCAAAACACAGTCCAAATTCAGGATCACCTTGCAATGGCTCTCGGGGACAAGCTGTCAAATGCTCCTCTCAGCAGGTAATACATCTGCAATACAGTCCTGGGCAAGGTTAGATTTCTTCCTGCAGTAATACAAGATGGAGACCCTAAAGTAAGACAGTGACAGTTTGACAGAGATGTATCTTACTGTCATCCTTGAAAATTGGTAGTTTCAGGCCTGTATGAGTTACAGCTACACAGTGATTTCTGCTATGCAACCCAGTGAGAAGCTTCCCATCTTTTCCTTTTCATCTTCACCTATCACGTCCTCAAAACCACATCACAAGAGAAATTTGGCCTGCTTTGTCCTCTTTCCTCTCAGAGCACATATTTACTACAGATAAGCAGCTATTTGTTTCCAGATGACTGCATAGCTAGCCAGACCTGCTTTGTGAGTAGCTTACATGCTGTGTGTATGGGTCAGCAACTGTGAGCAAACCAAAAGCTACACAAAACCTGCAGCTGTTGATGTGCCCAGTCCTGCTCTCATCACCTCCAGTGTGCTTCAGCACAGGTACAAGTTGAGCTCTAGACCTCTTCCACAGCAGTGCTCAGTCCTGCAGTGAAGGACTATGCACACAGGACAGTAAATTCCTTTTTACTGTAATGCTCTCATCTCCATACGGAAACACCATGCCTTTCAATATACAGGGTCTGTTGTATAGGACTGATATAGATGAGAAATTTTGCACTGAGACTGGAGGGAGTGGGGGTAGACTAAAAAAACTGAAGAAAGAGCAAAAAAAACCCAAAACCCAAATTCCATACTGAGGACTTGCGTGAGACAGCACGTCTACACTACAGCAGAGAAACAGAGCTCTTTTAAAAATTACTTTAATTTCCTTCACCCACTGCCTATAAGTCATGAGCTGGAGACCCCTGAAGTCAAAGTTTCCTGGCACTGAAGATCAAGCCTGCTTGGGCTTTGCTCACTCTGGAAAATCCCTGTTGTCAGCACATGGGAATTTTTCAGTCTTGTTTGAAAAAAGTTGCTTTTAGTCTCAGCTCTACAAGACAGAAGCCTCCCCCACCATTCCACAGTTAGAATCATAAACCCACTACATGTTTGAAATAGACACGCATAACCTTACTAAGCTTTCAGAATGGCTATGGTTCAAATTTATTTTGATCATGGCTACAGCTTTCTATTGTTGGAGCATGATGAAAATTAACAGATTTGATGTATACTGTGAAGGTGCATGTTAACTTTTGAGCCTGACACAGCAACTGGAGGGAGAGGCAGAACAGTAATTAACTAACTATCTGGATGTTGTGGCAGTGCTAATTAGATACTGCAAAAGCTGATTTAGCTCCACAACAATTTTCACTGAGGTAGTCACTTCAAGCACTTCTTAAAGGGGTCTTTCTGTCAATCATACAAAAAGATTCATGTTTTGCTTCTTTTTTTTCTCCAAACTGTCATAACATACTTAAAAACTTGGCACACAAAAGAATGAAGATCAAACTATGCCTCATCTCATTTTCTCTGCAATCAAAACAAATTCAATACTTGAAACATCAGGCCTATATGACTTATGCAAAGTGTGTCCCAGTATAGTCATATTTAGTTAGTGAATGATTTAACTAACATACGAGGACAAAGCAAAAATTCAGTCACTGCTTCCACTCTTCCTCAAAGGTGCTCCAGGTAAAACCCAACAGTTTTAAAGAAATCGACGTGTTTCCCACTGGTAAAGAAAAGGAAACAGATCTAAGAAAGCAAGACAGCTTTCTCCAGGAGAATAAAATTTTCAGGCTTCTAGCTCCTATGTACCAAGCATACAAGATCTGTCATGTCCACAAATTGTTGCACTTGTAGCTGGCATTTTAAAATGAATTAGGTGGGTGGATGGTTAAATGACAACAAGTACTGTATATCTTTAGCCCTCAAGGAAGAGAGTACTTGAGATCTCCTTAATATGTCTTTTTTCCCCTCCTTCTTTTAGGTAATAAATTTTTCCAGGAAAAGGTCAGGCCAGAGTGACAGAAAATCTGATTTGAAGGCTTTTAGGAGTTATGAAAGTAACATATCCTGCTATATTCAGCCAGGCTGGATTTGTGCAGAAGCCTGCACAATGCAAAAACACAGGAGAATGTGCACTGGTGGGGAAATAAAAAAATTCAAAAAAAAAATTCAAACAAAAAACCCCAAACACCAAAATGAAACAATTAAAAAAAAAAAAAAAAAGGCAAGAAACAAAGTCTCCACAAAGCAAGTTCTCCCAAAAACAGAACCAACAAGAGAAGGAAAGAAGCAATGTTACTTATTTTTGAATATAAAGCCTCCTATACCTACTCTAGCACAACTTTCTACCATTTTTTCACATAAAAATAGCTACTTCTTCAGATTATGTTAGAACAAGTTGGGGTAAATGCATTTTCAATAGCAGTAAACCTTTCAAAAAGCAGGGGAGCTCAACTGTGAGGTGGCTTGCATCTCTTTCCTTAAAATGTGTTGACCAGAAGAGGTGAGCTAATGCAGAGGGAAGATAAGCACTGGCAGGTTTAAAGCTCATGATAATTCAGTGATCTAGCTCCAAGACATGTACAATAAAGCTTCTTCGAAGACTTATTTCATTGCATTCTTTACCAAACAAGGAAATCTCCTCTAATCTGCAAGTAAAGGAAATGACAAGTGTGAACAAAAAAAATGAACTGGTTACAGACTATTCAACCTTAGATTATATTATTCTGAACTGTTAATTAAACTCTTTTTATAGCTCTCTCCTGAGTCTGCCTGGGGCTATACCTTTAAATTACCTTTTAATGGGAAATTGATGTGAACAGCATGCAGCCACAAGACCAGGGAAATGTGTCCCCATTCTTAGGATGTCTGCTGTGCACATCAATGGACATGAGGGGTTCATGTAGAACTGCTACCTCTATTCTTGGCTGAGTGAGGAGACAGCCAATTAATTGGCTGTCAGGAAATGCATACAGCACTGTAACAATTGGATGGAAAAGAGAAAGAGCATACAAATCAGAAAAAAGAACACAAGATACGCAGGTCAACTATCATAAAAAGTGTGGAAAGGAAAAATAGCTATTGGAAATAGATGAACACAACAGTGGCTCAAACTTTCAATTCACTGTATTTATACTGATGCAAGCTTGGCCAACATGTTTACACAATGACATAAACCACACTATGATATATTCTGAACTATTTCCAAAAGCTTGATTTACACTGAGAAGATCACCCCTGGTAGCACATGTCAGATGAATGGTGTAAATGAGATTATTGATATGATAAACTGTTACAAAAGAAAACTGTGACAAATAGCAATGACTTTATGTTATAGTTTTAAGTTAGGAATGTAGGATAATGCTAATGGGGTTATGGGATTTTGTTTCATTATTATGTCTGTCTTGTTTAGCAGAAAATACAGGTCTGATGCAGCCTATAGATTTAGCATCTTAAAGCTCTTGTCAAACACAGTGTTTTCTGCTGGGTCTAGCCTGAGAAAATCCAGGTGAAATACAATGATATAAAACGCGAGGAATAAATTTATACCAATAAAAAGGCAAACTGTGTCAAATAGGTCATAAAGAGAATGAAACAAAATCAACATAAATACTGCCCTCATGTTCCATCATAGAAAAATCAGCTTTCATAAATGTACTCAGGGGAAGTCTAACTTGGAATAAGAGGACCGGCAGAAAACATTTAGAATTCAACCATCTAAAGAAAGATAACTGTCACCATTTTCAAAGAAAGGTTTAAAAGAAAAACTACATGAAAAAACCCCACTATATGACATAGAAATGGTCAAGGTGTTAATTGAACTTCAGCAGTCCTATAAATCAGAATAGCTATGATGGGACCTGAATTCATAACAGAATTACAGGTCAGGTCAGTGCCCCACTGCTCAGACATCCCTGGGACTGGGGAAGTGAAAATATAATAGCTCCAAGGAACAATTACTGAAACAGTATTTTTTAAAATATGTATTTAGCTACAGTAAATTATTCTATCCTTACCTGATAAACTACTATATAGTATAAAAACCAAAAGCCAGTGCATTATTACAGAGTTACAGGACAGACTTTACATTTTACTAATAAAATCAAATACATAGATGCAAAAACCTTAAAGTTTGAATCACACAGAAGTTGATGGTTAGAAAAGTATCAAAAATAACTACATCAGTGCAGGACCATGCTGTGCACTTATGTTCTTAGATATTTCTAAGCAATCATCACAATTTTAACTAAGAAGCAAGAAGTTAATCATATTCAGCAGAGCTGAAATAGGCCTAAGATCACAAGACTGCGCAGTTTGGTTCTACAACAGCAATCCTTATAAAACAACAATAAGGACATATGACCATGTCTACTTTATTAAATATTTCTTAAACAACACCCGCATCTTTGGTTTGAATACACAAGGGCTGATCAGGAGATTAGATGGACAGGTAATTCAGCATTTCATAACCAAAATCTTATCCTCCTTTTGTTCCTCCTTAAGCAGAGCCAGCAGGAGAGAAGGCAAAGATTTGCTATTCCAACAGCAAATAGAGAGTCTTGTTGGGCAGAAGGAGCAAGGAGGGAAAGGTAGGAATGGGTCACATCCTGCTGACTCAACACAGCTCGAAAAAAGCCCTGTATTGGAAAGGGGAAGGCAAATACTCATAATGGATAAATTCCTTCCTGTTTCCTCAAAGAAAAGGAATGTGATATTTGCGTGCAAATAGCATCCTCATGAATGATCATTTCCATGTATTTCCACTGTATTTCAGGATGTTGACATGTTACCTGATCTTTAAAATTCCTGAATATGATTCTGTTGAACCGTATTTGTCTCTCCCAACATTATACTGCAATTGCAAAGAAACTGCATTTCTCAAGAGAATCTCCACAAAGATAATCAAGTAGCACATAGTAACAAGTTAGGGGCTGATTTCCTCTCCTAAGAAAGATGTGTTCTTCTTGAGAAGGTCATGGACCACCAAAAAAGATTACAATAAATTATGGACAATTGGCTAAGGTTTTAGCCTAACTAGTAATTTTGAAGCAGCTAGATGGAACATTTTACCACACAAAATCTACAATGCACAGCTGGAAACAAAAGAGTAAGTAGACAGCATTTACACTGCCAAGTGGTTAAAGGCATACAGAGGTATCCAACAGGATGTAAACATACCTTGCAACTTAAATAATTTAAAATGGATCCCCTTCATGGAGAGGTTATTCAGAGTGGAGGCTAACTGCCATTCTCACTACTACTGATAAAATCCCACCTACAAGGGGAAAAGAAATCTTTACAGCAGACAAAAAGCTTTGCCAGTGGCAACACTGAGAAAGTGACTTTAAATAGTCAGTCCTTACAATTGAAATAAATTGCTGAATTATATATTTTATTTAAACTCAGCTCTAGTATCAGACTACTTTAAAATGTAATCAAGCACAGTTAATTACTGTCAGTTACTTGTTCTTACACTGTGTATAGGTGGCACACATTGAAAAAAAAGATTGCTGAAACACATTCTCACTCCCTCTCTTTGGGAAAGACAAAAAATACTCAAGAATCCAGAAGGAAAAGAGGATGCTGGCTACTGTTTCAAATTGTACTGTGTCACTCTTCCATTCAGCTGTATAAATGCAAGATATAAAATGAAAAATATTACTGATATTCCCAGTGCACCAAAGTAGAACACACAATTTACTTGTATACACTTTTCCTGGGTTTGAATGCTGATGTCCACAGAGCCTTTACAATGAATTTTTCATTTGTTTTCCTTATAGAGAGAAAGACTGAAAGAAGGAAAATAAGGTACAGGCTACCTACAAAAATAATACAAAACCCTTCAAACTAAAAGCCCACCACTTCTG
This sequence comes from Passer domesticus, assembly GCF_036417665.1. NCBI lineage: Eukaryota > Metazoa > Chordata > Aves > Passeriformes > Passeridae > Passer > Passer domesticus. The sequence continues at coordinate 66,645,807 of NC_087476.1, read as the reverse complement.
ACAGCTTTTAGTTAGGAAAAATACAAAGCATTATATTCATTCATCATCACACTTGTAAAATATTTCTAAAAAAACCCCTACCTATTCTCTTCCCTTAAATCCCCTTCAAATCCTCTCCTGTCATATCTACAAGAGCCTGATAACAGTGTAGGCAATGCATTATTGCAGAACTATTCATAACCTTAGATTTTACAGCTTAGCATCAAATGTTGTTAGGAATATACCTTGATTCATAAATATTTTTCCAGACATACTGTATCAGACATGTTACTCTAAACATACTGTTCCTAATACAATTTATTTTTATGCATGATTTGCAGATAGACACACAACTGTAGAATGCACATTTTTAAAGACAGCATTTAAAAACTTTAGAACCTCCACAGTGCTGAAAGGCTGCCCCAGGAAGGACTGTGTCAGGATGAAGGCAGCTACAGGCTAAGAAGAAAGGAGTGTATGCATCCTTGGGAACCTCACATGGCACACAAATATACTCCATTCTTCCCTCTCCTCCTCCCAGATGCCAGCACAGACGCTTATAGTTGTACTAGCCTACCAAACAATATGTTTGGATGTCTCAACAGTTCAGGCATTTCTTCTTTTTACACAGTGATGTCATAGACTGGTTCACAACACTTACAACTTTAGTCTAGTATCTTCAATAGCCATGTTAAAAACACCAGCTAAGAGAAATATCAAGAAGATAACAATGACCTGAATTTGCAATTAGTGTCCAGGTACTTTTTGAAACCCTCATGGTCCAATCAACCCTCATTTGGTTCAAGAATGCTTACAAGCAACAAAGTTTCCCCAGATGGTATTCAATTTAAGTAACAGTTTACTGACTTGATAGGCTGTAAAAATCTTTAATTAAAGGAATACATTTAGATTAACTTTCTTTATCCACTTGTATTATCTGACTCTTTCTGCTACACACAAGGGGAAAGAAGCAGGAAGCATGCAATACTAAAGGGTTTATCCTCATTTCATATTCCCCATTTTAAGATCGATACCTGAGAGACTTAAGTAACTGCATAATAAAATATGGCAGAAAGCCCAACAAAGCTATTGCTGTTACAAGAAAATAGTCTTAGGCACTAGAGGGAGCATCTGTCTTTCCAGTCACTGAACAAATGTTTCCATGTCCCTACAACTTATTCTGTATTATGTGCAAAAATAATTTTGCATGTTGTGTATAAGGTACAAGTCCTACCTTTTCCATGAAAGACAAACAAATAAAAGCAATACCAATATTATAAAACCATTACTTGAAATAAATATGCCTTCTTGTCTATTTAACTTACTAAACACTACTTTTAATTTTATTTTCCTAAATTTCAGACTCTGAAATTAAACCTTTTCTGTAGAATTACCTAAATAGCCTAACAGCATTAGAATACCATGGCTGCACTGTTTGGGAAATGAAAGCAGTGACATTTTGCTTTAAGGACACAGCTTCAGACTTCTGCAGACATCCACATCTTAACTAACTGCCTAGACTCCCCATGAGAGAAGGGCATTTCTGGGCTGTGATTCACCTGACCAGCTCTAGGCAACTGTCAGAGGATTAATGTGTGAATCATACTCCCCAAGCACCACTTCTATGAACAGCAAAAGTAGCTGGACTCACATGTGGACATGCACACCACAGATTATTAGCTCACAAGCTCCGCACCCAAAACCACAGATAGAACACGCTAAGAAAAAACATGTGTGGCAACATTGGTGATTGTAAACTGGGGAGGGCGGGGACAATTGTGGATCACAGTGGCTGGTTACCTGGACTGTACTGGCAGCATGAGCTTACTGTACATTTTCTAGTACTATAAAACTCTTCATTCCTGCTACAGGTAACAGATTCAGTTAGGAAAGCCAAGATACAAAGAGTAGAAATCCCTTAATAAAGTCTGTAAAAAATAAGACAACTTAAACACCTACCAAACTTGCATACAGAACCATTTGAAACATTATTACACTTTCATCCCCTTAGAGCGATGGGAAACAAAAAGTATCTGCCACCCATGGTTCTCCTTAATGCCTTAGCCCTCCTGTGAATTCCCTTCCTTACTGGCAGGTTTGCATACTCACTTCAAGATAGCCCTCAGCTCTCTGCCTGCCTGGATGCTGCTAACTGAAACACTGCTGCTAAGAATCACAGCTTAGTTTACCATGGCAGTTTAGTAGCCATGGTTATAATATCAGACATTATGTTCCCAGACTTTGTGCCAAGCCCTGAAGCAGGAAATTCTATTTTCAAATGCATCAAATTGGTACTACTGCAGTCAAGGTTAAAAAAGTATAAAATTTTAGCTTATTGTGGGGTTTCTTACTGTTGTGTACAATGATCAGCCATGTAAGCCAGGATTTAAATTTTGGGAAGTAATATTAACTCTGCTTAAGTCCTCTAAACAAAATACAGTGGCCGTGGTTCGCCAGAATTTTTATTAGAAAGCTCCTTTCTTCTTCCCCTTGGCACAAAGTTCCTTGCTCATTGTGAAGGACAATGCATCACAAAGGCAAAATTACTACAGTTTCTTCACTTATTCTTCCAAATTTATAAAGCAAAGTGATATCCAAATAGGACTTTTATTGAAAGAAGGTAAGAGACCAACAGCCTCCCAAGTTCAAAGCTGGGTTCACAAACCCACTAGTTTTGACTCTAATAAAGCTGAATATAAATTATTGTACCAAAAGGATCTGAGCTCCTGTAAATTTCAGATCTCTTTGAAAACATTTCTCTTTGCACTTCAAACGTTTTTGCAGTACTGTAGCAAAGCCTCCAGAAAACTAACATAAGCATTTATCTTTAGAGCAATAATAAAAAGAATATAGAAAAGTCACAAAAATAAAACTTAAAGGTAAAATAAGACTTAAAAGGTAAAATATTGAAGATTCAGCCAATATATAGGGTTTCAGAATAGAAATATATATATATATTTGGTACTGCAGTAATAAGGCAGCTGGAAATTCCCATGGGCATTGCGGTTTGTTAGTCACAAAGACTGTGCCTGAACTGCAGGGTACCTGACCTAAGCATGTATGGGTGCAAGGAAAAAGAAAAAAAAATGGGACAACCCAATTAGAAGGAATTACCATATGGTGTAGACTTGTTCTAACATGAAGCTGGGACATTACAAGACTAATAAAGTAAAGATGAGCAGAGGTGAAGAAATAGCCTTTCATATTTTTCCCTTTCTCCATTCACTCAGTGTGAGCTTTTGCACAAACAAAATGCTCAGTTCCCTCATGTTAGGTACACAATATATTCCCTCCCTGTGCAGGAGAACAATCTGTTTGCAGATCATTATTTGAACTCAGATTCACTTGCCAGAAGATGTGTATTTTGAGCAACTAAGAGCCACAGAAATTAAAATCTAAGATTCCTGGGTACGTGGGAGACATACAGTTGGCCCCTGTGAGCCTTAATGCAGAGGTGATAACACTACAAGGATGAAATAACTGCGGAATCAGATAACCCCATTTTTTTCCCTTGTGACACAAAAGTTACTGTGGTCAGTAATACCATACTATAGGGGCAGAACATTTCAAGTCTAGGAAGTTACTCTTTCCCATTGCTATCCAGTTTTAAAAAGTTGGCACAACTCCTTCAGTAACAACTTTCTAAGGACTTAAATATTTTTTTCTCTAAAATATCTGAATTTTTTAAAAGCAGTTAAAAAGACATGTATGAAAAGTTATTGGTTCCGATTGACAAGCTTCATTCTGTTTAACTGGGACCACAAACATTAACAGCTATATCCTGTGCTGGATAAACTAAAAAATACAGCAGACCACACTCAGTCTAGGATAATGAAGAAGCAAAAGTCCTGTTCATGTCTCCAACATGCATTTAACAGTTTAAAGGATGCTTAGTAACTCATATCAGCACCTTCCCTCAGTTACCAGGACAGTTTCACCCCCCAAAAGCACTACAGTGGTGTTTCTTTAGTCCACAGACTTCCTCCCAAGCAAAATGAATTGTGCATCATGTTGTGACAGGGAAGGCTACAAATTACATACATCATTCCTCCATCATTCCTCTTGCTTTGTGGAGTAAGGGATGGGGTGGCGGTGGGGAATATTTAATTCCTCCCATGTTTCAAAAACAAAGCTACACAGGAAAGCTCTTGTTGTGTTTTTTGGTGTTTTGTTTTGGGGGTTTTTTTGGGTTTTTTTGTTTTTTGGTTTTTTGTTTGTTTGTTTGGGTTTTTTTTCTTTTTTTTGGTTGGTTTTGTTTTGTTTGGTTTTTTTTTTTAATATAACAGTGAAATCTACTAAGGCTGTGGTCTCTTTAGAAGAAGGTTGCAGATAGTTACATTTTTGTAAGCTCTGAAAATACACAGCGGAGCCCCCTAACCATTTTCTTTACAAATTGTGGAACACTTGCTGTATCAGAAGCAATCCATAAATATGTATTACAATCTTATAAATATGTATTGTGTTACAGATGAAGAAAACAACTGAGTAGAAGACCTCATAATCGCTATGGTCCTTCTTTTAAAAATTAATAAATCCCCACGTAATTCCACAGGGAAGTACTCTACATGTAAGTGTGGAAAGATAGTATAGCAAAACAGTTTCTAGTTCTTTGTACTTGAACATAGTATTTGCAGGTTTCAGGCATTTTTTTCAGGAGGGGCTTTTATTTATTTATTTTGGTTTGTGTTTTGGTGTTTTAAAAGTTTTTTTAGTTTAAACTGAGGCAACAGGAGGGCAGAATGAGCTGCTTGGTTTATTGCGAGAAGGACAGTAGAGAGGGCAGTTTTGTATTCATCCACATGGCAACAGTACTCATGCAAGTCCACAGCACCTCGATTATTATATTATTTTTCTTTCTAAGGCTGGCAATTGCAACAGTACTCAGTTGTGGTCACTTCCTGAAGCTATTGCTTTGAGTATGCCACCCACATATTCCCTCTAACATTTTCTATTAGACTGAAAGAACAGTAGGCACATGCCTGTAATTTTGTGCAAGTTCTTCTTATCAAGCAAGCTATTTGAAGCCTGATTGTATATTTTGAAATTCATAAATACAAGAAAAAAAATTAGTTGGTTAAACTCTCTTTAGAAAAATATGCAAGTTTTCAAATTTATTCTTCCCATCTAAAATATTCCCAATTTAAGAAGATACCTACAGGTCAGCCAGGAGCTGCACACTCCTCAAACACTGGGCAGAGGCACTGGTGAAACAATCTCCAGCTGTTCAGCACTGAGCTGATGTGAGCTGTTGAAAGAGTCACACACAGGTCCATTAGTTTGGGCTATGGACTCTGGATGTTAAGTGGAAACACCAGCAACCTGAATCATGAGAGAGGAAGAAAGACCTGAAGTCCAAGACTTTACATCTAGAAAAATTAATTTACTAACACTTTGCTTTAGTGCAGAATTGGAAGGCAGAAGAACAGATTGTGTATAACTTTTAAAGTAAAATACAACAGTGATAATATCAGTAGATGGCAATTTTTTCTTATTTTAAAACTAGAGGAATAAACAAGATAATGAAAGAAGGGTGCTCATTACTGGGAATATCACCTGTACCTCAATTCATCAATCAGACATTATCCAACTGTATATTTTTCTATGCAAAATGGTGTCTTATAGATATTGAAGATCTCTAAACAATTATTACCACACGCTTCAGGTTGCTTTGCCAAAGATGAGTGTAAGAAACACTAAGAATGATAATATAAGCAAAGCATAAAGATGGGGATTTGAACCACCTCCATGCTCAAGGACACAGCCTTTGGGCTCTTGACCGTGTGTCTTGGATGTCATTTGTAAAGGTCATTATATCTCCAGTCCCAGGGTTAAACCTGAAGAATTTCCAGCCCATAAGGCAATTTTTGAGCAAATGGGGTGTTGCAACTTGGAGAATCCAGCTCAAAGTGAGCTAGTCTACTCCATAATGAAAACTGTAAAAAAGGCCACAACTTCATCTGCAGGAGAAGCTTGAGTTGTTCTAACACCCTTATGCATATTCAGTCCATGTAACTTTACAAATGAACAGTGAAAAAGGTCTCCAATACTTCATAACATCTATCAGTCTTTCATTTTTTTTCCACACAAAATTACCTCAGACTAGGGAGCTCTTTAGAAAAGCATGAAAAACACCAGGTAGGCTACAGAGAAGGGTCACCACTAAGAATATGACAAAAAGTGACATGGTCACATGTGACTGTATCTTCCATGTGAAGCATCACCAGACTGATGCCTCCCAGTAGGGAGTCAGGGCTAGAACACTGTCTTTCTATGGAACCATCTATTCTCTTGTGGCAGAGGAAGGTCTGGGCCATATACCTTCAATTTTCAGAAGAAAACCAGCACTGCCACCTGAATATAACATAACACTACTGTTTAATATTCTGCAATTTAAATGAAAACAACAGCAGACTTTGCAATTCAGTAACCTGAGGTTCTAAATTAATGAACATGGGATGATGAGAGTAGAATGTAAATGAAAGGGTTCAGCACTAGAATTCCCACAAATAAAGATCCAAGGATTTGAGAAACAATTTACAAAAACACCTGATTGTTTCACTGCTATTTTTCAGTAAGGACTGGATAATGGCACTACCACAGTGCTATTTTCTGGCAATCCACTGATGTATGATTACACATCATGTGCATGTATGTATGTATGTATGAGATGAGATCTTTATTGAAACTAAGTATCTTATTACAAAATGAAAACATAATTTACTGGGAGTTTATGAGTAAGAAATTATTTTACACTTTCTAATCTCCCTCCCATCCAAACACCATAAATGTTTCATTGTTCTCTCGAGAACATGTCTCTGGTGGAATATAAAGATGGTGCTTACAGCAGCATTTTGAGACAGTAAGTAGTTAATCATACGTAAAACTGTTAAAAACTAGGGGACCAAATAATTTTTAAACCTCCCTCATGCATCCTGTAATTGTGCTGAGGGAGTCTGACAGCCTGATGAATACTGGGTCAAAGTTTTGCAGAATACATTGTGTTTAGGTGACTGGGTAGGTAACACAGTAATGACAGCATGATAATTACAAGGAAAAAAGGCTTACGGAAAAGCCTTAAAGGAAATGCAGACATATAAACATGTACCTCAGCCAGAAAACATAACCAAGGGTTCTAAAATTCAAGCGTCAGGACAGACTCACAGAACACAAGAAGAGCAGGCACTGTATGTTGCATTTAACATACCTTCTTAGTATTGTATTGAAATGGGATGCAAGATTGTCTACAACATCTCATGAGACTTTTCCTGTTAATCTATCAGAACTGACTGCCACTTCATTTCTTAATTCTTTGGACTCTCATTTGATTCCTCTTTTGGGCTGATGTCATTGCCACTCAAAGAGATGTAACATAGCCTGCAGCTCTTACCTATTCAAACCCTAATTAGAAAACCAGAGTAGAAAGCAAGACATTCTCTCACAGGAGCACACGTACTATGGTGACCAGAGAACCCCTGTTAATCACCATTAAAGGATGACCTCTACCTTTTGAACTAAGTCTCTGGTTTTTTGTCCCATGTGGAGTCTGTTATGAAGGGATCTTACCTTATCTGTCTTTTAAGTAATGGCTTTAGGAACTTGACCACTCTTGGACTCAAGCCCTATCATCATTTCATCAAAGTTTCCGCTCCTCATTTAATTTTCTATAAGATTGATGATCTTGATGATACTGCAATTCATTAAAAAAAACCAAACAAAATAACCCAAACATCCACCCCCAAAACAAAGAAACACCTGACAAAAACTAGACCATAAAAAAAACCGACAAAAAACCCTCCCCCCCCAAAAAAAAGAAAACAAAAAAATAAAAATAACTGAAAAACCCACCAAAAAATCCCCAAAATAATCCCCAAACTCATATTTATACAATAATGATAATAATCCCTAAAAGTTTTAGATTCTGTGCCTATTTCTGCTGAGAGAAGCCCAAGAGGTTGAGTTTTGTTGGGTCACATCAAGCACACCACAGTTAGCAGTGCAGCTCCATTGGCTCAGTGTGAGCAGTCTCTGACTCCTAGGCTGCCTGCTCCATTCATGAAAAGAATTGTATGACTTCAGCAATCAAAAGAGCCTTTGAAAGCCACGCTGATTCCCCTACTACATGAGGCAATAAAACACAGTCAGTCTCCTCCTGAAATCACTTATATTTTGAGCACAATTTATTCCTAAGTTCTTTTTCTATTACTAACTTGTTGAAATGAAAATTCTAACAATTCAGTATGAGTTACCTGTCAAGACTATGAACTGCATTCACTGACTTGCCCAAGAAGGAACAAGGGACAAAGAGAAGCCTAAAACCAAAACTAATTCGCTTGGGGTGTTGGAGGTCCTGTCAGCATTACAGTGGGAAGTTTTGCAGTTTAGTATCATGGCTATATACATAGAGCCATACAAATACTTTTTTCCTTCTTTCCATGTTTTATAATATTTTTATTATGTCACAAACAAACCTAAAATTATTGTTCCTGGACATCAGTATGCCTGATAATCTTTGCAGAGTATCTGACTATTAAGTGCGGAAACTCACTTTTCAACTTTCACAGCACTGAAGAAAAACCAGTTTACACAATTTATTCTTTATTTTTCACATTTTGGGAACCAAAGGAAGGAAAATTTGTAATAATAATATTCAGAATATCATATTCAGAACTTTGGAAATGCAAAAGAGAACAGGTCAAAAATCTGACTGGGTCACACAGAAGTGAAAAACACGTCACTACTTACTGCTCAGCTGGCAAAGCCACTGTTTGTGTGAATGCCAAAGAAAATTAAATAATATTCATTTGGAAGCCATTCAGGGTTTCATTTCACATGATTATAATGAATTAAATGCATACAAGATTCACAGCATCAAAGTACTCAATCAAAATAAAACAATGAGAAACCAGGCAAGAAAGCTTGATAATTTAAATATGAACAATTCTATCACAAAGCAAATAATTTTCAGTAACACAGCCAGGAGAAAATAGGTAAACATTATACACATGGCCTTTTAGTTTTCTTGCACCTACTCTAGAATGAATGCCCTTTGTTTGAAAATATATTATAGTATATTAAAAAGTGAAACAGACTTGATTGACAGAGAGGGACAGGGATTAAAAGCCCCAAGGTTTACTAGCCTAAAGGCAGCCATGACAAACTGCTGCCAGTTGCCCAAAGCCTGCACAGCTACTCAAGCACACAATCCTCAAAATAGTAATATGTGGCTGAGGACAATCCCTGCTGTGCAGAGCTGAATTTCAAACTGGGCTCAAGAGAAGGGAAAACATCAACACAATCACACACCAGTCACTCACATCTTACATTCATTATCAGGTTTTTCAAAGGAATCCCCAAGGCAGCTATATTTCACAGAATTGAAGGTTTAAAATAAAACAAAAGGAAAAGAAAACCAAAGCAACCCTCTCTACGCAAAACTGAATTTATTCTGTTTTCTAAATAGACAATAAAACATATGAAATAAAATTGCTCAAGTAGACTTCAAGACAAACATGTTTTTTGGAAAGTGAAAAATAAATATTAAGAAAATACATAACAAGAATAACACTGCTACCAAGCAATTGAATGCCATCCAATATATAAATTCTTAGCCAAATACTATATAATTATAGCTTACTTTCCAGGAAACCCTGCAAAGAAATTTTGATTTGCTGTACAGAAAACATAGCTACCCCTCTTGTCTTTTCCTCTGTGAAAATTCTATCACTGCAGGTAAGTACCAAGTATCAGCAGTAGGATGTGATATGTTAATGTGTTCTAATTTTGATTACTTCAGCAGAACTGATGTGTGAAGAAATTAAAGTCTGTGCATTAGACAGATTAATAGTCTAGGATGAATAAAATTGGCAATTAGAAAACTGTTTAAATTAAGAAGAGAATTTGCAGAGAGGAGGGCACATTACATTCACATGAATGGCAATCTACTGACTATTTGTGTGTTTTCTGGTGTCAGACAAATTTTCGTTATTGGGGTACTCTGAAAAGAGTTGGAAGAAATTAATAAAGACTTCAGAAGGATTTATGTATATTTTACTGACCTAATGTGCTTCAAGAAAGCCAATAGTAGTCAAAAATAAGGCAACAGTTAGTAGTGCAAGCAGAGAGTAAGCAATCAGAACACACACGACTTATTGATACGTTACACATGCAGATGAGAATGTTAAGTACAGCCTGGGAGTTGTTGGTTGTATTTATGTTCATTTTACTGCAAGACCTCCATAGTCCTCATCCAGCACTGCCCTAGTGGGAACCCTTCTTTCACATCGCCCTTTTACTCCGGCAGGAAGTATTTAATAAAAACCCCTGAGATTAAACAGATCAGAACAGTAAGTGAGACTGACTGCAGCCAGCAATGTCATTGTCATTACCCCATTCAATGCATTACCCATCATTCGCACAAAGGAAATGTGGCAACCAGCAAACCCTGATTGTGTTGGGCACAGATGGGAAAGCTTCCTCCCTCTGCTAATTGTCTGGGAAGGAAACTCATTAAATAGTGTTTTTCACCTGTCACAGTCCAAGAGCAAACTCAGCAGCCCTCTCAGCTGCCCACTTGTAGGGGAAGGCATAGCTGATGGTGCACCGGGTTCTCTGTTTCTCAACACAAATCAGCAAAGGACCATCCATCTAACAATTAAGCTCCAGTAGACTCTAATGTCATATGCACCATTACTTTCTACCAGCACCCCAAATAAATGTTACAATTCCTGATTTTCATAGGCAGTAAATCATGAATAATCTAGAGAATGAGTTCAGAATTTTGTTGGGGCATTTTTTCCTTTTTGTTTAAAGCACTGTCAGCACAACGAAGCTTTATGAAAAGACATTTTGATTTAAAAAATAAGAAAATACATTAATTGTTTTCAAATTACTTTTACCTTTTCAAAAATCAGGCCCATTATTATTTGCACTTACTAGAAAAAAATAATACTGAGAGTTTTTTCCTGCTTTGTGCTCTGTTTTATTACACTGCTTCACTTATAGCAGTATAATTTTGTAAAATTCAAAGAATCAAATGTACATACAACATCAGTGTAAATCCATGCTAGACCAGAAAATCTTGAACTTCTGTGTTACACTGGTATAAAACAGAACGGGATTTGGTTTTTGGCATTGCTAGAATGCTTAAAATAGTTCGTACACACTTGCGCTACTTCATTGGGTTGTGAAATTCACCAGTGGACTCCAAGAAAAATTAATTAATGTACCTAAAAAATCTTACACAATTGCTATGTTATGTTCAAAAAGAGTAGATACTGAAACTTTCTAACAGAAAGTTACTACTTTCTAACAGTAGTTACTACTACTGTAATTATGTATGCTCATATAGCGACATCAGAGAGAAATAAAAAAGAAAAAATCCCAGAGGTATACATCTCACAAAAAAACTAATACATGCACTAGTTCAGAGTACAACAGCACTCAGCAAGAATGCACAGCTCTTACAGAGACAAGAGCAGAGAAAGAACAGCAAACAGTTTTAGAGAAGGGGTTTATGCAAACACAGAAGCAGTGTGCCCCTCTTCAAAATGCAGACTTTAAAGGGAGTTCCACCAGTTTCCTGTCAAACAGCTCAGCAAAGTGGGAGAGTGAATATAAATCAAATTTATAATCAAAATTTCTCCCACTGCTGCTTTTCCCTGACCTCTCCCAGCCCAAAGAAAACCTCACTAATGCTTATCTGTACTTGTATATATCATGGCTGGGCTCTCCTGCACAAAAACCTGTCCTTGTATTTTAAATGGTTTGCAGGAAGAACAGATTTTACTTCAAAGCAATGCTGCTTTCAAAGAGCTGCTTAGCTATCAGTCTATTTTAATTTATGATTTGCATACCAACTCTAAACCACAGAAGAATTTTCTTTCACAATGACTGGCAATAAACAATGCAGAGCATTGACACTGAAGCTGAAAGAAGAATTAAGGAAAATAGTCCCAAAATTAATTCTATTGATAGGAAAAGTGCCATGTGGCATGTTTTTTAAGAGGACTGGTCCCAATACCTCAGCCACTTTTCCAATTTAGCATGTTTTTAAAGTGTTGTTCTCCTTATCCTTTCATTGAGTCCTTACATAATACAACAAACTAAAAATTTGAGTAAGATTACTCACTTTCTGCCTTAGCCATAGATAAAGATCTAACTTGTAGAAAACAGACTGATGAACAAATGGATACTTCTTCCTTTTAGTAAAATTGTATCCATAGGGAAGGAGGGGCGATGGCTTTGTAAAACCAGTAAAATAAAAAGCGAGAGCAGTGCAGGTCAGCCCAACAGCCCTCTATAAATTCAGTTTTCCATCGGCCTCATTGGCAGTTTAAAGAAGGAGCATGATGGGGAGCAGTGATGTAGCTCTGTAGATCTTCATGCTGAATTCTAGCCAAGTATGGAAAGCTGCACACAAGACTGTCACTGGCCAGTCTGATGCAAGGGAAAGATGTCCTCAAGAGCAGATTCACGCTAGAGCTATCCAGCACAAAACCAGGATGGTAACAAATGGTAAAGGATCACAAAAAACAAACAAAGACAAGTATCTGTATAGTAAATAAGGAGCAAATGCACAGACTCAAAGAGGAGCACAGTCCATGCAACAGGTCATGAAGAGGACATACCTCCTTTTGGGTTGCTGTATAGTAAAGCAAGCAAGCCTCCTCTGCAGAGGAAAAAGAAGGATCAGTGGCTACAGAAGAGCCAGGATGAAACTAAGTTTGTCGTTATTCTTTTAATGCCAGCTCCACGAGCTGCTGCTGAAGTAACAATTGGAAAACAAGTAAAATATTAAGAGAGACTCCCAAAAATGTAACTTTCAGACTCACAATTCACACTTTATTGTTTGCCTACAGGGTAGAACTCAAGACCATGCTGCTTTAATTTTTTCTTTAATTTCTTTCCATAAGACATGATGGTAACAATCATCAGGTTAGACAAATTTGTTGCATAGACTAAATCTGCCTATTTTTCTACTTTGTGTCCTACTTTCATTGACAATTATCCAAATAAAACTATTGTGTAAGCTCTTTGGTTTCATTTGCCTCTGTAAAGATTGCCCACAATGTTATACAACATCCAAAAGAACGCACACAAACCCCCATATTGTGAAAAGTTACTTAGTCACTTCCATCCCATTTGAAATATTTTATTTGTTTCTTGCTTCAGATGGAATATACCCATTATGTTCTCAGATGTCAGACATGTCTTGTGAACACAATGCTGTCAAACTATAATGGACTAAGACTTTTTTTTTTTTCCATAGTGTGTTTTGCTTGTATGAAGAACCGGGCCAAGTATCTACTAAGTTATATCATTTCCTTCAGTGAAACTAATTTACAAGGAAAATGAATCATGGGAAAGACAAAGACGGTATCAGCCATTCTATATCCACCCTGTTCCTTCCTGTATCTGTGCTTGGAAAAACCAAGCAACATAATAACAATAGAGCAAACGCTGACCTGCTGCAATGCCATTGAAGTCAATGATGTTACAGCATGAATGAAGTTGGCGCAACGACAAAATTTAACTTTCACCAATGCCAAAGTCTACCCCAGCATGCAAATGTTTTCCAATTACTTGACAATATGAAGATAACTTTCTGTTAAAAGCGCAGTATGCTGAATCTATTTTAACTGGAATTGTGTAGGTAGGCAGGAGGCATACCATAGATTTAAAACTAAGTTAATGCTTCAGGTGAGTAACAGAATAAGTGCTCTAACAAGATGCATGAATGATTCGTAGGCACAGCAGCAACATATTGCTACAACCAAACAAAATCCCATCTTGTTTGCTTCACTGAGAACACAGACTTTAAGATTGGTGGGACAATGTCATAGCTGTGAATAAGTAATTTTTTATCATAAGTCCTCGTGTCAGGTATATTCATGCATTCTCTTAGGAAGGTCATCCTTTGGGACAAAATTTCTATGCTTGATTTGTTTCCACAATTTCTGAGGGTAATCTGTCATTCTTGTAAAATTGCATATACAAAAAAAAAAATTTAAAAGCCCCAAACTCCCAGAATAACAATAACCAAAAATCCCTCAAACAAAACAAAAACCCCACAGCAAACACGAAAGCATAAAAGTACTCTATCAGCAATATAAGGATTAAAGGATTATACAGCTGCTTTTTTCTCCCCAATTAAGTATCACAAAAACAAAATTATTTTAAATCTGAAATTTACTGCCTACACCACATAAAGGTTATATTAATGGCTCTGCAGGTTTTTTTCCCTGCACCCTGTCTTAATAAATACATGCTGCCTCCAAAGTGAATGATTCTCTAAAGTTCATGGGAATGCATAGATAGAGAAGGTAGAAAAACTGTTGCAAAAAGAAAATATAAGTATGTAGCCCTGAATCACAAGTTGTGTTGATAGACAAATGATGAGCGATGAAATTTTTTAACTTATTTTAGACTTAAGGATTTTTTGAATAGTGCTCTTGTGATGAGCAGCAATCAGACTAGTTTTAGGCTTGTTTCTTCTCACCTCAGTAAAGAGTACATGATTTTCCAGTGTCCCCCCACTGCTAACACAGCCACTTGTGCAGGATATGGAATCAAAATCTGTTTCCATGTAGGTTGTACTCATTGTTTCAATAAAATTGCATGCCACTTGACCTCAATACTATCCAAAACTAAATGCCCATTTGAAAGATCTCTGAAATATTTTTCAAGTACTACCATTATTTAGTAGATGCTCATAAGGCTGCAGCAGGGTGTGCAGTACTACATCCCTGGATTGCCCTACCTGAGCAGTGCCATCTGACAACACCTTTCTCTTGGCTGAGAAATGGCACTGCTATCCACAGCTTAAAAATCACACCATACGTAGAAACCTCTACTCCATCTTTTAAAATTAGGCTTTTATATCCTTATTGTTGAAAATTAATTTTAGATTACGATTGTCTAGGGATAAAGACTACTATGGAAGTCTACCAGCTTTTGACAAACCAGAAAAAAGTTTTAAACTAACAAATACGGAAGAAAGAGATGGATTAGCTACAATATAAAAACAAAAGATGAAGCTCAAGACAATTACTGACTCCAAAACATGGATGTATATTCCACAGCTTTAAAGAGAAAAAAATCTTTTATCACATAATAAGAGCAAACAGACCATTCACACAGTGCTCTTACGTATCCAAAAAGCACTTGAATCAATCACACTATTCTTGGCAGCAGGTGGGCCAAAGAAAAGATGATGGTGTGTTGCACTGTGCACTGATGATCCAGAGGCTAAGTCCTGACAATGCCTCACTGACCTAGATATTTCCTGGTCTTCAAAACCAAGGCCAGTGGCAGTAACCTTACTGACATGCTTATGATTTACCCTGGACAAGCAGCGCAAACGCTGGGAGCCGGGTGGTGTAGCAAGTAGTACTATGTCACATGTTTTCAATTACACAAGCTTAACTACTTAAGATTAAAATACAGCCTTGTGCAGGGCAGTCCTGCAAATAAACTGCTCTGAACCTTGTTAAATGCCTAAAATGGCCTTTTTTTAAAGTTTGCAGTCAATTCAGGTCACAAGGAAATAGGATGCAGTTTCACAGCCTCAGAAATAGGCTAAGAGGGACAGACACTGACTCACTTTGAATTCTGTTCCTTGTGCTCCAATAGAGTACAAATTGTACTGTGTTTGTGTTGTTGAAATACACATCCTCTGATCTATTGCACTGAGTGACACAGAGCACAAACTCACTTGAAAATATGTGCTCCATTACCCAATTCCTTAGGTGGAGGACTTTCTTTTGTAGATGCATTTTCTACTCTTGTTTTCCTACCAGCAAATTGTGTAAGTGACAGTCAGTGAAGTAAAAGGACTTCCCCATCCCCATGAAGCCATTCTCCTTTTCTCCAGGTTGCTTTCACTGTCTTGGAAAACAAATCTGAGCCATGCACAGAGTTTATAACAAGGGCTGTAGTGCATCTCTTTGCTTAATATGATACCATAAAATTTAGTTATTATATTCCAAGCAAATCACTGAATCTAAAGCTGTTACATAAAAAGAGCAAGCAAACCTTGTGTAAGTAAAATAGAAGAAATGCAAGAAATAAATACAAAAGTGGGGCATAAACAGTAGTAGTTATGGTCTCAGATAGTTGTCAGAGACTACAAAATCTTGTAAAAAGTAGGGGAAAATGTGTTTTTAAATTTATTTCATAAATCTAATGTGGCAAAGTATACACTACATTGCCAATTAAAAAAGGTAACAGCTCAGTCAAAATAACAGTAGTGTTACCCGCTTCAAGTCTCTGATAAAACAATGTTTGAGCTACAACAGCTTGATTCCAAAGGATAGCTCTATGTGTCCAGAAATTTATCACTGGCAAAGACAAAGAAATGAAGGCAGGCAGCCAACATTCACTGAAGGGAAATAAATAACAGTACCTAAAATGACTCCAAATATACACAGCAATATAGCCATAATTTTAGAAAAAAAATATAAGTAGCTAATAAAGGCATGCTTCCAAAGAGTTTCAGCTAGAAATCTTGCTCTTTACTTTTACCCATGTAATGTTTGCATATGTGCACATGAAAAATAATGAATAGTACTGAAAATTCTTTGTTTGCTTTAAACTGTTCAGTAACATGCACTGCCATCTTAATCATATCCCAGGTATGTTGGCAGCAGTGCAAAACAAGTGGGAGTCACAACTGAATTTTCCTCTGTAAGACCAAATCAGCCTTTAAAGACCTAGAAAGGAAAAGTTCTGAAGCAGCTTGTTATGTATGAAATGATGTGTTCTCCAACAGAAAACAAAACAAGTTCCCTTTTATTTAGAACCCACTAAGGAACAAAACTTATTCATTGCTTAGAGGCTTAACTTGAATCAAAAAATTTTCTTAAGTATCAATTAATAGTGATTTTTGCTGCATTATGAGCAGTAAGTTCACTTTACTGCAATGAAGCATATACATTTGCTGAGGTGGTAACAAGAGTACATACATTTTATTGTCCCACACACATTGAAGCAGTTATGTATTCTTCACTAGATTTTTTTTTTCCAGAAGAACACACACAGAGAGTGTGTGAGTTCAGTACCTCTCTGAACTCCTTTCTATACCCTTTAACAACATTCCAGACTGCCAGAATGATGCATTTTTTCATATATATTATACTTACATTTGTTAAGTTTAGGGAGCCAGTATTATTTAACACTGCACAAAACATTATCATGTAGTATATTAGGCAAAAAAGACAGTGTACCTCCTTTCAAGTGACTGAAAATCCCTAGCAAAGTTATATTAATCTTAGTCTAAAATAATCATCCACAGAAATAATTTTGATCCACATGAGTCTTTAATCCTAATCAGCATTACTGCTAAATTCTTTCTTATTGGACCAAACCACAACATTAAGAGGTATTTTCTACAGTATAATGCCCTGCTATGTAGAATTACTGCAATTAGCTCTAAACCCACAAAAGGTCTCATTGACTTCAGTTCAGGCATAAGAATCTGCACTGCTCTGTATTGTTAAATACTCCACACCAACAGATGCAGAGCATTACTGTAAGTTGCCATTGATCCAGGAGATACTCCCTCCAGTGTGTCTCAGTATCATTGTTATGCAAAAAAATCATGCAAAACCCCCAAATCCAATAAAGAATTCCAACAGGATTCTCATTTTGTTTTCAAACAGGGGAAAAAAAAGGTGACAGATTTTGAAAAGGCACCCTTTACAGACTTGCTCATATATTGATGATGGATCAAATTATGTCACTTTTCCTTCTTCTCCCTGCCCCCATACCCCTAAAAAGGCGAGGAGGTGGTCTCAAAATATAGCTACTTATCAGGCTATTGTTTCCTTTCCCTCCAAGACCACCCAGCTTTTCTAAACTGAATCTCTCTGCATGAGACAGATTGGAGCACTACTGCTGCTCTCTATGCAAAGACTTGCTATGCTGCACTATTTACCATCCCTGCATAAACAGAGCACAATGTACTGGCTGAATACAAACACATAAGAGATAGTAAAGCTTGGGTGGGAAATAGTGAAATCTTAGGCATTTCAGGAGGGGAGAGCCATGAGTAAAGTCCTCTTCAGAGCTCAGGAGATTGCTTAAAAACAGGCACCTTTTTTCTAGAGAATGTATACAAAGCCTTTATTTTCTTCACACATTTGGAGTTTTGAGGCTATATCGTTAAGGTGGGAGTGTAATTCAAGTTTTAAAAAAAACTGGAAATTATCACACAATTGAATTCCACATTCTAGCATTTCTGCAGGAAAAAAAGAGAAATCAAAGAGGACGTAAGTTCCAGTTTGCCCTGAAGGTGGGGGCAATACACTGGGCAACGCAAAACACAGATTCTAATTATGGTTTTCTTGTTATCTGCTTCAATTCTCAGATTATGACACTTCAGTTTCCCACCCAGATACTGGTACATTGCTACTCGTCTTCACCGTGCTTTGAATACTACAAATGAGAAGCAGAAAGTATGAAGGGAACTATGCTATTATGAAAATGAAGTTGGAATACCACACAAGGGATAGACACTGCTTAGGGGCATGGTTTTTCTAGCTGGCTTTAGCCAGCTTTAAAAAAATTAAAATGAAAGGGACAAGGTATGAGCTCCTTTGAAGACAGAAAAAAATCACAGCAGGGAGTTGCTCAACACTGGTGCCAGCCCAGACAACTAGATTCAGGTGACCTGAAACACACCCTAGGCAAGAATACAAAGCTAAATTATTTACAAGAAAACATGTCAAGCATTTTGTTCTTGGCTCATCAAAGCAACACTGGCACCAGTGTTGTTCTGTATTTCATCAGATTTAAAATAATCAGTTTTTACTGTGATCAGTTGTACATATCCTTGACCAGTCATGAACTTGCCACCCCACACTATGCAACTGGCACAGAAAATATCCTATAAATCAGCAGCTGCTCAGCAGTGAAGTGGGGCTGGCACAGAACCTCCTAAGACCATGAGCAAGAGAGGGCACTTCTTTCTGCTATGACATGTATCAAGGAGCATCTAAAGACAAAGTTATTTTTGAACCAAGACATGTCATTATTAAAATTAACTAGTATCAATACAAAGTTAGACTGGAAATCAAAGAAAAAGAGGAAAAGTGCTCACTAGTCTACTGTCAGTAATAACATTTTGACCCTGTCTGGATGTGGGTTATGTTTTAAATACCTTAAGATATGCATTTTTTAAAACATGAAAAAAAGAGATGTAGCATTATTGCTCTGTTGCTACTGGTATTTAATATGACACTCTAACAAAATGCTTCAATTTAGATGATGGGTTTGTATTCCTAATTTTCCTTCTGGTTCCCTAAAGTATGATAAGAGTTGAATGTGCAGCTCATCTAGGAAACAAGGTTGCTTTGTTTCAATTACACACAGCATAAATATGATAATACAGAAAATAAGGTAGCTAAATTGGAGGTGGGGATGTCAACATGGAGAGTTTTCACAGAAGCACAGAGACAGGATGAGTGACACCGACACAGGCTGTAATACAGGAAATTCCAATGAGGTATTAGGAAATAACTTTTCAAAATGAAATAGTCAAGGACTGAAACAAGGGGCTGGTCCAGTTGATGAATGCTTATTTTTGAAGAGATTTAAAACTGGGTTGGATGAGACTCTACGCAACATGCTGTACTTCCTCTAGTTGCAGTGGAGGGCTGGACTTATTTCTCTAGAGGTTGCTCCAGCTTAAATTACTCTGATTGTAAAGCACCTTGAAATTCCTTGCCTTCCAAATGACCACTATGTGTAAGACATTTTAAATTACTACAGTTAACAACATAATAGGTAGTATTGTCAGCATTTCCCTGCTAGGTGAATTTCTGCTTCTCAGGTAGGCAAATAGCTCATGCATCAGTGACCTGGGAGGCTGCCCTGAACATCTTAAGCTTGCTTGACAAAAATTAATTTCTTCTTTGCAGTCTTGGCATGCTTCCTTCTCTCTCCATCCCTATCCACAGCTGTGGCCTATAACTAGTTTTGTGCCTGTAAAATAATCAGTGGCATTAATTCTTTCTGATAACTACATCACACACATTTCCCAAGCTGCCATTTTTATGAGGTTTGATGTTGCCTGCTTCTAACCTGGGCTTTGAAACCCTCCATGTGCAGACAAAAAAACCAAAAATTAAATGTGCTTCCATAATTGAAGTTTAACTACCCAGAAGTCAGCAAATTAGTTACTCACTGGAATAGGATGTTTGCAAAAATAGATGCTTCCAAATATATTAGTAAATGGCTAAAAAGGAAGGCGGTAGACAGGCTTGCTACCACTCTGATACCTACAGTCAATTATAGTAATAGTCCAATAAAACCACATCCAAAATCCCTACAAAATTTCAAAACAACAGCATAGTTTCTGGGAGAGAGAATTCTCTGCTTTAAAACAAACATATCTTCACAGAAATCACCCCAACAGTAAAAGACTGAATTTTATAAATATTTATAAACACTGAAAATAATTTTTGAGTGCCAAGGTTCCTGCCGTTTTTTGCCAACCCTCCATTTTCTCCTAACTTGGTGAAAAAGAATGAAGAACAATTTCACAGGCATCTGACATTGACAACTGAATTGGATTAGGCTTTGGACAGAGTAATAAATTATCAAGATTGTTATTATGCTGTATATTCATCAACAACTGAGCTTTTACAAACTTCAGGAACACAAGTATAACTACAATGTCACAAATAACAAAATCCATTTCCATGAATAAGGAAACACAAAAATAGCAAAACAAAAAACATGGAGACTTTTAAACTGTGAGAAAATGCCCAAGTGGAATAGCAGCTGTTGCATTTAAAATACTTTAAGGCTTGAGTCTATACAAATATATCTATAGATTTATGACACTGACTTTGTCAATTGACAGTTAGAAGGTTTTCATGTCATTCATAATGATTAATTCTAATGTCTAATAAATATAGTCTTACTGTATTTTTTCCTCCTTTCATGACTTCCAATATGAAAAGCTTACTTAACACAATATTAACTCTAAACTGACACAAAAGGAGAGGTTTTTTGCCACAAAAATATTCATTTTTTTCCAATTATTAATAAAATGTCAAAAATCCAAATATGGCCTAAAGCCAAAAGAAACCCAAAATCAATGAAAATGTTTAACTTAGATGGTTGCAATTTTTTTTTCTGTTTTAATGTTAATTATTATAGCTGTTGAAATAAACACCAAAGAGAATGATTTCATTTAAATAGTGTTAAATTAGGATGTCACAATAATTTCAAAACTCTGTCAAAAACATTTCAAACCAGGAAATTCCCAACCACTTCCTATTAAGATTGAAGCCAGGAAAATTTTGGTGTAGCTTGCTGCTTGGGCTGTTTTTTGTGTGCATGACATGAAGTATTTCTATGATGGAACTGCAGTGAAGAGATAGCATTCCAAAGGCAACCATTTTAGAAATTGGAATGAACTGTGAGTATATTTTTTAAACTCTATTTACATAAATGAATTGTCACTGAATCATAAAACCTTAAATAAGGAACAAAAGAAAAACCAGAAACTGTCTGCATGCAACTATGAGAAGTAACATTACAGCAATTTATGCTTTGATTTTTAATTCATTGCTTTTATTGGAACAAAAATGTATTTGAAAAATGAGTGAAAAGCTAATGAGCTTCTGTTCTGTGTTCTGGGTGGTGAGTCAATCTCATACTCTAAATCATCCACAGGAATCATGAAATACAAAAAGGGATGCTGTAGCTTGTGTATCAGCATTGAATTAATTATTTTGTTCTTGGATCAAGCACATTCAATCTTCAGATATGTTACAGCTGCTTTCAAGATTTACTAAAACCCCTTTAGATGTACAGGACTTAAGAGGGTTTCTATGTTTTAGAGAAGGATCTCTGGATAAAGCATATCTTTGCCTTTTCAACTACTATGTTTTATGTGGACATGCTTAACACATGTCCTGGTACAAACTTTCTGCAGATTTCAGATGAGGAAATGGCCTGGGTTATTATTAACTTTGAAGTTTAAGTGTTTAGGTAGGCTGAGAATACTTATTTACAAAGGAATTTCATGGATTATTTTCCCTTAGGCACAGAATACAACTTGATATATATGTTACCTGGTATTTATCAGCCCCTGCACAGTTGAGCTACCCTGCTGCCTAGATATCATTGCCAAATTTTGAGGCACTGTCCTTACAGACCTGAGTACCTCTACACTGCACTCTAAAATCACAGAAAAAGGACATGCCTCAGTTTCAGAGACCAGCCACATCCCAGATATCACACTTAGCCAACAGGAACCAAAAATGGCAACAGGAGAGCCTACTGGTGTATCTTCAACCCCCCATCCCCTGTCATGGAAGCACAAGCAGCAATATTCCTGTTCAAGCTGTCTGGAATGCAATCAAATTTAGATACATAAACTTTACAAATCTAAACTGTTGCTTAATGTTTTTAGGTAAGTCTCATGACTTTTGTGTGCAAAAAAGCAGTTTCAACTGAGGACTGTCCCTCAGCCCAGATGAGTGTCATCTGCAAGGCAGGGCCATTTCCTGAGTCTGAACTAACATATTCCCAGATGCAAGAAATAATCTTCAGTCTTTCACATCCTCACTGAGGCCTTTAAACCAGAGATAGGAAGACTTCCCCTTCCTCAGGTTTTGGGGTGTTTTTCCCCCTATTTCATTCCCATTGTAATTCTTCAGTGTGGCAAGTTGATAGAAATAAATCATGTGGATATGGCAGACACTTTAATGTTTAAAATCAGATCTCTCAGCTCTCAGAAAATTTTACTTATCAAAATCTGAGTACTGGAGACGTGTTGTTAGACATACCTCGATAACATGTCTAGATTTCTAAATTTCTTTCTCTACCAAGTTTTGGTTCCACTAGGGTATGGGTCTCAGTCTGTCACTGAAACACATGGAAATGGAAACATCAGGAGTGAGGCAGCAGAAAGCAGTTTGTCAGTGAACACTGCAAGTGTGTATAGAGTGAAAAATGCTCTGCAATGTGCAAGGACAAAGGGCATCTTCTGTCACACCAAGTCCCAGGGCAGAATCTTTTACATATTTAAAGTGATCATAGTTATGTATGCTTCAGTGGTTCCCCAAACAGAAGTGCTTTCATTTGCAGCCTGACGCAGTCCTCAAAGACTGGGAAAAGGAGGTCCAGGAACGGGAGACTTGCAAAAGTACTGCAGCAGGACTGGGAGGCCATTCACAGCTGAAACCTTTTTTAAAAGCCTCAGGTGATCATTAATATATTAGATGCTTTTACAGAATTCATAATCTCTCAGCTGTTAAGTAACTAACAGATTTACTATAACTTGATCAAGCACAAACAACCTGTTTTTTAAAAAAAAATATGTTCTGGGGAAAACAGCAATCTTCATACTTGATTGATCTCTGACACTGGCTTTCATCTCCTTAATTTTGTTAATGAAGTTGCTATTTTGTAAGCATATTTTAGTGCTAATTGGAGTAGTTGAAAAATTAAGTTTAGTTTTCTCAAGCTACTGGTAAATAATTTCAGTCCCATCTAGTTTTATAGGAGAACAGGAGAAGCACTGAAGGCTACAGGAATTTATTGCAATAGAAACAAATTGCTGGGGTGTTCACAGAGACTAACAAGTCCTACTATCCCAAAAAGTTATTATCTTATTAGAAACAAGCTACCTATTTCGTATTTCTGGAACTGGCTGTTGTTTTTCTGGTGGGTCATTTTATTAGTGTATTTTCTCCTCCTAGGCCATGTTTTGGGGAGATCTTTCCCCTCCTTTAACTACAGCAAGGATGAAACAGGTAGTTTAAATTGCTGAATAGCAATTTCAACAGAATTGCTGTTCATGTAAATTACCTACCCCCTGTGGCATGTTTACTAACCAATCAAAATATTTTCTTCAGACAAAGCACTGCAATAAATTTAAATGAAAATAAGGACAACCACAACAGAAGACACATAATAAGAGATTTGTGCACAGCATGGAAAGTATCTTATAAGTAAGAAAATTATGTTCATGCTTTACAGTGCAGAATTTTCAGAATAATATAGCGTATTTATCATTTGCTGCAGTACAGTTGTTTCCAACAACTTAATGAAAAAACTCCAGTAATAAGTTGCTATTGGAATTGCTGGGAATAAAAAAAATTAATCTGCTTTTCAAAGCATTTGAAAAGCCATGCATATTCTATGAGAGCAGATCTTTTATCACAGCCTTACTATAAAAAACACTTAGTGAAATGTACATTGCAACCCAGCCAAAAAAATTCCATCTAACAATTTCTGGGGTCCATTGCAAGTGCAGATGGAGCATAACACAGCTCTCATCAAAAATTATGGAACAAGGCACACACACCAAAGCTGAACAGAAAGGAAGTGTAAATACCCTGTAAAATAACTTTACATCCCCTCAACAGACAGATGTTAAAGACCCTAGTTGCTAGCCGGCTCAGAAAGTATCTCTCAGTTTTCTTCTGTTTACTAAAGAAAGGGCACACCCAGAATAGCACAATAAACTACAACTTTGGAAAATGACATCTATCCCAACCCAGGGTAGAGTCTCTCAGTTTGCTTTGTTCTGTGAACTGATAGTCTCAGCAGTAACTGATAGTCCCAAAAACTTTCCCCTTTGGATTTGGTAACATTTTACATATGTGTATGTATGTATAAATATACGTGTGTGTATACATACACCTACATATCTATTTGGATATAAAAATGTAAAAAAATCATTACTGTCATCCTGAATCAAGATACAATAAAATTTTATCCCTCTTCAAATCCAGTTTTCTGATATGCTGGCATTTGGCAGCTCACCTGCTGCCACAGTGTTAGCCAGTCTCTTCAGACTCTTCCCAACTCAGGATCCTCTAAAAGTGTGCAGTTGAAGCTGATGATTGCCTACAGCAGCAAGTTGCTGGAGGCAGGAAAACAGTCTTGCATCCCTGCTACTTGCTTTCCCATTCCAGCTCTCCGAGAAGTGAGATGGCTGATGGTGATGCTGAAGAAGAGCGTGAGGCACAGCAGTGACTCCTGTCCAGGGCAGAGAGGAGCCAGACCCACCCTCCCAGGCAGCCAGTCTGCCCCAGTTCCCTGGTCTGTCCCTACCTCTCTCAGAGAGGAGAAGCATTGTTTTTCTCGGCAGGATGGGTCCAGTCAGACCTGGAGACCCGCAGCCTCTGCAGGCCCTGTGGCAGAGCCATCACATCACAGACCCCACTGCACCCCAGGTCTCAGCACTGCAGAACCTGAGGCAGTGCCCCCAGCTGCTTGTGACCAGTGACTGACTGCACAGCCAGCTTGAGACACACAGCATTCTCAAAGCCTCTGGAAAAAAAGGCATTCCCACGTGAAATGACCAGAATTTTTTTACCATCTGATAGTCCTTTTCATTACTACTTCTTTTCCTCCAACAGCTCCCTTCTAAACTGAGGCTGCATATTCAGACAGCAAACACATCAACAATACACTGACATACTGAGCTGCCCAGCCCAGACTCAGCTTAAATCCATCCCCCTGTATCACATCTGTGCTACGGAAACAAGAACACCATGGAAGAGTGCATTGCCACCAGCCCTTGAGAGGCAGGAGGCAGAAGCCAGCTGGTCCAGCACTTCCCAGCCACCTCCATCACTCATCCAGCCTGAATGCATGTTCATCCACCCAGAGAAGGGTGAATGTTTGAGATACATTAAGATAAAGAGGATGTCATGGAACTAGTGGGGACAATATAGAGGCAAAACAGAGTAATGTGCCACTGGGAGTATTGTGAATGGAAAAAGGGAAACACCTTACACACAGGGAAATGTGCCATGATCTGTCATAGTCCATCAGGCAACCTGATGTGTACACTCCTGTTAAGGAAAATGGGAGAAAGTTGGAAGCATTAAATTGAAGAGACTACAATTTTAACACTTTTTGCTTTTTTTTTCAAACTGAAAAACAGCTAGAACATAAAAATCAGTATTTATGTAGAGAAGTTAGAATGAGAGTGACTTATCTTGCAACATAAGGAATTATGCAATGAAACTGAAGGCAGAGAAATGCAGGGGGGTGAAACTGATCAGTATTGTTTTGCAGAATTAAAAAAAAATCAAAATAAGAGCAAGTTTTGACAGTCATAACTTGCACAGCTGTCAGCGATATTCAGATTTTGTGAAACCAACATAACATCTTGAAAGGTTATTAAAATCTCATGTTTTATGGGTTTAAACCTGTCTTTAAATATCTGTAATTAGAGTGAAAACAGTTGGAAGAAGAACTTATATGCCTACTGTGCCATTTTTACAACTTCAGTTATCGGATGCTGTCAAGTACACTGTCAGAGCCAGGACACCAGCCAAGACAGCACTGGGAACTGGTATTCCCACAAACAAAGCACTCATTTCTCATCAGTGAGGCTTCCCATGGCCATCGTTCTGCAAAGTCAGTGATTCTTAAATCAGGGTTAACAGACCAAAAGAAAAACTGGAAAAAAAATATTGTGCTGCTGGAACTGGATTCACACACAACAGAAAGTTGGAAACTGCTGATCTGTATGCTGTACTTCATTAAGTAAACTGTATTTTGATAAAAGTTTAAACATGAAATTATGATATACAAAATATAGTAAGGATTTTGGGGGGAAAAAAGCCCTTATGTTTTAAATTTATCTCTTTTCCCCAAACCAGAGAACATTCGTAAAAATTGCATATAACATCTTTGTCTTAAATAACTATTACAGCATGAGGACAGGTGTAGCTAGTCAGTTAAAACAAGAGCTGTATGATCCAAAGTGAAAAATCAAGCCCAGAGTTGAACTGAAAAAGTCTCCCTTGGAATGGCAAGAACAAAAAAATCCAAAAGTTACTGATTCCTAACAGATCCTTAGGTTATTTTATTTTATAAGTATTTTGCATGGAAAGTAATAGCTACCTCGCGCTTTTTTAAAACATTGCAATCTGTTTGTGTTTTATCTACAATTACAGACCAATGAAAAAAAAATTCAGTATATAAAATTAATGAAAAATAAGCCTTGTCTTTTTGCGCTATCAATAGTTTACAATTTTTACTGAATCTTGGCTGGAACCTACCTACCTCCACAGAGACAGAAGGTTAACTCGAGTCGGAATATCTTGAATCCTGACTAGCTAGCACAGATGGCAGCATGGCTTAGAGCCCAGAGTCTAGTTTAAACTCAGTTAGCACTTGCCCATTTTGTAGCAAGAACAGAAATAAAAACACTCCGAAGCCTCCAGTACCCCTCCTGCAACCCATAAGAAGGGGAAGCATTTCTAAAGCTAGCCTAAAAGGAAGTCTAGTTTTCCACATCTGGCTGGGATAACCTTAAGGCATCTCAGGCTTTGGGAACATAGTTACAGACACAAGGTTAGATCACACTGTTCATCAACTAGTACAACAGTTGCATTTAAAGAAAGAGAAACTAAACATTAAGGTTATGAGCTTGAACTTACAGCACCTGAAAATATGTTTCCCTGTCTCTATCTCTTTGGATGATAGGGTCAGGATGTGGAGCTGATCAGATACAACTATTACACCCAAAATTAACACTCTGCCCTAGCAAGAAACATTGGGAGGGCCACCAAAGAATCAAGTTTTAGACATATTGAGGCCTCAGGTGAGATCAGTCATAGGAGCCCCACATCTCTGAAAACTGCGGTAGGTGGCCAGGTTTACCTGCCGCCACAGAAATTGGCTGGCTGCTCATTCTGTAAGGGGGAATCACACACAGCCTTTCCCATCCCACATGGGCAAGATGGGGGAAGCTGAAGCAGCTCTGTGAAAGCAGCAACATTCGTCCATTTCCAGAAAACCTATGCCTGCCTAGAGGTTTCAAAAATTGGCTCCTACATTTCCATTAATGTCCAGTCTTTATCTGTGGAGCTCTGTGAAGTGTCTGTGGTGTTCAGGTTTATTAAAAAAACAGAAGGTGTATTCAATCAATATCTTTTCACTATTTACTTGCTTTTTACTGACATTGCTTGGGATTGTACATGTTTCTATTTCAAGTCTTCCAGTGGCTCTTCTGAAGAGTAAACCCAGAAAAACCTGACCACTTGCAGCACTACACTGATTTTAAGAGAGAATGACAACGTATCAAGTGGAAAAAGAAGTAAAATCTAAGAAAATATATAAAACCTCAACCATTTTTATTATTTAATATGCTTATTAAAATAAATCATACAGTAGCTTCTAGTTCTCATACTGCTATTTACAAATGAGTTTTAACCTTCCATTCCTTTACGATGTTTTAATCTCCAATTAAGTACATCTTATAGCCTTCAATAAACTTGTTCTTTCACATCTGCTAGGCAGAGAAGTGCTATTCTCCCATGCTCCATAAATATGGTGCCTGGAAATTCATTATTAAAACCATTCATGTGATTGCTCAGGTTCTAATTCATGACTTCTCTGGAAGGATTTAATCAAACCAAGATGTCTGATAATCAAGAAAGTTCTTCCAATAGTCAAGAGCAACAGATCTTTCATAACCCGTTAGAAGATGTGCCAAGACAAGTTCCTTCCCTGTGTAATAGAAGCCACAGGAATCAGAGCTTCTGATCGAAGTCCAACACCTCAGCACTGCCAAAAGCTGACAAGCCTTTTTTCTCCTCTTTCCTGAAAGGAGCTCTGTAATCACACTGGATTTTAATAGGATAACTATCTCTTGGACTCAGACTGAACTCAGTTGTATTAAGCTATGATTAAACCATATGACAGTTGCTACATATAGCATTACTTCATATATTTATTTTAAAGCATGCTGATATTCTTATGCAATCTACTACTACAGTCCAGATCAATGGGGTTTTCTTAACATGTAGAAATTTCCCTTTCATCAGGGACATAGTATGAAGCATGGAACAGAATACTCCAAAAAAGAGCAAGCGACAATTCTGCTCTATTTGTCAGTCCAGAATTTAGACACTGAATTTAATGAAGTTATTCTGTTTTGACCAGCACCACCATGAAGAGATTTTAATTGATGGAAACAAGTTCTGCTATACATTGTTTCATACTGTGGGGCACTGCTTCGAACTTTTTCACAGCCAAAGCACTTAGGAAACTCATGGCTACAAAATTCCTTCATCAAGATTTAGGGACTAAAATAACAAACTGATCATGCAAAATACTAGAGCAGATTTGGCAAAGTTTACCTGCTCATGTTTGCATTGCAGCTTACAAACAGGGTGTTTTCAGCTTGCTAGTGAGAGATACTCCCATCAGTGGGAACATAACCCTAATCATCTTTAAAATTTGAAAGCATCATAAAACTGTTCTTGAGTAACAAAGAGCCAGCATTAACAGGGTCTCTTGCAGCCTAAAGAAAGGAGACACAGAGATGATACGCTATACAACAATTCACATTCAAACCAGAGCAGAGGGTGAGGAACATCAAGATCTGTGCATATGACTTTCCACAGCTGTGCTGATGCTCTGCTTCCTGCAGAGTGCGGGGACAACCACACACACAAACTAAGCAAATCACACCTTAACTGAGGGACTCGTGGACAAGGGCCACTCCAGCCAGCCAACATCCTTCATCAGTAATGTATTTTGTTAAATACTTGCACACCACTGAGATCCTTCAAAAATCTAAGGATTGTTCTCATGGAAACCTTTAAAACTTACCAGTTTTGGATGTACAGTTGACATTTAGATATTATTCAGTTAGGGGTACCAGAGGAAGTAGAAGTTCAGGAGTAATATACAACAGTCTGGACCTACCTCTTGTATTACTGATTTAGTGTACAGCCACAGCAATACCCCAGAGCTGATTTGTGCTTCATTTACCAGGAGAAAAGGCTAAACACTGACCAAGAAGATCTAATTGTCCTCGAGAGGAAGGACTGTTGCCATAACATGTAGCCTTAAGATGAGAAGTCAGGAGAACCTCAGGACACAGAAGATTTTCAAATGCTCTTTCCTCATTTCACAAATGCTCTTTCCTCATTTCCAGGTCTTCTGTTTGAGCTGAATCACTTAAACATGTGTGCCAATGACCTAATTCTGTTTTCTATGGATGCATTACTTATGCAAGAGAGACTATAACAACCTCTTCACAACTATTCCCAGTCATCGCAGAGTTACATATTTAAAATACATACAGTGCATAGTGAAATGTAACAGTGAGAAAACATGCAAAACTCAATTTAGCAAAGGGATTACAACAAGTCATACTGCCAGTTACATCTCAATTCAGTAAAAACAAATCCATCAGATTTCATATTACACATTTATGGGAATTTTAGTACCTAGAGAGAAATGAGTTAGCTTCCTCAAGCACCAATATTTTTAAATATAAGATATTATGGAGGCATAAAAATATCATCAACAAATGATAACATAAACCTCTAATTTAGTATAATTTTTCTTTTAAATCTACCAGATGGGGAAAGAACCTATTTTCTCTCACAGTTCTCATCACACAGTAGTCACTTATTTTCCCACAATATTCTTCAACCAAACTGGATCAAACTACTTATAATAGTGGAATAATCACAGTTAATATTTCGAGAGAGTTTTTATAGGAAACAATTCGAACCGTATGCTTGGACTTGAATTAAAAACAGTTCGTGTGAGTCTAATGTTTTGTGATTATTAAGGTGCAAACTGCTGACACGAGGCCTTACAACTTGTTATATTAGCTTAACTCTCAGCAAGGACTAAATCACTCAGAGGTGTATTAACAGGTTTCGCTGTAAGATGCCATTATTTTGAATTTTAAGTTTGTGGCAGACCTGCTAAAACTGTCATTGCAACCTAAAGATAACCAGACTTTTTATGCCTGCCTATGTATGAATTGCTTCTTACAAGAAGGAACAATAGGAACAGGCAGCAGATTCCTCTGTATCTGGTGATATTTAGGTCTGTTTGAAGCAGTTCCAGTCAGCCTAAGGCTACCAGTGTGGTGCTGACCACACACAACCTCTCAGCAATTGTATGAGAAAATGCTGTGGGCTTGTGCACAAGTGGAACCAGCTTTTTCCTACCCATTATTGGCTTGACAACTCTTCCCAACCAAGCTTTTGATTTTTGCTGACCGATTTCAGTCAGTGAAGAATTTTAATCCCCACATACTCTCATTATTTAAAAAATCCTTAATGTAAATATAAAACACACAATCATACAAAACCAGAAAAATAAGTCTCTCTCTCTCTCTCTAAACACAGAAATCGTACACTACCAGAAAATTTGGAAAAAAGAAAAAAACAAGTCTCTGTAAGTTACCATTTTGCAGTGAAAAAGCTAATGTGTATTGCAAAACTGAACGGATTTTACTTTGCACATTATATCTAAAATGTAGCTGTTCATATCCTGGCACAATCCACCCAGACAGGAAACTGTTTGCTGTCCTGCCAAGTTACTTTATAGTTTGAGCAGGTTGCTTCCCTTTAGTTTGAGCACTAATTTAGCTGAAAAAGGCAACAGATCAAACTTTTCTCCTGGTGAAGTGGTCTTTATTCACCCCCACCACCACCCACACACTCACTTCAAATGTTACTGCTTGGCCAGGGAACAGAAAACAAGTTAGTTCCCTTTGCACTGCTTAAATGGAAGCAGATTATCCCATATTATTGCCAAATGGGTGAAATTGAAGTCACAAGATTCCATCACGTGCTTGATAATGTTTATACACATGATGATCACACTTTCTAGTAAGCTAATTAGGGTATTTTGGCACATAACACCCATAAATATCTTAGAAGACATCTATGGTTAGATATTTCTAAGAGAAATTACTTGCTAAACAAAAAACTATTCAGCTAGAATAGGAGATGGGAGGCAGTTTCTCAAGTTACTGCCTTTATGAAACAAAAAAGTTAAAAAGAAGAGTTAAATTTTAGATACTCCTTGCAACACACTTGCCTTGAAGCCAGACAAGAATCATTTATCCATCTAGTGGGCAATGTAATCCTTTAATCCCTGTGCTGCAACCCAAAAAACCCATGTGCCAACCAAAAGATGTGCCTAACTCAGAATAGAGGACTGCTTGTCATTCCACAAGACCAGACAATATTAATGTCAGCGCTGGATCTTCCTAACTACTACTTTTTTGTAGTTTATTATAATAATGAAAATGAAATATGAAAATAAAGGCTTTTTAAAACTCTCACATCAAGTGTCAAAACCCCAAAAACATTCATCATGTCTCAGAATTCAAGCTACCATATTTTAATGGGGCTTCAAACAGGAAAACACACTGAGTACAGTAATGAACAAGAAAATGGATAGCGGCTGCTGATTTTATGCAAACAAGAAAAATTAAAATATGCATTGCAGAATTAAATAAAACTGTTTTGCTGCACTTTTCTCCAATTGCATTATATGAACAGCAAAGGAAAGAAATAAGGGGTTTTTTCTCTAATTTTAGAAATCAACATACCCTAAAAGTATCTCCACATATTTAGGGAAAATTCTGCAAATGCCACACCCTAATATTTTGTTGTTTATCTCCTGCTGGAAGACATACAAATTATGGTGAGCAGGAAATGTTTACTGCATCTCACATCCCATACTTCTGAGATTAGAGATATGTGCGTGTGTCTGTGCAGAAACAAATGTTCATGGTTATAATTTTCTTGAAATCTTACTCAAGCAGCAGCAACCCTGCACTCCATCTTTCCTCACACATACATATTAAAAATTTCCAGAGACAGAGACAGGAGCTTATTAGCAAACTGAAGACAAGTAAGATGAAGCTTCCTTAAATTATTATTTTCCCATTAATTGTTTTGACATTACAAGATAAAAATCTGTGAATAGACTGTCACAGCAAAGCAGTGTCTATAAAGCATTATGTAAAGATAATAAGCCTTTACAGATCAGATTTTAGTCTGGTTCCCCAGGATGACACCTATTTCAATTTGTCAAGTAAAAATATCTAAATAGCTAAGAAATTAAATCAGCATTAGTGTGTGTTTAAATTTTTAAGCTCTGAGAATTGTTGTAGATGTATTGTCAACCATGTGTTTGGTATCTAGCTGAATTATCATCAGTTTATCTGATGGTAATTAAGAATTCTCATGTGCACGTTGAAGAAATCAATTTGCGTGTTCCATAAGCTATAATGCATTATGGCTTAATAAAGATAAAAGCCACATACACCCATTTTTTTTCTTCCTAGACTATGCTTCTTTAAAAAGAAAATACTTGGTATCATGTGCAGCTTTCTATTTCACATTAACAACGCCATAATACACCTGATTGAAATATCAAGGAGTGTTTATATTTTGCTTCCTGGACATTCCATTTCTATCAAGCACAATCAATAATTCATTGCAAAAATGTGTGCTTCACATTTGTTTTCAGTAGTCATTCCACTGCCCTTTCACTAACATGAAGATGGCCATAATCCAGTCTTGACAAGTACCCATCTCATTAATGCCTTTTTAATCAACAAGGATGGAACCCCTGTCAAGTTCTAGATAAATTATGTCAAAGCACATTCAACACACAAAAGCATCATTCTCTCAATACATTTCAGTATAAATGGGTTTACCATGGTAATCTGAAATGAAAAAGCAGTGGGCAACAGCATAGGAAAAAATAAAAGAAAATACATAAGAACAGGAGTTCTAGTGATATGTTGAAATACCAAGCAGGGGTTTTTTGCTTTGGGTTAGTGGGGTCCTTTTCAGTTTGCTAGGCTTTGATTTTTTCTCTATTCCCTGTCCTCCCCAGTATCGCAAAAAGATATATACTCTCAGGATTACTATTTCTTTTTCCTCCCAGCATTGTTCTGCTGCCACCAAAATGCTTCAGCCCTGCTCTTTCTTCCCTCTTGCTCTGCACACTCCTGTCTGACAGCTTCTTACACAGCATTGCCTCGGGGGCAGCACAGGGTTCACCAGGAGCACAGCAAAACAGAGGCTATGATTTCAGTTTCAATGCTAGTTGTTCACCCAGAAGCAGCAATTGCAGCAAAATGAATCCAGCTTTAATGACATAGCTCCAGGCTAATGCATGTTAAGTATCTCGGGGTGATATGTGCACAGACTGGTCAGCACTAGCAGAACTAAAACATGCAGAAAAATGCTCACACACAAATTCAGTGAATTCAGAAAATCCTGAGATGAGAATTCACTAGTACTAACTTCAGTCAAGCAAGTTCTCTTTTCCTTGGCTTCCTCCAGAAGTAATGAATGAAGAGAGCAACTCAGCAGGAGCCTAACTTCGATCCTTTGAATCAGTCCAGGAAAAACTTGTCTCCCATTAATTACAGAGAAGAATAATTTTTTCCAAAATTTCCCTTTTGTCTCTATTCACCCCATGCAAGCAGGCTTTAAAAGTTTGTAATCTGGCAAATGAATTATACAAGAGATAGCCCTGGCAAAAAGACCACCTTGCTCCTAAATTTCAAGGCAGTGCTCCAATTATTGATCTCAGTAGATAAAGCTAATTATTATCATTAGCTGCTGGAATTATTTTGCATGTAAAACTTATTTTCTCCTCATCTTCTTTCCAGAAACTGTGCAATAGTTTATTCCAAAAATAAAAAAAATAATTTAAAAACTCAATTATAACAAAGTTTAACACACGTTTATAAATGTAGCGATCAGGCCCCATCAAAAATATTACACCTTGACTACTGTAAGTCATTCCAGTGAGGTACAAAATGGCCTCAAGTCAAGCAGTGGAAAATTTCCATGCCTCTAAACACCTGCCACATTGGAACAAAAGTCACACAACAGGGAAGAATCATACAGAACAATCCACTCTCAGGGATTATTATGCAGTACTATTAAATATTGTCACCACTAATCATCTAAGCACATAGAATTTTTCTTAACCAAGACCTTTATCTTCAAAAATAAAACTAAAATAATGTCAAGGCTGAAAGTTCTGCTAAATACCCATTCCCAAAACTCCCCAAAAAACATCTCTCCCCATCAAGACAGTACCACCAGAATGCCCTCATATCTAATCCTCCTCCCTTCCCTCCTTGCCCCAAGAACAGGAAACAGTCTTGCAGCAACATCCACTAATTTAGCTGCATTTAACCAGATGATTTTTGGCATAAATTTATATCTTTTCTATTAGTACAAAATGAGACAATAAATATATTCAGACCATATAAAATTGCAATTCAATCCTTCATTTTAGCAGTTTCTGTATTCAAATATTTAACCAATGCATCTCACACCTTTTACTGTTTTTCTAAGTGTATTAAATGACCAGCTTATAAATTTTTTATAACAAGAGTCTCTTAACATCTTAAGATCTTAAAAATATATTTTTAAAAAGCTGCCCTGACTAGTCAAGGCAAAGCAAGAAAACTACTACACAACTGAAGGAAATTTCAAATAAATTTCTGAATCCCTTTCTATATGCCACTCATTTCAATAAAGAGAAACTAAGATATAATACTTTTCTAAAAATATGTGATGAAAAACTTGCTGTTATTATCTGCGGCTGGGTTTTGGAAAAGTTCATGGGGAGCTGATAGTAATGTGGTAGCCTAAATGTTTTGTTTTTTTAAAAAACAAATAAAAGAGTAACTATATTAATACATCCATGTTTACTGAAGGCTTCTAGGCATGTCCTTGAAATAAGCTTTTGAAAACCTGCCAGACAAATGAAATTGCATATCTTTGCATTGTCTCACCTGACTCATGTTGGCTAAGCATCTCCTTACTAAAACTGGACTTCTCCCACTCAGGCTTTCTAATTACCATCCATAATTATCCCGTCCCTCCAAGAAGACTACAATTCCTTCTTCCAAACAAGAAATAGATTATGTTATGTTTTGTTATTTCACAAAGATCAGGTAAAAACCCTTTAAAGCGTTCCTGCTTTCACATATATTGCTCCTTTTTGTGTTTATTGGGTTCCATCCACCAAACTTAATGGCAATGGATGAACATATCTGAGAAGAGAATTCAGCAAAAAGTAGTTACAAAGTATGGCAGTGGGTTAATACTTAGATTTCTCTGCCAAGGGCAATAGAGTTTTGAATACATAAACATACTGCTGGGCTTCAGGGTTGTTGTATGCCAAGTTATTCTCTTCCCACATATGAACCATAAACTTACTTCTGAAAGCAGAGGCAGCAATCCTAGGCTTTAAAGCAGCTTATGAAAGCTAGCCACTGCATGCCCCATTGACTGGGCATTTCATTCCTCAGCTTTCCTTCACAGTCTCATAGCATAATGGATGCCATACATATAAATTCATGTCCCCATGCATCAGATTTCTACAGTTATTCAGCTGTCTCAACGCCTAATTGGATTTTTAAAAGCACTGAGTAATTTTACATTTATTGATTTCAATGGAAGTATGCATTCATGTGATTACCTGAGTCTGTAAGTACACTAACATCTATAATTTAACTGGACTTACAATGAGATCACCTAATTGGATACTGCAATTTTGTCATTGCTAGTGGTGTGACTTCCAAAGATGCTGAGTCTTTGCAAAACCAAGGGACTAAGCGCTTTGTAGATGCTCAGCACTTCTGAAAAAGCAGACACTAAGCTTACCTGCCCTAATCAGAAGAAGGCTACCTTTGATCAAGTATGCCTGACACAGCATGTTTATTTAAAGTGCTGAAGTGTCATGCACTGTATACTGAGAGAGTCTAGCTGAAGAGGAGACTAAGGGGTCCTTCCACATTCATTCAGCACAGACCTGACATTCTAGCAGCTGTGTTTAGGTAGTCTGGAAGGAAAAAACTGATTCATACTTCAAAGATCCTTAGCACATACATCAAAAAATAGAAGGTTCAAACTGAATTGTCTTTAAAAACTGTCTTTGCCAAACAATGTAGCCTCCATTCTGTCCTACACTTTGAAGAAATGGGACCAAAGACACACATCCATTTCTGTGAGATCTGTCTTGGAATTTATTTATTTATGCCTGCTTGAAAATTTGGCTGGCATATCCCTGTTGCCCAGTCTGTTATCTGTATAGCTAGAATCTACTGTACTGGAGGCATCCTGATGGAGTAAAAGTGTATCTAAACACTACAAACAGCTAATGTCAAAGGAATGAACCAAAGTAAGGAAGTGAAAAATTCAAGCCCATACAAGAATTTGCCAGGGAGATAAAGACTACTATTTTTTGAAATAATCTCACCTTCAAAACATGCTTTTAACTTATGCCCTTCAGGGAGCTCTCAAGCCTAGCCAAAAAGGGAGCTCAGTGCAACAAATTATCTACTTTGTCCATCCTAAAAGGAAGTTTTTCATTAAGTTGTGGTGATAACAAAACTGTATTTCTTCAGCATTTAATGTGGAAATCTATAATATAGAAAACGCTTAAACAAGATAGGGAAAAAGTTCTGTCTTGTAAATGTATTCTTATTTGTACTAGTATAAGGTGCACACTAATATAGCAGTGATAGTTATGTGGTGTTGTTTTTTTTTAAACAAGAAGAAAGAGACAGAAGTAGCTATTATAAATGTAGGTTTGGTTAGGACACAAAAAGGGTAAAAATCAAGACATTAATAGATCCAAGACCAATAAACAGACCTTTGCTTCCACTGCTAGAAAACAACTTCAAAAACACAAAATACAATCCCATGATACAAATAGTCTTGTAGATCAGCAGATCTTAATTCTGTCTCTGAAAACTCCTAGAGGCAGGTTTTACACTGCACTGGTCCATGGATTTGATTCCGTGAGCACACTGAGATCGAGGTTGGATAGCAACATTCTCCAAATGCTTTTTTACTACTGACTATGTCTTCACATAGTCTTACATGCATCTTTCCTTTCATAGGAGCTGACAACTTATCACAAGTCTTATAATATCTTTTCAATCACTATATAAGTTGCTTACATACAAGAGCACCATTAGCAATGTGTTTTTTTCTTCATTTCAATACAGTTTTAAAATTGAAAATGAAGAGGTCATATATCATTAGTCAGCTCTCTAAGGATCAAATACTTGCCACATACTTACCAGACCATCAACAGCTTGTGAACCACAGAATTAAAATCTTTACGACACAGTGGAAAGTCAAGAAAAAAGTAGGTGGACAGTGAGTTTTGCTCATTTCACTGAACTACTCAAACAAATCTTAGCTTTGTTGCCTTCAATCTACAGTATATGCAAGGGCTAATACAATAGCAAGGGATATTTAGTAGCATTTTAAAACTAGGTAATGAATAGAGCCTGGAAGGTAGAGCGGATGTTTCAGAGGACGAAGAGGAATCAAGGATGGGAGTGGGAACGTGTGAGAAAGAAAAATGTTTTCCCCATTTCTGATTAGCCAGATTCTAAAGATACTTGAGTCAAAGAAAATCTGTTAGATGCAACTACACAAAGCTCTCCACTCCTAAATCAAATTATAATGTTATTGGTTACTCTTTTCTAGTACATGATTACATAGTTAAGGTTTTTCCTTGTTTATTTGTTGGGGTTTTTTGGGGGGGATGGGGGCTGGAAGAGGAAGCAGTTATTTGCTGGTGTTTTTAAAGTACTTTTTAGTTATAGGAATAGAAACATATTCTTTAAGTTAAAAGAAAAAAAAACAAACACTGAACACCAAAATACTAGTTTCAGCTGCCACTAAAAGCTTTTCAATTAACAATACGTGAGATTTATCTCTTAAATCCCAGCACAAAAATTTCCAGGAACAGGAACACTGAGAATCCTTAAAGATGAGCTAAATAAAGCTTTTGCCCTTGGAGAAGGCTGAGGGTCTTTCTAATTCAGAAGAGTTTTATGGAGCTAGGTTTTCTATTTTCTTCCTTTAATAGATTCAGGATTTATTTCCTTGGTTGGCCAGCATTATTTCTATTTTCCAGATAGTCCTGTTTGCTTGGTTAGTCACATGCAGACAGCTATTGATATAGTGCAACTGTAGGTTTCTGCACAACATAGTCCAGACAATGAACACTTAACTGTTATCTTTAGCTCAGTCTATAGCTAGAAACAGAATTATACCTCAGCTCAGTCTTCAGTTCCCAGAACTCAGCTGGTAACCAAGCCAATGTAATCTCAAAGCTCCCTAAAATAAGTGTTAACACTAAATAAAATGGGCAGAAGCTGAAGGATCAAGAACAAGGTGTTTCCTCCATAAAGCCAGTTTTGCTCAGGTCTGAACTCCTATAATGTTTAATTCAAAGCACTAGTCTTTTGTTGCCAGTAGTTTGTGTTAAGTTTGATGCCAGCTGGCAAAACCCAGCCTGTCACCTCAGTAAAACTACCTTCCCAAACAGCCCAAGCCCACAGCAAAATGTCAGTACGGACAAACGCCAATGGAGAACATATGCCCTCAGCTCCCCTGACGCTGTCCTTTCACAGTATAGCACCTTCCTCAGCAAGCATGCCTGGCACTGGGAAAAGCAGCCAACTCTGCATACATTCCAATAATACAGCAACACTGGCAGCTGTGGGCTGGCAAGTTTTTGGAGTGTTGTGCACACCGATGCAGGAATAGAGGGGGTGTGGTTTGCATTCTAGGATTTAATTAAAATGAATACAATTTTCTAGAGGCTTAAATTCCTCCTCCTCACCTTCTTTTGTACCTAACAAATTAAAAGGGAGGAAATTCTAAGAGGAAGGAGGGAGAAGAAAAATAAAATAGATCCTTGTCACTGAGGAAGACAATGTGCTAGCAAAAATGCAGCCATGGTAACTTAGTAATTACATCGCAGCCTGTTGTATGATAATTAGAACTGACGAGGTCACTTATACCTTGGCTTCTATGGAACAGAGAGGGAAGCATGAACATCAGTTTCAGTACTTTTAGGTGACCACCATTTCATTATTGAATAAACTGATAATTGCTTTAGTCATGAAGGAAAAAAATGCCAAATAAGTTTCAACACTTGTCTTTGAAAAATCCCCTTTTCTAAAAGAAGTTACAAACTAAGCAGACCAGCACAGCACACACAGTAAATCCTACATATTGCAGTATGCAGAGAAACATTTTGGATTTTTTTATTGCTCAAACCTGTGCACATAGCATGTGATCAAAACACTTCTCATTCCCATCTGAGAAATGGAAAAATGGTCAAATTGAATCAGACAGGCTGACTTTGCCAGACTTGACCCAAATGACAGCATGTTTTCAAGCTGCACTGCAAGGCAGCATGCCACAGATAAGAACACTGATATGACCATGACTTACTGCCACAAGGTAAGCAAGTTTTTGAAATTGAAAGCAATTGAGCTATTTGCATGTTTGTATGGTAGCATTCACTTCTGCAGGAGCTTTTTCTGGATCATTGGAAAGGAAGCATTTGAATACCATTCCTTTAGATTTTAATGACACTTTATCTAGTCACATGTACATCAGGTGGAAAACAAACAATAAAAATAGCTTTTTACTCAGAGAAAAAGATACAACCTTAGTAAATCAGACTCTTGCTTAATATACAAACAAACAAATGAAAGATTCTGGTTCTTGGTTTGCAAAAAATCAACAGCTAATATTGCTGCTCAAGGGACAGTATCTCAGTAGACATCTCGAACCTACTGATTAATTAATAGATTCATTAATTAGACAGCTGTAGTGTTAGAAGATAATTTAATTGTTTGGATTAATAACCCTACTAATTAGTCCTAAAGAAAATCATCACCTACCTATGGAGATGAGAAAACACTGACTTCCTAAATGCCCATCTGCATGATTAACGTCACATTTCCAGAACTTGTTAACTAAGTACTGACAGACCTAAAAGACTGTATGTGCCTTAGGAACATCCAGAGCACATCTAAAGGCTGTGGTTTTTCTGGTATATAGCATATATATATATATAGATATAGATATACATACACACTCCCCACTGAAGACAAAAGCTACTAACAATAATTTACCTATTCCTTGATTCTGAAGTATGGCCCTGACATGGCAATCTGAGAAAAACAATTATAAACATTAAGCTTTTGTGGTGCTACATAAAAACTGAGGCAGCCTATGAAGATTACTTAATTTAAAATCATCAAGGTATGCAAGAGACACACAACAGTGAAGAGGAGCCTATGCAAAACCATGACAGGGCTACAGGCTTTGTGAATAATCTTATTTGTCTTATCTCATCAAGATAGACATATCCCTTTCTAGAAAATAAATGCTGAAATTATGAGGTATTTCATACGAGCCACAATAATCTACAATATGTGACAGCCAGCTTAGAGTTCTGTTTAATAATGAGCTAAAGACCTCATTGCAGAATGTTCCTGTCAACAGAGTTGAATCTGACAGTATGTCTATTTGATGTTAAATATGCTAAAAATTCTCATGCTCGTTTTCCTCCTTTGTGTCTAAGCTGCCAAATGTATAATGCAGGTAGTACATCAAGGAGTATTGTTAAAATAAATTAATTAATTTTTGTAAAGCACAAAGGTGCTTCACTGTCATTCACCTCAAAACCCCACAGATAAAATGGGTCATTTTGTATGGATTTCATTTAATTAGCATAAAAAACATGTAGTAGGGATATAGAGAGGAGAAAACATTTTGCAGATCAAACATCCCGCATGATAAAGTTTACAACCAGCTGGAAAATAATTAACTATGAAAAAGTTACACATGAAAGGAGAGGGGATAGGGTAAAGTAGTTAAAATTGCAAAGGAAGCCACAACTTGATGGTTTTTTCCTGTTCTGAGTGCTTGTTTCTAGAGACATAAAATTCTCTTCCTGCATTCATGAATTCTTTAGCTTTTTAGGCCTTTTCATGCTGTAGAGTTTTGGAAAATGAAGTTTATTGGCTAAGTCAAAGACTGAAAGAAACCACACCACATCAAATTATAAAAGCTACTTAGTTACATAAAAATTCATGGAGCTCCTTGCAGAATCTTAATGGGGAAGAGATATCAGGGATGTTTTTAAAATTCTACAGCATCACTTTATGCACAGCTTCCTCTGAGTAAAATAAATCTTTTAATGAATGTGTGTCAGATTATTATAATAAACTACATGACGTTAGGAAAGAAACATATAGCTCAAGTGAAACTATGACTTAAATACATAGTAATCTTGTCTGGCCAGTGCTTATTTTACCTGCAATGTAATGCTTGAATATTACAATCAAAATCAATATTTCTTCTTACAAACACTTACAAATTCTGCAGTTGTATGTTAAATCAGAAGTTTCTTAACAGAATATTGATCAAGGAAGTTTAGCGATTAACTTCCATCCTACCAAGTACCTGCACAATTGTGTGTACCAAAAGCCCAGTGCTTCCAAAACACTACAACTCACCCAAAATGCAATCCACAGAGCAAGAACTGAGTAGAGAGTGGGAGAAGCACATAGAAAAACCTTCAGAGACTGCTTGGGTAAGGATGCAGTAGAAAGATGTTGTGGTTGACCATGTACCATGCCTGCACACCAGGTACTCCTGGGCCGAGGTAAGGACAGGGAGAGGTCACTCATCAGTTACTGCCATAGGCAAAACAGACCTGCCTTGGGGTAATTAGTTTAGTTTATTACCAATCAAATCCGAGAAGGACAGTGAGAAATAAAACCCAATTGTGAAAACCCCTTTCCCCACACCTCTTTTCTTCCCAAGGTTAACTTCATTCCTATTTCTCCACCTCCTTCCC
This sequence comes from Passer domesticus, assembly GCF_036417665.1. Classification (NCBI taxonomy): domain Eukaryota; kingdom Metazoa; phylum Chordata; class Aves; order Passeriformes; family Passeridae; genus Passer; species Passer domesticus. The sequence continues at coordinate 66,603,357 of NC_087476.1, read as the reverse complement.
ATGAGCAGTGCAGTGGGACAGTGGTCAGTTCATCACACTCTGTCACTCCTTCCTCCTCACAGGGAGGATTCCTCACACTTTCCTTGCTCCAGTGTGAGGTCACTCCCACAGAAAACAGTCCCCCATGAACCTCTCCCATGTGAGTCCTTCCCACTGGCTGCAGCTCTTCACAAACTGCTCCTGTTTGGGCCCTTTCCATGGGGTGCAGTCCTTCAGGAACAGAAAGCTCTAGTGCTGGACCCCACAGAGTTACAAATCCTGCCAGAAAACCAGCTTAAGTCTGGGTTCCACTCTCCACATGTTCATAGGTCCTGCCAGGAGCCTGCTCTAGTGCAGACTTTCTACACTGTCACAGCCTCCTTCAGGCATCCCCCTGCTTTCCACCATCACATCTCCCCAGAAGACATACTAATAATCAAATTATAGGCTAGAACACACTAGAACATTTCTGGTCCCTTGTTGAATTGTAGCTGCAAAATTGGTCTCTACAATGACACAGTCAGGGCAAAAAATACAGAAGGGGGAGGGAAAAAGAAAGTAAATAATGACACAGTCTAAGATAAAGACATCCATCCACTATTCTGCCAACCAATACATTTTCCCAACAGAATTATTTCTTTTATGCAATTATTACTACTTGATACAGGATAAAGACACAGGTAGCAGAATAGAGACCCACAATACTGAGAACTCCCCCATTAAAATTGCCTATTTCATCTAGAAACTTTCACAATTCAAAGCCCAGCTACAACTAAGTGAAGAAGCCCTCTGAATAACCTGGCAAGAAGATAAATGATCAAACAATGAGATGGATCATGTACTGAAATGAAGGGAAAAACAACCTACTTCAGGATCCATTTATACCATGCTTATAAAAAGAGCAAATGATTTTTTTTACCTGACAGAAACAGAACAAATGTGAATTTTAAGAAACAAGTAGAAAACACACCAAAATATGTTCAGAGGAATATTGTGTGTGGGAAACCACTTTCCTGCCTTCTCTAAGTATACCAAAAGTTAACAAAATCACTCTAGTAAAAAAAAAATGAACATTAAAGCTTATGGTAGAAAAATTTTTCAAGTAGATTTATTTCAGGGATAAAATCCACAAATTCCTATTATGTGGTGTTAGGGAAAGACAGATATCTATTTAGATTGTAGTGACTGCAGTCAATAAGTGTATTTCATCACTGCTGCTGCGAAAACAGACAGCATAGAAAACATGAATGATTTATTATTTGCATTACATTAATAACTGAAGTGTCTGAAAGAAGATGAACCAAGTGGGATCAACTGGTTAAAAATAAATCATCGGCATTGCTTTTCTAGAAATAACCTTTTTCCATAACTTATCAAGTGACTTTCTCATATTACTTTTTCTTCTGCATTGGGCACCCTTTCCTCTTGATGCCTATTTAAGAAAGTATCACACATAGTCAATGATTCCGTTTACCTGAGAAACATGAAAAGTTCCCTAACATAAGAGTTACCAAAACATACATTTAAATTGCAAACATCAACTAAAAGTAGACTATTTTCTGAGTATGGAGAAGACTTACTGAACAGAAAAGTAGCTTAAAGAAAAATATATTGAACCAAACTACTAAAATTAAGCAAAGAGCACAGGAATGCTCTTGATGGCTCAAGGAGCACCTCTAAGGTTTCCCTTTGTCCTTCTGTCTTTTCTTGGCATTTTGACATTCTAGAAAATAAATTACTCAAACTATGTAATTATTTAGGGTGGTATAGATAAGACAATTAAGAGTCTTTTTTCACTCATTGTATTATTAGGAGAGAAGACAATTTCTAGCTATGTTGAAGCGTAACTGCATTCAGCCTTTAGTAACTGGTCACCATCAGCAGATGGCAGGCAACCTGTCAGTCAGTAGATTAAAGTAATGCCAGAGGCCCTTGCTGCTATTGCAAAAGATTTCTGTAATGATCTTAAAAATATACAGAAAATATTGTTACTGCTACAGTTCCAGCTATGGAATACCTCTTGCAGCTGAACTAATCATTATTAAAACACCCTTTACTTAAACTGTTTGTATCATCAAGCTATATTGAGAGTAGCAAAGTGCAATAAAGCTCAATCCACCAATCCAACAAACAAGTATTTGCTTGAGAGGCTAATTTTTATGGTAGACAATGCAGAAAAAGGAAAGGAAGTTAACACAGGGGAAACCAATAGTCATAAAATTAAAAAATTAAGACACAAACCCATATGGAAACACAAAATCGAAGACTGGAACGGGAAGAGAAATCTGGGACAATGGGATTTTATACCTGTGCTTGACCATAACAGAAGTCTCATGAGACCAGTATATTTGAATGTGATTCTCAATTCTTTGTTTAGATAGTAGCAGTGGAAAGAACAGAGTTGGGGGGGTGGGGAGGTTTGATTGTTGTTGGGGTTTTTTTCTTGTTTTGTTTTTAATATGCATGTCAGCCAAATAATTTAGAGTATCAAAATATAAATGTTGAAGTCAGCTTGCCTTTCTGTCAAGAACACACAGAGAATATGAGCATGTTGCCAACTTCTACAACACTGTCAAAAGTATCAACAGCACTTTTCTCCCTCAAGGCATATGGTTCAGTAACAACCCAACGAGCTTCCATTTTTTAATAATGCATTATTTGTGCTTAAAAAGCACAAAAGCAAAAATAACAGACAGAAGTTAACTGATGATAATACAGTGACAACACAGCTGTGGTGGTCTGGAAGAGCTCACCACATCCAGCAACATCGAGATTTATTGCAGAATGAGGGTGATGAGTGCAGTCAGAGTTTTGTGCAGGCCCCTGCAGCAAATACCCTCCATTACCCAGAAGTGGGCTAAATTATGCCCACTGCTGGACCAGCACTCCTGTTCCTGAGAATGCAACTGAGATTTTTCTGGGATGAACTTGTAAGGATTTCACAATATCATTTTTCACAACAATTAAGAGCCATCTTAATGGCTTAAGACACCCCTACAGATGGGATGTTTTTTTTCCCTTCCTTTCTATTAAAGGAACACGTTTGTACACATGAGCTTGAAAAAGTCCCTGGCTTCCAAAGAGAGCAGAGAGAATAGAGCTGGAACACCATCAAGATGTCCTCAGGACAGCATCCTTTCTCCCTCATTCACCCCAGCCTCTTCATGGCATGAATTCTCTGATGGTCCTCTGGGCAATAAGTCTGGCCCTGCTAAAAAGTAATACATATTTCCCTCTTTTCACTTCTTTATCTGAAGTGCCGCATGATTTTTGATAAATGCAGTTTTGGAAAGAATGCCACTGCTCTGCAACAGATTCTTATCTCAAAAGTCCCATATCTTTCCATGGGATCTTCTGTCAAAATGCTTCAATGAAAATAAGAAAAACTAGACCATAACAAATACATTTACACCTCCACAGTGAACAGAGTTTATTTAATGTGCACATCAAGTATAACCACTTTCACCACCTGCTTTATATTCATATCACAAATCATAAAAATGTTTAAAACTATGATAAAAAGGAAAAATTATTATTTTTTTAATGCTTTAATTTCTCATTTTCAAGGTGCATTGGCACTTATGTGTAAAAGCAGCTTTTTTCATGGCTCCGCAGTGTGGAATGGAGTATCTTATACTGGAATTGTAAATCAAATCACAAAAATAGATATACATTAGTGTATTATAGATACAATTTGTTTTGGATAAATCTCCACCACATAAGAGACTATCTTTGTATATTTTCACTGTGAATTATTTAAAAAGACGAAAGCAAGCTAAAAACCCCAAAAAAAACCTGCTACCACAACAGGCTGAATTTCAGGAATTAAGCAGATATTCAAATAAGACTCCCAAATATACAATATTTAATTCTTGATTTTTAATTGTCTCAAGTTACATGACTTTCGATAAATGTCAACAAAGAAAACGTATTGAAGAGAAAAGGTATTGCAATTAAAAAATATCTGAAGAAACTATTGCCTTTAAATTTAATTTCTCTGGATTTATTTCTATTTAGCTGTAGGCACTATTAAAGCCCCTGGAGTTCTGTACTTCTTACATGAGTTTCAGTATCTATATCACATGCACATCAGCTTGGTTACTGCTGCAAGTAATAGGATTTATGGTACCCATGGAAAATAGCAACAAACAACTCCAAAACCCTTGAATCAGCAAAGCTATTTTTTTCCAGAAGCTACTAAATGATCAAAAAGTAATAGAAGGTATTTTTCTGAGTATAATTCCAGCCATCAACATTTTCACAAATAGGAATTTGTCAGAACATTTATTTTCATTCAGCTACCAGATAACATATGGATCTTTCACAATACTTGCACCAAAACATTATATTTGTCCAATGTTGTGACACAGTATATTCATATAACAGATTAGCATGCCTTGTCACCATAGAATACTTTGTCAGAATATTGCTGAATATTCCATTTCTTTGTTGGACATCACACTGTTTTGGCAATAGTAGCCCAGGTTGGTCCCAGGTTCTGCTCCACTTCTCTCATTAGAGCTCTCCAGTATTTTCTAAACTCTTGTATGTGCTGTTGTTCACACTGCTTTCTACTACCCACAGATGACTCTCAAATCGCACATGCAGATAAACCTAGACCAAAAGAAACTCAACACTTCATACATTCTTACAGCTGTATGTTTCTGGGCTTTTTTTTCCTCTGTTTTTTTCTTTTTTTTTTTTCCTCCCCTTCATTTTGTGCTTCTTATGTTTTTGAAAAGCATGAGGCAAAAACTATTTTGTCAGGAATTCTTAAATCCTCTTAAAATTTTAATCTCTTTCCTCCTCTTGCCCTGGCATTTCTTTTCCCCTAAAGCAGGATGATGGCAGTATTTCATACTGGAGCATGCAACAGGGAAAAGAATGGATTTACAGGAAACCATTCTATTTCAATACTACAGATTCCCATTATATAATTTATTTTTAGGAGCAGTAACTCAGTTTAAAATAGTAGATACACATTCTATCTCAGGTAGAAGACAAGATGCAAATTTTAGTTCTGAAATACTGAAAAGCCGAGGGTACTATTTATCCCTCTGAGCCAATTTATGAGGTCATGGCAAAGTAGGTCCTAACCAGGAAGGATGACTGAAATCAAAGCCATGTGCCACTGTGCTAAATGCTGCCAACAGTGGCTGTGAAAGTGTTCCTCCACCAGTCTTAGGATTTCTGTGTAAACAACCAAAGCATGTGCCCTCTCTCAGCTGAGCTGGCTCAAACATCTGACTGACAGCTTGCTGCCTTTAATGAACTGGAAAAAAGTGTCTTCTGCCTCTGCAGATTTGGGCAAGTTCCACTCTGAGAAATCATGAGCTGCTTTTTGCCTACTCCATCATCCCACTTCTTTCAACACTCAACTTTGAATAATTAAAAAGACAAAGACTTGTTTTACATTTTAAAAGGTTTTCCTGCCTCTTTTCTCCCCTGTTGCTTTGTGTCATTCAGACAGAAGATGCAGATATTTGGAAGCTACTAGGCCCCCAGCTTTTATTCCCAAATGAAATGGGGTCCTGCTTTTTCTTCTTAATACGTGTTTGTATTCATTAACAAAATGACGTTTTCCCACAAAACTGCATCTACAGAATGTAGTAGATCACATCCACAGCACTAACACCTTACAAAGAATTGCGCTGACTCAGGACTGCTGGAGCCAATATCCACATTCAGTGTAAAAGACATTATGGAATAAAGATAACTGAGCTGCCCATCACCTAATTTTAACTCCAAGATCTGGGGTTTTTTTCTTGTTATGGTTATTACAACTAAGAAAGGCATTTTGATTTTAAAAAGAAAGACAGGAGGGTAATAGGAAAGCTGTTTCCTGAGCAAAGTACTGCTAGACAGGATGTGGAGGTTGCTGCAATTCTTCCTTGCTGTGAAATTAAATTTGTCTCAATGTAGAGCTGATTAACCACTGAAACAGGTACCACTTAAGTGTGCAGCAAGAGTCTTAAGTTCATATCCCATTCTGCCTTACATAAAGTTGTTTTTAATTTTTCTTCTTTATCCTGCTTCCACTTTAGCAGTTTTCTCCAGTCCAGAAAACATTTCCAGATTAGTCTGCCTCATTTCCTCCTGGCAGCTTCTCCAAGAAGCACATCTCTGCAGTGGCTTGAGCAAGGCTTTTCCTCCCAGGGCAGAAGAGGCTCCTTCTGACACTCCACTTGAAGATGGAGCACTTTACACAGAAGCTTGCAACATGCCCCTGAAATTCTTACAGATCATTTCATAGCTGCTAAATGAGAAGAAATTCTGTTTGTGATGCACGTTTCTCAATCTGTGTCCTGACACTAGAAAAATAAATGAAAACCTTTTGCTCTTAACAGCTGCAACCTCAAAAATCTACGAGTGACTGAGCTCAGTGGACCTCAGGCCACACAATTCTAGATTTCCCCCTTTCAGTAGCTTTCTTTCTTCTGGTGCATGAAGCATCCATTCCCTCCAGAAGCCCCCTGCGACATCTGTTGAAACATCTGCTTCATTTTCTATTCTGTATAATATCCATAAGAAAACACTCAAAAAACCCACAACCCACAAAAAAACCAACTTGTTTTTACACTGAAAACAAAATAAAAGCACACACGATTTGGAGAACTTTTAACAACTTGTTCTCATCTTGAGTAACATGGTAACAAGTTTTACAGGGAGAGAAGAGTACACTTGAACACCAGTATTCCCAGTGTATCCTATGACATTTACTTTTCTCTACCAGTTCCAAAGAAAACATGTACATATACGCTGTGCAACAGAAAGTGGAAAAAACCATATCTCATAATGAATCCACATTTGCAACACTGCCAAAATAAACATAATCAAAGGTAACCTAACACTCCTTCTTTCATCATAACCCAGCTTTCTTCCCTCATGTGTCCTTATTTCTTTAGCATACAAGGATAAGAATCCAAAGCTTTTTCAGCCAAGGTCTTCAGCTTTCTGTGCTCTGCTTCATCCCTAAAAATAAAGTCAATCCAATCAGTACACCTATTACACACTTATAAATCACTTCAAAAGTGATTTGTCTTCATGATATTTTAGAAGTAATGCAGTATTGAGAAATCATATGTACTGTTTTAATCCATGAGTCATAAGCAAATTTTCACAACTAAAGGTCCATTGTTCTTTTAAAAATATATTTTGTAAGAATTAATTTAGTGCTTAGCAAAGACATTGTGTTTGCAGTTCTAAAACAACTATGACCCTATCTACAAATTCTGATGGAGATAAAAATTGAACTTGCAAGCCAGAGGTTAAAATACTTTGTCATATTGCTGAAAATCCCTTGCCTCACCTGTGCATGTGAAGGGATAAGGGAAACAATATAACATGGCATAAGAAGATTAAATGCAGAAACAGCTTCTCAGTAAAACAAAATGTTTTAAACATGAAAATATTAGAAACTACTCTTAAAAAAATTGATCAAATGAAGTTTAGCACTGAAGAAAACAATGTCACCTACACGTTCTTCAAAGAGAAGAGTGTAATTCTCCAAATTACACTCTTACCTTTCTAGATCTGACAAACTACTAAAGTGAGCACAATCCACTAAAACCCCATATACACTGCACTTACATTACCTGAACACAGCTTCTTTTAGGACCATCACACCAGGAGTCATGCTCCAAAGGCTCTAACTATCTGAGGAATTGCCATTCAAACCAATAAAGATTTCTAGGCACTGAACAGAACAACTTTGGTATAGATGTACTGCCAGGCTTCCCAAAGCACAGCCTGCAGCACAAGCCTGAAGCTCCTCGGACGCGAGTCCACACAGATCCAGAAAATCTATACCTTTGCACTACCTCATCTAGGTCATGTTACTTCTCCAGACAGCATTTCAAATCCTGCCATAACATTTTTGTGAGGAACATATGATTCGAAGCAAGTGGTGCAAGGTAGATTCAATGCTGGTCAGTATTGTGCTTATATAAAAAACTGTAACTAACAAGAAAAGATTGTCTGCTGTAAAAACTCAGCCCATTAAAAATAGCCCAAAGTGCTTCTAGAATTTAAAAACTTAAGACACTCCTCTCCTGACATGCTTTCTACTTATTTTGAAAATAGGATATTTTGGGACAGCCTCAGGAAAAGCAAGTTACAGTCAGCATAAGAAAATTAGTCATAAGCACGTAACTACACACTATTATGGCCTTGTAAGTGTACACACATGCTTTTTCCCCTCACCAAAATTCCCAATGAGATTCACTTGCAAGTGCCAGCTTTCACCTACAAAACAGTATTTCCTACTATAGCATACAGATTTTCAACTGAGAAGAAAACAGAGCAAGAATCAATTTTGGTATTTTTCAAGTTCTGCTAGACAAATTTTGAAGAATAAAACTGGATGAGCCATAAATTTTTTCTACCATATCTACCCTTATATACAGTTTCTTCTGTATATACCCTTAAATAAATGCAGATGTTAACACTAAGAGTATCATGGGATTATTATACTAAATCATTTACCACAGCTTTTCATTTTCTAAATCAACACTTGACTAAATTAACTTAAATAACCTGGGGATTTTTTTCTTCTTCAAGAAAAATTCAGAACTATTACACAACATAATGTGCAAAGCATCATAATATCATATATTACAAATAGGTTTTTCACCCCAAGGGTGGTTGGGCACTGGAAGAGGCTCCCCAAGGTAAGTGGTCACAGCACCAGCCTGACAGAGTTCAAGAAGCATTTGGACAATACTCTCAGGGTGTGACTCTCGGGGATGGTGTCATGCAGGGCCAGGAATCAGACTTGATGAGCCTTGTGGGTCCCATTCAGTTTAGGATATTCCATGATAATACACAAAATATTAATTATACTGGAAGCCTTCCTAGTAATTACTGTAAATAAATCTTTAAACCAACTTAGCATTTCTTTAGATTTCTGAAGTCTTTAACTAATTTATTTTGACAAGCGGTAGATTGAAGATGAGCATTTTGAAATACTGTGAGAAATAAAAGAACACAGGCTTGTGTAAAGAGCTGTATTTCAGAATGCTTTATACAGTAAAGGGCTGTCAAATGCACAGTTACTCTCTTTAAATATAATCTATTTAATAGTTACATTAGTTTGATGCATTTGATTTTTTTGCAATCATTTACTTAATATTCCTGTACAGCTCTCAAGGGTCTCTGTTCTTGGCTATTTGTACACAGCCCAAAAGAATTTTAAATTAAACTTCTGTTTTAAACATATAATTTTGATGTAAATGCATCTAGGTATGTTATATTTATTTAGTGCTGCAGACTGACGTGACATTCCATTTGCTTCCCTTTTTTATTGTATAAAAGGCCCTTTTTACCAAAGTTGCCTTGATTTTAATGAAGTGTGCAGTTCCAAAAGCAGTAAAATACAGGGTTTGCATAGAATCCAAGTCACTGTACAACTAGATTTTTTCATATGACATATTTTTTATGTGCACACAAGGGAGAAGCTTGAAGTAGAAAAGACTTTCTTATTTTTATCAGTTTAAGTAGACAACATTCAGCCTCTGCATTTAATATCATTCAGAATGACATTGTGGGCAACCACAGTTGTCATGTTCATATTCTGCTTTTTAAGATGGAATTAAATTCAACCACACAATGGTGTGATTTTCTATTAAATCTGCTTATTTTTAAACTTAAAGAACTGCAATAAGTTTAATCAGAAGGTTACAGTGTTAAGAGACACCCACAAGAGTGTTTCTCAATACATTTGAAATATTGCAGCTCAGTGGAAACATTGAGCAAAATGGGTGTACCCACTGAAGCAGACACAACTCGGTATCAAAACTTATGGACCTAAATAAAATCTCCAGATAGCAAATAAGAAATGACCTCTGGATGAAATGAGAGAAAAGATACAATTAATGACATAATAAGTAGAGGAGCTAAAAAGGCAAGGTGAAATGATGGAAGAGAAAAGAACATGGTATCTATATAAATTGATCAATGAGACACAGGTACAATCTACAGTAACACAAGACAATCCAATTTAACTCTTCTTAATATACACCAGGAGCCTGAGAAAAGATCTAACTATATAAATTCTGCTCCACAATTGGTTTAGAAGAGCTGCTGTCTTTCTTGATAAACGTTGGATGTTAGGATGGTTAAACCTCCAACACACAGAAGTTTTCCTTCAGTGAAAGCACAAATATCTTCAGGAAGGAGAAACACTACAGATCCTTTTTTCTTTTGTTTCCAACTGTGTTTTTAAGTCCAGCATCATGCACTTTTTTTCATTTTATTTTTTCCTACATTTGTAGGTTACTCAGTTTTTTCCCCTACACTTCGTAAGGGAGATTAGAAAACAGAGGATGGTGCAAATGGCAAAGCAAAGCAGCATCTGCAGCTCCTCTGCAGAGCTGTGGCCAAGGGCAGCCTGTGCTGGCAGAGTCCCTCCCACCTAGTGCCCACAGGTCTGGGTGCTCTCTGGTTGAGTTAATCTCAAAACTGGATAATCTACCCTGGGTTAATCAAAAATAGACCTTAGCAAATCAAGACATACAAATACAATTTTATTTTATACAAAACCCAGGCAGAAAGACGCAAGGATTTGGGGGGCGGGGGCAGGTAGGGGAGGAGAAAGAACAGGACAGCTTTCAAGAACAGTCAATATTCAGTGTTTGAACTTTTCTTTCAGCAAACTAACATCTGAATAAAAGTAGTATTTTCTTCTCCGGAAAACCAAGACCCAGATTCTCAACACCCCCTGTGATAGTTGTTTAATGAGTGTCATCTCTTACCTAATATTGACAGATAGCAAGATAGCATTACACTGCAAAACCAAAATGTTTTCGCCACCATGGAAGTTTGTTTGGTTTTGATTGTTTTTTTTTTCTTTAAAACTACAGAAAATAATGCAGTTATTTGATTTTAATATAACTTCATGTGTGTAGTCCAGTTCAGAAACAAAAGGAGCACAGCTCCATAAAGTCAGTATTAAGACATTGATACTTTTTTCTCTAATGTTCGTGCTGGTTAAACACACACCTTTAATTACAGAAATGCACATTGCTCCCAAGCAAGGCTGAAAAATGGTTGATATTCATGTCTACAATTTGTTCAAGGCTTCTCCTTTATAATGAACCTTCTTATAGGAAGCAGACTACATTAGACATATAACAGCATGCTATTTAACTGCTTTTTGAGTTGTACGAGACTAGATCTTGAATTATCCCAGTGACATAAAATTGTGTAAACTAGTGCATTCTGAAAAACATTCTTCTTTGAAATATTAGAAAATTCTATTAAGTAACACGACTTGTAAATCTCCTAACAATTACAAAGATAACTACTAGTTCCGGGAGACTTAAACATTATAAGATCTCTACTTTATGCTCACAATTCATGAAACAAATTCTGTTCAACTAATATGACCAAATGATTAGAAATTGTCATTTATAGAAGTAGTTTTCGAAACTGAATTATAAATTTAATTGAAAAACTTGAATTTCATCTAGGCAGTAAATGACACACTGTATCATTACTACAGAACAAGCAAGATGAACCAAGATTTAAAATAAGAGTGTCCAATATAGTAAAAGGATTTTCAGGAGGGGTGCAGAAAAGTGTGGAGATGTAAACTCAAGATTTCTAGCTTAAAAATCAGTCACATTCTTACCACATGCATTTCAATAATACTAACTAGATAAACACAGGCAAAACTCCCTGTGCCCAGTTTCAGATCATTTTGATTAAAGTCTCATCTCAGTAACTAACATACACTCTACAAATTGTCAGGGAATGCTGCAACTTGTTTCTGCAGCGGGATTTTTTTTCACCTGATCTGTTCTGTACACTGTATGGTAATGAGAAAGAATGTGGCATGAGATAAATGATTTCTAAGTTACTTTAATTTTCTAGTTCAACAACAAGCAATTTGACTAGATAGCAAAATAAGTTCATATGTTCTTCATCACATGTTAAAGTTTACTGAACATGAGAGCTGTTTTCTCCACTGATTTAACATACTCCCCATGGAGAATACTTCATTATTTTGATTATTCCAAAATTCTTATTTCTGGAACTTTCAGATGCAGCTCTGCAAGCTCTTCTCCCCTCAATCTCTACCCTTTCACTTGGAAGGCTGAAAAGCAGTTTGCCTTCCATTTTCCCAGAGGATAGATTCTTCTGATATTCTTACTTAAAATATTTAGACCTATTTTTTTTTGTGAGGTTTTTTAGTGTTATATTTTGGTATTTTCTGGTTTTTGACCTACTGAGTCTTCTGGAACCACACTGAGAGTGAAGGAACCACAAATGCATATATGTTTTGCTAGAATATAGTTTGGAGCTATGGAAATAAAAGCCTGGAAATGCATCATTTCACAATGACTTTTTAAACAAAACTGGAACTACATAGAACCCTGTCAAAGTAGGTAAAATTGCACCATGTTGAATAAAATAAAATAATAAACCACTACCAAGGCAAGGGCTTGCAAAACAGGATATCTGGCTAATCTCCTCCTTCCTAATTACAAGCATTAAGAATGTCCATACCATTCAAGTGTTATTGAGACTGACTGCAGCTATAGCTCAAGTGAGAGAGTTTTATTCATTCTTTCTTGAAAATTATCATTTTGGTTGAAAATACTTTGGTTTACTGACAATCAGAACAATACTTAGCTTATGATAGGCTCAGCAGAATTTATGGGAAATTGTTTCAGTTGGAAGACTGGGAATTGGTTTTTTACCCTCTTCCTATGTCCCAGATGATCCTCTTAGTGAACATGCAATCATTTAGTCTAAAAAGAGTGGATGCTGAAGTATTCTTTCAGTTTACAATGGACTTGGAGGCCACAATCTCCTGTTTCTGCCCCTAGAACAACGGGCCTCAACTGTATGTCTCTAGTTTACCTTTTCCAGTCAATCAAGTAATATCCAGTCATGCAGTAATTTTAATATCTAATAAACTGTACCTCTTTATTAATAAATACAAGGCCTCCCACATCCTTGATGGCACATGGCTGCAGACCACTGCCACCAGCCTACACCTGCTTTGCCCACAAGCACATTTTACTTTCAGTGGCGGTGCAATAAAAATTTGGAAATACTTCAAAGATAACATGCTATTCAACAGAGATAATGGCATCAAGTATTGCTCTACTCCCACAATACCTTTAAGTAAAAAGAAATAAAGGAGAAAGTAACATTTATGCTGTCTGAAAAGACTAAATAAAATCCTTCAGAAATACATGTCCCTCAAAAAACCCAAATCAACAGGGAAATATTTTTAGAACATTATTTAAATAAAAGACCTCACACACGCTTATATAAGCACTCAGATTGTTAAGCAAGCCCCAGAATGATTTTTCAGGGACTGGGCAGATTTCCTATTCTTGGAGGATTTCACTGAATTAAGCCATTAGCACTAGTTCCTAGAGAATGTTAAACACTTTGAGCCGTTAAAATGAATACAGAAGTCAGTGACATGCACGACATACAGTCCCAGGGATGGTTCCTGATTTTATCCTGTACATATTTGAAAGACTGTTTCACTTAGAAATAATAGATGTTGTAATTTTTATAAAAGCCATGATACAAAATACAACCATAATAGATTTTTCCGGTCTTAAATTATGTTTAAAAGTTTATTTCCTTCCTAATGTTCCAGTGGAATGACTTTTTGGCAGAACTAGCTGGAAAGTAGAAAGCAGACTTAAATGCAGAGCTTAACCCATTTATTTCTGATCTGAAATGCGTACTAATATTTGTACAATTTTCAAGTCTTTTTCAAGCTTTAAGTTACTAAAATAAACTTCTTTAAAATAATCACCTTATTTCCCTTTTGATTTTTTTCTCCTGAGAAATTATAGGGAGATTTTTTGGGAAACTAACTGAAAAGTCCAACTTTCCCCTTTTTGTCAACTGTTTAACTTATTTCTTCATAACTCTCAACAACCCTTTCCATTAGGAGAAATTCCCCCCAGACTGTCTCTGCAGTGAGCTGTTCACTGCAGCCATTTAGTGTTTTGTTTTAAGTATTACAGAAACAAGCATTAGAATTAAACACATACATTTATTAAACATCCATGTAAAATGCTCCCCATTCCATAACAAGCTGATCATTAAGGCATGCAGTTTTTGGCTCAAGACCAAATGGGAGGAAAAAAAACTAAATAGCTATGCTCCACAACAAAAGGGAAGATGCCCAAGCCTTGAACAAAAAAGAAATAGCAGTAAAGCACATGCAGCACATTAAACTAAGAAATACTCACCAGTATAAAAAAGACAGGAAAACCAAAAATGGACAAAAACCCCCTAGTCAACACACAAAAAATCCCCAAAATCATGGTCAAAACTCCTTTTTCTCCAAATAAGCATTGTCTGTCTTGCGCAATAACAAAAACTACAGTAATAGCTGTTTTATACCAAGTCTCATTCCAGAAAGCACTTTCCATGGGACTTGAAATATTTGAACTTTAGACATGAGTGAATGATACTATTTCTTCTGGTGGAACAGCTCACTTGACTAAAAGTAAGTTAGCATCATTAGAGTTTATAGACCCTCATTCTACAAAGCCAGTTAATTGCTCAGTGTATCAGTTTTATTAGTGCACTGCAGCTTTATCTATATCCTCCACTAGCTGGAGTTGTTCCCACAGTGCTCTATTTCACTGTTAGCTGTTTACAAATTTCCAGAAATCAATGTATCTCTTCTCCTAACCAATTGTTCCTTCTATATTACAAAGGAGTAAATAATATAAATTGCAACCCCCCCCCCTTTCTAATAGGCAATAACAGCTGAAATTAAGGCAAGCTTTTGCAATTTTACATGGAGGTTCTGCAGCTTTTCTTGGGATCATTGAACACACGGATCTCCAAATGTAACCATATATTTTGGTATTTATTAAAAATTAAGCAAGAGCTCTACTGTACAGCTTCGTCATATAAAGTTGTCACTTGTTGAATTTGATGACTGGAGTTTGTACAAGATGCCTTTTCTTTTTGTAGAAACAGTATTAAAGAGAAAATAGAAGTAGTGATGAGTTTCCACAGAGAGACTATGAGAAGATATCAGTCAGGTCATTGCATGTAACTACAGCAAAGCAGCTGTCACATTCTCTGCCTCAAAAGAATCTGGAGAGAAGGAAGTTAAGTTCTTTTTCCCCCTCTGTATATTTAATTTGGACAATCTTGCTCTTTCAGGAAGTTAAAAGTCCTTTCTGAATGGCATCTTCAAGGAAGTCAATAAAATGGGTTATTGCCTTCATAGCCAATGTAAATTCTCCACAGCTTCATTTGTTTTTTGGGGGTTTTTTTCAGATGTTCCCACAACAACACGACTTCCCAAGAGCACTGCAAGCTCAGCAAGTGCATGTACACGTGCTGCTGCTGGGCTTCACTTTGCATTCCACTGTCATACTCAGTTCTATTGATTTAACTAAAAATATACTTAACACTCTACAGCTTGAGGATGGACAACACACACAGACACCTCTGAAACAAAGAATTTTGAGAGTAACACAGAAGTCATTTATTACAGTAAAATTGATTCTTGTCAGAATCGTATAGGCCTATAAATGTAATGTATGTGTGTGGATAATTGTATGGACCAGTTTTTGTCTGAAGCACTACTTCTACTGGAGCACACTTCCAGAGCAGCCATATGATTTTTACAATAAGAGCTATACGTTCTCACTATAAATCCCTCCAATCATGTAGGGTCACATAACTAAAACACTTGAGCCACTTAAACTGAAATTGTCAAACAAAAACAATCCATGGCTAATGGCATCTGTGTCTTCAAACAACATTTTTTTCTAATTAAAGTCACACAAACCAAAAGGGAAAAAACCTCCAGTACACATCAATTTAAGCAATTACCTCACACATTTCATGACCACTTCCTTGATGATTACTTTATGTTACACTACTCCATATCTTTTTTCATTTCCAAGGATTTTGAAAGCCAGACCTCTTCCACAATTTGATTTCTTGCATTTAGTCTTTCTGGAACAGCCTTTCCAAGGGATCATTCCTGCTACTTTCCTCCCCAAAGAGGAAAAATTATTTAAATACAAGCCCTTTTCTTCTAGAAAAAATAAACAAATATCACAAATATCACTAACTGATGATATTTGCTTGTATACTGCACTCAAAGCAACTAAATCAGTGAAGAATTTGCTATATATTTTTTTACTAAAATCCATCAGAAAAATACCAAGGAAGCACTAGAAAATGTGTGCGTAAGTTACATAAAATTACATGCTACCTAATCATGGCATATTTATCCACTGTAATTAATAATCAGCTGTCAACATCCTGGAATGGCTTTCCAAACACATTAAACATAGGATGCTTACATATTTTTAACTTATTTTGTTAACATGCATCTTTGAACAAGCCGAATTATTTTTCCAAAGCACTGCATTATTATGAATGCCTGAATAGGATTAAGAGGCTTTCTTGAAATACAAGAGACCAAGTGGATTTCATCTGCTATGTGGGAAGCCAGTGCTGTTCATGGGATTCTCAGGTTTACATTACATTCATTATCCACAAGCACTGTTAGGTGTTGACAGTTCTAACTGCCTTCACTGGAACGACAAGCCCTGCCAAACTGAACGCGCGCAGAATTTACGATTCGCCGCCCATCTGCCAAGGCTGAGAGTCAGCCCTTCAGAAGCACATGTCACCACAGGCACATCTCCCCCAACCTTTATGGGGGAGGTGAGAAGGGGGAGTCAGGGCCAGAACACGAGGGGGGCTGGGGAGAAGACCCTCAGCAGTCTCTGTAAGCTTCAATTTCACCCAACATCCAGTCACAAACAAAAATCCTACTAAGAGGTTTACGCGTATTTTAAGCGGCACATAAGTCTGTGCCTCAACCTGCTATGCCAGAGGAGTCAGCATGAGTTTGTAATATGGTAAAGATTTCCAGGTCCAGAGGAGGACCTCAAAGATGAAATAGAGAACTGAAGCACATCTCCCATGAGGAAAAACTGAGTTAGGGTTTTCCAGACAGAGAAGAGAAAGCTTCAGGGGGACCATTTTGTAGCCCTACAGTTCCTAAGGGGAGCCTACAAAATAGCTAAAGGGGGACTTTTTATAAGGGCAAGACAACAGGGAACTGCTTCAGAGTAGGATTAGATTAGATGTAAGGAAGAAATTCCTTACTGTGAGGCTGGTGAGGCTCTGGAACAGGTTGCCCAGAAAAAGCTGTGGATACCCCATCCCTGAAATGCTCAAGGCCAGATTATACAGGGTACTGAGGAATCTGGCCTAGTGGAAGGCAGCCACTCCCATGGCAGGGGTGGGAGTGGAACTGGAGGTTCCTTCCAACCCAAACCATTCTAGGATTTCACAAAGAGTAAAGAGACACAGGTGAAATGAAGAGATTCTTTTGTCAGTGACATGAATATGTTCTGACAATCTGTTTTTATGTTCCAAAACCCAGGAACACCTTTTCCCGGTTTTACTATTAAAAGCAATCAGCATTCTGAAGTATTCCTGTTCTAGACTCTTAACTTTCCACTTTCCATAAGGAACATTATTTTATTTCAAAAGCATACTCAGATACAATTAAAGCATATTTTTAGCTGATATTATTTTCATTATGCTAAAAAAAGAAGTCACACTTCAAGTAATTGCCTGATGGTGCCAGTATCTTAACCATGAGGCTGTTATTAATTGATTTTGTGTCCAACTAAATTGTGTAGTGCAACCACAAAATGCTAGACAGATTACCCAGAGAATTTCACTCATGCGTCTTTTCAAACTTACTGCTTATGCAGTAGTATTTTTTAGAAAAGAAAAATAGATATTAAAATACTGAACTACGAAAAAGAAAGTGGAACAAGTGGGAAAAATAGAGCAGTGTTTTAAATAAAAATTTGAAAAAGACATTGTGTTGTTCCATACCAAAAAATTCCACTGCACAACCTTTAGTAGAAAAATTCTTTGACAAAGAACAAACATTAAAGCATACACCAAACACCAGCATTCTATATGAAGTTTAAATTGAGAGAAATTAAAAAGTCAAATGATGGCAAGTAAAGCCTTTCAACAAATAGTGGTTGTTTACAGCACATATTGTATTTTTTGACTTTTTAAAAATATATAAGTGAAATACCAAAAAAAAAAAAAAGCCCTGATGTTCGTTCTTGAAGATAATGTTATGAAGTAGATTATTTTCAGCAGTTACTAAAAAAATGTTTTGGGAGGTATGGAACAAAACCTACTTTGACTCAGTTTTCAATAGCAGAGGATAGAGAACACAAAGGCAGGAGATATGAACAAGAGAGCTCTTGAGCTCTTAAACTCATCAAGGCAGAGGCTTATGCTTGGATTTGGAGAACTAGATGAACAGTACTCCATAAGAATGAGCAGGAATAAAAGTCATTAGGTCAGTGAGAGGATTTTTGCACAAAGAAAACAGATCATTTGTTGCAGAGGAAAAATGTTTCAGTGGTTTAGACCACTCCAGTACCTATTCTGTCCAGGCAGCAGCTGCAAGGGAAAGGGGTTTTAGAACAGGCATGTGAACAGACAATTTCTGTCATTTTAAAGGTTCCCAATTTGCTGTGTCAGGCACAGTTTCTTTATCCATTTTACACCCATGACCTACAAGTTTTGAGTCCAGTGTAGTTCTCACATGACAAGATTTGGTGAATAGCAAATCCAGTCTGTCAAGTTGTGATGTTTCTAAATCCTATCTGGCATTTCCAAGAAACTGTGTTGGGGACTTTTTATTGTTTCATGTCCTTACTTACTATACCATTGTAACTTTTTCTACTTTCAAGGCTTCACAGCTACCACTAGTTCTAATTTCTCTTTTTCTATTTTTAAAACCTACTTCCACAACTTTCTATAAATCATCCTACATTTACTACTTCCCACAGGAAACAGGTAAGCCTGGTTTGGATTATTCTTCCACTCAAAGCACTACTTAGCTTTAGCGCAGAACAATACATATCTGATGTCTTTTGCCCGCTTGGTATGGTGAAGCTCCTCCCCAAAACCACCACATAATTTGAGCACTCAAAAAAAAAAAAAACAAAAAAAAAAAACCCAACAAGATGCCCATAAAATTCCCCACCCACTCCCAAAAAGAAAAAGAGCTCAGCATTATCAATTTCCTTAGGGATTTAATATATATATATAAAAAAGCAAGATTCTGAATGTTACAAAGCATAGAAGGTTCGCCAAAACACATTCAGTCTCATACCAAACAATTAACTCAAGGATTACTATATGAAAAGCAGACAAGTACAACACTTCAGAGTGAAAGGCCTGTTTATATAAAAACACTAGATACCTGCATTTACATCAAACTGTACTTAACCACAAGTGTCAGGAGGACAATCCCACCCACAGGAAAAGCAGATGTAATACAGTGATGGATCAGAAAAGTATTGGAAATATTCTATTTCAGCTGTAATAAACCAATATATGTATATGGGACATTCATGTTAAAGATATAAAAAAAAATTAATCCTACTTTGGAATTTCTTTCTTTGATCTATGCTGGAAACCAAAAATAATCAATCTTGAAAAAAACCACAAAACAACAAGACTCTGTGGAAGAAAGAAAACTCACTTTATGCAATAAACTAAAGCTCTCCTCTTTCCCCCGCATTCTTTTAAACCACAGAGATTGATACTGTCATTGGAGTAAAGACAGCTTTGTCTGATTGAATTTAAAAATTATATTAGCATTGTGGATAATTAGGTATATTAAAGATACTTAAAATGTATAATAAAATATAACTCACAGAGAGTTAGAATAATTGGTGTTTGCAAGGAACCATGCATAGGCGTGCTCTGTATATAGCACTACTGCACACATGTATGATACCTGTTACTAGTATCAGTAACTGCCATCTAGTCTTTCTGGGGAAAAAATTCAGGGGAAAAAAACAAAACTGTCTGCACAAGTACTTTTTTTTTTTACTGAAAAGAAAACAGGAGAGCAGCACAGGAATATTGTGGTTTATTTCCAGATCTTCAACTGATCTAATGAGCACATTCAGGTGATTTAGTTTGCGATTATACATAAGTTTCATCACCTGTAAAATGGTACTTATTTCCATTGTAAAACACTTGAAATGTACTGATGAAGATCTCTACATAATCAAGTACTTTTATTTTTTAGTTCACTAAGTAGGCATCTAGGTCAAGAGATTACAGAGTCTAAGAATTAAGGAACAAAAAAATTGTCACATGCAATATTAAAAAGTATTCCCACAGCCTTGAGAGTATCACTGCTGAGATAATACAGATAAAACCCAAAACTCTACTAAAATAATTGTTCCCCATTAGTAAAAAAATAATTTTGATGGAAGGTGATTCATTTATTCCAAAAATCATCTATAGCTTTCTTAAATTAAAAAAAAATATCTCACACTTCAGTTTAAGCACATATTATTTTAGATTTGTACATCTTCTTCTACAGATATACAATTACACTGGCTAGAAAAAAAAAACTTATTTACTATGAACTGACTTTCTCAGTTAAAATCAAATTGCTGGAATATTAAACACCAACTTGAAATAACTGACACTGAGAAAGAATGTTACTTAAAGTAACAAACAAACAAAAACCAACTGGAACAGAGGAAAGTGGTCTGTAATCATGGTTTGCAGAATTACTGTGTTCTTATTTTTGGGGAGATTACCAAGCCTTTGCTTAATATAAAGATAAAAAAAGCATTTTTATCAATTATATTATTTTATTTATGCTCAGATTACTCTATCACTGGTAACAATTTATATAACGCTCCAAACTTTGCATTTCCTTTGTCATTGAGAGTCATTGTCATTTACAGAAAATGGGAGGCTGCCAGTCAGCTCATCAAGCTGTCACTTCTACTCCTTCCCACCCAAAAGGGGAAAACAGGAAAATTCTTGTCTTTCTTCAGCACAATACTCCAAGCAAAATACAAAACTATGTCACTTGGTACAATGGCAGCACCAGAAGACTAAGTGCAGACTATATCCCCCTAACACAGGAAGCCATTAGGCTTCACACATTTATAATCTGCCAAAAAGAAGATTCCCCCAACAAGACTGCAAGGCTGCTGAACAAGGACAGGAGTTGCTAAGACTCCTGTTCCCCTTTTTCAGCAGAGCTTTGAAGACAGGCAGTCACCCTGGAAAACCCAGTTCCAGTTCAGCTCTACATTTCACAATTTTCCTGTTTCATACTTCATCTTTCCCACTCAGATACCAAGTCCAAGAGCTCCTCAACACAGCAGCACAAGATAACCTGGTATAAAGATAATTCTCACTAACAAATATCACAACTCTCAGTACCAAACTAAATACAGTCAGTATTTTGCCTGACACCTCAGCTCATAGATCCTGTAGGCTAAGTGGGTGATACCTACTGTATCACATCTGGGTGACACAGAGGTATTAAATAATAAATTCAGATGATCTCCATTAGGTTGCAGATAAGTTTTTTGCCAGTAGTCTCCCAAATCACTCACTGTTGGCTGAACTTAGTATACATAAATTATAGAGGATATTATAACTATCTAATATTTTCTGCAATAAAACATTTGCCTACAATAATTATACATCTTGGAGTTTTGGGACTTGCTTATTTGGTTGGATTTTTTTTTTAATGACACTTGACACATTGATCACTTGGTACAAGGTCAAAACATCATGCATTTCCCCCCCTGCCCCGCAATTCTTTCATGAACAGCTTAGTCCACTTTAACCTCCAATTGCTTCTTCTACCATCCTTCAAAATTTCTTATAATTTGAGACTCCCTGCTTCTAGTTGGAAAACCAATACACGATGTACAGAATAGTCTTGTGTTATCTGTGAAGTCCTGGAACCAAAGTAGTGTAAACCTGATTAAAAACACATATAAACCCACATTACACAAACAAATACACATGAAGCATCCTGTTAAGTTTTGGTTGTGTATCTATTTTCCTGACTCCAGCTCTAGGACTTCAAACACAGTCTATCAATTGTTTAAAGATGGAATATCTCAGTGTCTTTTAACTTAAAGGTAAATGAAAATTTAAAACAAACAACCAAACACGTCCACTTCAGTAAACGTATTACCAGTTTTTAACACGCATGAAATAATTTTTATTTTCAAATGTCTTGCTTTTTCACTTACATGGCAATGAGGAGTTCAACCAAGTCTGCTATTGTGAAGTTTTTTTTGGTGTTTTTCATATAGAATTAAACTGCATCTATTTATCTCTGTTACAGCCCTTCTGCCATCTGTGACAGATCATATTTCTTGAATTCATCATCAGAAGATTACTTGTTTCATATGTTACCCCTTTACACTGCTGTACATGTATTCCAATCACTGATATTTCACCTCTAGGAAAGAAATCTTTGGATTTCAAGAAGCAAAAGGAGACTAATGACAGAGCCCTCAGCAGGACTGCAGCTCCTTGATACCAATCAGGGATTACATTTCCTGCCTTGCACTGCAGCAAGAAAGCACCAGCTGAGCAGTTCAGAGGAGATCTAAGTAGTTTAGAAAAAACCCTCAGAGCCAATCATAACTGCCTACTGGACACAGCAGTCGCAGAGAACTGGATTAGTATGCAAAGCAGGAGGAAGATGCAAGTCATTCATTAATTCAGTCATCTGGGTGCCTTAATAAACTATTAGAGAAGAGGCAAAAGAGACAGAAAATGACCAAAATTATGTTAGGAAAAAATCTCCCCCTTCTACAACAACAACTAATTTGATAAATACAGTTATTCCATTATCAGGGCTCTTAGACAATTGATGCAACTCTGCTGTCTTATCTCCACACAGATTTCTTTGAAGGCCAAAGAGACCCAGAACACAGCTCCCCTCCCAAGCAGACCAACCTACACAGAAAGGGCAAGGGTTGGAAACAAGTGGGCCTGAGACCCCTGGCCAAACAGACTCCTGAAGAAGAAAAGGTTGTCATCTTGTCTGGACAAATGGAAATCTTGTGAGAGGCACCATTCCTAGGTTGGGCACCTTGCTAGCATGTCAACAAAAAGCATCTACAATGAAGTTTCAAAACTGGTATTATGAAATTGGAGATCCTCATTCCTGAAATGATCAGGATAAGCAAGAGTGACATGTAGAGATTTTCTGCACATCACATACAAGAGTGATGATACAAAAAAAAAAGCACAGTTAGCACTATAACCTGCAATGCTGTTAAAACTACAGTATGTGATCCCAACATTTCAGTTCCCATGCAGCAGAGGTCTGCTCTGAGTTGTAAGAATGTAACAAGAACAGTTCTATGCAAACTTTGTGTGATGTGTTGTGCACACTGCTGCAGTAGAGTCCTAGCTTTGAGCATGGGGAGGAAGAAAGACAATGGGGAAAAAGGTTGCTCTTATTCATCACAGCATAAAAAAAGCTCTGGAAGCACAATCAATTGCAACAAATTCTGATCATAAGGAGGTTAGGTTTTCAGCAGAGGGACAACCCCACATGTATAGCTTGTCAGCAAACAGACAACCTGCCATGGAACACCAAGACGCAAGTTTATTTTGGAATACTGATATGCAAACCTTAAGGGTAAAAACAAACACAGATAATGTAGATGGGTTTTAGAAGAACCCAGTTTCCTAAAGCAAGTCACTTTCTTATCCACCAGTATTTAGCTACTATTCAAACACTCAACAACAATAACTATCAGTTTATATGGCAGGCCACTTGATGTATTCCCCGTAATACGAAACAAACTTTCCCAAAAAGCCACCATACTCACGCATACAAGGTTTTATACTTGGGCATAGAATGGCTGTACTAATCTATACTTCTATCACAGCCTTCTTTGTGTTGTCTTTACCCAGCTACACTTCCTTCCTAGTTTCCAAAAGACAAAGAATAAACTTGTAATGACTCTCCTGCATGGCCTCGAGCCCATCATATCCCTTACTTCCACCTCCCACATTCCTTATCTTGCAAGTCTAACGTAAAAACTTACTTTTTTTCCCCCGAAGTCAAACTATCACTTCAATTTTTCAAAAAAGAGTATCACCATTTCCCTAGGGGGTAGAGAAAAAAGAAGCCCTAAAACACAATACAATTTTATTTAAACTTTTTATTTAAGTCTTTACTTCAAATAAAATACTCTATTCTACATTGACCATTTAAGCTCTTGTTTAAAAACTATGACTGCTGGTGTTTTTTGTGA
The DNA here is from genome assembly GCF_036417665.1 of Passer domesticus. Taxonomy (NCBI): domain Eukaryota; kingdom Metazoa; phylum Chordata; class Aves; order Passeriformes; family Passeridae; genus Passer; species Passer domesticus. Next base: position 66,579,259 of record NC_087476.1, on the reverse strand, counting down.
AAAAACCAAAACACTTAAAAACTATCTCACATACTTAATAAAAATACTGCTTCCCAAAATATTGTCATAAAAAATGAAACCAGCTTTACTATCCAAGTAAGTATAACAACTAGTTTTAAAATTTAGAAAGGGAAGTGAGAAGATTCTGAAGTTCTGGGATTATAGTCAGAAGCAAAAAACCCTGCAAAAAGAATATAAGATACAAACTCAAAAGAGCTCATTTATGTATCAGTGACAACTGGCAAAACAAATAAAATGTAGCCACTCACAGAAGTATTCATTTGACACAACAACAAACTCCAAAACATCTTCTCTAGTCCTTGTAAGGCAGAGTGTCCTGTTTGTACCACTCTCCTCCTTTATACTTGGAACAAGAGAATAATAACATTCTGGCCTGCCTTTTCCTCAGTTAATGTATTGCTTCTATTCACACTCATGATATGTCCTTGGCAACTAATGATTTACCTCACCTGTTCCAGACACAAGCTGATTGTAATAAATTAATCTGGCTTTCAACACTACTTCTCCCATCCATATGGCCCCTACTATACACTCATCATTAATCTACAGTGTTTTCTGAAACAAGTGGTGCTGGTGAAGGAAATGCTCACACAGTAAAACAATATTCCCATTTATTTAAAATGGGCACAATTTAGAATGAATATATTCAGTACTGAAGCTCAGCTTAGTCCTAGGACAGATCAGTCATAAGTGTCTGGATCCAATTGAGCCCCTAAATGTTCACCTTTTACAATTATATTTAGGCCAACTAGTGAAATAAAGTGTTTGCTACATGCTGCTTCACAGACAAGTAATAGCACTATTGCTGTAGGAACTAATACACAAGGCATTAATAATGCAGACAATTACTATGATCTCAATCACACTTGGAATTATGTAAGTCCATGTCAGCTGCTGCCATTTCATGTGTTCTCTTTATTGCTCAATTTCCCTAATTTAATAATATTTTAGAACTCATAAGTAATTCAAAGCATAAAACTATGCCTTATCTCCCTTTCAAATCTTCACCATATAAGTCTCAATATTTTGGTTGCTGATGTAGAGCATTGCATACTTAGGTACTGCATGCTGTGAAACATATAATAAAGCCTCAAAAATTTTCAAACAGATAATTTGCAATGTATAAAGAGGGAAACCAGTAAGGAAAAAAAATGGTATGAGCTATTCTCTCTCCCTCTCACTTAATCACATCATCACAAAAAATGAATATAAAAGCCTATTTACACAAAAGTCATTCTAGGACAAAGAAATGACAATTCTGATTCAATAAGAAACAGAAGAAGGTATGGCTGTGATGCAGTTCTGTTATCATATCCAAAATAATTATCCCAAAGCAAATAATGAAGTGGCTCAGTTTTCCTAGACTCCATAAATCTATTTTGTGACACTATGATTTACCACACATCATGCCTTAAAATTTGCGGTATCTACAACATAAATCTCTGTTTTTTTTTCTCAACATTGTTCATCTGCTACTACTATTTCAGTATGAAAAAAACACACAAGACAAACATACCAAATTCAACTCTGCACTGACTCTGCTAAAGTTCTGTGACATTGGCGGCAAATCCTGCCCCTCATATTTTGTGAGCAGTCAAACAAAACCCCCAGCACTATACACTGTTGCCATACAGGCACACAGGTAGAATACATCTACATCTCTACAGAAGCAACCTGACCTAGAAGAAAGCACCCGTCTCCTTGACAGCCTGAGAAAATCAGCACACACTTGCTTACAGCAGCACATTGTCCCAGGCTTCCAGGCCCTTTCGTAGCACATCTGTGTGCGAGGCAGGTAGACAGTCTCAGGCTGCAGGTGCAAGCACTCCAACAGTGCAGGTAGTGCTGCTCTCAGACATCAGAGACAAGATGGTGCTCTACCATCAGCCAACTGACGCTGCCCAGACATTAAAAACAGAGATGACTGGCAGCTTTCACTGCTGGCAATCTCCAGCATCCAGAGTGCCATTTGCAAGCACCTAAAAGCTTCCCATGTAACCTTTATGGAACTGATTATATAAAAATGGAAGTGACTGGACCTTTTGTTGATAAATGTCATTAAACAATCCCAGCAAGTTACACACCAATCTCATATGCAGTCACTGCAGCACCGTTCAAACTCACGTTTTGTATCTGCCACAAGGAAAACTGTTCATATAAATTTAAGTATTCATACGAGACAACTCCACATCCTAGCAGACTCAAGGATCTCCTTTACACATACAGGCTTAATCCACATGTACCTTCAGTAATTTCCATATCATCTTTTGCTACTTCCAAGATTAATCTTAGAAGTATTCAGTTCATCCCTGTCTACCCTAGTTTAGTCCAGGTACTTCAAATACTATTTTTGAGCCCAAAGGCTTACCCAGCAGTCTAACTCTACAGAACAATGAAGACTTAGCTAATTATGCTAATTAATTAAGCTAATTAGGCAGCTTCAGCTAATGTATGTAAATGCAGCTGGTTTCAGAATGTTTAATTTTAAAAGGCTAACATAATTCAGCATCACTTAAGGCAAACAGACACTTTTATAGTAAGTGTTAGGAAACAGCTGTAGTGGGCTGTTTTGCACAGGAAACTATTGCTGCCATACTCCCACAGAGAGAAATGCTCAGGGGACTCAACATTACTTAACAAATCGAAAAGACTAAGCTCAGCTACAAGACAGCGAAAGTGTAACTTGTACATCTACCTAATATATGTGCCTTGCTGTCCAGAAAATTCCCAGCAGAATTTCAGAGTCAACCCCTAAGTCTGAACTGTGCAAATGCTGCTATAATCTAGTTAGCTTTAACCTGAAACAATCTCACTTTGCCTTTGTGCAGGCAGAGGTCACGATTGTAAAAAAAGTCATGGGTCTGTCCTGCCATTTTAGACCACAAATATCTTATTCAAGCTTCACAAGCTAAACCATCAAAATAGAATTAGCAGGATATAATGCACTTTTTACATGATCTACTACTCCAAAATGGATTGACTATGTAAAAGTATTTAGGGTTAAATGTGCATTAACATAATCTTCAATTTTACTAACAAAGGTTAGCTACAGATTACTACTGGCCCATGAAGGTCCAAAGGCCCCAAATGTAAATTTTATTGCTAGGCTGAGCTTAAAGTGATAGATTAATCTGAAATCTGGCTTACTAAAATATAAAATGGACACTCACATTTGCAAAGTATACCACCTTCTCATCTTGCTGCATAAAAACACTAAGACCCTATTTAAAAAATAATATGAATATTTGTTGGATAAGCATAAGGCTAGAGAAAATAAGTGTCAAAAGAAACAGTCAAATTTAAACTCCGACCTACATTCACTTAGGGTAACTAGCAGGGTAAAAGGCCAACAGCCTGTAAAACTAGAACTAGAGACTCTATATTTTGGTAGGAAAAAAAAGGTGCTGAGATCTCTGCAAGAAAGTATTTAACATGACAATTGACAATTATGATTAAATAAAACTAAGAGCTGCAGTGTGCATACTAGCAGTCTATCTCATTTTTGCTTGCTGTTTATCTTATTTCCTTTTCATTAAGGAAATGCCTCTTTTCCCTACATGGAAGTGTAGTGACATTTGACAAAGTAATTAAGAGAAGGATGATCATGATCAGCTGCCTTTGCCCTGTTACCAAACACAGTCAATACACAGTTCATGACTCCAGCAGATGTTCGTGCTTTACAGACTTATTGGAAACTTAAGGTCTTAGTTTTTCTGTCCTTCCTGTATTACATGGAAAAGAGAATCTAAACAGAGAAACCACTGAATTACTAGCAGCAAGTATTAACCCCTCCAGCACAATCTACTGTACTAATCATCAAAAAATAAACTGCCCAACAGTTTTATTTCCACTAATACAGAGCTATTATGAAACAGGCGAGCTTGAATTCTCTTGACAAATGGCAGAAAAACTTGTTTGAGCAAAGGACTCTGTCAGGGTCATTGGCTACACATCCATCACTCACTACCCCTCCAGTTAATACTTGGCTAAAATAATCCTGCTCACAAAACATGACTCTACAGTGCAGAGGACAGAGGGTCACATAGTATAATGAGGTAGAGTCGAACTCTGACTGTAAAGAAGCATTTGTGAATTCCCCCATCACTTATGTCCTCACCTCTGCCTCTACTCCATCTCCATTTTCTACCCATCTTCACATGACCATGGACCTGCTCACATCACAGGATTTATCCAAATCAAAGCTAACCCTTCTCAAAGGGCACAAAGAGGAGCTTTGTGTGTGTGTGTGTGTCTGTGCTCAGACAAGATGAAGGTAGTAGAAATTTAAAATTCGCTGCCTAATAAAAAGGTTGGGTTTGAGACTTTGTTTGTTTGTTGAAATTGCTTATCAAATGAAGGCCTTATTCTAATACAGACTCCTTCAACTAATGCAGTGAAAGTACAGTAGTTAAAATCTAATTTGGCAAAAGGCATCTCTAGTCATGCAAGAATGCCATCGCACTGAGCAGCTATGAGTATGAGGTTACAGGATAAATGGCTCCTAGGCAAACTCCTCCTCATCCTGACAATTTCTGGGCTTTAAACACTGGAGTTTTGGCTACACCCTAGACACCCATCTGGGCTTCACAAATATATCAGAGATCAGCTGCAGAAACTGGGGATGGATACCAGCTAGGGATTCACAGATCCTCCAGTGAAGAAGCTGAGAAGGAGAAATGAACAGATGAGGCTGTACAGATCAGAGCGATTCTACAGGGAGCCTGGGCCAAGTCTCATTAGAAATCAAAAGTTCACTCAAAATGGCAGAACATAAATGGAACACTTCAGATGCTCAATTTTAACAAAAAAATATCCAACAATCTCTAAACACAAATAGACTATAGTGATTTTTTTTTTTTCAGATTCAGTTTTGGTTGGCATCTCTCCTGCATGATTTTACAAGCACTTAAGTCCTTAAGAAAAGAATAAAGATAAAATCTTGCTATTTTCAATTCCCAATGCACCTGGTCTCACACTATCATAACCACTAAACAAGGTGCCAGGCTGGAGAGAATCTGCCAGAGTGTGCAAAACCCAAAGCAACCAGGACTGCGGTTATCTCTGTTGCACTTCAAAATCCACTTTCTGATGAAGAATCTTAATATGGAAAATTTCTAAAGATCATTCTTAAGAACATTTTACATCAGTGGTATTAATACAAGTGTTAATTCAACACAGTGACTGAAACCTTAAGTAGAATTCCACATAAAACACAAGCTAATATAAAATACTACATTTATTCTTGTAACACTATTGGTCAAAAATAATAAAGGCCCTGCATGAGAGCATGCAGAAACAAACCACTGTCATTCAAATTTTCAGAAACCTCTCTAGTTTTGAGTTTTTTATTCACTATTCCTAACTAACAGATATATAATCAGTAACTACAGCAGTACATTTTACATCGTGACTTGACTGCTAATGTACCTGATCACTATCTTATCTTAGTTAAAATCCAAGTTTAATAAGAACAGAAAAGTGCTCTCTATGCTAATGCTCAAGAATGTTCTCAAGAACCATGTTATTTTTAAAACAGCTTTAACTCAGACTTCCCAAAGCCCAGCTCAGAATCACAGAATGGTTTAGGTTGCAAAGGATCTTAAAGACCATCTTGTTCCAACTCCTTGGACATGGACATCTTTCCAGGTTTCTCCTAAACCAGGATGCTCAGGGATCTCCATCTAACCTGCCTGGAACACTTCCTGGGATTAGGGATCCACGTCTCTGGGCAATGCTTTGCAGTGCCTCACCACCCTCACAGTAAAGAATTTATTCCTAATTTCTCATCTTAACCTGCCCCCTTTCAGTTTGAAGCCATTTCCCCTCAACCTGTCACTACATGCTCTCATAAACAGTCTCTCTTCATTTTTCTTGTAGGGTCCATTGAAATAATACTACTTAAAGGTAGCTGTCTGCTCTTGAGTTTTGATGCATGAAGGTTCAATAAAAAAAATACACAGAAAACTGAAAAAATGGACAGAAAGAGGAAATGTGACCAAAACTCCTGCATACACTTATTCTATTCAAAAGGCTTTCTAAAATAATCTCCAAGTAAAATAGATCTTTTTGTGTGTTTTTAAGTGAGTGCTCAGAACTTCAATATATTAGCTACTTTTTCAATAATTCATATATACCTAGATATGCATTTGGGGTATGATGGGAAGAAGTGAAGAAAAGGACTTCCTTTACATGCCAAACAGAAAGGAGGCTGGCAGCTAACCTTAAGTTCTTAGACCATAATAGAAACGAAGGGGAAAAACCCATATGCATATGTATGTGACTCTGGCTATTGCAGTCCATCTAAGTCATTATAGCTGTAATTAATTTCCAGCAACAAAAGAAGATACAAAGGGCTACATGTGTATTCTTTATTATACAAGATAATAACTAATATAAAGTCTTTCTTAAATTTACTGTTATCATCTATTAAAGAATAACTAATTTTACAGCTTTCTAATGCGTAGCTCTTAAGCTCTAAATCACTGACCATAACTAATAAGCAGTGTAATAGCGTGAGTATCTGAAGTAAAACCACAGACTGCAATTTTGTTGATTGTAAATCATAATCATTTTAATGCAAAAGCAACAGCAAATCTCTGTAATTACTGGGTGCATTTTGAATCACTTTTATGATTACTGCTCTATACCCATTAAAAATCCAAAACACTGAACTGCACAGGGTATAAAACTAGAATTATGATATACTACAAACTGTAATTGAAACCCATAAATTCCCTTACCAGTATTCAAGTTATTTTGTTGCCATGAATTGCATCCCTGCAAAATTGACTTTACAAACTTTTCTTACTTTATCTAGGGGCAAGGATAGTAGCAGTTGCTTTGAGATATGTAAAAAAAAAATTAAAATCATCAATGGTCAGTTTTGGCACCCCTGCTTGTTTATGTAATACATACAGCTACCAAATTTGCCAATTAAAAAAAACTGTTCTAAGTTCTAGAAGTAAAAACTGAAAAGGTCAGCAGTGGTATACATGCAATTTGGACCTGTAATTAAACACTTCAAGACACAACTTGTAACACCTGGGATAACTTACCATCTACATCATGGTCAAGAATATTCCACAAAGTAGTGAAACACTGTATATAATTTTAAAAAGATAAAACAAAACAAGACGAAACCCAGGAAACAAAAAATAAAATGTTTACGCATCATTTGAGCAATCTCCTGCTCAAATAAAATTTCCTCGGTAATAAAAAGAAAATTGGCTTCTATAAATGTATGCTTTTTTTAGGAGAGGTGGAAAGGAAATCAGAAAAGTTAAATACCTCATAACAGGAAAAGACTTTAATGTTTCTAGAGAAATCAAAGTGTATGCTAGCTAGACATTTCATAAAATACCAGATGAAAAACTCTGAAACAAACTCTGATTCAGACTTAAATGGTGTTAGCAGGAAAGGGATAACAGAATATTTGAGGTTGTGGGCTATTTGAACAAGGAGAGACCAGGAGAGCTTTCCTTGTTTCAGCTATCAGAACAAAGGCATTGAAGAGATACACCTGCTCTTACTGTGCTGTGGGTCTGGGCTATCCCTCAAATGGGGACTGTTCCTGCAATTAATCTCTTCATGCAAGGAGATACACACACCCATGTTGGAGACTGTGCACAGGGCACTGTGTCAGGGTTGTTCTATTGTTACACAATAACCTACTTAAACAGGTCATTAATATTTTCTAAAATATGAAAGCCAAATCTACAATAAAAGTAGGCTGAAAATTAGAAGACAGCTTCTGTTAAAAAAAAACTGAAAAACACTTTTGAGGATCTTGCAGAGCTTCTCTTAGGATGACTGATAGGAATAAACCAGCTGCTAAGTCAGAAAGATTCCTCCACACCTATATACTCGTGACATTGTCTGCTTCAACTGGTCACTGAAGTGTATTTTTGTGCACAATAAAAATTGCTTTTTATTCTGGTGAGGGTTTTCCTCAATTAATGACACTGCAAAAAAACCCAGTAAGAGACAATTTGCAGATCCTTCCTGCAGAGCCTCCAGGGATAGAATTTGACGAGAACAAGGTAAAAACTACACTTTGCCTTTTCTTTTCCTTTCCTCTCTTCACTCTCTTTCCCTTCCCTCCCCACCCACCCCTCCATCTCCCAGCTTCAACACAGTAACTTCTACACGATCAGATTATACATTCTATTCTATAACATCCTATTAGGGGCCACAGTCATGGTTGAAAAAGTATTCTTTAATCTAAAAGCCCCTTTACACAGATTTATAACTTCCTCTAAGTGATTTCCTAATTTCCCCAAAGCTCCAGGCTAGGAGCAACTGCAAAATGTTTCCCCTAAAAGCAACATATTGAACTGTTTGTTTTCAGGAATTGTGTGGTGAAAGTGGGTAACATCAGTATTATTTAAGAATGTTTGCTATTTAAAAATAAACTGTTGAAAACACCAAAGTTCACATAAGTAGATGAATGTGTGGTTCAGCAATTAAGAAAAAAATCTCTAGTATGCTGCAGATTGCCCCCTTCTCATCAAGATCAGCATTTGTGAATCAAAACATATTCAGTCCATTAGATGATAACACAGACAACATTCTAAGACACTGCATGGGCTCCCACTGCATTAAACAGAAGATCTGCTGATTATACAAGTAGGGACTAAGATATACAGCACCACAGAGATGCGAACATGGGGATTTTCTCATTTATCCCTTCTATTTCTCAGGCTTGAAGAAACACAAGAGTGACATTTTTGGCTTTCTTTTCTCTTGCTTGTGCATTTGAACTGTCCAGGGCTTTTCCATGAACTTGATTCCTTCCAGCAGCACATTCTTTCCCCTGATTAAATTACTGTGCAAGGTTTCATTATACCATGCATAAATCCTTTGCAGACTCTGCTTTTGCACACACACACTTCTGTAGCACCTACAGGCGAATCCTGCTCAGGCACAAAGTGTTTGAAGAGGAGAACAAAGTTAACCTCAGTTCCCTCTACCCACCAGAAAACCAGCAGGAGCTGAAACACAGAGGACATAGGTGGCTCTGGCAGACACTGTTAACATCTAGGGGTTAACTCTGTTAACATGTTAACCCATGTAGGGGTTAATAGCTGTGCAGAGGCCCTCACCTACAAGGCTGGGTTTATGATCACAGCATGGGCAGAACTCTAGACTGCATGCAAGGAGATGGGCTGCTGCTCAGCAAGAAAACATGCTACCCTTGCCCAAAACTGGTGGTGGGAGTGACCAAGAGCAGTGAATTTTTGGGTAAAGGAAGATAAAGAAGGTTGAAACAAATGTGTATTGTTGGAACAAGATTTCTATGCTGTACAGAGAATACTTATTAATCCTCCCACATAAAAATGCTTCTGTTTCATTAATCAAAAAGTGACAGGATGTTTAACAGTTAGCCTAGACTTGTCTAGAATTGATTATGTCAACTCAACCTAATTTCTTTGTATACCAGACAAAAAATTGCCACAAAAAAAGGAAATAAGCGAATGCCAAAAATCTTAGCTTCAATATATCTTTTGATGTTGTTTCACTAGACATTTGGATTAGAGAAGCATAGTATAAATCAAAATTTAAAAAATGAGTACAAAATATGAGTAAAATGTATTTTTACAAGCAAAAAAAGAGATATCAGGACAAGTTTTGCAGGGGGCTATCCTCATTAATCACTGGTTTTAGTACTGATTTGGGTAGAGAAATAGAAAAATTTTTAATATCACTAGGCCACATTCAACTAGATAGAGCATTAGTGTACAGAACAACAGGCTTAGACTTCCAAATGGCTTACACTGGAGGGAGAGCCTGGTAAATACAGGAACATTATTCATCAGGGACAACAGCAAGAAAGCACAACTGACCACAAAGCAGTGCATACACCAATGACGTGAACTAAACATCTGGCTCTGCTACCCAAGGTCTCAGGGCCACTTGTGGATCCAAGGCATGAATCCACAGTATCACAAGAGGCTAACAGCCATATGGGGGAAAACAAACCAAATTGTCAACTGCAAAGAGTTATGCCCCACACCAGCAAGGCCCCAATGGGATTCAATGGCCAGAGCCCTTCAGTCCAACAAAGGAGGGGACCAGCTTCGAAGAACCAGAACTGACCTAGCAAGTAAAAACTAAAAGTAGAATTAATTAACCATCTTTATTAGCTAAGCAGGTAGAACTCAGTAACATCCTTGGGCAGCTAAAGCTTGTCACCAGAAGAGAAGACAAAAACATTTATTCTCCATGACCATGGCAGACATGGCAAAAAGTAACAAGCTAAAACTTTCATGGAAGATTCAGGAAAAAAATATATAACAGCAAAGACAGCTTAGTGTTGTCAAACAATTAATAGTCAAGATTAAGATCACCGGTAATGTGACCTTTGAAAAGTTATACAACTGCTTGTCAGTCACCAGTTTCAAAATCCAGAATTGAGGAAAAAAATACTTACCAGTATGTCACTTCTACTCAAAGGTATGGGACAAGTATTTCAGTCACAAAAACCTTCAAGGGTTAGAGCTACCAATTAGTTGAACAGCAGAAGGACATTTAACTCCCTATGTAGATCTGATGTCACATAAACAGAATTATTTTTACAACTCAGGCAACACCCACTTGGTCAAATCTTAGATACCCTGAAAGGGAGCACATGGAAAATGGCTGAACCATTTTCAGTCCTTTTTCTGGTATTTAGAAATACACATTTCCATGCAGCACTACCACTTATTTGTACAGGAGAAAAAAAGAAGCTTATATAAAACTGCAAGAAACATTCTTCAGCTGCAAGCTGTCTAAACAACATCCAGAGCTGTGATTTAAACATGAACCTCTGAAAAAAATATGCTTTTCTTTTCCAATTTTTTCTTGTATTTAAAAGTCACTGACAGTATTTGGAAAGCCAGGGTTTAAATATTCTTTTTACATAGTTTTGGGGATATAGAAAGAAAACATCCTTAGGGTGTTATTAGCATACCCTTTCAGGACTTTTTTTTTTTTCCAGGCTGATGGTCTACATGAGCACAAGCAGTGGGCTCACAGGTCTAAAAAATGTGTGTATTTATCAGAAAAGAAAGCAGAAACCATAGATTCTGAAAAAAAGCAATGGAACATATGGGCAGACAGCCAACAACTCCTCTGAACACTTCCACCTTTAGGATTGACCAGACACAAAAGGAAACCAATCCTACCCATCTCCAAACAAATCCCACCCCTTCACCAATGTCTGAGCGATCTCATCTTTGGGGCATACAGTTCCAGAACAGCATTATACAAATCCACAGTGCAAAAACCCTTCTTTACTAAAGCTCATGCCATCTTTCCAAGTTTTGCTCCTCCAAGGCAGTTTAAGTCTAGGAAGTCACCAATAACTAAAATATGGAATTATTTTTCTTAAATAGGTTAAAAATCCTTTTGAAAGAGATATATAGCATCAGTAGATAATTATATGATCAATTTATTCCACTTCTTGACCTCTCAATATTTATGAATAGCAAAAAAAAAATCTCATTCTTACATTTTCTATTCCCTAACTCCCAGCTGAAAAAATGGAAAACCATCCAGAATTTCACCAGACTGTTTAACAGATTACAACTTCAGGGCCTTTAAACTGGAAAAAAGAAAAGGAGTGGGTGGGCATGGGGGGAGGGGAGAGTTGGGTGAGAGCGAGAAAGAAAGAGAAAAAGGCAAGCAAGGAGAAAACAGAGATACAGATTTATTTAACAGCATTTGGCTGACAACATTAAGCATGGTGGGGAGGAGCACCCACAATCTCAGCAGCTCATTCCCAGGAAAAGGGACTTTACCAGCTTGTGAAAATAGCAGCTAATAAAAATATGTTTTAAAAACTATTTAAATCTAGGCAAGATTTCAACCAGAAACCATAATGGTTACATTTTTTATTTAGTACTTTGAAAGCACAGTTGTAGCTCCTTGGTAAAATCCTCAGTTCATTCCCAACAAAATCAATAGCAAAATTTCCACTAACTCACATGATGGGAGTAATGGCCACAGCCTACAAACCTGACAGAATCTAGTGTAAATATGCTTTTAATTTGAAAACCCTACTATAGAAAAGAGAACTGATCACACTTAAACTGCAGAAATTTCCACTTCTACCTAAGACCTATTTACCCAGCATCATACTATTACATATTCTGCAGGTCTCACCTTCAAGCAGCTAATGAGCAGACCACAAGAAAGTACAGCAAGATAAAAATTCAATTTTGTAATCTGTTCAGGTTTTAGTTTCAAGGGTTTTTTAAATGCTTTTAAATATTCATATATGCCCTTAAACCCATGTAATATTAAACCCATAAATATTTCTCTGTTAGCTTATTATTTTCCATGAGATAAACATAACCACTAGTAGATAATTACTAATCAGGTACCTATCTGAAAGAGTCTAGAGAAAATCAGGATGGTTTTTTTTTTTGGTAAATGGAACACTTAGCAATACAAACACATGCTAAAATAAAGGAAGACAGATCAAAAAGAGAAGAAAGGGGAAAAAAAAGGGGTAGCAGAAAAAAAAAAACTACCAAAGAGCACATAAGTTCTCAGAGGGGGTCTATAAAGTAGCAAGGTGCTAGTGATAGCAACTGAGTCATTCTGAAAGTCATTTTTGGGATGCCAACTCTAAAAATTTAGAGCAGAATTTAGATATCATTATTCATTTGAAGGCAAACCAAAACTAGAACTTAGCTAGAAGTAACACGTGCAAACTTTCAATTAGACAACTATGAAATGAAAAACTATCAGGTACATGAAGCATATATTCATACTGCACAAACTATCAGCAAAAACAACAACAAAAGGAAGACTTTAAAGTTAGAATGTGCTAAGTAAAAGTATCACATTGTTCTTGTCTAGTTGTATGGCAAATTCAAATTAGAGAAAGACAGTTTTCCATTGCAAACATGACAAGAGATACAAGGAGAAGAAAAGAAAAATAAGCTCTTGAAATTCCTTCACTACCTTCACCTTGAATTTAATTCATATTCACTGTAAGTACAAAGCTGCTACTTATTATTGAGAAGGTGATACTCATTTCCTTGTCCCTGTAGGAAGAAATATACTCAGCACAAAGGAATTTCTGCCTTATTTTCCAAAATGAGATCAATAATATTAACTATTACATCAATTTCAGCCACTGAGAGGTCTATAAAACAAGCTATATAAAAACCTACGCGAAACCATGCTTCTTCCAAACCCATCACACACAAACAGACAAAGGATATACAGCAATAGCTTATTTCACAAGAGACACCATAGGAATTGACTTAATGAATCCAGTGGTTGCATAAGCAGTTCTTTTTAATATACACAAGTTAAAAATACAAATTTTCTTTTAAATGTGTTTCCAGCTCTATGATGAAACAATTCCTTAGGGAAATACCTCAATCCTTTACAACTTCTCATAGAGGTGAATTAATACCTGCTACTGAAGACTCACAGGAAAGACACCCAATTTCATAAGCAATACAATGTTTTATAAAAAGCACAACACCCAAAGCAGTACATACTTGCTACAGTATCAGCCTAAGACAACCTTCACAAGAGATTCACACCACCTCTTATTATGATAATCCCTGCTTTCAATGGCATGCATAAAACTTACCTATGACAAGAGTCATTGCAAGCAAAACTCCCTTGAAAACATACTCCCACACAACTCAAGGTTATGCAGTGCTACTCATATTTATAGAAGTAAAGGAGCACTGAGGCCACCAGCCTGGGAGCACTTAGGAGCAAGCCTGGCTCAGCTGATTCCCATCACTGCCTGATAGCAAATAAGCTCCCTTCCTTTCACTTAATGGCAGATGCACGCCTTTCTGTCAAAGAGAACAAAAAAATTTCCTGGGGAACTATTGCATCACGACCCAAAACACTACTGAAAAGAGAATTTTTCAACATTGCTTCAAACTAGGAGGTTTTAGAGCACAAGCATGAGAAATATTGAAGAATTTTGCCTTAACCTTTGCTAGAGAAACAAATGTTACTTCTTGAAGAGATATAAAATGAGTGACTGTGGGGTTTGTTTGGTTTTGACATTACTGGCAATGACACATACACATTTTATCACTTCTAATCATTGGCCCTATGCAGTATGTCCCTACTGTGTGTAATTTTTAGAGCTGGACAGAAACCAGCTAGTGGTATTCTTGTCTAACTTCCTCTTGCTCCATCCTACTCCACAAACTACAGAGCATTATTTTTAACACTGTGCAAATAGTAAGTGCATGTGAAAATGCTCTCTCTGAAACACTCTCTTGGCAAAATCTTATTTAGAAGTTATCACAGTAAAGTCCAATAAGTTTTCTACACATGAAAACAGCAGGTTAAATCAAAATTACTCTTGTTTTAGTCCCATTTCCTTTTTTTTTCTGTTTTCTCTTCTTTTAAATGTTAATACCTTAGAAGGAACAAATCTTTTTGGTTAGCAATTTCAATTTCCACCATTAGTTTCTACAAGTTAGTGTCTTAAAATAAGATCCCCTTCTGACGTTTGGTATGATGTGAGAAAGAATACAGATTCAGAGACTGAAATAGCCATTTTTCTTATATTTAGGTTGAAATTTTTACCGTAGGAACCAGAACATGAAGACCTATGATAGTCTTGATGATTCTTTATTCTGGTACTTTTCATTCCCTAACTGCAGAAAAAACTTTGCTAAACTAATTACTGGATATTTAGGGGGAAACCTTAACTATGAGGCAAACAAGAGGTCAGAGACGCATTTGTATAAAAATTCTTAATGCAGTACAATACAAGCAGTTACAAGTAGAAAAGGTTCAAATAAAATCTCAAGAAAAACATTTTGGCAAACAAAAAACAACAGGACAAGAATTCAGAGATGCTGCAATTAGAAACAGTTATTATGATCATACTATTAGAACTAGAAAATTATGTAAAAAAGAAAGGCCTTTCAAAATTTTTGCACTGAAGGCATTTTGTATTGAGGTTACAACTTACTTATTTTTTTAAGAATACATTGAGTCCTGCTTCAAAAAGACCAAATCAGTCCCATACAGCAGTTCAAAAGCTATTATACATCTTCCTTTTCCTAGATCAGTCCCTTCTTTCTGCCACAAAACAGGGGCTGGAGGGACTTCAGATGACTGCTGCTTGTGGCGGTTTTAAGACTGAAATTTTTAACATCAAAGTTCAGAGCTTTCATTTATGAGAACAATCTGGGTTCAGCCACCTGTGTAAGTCAGTGGGAAGGCAGCTGGGGACACTGAGCACAATGGGTAGAGAAGTGATCGCCCTGCTCTCCTGAGTGAAAGTTTCTGTTCTCATTAGAACAAAAGAGAGGAGAGAGAAGGATCCAAATAGCAGCCTGAGACACTGGGCAGCAGGAGAGGGAGGTGGAATGAAACTCATACAGAATGCACATTAGGAGAAAAAAAATGTTATGGAGACCAAAGACAAAATATGTATATTCTTAGGTGGGAAAAACATTCTTTTTAGGGAAGAAGATAATGTATCTTGAGGCAGATTTTGGGGAGATAATTTAGGAGAAGTCAGGGAATGTGTAGCTCTGGGGTACACAGAAGGCTCTGGGAAGGGCTGGGAAATGTGGAGCCCAAAGACAGAGGTACCACTTCCAGCAAACTTCTCTATCCACAAACTCAGGGTGCTGATGCAAAAATGGCACACACTCCTAGTTTTGTCTGGAGGTTGTTTTGTTATTTCCTCTAAGGAATATATTTATTAAGCTTTTGGTTTATACTGGCTTTTGGCCTTCTTCACAGCATGAATAGCCTAGTTACAGAACTCAGCCACTGAAGCTCTCAATGCCTTTTTCTCCCAATAAAAATATTTCCTTCTGTGCATGTGAAAGCATGGCCAAGTGGCCACTTAACTAACTCTGGGGAAAAAAAACAAAACAGTACAAGCTTCCCTTAGGCCCTGACTGAAAGGCAAGCAGTTTTTTTCCAGCTTTTCAGCTTTCTTAACCAGGCCTAGTTTACTGTGTATTTTTTGAGGCACAGACATCAGAATCAGACTTAATTTCCCCAAAAGATTGACATCGTATGCAGTGATAACACCACATGCCTGCATCAGGGTGTGTTTCCTCAAAACTAATGCAATTATTCTGCAAAAAAACACAAACGTGTAGAAGACATACATTTGTACCTGCTTATAAGGTTTATTTGCCATATATTATTGCTATTTCTCCCTGATTTTAAGTTACTGAGAGGACAGCTGTAAACAACTATGTTAGTTTCAACCGACACACATTAGTGGAGATTTCAGAGAATATTTACCAAACATTTATTGTTCGAATATTGCCAGATATTTATCAAATATTTATCTAGCACAGACCTGTAAGATATATGTTCAAAAGTCTGTCTCACTACTGTTTGAGCTGTTAAAGGCGATACTTAAAGATTTGAACATTTCTAATTTTTTTTTTCTACTACTGTTGTATTTACCATTCTAAACTCGTGTAATCCTGTTCTTGTCCACCACCACAATCATAGCCTGTAAGGGTATGTTTGTTATATCTGATGTAAATGTGAACACCTCACTCAAAAAGCAGCATCAAGTGAAATCCCTGGCAAAACCCCCACTGACTTCACTGGGAATGAGACCAACTGGAAGAACTGGGCTCCCACGAGAGGCATGAATCACTGTCATTCCCATCCTGCTGAGTTTGTGGGAATGAAGATGAGATACTCTTTGAAGGCCCTTCTACTTGCGTTTCACGTGACACGCCACTTCTTTTTGTTTTGCAAAATCATAAGGAAAGGTTTTTTTACTATCTGAAAGTAACAAACTGAAGAGGCTGGATGAGTCACTGGAGACAGCTTTGGGCCAGCTTGGCTCTCAGACTGCCAGAGTCATGGAAGGTTCACCCGAATCTATCCTTCCTGCTTGCACAGCCATTCCCAAAATAACGTGGCAGTGCTAAACATAGCCACGCTGTGCTCTTTTAATAAAAGACGATTCCTGCAGGGTGCACAAGCCACCACATTTGTCAAGATAAGCACATCAATATGAGATGTCATATTAGCCTAGACAAAGAGATTGAACAGATAGCTTTGTCAAACACCAAGCAGAGGGGCTCATTCAAACTGACAAAGCAAGAAATTCAAACGTTGAACCTACATTCTAGTATTAACACATTCCATCCTCTTCTGCTGTAGCAGAGTCTCAAACCAGTAAGTGAGTTCCTGTAAGTGATATCATAAATTTATTCCTAATCTACAGTAATAGTATTCCTGTCAATTCAACCCTCTCTGCTGTACTTATCAAAAATTCCATAATGGCTGTTAGTATGTTTCAGGTTATGTTTGGATCTATACACTTTAGTGGATAGGGACCCTGCAGAATGGCATATGCACACAGGATATAACTAACATGGAGAATTAACGAACATAACTAATTGCCATGCAGCCATGCCACCAGTTATTCCTTGATCACTTTTCTGTTACACATAAGGAAGCTTACTCTTAATCCTAAAGCAATAGACAAAGACACTGCACCAGTGGGTCCTCATCTGTCTAAAATCTGTCATGACTTTAAACAAATTATTCAATTCCATGTCAGAAATCAAGGACACAGCTGCCCATATTATGGAATATGTGAGATATTCATATTGGTCATATACAAAACTAGAAACATGGCTCACAAGATTACTTCTTTGGTGAAAAATTATCTTGGGTTTTTTTTTTTTTATTCCACATGTGTAGCTGTGTGTATGGGCTTAATCATCCTACACATGGCAGAGGCAGAAGCTATGGGGGTAGGGTTATCAACATAAATATTTTCTTTAAAATGCATTTACACTTCAGAAAGACTTAGGATCACCAAAGTTCCTTAAAACAAGACAGGTTATCAGTATGTGGAAGTGAAACTGGTAGACAGATTTTTGTCACACCCTTGAGGTGCAGTATTTACACAAAACCCCACAGTAGGTGGGAAAAATCAGTTCAGCTTTGCACTACAGAGCTCTGACTGAATCAAGACCTTTGGGGGAAGGAAAAAGCCCTCAAGAAACTACCAGAGGCTAGGCATTTCTCTTTTGGCAGGAAACTTTAAGTTTAGCTTTTCCTTCAAACTTAAGAGACTTATGGAGGATGTAGGAAGGATTCCCCTTGCAGGGCAGCTGCTCAGTCCCACACAGCTCCTCTGCCAGCCCACACCTCGATTAGAGCTCAGAAATTACTCTTAACACAATTGTGGAAAGGGGGCAAAGAAGCTGTGGAGTTGATACTATTCTCTCTCAGAACTCCACCTGTAATGTACCCTAATGAGATCTTTCTTCCCTCTTAACTGAAAAATAATAATATCCATGAAGATTTGCATTCAACATTTCCAGAGGAGATTGAATACACTTTAAAATATTCAGGAACAATTCAAATGCAAATACAATATAATACTGTATTGTTCACATTCTGCAACATTTTGCTTTAATGGGCTGATTGAAAGATCTTTTCCAGTTTGTTTTTTGTGATTTTAATAAACTGGGACTTTGAAACAGCTGCCAAATATATGAGGTGCTACATTTTCTTTAAAAGAAAACAGAGTTGTGAAGTCAAAGGCAAAATCAGTGGTATCTTATATAAAATACTTTTTCACTTCCTGAACATTGCCTGTAGCTTTGCTAATTTATTGCCATGAAAATATTGTTACTACTTAATGCACTAGTACTTCTGTCAATAGGCAGCTTTCCCCAAGGCATATTTGAGAACGCTCTGCTAATCAGAGTTGATGCAGTTATTCTAAAGCAGCCAGGTCTTTAGAAAAAGGTTCATGTTTAATTCCAGTACAGGTGAGTGTTGCCATTTCTTCAAAGCACAATGTTTTTAATTTGCTGAATTCACTTCTGTAGAAATCTAAAGTACTGATTACATTATCCAGCCCCAGCTTGAACCAGTGTATTTCAAAGCAGTATTGCTGGCTTCTTTACATCTTACAACTTAACTTTCGTGAAATATTCCTCATTTTGTAGTGGCAAGGATTAAACAAAGACTTAATCAGAACCACAAATCTGTGCTATATTATCAGCACATAACTTAAAAAGAATGTGTTTGGGTGTTTAAGCAGATACTAATTTGGATCTGACATTTTACTTTTCTACATCTGCTTGAACTCTTGAGATTATGATCTCATGCATCTGAATTTTTAGTGTTTGTTTTCCAAGCATGCTGATAATCATGAAGAGCACAGTGAGTGACAATGAGGTCACGTACACACACATATGTGACACTACAGTTTTATTCTCTCTAATAAATACTGAAATCTCCATGACTATAACTTTACTGAGGCTAAGCAAATAATCTTATTGGTGTGGGAGATTTAATGTATGTATGTTTTTAATGTACTTTCACTTCTATGCAGACGAAAAATTGAATAAAGTTCTTCAAGAAATAGGTCAGGCCATTTATTTCAATTAGAAATAATAATGAAATTACCGTAAACTATTAAATGTCACTTAATCTATATTCAAGATAAATAGAGTACTAAATTTCTCTTGGCATGTTCCACAACAAGGTACCCTACTTGTATTTTATTGATAAAATTGAATGCTTCTCTCTTCCACAGTGACATTTAGTGACTTTACTCCTTCTCAAATCAGCATGGACATTATCCATTTTGGCACAAGCCCACCAAAGAAGTGGTTTTGTGTAAAGTTGATGACTATACATCTCAGATCCCACTGGTTCAGATCAGTGCTGTGTTTTATTACATTCATCTTCACTGTATGCAGGGGGTCTGCTCATGTTGGTTTCCTTCTGCTGTCAATTCATTTCCCAAAACTTCTAGGGGTGAAAGACTTTTAAAAGTCTTTCTACATTGTGCATAATTCACTTCCTAATTAACGACAGAATTATAACCATCAAAGATAATTTTTTGAGCAGATATTTCAAGATGACAAGATCTTTCACTTGGCCATGGGCTCTTTTTTGAAGGGCATTCAATCCCATCACCTCCACAAGAAATTTCTTAGACATGGGAGACTCCTAAGGCTACCAGCCAGCAATAGCAAGCTTGGTGAAAAAAACTAAAACAAAGCTTTGAGTACTATGGAGCATTACCAGCATGGAATAAAATCTGACTCCTTTGGAATTCTCCTCAGTTAGTTATCTTCCTGGGTTTACCTGAAATACACACAGGATACAATGTAAGGAGGTGAGGCCTCATTCAAATTCTCCATGGAAATAATCAAGATGGCTTATGATAATTCTCTGTGTCTGAAGTCACTCACACACATGGCTTCAATTCCAAGTCTGCACGTCTTTTAAGGGATTTATATTAAGCTCTGCTAAGTGGCTGTTAGCCATTTCTGCTGACTGAAATCAAACTAAGTTAAACTAAAATTTACCATAGCCATAGATTTCTATCCTGCCCACTCTGTTGTTCCACCTTTCATCCGAAACTACAGCAAAAAGGAAAGACAGCAAAAGGATGCTTTTAACATCTCCACAACTACACACAATAGTAATTTTTGATCTTTTGACATGTTTACAGCTCAGCCATCTAGCAAAAGACTCTGAAAAAGCCAGAGGAGCAACACTTCATTTCTCAGGGATGTTTCAAAATAAAACACCAAATCTTGCTTGAGAACTTCTTAACCAAGTCCAAGAAGTGAAATGCATATACAAATGTACATGTACATACATATACACACCAGCAGGCTCCTCCTTTCATAGATATTAAGTTCTATGCATAGATATTAAGAAAAAATGGCATTCTCCATGTAAGTCATGGAAGTGGAAGACTAGTATGCAGCTCAGCACAACCAGAAATGCAAAGAGATATTGAATAGGTCAATGGTGTAGTGTCTCACTCCAGAATGTCCACATGACAAGGATGAGTGGTAAATGTATACCAAAAAACCCATGACATAAACTTCAAGTTGATTCTTCAATCCTGTGTGCTGCAGAAAATACATTCAATTTTTTGACATGCAGAATCTTGTATATTCTACATATGCTGTATGTTCTATATAAAACTCTAATGCTTAAATTATACCCATAATTTTCTCAAGTTTGGCTTTATTGGATTTTTTAGGTTTTGTTGGGTTTTTTTTAAGAGATGCTGCTATAATATGGCTCTTTCCCAAATGCAAAAATACAGTATTTCATGGCTTTTGCTCTAAACAACATCCAATGAATAATGTACAGTGACACAATCTTCTGCTATTTACTTTAAACCATTTTGGAGATAGATTGCTACAGTGGGTGGCATTCAGAATAATGCATGTTGAGCAACACACACTCAAATCTTGCCAGCTTTATGCTTTCTTACAACATGCTACAATGTGAAATGATTCACACTGAGAAAAGTTTTTTCTGGTATTGTAAAAAATGATGTTATATGCATTTATTATCCAAAATAAATACATTGACACCACAGCCTGAAAAAAAACCCTAGGAAAGTAAGCTTTGTTTCTCTTTGTATTTCAAAATATTACACTTAGATTTTAAAAAATTAACGCTGAGTGATGCTTTCTGTGTAAGTCAAGCTTGTTCTGACTGTTAATCCACATTATTATCAGACCCATCAAATTAAAATAAAGTGAGCTAAAGAAGAAACCAATGCCAAGGATTTGAATTGCCTTGATGTCATACGCTGGCATCTTATAAATTTTACAATTCCCATGGAAAAGTATCATAGAATCATTTAAGCTGGAAAAAGACCTTTAAGACCACTGAGTCCATCCATTACCCTGTACTGCCAAGTCTGCCACCAAACCATGTCCCAAAGTGCCACCTCTACACCACTTTAAAATACCACAGAGATAAGGTAGATGATCCGCTTGGAAAGACTGAACTGGTAACTAAGAACACACAAAGTCAAATGGAAGAAGTGAAACATAGCTGTGGAGGTGGTAATGTGGAGCAGCTACACTGACAAGCCATAACTTCCATGGAATTTCTTTTATATCAAACATGTAATGGTAATTTCAATCTAATGATGTGTTACTCCAAACCGTGGGGGGAAAAGAATCTCTGCAAAATGACACAGTAACTTTTGGAAGATGCTGTACTTAGACCATATGTTCATGAGTGTTAAATTTGACATAGTGTCTCTTACCATGTTCTCAGCCAGAAGCTCAGGAAGAGGGAATAAATAAATATCCCAAACCAGACAACTGTGCTGTACTTGAGAAGTGACTATGGGCCTCTGTCACCGAGATGTTAAAAAATTGGAATACTGAAATTTGCAGTTATATTATCTGCACCTTCACAATGTTATCCAAGTTGAATTTTACCCATTATCCTCACAGCCATGTCCAAGAGAGCAGATAATACATTCTCAATTTTAATTCCTCAAATTGCTGTAAACCCAGACTTGCAGCCCTCCCCTTCACCTTGCTTCTGTACATTCATAAGCATTTCAGAGAGAAAGAGAACCCACAAGTTCAAGGTCAACATCAACTGCTCAGTCTTTCTGAAAAATGAGACTTCAAATCATTGAAGAAAATATAGGCAACTTGGGTCATCAAAGTACTCTGAAGCACTTCACCCTGAACTCTTAAACCCCCATGCATTATAATACCTTTGCTTCTTTTGCAAAAAATTTTCTTCTTCACGGTATTATTAATTTTATTCTATTGTTTTACTTATTCTGCATATTACATTTTCAGCAGGAAACCTACCAAAAATTTCAGACAAAACAATTTCAAACTTCCAAAACTGGTGAATGTTACATTATAACCTTTTCAAAAGATAAGAATTAGGTAAGCATTGAGGCTTCATCAGCCTGGAATGGACTCTACTGAGATGTACCCTTTTCTGTCTTTCAGCAGATTGTGCATCCTGGAGACTGACTGACCTGTGCTGGAGCTTGATGAATAGTTTTGACATTCACCATCATCTTCCAGCAAATAAATCCAGGCAACAGTTGGGTTCAGCTGCTGGAGTTCTTTCTCCAACCAGATGACTTGTTGTTTCAGGAGTCATTTCACCAACAGAAACTGACTAAAACAGGACCACTAGCAAAAGATGAGAGAATCCATCCCTCTTGAACGCAATGGGAAAGTTTTACAGAAAACACAAAGAAACGCCCAAACAATTAAGACCATCCTGTCAATTTCCACTTTCCCACCTCAAACTAAACCAGACTAAAAGAAATGGTTAATTAAAAAAAAAGGAAGGTGAAACCAAAACACAGCACCATGCCGTACCACCAGTGCCAAAAAGTTCTGGTGGATCTGACCTTTGTTGGCCCCACTACTCTTAACACCTTGCTGGTGCTCAATCCCTACCATATTCCCCTCCAAAACGCTACAGTGGAGAAACTTAGCACCGGTACATGGCAGAGGCGGGACCAGCCCCTGCTGGACCCCCCATCTCCAGCCCAGCCGCCCCGCTACTCCTCCACGCCCGACAGCCACGGCTCCTCCCGGAGTGGCGGCCGGCGGGGACCCCCTTACCTTGTTGGAGTAGGGCGGTTTACTCAGGTTGATGCCGTCGCGGATGAGCTTGTCCCGGATCATGATCTTCAGCTTCAGCCGGGGGTAGGCGACCAGCCCCCCGCCGCCGGCCGCCCCCCGCCGCCCGCCGGGCCGGGCCCTGGGGGCCGCCCCCCGCCGCGGCTCCTGCGGCCCCCCCGCCCGGCGGGGACAGCGCCCGGCGGGGGCGGGCGGCGGCGGCGGCGGCTCCAGGGTGAAGTAGAGCCCCGCCGCCCTCTCGTCCGCCTCCTTCAGCCGCCGCACGGCTTCGTGGATTCGGCGCCGGTGGTGGGGCACGGCCACGCCGATGGCATCCAGGTCCGGGTCGCCGATCTGCTTGCAGACCTCCAGGTCGTCGTAGCCATTATCGACGAAGGACTCCGCGTACTGGGGGAGCTGCAGGGTCTTCAGCCACTCGTAGACTATGTTGGTGCACATGCTGGCTCCAAAATAATAACGATTGCAACTTTCAGCACTGAAGCCAGCCTCCCCCTCTCCACTTCTCGCCAAAAGACATAAAGCCACAGAAACTGCGATGCAAGTAAGAGGTCTCAAAATCAAGGTCAAGAAAACATCCACCAGGAAAAGAAAAAAAAAAATCCTTAAAGCAGATCAGTAGGGCACCGCAAGCACTGCTGACCGAATCCCTTCTGCTTAGTCCTCCTCTTGTACCGAGTTGTACCGCTTTCTGCCACCGGAGAAGGGAGGCTCGGACTGGAGAGAAGCAAAATATAAGGGTGCATCCCCTAAAATCCCAGGTCGCTGCTGCACAACATCCACCCACTTTCTCTGGAAGTAATTCGCAGACGCTGTCTTTTTTTCTTCTTCTTCTTCTTTCTTCCTTTCAGTGTTAGTTTCTGTTTCTGCTTCTGTCTCACCTTCCTGCGCTCTGTCGTATGATGAATCTGTCTGCTGTAAGTAGCTGCTTTGGTACACGATGGTGTCGGGGGAGAGCCGAGCGCAGGATCCCGCACCCTCGCCCAGCGTGGGCAGGGGTGCCGGTGTGCAGTGCGCTCCTCTCCCGTGCCTCTCCCAGCAGCGGGCGCACACGGCGGCTTTTGCTTTCCTTTTAAACGGCTCTTTTCGGATTAGGAGCAAAACAGAGGAAGGACCAAAAAAAAAAAAAAAAAAAAACCCTAACAAATCCCACTCACTTTTCCGAGTTACTTTCCCAGTTTCCCTTCATCCCCGTAATGTTAAATGCGCTTCGCTGGCAGCGAGACCAGAAACTGCTTTCCAGCCCCAATTTCTCCTCTCTGATGCCGGCGGTGCCCTCCTGCCCCGGCGGGGCAAGCAGCCCTACGCCCGGCCCGCACAACTTTCCCCGCGATTCCCTATCTCTGCTGGCGCTCCCGCCGCTCTCCGCAGCCGCCCTGGGGAGGAGGCGGCGGCGGCGGGGCCGTGCGGGCGGCCGGCGCTCCGTGCATCCTCCGGCGGCGGCGGATGAGCCGATCTGCGGCAGGTCACCGGCGCTGCCCCCGCCTTCCCCGGATGCCGCCGGATACCCTTCCCGGCCAGCGGTACCGGAGCGGTGCTCCCCGCCCGGGTCCTCCCTCTCCTCTACCCCGGAGGCGCCTGATGCGCCGCCCGCAGATCTCCTCCGGCTCCTCCCGGTGCGGCTTCTCCCCGCTCCTCCTCCGCGCCCGCCACCCCGCTGCCAGCCCCCTGCCCCGGCTCTCCCCCAGCCCTTTCCAACTTTCCCTGCCGGCAGCCCGCGGTCCCTGCCGCCGGCCGCTCGCCGGCCCAGCCCGACCCGCCGGGGGCGCGGGGAGGCGGCCCGGGGGGCAAGGCAGCCTGGCGGGGCAGCGGCTCGGGGCTGTCGCCGCTCCGCGGGCTCTCCGCAGGGCTTGCCCGTCCCCGTTTTCCCCGCGGCAAGGGAACGCCGAGGGGGGCACGGCCCGGGGAGCTGCCCCCCAGCGCCCTTGGGACACCCGGACCGACGGCGGCGCCGGCTGCCCCGCGGGGACAGCGACCTTGGTGGGTCGGAGGGGCGCAGAGCGGTGCCGTCCCGGCAAGCGGCGCTGCCCCGGGCACGGCGCGGGCAGGCCGGAGGCGCCGGGCCCGCTCCCTCCGCGCCGCCGGGGCCGCCCGGGGCCGCTGAGGCGCCGCCGGGGCCCTCGAACGCCGGGCTCGCAGCGCCCCCGCCCGGCCGCCGGGGGAAGCGCCGCCAGCCCGGCCCGGCCCGGCCCCGGCGCTGCCCCTGAGCCAGCCCTCAGGGCCTGAGGCGAGGACCCTCCTGACATTTTCATTCTGAACTGCTTGGAACTTGTTTTCCTGCCAAGATCCGTCCTCATGCCGGCTCGGGGGAGCTGGGGACAGGCGGTGGGGCACCCGCCAGCCTCCCGCAGCACAGGGGTGCCGGAGGAGGGGCACCCTCCTCCGGTTTTGTTATTTGGCGGGGGGACATTATTCGCAACGGGAAGACTTTTTTGAGCAGAGTTAGGCGCACATTTGTCCTCAGGCTTCGTGTAGCTCGCCACAGGATTGCGCAGCACAGCGGCGTTCTCGCAGAAAGCATCGCACTGCAAGGTGTTTTGGAAGGGTTAGCTGCTCACCAGCGGTTAAAACGCAGCCTCTGGGTATAAAGCCTAGGGATCACAGGTTCATCTGCTAAAGGGGAAGAAAAGGAGAAAGAGAATTTTACTCCTTTAAAAATCTTCTTACATACTCTTTTTTTAATTTATTTTTTTATTTTTTCTCCCTGAATCTTATTTTCCTTCCAGATCACATAATATGTCAAACTCTGTTCTCAGCCCACAGACAGATTGATGCAGCAATTATCTTCTCTTCACAGACCTGGTGAAAGACTGACAGCACCGGCAAAACTAGCAAGGAGGTTCTGTGATCTGGATCTGGAACTGATGGTATGAGAGGCAGGAAATCTGACTGATGCAGGCCCTATTCATCAGTCTTGTTGACAATACATACTGAATTACATTATTTTATGTGTGCATTTTGGAAGGGTCTTGAAAGGCTTTTCAGATATTGCAAATGTTTTGATTCCGATGTGCTTGGTGAAAGGGTAAGGCCCTTCTGATGGGGCTGCAGGAGGAGAAATGGTGTATTCCCATGGGACTGTGGAGGCTGGCGAGGTTACAACATTGTCAGCCTCTCTGGTGGTTTGGCACTGATTTTGGTTTCACAAAATTAAGTCACCTATCATCAAATATAGTAAAGTTTTATGGGACTTTGAAACAAAAAGGACTTTGTGGGACTTTGAAACAAAAATAAACAACAATAGAGAAAAAGAAAGACAA
This sequence comes from Passer domesticus, assembly GCF_036417665.1. Taxonomy (NCBI): domain Eukaryota; kingdom Metazoa; phylum Chordata; class Aves; order Passeriformes; family Passeridae; genus Passer; species Passer domesticus. The sequence continues at coordinate 66,552,594 of NC_087476.1, read as the reverse complement.
TCAGAAGTCAAGGAAACAAAAGACTGGTCTACCTCACCTCAACCCCACAGAGAAATCTGGGGCAAATCTTTGTGAGGACTTACATGAGATTTGGGTGGGTAGTTAGAAGGAACGTTCCTCAGGGTTGATACTAGTGCCAGCACTGTTCATCATTGTCACTGATGCTCCCAGTGCCAAGGTGAAATACATAGTCAGGGAGTTCCCAGACAACACCAAATAGGGAGGAGGGTAGTCAGTATGTTGGGAAGATAATTCAAGAGCAAAGAAGAAAGAAGGTCAAAAAATGGCAGAGCAGAAAATGGAGGCATGTTTTGATTGGTAATAGCAAATTCAGTTTGACGAAGTCCTTTGTGTGCTTTTTATTAACTGCAGTGACATTATTCAGGAACACTTAGAGTTGTTTATTTTTTCTACATTCAAGATTTATTTGATTTTTTGACACATTAAGGAAGAAGCATGGGCATTTGCTCTGGATACCCTCTGCTGTTCAGTGTTTTAAGTCATACACTCACATATTTGATGGTCGAAAAAAACTAGACAAGAACACAAACACTTAGAACTGAGTATTCACATAGTGGATGAATGAAAACAATTCCAACAAGATATTTATAAAGGTGTTCAGGTAGAACAGGAAACTCAGATTCACACAAAGAATGAGTACCCCATTACTATATTGCAAAGAATAATGTGCAGTGAATGAGTGGAAACTAATATTTCTGTGATTTTTTTTTAAAGAAGAGAGCCAGACTCTAAAATATTTCTCTAGGGCTTCCACTGGGGAACAAGGTGAATAATTCACTGGAACTCCTCATACACAATGGCAAATGTTTGCAGAACCAGGCTATTAGTTCAGGTAAATAGAGCTATTTATACTTGTGTGTAAATGTTGCCATTATTTGACTGTACATGGTATACATTGGCAAAGAGTTCAAAGGAAATAACAATGACAGCTTTGAATGTATCCAGCGTCTTACCCCAACTGTTAATCTTAAAAAACATATAGCAACATAACTGAGCATCTAAAGGAAGATTTGACCATGTAAACTCTGCAGAGAAATAAACTTAGAACTTCAAAAACTGGTATACATCATGTCAATTCCCACAGCTGTACTAACTCTAATGGAAAGTACTGTCCATTAAGTGTTCTGGAGATTGACTTTTCCTCATTAAAAAATCAGATGGCCATTATTTAAAGTACTCTTTCATAGAAGATTAGGAAAATTTAGTTTGGAGAGGACCCCTGGGAGTCACCTAGGCCCATACCCCACTCAGAGCAGACCTAATTGCAAACTCTGATCACTTTGCAGACAGGTTTGCCCCATTGACTTCTGAAAATCCACAGGGATGGAGGTTCCCCAGTCTTTCTGGGTGGTCTCTTCCAGCACTGACCTACACTCACCATGAAGAATTCCTTCCTCTTGTCTGGTGAGAGCAGTTGTGACCTTTGTCTCATGTCCTTTTGCTGAGCACTTCTAAGAATGGTTTGGCTCTGTCTTCTCCATGGCTTTCCCCACAGGCAATGAAAGACTGCAGTGTGATCCTCTTTGCCTTTTCATCTATAAGATAAATAAACCAAGTGCTCCTAACCTCTTCTCATATTTTGTCAGCAGACAAAAACTTGAAAACATGTTTGTGAGGTATGTAAGTAAAAGTTTTATCACAGAAAAGACAAACAAAAAAAGAAGACTAATGAGAAAATTGCAATCAGGAATTTATCTGAAATTTAAATGTAAAAATAGAACTGTTTACCAAACAGATTTATCACTTAGAATTTTATATAAACAAAGCAATGTTTTAATTAGAAAGGAAACTTGAAAATATACAAAAACATGACCCCACTCTAAATTTACTCACCATGTTTGTAATAATGCTCACTGAGACTATACAACAGGGAATCTGAAAAAATCTAGTTGATTAAATATCCATTTTTCTTTGTTGTGAATATAAAATTTGGATTTGAGAGTGTATTTTAAACAGAAGAGTTACTTTATTTACTGTGACTCTCCTTTCCTGTAACAATTTACAGGCATTAATTTCAGTTCTCTTTTTAATGAGGTAGATTTCATCAGAACAATTCCATATCAAGAATTGTCTAAAAATTATCCTCTTTTTTCCTTAGTAACAGAAAGAAAATGTATAACAGCCCAACTGCTTCCACATACTAGCAAATTCCCCATTAGCCAGTCAACTTCAAACACTTTATTTTTGGTGTCACAGCCCATGAGAAGGTAAATGGGCTTGCACAATTTTTACCTGCTTGGCCTTTTATAACAAAGACTCTATCCTGAAAGAAAACAAAATTATCCTAAACCAAAACAAAATTTTTTTTACTATTTTACCAGCTGCTGACAGACACCTATTTTCATAAAGCAATGGTTCCCTGTAATAATTCAGGGTGGGTTTGTCTTTACAAACATAGACCACTGACCAACTCTCATTGCTACTAGCTTTGAGCCAGAAGGTAGTGCTGATATGGTGTGTGCATGGCTGAATTTTTCCAAACACAAAACATTTTGCTTCACACTGAATGCTCTTTAAGTGAACTGCTTATTGTAGATAAATATAAGAAGAAATCTTAAAATATTACTAATAGTTGCATTCTTACTACTCCATAAGTTGTGGAAATCCCTACTAATAACAGCTGAATACCAGTATGGTGGATAGAAAACTAATAAATATTTACATCCTCAAAATTTACAATTAGTGCTTCCATATGATACCGTCTGGAAATAATAATGAAGAAAAAGCTTAAAGCTTTGCTCTCTTGGTCATTTATTTCCATTTCTTTTTTTTCTATGAAGTTCTACATACTCATCTTCATCAAGAAGAGCTTCTTCATAAGACACATTCATGAATCATGAAACAACAATCTTTTTGAGGATGTCAAATTGGATTTTTTTTTCCAGTGAGAAATTTAATTTAAAGCATTGGCTAATGCCTAACAAAATTGAACTCACAGTCAGTATAGTCACATGCCTTAAACAAATATCTTGTGAAAATCCACAAACATCAAGCACCTGGTTTCCAGGAAACCAAAGGGAAGAAAAGAATTTAATAAAATGTGCAAAAATAATTTGTAATTATTGTTATTTGTATTATTATTATCTGTAATTCCTGTGGAAGAGAAAGCATATGCTAGGGAAGGGGAGAACCCTTCAATCCTCCAGAAATCCTCTCCCTTCCAAAAGGGTCCTCTGGTGTCCTAAAACCTCAAGGTAGTATCCTGGCCATGGTGGATACCAGGGAAAGACCCCTGCCATTCAGTTCAGAACAGCTGAGCCTTCTGTGTGCTCCCAGAGCAGTGTCACCCATTCATCCTACAGAGCTTCATCAAAGCTGCCCTATGACAGACAGGTCCTAGTTTGTCCCATGTTTGTTTTTACTCTGGCTCTCTTCAGCAATTTATACACAAAGGCCCAGATTTAGAAAGTACTTGGGGGAAGACAGATAGAAAATAATGAGATTTTCAAAATTATTCAAAACCCAGACTCTCTTAAGTAAATACGCATTACAACTGTGTCCGTAAACTTCTTTCTGTTGGGTACATAGCTGATAGTAGACTGGTTGTTCCTATTACCTGCTGACATGTGTTAAGGTTGTCCTATTCCCATGGGCTCTTTCTCCAACTGCTCCATTCTTCCACCCTTCCTCCATATCTATTATCCACAGCAATTTTCTGCCCAGTTCTCTCTACCTTATGGACTGTGTTATTTCACCATCTCCTATTTCCACAATTCCTCCCCTTTTCCTTTACAAGAGCCCTTCTGAATAGATTTTGTTCACACTTCTCACTTTCAGTTATTTTCTCCTTCTCTTGCTGTGTCCAGATCTAATTCTTTCCCCCTACACCTCCAACAAAAATAGTTAAGTGAGAAAATTTCCTTGTAATGTTTTCCCTCTTTGTGTACTTATTTTTTACTTAGGCACCTGCTAGGCACCTAGACAAAATATCGAGCTAGAGGAGCTTCACATCTGATTCAGTGTGCCCATTACTAGGTATGGTTTTTGTGAAGGGTGAAAGCACCATCCTAGCTTTGCCTTTCTCTCTTAAGCTCAGCTACTGTAGATGTTATAAACACACAGAACTTCCTGAGTGGTGCTTGAAACACAAGGTCTTAAAGCAGGAAGGTAGAAATCAGCAAGAGCAGAGAAGCAAATAGTTATTCTGTTTCTTGAGGGTCATTGAACATAAAGCACTTCCTCAGAGGAAGAAGGTAAGATTATTACCCAGGTGGCTATCAGGTAAAAATTACAGGAGTCAAGCAGTACTGCAGGTTAGCAGTCAGGATTTGTTCTCTTATGGACCTGAATCCGTCACATTAGCAGGGCTATAAGTCCTGGAGGAAGAGAAGGAACCAGCTGGCATGAAAACATGGGCTATGTATGTTAGACCATCTGAAACAGCTAAGGATTTGGCTCCTGGTTTGAAATAAAGAGTCCTGATACTGCTGCGACTGTGAGAAACCTCCACCAAAAAATCAGAAAGCTTCCGCTGTGCCGTTTCAAAACAAAGACAGAATAAAATGTTTGGAGTTGTGCAAAAGCTTTTCTCCAAATAATCAATGTTTGAAAGAATCAAATATTTCCCTAATTCCCCCCAGACATCCCAATTCTGGATGAGTAATGAGAAATTAATCATTCTGTCAAAATGGATGCTGTGAGACCTTTTAGTCATGCTCACCCCTCTCACCATAATAGATTTTTGTCAGTCATTCAAGAAGGTGTCCCAAAAGACAGCACTGCATCTCAGCTCCTGCCTTTTTTATGGTCTTTTTTTTTCTGTCTAGGACTAATTCCAGCATTCCTCAATATGTCAGGAGTTGATCACACATCACAGGAGCCCAACCCATCACACCCTCCTTGCCTCCGCTCCCACAGCAGCACACAGCACCAGCTCTTCATTAAGTCAGTGTTGATTCCAGCCTTCCTGCAGCTGATACCCAGGATCTTCCTGACACAAGCAGGCACAGCTGGTGCATCTGTGGGGTTTTAACTTCTTAGATGGATAAACACAAGGCTAGCAGAATATAATAAGGTCAGGGAATTACCCAATAGGAATTCTCACAGTCATATGAGTTCATTTACACCACATATATTTCTGCTGAAGTTGATAAAACAGTATAATTAGAAATGTGAGTAAGAAAAAGGAAGATGTAACTTGGGTTTACTTTTCCTCTGAGTCATGATAACTAAAAGAACCTGGAGTTTTTCTGTAAATACAAAATTGAAATGATGTGTTTTATCTCTAGAGAGCAAATCCATTTTAGATTTTAATTATTTTTTTAACTGTCAGTACCTCAACAGAAGTTTTTTATCTTTGTATTACTGTGTCTTCACTTCTCAATAGCCTGCATGCAATTTCCATTAATGTACAAACACTTTCATTGGCATGAACCATCATCTATCTTTAATTATCAGTTTATATTTGAAGTGATTCCAGGAGGGCTGCTGAGGGGTAGAGACCTTGGCTGCAGAAAGAAAGACAGATCTGAGAGTTGGCCTCTCTGGTAGGAGAAGACATGAGAAAAATGAGTTATAAAGCAAATAACTTTCAAATTTAAAAAAATACCATATGTGAAAATCACTGATGCTTTTAAACCCTGGAAGTGTTGGTAGGGGGATGGAGGATGTTTTCTTTCCTTCCAGGCATCTGTAGACTTTCACATCTCACCCACTTCAGCTGAGTATGCAATACAGGAGTGTTGCGGAAGTGGAGAGGGGCTGCACACATGAGATAATCCAAGCTGTGACACCCACTCTGATCTATATATGGGTCAAATCTAGCCCAAAAATAGCATCATTGACAACACCTTGGCATTTGTCAGCATCCTGATTTTTGTTGTCATTTCAGGTTGTGACATTCAAAAGACAGTTTTAAGTCTATAGCTCTGGCTTTTAAGTATCCAAGAAAGACTCTATCTCGGCTTAGTGGACCAGGGACATTTCTGTGCTCCTAGATTCTGTGTTTGTAAATTCTCCAGCTGTGTCACAACCTCTTACCAGAGTAGAATTTGGGGGGCATGTTAATTATCTTTGCAGTAAATTTTATGGTAAGAACAGCAGTCACACAGCCTGGAAGACAGCTATTGCTGATGTCAACCAAAACCTTAATGTGGATGTTAGAGAGAACAGGAGTCCAAAGTGTGTCATGAAACACACCCACCTTTCCATCTAGCAAGCCTCTGCAATCCTGCTAGTGATTTGAGACTGGTCAAATCATGTCCTCAAAATTCAAGACTCTGATTTGTAATTAAGAGTCATGTTTTGATCTAAAGCTAACATAATGATGAATTATCTTATTTTGGATTAATCAAATATTAGGGCAATTCCTCTTTCATTCAAGCCCAGTTAAAGACCAGGTAGAAGATTAATGCATCTCTGTCTCTGAGCAGTGTTAGCCTTAAAAAACTATCATTGGTTCAGGCTGGTTAGCTGAAGTGTCAGAAGTATTCTGAGGCGATGTGCTGTAATGAATAATTTTTCCTTTTTCCAGAAGATATAAAAAGCTAACTCTTTCTAGTGATGCCAGTCAATAGGTTTATGAGGCAATCTGTAGTCTACATTTCCATTAGCAGACATGTAAGATAGGGTTGTGGACATTCCCTGTCCTTTTACAATAAAAAAATCACCTCTCTTACAGCTGCAAAAATCAAACCAAAGGAAGCTTAATCAGCTCCAGCCCAGGCAAAATGCCCTACCTTCAGTGAAGGATTCATGGGTTTTGGGTTACAAGCTTTTAACAAAATCCCATTTCACACAAATGAGCTCTTTTACTTTCAGAAAAAGACAGTCCTCTATGGATGTTTTCAATGAGAGCTTTTAAACTCTAAAGTCCCTATTTCATGGCTGTTTTCTCCCTTAGTCACTGCTATGCTGAACTACCCACCACCTGTCTAGTGTAATTGTAGGAGGGATCATTGGAAGTGGTACATTTTAGAAGTAAGAGAAAGAGAGATGCGAAAGGTTCTTGTGAATTAGATAAGGAGTACGAAATGGAAGATCCTATCAATGAGATCAAAGAAAACTGTAGAAGTGGGACATATATGTCTCTGTATTCAGCCTAGTAATTCAATCTTAACCCTCATGAGTAGAAATTTTAATACATAATTAATTTAATAACAAAACTTAGGTAAAGTTTTGAGGGTACTTTGTACAAAGCATGTAGGTAAACCTTTGCTATGCTAGAAGACTTCACTGAACTTCCAAAGTAAACTAAATCTGAACACACCTAAGTGAGGTGCATGTGAGTGTGCTCATGGATGCCAGAGCAGTGATGCTGGGGGCTTTCAGAGCTCCAAAACGTAAAAGTAGAACACCACATTATCTTCATTTTGCCCCTGCCTGAAGTACAAATAGGAAAATGCGTCTTCTTACTCTGCAAACTGAAAATATTCAATGCTTTTAATATTTTCTAATCTACCCTGTATTCCAACAGTCTCCACAGTTCCCCTGAGACATAACAACCCTAAAGCATTGCTGCAGTTGTCAGTCAAAGACGTGACCTCTGAAGTGCTAATGCTGATAGCTGTTTAAAGACATATTACTCTGCTAACATGTCACAACTGCTTGTCACACATGATGGTTTATATGCTATAATAAATAAAAATAAGGAATTTTTGCTTTATTTGCTTACCTTCCTATCAAGGAATGGCAGACACCTCATACTCATTGCATTGCAAGATCTTATTATAGCAAAAACAAACCAAAGAGGAAACACATTGAGCAGGAATATCTACTAATTTTTTTTTGTCAGTGTACAGCTCAACTTAATTTTGAAGATTTTACTTTAATGAGGAAGAAAGTTAAACTTCCTTATTTCACCAGGTTTTCACTGCTAGAATAAGCAAGAAAGAGAGAGGTCTTGCAGCAATCATTCTTGACAGCAGAGCACTATAAAAAGGATAATAATATTTAGAAACTGGTAATGCAAATATATATATCTTTTTTTTCATTTTACAGCAGGGACACCACAAATGCATTTACTTCTGTTAATAGTAATGGTAGTGAACCACAGCAAGTGGCTGAAGTGCAGATTCTGAAGATCACTAAAGTGAGTTAAGCAGTATAAATCCAATTCTGTTTTGCTTCTGTTATTTTCTTTATCAAAAATATTTTTTCAAGTTTTTGAAGGGGTAACCAGCCAGTTTAGTTAATTTTAATTTCCTTTTTAGTTGCAGAACTAGCTCTTGTAGATTGCACTGCCTAACCAATGGCATCAGCAAATTATCTCAAGTACATCTTGAGCAGTTTTGCATATTTCAGCACAAGTTTTCTTTGAAAAGATTACTTACGTAGATCCATCTGCAAGAAGAAGCTAATTTGGTAAGTTTGACTTCAACAGGCTCTTAAATGTTTTGCAAAATAGAGGCAGACTCTGAACCTGAAGTAATTTCCTTTTTGAATGCTGCTAGATGATTGTTATTGAAGAGAGAAGGAAGGAGGGGTAAAGCATGCCTAGAAAACATTGCTGGTCACTAGCCTGTACTGCTTTGAGAATTGTTCACTCGCTTCAGCAGATATTTTTCTCAAAGTATTCCAGAGATCATACAGATTTAAAGCACTTTCAGATCAAGTTTTTGCCTCTGTTTAGCCACCACCATTTTTTCAGTGTAACACTCAGACCACTACAGAGACCACAAATAATTATTCATAGGTTTGTGCAGTTGAAGACCATATTTAATTGCTTCAGAAAAGTGCCTGCTATTCTTTGCCTCTGTAGCAACCGTTGTGTTTTCAATACAGAATATTCAGTAATCATGAACTATGTCTGACATTTGATGTCATTCATATGATTTTTCATGACAGCTGTTTTTTTTTTACAGGGCAGCCTAGAGTGTGGAGGAGTTCCTTTTTTTTTTTCCTTTTTTTTAAAGAAAAAAAGATTTTCACACAATCATTTGCTTTGGTGATTTGGAGTTTTAGTAAATTTTAGTATACTTTGCACTGCCAGTAGTGCAGGTGACATCTCAGCAAAGCAGAGTAGAAAGGCAGAATCACCTCCCTCAGCCTCTTGAAGCATCCCAGGAGACGGTTTGCATTCTATTATTGTAGTCACTGCAAACAGTAAGATATGACTATATTAGCCATTGCTTCTGACTTCATTGCTACTCATTTGACTGCCAGAATAAATACCCAGAGATCCCAAATAACTGCAGGACTGAAACCCTGATGGATCCTGCCCATGGTCGTGGCAGGCTGTGCTAAGCCAAGGCCACCACGTGGCTTCACCCCATGGGTGCCCAGCACAAACCAGGGGCTCTGTCTGTGTAGCTGTTCCTGGGAAAGGATAGAAATAAACATTACTGCTTCCCTGCCTTCCCTCCACCACAAACAGCCTGACAGTCATCTGAGTATCAGGGACTTGTCATGCCTGCCTTCATCAATAACAAAATTACAATCTTGATTGCCATTAAAGAAGCTTTTTTTTTCATTTTTTGCTAGGCTGTAACAAGCATTTCAACTGTTCATTTGTGTTAATGTTGCAAGATAGGGTGTAACCTGTAGACTAACTAATTAAATGCTCTTTGATTTTGAGTGAAGTGTTTGGTACAGTCTAGACAACAGAGTCTAATTAGCGCTGGATGTTTAATGGAACTAAAGACCCATGAAAAGCAAAAGGTGCTGAAATAAAAAGTCAGTGAGAGAGATGTGAAGATAAATGAGAGTGAAATAAGGAAAAAAAATAACCCTTTGCTATGCAATAAATACCATTCCCTCAGAAAAAAACCCACTATATTAATTATGAAAATTTGAAAAAATCCAATCAACTCCAATGTCCAGCTGTTTAGAGTAATATAATGGAAAGCTATCCAAAATACATTATGTCAGCAAGGAACAAATTAAGGCGTTTTGCACTATCTCACTGCATTTCATTTCTTCCAGGCAACAAATTCACCCCAGTATTTTTACAATAGAATAAAAACTCCGCGTGTATTGCTTTGTGAGCTATGATTCACAGCCTCTCGGCAGGAAATTGAATGTTTGCCTTAACAGTACCTTCCTCTGTCTGTAAATGTAGCCAATTTGTGGTTTTCCTCAGCTGAGAAAAATGTGGATGCAACTCTCCATTCGTATGTAGTTAAGTCCATTTTAAAAACCCAACACAATACAACAAAAAACTAAAAAGAAACCCCCAAACCCCCTCAATAGATTGGTCAGCTTTAAACCAATAAACTTTTATTCAATGCATGTGTTCTCTCTAAGAAGGGATTAAGCTGGATGGGCTAGGAATAACAAAGCTAGATTGGCCCCCCAGCTCTGCACTAATTCCCTGGTACTCTCATCTGCTGGAGAGCTGGGAGCAAACTGTACCAAATCAAAGCCAAAAGCTATGGTCTTCAGCACCTCTCATTCCCAGGAACCACCTTGTTTTCCAAAGAGAAGTTAGTTTTAGGCTTGGTGGCACACTTGGTTTTCCCCTGTTTTCTTTTAGGGCTTTTCAGAGTATTTTCGCTTTATTTTTTCTGAAGGAAAGCAAGCTAACAAAGGAGTCAGGAAGCCAGTGATACACTGTATAACACTGTATAAATAACAATATACTGTTAGTTACTGTATAACTAACACTAGTTCCTGAATAGGATGGTTTAGAAAAAAAAAACCCAAACTAAAAAACCCCACCAAAACACAAACAAACTAAAAGAAAAAAACACCCACAGCAACTGCTGTACAAAACCAGATCCTTTAATCCTGCAGCAGCACGTCAGTAGATTTATAATCCAGCCCTTGCTTTCTAAGAAGTAACATTTGCCTAATGATGTGCAGCATCCCTGCCTGGGGGATGCAGTAGGGCAAGGATACCTCCAAGGACAAAGCTTCCTGAGGAGGGTTGTGTGCTCTGTGGCAGGCTGTGGGGAGCAGAGCTGTGCTATGGGTCAGTGCAATGCAGAAGTGGCACCTGGCCCCTGTCAGACATGAAGAACAGGACCTTGAGCAGCTCAGACTTTGTTTAGCTGTCATGGGGCAGGAATAAAAATGGCTCAGTGGTTCTGGAAGCCCCTCCTGCCTCTAAGCTCTGTGGCTTTTCTACTCACACCTCACTGCCCATATACAGTGACAGATAATATTTGCCTTCCACATAAAGCCACTGTACCCTCTTCCATCTTTTCAAAGCATGGAAACCAGGATAATGTATTCCTGAGCTGGACTCCTGTGCTCCACTGAGACATGCTTTGTGGGAGAGGCCCCAGGAACTCATAGCCAGGTCAAATTTTGATAAACTTGGTAGAAATTAGCAAACGCTTGGTGGGCATCACAGTGCAACAGTGCAGCCTTTGGGCACAAGAGTTGTTTTCCTTCTGGTAAAAAAAAACAAAAAACCAATACCAAATGAACTAAAAAAAAAAATATAAAAAAATAGGAGAAGAGTGTTGCAGAAACTCCAGAAATACATCAATGTACAATGTACTTAATCTGCATATTGGAGTTCATTCTCAGGGACCTCAGGGACCAGAATCAACCTATTTCAAAGCAGCCTTCCTGACTTGGGTATAGCCTGAAAAGCAGATATTTAACTCTGAGTGTTTCTCACTACCAGTATCTTTCTATTACTATTTTCCAATGCAGCTGCAGCCACATTGCTCAGACGATGGGTTAAATGCTTTCACCTTCTCTACTTGTCAGTCCTGAAGCTACTGCTATTGCTGAGAAAAGGAAAGAACTGACTCAGCAGTCACAGCAGCAGGGTTTCATATAGATCAGCACAGCACACAAGGTGGCACCATATGTTCCTGCCCTTCAGCATCTAACAAATATCAATTAATTCCAGCAGGCACTAACACAGAAGCAAATACTAATTAGAGATTTGGAGAAAGTGGTGGTATTAGCAGTCTAAATATTGGGGGAAATTCATGCTATGCTTAGAGGCATTTGAAGAAGGACAAACTGAAGGTCATTTGCATATTTGCATTTCAAAAGCTGTGATAGCAGCCACCCCCCCACTCCCCACAACATGCTAAACCAGAGCTAGCTTGGTCAGAAGAGATTTGGAAAGCAGGCTGAGAAGTTCATATTGGGTACAAGGAAGAACAGGCTCTTGTGTGAGTGGCTAAGAGGCAGAAAATACTGAGTTAAAAGAAAGATACCCTACTCAGGAGTTTTGAGAGTGTCACAGACACCATGGTGCTGCTGATCCATAACTAACAGAATAAGAAATAATCATTTCTTCAAAAGTACAGTTTTATGTAATTAAAATTATTTTTGGGGATCTACCCCTGGTTGTATAAAATACATTTTACTCAAACTTACTGCAGTTTTTATAAGGCATTTATTCTCTATGACTGGGAAGCTTGCATGGTGACAAGGAAGAGGGGACTTAGGAGCTCTTATTCCATAAACAGTGACAAAGCCAAGATATAGATCTTACTTTCTTTTTTTTTTTAATGGGATATTTATTATATCTAATAACAAAACCTGCTGTTTTCTTCTAAGTCTTTTAAATACTGTGACTTAATGACAGGAGTCTACTGCCAAGAAGGGAGTGGAAGTTGCAGGTAGGGGCTCTGTTTAAGTGAGCCCTAGAAGTGGTTTGAAATACTGTGAGGTCAAAATCCAGCCTTAAGATTTTGTGCACCCAAGCTCTTTCAAAGGTTCCAGTCCAGAGGATTAGAATATCAGCAGCAGTGACATAATCTTCAATCTGTGCAGTTGATAAAATAAAAAAAATCCCAACAACAACAACAACAAAAAAAACCCCACAAAACCAAAACCAACCAACCAACCAAAAACAAACAAAAAACCCCACCCAAACAAGAAAAATCCTACCAATACCAACAAAAATAATCAAACTCAACACAGATTTACATGCAGGTCTGTATTTTGAAAGGCAGCAAGAGGAAGCAGGGGCAGAATGCCTAAAGCCATGGAAAAGTAGCTTTCATAACACTGACTACAACTTAACAGAGCCACTGACTCTTGTGAAATCCCACCCCACCTACAACCTGTCAAGACGATTTCTACTGCAATGTAAGCTGGCAACCAGAACTATTTGCACAGAAACAAATAGAGTAAGGAACAATTATTGAGTTTCCAGGTGTATTTTCATAGAATAAATTCTATGAAATTTATGAGGTTTTCTTTTCCTCCAGTGCCAGGGAAAACGAAGTCTCCGGAGATCAATATCCCAAGTATTTCTTTTGGAGCACAGGAAAATCATACCACTGTTGGCTTGTCCTTGTCCATCAACTATTCTCTGTTTTCCAAGGTAGGTTAGTGCAGTCCTTTGTTTTTCTGCTTTGTTTTGGTTTCAATTTCTTTCTCTGTAGAAACTTTTTTAATGCTGGAGGTAAAATGACAAAGAGCTAGTGCAAGCTTAGAAGGTGAGAAATGTGGAAAACTTTATCCCAAGGCTGGTTTTCATGACTGATTAAGTAGAAACAACTGGAGCAACAAGACTACTGCAAGGTCTGCATGTCGTCTGCTATTCACATGGATTAGTGCTGAGAATGAAGAAATTAAATGGATGGAGCTCAGAAAAGTAGACAGTATCCTGGAACACTGCTCATGGAATTATTTGAAATGAAACTCCTCAAATGTGAATTAATATCTGATGCTGGGTGTTTTCTGAAGTCACAGCTGTTTCTTTATGAGGAGGAAGGCAAGGGGAGGGAGATTTCAGCATTGCTGCTTGTGCTTAACTCACCGCAGCAATACCAGATCTCCAAAATGAAGTCACAGCCCCAAAGTATGGCCTTTTCACTGTCATCAGTTCACATTCCTTTGAAGATTGTGAGTGGCACAAGGTCACTCAACTTCAAAAATCATACAAAAATCCCATTAAATGCTTACAAGAGAGAAAGCACTGAGATTTGTGAGAGAAACTTTTGCACCAAGGGCATTCACAAGAACAAGCCACCTTCTAATCCTGAAAAATTGAAAGGCATGTGAGACACAACTTCAAGACAGTTTAGTGGTTAAACAAAAATAGAGACAAAATACTGAAAAAAATTTTCATTATACCCATAACTGACTATGGTTTCCAGTGCATTTTCTTTCCTCTCTCCTTGCCTTTCTCAGCCAAGAAATACATATCATATCATCTACCTTAAAGGCAGCTATGGCCTGACTTTGTGTCATTGTCACCATCAGTAGTTTTTCTATTCACCCTAACAGACCCACACTGATTTTCTTCTAGCTCAGGTCTTTCCTTTAATCCAAGGACTCTAAAATTCCCTGCACTAAGCTTTGCTGGACCTTTGAAAGAGCAGGTAATAGGTAATGTACTGACCACAGCCTTAAACGCTGAAAGAAAAAAACACTATTCAGAGGATGGCCAGAGCCTGCTTTACATTCCTAAGAGCATTTTCTTCATGACCCAGACCAAAGAAAAATCTGAATCCCTATTGGAAGGTTAGGTGCATAGACAGAGAGATCTGAGAGGCTCTGTGTGTCATGAAAAAAAACCAAACCCCAAAACTAGAAAACAGTAATGGATGCTACTCATGCAGTACAAACCAGTGAGTATCCTTGCAGTCACACATTTTGGTACTCTAAGCACCAAAAAAACCCCCCTCACTAGGTTTTTTAAAAAATCCTAGCCTCTAAGCCTGGCCTTCAGGTATGTTTCATCCCTGGTGGAAGACAATGGAGAAGCCTGAACAGTCAAAGGACTTTTAAACAATGAATGAAAAAAATCCATTTCTGTGGTTATCCTGCTCTCAAGAATGTGAAATTCAATAGTAGATAGTAAATAGTTTTTGCTTTTTTTCTGAAAAAACTTATAATTTGTGATAGAAATACTAAAATGCATAACCCTTATAAGCTATGACTCTATGTTATTTAGTAAATATGTGATATGGAAAAAAATTACCTTAGTGCTTTACTTGTCCATCAAAATTCTAAAGATACTCTTCAGGCTTTGAAAGAGTCTCATGGGAGAATTTGGTAGAAAGGAGGATGACACTTTTGTGATCCAGCTGACAGCTGGAAAGGCAGCAGCAATTTTCCTGTTGAATTCAGGCTGCTGTATGATAAACGCTGTTTTAAATTGAAACCTTGATGTATGAATGTAAATTGTTTGCAACAAGAAAAGCATTGCTGACCAAAGGACATGGGCTAGGCAGCACAGGTTACCAAAGCAGTATCACCCCAATTCTTCTGTCTTTAGCAATTCTATATGTAACTACAAATCAGAGGAAAGGTTTGATTCATCTTATTTTGTGAGCAAGTTGCAATTTGTGTCTGTAGAGTCCAAATTTGGATTTTGGAATTGGGATCTGTAGCTGGATCAGAGCAGTGGCCACTCAGCTCTGCAGAGTGGCACTGAGAGACCACCCATGTTTTGTTTCCTCTCAGCTGGTCCAGGGGTTTGAGGTTTGTAGCTCACTACAAAATGACACTCAGATGACTAAAACATTTGCCATATTCAGAAATAAATACACAGGCCAATTTTTTGACCTCTTGTCTGAAGAAAGAGGTAAATGAAACTTTTCCTCACTCTGTGTAGTTCTGGGAGGTGCTAGGATTTTAGTCACCTGTGTAAGGACCTCAATCAATAAATTGCAAGACAAAGGCAAAAAAGGAGGAAAAAGCCCTACTGAAGCTGCACTCAAAGTGCTTTTACAACATAAATAACAAAAGCAATTTTACAGCTTGGTGACTGAAGTGACATAGCTGCATGGAGGAATTATTAAAGCAGACAAAAAGCAGATTTTCCCGTGGGGCTCTGCCTACACCCATCACTGGGGCTGTGCAGAGTTCTGGGGTGGAGGAGGGAAAAGAGCACTTTATACCTGGCAGCAGGTTCTGGTAAAAGGAGGGCTCCTGATTTCAGAGTGAGCCTTAACCCCTCTTCCTAGTAATTAAAGTTAGAGAACACTGAGGGAATTAGTGAAAATCAAATAATTTTCTAAACTTTGTCTATTCAATTCTGCACATGCTTATCAAGGATTGCTTATTTTCAGGCAGAAAATTATTGATTCAGGAGGATTAGCTGGGACTGGGAAGTCAATGCCAGACTATGGAATGGGAGACAAAACCTGAATGTAGCAGGATCTGAAGAAAGTCAGATTGGCAAAAAATATAAAAGTGACAGGGTAGGAGAGTAGAGAGGGACCAGATTGCCCAAGAGGAGAGGGCAAAGCCTGGCAAGGATACAGATGCTGGGAAATTCGGGACAATCAGCAAAACAGGGTTAATAGGATCCTATGTGGACCTTCTGGGCTTCTCCTAACATAGAGAGATGAGTGCATAGCTGAGAGGGGTGAGGTGCTCCAGGGCAAAAGGAGCAGCAGGACACGAGTGACAGGGACAGACTGCTCTGCCTGGACTGCAGTCCTCAGAGTCCTCAGAGGCCAGCCCAGGACACTGGGGTGGGCTAGGGAGCAGTGGTGGGGCTGCAGACTGGCTGGAAACCTGCTGTGTGGGAACAGGGGCAAGGAGAAAAGATGGCAACCAGAGTTGCTCCTACAACACTCATATAAAGCTAGGCTATTTTGTCTTAAGTGGCTTACATTTTCAATCTTCAAGCTCGGAATCCAATCTATTCTGATCTGTTTGCCATGTTTCAGGTTAGCATAAAATACACAAATCTTATATGCATAAAAGATAAAGAACTAGCATAATTTAATACCTAGAATACAGCTTCCTATCATAGCTCTATGTATTTCTGTTCAACATTTGAAAGGAAAAAAAATAATTCTTTGTTTTAAGTTGATATTTTTACCCTCTAAGGATTTCCTTCAGAATAAGCCATGCTGACCCATCTGCCCACAGATGTCTGTAGCCTGAACTGGATTTTCCACCTGTCATTATGCCATCATTTACTTAATTTGCTAGAAATTTTTAAAAGCAGAGAAAAGGGAAATGGTAAATAGAAAACTTGCAAGCTCTTTTTCTGGATTAACAGATAGTGGGGAAAGTTTGATAGAAAATGGACAGTGGACATTGTTGTTCTATCAACATGGTTTTCTGTTCCATGCAAACTGTTAAATTTGTTCTATTTAGAACAAATAAGGTCCAAGGTACAGATGTATACTCCTAAACACTGAATGAATAATTATAAGCAAAATAAATAGTATGCAAGCTTGGGAATGGAAACCAGGTCAAAGGAAGAGAAATTGATCAGAAAGACTGCAAACCCTTCAGCCTGGCACAAAAGAGACTTCTCTGATGAGTTTGACAAGAAGGGTCATGGATTAAGCAAACGGGATCCAGGCTGCCTGCCTCCATTTTGCAGAAATGTGAAGTAGCTTCACAGATGGAAAGCAAGAGGAAACAGTATGACCACCAGACTACTTTGAAGAAAACTCCAAGGAAAAACCCCCTCCTCATATTACCAACCCATTCAGCTCTTGGCTTATGAATACAAAGTGCAAAGCAGCTGTAAGAGACCCACATACCACTGTGGGTGGACAAATTTTACTTACACTGGGGGAAATTCCATTTTTCAGGGTTGCACCTACGAGGGGCGTAAGCTCCAGCAGTGTACAGCATTTATAACACCATACCACAAAGATCTTGCTCTGAAATGCAGGAAAAGCATTTATTAAAATATAAAGTACGAGTACAGTCATTTTCCCAGGGTCACAAACAATTGCTTTGCTTGACATGAAGACTTAATGTAATGACTCAAATGCAGAGAAACAAAAGAACTGGAGGATACAAAGCATCTGTTCTGGAATTTGTTTATGAAAAAAAGTTCTGTCTATTTTTGCTTAATTCATTCCAGTTTAAAATTTTTTTTTCTTTGCTTTTAATGACAGTAATTTACCACAAAAGGGAGGAAATCCAGACAGGTGTGGCATGGGCTGTGTTGTCCTTGACTGGTGGGAGAGGAGCTGGGCTGAGCTGACAGTGGCCCTGCTTCCTGAGTGGGGTCCAGCCCTTCTTCCCTGCTCCCCTCCTCCATGCCTGCCCTTCTCCCCTCAGCCTCACCAAACCATGTCCATCTACCATTTCAAATAGCAGCTGTGCTGGTGCTGCAGCTTAGGCTGCAATTAAATTGCAGGCTGAGATCTTTCATGAAAAATGCCATGAGATTATGAATGATCCCAAACAATGAAAACAGGACATCTCTAGCACAAGAGGGCTGCTGCTGCTTGTTGGTGCATCAGGGGAATTGTTAAAGTAGTTATGAGCTGTGACACCATTTACCTGTTGCGATTCAGTGAAGTCATACCTCCACAGGCAGGAATCTTGGTGATGTGTAGATACCAAGCACATGGAAAGGTACCTGAAAGCAGTGCTCAACCCTGCAGGTTCACAGCTTTCTCAAGAAAAAATTGGAGCTCAAGTGCTTCTGGAAATGCCCAAAGAAGCAAAGTTTTACAGGTAAGCATGGTCTGATTTCCACTTATTTCGGACCTTATTGAGGATCTGCTTCTAACTGCTTTATAACTCCAGATTCCAGCATAAGATGGAGCCATACCCTAAGTTTGCACTGCTCTGGGTTTTCTTTAGCATTGACTAGTTCAGTTACTGGTATACAGAGGAGTGCTAGAAGGCAAACTCCAGAATGATTCCCATATGCCCAAATGTTTCAAAGACCATGCTAGGATTGACTGACACATTGCTCTCATTGTCCTCACAATTTGTTGTAGAATTTGAAGAGTTTGAAATAATCATACTCTCCCACATCTGCATTTGAAGGGAAACATCTAAAACTTTTTTTAATGTTCTAAATGAATTGAAACAAACAAGTTGCTATTTCACAGCTGGTATTAATGAATCTACACCCTGTGCATCTTCTACTGGCCAAGGAGCTCTTCCATAATGGACAAAAGTAAGGCTGGGGTTGCATACGGTCAAGAATAAAAGCACAAGCAGCTTTGTGAGAACATGGTCTGTTACTGTGCTAGTAAATGGGATCTGCAACCCAAATAAAATATCTGAGTAGACTGAAGCAAGAATGAAACATAATATAAACTCCACTTTTGTCCCAGGGGACAAAATGTGATTTGTTAACACCCACAGTAGCTGCTCATGGCAGAAATACGTCAATGAGTATTGCTTATGTGGAAAGGCAGCAGAATTCCTGTTTCAGCAAAATCTTTTGAGAACAGGGTTTGTCATAAGCTGCTGATGTTACACAGTATCATATCCAAGATGCTGAAAGACATCAATTTTTTTTTCTGTGGAACAACTGCCAGAGAAATACCTGATGGGTCAATGGCCTCGCTACGTGGGGGGAAAAATTCATGGGCATCTTTTGTCAGGAATGCATAAGTAATTATTTGCACTTGTTCATTCTGCAAGAGAGAAATTGTTTGCATGTGAGCAATAATAAATTAGGCACTTTAAACAGTTGATCCTCTGCTGTCAGAAAAATGTCAATACAAAGGCAGTTTCCAGTAGCTAAGATTTGTAATAGAAATTCAAGCCCTTTGTGCAAAGGGCATTGGATTTAAGGATCTCATCTTTTTCTGTAGCAGAAAAATAAGTAAGAACCTTGTCTATTTAGGTGAATCTATACACTTGATAAAAACTTTATAGGATTTTCAACTGGCTGTTAGATTTAGAATGAACCCATTTACACATTGTTATTCTTACTCTTATTCTTAGCTGAAATGCTGGATTTTGCTAATGCATGTGGCTGGTTAATGGGGTCACTGCAGTATTGAAAGAATAATTGTCAGAAACAGGGTAAATTGTTTTCTCTGCAGTTTATTGTTACCATTACTCTTCTGAGATGTATATCAAACAAAGTTACCTAAATTGCCTCAGAGAACCTCATTGCAAAGTGATAGATTCCAACAATTTAGCTGAAAGGACATGTTGCCTCATGGTCTTAACACACTGCTCTGTGAGCTACCCCCTTCCCAGTTCAAGAGGAATTATGGCTTAGTCTCTGAAAAAAGAGTTACAATTGTGCTACTTCACCTTCATTACATCACTGTGGCTATCACTACTTCAAGCAGACTTGCTATATATTTTTTAAAATTTCCCAGGGCAAGAATAATTATGCAGATTATAATCACTGTTTCCACAAAATGCATTGTAGCAACCCTTATGAAGAAGGCTCCATGTAAAATGGAATGAAAAGGCATACACAGGACTCGATGAAGTCGGCAGTATAAACTTAGAGGATTTTTTTTCTGGAATGCAGTTATGTGAAAATGACTTCTGACTTCTGCCTGAATGGCTTCTTACAATATTCAGTCATATCTGCTTAGTTGTTTGACAGAAATTACCTTTATTGCCTCTTCCCCTTGAGATACAGTACGTACCAATGCAATTTTTAAAGTCTTCTTTCAGTACAGAACCACCTCTTGCAGCCAGAAAGAGACAAAGACTCCAGCAAGGCCTTTCAGCTCTCCTCTCCCCCTGCCTGGGCTCACACACTACAAGGATAGCCTTTCTCTAACATTTTTTGTTGTTGTTGTTGTACAATTTGTAATTTATTGCAAATATCCAGGGAGGTAAATTGACAGGCAGGTGAATGTTCGGGTGATATTTCTCTCCTGACAACACTAGATGGACCCAGACATAGGAAACAATGTGGTATCGTGAGATATTTTTGCTGAATATGACATTTCCAATTGAGCACCTTCAAGACTGCTTCAGCTTTGAATCCGAATTTGCCTGATACAACAAGGATTTGACATTGACCCTTCACCTGACAGTAATACATTTTTTATCTTTTAATAACATACAGTAATGCTGCTTTGTGATTTCAGGGAGCTCTTTGAGTAAACAAATCATATTCATTGCCTGGAGACTAACATGCCTTTCCAGAGTCTATAAAGATGAGAGATAAGCTTAAAGGCAGGCTTGAAAAAGTTTTCAGCCATCTAACACAATATTTTTAGGAGCACACTGCTGAACCAGTTAGAAATTACTACTTACTTTTATTTTTTAAGGTACAGTTGTTTATATGATTTCTCAAATTGATTTCTCAGTATTGTTTGATCCAAATGTGTTGAGGGTTTCAAACTGGGTCTTTATGTCAGTTTCTCAGAAAAACAAATGTTATGTGCTGTTACACTGTCTAGCTGCCTACGCAGAGCAAATCATTTTTGAACTCCAACTTACAATTTCTCTTAAATTTCACATCACACTAGCAGCAATCTCCTCCAAATTCTGATTCACTGGTCATTAACTGTTAGAATGAGAAAAGCAGTCCCACTTGTACCATCACACCCACACCCCATGGCAGAAATGCTGAGGCCTGGAGAGTGTTTGGTCTGGCAGAAATGAGTCAGCGTGGGGAAGATCAGTATTACAGTAAAATAAAGCTTTTAGACAGTGATGCTTTAAAACAGAAAATGAAGACACTACCAATACAATTGAGGACTTTTGTTTAAAAGGCATTCTTGCAATGTCCAGGGGACATCAGTGTGAAACCAGGAGAGCATCATGTGCTGCATGCACCCCTGGGTCCTCCCAGCAGAGCACAGCACAGACTTTCCTCCAGACCCAATTTTGCGTGACAGCTGCCACTTACAGGGAACTTCATTTGGCAGCTGGTGGTAGGAATGAAACGTGTCCAGAACAGTAGGATGACAAAAAATTAATTAACTGTGGTTTGGCTTGGAAAATTAGCTGGATGAGGGGAAGCAGCAAGATTTGTTTGAAGTTTGAGGAATAGCCTATGCAAAGTATTTCAGAATATAGAGGGGACATACTTGCAAACCAAGAAGAGTTTCCAAATATGTTTGGAGGGTGAAGGCAGAAAGACACAAACAGACACACAGAGGTTGGAACATCACCCACATATATGTTTTAAAGTTTCTAATGAGGCTTTTGAAACTGTGTTCAAACTGGAAGGGAATATTTTTGTGTAGCATAGTGGAGAATAATTACTGACAGATTGAAGTGAATAGCACATGCATTGTACCATTTATTTTATCAAATGAATTCTATGATTTGTTCCTTATCCTACAGTCTTGTAATGGCATTAAGTGATAATTCTGTGCTACCATGGGTAATCAGAATGAAAATTAGCCTTTTCCAGTTGAATTAATTGTCTCTATTTATTCTGCTTCCAATTCAGTTTTTAGCCATTATTTGTGGTCTATTTTAAAAAGATTGCATCTCTTCTGCAAAACCACTGTCTTCAGCAAAACCACTGTCAGAAATAAGAGCAGTTTTACAAAAACTGAAATAATGCAGTGTTTCTCATTTCAGTTGGCTGTGCCTTCCATAGTTAGCTCTTGGCTTGAAAAGAAAGCCATTATATTCAGATAATAGTTTTTCCAGCCAAAAGCATGCACTCATATGGAAAAGATTGACTGTTAGACTATAGCAAAATCTGTAATCTACCCACAATGGCATTTTATAATAGCAGCCTAAGCTAAGTAAAGGCATTTTGTTTTTATTTTTAAAAAACTCCTGAGAAACCACAGGGCTGATGTCTCTGAATCCAGACCAGCAAGCAGCCTAGTACCCCACTGTGCATTTGACAAAAGCTGATTTGTTCAGTTCCAGAAAAGACTGGGATGGTTGTATCAGTGTTTTTACAATATAGCAAAGGTTCCTATCTGATACAGCTTTGTCTTGCACAGGAATTGAGTCCCATAATTTGTCAAGTGCTATTGATCAACCATAATAATTGCTAAATCACCCAAGGTTCACTTCATTGCCATCAGACCTATGTTAAAAATCCACACTGTTGCTTTCATTATGCATTTTGGGGTAAATTTTTCCTCTTGCTTTGCCTCTTGGCCCCCTCCAGGCAGGCAGTAATCACAAGTCTGTGTAAAGCATCCTCTGTGAAACAAGATTTCCTGGGAAACACAAATTAGAGGTGACAGGGTGCAGCATACCCAAGTGTTTGATTTGGTCAGACTTTCGGTGACCCACAGACTGGTGCTGCTCTTCCTGTCCCTGGGATATTTTCTCAGAACTTGAGAGGTGAAAGGCTGTGTGCATAGCTGGTCCCTCTGTTGTACTCTGCTGGTTAGAGAACAAATTAAATTGAAACGTAATAGCATGAGGTGGAAGAGTCAGAGAAGCCAGACCACATCTCACAGGTATCCAGGGACGCCCAGTGTTTGGTAAACATGACACTGGATCCCAGCAAGCCATCGGAGCAGCAACTCTCCCCACACAGAACTTTTTCTTCCTGCCATCCTTGGCTTATCCCCTCCACCTTTGAACTCACCAGCTGCACACAACACTCCTGTAGTGGCAATCCACAGGCTTTTCTTCTTCCCATCCCTCACTTGTCCAAAAATACAGCTGCACCTTGCCTGGGTTCTAGCAGATCTGGCCGGGACCCTGCCAGCCCCTCCTACACTGGAAATTCTGTTCCTGAGCCCAGGTCCCTCTAAATACTCCCTTCCTGTGTACCCCAGTCCCTTGTGCAACCTGTCTAGCCCCAGGGGTCACCTCACCTGGGAAGGGGCACAAAGCAGGGGCAAGAGCCCTGCAAAACCCCAAACTCTACACATTCCATCCTGCTGCCTCTCCTTTCTCCTCCTCGTGGTATAACAGTATCTTCTTCATGTACCTGATGGGAAAACGGTGGCTGCTGGTGAAATGATAAAATCTCGGAGAAACCTTCCTCTTCCACAACATACCTCCACTCCTGTGGCCCAGTGGCATTTGTTTCCCTGGCACAGAAAGCAAGGAACACCCTCCCCAGTGAGCTGCCATGCTGATGCACAAAACAAAAAAAAAACCCAAACAAACATACAAAAAAAAACAACCAACAAAACAAAAAGTGGAGCACATGTTTTGGGAAAGGTTTTCCTGTAGCTCACACAGTGATAGGAAGAGTTAATACAAAAAGTAGCTGAGTGTGTGGATCTTTTAAGCGACTCATTCAAAGTGGAAGTTTGAGACTCATATTTTAGTTATACAGGAACTTTTAATGGGAAGTTTTACTACAGCATATACTAGTTACTGCATTACTCCCGTGTGCAGAGGAGCAAGGGATAATGCTGTCAGAAGATATACAACTTCCCATTTCCTATGCAGTAAATCATCCCATGTAGGAGAAGAAGAGTCTGCAATTTCAGTCATTCTTGATGCCCTATAATGTACCAGCACAGCTTTTAATTAAAACTATGGAGCAGGAAGGGCTTTTATTTCACTCCAGAGCAGGATGGTTGGTAATGATGAGAAGGGGATGACTCTTTGCTTATTAACTTGCAATATTACCAGTACTCCTCCCATGAACAGCCATCTGGTGCCTGAGAACAACCCAACTTGTTATTACAGGGCACGTTTGCTGCCGAGGCTGTGAGGCTGTTGCAGATCCCTCTCACAGAGGCCTGGCAGTGAAGCTCAGAAACCTGGCATGCCCATGAAATCCCTGTCTCACAAGTGTTTAGCCAAAATGTGACAGTTCACTGAAAACTCTGAGAATGAATCAAGAAAAAATCTACTCCTCTGTCACGTGCATTGCCTGCAGGGAGCAAGTGTCCCAAGGCACAGCAGACCTACAGAACAGCAACTGTGAGGCCAAAAGAAAGTCTGCTCTGAAAATCAATTTCTTTGCACCAAAGGGTATTTGCATCTGCCGTGTTCTTTGGACAGATGTGGACACATATCAGTTCACTGAAGTAAGCTGCAGATCTTCTACCATTAAGAAACACTGCCAGTTAATTTGGCCTTCAGCAGTAGTGGGTAGGGGCGTTTTCTTAAAGTAAAAGAACTAAAAATCAAAGGCTGCAATTGCTTCCCATCAGTCCAGTGGGGGAATAGAGCAAGCCACCATTAGGCTTTGCCTTTTCCCAGGTGAAATCAAAAGGAGTGGGGTTTTCAGGCTTGAAATTTGCCATCCAGGATGTGGTCAATGTCTCCAGGACACAGCCAATCCCTGTCCCCTTATACTTTGAAAGACATCTTGAGTTACAACCCTTGCTAAACTCTGCATCCACTTCAGCCACCCCCACTCCTACTATGGAAATACACTGAAATAGTGGCAGGCCTCAGATGCAATACTGCAATACTAACAGATTTTCTATTGTTCCTTTGGCCATGATCTGCTAAATACTTTCAAGCAGTTGTGATACTGGTGTTAGAGCCTCATAGCCCCAGCCATATTTAGATATTCTTCAGTTTTCTTTACCTGGAGAAAGTTTGCATCGGTGACTACAATCCACAGGCTACTTGCCAAAATTGGTTCATGCAGCACAACTAGACTACTGGAGAGAAAGAAGCTGCTTACAGAAGAATCCTAAAAAGAGCTAGGAGTTGCATGTCAGACATAGAGCCAAACCAACTACTGGCCTTTTAGAACTGAGGGAAAGCTCTAGAAGTCAATGTAACTTCCATGGATCCTGCTCTGACTACAAATTATATTTAAAAAAGTGTAAAAACAAGTTTTCTGAAGGAATTTAACTGAAACAGTAGAAAAAGGAGCTAATTTCCAGAATGTCGTGGAAAAAACCTGTGAAGTGGTTGGGAACTCTGAGACCCAACCAATAATTGCTCTGCTAAAGACAAAATGGGAGGTAAAGGGCCTCTAACTTCACAGCTAGAATTGACTTTGGATTCGATCATATTAAAAAGAAACCATGATTCAATGACCTTGATTAGTCCTTTTTCTAACCCTTTCATATTTAAAAAAGAAAAACACAACAGTTCTTCCTTCTATAAATTAATATTAAGTTCTGACATATATCTTGAACAACAGACATGCATACTCAGTCTGAAGACAGCAACTGTAAGAGAAGTCTCATGAGACCTTGGACCACTGTGCTGTGTCCTTGGAGATCCTGGAAGAAAAAGCACCACAGTCAGTACGTGACACTAACACTCAGGTAAAAAATACTTAAGTGGTGCTGAGAGTTGCAGATGCACAGGAGAATTAGGGGACACCAGCTTGAAATTGTCTTCTGTTCCCTCTGTCATGGGAGACTGCAATCCACATTATTCTTTCCAGGAGTGTCTTGCACCACAGAAACCATAATTATATAAAATTTCCCATTATGTCTGCTTAATTAGGCAAAGGAGTTCCTAAATTTATCAAAACATAAGCACAGTCTGACATTTTGATTGCAAACCCCTTCAAACACTTAACTGTCTAACAAGTCCTGCTCACACTGAGACTGTAGCAAGATACAAAAATGCAGTTACTTACTCCAAAACACCTCAACCTTTCCATTTGTATCTCGACTGTGGCTTTGCCAGAGTCCCCCATCAGCCCTTCTGAGCAGTGTTGGAATCACACAGCTCCAAAGGAGTGTTTGAGGCTAAAGGAGTGTTCCCCAGGTCTCAGCAGGGGCAGTGGGGGTGGCACAGCTCCCTCCTTCTGAGCAGCCTGTGCACAAGCCTCAGCCCAGATTGTCTCCTGTGGCTGGCAAACACACAAAGCTGTTTGCTACAGCAAGTGAGCAGAGCTCTGCTACTATAATAAGTTGCATGTGCAAGCCCCCAAGCCCTCACTGAGGGAATGTTAATTACACATTTAAAAAATCAGCTAGCAAACTAGGAGGTGAGAAACTGGTGCTTGCTGCCATCCTGCTCTTGTGGGTTCCCAAATCCCATTTCCTCAGGCCAGGCTGGGATGCCTCCTGGAAGAGGAAGCAGACAGTGCCTCTTGCTTGGCTGACCCGAGGCCAAGGGAGCAGTGCAGGTGCACAAGAAGGCAGGAGGAGGGAGCAGCCAAGATCAGGGATACCACTGAGCACCCACAGGCCAGTGGGCAACAAGGAGGGGCTGGTTCAGTGACCCTGCCTGGACGAAAATTCCCAATTCAAAAAATCAGGGTAAGAAAAGTGCTGATGGGCATATAATCATATGTCTATAGGTCTTAAATTCATTTAATTTACAGTGCACTGGCACCAAAACTGTTGAAGCACATGATATGCAAAGGAACCACATTTTTAATATGGTTCTCATAAAATCCTGAGTTTCACTAAACGAAAATGCTTCACTTTGCAATCTCACTCTGGCACTCCGCTCTTGTCAGTCCATTGGTGTGTGCAGTCCTACAGTACCCATAGGAGGGAGCTACTTCTACTCTAGCTTTTTTACTTTTATTGGAGACTACCAGACCTACTGAGTAGCTGGAGGCAGTGTGACAGCTCCAAATATCTTGAATCCAATTAAACTGAAGATAATTTTTTTTTTAATTCCAATGCATTATCCTTTTTATAACTCCATGCACTGCAGAGCCTCCAGTTCATTATGTGTAACCACCAGATATTAAAGAAAAAACAAAACAAGTAGTCTGGAACTAGCAGACTTTTCCCACAGATGAATCTGTATTCTCACATACTGAAACAACCAACAGTGAAATATTTTGCTATTTCACATCAAGAGATTCCAAAAATTTCTCCAAGGTACAGCAATTTCACTTCTCAGATTTACTGCCCAAGCCTCTCTTTGGATTCATTATTTCCCCACCACTGAGTGTATGTTTACAAAGCCAGGTTGTTTCTATTTCCCTCTCTCCCCAGCAGCAAAAGACAGAAAATTTAATAAGACTGCAAGCTAGAAACTGCTCTGTGGCAAAGCTGAGCCTCAATCCAAGAAAATAATCCATCTGCTGTATGTAAATATGGCAAAGAAAAAAAACCAGTTTAATCCCTTCTCCCCTTACACACTGGATTTTTCATTTAATAGACACTGACAAAATGCAGCTACAGAAAATACTTTGCTTTACTAAGTCTGTACAATGAATGTCCTTAACTTTCTGATAACTTAAAAAGGTAACAGGACTTCACATTGTCACCATCAGTATACACATTTCAGAACATTTTTAGACGTGCCTGAGGACACCACTGCAGATGAACCATTTCAAACCTCTCAGGGTCCTTCAGGGCTACTCCTCATCATCCAGGCTGGCTGCTCTGCTTGCTATAAAGCACAACTCACACCTTCCTGCTGCTCCAGCCAGCAGAAAAACAACTGGTCAGGAAGTAAAGAGTAAGCTACACTTGTTTCAGGAGAGATTTGAATAGTTTATTTTGCCCAATCAAGAGCCCTTCAGCATAATGACACATTCATATACACATATATGAACATTTTTTTCTGAAACATTAATGTATAATACATTTTAAATTTAAAATACCAGCTGCACAGGTATTTTTATTTACAAAAATATTCCATACTTAATTTTTTTACTTCATTATGATGACATAGTTCAGTCCAAGTACATGTAAGTAAAATAACTCTATGCAATCTAACATAGTTGAATTTGTAACAGTACAGTTTGCAGTTCATATGAAACTATATTTGTAGACAAATGGATTTGCAACCCTACCTAAAAATGCATATTCCAGTAATCATCCTCAGAAGAGCTAGTGGGGCTCAGCAAGACTTAACTGAAGAAGTTGTTGCAATGAACATAAGGGAAAAAGAAAACACACATGTACACACTAACATATACAGAAACGAGAACTGCTACACATCAAGCATGCTTACCCAGGAGTGGGCAATGTTAGAAAAATTTACGGATGTATTTTTTTTCCCCCCATGGTGCTGGTACAATGAAACAGCAGCATAACTAGAAAGCAGCATGTTTTCCTAGTTCTAACCACTACAGATAGCAGAGCTCAGGTCTAAAATAACACAGTACTGCTTATTTACAATTCTGTTTTAAAAGGGAATATTTAAAACATGTTCCCACCCCTCTCCCTTTCCATCACCTATGACTGAATGGTAGTGGTAATCCACATACAACTTCTTACATGTTTACAACTGAAACAGTTTAACTTCTGGTTACTTGCCTGGTGATATGGAACTTAGGAACTAACAGAAAAATACAAGTGCCAAAGTAACCTACAGCTGTAGGTTAGCTTAAATGTTTCTAGGTGCACATGGAACTACTAAAAGAAATACTGACTGACATCTTCCATTTGATTGTTTGGTCTTTCTGCCTCATTTATCTTCTTCCTTTTTTCCACTTTTAAAAAATTAATGCCTGCATCTTTAAATCTAAACTTTATAAGGTGGAAAAGAACCCAGAAACAGTACACTCATCGGATTTGAAACAGTAATAAGGCAGATATATAGCACATCTTTATAATGGGCTTAAGAAGAAGAAATCGGCCCAGGTCAGATTTTCAATGAAAACTGAAGTAAAATTGGTTTAACTGATTCACCTACATTACACTCTTTCCCCCCCTGATTCTGTTCACTTCCACCCCTCAAGCATCATTAATTTCTGTCTACAGAGTATTTGAAGATTTTGTGGTAGCAGCAAAGCTATCAACATCCACCCAAAAAGACTCAAATCAATTACCCAGGAAATTCCCTGGCACAAGAGAAGGTTCAAGTGACAAGTTGCCCTTCCACCTGGAGAGGGAGGCAAGGCACTGCAGTCCCTCCCTCCCACACCAGAGTGTCTGCAGTCAGTGCCTGCCCAGACGTGTTAAACTACAAGCACAAAGTAGTGGGCACTTCAGCCACAGAGTCTTAAGATTTCCAACACGTTTCAGACACAAAAAAACCCCAACAAAACAAACCCACATAAAAACCAACCCTGATTTACATGTAAAGAGCTGATGTATAATCAAAATACACGGATTACTCAAAGAAAATGTTTATTGGACATACCTCACTTCAGTTTTGGAGAATTTTAAAAATCCAAGAAATAGAGCTGAAAAAAGTCACTCGTGTACCAGAAAAAACCCCAAACCATAGAAAACCAGTCAGCCATGGACTGCAGCTATTAAGAAAACTTGAATATTAGGCTAGTTCCCTATCTTCTTGCTCCATACTTGGAGAATTGTTCAAGGATGTTCATAATGGGAGGTAAAAATAACTGATCATTTTCTGCAAAGCAAAATGGGCTATTTGTTTTAGTTGCTTAGAAATTGTATCATCTCGATATGAGATATGAATGTATTCATAAGCTTAAAACAACTTCTATGGATAATATACATACTTTAAGTACTTTGACTTAAAACTTGAACGTAAGTCTTTTTAAAATTAAAGGTAGAAGTGTACATATAAAAATTATTTAAAACTAAAAGTATATTCTTAAGCAGTATGTATAAATATAACAGATTTCATTTGTATTATCTAGTAACAAATGCGAAAGTGTTGCAGTAATTTATAAACTGAATGCTGACACAGAATACGTGCCTTTCATTAGATTCTATATTGTATATACATATTTTGCTAAGAAAACACACATTCTAAATAAATCACATAATTAGCAAAGGTGCCTGAAAGTAATCTGTTCTAAAGTCTTTATTGAACATGTGTGTTTATATACAAATAATGAACCTGAACTGCACAAATGCAGAAACAAAATTAAGGAATAAAATACCATGATTGAATTAAAGTGCAGGAAAATTCAAGTTTAAAAGTTCAGGTAAGATCAGTGCCATTAATTAAGCAAAAAAGAAAAAAAAAAAAAAAACAACAAAAACAACCAAACAAAAATTCCCACCCCTCAAAAAAAAAAAAAACCAAACCAAAACCAAACCCAAACCAAAGCACCACCAAAACCAAACCAAATTAAAAAAAACCCAAAACATAGAAAGGAAAATAAAAGGAAAACTAAAAGGAAAAAAAAAAGAAAATGAACTTGCTTCCAAAAATCCTCCTTTGGATGTAGCTTTCCAATCACCTGCCATGCAAGTACCACCTCAGGCACAAAAACTTTGCATAAAGACAGACAAGAAACACAACCATACATTACTCTACTTTATAACTGACTGTTTGCTGAAGAACAAATCACTGGAGATGCCTGTGGTGTGACACTTTCAGACTGATTTGGAATACACACATATTTACACATACCAGGATTCAAAAGTTACGATTTGGCAGGACTAAGGTGAAGAAAAGCTTCTTCAGTTTACAGTTCCTAATGAGACACACTACATATTAACAGATAGGTAGCAGCAGGTAGTTTCTTACTTTCATTAAAAAAAAATAATAGCTCAATTGTATTTTATAGTTTTCCAGACACTCTAAAAAATGTCACAGAACTAAGATGCTATTGAAAAAAATAGGGGTGCTTCCCTGCAAGGATTTCAATACACTTTGCTGTACAAAAGGTGCACCACCAACAGCACAATAAAATGCAGTGATGTGTGTGTGATTGCTTTCCTTCCACTGGGAAGGAAAAAGTAACATTTTAGATTAAAATTTTACATAGCCCCTTTTATTGACCAAGAACCATTTGTGTCATTATCTCATGAGCAACCATGTCATTAGTCTTCCTGTCCCTGAACATAAGCAACAGAAGAGATTCAACTACAATAGATTCTGTAATACCAAATAAGCCACTACTCTTCTGGTACTGCCAGATGGTCTCTCATTGCCTCTTATTATTTTGCTTGCTGGTGGTTGTCAAATGCATCTTGATGAGAAAGTTAAGTATGTTTTCCTTTCAAGCCAAGGTCATCTTACATTGAATGATACCATAATTTGTTGAAGAATACTTTTGTAATCCTCTCCCCCTGAGCCTGACCAGATTAATTTCCCAGGATTCTGTTGCAATGAAATGTACTTTACCTTCAGCAGGTCAAATAATAATGAGTCAACTCAATTTATAAATGTGAGACAAGGAAGAGGACAAGTATCAGCTAGGGTGGGTTTTTTTTGGATGTGGTATGGGTAGTGGTTTCTCTCATTTTCTTCTACCTGGATGTCTCACAAAATGGTGCTAAATAGGCATTAATTAGACACTAAAAATAAATCAACATGCAGAGGCAAATATTGCATGGCAAACTGAGTTAAGTAACTCAAGTAAACATCGCCTCAGTAGCTATGGGACACAACTATCAGGAAATCATAATACTGCTTGTTTGAATTGTCACATTCTCATTTTTTAAGTCCTTTGAGCAATGGGCATAGTAGGGCATGCCCTTTTACTGGCAACACAATTAAATTGTCTTTTTAAAATGTTGCTCTACCTAAAGTGAGAAAATTTATCAGTTTGTGTTTCAAAGCCCAAACATATTTGCCTGTCATTTGAAAAGTAATTTAAGAACCATAAGTAATTTCAATATTTTACATGCTTGAGGTGTTTTGTAAGGTTGCCTTATCTGTGTACCTGCAACATCACTTCACAACACAAACATAACCAAGGTTTTGCTTTGGGAACATTCAGAAAGTTTGTGGAAAAAAGTACACAAAATGCAATGCTTGGAGAAGCAAACCTAAGTGATTAATTTCAGACAATGTAGACCTATCAGCTTCTAAGTACTCCCTTTTATGAAACAAAACCAGTCAATAACTATTCCTACTTTGAGAAAAAAGTCTAAAGGAATTTTTGAAATGCAAGCATTTATTTTAAGGAATCCTGTCTTTTAAAAAGAGCCCTGGTCATTCACACTGCTATAGCTTTGGTGCAGTAGCCATTAACAAGTTAGCTCAGCTGTATTATTTACCTCTCCCAAACAGAACATTAGTTCAGCAATTCCTAAAGTTTTTATGCACACTTTATCACTGCTTTAGAGATTGACAATGAAAACACTGCTTTAGAGATTGAGTCCAAACTTTAGGACAAGTGCCTTTAGTGCTGCATGGGGCTGAGACAGGTACTTGTAAAATAGCACTACTGGCAGAACCTAGAGATTTGATAAACAACATACTGACAATTATTAAGTATTAGATGCTTGCTTGCCATTATTCATGCATCAGCACCTCCATGGTATGTAAAAGTTTGAAAACCTGAGTCCAAGGTTATCTGATTTCATAGTAAAGGACTAAAGGGGCATCTAGAACTTGAGTCTTGAGCAAAACTATCCCAACTATTTCAATTAATGGCTGTAAAGATACATTCTGTTAAACATTTATAAAAACTCACAGCATGAATGGAACCCACAGCCAATTCTAAATGTTACACAACCTGAACCAATAACTATTTTTGGCAAAAATAATATTTAACTGAACAGAAGTTGAAGAATTCTTACCACAAGGAAGATGTTACCACATTTCACATTGCACGGCCATAACACAAACGAAAACTCCCAGCATGACACATTCCAGTCATATTATTCACTTGACTTTTTAATGCAAAAATTACGTATTCTTTTGTTTTGCACGTCACACAATATGATGTGAATACAAGAATACTAGATCAGGGGTCCAAGAAAAGACTATGCACAGGTCAACTATGTATACAATTTTCAATAAGAAATCTTCCAAGCTTCCAGCTTTTAAAATGAATGAAGTGACAGGAAACTTCAGCTCTTCTTCAACAATAATGGTAAATACAGAGTCCTAGAGAGGGTAATTGTAAGTCAGCTACTGTCCAGCAAGACAAACAGCTTGATTCCAGCTCTTGGACCCCTGATTTATTGCCTCTCCTTACAGGAGGGTATAACACTGGCAGCAATTACAATAGCACAAAAACTTTTGGCATATGAAATATTAACACAGGATTGACCCTGCATTGCCCCTGCCCATCTCACCACGATTTCCTTTTACTCTCTTTTCCACATGTTCCAGCTACCTTCTCTGTTCAACTTTATGCTAACCAACAGCTAAGAAACACTCAAGTTTCTTTTTTTGTGTGTGTTTCTTAGATATAAAGCTCCTCAGTTAAAGCCAGGACTGAGGTAAAACAGTGTGTCATTTGTGCTAGGAAACAACAGTATCCGATGGTGAATACTCCTTTAAATTTCAGTGGTCCTGCCAAAAGTAATGAAAAAACAAGATTTTTTCATCAGGACAAAATTAAAGATGTGGTTGATGAGAGTCATCAGAATTGGTACCACTTCTTGTCTTTGTACTTCAACATCATCTAAAAAACAAAAAAAAATTTCTAATTACTGTTTCTGTAATGTACCAAAATGTACAATGACACCAACAAACACTATGCTTTACAAAGCAGCATGAGAAAGAAGGATTTAGCAAGGCTTCTCAAAGTTGCAAACACATCGCTGAACACTGAGTGTTTAGCATGATGAATTTTCTAATGTTAGCGTCATTGCTGGTGAGCTAGCCTCAGAAAAAGATATTTTTGGGAGAATGGGGAGGTTGCACAGGAATTTGGGGTGTGGAAATAAGTCAGCATGAAAATGGATGAGAATAGCATTCTGTGGTAGTCACTGAGGAAAAAAAAGAAGTTGTACTCAGAGGGTCTGTATACAAGAGGATCTTTCTTAAGGACAGCAGGAATCTGACATCAAACATTACTCTTCTTATTAATTCAGTGACAATAAGTAATTTTTTCAGTAATGAGGATTAAGTTGCACATTTAGAAGCTTACATGCCACTCCAGCAGACTGCATGCTCTAGAGCAATGTGCCACAAGACAAGGCTGTTTACAATGAGTACATCATTGTTAGGAGTGCCAAGTGATGGATGAAAGGGAAGTGTCCTCTATCAATGACACTCCATATCCTTTAGATACCTCTAACATGCCTTTGGCAGAACTCAGTCACTTGCAGAATTTGCATTTGTCTGACAATCAGTTTAATATACTCACCTCGTGAGCGTGTTTTGAGAAAGAATCAGCACTGTAAAGCATAGCTGCAGTTTTTTCTTCCAGTTCTCCCAGCTTCTGTCCTCTTTCATCCAGTGCCAACCGGGCTCGTGCCAGTTCACCAACTACACCAGATGCTGCTCCTTTGACACCTTCGATACCCCCAGGTCCTGGAATATGCTGGGCAAGACTCCTTGATGCCTTCCCAGATGCTGATTCTCCAACTGGAGGCATTTGCAAAAGCAGAAAATACAGAATAGTAAGTTTTCCTGTCATTGTGACATAAATATCACTGAAACTAGCTTATATAGAGATGTAATTTCTTTGCATGGAGACCAGACAGCTTACTGTAGGTATGACTATGAGGAACACTCACTACTCTATATTAGTAGATGCTTTTGCATTAGAACGGAGACATTCAAACATATTTTCAGGTTTCCAGGTAGGTTATACAACTGTAAGCTCTTCACAGCTCAAGTGTGAAATTAAAATTCTGATGTTCATCAATAGAATTGTTAAAAAAACACTTCACCAGTACAATATAGGTTATTTCATGAGGAATGGTTTTGAGTTCAACAGACAAAGCAGGGTATTGAAATACTGAAAAGTTGTGGTTAGTTCTGGAAGTGCTTTGCTGGTATGTAAGCCAGCCAGTGTGATTCCACCAGCAGAAGTCTTTTTTGATAGAAGTTCAATTTTATATGCAGACACCTGAAGATTAGGTGTCAGTGCTGCCATTATTTAAAAACCTTACAAAAAAGAAAAAAAATTGAAAAGGAATGTAAAAAGACAGTATGGCTGTAAGAACAAATCAGCACAAATGGTCAGCTGAAGAGCTCCAGACTCCAGTGATGGCACTGACTACACCGACTTTGCTCTTAATGGCACATCAGTCACCCAGTTCAATCTAGACACTTGATGTGCCAGTCTCAAGCAGAATTGTATAGACCACTGAAATCTGAATATTTGTTTTAAACAGTGAAATATTGCTTGAATATTTTCCTTTTTTTTACCTCCAGGAAAAATAATATTAACTGGTTAAATACATCTTGATGCAGTATTTCAAGACTCTCTGATTTGATTTTATGCTTCTATTAGGAATAATTTACATTTAAATTAGTACCATAAACATCTTTCTGTGAATTTGCAAAATAAGAGAAATAATTTCACTTATTACAGATTCTGCTGTGACTCTCATGGTAAATATGTTTACTTTAAAGATATTCTTAAATGTCTTTTGAATTGTCATTGAAGTCTCTCTCAGGCTTTTTTTCATTCATTAGGATTTTTTTCTTCCATTCAATACTATTTTCCTTCTAAAGATCCAAGCCAAAACTTAATGGTAGAAACTTGACACGATATAAAGAGATAGCTTCTAAAGCTACACAGTACTTTCCCCCCTGTCTCAGTCATACTAGATTATAACTTGTGCACATAAATTTCTCTACTGAAATACTTGACCAGCCTTCCATAGTATTACATATGTGTATATACACATATGTGTATATAAGAACACCCAAAAAAGAAACCTATGACACAAAATGTGACCTCTAAATATCTGATAGCTGCTCAAAGTGTACAGGCACAAGTAATGAAGTCTAATTTTTATTCTGTAGAGATCAAAAGAACCACCATAAAAGAAAGGATTGGCAGGGCACCTTGTCCATTTTGACAGATACATTTCACATTAATAAGAAAAAGGTTCTTAAAAAGAAGCTTGCATAATATGGTATTGCATTTAGCAAGTATCTAAATAAATAAATGGAAGCTATTTTCCTTAAATATATTAAAGTGCTTAATGCCACCACAGTAAAAAAAATGTAATAAAAAAGAGAAAATTATAAAGCAATGAAAATTTTGTCAAATCTGAATTTTAATGTCCTATAAATAGAGGACTGAATTGAAATATCATACAGTTCTGCCCTTGCTGTCATTTCTAAGGCATGTCTGCTTAAGCAAAACAAGGAAAATCTGGCAAATAACTGAAGTAGAGTGAAATTTTAATTTTCTCACTGTGCAGAAGAGAATTCTCCAAAAGCAGTGCCTTTCAGTTTACCAGCATAAATAGAATCATGGTCAGTACTACACGCTTCATAAAGATGAATAAAAATAAGGTTATAAAACAAGAAATGGTAATAAAACAAAACCAAAATGTTATAAAACAAAACTCATCTACTGCTGAATAAATGAGCTAAAAGAACCCATGAAAAAAAACATACCAAGCTTTTCTCATCTTGTTGGTAAGGTGTACAACACAAAATCTATGGAAAAAATATTTGTCACTCCCTATTTTACTCTCCTCTTCATACAGGTAATGTTCTGTGAACACATTTACTATGAATCACTACCTTAGGAAGAAATACCAGAAAAATAACAATTAATAATAACTTACAGAGTTCTTCTCTGTCAAGTGACTGTGCCCCACCTCCGAACAGGCCTTTGAAGAACCCCCTGTTTGGTGCTTCTGGTGTTTCTACAAGAGTGAAGAGCTCACCCAACATTTCCTTTGCAATGAAAAAGAGACATAACAAGGCATAAATTATTAAAAATAATGGAATATTCTTTCATTTTCAGGATTTGTTTAATGGATTTTAATTTTAGAAGAAACATGCTTTAATGGGCATCTGTCTTTGCAAGGTGATGTAGGAAATAGAAAAACAAAAATATATTAAGAAATTTGTCCAAACCATCTGCTTTTGACGGTTGCAAGCTTAGAGCTCATGGAATTCAGAAGCAAAGAAATGCATTCAAGTAAAGCTTATTTGCCCCTCTACAACTTGGGCAAGACTTCTGACTTGGTTCTATTGAAACTGCATCTACAAACACTTATATCCATGTAGCAGTATGAAAGAAGAGCCTGCAACTCTGCTATTGCATTATTCTATACAACTAACCAACCTGAAGCATGACTGGGAATTTTTCAAGCTGTTAATACCCCTGAAACATAATAGCTTCCTTCAAATATCCTGAGTTGGCATTCTCCACTTGTGTCAGCAGACACCTCCCTCAGTGTGAACTGATCAAGGGAATTTTAACTGCATGTTAAAGGAGGAAATTTCCTGTTGATCAAAATGGAATTAAGCAAGAAACTGATTCAGCTACAATAGGATGGATGAAACAAAAATTTAAGGTAGAAGTGATTCATTTAGAATCAGAGTCTACAATGAAGAAAAACAAAAGGGAAAAAACGAAAATCAAAGCACAAAAGCCTAAATGCTCAGCTCAGAATGTATCTAAGAAAAAAGTGATTTTTCAAAAAGAGTTAATTACCTGAAGATTTTCACATGTTTCTTGGCTGTAGGTGAGCCTCTGTATTTCAGTTGGTGAGACAAGATAGAGTGCTTGTCCATTATCAGTGAAGCAGAACGTTCTGGCTATCCGCATATTGGTGAGTGGCAGGTAATATACATCCAACAATGGCCTTAAACTTGGCAAACTTAAGGAAAAGAATTAAAACCCCATTAAGTATAGCAGAAATGTCTCTTATTGATCAAATTACTGATTTTTAAACTGTAATACATAATTTCTCTTCACCATCTGCATGACACCAAATAAACAGGTATCATTTAATGACATTACAGAATCTCAAGACATCAGATTTTTCAAGCTAGCACCTCAAAAGTGAAATTTAAACATCTGCATCACAGATGCATTGAAAATAATTCTTTGAAATTATAATCTGAGCATGTGTATCACAAATTCAGTATTTAATGAACTAGGTATCACTTAATAATTACCAAGGTATTTTGATAAGTATCTACCAACAGTTTACAACTTAACATCCTGTCTCTTCTCTCAGATTAATAATTTCTCCTTGACTAAAAATACAAGTCTAAAAGATCTCTTCTCAAGAAAATTTAGAAATGTAACATAAGTGTGCTGTCAAAGAAAAGCAGAGTACAATAGCCTCAAACAATCTTATTAATTAAATGCCCCTTTTTTCTCTGACTAGATGTTGAAGAGAAAGTCCTCTTAGAGCAAAGTTTGCTTACCTTGTATTTTCTGATTCTATACATGTAACTGCAGAACTTACTGTATCAATCTACTGAAGAACAGACTGCACACTTGGGCTAGAACAATATTCCACTACCAAACATTCCTCTCCCTCAGTGAGATAAAAAATGCAAGGGACAAACCACCTAATCTCCTGACAAGTAGAACCCATAATAAACCACTGTCTCAAACATCCCCTGCAAAGTTCTCCTAAAAAAATTACAGAAGTTGTTAGCTGCCAATGTCCTAATAATACAATGAACAGCTTCTGCTGCAGACACAATCCACATAACGTTATTAATTCTAGACACTAAAAAAGCAGCCAATGGGGAAAACTGAAATTAAAACAAAACAAAACAAAACAAGATGTAGTAACCACAACAGTATCAGGCTGCCTTGTTTTGTTTTTGGTTTTTTTTTCTTTTTCTTGCATGATGCTGACATTGCCTTTGGAGGCAAGTTTCAAAAGTGAGAAATAAAAAGCCATATTCTCTTGTAAGCATGTCACCCGGATACGACACCTCTGCCATGCATGTATCTAAAATAAGAATATTGCTAAGAGTCAGTAACAGGGAAGTGTTTTGCTTCAGATCAATGGGAGCACAAATCATTCTTACAACTTCAAAACACAAAAACATTAGATCACATAGAACAAGCATGATATCCATGAGAGCATTTTCATAATTTCTGTTACAGATTTCTTTGTTACTAAGTCCTATCTGAATGTATATCAGTAGTTAAGTATTGAGCACCTTGTGTACTATACAGCGCTCTGACAACTTTACATGAACTGCACATAATGTCCATCCCCAGCAGCAATTCATGCTTACGAAATGGAGCTCAGCATTGGAATCCAACTTCCCCACACAAGGTAACAAATCAGCGTTTATAATTTACCACATATGCAGAGAACAATGTGAACCCTGAAGAAGACAGGATTTTTTTCAATATATGGTATCTGAACATTACTACGTTTAGTTTTAATTAGGAAAAAAAAAAGTTTGCCTTGCAAGGTGAGCAGCATTTTTTAGAGATGTTTAGAACACATAAAAGATGGGATATACACCAATGGAGTTACAGACTTACATACTACAATTAAAAACAAGTTTAGATTGTATCAGTTTTAGTTTTACTCCTAACAACTTCCTAAACAAATAATTTTTACAGAATTTTCCAAGCTGAAAGCTTCTTTTGGCAACCTTAAAATAATCTTTTAGGAACTTCACTGGCATAATTTCATAGGGCCACACATTACACATTCATCTTATCAGGCCACAACTAAACTGCAGGTGCAACGGTGTAAGTATATACACACTGATGGTTCAGAATAAAATAGCACATCAAAACATTTAAGATTAAGGAGATGAAAATTACACAGGTGACCTGTAAGTATATTTAAACACTACTACTACTACTACAACACATGTTTAAACTAATAACATAAATCCCTTACTTTAGATGACTTATTACTATACAACTGGCAGTTAATCTTGCCTTCACAGACTGAGTTTAAGCCTTTAAGGCACAAGCAAGCTACACAAGAAAATATTGAGGCATGAGTGTGATGCAAACAGCTGCACAAAAACAGGCAGAGTTCTGGTCAGGTGCAAGCTAAAGGTCTGACTCAAGGCAGTTTTCTCCATCAGGAAGTAAATTCAGCTTTTAGACAAACCTGGAGTCATGGACCTATATCACCTGTTTGGAACTATGTGTTGAATAAGTGTAGCTTGAGTTAAAGTGATAAACTTTTTCATGTGTTAAAGACATAACTAACAGGAATGTCCAATCAAAATTATTCAGGCTCAAGTATTAGAGAATCACCAACACTGAGTGAATGTAATTTTTTAAAAAAATCATCATCCTGTGGAAAAGGAACCTTTCTTTGTAGCAGAGGACTACTTCTTTTTGTATTTAAGTTACTATCAAACAGGTCTTACCTAAAAGTCATAATATGTCCATTGGCACAAAAACATGCAAGGCAGATACTGTTACTCAACGACACTATGTCTCCACGAAGAACAAAAGAAGTCTCTGTTATATTTTGCTTATAAATACAGTTCTGGGATGGCAGTGAGAT
This sequence comes from Passer domesticus, assembly GCF_036417665.1. Classification (NCBI taxonomy): domain Eukaryota; kingdom Metazoa; phylum Chordata; class Aves; order Passeriformes; family Passeridae; genus Passer; species Passer domesticus. The sequence continues at coordinate 66,512,308 of NC_087476.1, read as the reverse complement.
AACTTTTGCTTGCTTTTCAGAACATATCACTGCATATTGGTTTTCACTGATTTCCTGAGAGGAAGAAGGGGACACTGAGACAGGTCGTCGCTTTTTTGCTTTTTCTTTTTCATCTTTATCTTCATAGTGTTCTCTCCAGGTTTCATGTGCTGGTGGGACCAAAGATCCTGTGGTGTCCAAAAAAGCCATTCTCAAGATTGCCCCTTTTAGCCTCAGGATGGTTCCTAGGAAAGAGTAGTTGAGCACATTTCTAAAACAGTTCTCCTAAATTGCTTTCCAAGCTACAAAACATTCCTTTAAGAAGCTAGGAGAATTAAAAGAAAACAAGAACTTCAGTTTGCCTTCCTAGCCAAACAGATGTACACAAACCTTGGGCATTAATCAAAAAACCAATGAAGCACAAATGTAACCATGAAAATGTTAAACCAATTTTCAAGGGTAAAGTGGGTACATACTCTTTCAATAACTTCAAGGGAAATGCATCTGTATTTATGTTCAGTGTCACAAATGCAACTCACTTAATTCTCTCCTGATGAGTACACAGTATATTTAATATCAACAATAAATGTATTAGTCAAAGTGAGCACCACCTTTTCTTTCAATTGGTTTAGAGACAAGCATGTGCGTTTTTTTTATTTCTCCCCTGCAGTTCACACTTGAATGCACTTCTCTAGCTTTAAATGAAAAAGTTTTCCCTCCTTACTGTTCAAATCACTGTCTCTGTAGGCCAGACCTTAAGCAAATAAATTTTATTTTACTTTAATTCATTCACACATAAGTAACATGAACATTTGCTAAATCCAAAATATAAAGCAATATCTTTTAAGGATTATGCTGCAGATCCAAAGGGGAAACAACTGCCTAGCCTGCAGCATTGCCTTTATGACCAAATGTTACCAAATCTGACCACTGCTGCCAATCCCTCACTCAATGGGCAAAAATCCCATTTATGGTCTAGATGTCCACTCCTCATCATTCCTAAAATCAAATGGCATGGCAATTTGTACGTTTGATACCATCTGTGTAGTAAAATGGACTAGAGCAGCCTGTTCTGCATGAGACAGTGGTAGCAGGAAAGCCAAATCTCTGACTAACAGTCTATCCAATAAACCATTAATACATAATCACAACAAAATCAGTTGCTGTGTATCAGAATAAGATCCAAAACCTTTCCCAGCAATCAAAAATAATTTATTTATCACTAATATTTCAAGCTAGTTGTTCTATTTACCGCCTCAGTTTGCACTCCCTTTTTTCACTGCAGGAAAACTGATTGACTCTTACCTCATGACTAAAAAAACAGTAATAAACGGAGGATTTGATAATATTCATGTCTTCTGCTATCTCTGTTTAACAGCGATAAATGCTTTCTCAGCAAGTAAACACTGAAGTTATATTTTTTATTTTATGAAATTGTACTTTATACTTTTCCAATTTGAGAAACTCTGGTAACAAAGTAACCAGACTAGCTTGTTAAACTTATCAGCTAAATCAGTGCAATATATATTTTAAATTAATCAATCGTTGAAAAGAAAACCCCAAATCCCAAGTTTCTTAAAAAATATGAAGAACGACAACAATACTTCATCAAAGTGTACTTTACCCTGTCTGCTTTGTACATACCACTAGGAGAAACGATTACTGGCTGAAGAAGTCTTTGCTCTCCTCCTGGGGGTAAGTTCAGCGCAATGACAAGCACTGTACCCAGCGTGGTTCCAACCCACAGGCATGGGGAAGGTGATGTATCAGCCTTTCTTGTGAAAGTCTCACAAAAATGAAGAGCTGAAATTGCCTCGCGTGACTCTTTATCAATGCTAGTTACACTAGAACTCCGGGATCGACTGAAAGAGTTGTCTTTGACATCTGAAAATAAATTGGTATTAATTAAAAAGAATGGCAAATTGGAGGGATTAAGAGAATTTAATTTTTTTTGTTGTTCTTTAGCATCAACTGTTTACTAACTATAATGCTGTTGATTTTTGTACCCCTATCCTTCATAAGTCATATCTCCTTATTCCCCAATTTCCAGCTGTTTCTTGAGCAAAGCACCCAATATTTGTTGCAGAGGCTGCCATTAGGTAATTATCATGAACAATTTGAAGGCATATTTCTGTCATCTAGAGCCAGAGAATAACAGTCATCAAGTGGTACTCCTTTAAAACCTCTCTGCCAATTTACTTCACTGGGCAGATGAAAAAATGTTGGCTCCCATGGAACACAGTTAACCAATCTTAGGAAGATACAACTATTTTACTATAGGAAATGCAGTGACATCTGCACAGCATGATAGCATGGAACCTGTATGACTCAGAATATTGCTCCACTTTAGGAAACAGTGTGCAGGAGATCTAACAGGCTATTTACACACCCCCAAACTTTTAGTAAGAGAAAAACAAACGCTACCAAATGCCATCTGGTACTGCTATGCAAAGCTGAAGATTTCTACTGGGAATGCTGTAGCATAGTGCCAGTAATAGCACTAAAGCCCTTCCGGATGTCTTGCTCACTGTTTAGCAACAAGTGAATTCTAATGTTAACAAAAGTAAATGTGCTGCTCTACTCTTGCTGTATGCTATCTGTAGGTGTGGCTGATACATCAGCAGACACTGAATTTATCTACGCATTCACAAATTAATGCTGTACTTTCTTATTTCATAATTGCAAAGTCATAGCAGAAGACAGCCCTCACCAGCAAAAGTTGGATGCAATTTATATTATGCTTTTGAAAAAAATAACTCAAAAAATCTTTTGAGTAGGGTATAGATGCAATTGACATTTTAAAGCAGGATTAAGATCTAAAGAACAACATTCAACCATGTACTATTTGGAACTACTGCTATGTTAGTTTCATTAAATTATTGAAAAACTTTATACAAAGAATATCTAACATGCATTTGGAAAGCATACATACTAGATTTCAACTGACTAAATACACACATCTACTTAACACAAACAGTGAATCTTCTGAGGAATTGCCTCATTCCAACAAGGATAGAAAAAAACCATCGTCCTGTTGAATTTTAGCTGTCAAATATAAAACATGGATTATAGGAACTAACACAATCAGATGTTGACATACTAAGTTTTCACATTAAAAACAATAAATCCAGTGTAAAACAATGAAAATTATAATTTGTTTTTATAAGTCTTCTAATGACCACCACCTCTTATGATGCTTGTTTTTTTCCAGGCTTGAATATTTACTAATTTAATGGGTTTTTTTCAACTTTAACATGGATTAATCAGTCTGAATATAACCAATCATACAGTAACTACAATAAACATAGCTTTACATGTGCATTTGTGTCTTCTAGCTATTTGATTTGATGAACATGTGTACAAATTCCAGAAGCATTGGAATGGACAGGAGAAAACCAACAAAAACTAACTTGTCAGACATATGGGCATTTTTGAGAGTGGATAATCCATTCAGAAGAGAGAACAGAGGGTTAAAAGTTTAACTGCTTTAGTGCATCCTACTTATCCTGAAGTCAAGGAAGAAGTTTGTAAATGGATTAGATTTTGATGCAGAGGAAGGAGCAGCAGTGTCATGAATCACTACGCACCACCAGAAGGATGGAAAGATGAGGCTCTTTTGAGCAAGTAAAGCAAGGAATAGCACCTAGTGGCAGTAGCATCTTAATCACTGGATTAGAACATTGAAAAGCAATGGTATAATGCAGACAAGGGTATGATCAAGATAACTTCTGTTTTAGAAAGCAGAGCATAAATACAGAAACACATAGTTTAGATTTTATTTGTTCAGAGAGGAAGAGGAGTCGGTTAAAGATCTAACGACAGAAAATTAATTTGAAAGAACAAGATCATGAAAGAGTAGGTTTCAAGAAGCTATGGAAAGAAATGAAAGACAATGATAAGGATAATGAATTTAGGAGAAAGGCATTTCAGTTGTCTCCTACAGCCCATAGACACGGCCACATAAGTGACAAAAATATAAGCAAGCCAACACTGAAGAACACTATGCAAAAGCTATATCACTAAAAGAAAAGACAGAAGCAAAATTAAATGTAACTGCTTAAGAAAGTGATTTACAGACTTGAAAACCTAGAATAATTTTACACAGACCAAAATGAGGTTTCTAAGCACAGATATTCACATGTATGCAAAGTCAAAATCAGTCAAAGGCTATTGAAATTCAGAAGGTACAAACAATTTTATCAGTTTATCAGAAATGATGTGACAAAAAAACCCTTCCATTATTTCAGTAGAATGAACAGCAAATACTAAGTGATGTAGAAAACACTGTAACTCTTTTTAAGATTGGAAAGTGCTGAATAAAGTTCCGCATTCACTTTTCACCAGTCTTCATTAGGAAAAAGTAACACTTCCAAGTAATTATTGCCATCAAAGAACTGTGAGTAAAACAGCAGAATTACAATTGGTTGATACTTAAGTTTAAACATGCTCCAGTTTGTCTAATATGAAATTCATCCTATACCAAATTTATCCCTAAACCATTAGTAAACATATTGTGAAAAAACAGAAACATATTGAAAAGAGTCGTCAGATTCTTCAGCTCTTCTGTGCCGACATGGTCACAGTCAAATTGCTCTAGTTCCAGACACTGAGCTTAGAAAGATGAGGAAAAGTTCCAATTCCAAAGGAGGTTAACAGAAGCCACCCCAGGTTTACATAACATAACCTAAAGAAGAAGGAACTAATTTCTGTAGAGAAAAAAAAATTCTGTAAAAATGAAATTAGATATGATGGCAGATTTCAACACCATAAAAAAAATACTAACAAAAATAGGGAGTGTTATCCCTGTTTATTGTGCAAAGGACAAGAAAAAGTTAAAATGGAAGCAAGGAAGTTGGATTAAATAACAGGAAATCTGTCTAATTAGATGACACAACAGTGAAACTTTGTCTGGTATATTTCTAAAAAGCTTTTTTATTGGAGGCACATGAATAGATCAGAGGTTAACTTGTCAAAATATCTGTATCCCTGCCAAATGATCCTTGCCAATCCTTGGATAAAGAATCTCTAAGAATTGCTTCCAACTTAACATTTCTCTGAGAGAGGCAAGCTGTAAATCAGGGCGGTCCAGCTCAGTTTGAGAATATTCCAGTGCCATAGATTTTTCCCCTGGTTGACAGCAGCAGCACCTGGCAAACACACAGTGCTACAGCTCCCATCTGACCCTGGCTGTCTTCTGCTGGGCTGGTGGTAGAAATTCTGCTGCAGAGAGAGGAGCAAGCTGTGGCACGCAGAAGGGAGCTGCATTTATTACTGTAGGTCTACAGTTGTCCCCCATCATCTTTAGAGAACAAGTCAGAGGAGCTGGATCTAACAGCTGGCAGTCAAAGTATTTAAAAAACCCCCAAATGACTAATTTGTACATTGTTTTGGGCAACACAATGACCTTTAGTACCACAGACCTCACAACTGAACTGATCCTTATTAAAAAGTTACTGTGCATTTTCAAGAAAAATAAATTCTCAGACTGGTCATCCATCCAAACAGTTGCATATTGCTTTGCTTTAGAGAGAGTGGTCACAAGACAATTAACATTTATAAAACTATGCCCAACTATTTGTTGAGAGCTCCTCAACATATCCTGTTAAGATATTTCATTTTTCAATTTAAAGTGTATCAGATGGTCCTAAACAGGCAGCAGCAGTTTTCCTAATGCTGTCTGCTTATTCACGCTTTTGCTATCACAGCACTACTGATAAAGTGAGTGACAGATACCTAAAAATTATGATGAAAGTGTGATAAGCCATATACAGGAATTGCAGGCTTACCTTATGATGACAGCAATGACATTTTGTGCCTGAGAGTCCCCAAAAAGAGTGGAATTAAAATTTTATTTCTACACTTCAGATAAATGCAACATAAAGTCACAATAGCTTACATAATTTAGCCCTCTTATTTTAACATACTCACATTCAGATTCAGTAAAAATAAAATCAACTATATAAACTTACCTAAATCAGGCTTTAACTCAGTTGGCAAACTTAGCTTCCTGGACATCTTTGCTGAAAAGTGAAGTATATCTTTTTTTTAAAAAGAATAAACATAATTTTCCTGGTCCTTATTTGCTTCTGTTGCAATATTTAATATATAATTATTACATTCATTGAGGTACTTTAAAGGATTTCCACTAAGGCAGAGCCTCACTTCCTCAAGTAAGTGGTACAAAGTAAATCATGGAAGACAGCAAAATCCCTAAATACAGCAACTTATGACTTTTGCTGAGCTTGATTTCTCTTCAGGCTTTAGGCAGGACTTCATGGATTGGATGCACTTGGCTTTGACTCAACCTCAAGTTTTAAACCCTCAGGTGAGAGGCCAGAATTACAAGGATGTGCACTGATTCTTACAAAAAGTTAAGATCCTATCCCCCTTTCTTATGCCCCACTTTCTGATCAAACCTGAAACATTTAAAATAGAAAAAAAGGACTTGAAATTATACTAAAATTAATGCACATGTGTAAAAAGTTAATCAGCTGACAGAAAATCCACAACCTGAGACAAATGAAGACATTACAGAGAATAATCATAAAATCAGCAGTGTACAAACATTTGCAAGACATTCAAAAAACCAGAAAGACTTTGATAACACTGCTCAAGTGAAAAACAGCACTTCAACTCATCCCTGACTTAGAAATTCTTTTTATAGGTTTTGAAATCTTGCAGTCCATTTAAACTGCAGCACAATACAAACAAATGTTGCTACAAAAACCATCACAAATAAACTAGTAGGCATACATATCACTTCCATCTTACTTTCAGTAATTACTGGAGAAGGAATTATTTTAATATAGTTTATCTGCTAGACCAGGACTACACTCTAAATTTATTTGTCAGCCACATGCTTCTGCTTTGATGTATCATTTTTATGATCTCGCATGGGTAATATTTCTTTTCCTAAAGTAGATACTGAGCTTAGCCTCATAATTCTATGAGTACCTTGTACTCTCAAAGCAGCCTGAATCCTGCTGCTTTTCTCTGTTAAAAATGGAGTTACCTCATTCTAATTATCGCTTTAACAGAAATCTTTCCAATTTCTACATATCCTGAAGAACAGCATGTGATTTAAAGTTAGTTCCATTCCTCCAAAAGTGAAATACTTCACTGTATCATAAATTATGCGCATCAATATTGCAAATTCTAGTTATCTGAATAGTTGAACAGTTTTATTCCTGTAATACATCATAAAAATTTGAGAACAAGACTCCAGAAATAATCTTCTAATTTCCTTTATGTGTCAATGTTAAAGGTATGCCTGAATTAAATTGAAATTACTTACTCTTAGGCAGAAATGCTAACCACCTATTTTAGTGCAGGCTGATACTGAAAAGGGCAGCCTGACTGTGTGTTTTGTACCCCCATCCTAGCATTAGCACTGGCAAATACCTAACTTAATGGTGAGGCCAAAACTCATCTAAATGATGTTTCTGCCAAAGGTTGCTTCCAAACAAGATAAATTCCTATTTCAGATCAGAGCTCAGAGATAGGAACAGAAAACCAGGGTATACAACAGCAGTAGTGATGAGGAGCCCATCTTTTTGCTGTCAGCTTGAACTTAAAACTGCTTCTGGAGAGATCATTAAATCTCATCTGGAACAGTGAAATTCAGGATGGGCATTCTTCATAACACTTATTTTCTCTGTTAGACATTTAAATAATAAGAGCTGAGGTACTGAAGAAAACCTCAAGTGTGTACACAGAAAATAACTATTTTTTCGCTTTTAACAGCTTTTACCATGTGTAAATAACCTATTTAACTAATTGAAGACTAGTACAGTCACTCTTGGCTTTTCAAATAGAAACATTGTGCCAAATCTTAACAACTGGGAGAGAACTGACCAAAAAAAAAAATTCTAAAGTTACAGATAATATAACATGTAATAGCGAGTATAGGCAAATGTGTTGGATTCTGAGAGCTGATCCAATTTTGGCTTTTTGTTCCTTAGTGAAAGACCAGCTGTGTGAACTAGGCTGGTAAGATAAAACAAATTTGTCAGACAATTTTCAACATACACTGAACTATGCCTCATTAATAGGACAAGAGGATACAAGAATTGTTAAAAAGGATATAATTACTGGAAATTGTGAATTACTGTGCTGTGCAAAAAACCCCCAACATTTCAAAACATATGTTAATGTGTCAGAAACCTCAATAATTCAAATGTAAATGAGAAATAAGGACCTATTCCAACAGCAATGGTGCCATCTTGTGTTTAAACAAAAAACTGCCTAAACATGCAGTAAGAAAATAGGAATTTCACCTGCTAAGCCCTTTTTAACTAAAGTTACTCAGTATAAAAAAAAGCCCTGTTTGCATTCACATTGGCCTAAGTTTTACAATTTTTGATAAATTCAGGTTTTTTTGTCAGATGAAAACCAGCAACATGCTAGATACCTTGTACAAAGCAAAAGATATAAATCAGCAAAATGGAAGGTATAGAATGGAAATCTACAGAGAGAGCATTCAGTGTCAGGCTTTCATTCCAGCGGTACAACAGGACAGAGGTGATGCTAACTGCTCCTGCTGCACGTGGCTGACTTCCAGTAGGAGCTGCCATATCAGAGTTCAGTATGTCCCTTGTTGCTGCAGCATTTGCAGACCAGACAGAGATCCTGGCACACTGCTGCTCAAGGCAACAGTGACTGTTTTGCCTGGATTTAGTCTTACATTTAATATTTCTCTATATTAGAAAACCTAGAGTAATACACGGGTGCACACACATGTTCTGTCAACGTATATAATTAGGTATCATATTAGCGAATGGTCCAAACCCAGGGATTCTTGGAGATTTCTCACAGGTCAGGCTTGGGAAGGTAGGTGTTAAAATATGAAAGACTGCCTTTCAATAAAATATTATGTGTCAATATAGCAGGAACAACCTTCAATTCAATGAAGAAAACCTGAAGCCTGAGAAGGCTTCACCATAGGAAGCTGTGGCTTAGCAGCAAGAGTTACATTTCATTTGCAGTGGGTTATCCCGAGCTCATATTTTAAAATCTATGGCACATCAGTTTTAAAGCTATACAGTGACTTCTCCATTCCTTTTATTTTAAAATAAAATTCTAAAGATTATAAAAAAGATGTGTCTTGGAGCTTTGACAACTAAGAGAACAACTTATGAAGCCTATTTCATATAACATCACATGAGAAATAACTAAGCAGCTTAGAATTTGTTAGAGACACCAAAGCTCCCTAGTTATTCTATATTTGACAACTACCCAAAGTGAAATATTTACATTACCAATTAACTAATGTTGAAATCTCTAAAATTCACATGAGAATAATAAAACCATTGTATAACAATCTGTAAGAAAACATGTACTTGTATACATCAAAAACTAGATCAAAGTATTAAAAACACATTGAAAGAAATGGTCTTTGACATTAGGGCAAATAATTATGAACATCTTAAAATTTGTTTCCATTAAAACAGCTGTAATGGCAATTACTATAGAAATGTTTTAAAAGTTTAGGTATATGCTTAGAATGTAAGAAATATGAGAAACTTCTGTCAGTACTAACAGCAGGGATTACAAAAGTTTGGAACTAAATCTACTCTGCTTAAGTCTGTCTACTAATACTCTCTGCAATTATTTTTAAATTTTAAAGTGCAGGAAATAAATGAGACCAATTTTTCGAAGAAGTTTGACACATAGGCTACTAGAACAGTTATAAAGGTTTTAAAATCTGCCATATTTTGCAGGCACCTTTACTAAAGGTTTTTCCAGAAATGGTTGTTACATCTTAACTTCCAACACAATTTGTAGCTATAATATTTAATCATATGTATCTCTATATGCCAAATACTTAATTTACCAAATTATGAGTAAAAAAGCTGAAGATTTTGCTTCCACTGAAGTTGGATCCCAATGTCTTTCTATAAAAATGACACAGCCTTAGAAAATAAATACTTTCTACCAATTCTTCTTTCTGTAAATTAATTTACATTTAGTATATTCCTTCATATTACTTCACAGCATATTGTTTATACCGTCAAATAAGTGACATTTGTAAGTGAATGGGCTGGATTCAGTAATGGCCAGAGCACTTGTTAAAATTTCTAGAAATGCTTAGTTAAATCAAGTATCTCAATATCTCCAAGGAAACAACTAACTATGATTTTTTTGAAGTTCATCTTTGATGCAAACAAAAGGGAAACATGACCCATAAGCAACAAATTCGTGACAGGTCTTTAACTTGATTTACTATCCATTCCTTAGCACTGAGCATTCACAGTTGTGCATTTAGAAGAAGACAACAAGCCAGACCAACTGATCAAAATGTTGGTGCATGAAGCATTTGCATATTGTTTTACAGAAATCTGTAGAAATGATGATGCTTTACATCAGTTGCAATAAAGTGATAAATTGACAGTGGCTCCATGTTTATAACTGTGTGTATGATGTTACCACCTTGCAGCCCTAGCACAGAAATTAAATTACTCCACACTTTGCTAGCAGCATTCCCTTGCTTCTTGTTTCCATGGGGCAAACACATGTGTGATATTAACAGCAACTGAAGTTACCAATGGAAATTATTTTAATTCTGTTTTGCACCGCATTTAGCAGTTTGTGTTTTACCCATTGACAAGGAATGGAAAGAACTTGAACTGAGTGCTCTGTATGCCAGTGCAGAGAGCTATGATCATGCCATATAGATCAAATACATCTAATTCATCCCTGAGAATACAGTTGATGGCAAACGATTTGTTTCATACAACATGGTGGTGTTGATGACAGCGACGTATTTTACAAAACTCATTGTCCATGCACATTTGGTTGTCAATTTAGTTTAAAACAATGAAAAGCAAAACCATGCAACTATTAACACAGGAAAGGTGTTTTATTTACATGAACGAGCTTAGAAGTAAGTTCAGAAGGAGCTAGAATAAGCATGCCAGATAAGCTATAGAAAACATGGTAGCGAAACAACCACATTCAGTGCACAGCAACCCACTCAAAACTATGAAAATGAAAAATAAATAATTATCTTTAAGCTTCCAGTAAACTGTGCAAATTACACAAATCACAGTATAACTTACATCCTGAAGAATGCATTGCTTATATATAAATGTTTTGCTTTTTTTAGCTGTGAAATACATTTCAAACACTTTCAGTTGAAAGGCTTACAGCTGAAACAGATGTGAATGGCTCTATAGAATCCTCATTAGCATACTTTATTAATGCTCTAACATAACTCTTTGAAAAGAAGTGGAAAAAAAATCGAGGTCGCAGTCAGTCAAATTTTCCATGTATTTTGCACAAGACAGTGTGTCTTATTTTCATAAGAGACAAAAGGGAAACTACCTCAAAGGACATTGATTTAACACGCACGAGATTAGGTGTTGTTTTTCTCAACCTGAACATTAGGTTCTAGTTACCCTGAAATTCCTTTAGGGGAACATTTGAATGCTCATGTAAAAGGCACTAATTTCTTTTTTAATTACAGATGAATTCACATAATGTATTATTGACAGTAATTTGCTTTCTTGACTTATATTCACACTTTTTCTGCCCCAAAACTAATTTTCTCTGCCATTTCTGATGTCATTGCAAGAAGATCTCAACATAAAGCAAAAATATGCCCTTTGTACAGTACTTGCTCATTCTCAGATTTCAAGGATTACTCTGTCATACTCCTGTTTGTCTCCCTGAATTTTGAACGATTCTTTGCCTCAAATACTGAATTATGATGAAAGGGATTAATATTTTGGGATAAAATTTAAATTGCCAAACAGAAAAACAAAAGGGAGACTTCAGGAAAAGAAATCTCTTCCTCCTTCAAGCTATGCTTCCACACAACCTGTGAAATAGTGGCTTAGCAACTAGTTTTGCTATGTAATTTCAACCTAAACTGACTGAAGAGATAAAATGAAATTATCCTACAATGACATACTAATTTGCTAAATGAAAACAAAATGAACAGTAGCAAAGTGATTCTGCAATCAAAGTAACCATATCAAAGTTAAGGAAGAAGAGTCCCTTTCCCAAAGCTAAATCATACAGCCTCTTGCTTTCATTTATTTAATGAGCCAGTTGTCAGAAGCAGAGTTATTTCCATTCCAGCCGTGAAAGGGTTCAATCTACCTGCATACAACATATCCCAGGGCAATTTTGTTACCAAATTAAGACACAAGTTTAGAGCTGGTAAGGTATTGTGTCACTGTTAGATGCAAAAAAAATACAGCTCTGGAACAGCAGTGGGGAATACTTATACATATACAAGCCAGTCCTCTTCCAAATGAATAAATGAAATCATGATAGTACCTCTTTCCTGACCACAGCCATATAAAAAAATCTGACCATATGGCCATGAATACAACATATAAAAAAGAAATGGCATCAGCAAAATGTTCCCAAAACCAGCACACCTTCACAAAATAGTGGAATCATGTTGTGACTTGTACAGACTGAACTCTTACTATGTATGAGAATTTCATCCATATAGAAAAAGAGAAGTGCAACTGCAAAATCAGAGAATTTAAATCACCAATATCCTTGATTTTTTAGATTATTATGCCCAGTGTATTTAGTACAGAAGCAGCCCACAGAATTACCAAGTAGAGTAAAGAATGAAAAAATTAATAATAGAATGCATTGAAATTTGACTGTTTGCCTTTTTTTTGCTGCTGGGTTAGTGCTGCATAGAGTAAGGCACTGAATTAGAAAGAGTAGGTTTTTTTCTAGTTCCTACCTATGTCATTGGTTACCATCTTGGAAAACTTTCTGCTTTTGGTCTTCACTGTAAATAATATTATAATAAAAAAAAATCAATCTAAGTGTACCAAAAGGTGAACTAAAGAAAAAAATAAGACTAAAGAAAAGAAAAATACTGTACCCTTTTCTATAAAATTATTCATTTTTTGTTCATCATCAGAATTGTTTGGTGAACCAGAACCTACAAGTGGAGACAGAATGAAATGGATATACATTTGACATGAATGAAGGGGATACAGCTTTGACACAAAAATCAATGTATATTAATACACTTAAGATATACATATATTATACAATATATGTATATACATAATATACAAAATTATATACAAGATCTGAGTTTAACAAAGATACAAAGAAAACATCAAATACTGATATTGGTATTCTCTGTAGCTGTATTAGATATTATAAAGTACAAATTACTTTGGCATGACACAATTCTGGCATATTGGAATTAGCCATAGAACTTACAATGCAAGGTACAATGCTGCACATTGCAGTGAGTTTATTGCTAGAAATAATGTCCTCATTGAACAAATGTTTACACTGAATAACTAAATGGCTCTACTAATCATTGCTCCAGACACAGAGATTAGCCCAAGTTATGATTCACAAAACACAGCTGTAACAATAAACACAAGTTCTATAAATCTGTTTGGGTTTTTTTTTCCAGTGCAGTAAATTACTGTTGGACCACAGTTCTTCAACTACTCTGCAGACATCTCTGAGCCAATAGTGCCACCTGGCGTTTTCTGTATCCCAACCCTGAAAAACTGATCTTAGCAACACACCACAGCTTCAGGCTTACCATTGTCATGAAATTAAACGATGGCCAGGATATTAAAACAATTTGTCTAAAAAATTTAAAATTTAATTGGATTTTATATTGTGGAAGTGTAAAAACAGAATAGAACACAAGCATTTTGGCACTTCTGAAGACAAAAACTTGACAGTTTAAATGCTGTACAATCTTTTAGGTCAGATAAACATTCCCAGAGTCTAAGCCTAGTACTGCTTGACATCTATAGAAAAAGCAGGAGGTAAGATTATTCCTCCTGCATTTTCACAGTATTTCTATAGTTCTGTGCTACTGAAACCCTATAATTTTGTGCTACTGAAGGGTAGGATACCCTTCTAACTTGCACAGGCAGGCAGTCCCTTTCGCAGTCCTCTCATCTATATAACTCCCCATTGGAGGAATTCTAATGGAAGTTAGCTTCCACTTCACTTGGACATGGAAAGGTGGATTTAAGCAAATGCAGACTTCCGTCCAAACAGTGACTGGTCTCTTTTACAGATCATAACAATGAACACCAATAAGGCATTCAATTGCCAATCCCATCCTCTAATCTTAGAGCTAGTAGCATGCAAACATTTTGTGTTTGTGTATTCTCTTACTAGAAAACCTCTGGACTGAAAGAAGTTTCCTTAAATTTAGCCTCCATCCTTCTTCTCAAGCTCACCAATACTCCACAGCAAATTTCTCAAAAAGGTCCTCTCTTACCTCTGAAAGCTAAATGCCACTTTCAAGCTTGTTTTCAGTCTTGAGATTTTGCCCAGAAAAGATATAAAACTCAAACCAAACCTAAGGAATTGCAGTTCTCTCTTCACAAGCATCAATAAATTATTTCCACACCAGGGTGGTGCATCCAAGATTTTTTTCAAAGGAAAAATTGTGAAGTCCACCATAAACTTAATCTCATTCACTGAGAGCAAAGGACAGAATCAAGGGAAGCAAGGCACAGTCCAGCCTTGCTACTAGAAGTTTCTATTTTACAGGAGAATGCAAGAATTACATTCCCCCTCTATCTTTTGTCCATTCACTATTTTTGGTACTTTAGACATTTTTAAACCTTCTTCAGCTCACACTCAACTCAAACAAGCAGGAGGAAGGTAGGGGAAACCAATTATTAAAATTAGGAGTTTTTGATAAACCTTAATTTTCATCTTTGGAGTTGCCTTCATTACACTGTTGCAGAAGTGCTGAATTGAGTTTTACTCTACTTCAACACCCAATTATGAAAGAACCCTCTTATTTAAACTACACAGTGTTTTAAGTGTTTAAGTGGTACACACTAGGAGTTCTTTGGGCTAACATTTGGGTGAGTCTGGAGCAGGGGGGAAAAAGGTCATTTAAAGTTATGATTCATTAGCTGTTCATTGCAGACATTCTAGTGTTCCAGAACCTAGATTTAGCCCAGACTTTTTAACTGGGTCAAATTCAAATGCCATAGTGAATTGATAACTATGCTCAACCCTGACAGACAAAGGATTTACTGCAACTGCAGCAATGTAGAGCAAATTGTTTACAGGCATTGGTCTCAGTATATAAAAATGAAATAGGAAACATGATCTTGATTCTCAACACCATAAAAAAGCTTTCATTATAAACTACACTGAAGTTGATGACTTCAGCATGCCAATACTTCGCAACACAGATTTGTCATAAAATCGCATCTTCAGGCAAGACTTTTAACTAAAACTCACATCTAGGTTTTGCTTTAATTATAAATAAATCAAATTTACTCTAAGAAAGAGCTAGCAAAATGAAAATTACATTCATTGATCTAGAGGTGTGTTTTGCATAATTTAAAATGAACACCAAAATACAATTGTCAAATTAGAAATTAAAATTTATGTTAAAATTTCTACTAGTGCTACAAACACAATGTCTTGGTTTGTTATGCTTTCAATTTGGCTTTGAAAGATACAGGCTACAACAGAAAAGATCTTTAGACTCCCATCTTAGTTAGCATTTTACACTACATTCTATTTTACGTGCTTCATTTAAATCTGCAGTTGGGTCCTTTAACCTTGAGTAGTTTTGAATGAAACAAAATGACATCTTTAAAAGTTCTCCAAGCAATAAGTAAAGAGAAGTGACAATTTTTACCTACTACAAAAACTATTCACTCTAGGCACTGACATGCATTATTAAGTATTTACATGGTTATAGCCTCAACTAGCCAACATGAAAATAATTAATCTTGAAGGTTTCACTTAAAATTTTCACATGCAACAGTGGCAACTGGAAAACTGAAAAAAAAAAAAAAAAGGGTGCAGGAGGAGGAGTATTAAGTACTCCTTAAGTATTAAGTAGGGAACTCCTACTTTCTCAGGATGCTGGTTTCGCTCAGAAATAATCTCTACCACTTCTGAGGGATATGAAACACAATCACACAAATTGTTACAGGAATTTGTGCATCTCTTGTCAATGCTTCAAAATTCCATTGTGCAGTATGTTCCCTAAGGCATAAATATTTCAGCTTATTCTCTCTGCAATCATCTTTGTGACATACCCCTATTGCATCTCTTAAGTCAGCCTTATTTTAAAAATGCAGTTGTTCAAGACAGCAAAATTTATGACACTTCCAAAAATTTGTGAGAGGACAACAGGTTTTATACAATTACTTAACTAGTAAGTGTTAACTTAACACATGACATCTTCTGGGAAAATAAGAAGCTGAAGATCAGGGAAAGTTGTGATTACCTGACGTGGGTGACTTGCAGCGGTCTTCTGGCACCACCGTACCTTCATTTATATCACACAGACCTGCTGAAACATAAAACCAGTGTATTATAAATACAGTTCCCATTTTATTTTTACTTCCACTGCAGTCAGGAACTTCATTTCTTATTAGAGACAAACAAGCCAGTTGTGATAGAATTTCTGTTACATACTACTCTTTTTGACATTACCCACAGTAACTGTGGAGTCACTTTTTCCTACTGAAGTTTTCTTTGCAAAACACACACTACCAATAAATTTCAGTGAAATCCATTATATTTTCAGCTAGACAGACTTATCAGAACAGTTAATTATTTACATTCTACAGGTATATATTAAGCATAAACATAATTTGTTTTGAAAAAATCAGTTATATTAAAAATGTAATTGCAAAAGCAAATAATATAAAAGAGAGTCTTGAAGATTACAAACATGATGTGTGAAACTACAGTGCCTTTTTCCAAACTACTTTTCCACTGTTACAGTGATATGCCCGTATTTGCCAATTTGTATTGCCAAGTTAATTTTCCAGAAAAACTCCTTATTGGTGTCACTTGGAGAACTCAGGTGTTAGGGTATTCATAGGTGTTCTCCCTTGCATGGAAGAATTTCACTAAATTTCTTACAGCATCAAATCTGATCAATTTGAATAACTGCAGTATGTGAACATCTGAAAGCTCAGTCCTTTCATTCCAGTGAAGGCAATAAAACTTAGTCATACACAATCAAATGCAAAAGATGGAAGCTGCCTCAAAATAGTCCTAAATATAATAATAATTGCATAAATTAAAAGTATACAAGAAATTTTCTATTTCAATTTTGACAAGAAATTGCTGTCAAGACTGTCCACAATTAAGAGAAGTGCATTTTGTTGATATTTTAAAGTTAGTAATGCATCTTCAGGTTTATATCATGAAGCTTTCCTACAGAAATTTCATGATGTCACACTAAGGCAAACAAGCATGAATCAGGCAAACAATACTGAACAGTAATAACTAAGAAATATTTGCTAAAATTACAGAGTTTTGCATGCACACAAATATTTCCAATACTCAAAAAGTTTGAGTGTTAATGATAATGGCTAAGGCAAGAAAGGTATCACATGGAAAGCCTGTCTATACAACTGCACACTACACATTCACCAGTGCGTCTGTACATATCTGTTAACCAACAAAAATACAACAGCTCTACTCCATAAAAGTTTTAAAATTTCCAAACACTTAATCAGAAGTTAATAGTTTAAAGGGAAAAAAGGTTCTCCTGAAATGACATATCAATATGGAACACATCGAAAGTATGTTACATTAACAGTTCCATTTATCCAAAATAGCCTTTTTAAGATCACTAAGAGCATGTATAGCTTAAACCCCAAAACTCAATGACTAGAATCATCAAATGACCTTAAGGCTTTGTTAACCCAACATTTAACAGTCCTGGAACCAATTTAAATTCTAAAATGTCAAATGGAATTCCAGGTGGAAGCTATATCTTTCCACTACACAGGAGAAAGAAAAGAGCAATTTATTTAGTCATCTGTCAGTAAATCAATGAACACTATGGGATAATGAGAGCTTTATACCAGAGTTTTAAACAGGCACAGGAGACTAAATGTTTTGAACTAGACAGGATTGTGTAAAAAGATTTTTGAAAAATCCTAAAGTTGCTTTCACAACAAGCAATACAAGTTTTAGATGAGAGCTGTGCTGGGAGGATAAACCCATAATGTGCTCTTCGAAGTAGTTGCACCCTCAGGAGCCAAACCAAATAAATTCATACATGCAGTTCAGGAACACAATTTCCTCCTTTCCAATAAAGATTAATTCTTTACCTTCAAAAGAAGAGTTTTAACTTCTTGTACAAATTCTCCTATGAAAATTCATTAATTGACAGCAATAGTCTTTAACCAAGAATGAAGACACCTGCACACTTGAATTTTTTGTAGGAACTCTCAAGGCTATAGTTTGATTAATATACATCTTAATTAATAATGAGAATAAGTGTGCATTATGGTAATCATTATGGCATGTAAATCTTGGATATCTGTTCACAGCCATTACTGCTATTACTTAGGAGAGAAAAGGAACAGGAATAGATGAAAAGTAATTTTAGCTATGATTGCATTAGTAATTAAACTGAGCAGAGTATAACAAGAACGATCTAAGTTTGTGAACTAGGAGGGTCTGCCCACGACCAAGCTGAAGAAACTTGCAAGATAATCTCTTGCTGTTCATCTTAAAACCCCAGGTATACTGATAGAAGCACTGGGAGCAAGACAGCTCTCCTGGAAAAATTCTCTGCATGCAAATTGCTATGAATTACAAAAGAAAATTGATCCAAGAGTTTCTGTTTCAGAAATAAAACTATATCCTTCTATAACACCAATACATGTACAAGTGACCTCCTAATAATATTTTAGTTTATCTCTGCAAACTCCAGAAGCAAGAAAATTAGAATCTCGCCAAATTACCGAAAATTAAATAACGTCATTGAAGACATCGTTACCATATTGCATTAAAAACTCCACAGAATTACCACTGAAATTAACTGATATATAAAGTTTCATGAGACTTAGTCATTTTTTTGCACAAGCCTTAAGCAGGAATATCTCAGAAGAACCTACAATTTGAATGAAAACAGTGCAATTAAAAATTACAACTAAAGCTAACTTGATATGATGTAAAAGTTAGAATTAAAAACAACCTGAAAAACAGAGTAAAAAAAAACCAAACCCCAAGTCCAACAATAAAACTTTCTGATACAGTTTTGGCCTTGGCTGATGTCAGTCACAACTGATGTTGGTCTCATGACATTTAAGCTAAAAATTCAAATAGTGCGTGAAGGTGAATGGGAAAAAGAACATGACCAAGCAACTCCAGAAGAGTTCCAGGCATGTATTTTCTTCCAGTTTGTCTCCACCCCACTTTTTGAATCATTCACAGATTACTGTCAAAAAGCTTTTTGATGTAAAATAAAAATTTCAAAAAGTCACATGCAGGTAAGGACTGCTTAATTTTTGTCAGAAACCTAAACTGCCTCTGGGACAACTAAGAAATACTAACTTTTAAAGAGTTGTACTAAATTGCACTAATCAAAAAGTCACATAAAATCTTGTAACTCTCACCAACAGTAATTTGCAAAAAAAGAGTTATGATTGATGTTCTCTGTGAACTTATGGAGCTAAGCAGGAAAAAATAACAGCTATATAAGTTTTGATGTTTCATCATGAAATTATGACCTGTCTCATTTTTTTATCAGTACTGATTTAATGACTCCTGTCTTATTTAGCCAAGAGTACCTCAATCAAAGGTCACCTAACAGTGTAAGCCTACATCTTGTATAGTTTTCATCACACTATAAACTTTTACTTACACATTTCATGTCTTTGGGCACATGGCCAAAGTTGATTTTCTACACCCTCCCCCCTCACTATACGACTCTGAAGGCAAACTTTGATTTTGTTTTTAACCTTGACAAGCACCTGATGACACTGTCTGGCAGGCCTTAACAAAACACATATACTGCATGCTTCACAAACTATAAATTGCCACCCAAAACATGTGAGTAGTATACCTGGTACGAATCACTGATAAATTCCAAAACACGATCCCAACTGGGAGCTTGTATCTGTAGAGCTAGCCTGAAATGACATTTTACAGTCTAGCTAGTGTAGAGAGCCTTGTCTCTAAATAGATGCTGCTTTAAGACGGGAATCTGAATTTCTTTTCTGAGTAGAAAAAATAAGATGACAGAGAAATACATCATATTCTTGCAACACAAAAGAAGGGAAAAAAAGCTTGCATTTCCATTCATATTTTCGAAGATATGTAACTCTCACTCTATGAAATTTTTTAAAAGATGCCTTTGCAAATTTTTACTTCTTTGATTAAGTTACTAAATCTTAAGTATGTTGGCATATACTGATAATCTATTGAATTGACATTTTATGCTGAAACATACAGAATATCCAGGTTTTGATGATGAAGGACCAATCCTTCCTGCCTTTTCTGGACGTGGTTGAATGTACAATAGCAATATGCTGCTGTGTGGCAGGCTGCCTGAATGCATATGTAAGCTAGTATGGTTATTTTTTCCCTTAAATACACTGTTGTTGTCTCAAAGAATAGGAATTTTCTAAACCAACCACATTAGATAGAAAAACACTTTTTCTAGGAAGATTTAAATATTAAGTACTAGTACTCCCTGAAGATTATTAGTTGTATAGCCATTGAAAATATCTTATTAATAGATAAAAATAATCTTGAAGTATTAAAATAGAAATGTTTTCAAGATAGAGATTCAATGAAGGCACATCTTTCAAAGCAAAAACAAGGCAGCATAAACTCCTCACATTTTTGAAAACACTAAATGCAGATAATGAATGTTCAAGAAAGGGAGAATGCAAAATCCCAAAGTGTTCTATCTCATATAGTTCCAATCCTATAAATAAATCAAAGGGTAGTACTTAAATATATCAGACTCATTATTTGTGGAAAATTATTGAAGCAATTATTGAAGTCTGGGCAACACATACATTGAAAGAACTACAAATAATGAAAAATGTTAAATGATAACTAAAGAAATTATTTTCAGTTTTTAAAACAACTGTAGCTCCAGTTAACCCAGATACTGTCAGGATGCTAAACAGAAAGAGAATTACAAGGGTTATAAAATTAAATCTCAGATACAAAACTTGTTTAAACTTATACCTAAATAAAATAGTCCAAGTAAATTCAGCTTTACAATATTTACTGGTTTTGGGATTTCTACCCATCTTTATATTTTTTTTTTCAAAAAAATAATCAATCAGTGCCAGATCCTGGTTTTCAGTTCTGTACCATCTTAAGGTGGAGGCATTTCTTTTATGCCTAGCTCCCTTTCTGCCATGGCAGTAGAGGAGGAAAGACTATAGAGAAGCCAGTATTTGGCAATTGAGACTATCCTCTGAGATGTATTTCTTTTTTCTTGTTGGGGGAAAAGAAATGGCAGAACTATGACTCAGACTAGAATTTCAAGTTTGTTTTGCAGTTTTGTTTGTTTGCTGTTTTTCTTTTAAAACTCCATTTTTAGAGTAGCTTAATCTGCTCTACTTCATTAAAAAAAGGGCTGAGATTACCTACCTCTGCCTGAGGGCTGAAGAAAACTGGCATCCTAAGAAAAGGAACAATGCTATGCTTTTAAAAAATAAGCTTTACATTCTCCAGATTCTTGAATGCTGTGAATGATGTCGTAAGTCAGTCTCTCTCGGGTAATTCATGGTTCTGATGGCTTACCTTCCTCACACAGATACCTGAACTTCAAAGCTGCTTGGAAACTGAACAGGGCTGTTCACAAACACCTCTTAATCCCTATAAACAACATTTTTATAGAAGTGACTTTTCACTTTTAGAAGAAGAATCTCTCTATAATCAGAATGTTTATTCTTATCATTGCTACTAATACTCTAACTCTGGACTTCTGAAGCTTTTTCTGCCAGAAAGGGAACCATGCAAGGAAAGTTTCTAGTAACATAACACTAAATTTTTGAGTAAGATCTTAGCTCTATAAACACCAGCAAATTCTGAGATAGGATCTCCTTTTGATTTTGAGATTTATTTATCTAAAAACACAAAATACAGACACTATTATGGCTGCTTTTTTCCTTTAAATTTCTTTTAAAGATAACATGAATGAGAAACACGAGGGATGCAGGATGGATTGAAACCAGTTTCGATAAGTAAAACAATTACTTAAAAAGAGCTAAAGAAAATAATTATGGTGAGTGAACAAAACAAAAAAATCAAGTTCAGATGCTCAAAAAATATTTGAATGCCATGAGATGACTTACTTATATAAGAGGTGCGAAGCTTTTTCACAGACTCTGAATATAAGTTAGAAAGGCCGCACATGCAAGAAGCCACAGTCAGCATACCTTCATGAAGCAATGAGAAAAGGAAACACGGAGACACTAACAGTACTTTTGAGACAGAAAAGCCAGCCAAGTAACTTGTACAACCAGGTTATTAAAATGCCATTGCCATGCAGATTGTTAGTATCAGAAGTTAAGATGAAAAAAATACAATTTCATATAACAGCTATACTAATGAGCAAAAAGGGCTTTCATCATGAACATCTTAGAGACAGAGTTGAAACACAGAGTTATGTGAATCCAATTTATTGGATTAAAATAACATCAGTTAAGAAAACAAAGGCAAGTGATGTTTAAAGCTCCAAAAGGCAGTTTATAATCTATATGCATCAGCCAGAATTTAAGCCCTTTACTCCCAGGACAAATTAACACAGTCAAACAGTAAAGCTATTTCTTTCTCTCACAGTTTATATCACACAAGAAAATATTTTATCTGACAGGATACCAACTGTGTATGCCCTGCTCTATATGAACGATTTTTAGATCCAATTCCTCAGTTGAAATAAGCTGACTGGTGTTAACTGGATCTTTTTCAAACCATCCATTTACTATATCCATTACCTCTTAGAACATCCATTTCAATTTGAATAAAATATTACCTGAAGAACTTTCAAGGACTTTACTCTGGATCTCCTAAAGAAAGTAACACTCAATCATGAGGAATGGTTTTTTTGAACAGTTTATTATCATGCCTTGTGCTGTTTTCTGAAATAACTTAGGAGTATTCATGACACATCAGGGAGAAGAAAATTTTAAAATACTAAATTTTTCCTTTGGTTACAAAAAGCTTTGCATTTTGATTGAAAGTCCTTTTTAGCTGAAAAAGGACACTCTTCAGCATATTTTAAAATCAAAGTCCTTTTTCTTTCTATTTCAAAGGGATTTATTTTACCAGTTTGTATGTAGAAGTTTATTTTGTTCATTTCAATCTCTCTCAAGCATAACATAACAGTATTAACAACATAACATGATTTAGCTCATCAGTGACATTTCTAGTCAAATTTTAAAAAAGGAAGTCAAAAGATCCCAGCAAACACTCAGGCTATCCTGCAAACATTAATGGATTTACATAAACATGTAATATGGGTACTAGCTTTATCAGAAATATCAGGATGCTTCCTCATGCTATGTAAATTCTTGTAAACTGCATAAATCCATTGTAAACTGACTTTTTTTTCTTAAAATACACATTACACTGAAAAATAAGTAATGGTATGAAGCATCAGTATATTCCACTGAGCAACAATTTTTAAGGAAAGATGTATTAACAAAACTGCAATAGTGACACTAGCAACAGATAAAGAAGAAAGAAAACCACAGTGAAGAATGTTTGTATTCAAAGAATACACACTAAGAGTAGATGAGCCTTTCTTCTGAGCTTAAAATATGTTTTGGGTTACCCACCTCCAGATGGCTGCCGAGTTTTTCGGGGAGATCGTGGCTCCCTGCGATAGGGATCATTGGAGCCATACAGTTCAATAGTGCCTAGATTCAGGAGCACTGTCTTCTGGAGGTAATCAACCATGGCAATACCATTACAGTTTCCAAAAACTACTCTGGAAAAAGAGAAGTTAAAGGAAAAACAATGCTAATGAAATGTTGGAAATGCTTCATACAAATATTTTTTGCAGTACAGCATTTAATACTTCCTAATTTTTAGGAATTATCCTAGATTGCACTTCTTTAGAAATTCCTATTTTAGAGTGTAGTATTGATTAATTCTTCTCTCATACATGGTGCTGAATAGAACAGACCAGTCTCAGTGTCCTTGCCAACCTATCTGACACAGAGCCTTAAGTGACACTTACTCTTGGCTGTACAGTGCCAGGTGAGGAAGAACGATGCTGATCTGCTTCTGCTGTTAGCATCATCAGCATCTGCCATGACCCAAAAGGAATGCTCTCAATAGCATAAGAAAGTGATTACCTCTATTTTGCTGTGCAGCTCATGTGAACACACACAGAGACTCAGTTTTAATGGATAGTTTTAAACCACTGTGACGGAATAATGGAAGAGATGTGCAGAATACACTTACAGGCCATATGCTGAGTTGATGGCTAAGCTGGTTATCTGTTGAGGAGGTTCCCCACTCACCCACACCAGCTGGATAACGAGCTCAATTTGGTAACCTGGAGACTGCTTGAGAGGAGAATTTTTGACTCTGCAAAGTAAACAAGACATGGAGTGTCACATTTCAGTGTCTCAATTTTTTCCTTATGGGATCAGAATTCATTAAATTCTACACTACACTGGACTTCAAAATGTTGAAAAATTGTAAAAACTATGATCAAAAGTAAATAAAAGCAATCAGAAGAAAAAAACAGAAGAAAAATTGACACTAGGAATTCACTTTTTTATTCACTACCTAATTGAAAATTAATTGAACAATGATCACAAATTTTTCATTTTTTCCAACCTCAGAACAAGGCATAACAGTGCTATTATGTTGTATTTCCTTTAATAGATATAGGTGCTCAGTCAGTGTCTAAGAAAGAAGGAGTTACGTTTTTTTTTTCAGAGTTTCCAAAATAACTGATTTAGAGAACAGAAAAGGTTGAGAGGTGTACATGGAATGAGCACAATGACAAGGGAAACAGAAACAAAATGTATTGAGATAAATGCAAATAAAAAGCTGAGGATATGGCAAAACTAAAATGAAAACAAAAAAATTATTGTAATGGCAGACCAATTGTATGCAATGAACCTGGGACTGGGGGAATTGAAACTCTTGTAAAGACTTTGCTTGCATGCTGACAAATAAGCAGAAAAGATTAGGTATTGTATTTTCTTACACAAGAAATTTTATGTAGAACAAGCTTCTGTCTCCCCAGTTCCACTTATTTTACCCATTTATTCTCACTAATGGAAATTTGAAATTGATATTTGAAAAAATATTTGAAAATATTTTACATAAGTTTAGAATTTTCCAATTTTTCTACTTTGATGAATTTCCTTCAGAAATACACCCCTCCAACTCAGTACAACCAATATAATTTGAAAACTCTTACCCAAATACAGCAACTGTATCAGAACTGTTTTCTAAATTGATACACTCAAAGAATTAAAATCCCAATTGGGATCTTAAACTTCAGAAAACAAGGTATATACTTTATATCTCTAGTTATATAATCCATATTTCTTACATTCCGTTAGAAAAAGTCATGGCTCATAAGTCCCATAATGCACTCTTGTAGGAGAGTAAAAAAAGATAGACTTTTTAAACTCTAATTTTTCTAAATGGGTACAAGCTCACAGAAAGAAGGTTGCAGAAAAAGCTTGCAATTTAAAAAGATTAAAAAACTTGTCAAAGACCTACAATGAGAGCACTATTAGGCATCGTGCAAAGTGCAGATCCATGACAAAGGGATATTTAATTAATTCTGTTTCCAAAACGCAAAGTTGTTCCCTAGCATGATTTTCAAAAAAGAAATATGTTTATAAGCCTAAAGAGTCAGCACTCAGCCACCTATCTGCAAGAATTTTCACTTCTGATTTGCTTCTAAAACTTTAGGCTCTGCAAAACTAACAGATGAAACATATTCAGACATACTTGGTCTAAAGTTAAGGAGAACCACAGAGCATCAACTTACCTACCTATTCATTTCAAGGACAATAAGAGATCAAAGTGACTGAATTGCTGCTATTAAAAACTGTTTGCTCTAAGGCATGATCATCTATCACTATACTAACATTATACCAAATTCTCCTAAAATCAGGTAAACCAAAAGGCAAGGATTGTTTTTTAAGTCAGCTTAAGAAGTTTAAAAAATTAACATTCAATATTTATTTCTTAAAGCAGAGCTCAAATTTCAGATACTTGGAAAACTTTGCTTTACAAAATAAAACATTTTCACCAGCAATGACATATCTGTAATGATATCAAAGTACATATACTCTGACATATTCTTGCAATGTTTCAGACTCACTGAAAGCATAACAGAATAAACTTACTTTAAACATGGGACATTATCACGAAGTCCATCAGATGAACTGCTACTAGTAGATGGATGAGACTGGGGAACAATGGATTGGGGATTGGAACCTGTGCCTGGAGTTGGTACAGGTGGCGCCTGCTCACCATCTGGAGTTTCAACATCATTTATTTCATACAGGAGACGTACTTCCAGCATCTGTAAATTAAAGGAAACAGAAATATCAGTAAAGTCTGCCTTTCAAAACACTGAATATGAAATAAATGAAGTGCAAGTGAAGCAGTAGTGATAAAAGTGACACCCAGAACTTTTCCATTTTTTGAAAGATAACCATTTAATAAACAGTGTAACAAAGACACGTGGTTTTCAGAAGTACAGAGTCATACTATTACAGACTGAATATCTGAAGACAGCTAGAACTTGAATGTCTGACATATTTTCCAGTTTTTGAAAGTTTGCTTCTTAATAGTGAAAGAAATTAAATACTGGACTTATTTAATTATCATTCTGCTGACATACATATTTAGCTATGAAGATGACTTGGTTTATGTACTTCAAGAATGGTAAAACAGAGCTAAAGCCACACAGATTGCTAAATTTTTACTGATGTAAAATACTGTACACATGGTGACATAGTTCGGTATTTGATGTTGTGTTGAACTGGATCATACACTTTAAAGAGCTGAATTTTAAATTCAACATGACTTTAGATTTCCTTTTCCAGGATCTGTAACAACATCAGAATTAACAGCAGCGCAGTGTAAAGGAAGTTTTCAACTGTTTCACTATCATCCACAAAACAGAACTTAACTCAAAGAGTATAGAATTACAGAACAGAGAACTATATAGTATTTTTTTAAATACTGTTGAAGAGTACTGAAGATTAACTTGATTTGGGCTGATTATAAAAACTTAGAAAAAAACTATTCCCTAAGAAGGGAATGTACTTGTACATAAAAAACACATAATGAAAGCTACACACCTCAGGTCCATAAACTACAACTTACAAGCGAGCAGAATAGGGAGGGGAGGGTGTGTGTGTGTGTTGGAGCAAGGGGTCAGAGAAAAACAAAACTACATTGCAATTAATGCTTAGAACAGGCAACACCTTATAATTAAATGTTAAGTTTTAGTTCATACATTCAAATACACAAATTTGCATGTGTGTGTTTCTGATTTAACAAGAAACTTCTCAACTCTTGTAATCGATTCACTGTATCTTATACAGACACAGCAAAGTTCTTAACAGATTTCAAGGCGTGTTTGGCACATTTTTATTCTTCTAGTTCTGCATACTGCAGAAGTTTTGATAGGACAGATGGCAATTATGAAGACTCAAGGGATCAACTCCCTAAAAGCTTTGAAATTCTTCAACTCCATAGGTCATCCTCTTCTGTTTTCATTATACCTTTGATACAGCCAAGTTTTGATACACTATTTGTTTTCATAGATAGACCAAAGAATGATTATTGGCTGCAAAACCTCAAAATGTCACTGAAAACCTGTATCTCGGTGTGCAATATTTACTTTTGTTGAATTTTATAATTAATTACTTTTTCTCCAAAAACTCTCATCTGTTTTGAGTCAATTATTTTTGTCCATTTCACTAATGTAATTAAAAACAAAAAGAATAAGAAATTGTTAGAACAGTCTTATTATAGCTAAATCCTACAAAGTTAAAAAATGGTTATAACTCTTTACCGGAATGACTTCTGTGGTCACTTCCTGCTTGCTGAACCTGTAAATAATGACATGTGCAGAAACTCCAGCTATGCACAGCATTCTACTTTCTGCACACCATGAGATGATCTGAATAGCATATGGATCTTCATCAACTATATCTGTGTTTGGCCTCTCATCTTTATTCCGTGATTTTTCAAATACTTTGGCTGTTTTTAGCTTATAGAGTACTTGCAGCGTTACTAGAACAAAGCAAAAGAGAAAAATCAGTTTTGAGCTAAACATATAGCTAATATATTGATACAGCTAATTCTCGAATTGTACCCTTCTCAACTGAAATTTTAATTCTGTGTTAGATTTTCTTTCAATTGTCTTCATGCTGACTTCAAACTTCACAGGCGCATTATCCTATCAATGGCCCAAATTACTGCTATAAATACTAATCACAACATTAGGAAAACCTAAATTACAGCATGCCTTCTCCTCTTCCATATTTCATTGGTTTTATCTGAATCACATTTCCCTAGATCATCAATAAGACTGTCACATTAGAAAGACTCAGAAGTTTTTGAATCTATAATAAAGAGGATACTTGCAATTTCTCCCTTAACAGGTTTATTTATCTGTTTAAGAAAGAAACTAAGTAACTTTAACAGAATCTCCTTTTGACAGATCTATGCCGAATAGAATTTTTAAGCACACAATCAAGCAGGTTTGGCTTACCCCCTCCTCTTTCCCAGGTTCCACTCCCACTCCAAACCGAAATTAAAGATCTATAACACTCCAAACAGTCCTCCTCCCAGCTTTTAAACATATACATTGCATCTGCTTCCTCCCACAACCACACACGCCTTAGCCTTTTGGAAGCTCACCAGTTTTCCACAAGTTTTCAAAGACAACTGATGACGATCCCAAGATTGCTTTAAACAGCCTTTAAGTACCAAGAGTAAGCTTAGTTCCAACTAGAGCAATTCAAACATCTAACTTTGTGCAATCATTTCTACTTTGAATTCTTGCTGCATTTTTCACTGTGAGCTGTGTAGAATATCAGATGTAATTGACCCTTTAACTGCAGAAGAAAAATGTACAACTGCACAAGAAAAATCTCTACTGAAAACACTTACTTGCTGATGCATCCCAAAACTTGATTGATCCATCAGCATGCCTATCAAATATAAAAAAATGAGATGATGAAATGATTAGTTGGAGTGCTTGACCTCTGTGGGAGAGTACACAGTTAATATTCTATTTTTATTAGTCTTTTTAGTGACACCTGATTTTCACAATTTTTTAAAAGCTGGTATTTTACCAACATGTGCTCCAATTACTTTGGACAGAAGAGACTAAAAAAACATTTGAAAGCTAACTTCCTGATGATTCCATTGTGACATATTCATTTACCATTTTAAATACTGAGGCATACCTTACCATGCACTGTTTTTTGAAAGATGCCCTATATTAGGAGCAACACTTCTAAGAAGATGCCTAAATATACAGTATCCCACTGCTAATGAGTCACCTAACATGTTTATTTAGCCTTGAGTTTGAAAAATCAGATGATTAAATTTTTTCATGACCATCTCAAAGTCTCTGCAATGTGTAGTACACAGTTGACAGTGTGACAGTAATCCTGATTCGGGCTAATGGGCTGTTCTAAAACCACTTCAGCAGTGCTCTCACTTTCAGTGATACACTGCACAGTTATAAATTAAATTTCACTTATGTTCCTTACAGTGGTATTAGAAAGATCAGTATCAAAATGATCAGATTTAAGTATTTGCTTGTCCTTTTTGAGATAAAAAATTGGCTTCTCTTTGAGAACTGAACTCAATAACAACTTAAATATTACTTTAACTACTTTAAAACAATACTCAGGTATTTTGCAAAAATCAAAGAATAAAAGGTAATTTTGATCCAATATACTTTGATAGGAAGCACATATAATAATGATAATAATAATAATAATAATGCCTGTAAAACACCTGCTATCATTGTGTTGATACCTTCCCTTTCACATTCTGCTTTACTTTCTCAGTAACATGTCAAGGAGATTATGCCAAGGACATATCTGGTGATCATAATTTCATTAATCACTCAAACCACTCATACAAAACAATATTTTAAAAGAGAAACAAAAATTTGACACTTCTACTTAATGAGCTAAGAAAGTGATTAGTAGACTATGGTATCACTTACCCTGTAATAATGATCTCTGAATAGCTCTGAGTGATCACACCCCAGTTGCCTCCACTGATAGGCCATTCCTGGAAGATTAACAAATACACTGAGGAAGAAAATATCATACAATGCAAAGTTAAGGCAAATTACTGCAGATACTGCAGATTGTCTCCTGCTCTTAGCCACTGTCAAAGGCAGGCTGAGTCAGGTGTAGCTTTGGTCTTATGGCACTCCTGTTATTTAGAGCTTTTGGGTTTTTAGTATTTTAAAATACAAGCATGTGTAGTAGATATTGTACCTTCTTACTGTAGCCTTGACGTTTCTGTCGAGCACCAACTGAATAGAGTGCAGGTATGAGATCCACAGGACAATCAGCAAAATATTCACAACAGGTAACTGGAGACTCATGTATAGTCAAAGGATAGGGATTCTCAAATATAGGATACCTTTAAAGGAAGAAAAAGGCTAACTGTTAATCTAAGGAAAACTTTTTTTTTAAGTGCAGAACACAAGTAAAATACTAATGACTCAGTTGGCATTCTTTTTGTACAGAGGAAAATAAATGCATATCAAATTAGATATGAACAAATACGCTAGACAACTTTACTGCTCATCCAGTACACTACAAAGATAGTGTAGCACTCTAGATGGAATCTAACATTTGTACAGTTTTTAGAGTTTTTCTATAACACTACTATTCCCCCTGTCATTTATATTTTCAAAATATTACTAATTTAGTGGCCTGTGGAAAAAATTAAGCTGCCAAGTCTCAGCTGCAGTAACATGGAGCTATGAATTTATTTCTAACTCTTCGGTCTATTCTTCTAGGGATAAAGACAGGAAGACTCCTATCCCACTTGCTATTAGCACACGGTACTTAAACACAAAGTTCTCCAGCATTCTGCATGGACAAATTTTGCTTAATCTACTTGCACCTCCAAGATCACTTTCTGGCAATTACAGATAGCAACACTCAGTTACCAATTAGAAGAACATACACACATATGCTCCACACCATTATCTCTGTCTGAAAAGTGACAGAGGCTTAATGAGGAAAACGGTCAATAATACTAACAGAGGCAAATGTATCTGAGTTCAAAGAACATTTATCTCCAGAGAAATGCATGCCATTTATTTTACTTTTTTTTTTCTGTTATTTTTATCTCCCCTTTTTTAGTGGAGGTGAAAAGACACAGCTTCTCAACCCATCTAAAGGAAAAATTAACAACAACAGATGAAAACACTCTGTGCATCAGGAACTTTCTAAAGGGCTATAAGGAAAGCTACAAATATAGCTTAATATACAATAATTATGTGCAGAAGAGGCTTAACTTTAACAAAATATAACAAATCCCTGAGAGAACACAAGGTAAAAGGAAGCCTGTAGATTTTTCTGGTATTATTTTTATTTCTTTTTCAGGTGTCAAAAACCTAATGGTTTGCAAGTCAATCATAACAAAGACCATTGTAAAAACACAAACTGCTGAAGATCTTTCAGTATGAAACAGAATAAGCTTTAACCTAACTTCAAATTTCCGGCACTTCAAACTAAATATGAATGTTGACACTTCAAACTATTGCTATATCAGAAACAAGTTTTGGATATATCATACGACCATGTAACATTTGGAAAACCTAAATTACATTGCTCAACAGCTGCAGAGATTTAGGACAAAACTTGATCTACTTCCACATTTCACAGTCTTCATTATCTAAGATGTCACCATTGACTTTGAGGACAAATATTTACAGGATTTTTGTTTTGCCTTAGAAGGATGCTCTTCACAAGGATTTTCCTCCACTGATCATTGGAGACTTTTAATCAGGAACAGTAGCAAGTTCTTACCCAGCCCCTCTGCTCCTGATCTCTTAACAGTTAGTTGTTACTGCCTATGCAAATTTCAATACCCTTCATAAAAAAAATTTTGTAGTGTCTGGAATTTTTAATCACCACTAATAACAGTGTATGTATTACTCAATGGACAAAGCAGCAAGAGACTCAATGTTTTAGGCAGGTATGATTTGTGAGATTAGATCTTATAATTCAAATTTTATACATATGATATTATTGCATCAGTATGGAGTTACTTTAAGCAATGCAGATAGTAATTTATTTGGCAATAAGATCTGCAAATATTTAAGTGATGACAACAGCCAAAATTACTTGGGTTATTTAATCAGTTCTGTTCCCTGCTGCCTTCCTCAAAACTGCAAGTTCCCCAAAACTTCAAATTCCTCCCACAACACTAAGGAATCAACTTGAAAAGAAATTGTGATACTTAAAAAGCAGAAATTATCTATGAATAATTTTGGTCAGTCAATCAAGCCTGGAAAAAGTTACATGATATTCTACTCATCTACTATACATTAACTTGAAAAAAGTTGATATAACAGCATTATTAGTTCATTTGAAGAAATTTTAAATTTAATATTCAAAATTTAATGTTCTGAGGTACTAGGTTAGACTAAAAAGCTATAAAGTAGAACAGGAGGCTGATCATTGTAGCCAATGACTGAAAAAGACTAGAGAAAAGTCTTACCCATTTTGTGCAAGGTCAATCAGTACTAAGTCCTTTTCTAGGAGAACAACTACAGCATATGGTTCCTGAAAGTCTGCAAACAACAACAAAACATTACCTATTGGATGCCCATGCATGTACAGCCTCAAGAATAGAATCAGTGCTTGCACTCTGGCAGCTGAGATTAGAAAGCCATTTAAATTATTATAGTTTTTGAAGATATTTTATACATGCAGACTCCTGAATCATCCAAGTGAAGTTTGAAAAAATTATATTCTTTTATTCAATATTCTCAACAGCTCAAATAACAGAAAAATGAGCATGCAGAGTAAATTCTGTAAGCAGGTTATATGAGTGAAAGAGCCAATTTCTGAGTAACATCCTCCCACCCCTAAACTGCTTTTCCTCATATTCAGTGGGTTTTAAGTTTTACTTGCTTACAAAATGGCTCAAAAGACAGCTGACTTGACAGTAAACTAAGAAACTTGAAAAGGTATCCAAAGTTTAAATTGCTCTCTTTCAGCCAGATCTCAAATTCCAGGCTAAGCAGTTTAATATACTCTGATGGAAGCTGACAGCTAAACCCATTGGAATCATCAGCAATATAATACTATTCACCTGAAATAACTACCTAAACTATAATAAGAAATCCCCTGCTTCAGAAGAGAGATTACAGGTTAGTGATGACATACATCTAAATATTGGAATGAACAAAGCCACTAAAAGTTTAAAATAATACAAATATGCTCCTCATGGTTTAGCACTGACTGTAAAGGCCTCATGCACCCAAATATCCTGATGCACATATCTGCTCCAGTAACTACAGCTTTAAGTTGTAATGCTTTTGGTCTGCACATGCTTTTGGGATTAAAAAGAAAAAAACATGCTATGAGTAACTGGCTTTTTTTCTAGACACAAAATTGGCTTTATAATGGACTATTCTGTTCATGTTTTGGCAAGTAAACCACACTTCAGACAATAGGGATAACAGATGTTGCTGCTGCAATCTGATCCCCAGAGATAAAACAGAAAGACAATAGTAAAGAATATTCTGATGGGATAAAACTTCAGTGATAACAAGTCAAGGTACCAAGAAAAATCTTTACAGAGCCTACCATTAGGATATGGTGTTTCACACAGGGTTAGAAAATCAACAATAGAATAATCCATTTCTAGCACAGCAGTACTTTTCCCATGCATGACTGTTAAACAGGGTCTTCTTCCTACAGTGTCATATGACAAGCCGCCTGAGAGAATGATGAAAGGCTCCCTGGAATGAAGCAGAAGCATTTAGGATCAAGTCAGGATAACATGCTAAAAGAGACAGGGCGGGTTTTGCAAACTTATGATAAAATTCAATGAAATATCATTAAGCAAATGTGGAGTAAAAATAATGAATTATACAGCTTGGGTATGTATTTCAAATCTTACTGTAACTTTTGTTTAAGTCAGACATCTCCTCCAAATATTTTGTTGACTTAACCAATCTTTAAAACTTCGTGGCAAGATGAGATATTTTTATTTTAAAAAAATTGTACTAATTTAGAGCTGTTTCTTTTCTACTCAACTGCAGATTCAGATTTGCCAACACTCCCATTTTTCCATAACACAAAACACCCAGCAAAATCAGGAACAAACAGTCCCATTTACTTGCTGTACACTAATATGATTGTCTTGGAGATGCAACCAACTGCTGGATAAGCTTTAAAGACATAACATCTCTTAAGTAACATCACACGTTTACTCTAGATGTTTTATCCGTATTTCCCCCTACCACCATGCACAAAATTCAAGAAACTACTCTGTCATACATTATTCTTACTGCAAAATCAAATAGCTGAGTAGAGCAAAGTAGAGATATTTCTTCTAGTCTTGAGAAGAGTTTAGAAGCTTCCCTTGAAATTTTTTTAAAAGCCTTTGCAGAAACATACTTTTAAATAGATCCATATATTTCCAATATGCACATAATGTACAGTTTACTATTTAATTTATTGAAAACAAGATGAAGTGAATATGTTCATTTTACCAGGTATTTTCTTATTTCCTGATTGTTATGAATCACTCATTTAAATATCGCTTACTTTAAAATAGGACATAATTCTTTTTAAAGAGTAGGCTGACTCTAAGTATACAGCTCAAAATATAAATGTTACTCATTACTGACTATTGCCTGAAATTTCACATTATATTTCTGAAGGAAAAATAGGCACTTTGCATATCTATCAGTTGCCTCTGATCTACTTTTATGCTCATTTTCAGTAGCAGTTCTACCCTTCATTTGCATCTTCCTTGGGAATAGCTAGTATATCAGTATCTGGAGAAAATGTTTACAAAAAAAAAAAGCCATGATATATTGTAAAAAGACAGGAAACTTTTTTTTAAAGTCCTTTCCTGTAATACCATCTTTTCCATACTGTCTAAAGTTGTATAGTTGGCATTTGAAGCACAAAGTGAGACTAGATACATCAGAATTCTTGAAAACTCTATATTAAGGGTTTGGTTTATGTACATGCTGCAGTTCATGAGTTTTAGACTTGGCTGAGATGTGCTTTGTGTTTGTAGCACTGAAGGCACAGCAGACTGAGATAAGCCTCCAGCTTCTACAAGTATTCCTTGTGGATTCCAAGATCAAGCAATCTGATCTTCCAGAAAGACCTATGACCAAAGATTCGATAGGATCAAGGAGCACTGCTGGCTGAGGAAGAGACCACAAAGGAATGGCCACAAATCAAACCATGGGCCCATCAAATTCATTATCCCGTCTCCAACAGTAGCCCAGAATGTATCTCTAGAAGTTCAAGGATCAAGTTTTCTCTGAGTCTTCATTTAATCTCATATTGAAACTTGGTACAATCTTTTATGGTCAGGTCCATGAAAAAATTACAAGAAAGCTATACACTTGAACTTAGTCTGGTATTTTTCAGGATGTCAGGGAAGAGAAAAATACTGGTGAGGTCTCATTGTGTTGGAATGATTTACTGTAGTATTTTTTTGTCCATAGAAATCATAAAGTTTTTTAAACAATAACGCTGCCAGGACAATTTGTAGTAATTATGAGATTTGCACATTCACTGGGATCAACAGACAGTAACAAAGTAACAAATTTCAATTTTTAATTTTCATACATCACAGTGACAATTGTATGCCAGCTTCTCCAGGTTTTATTTCTCAAGGTAATCCAACTGCTTTGGGCAGGCTTGCCAGAGACAGTATCCTTTAGATGCAAGGAATGGAAGAGCTAAGAATAGAGCAACACTGATCTGTCACACAGATTTTCCACAAATGAATCAAAGATTAAACCCGACTTGAATCTGCCAGAAAGACCACTAAAAGTTTGCATACGAGTTTTTCATATTTTCATTAAACCATGGATTTACCACGAACACAAACTGCATTTTCTAGTTAAAGTGCTGCCCTTCAGCTCTGATACATATTAAAAGGTTAGTGCACATCAATCAGAAATACATAATTTAAAATTAAAATTTAGAAGATTTGTACTTTATATAATAGAGGAGACTGATTCAGCTTTGGGAATTACACTTTACCTACCTGAAACAATGGAAGACATTTAAAAAAACTCAGGGTTCAGATTTTAGAGAATTGCTTTAGAGCATTTTTAATAGCAATTTATAGCAACTGCTCATGCAGAGATTCTTTGAAACAGTTCAGCTTCAGCAGGTTTGCAAGTAGTCCTTTACATGAATTTCCTCATCAGTGAAGTATGTAGAGTCACTTGGAGAATACTATAAGAAATTGACTATAAAAGGGGGCAACGGATCATTTCAGAATTTTCAGAAAACACAGGATTAGGTTTTGCAATGTATGAAAAAAATACAATTGAAATTTGAGTGGCTCACAAACCAGGAGGATATTTCTGTTCCATTTTACTAATGAACTATCAAATATGAGCCAGCTTCTGACAATCCAGATGTGTGAGAGAATGGTATACAGAGAAATCAGGTCCTTGGTGTCATCTGGCTTCCTCTTCAAACCCTGAGTAAATCTGTGGAGAAGTTAATCCTAGTATGAAGTTGGAAAAGAGTTAGTTTACCTTAATACTTGAAGTCCTGAAGTAGTAGTGAAGACAAAACTACAAATTTATTTTGGGAAGTGTGGTTTTAAACCAGTAAGCTGACACAAGAAAATACCACTATTCAAACCGAATGAACAGATTAACAACTTTTCCTTGGTGGGAGGCATCATCACTAATGTAACCTCGGGATCCCAGTTACACACAACCATCCTGCTAAGATGACTCAGTCAGTCAGTGACAGCTGCATCAGCTACCAAGACAAAACCCTTCTGAATTACGTTTTATAAAGAGACTTTGAGCTCTAATTTCTATTAGACACAGGCAATTTTACCACAATGCTAATATCAACCAGAGTAAATACTGCAGGGCACTGAGCCTGCACACATGGAAAGTAGCATCAGGAAGAGGTGAATCTGGAGGGAGAGGGAGTGGCACAAGGAAGCTTGAGAGTGTCTCTAGATCCACTTAGACAGAAAAAGTATACATGCAATACTACACATGCAAAAAGCAATATGGGAACCAGTTCAGAAAGCTTAAAAGGTAAGCTACCTTTGAAATTCAGTGCTTCTGAAAAGGATGAAGTATTTTAGATGAAGAGTGGCTGCAGTACAGTGACATTATGCTCTGAGACTGCAAAATTATGCCACTTTGCACGAGGAATATACAAAGAATGTACCTTTTTCACCTCTTATTGATCAGTAGTAACCTTTCTCCCAGGAAGAAAGCTACAGACATACTCTTGTTGTAGGGTAAGTTACTTTGACTCTGGTCACTTCACTTTTTGCACTATTTGCAGTAAACTTAAAAACCAAACCAACCAAACAGAAAGCAACAGAAACCCCACAAAGTTAGCAAATAAATAGGCAGCCCATAACATGCCTCATGTCCCCTTTTTGTCCTGACCCCAGTTTTACAATATGGAAAACACCATGCAAGGAAAAAAAATTGAGAAGGAATTAAAAAGAGGTGCAACAGTAAAAAACCTTAATGTAGGTTGCCATAGGTTATGGTCCTTCCTTTTGCATGGTTCTGAGCCACTTTTCCCCAAAACCAGCTTATAGAATTAGAAGCAGTAAAAAAACCCAGTTCAGATCATATCAATGAAATGTTTGCCACTGGAGGAGATATTGAAACAGATGCAGATCTTTGAGCACATTAGATAGGGGAGAAACAAAAAAGGGGTGACAGGAAGATGTTCAAAATACAGCATGAAAATAATGAACATTTTTTCTTAATAAAGATTTGAAATATAACTTAAATAAGTATTAAATAGTATCTCTTAAATGTAAGCTTTTTTGCTTTTTCTTCTGTTTTTTTATAATTTGTTTTTTAAGAACAGCTATAGTGTACTGCCATAGAAAAAAGTTTATTTCATATGTTTCTTACATTGTTTTGGTAGCCTGAAAAATTCTGTCCTGTCCAGAAACAATTCTCCTCTGTGTTACACAAATTAAACCATGAATAAGAAATGACAGCACTTTGGATAAAAAGTATTGCTCATATTAAACAATTCCAAATGGTAAATAGAAAATCTACAGAAAATTTATGTATGGAAAGGT
The DNA here is from genome assembly GCF_036417665.1 of Passer domesticus. Taxonomy (NCBI): domain Eukaryota; kingdom Metazoa; phylum Chordata; class Aves; order Passeriformes; family Passeridae; genus Passer; species Passer domesticus. Next base: position 66,474,283 of record NC_087476.1, on the reverse strand, counting down.
AGTTCTGTCTTGCCTTAAAATTCTTGTAAGATTAGAAGTGAAACTGAAAATTGAAGTACAAACTGAAGTACACATAGCAGTAAATGGAAGGAGATTTCCAGCACACTGCTTCTCTACCACAGTACAGACTGGTGTGGTTTTGTTTTTGTTGCAGTTTTTTTTTTCCCCTCTCTTACTTAAAAAGTTCAGGAAAGGTTATCAATAATTGTAGATTTAATAGTACACTGAAGATAGAAAACATTAGCGAGAAGACTAAATTGAAATGTGTCAAAGCATTCAGTTTGGATAAACACCAGAAAGTGAGAGGCACAACAGAAAAAAAAAAAAAGCCAAACCAGGAAAAAGTAGCTTCCCCAAACCATCAAGGATTATTAGAAATTATACTAGAATAAATTCCTCCTTAAACTATGTCAAAAGTCAAATAGTTTTCACATTGTAATACTATGTCACAGAACAAGCTCCAAACCAATAGTCTCCTTCAGAATGACTATTCATAATAAAAGAAGGCTTTTGATTGCAGAAACTGACTTGCTGAAGCTGAGATTTTTTTTATTATCTCTCTTTAAATCAGCTTTTGATATTTTAGTTGAGAAAGGATTACACAGATGTAGACTTTTGCAAGTAAAATATGGCTTTCCAGATGATGACAGATTTTTATAAAACTGGGAGGCAGACAGTTTTAAGTTTCTATTTACCTCATTTTTAGCAGAAAATAATAAAACCTAAAGCCAGTGATATTATGAGTATATAAACACATTACTGTATTGTATCATTTAATTAACCATCTTCTACAGATTTGAATGCCTGAAAAGCAAATAAAAACAGTATACAAACCCCCCAAATATAAAAGAAGACAAACAAAAAAATCAGATTTTGCAAATAGCTGAACTGACTTCCATGGATATTTTATCTTCATATTGCACTTTTTACTCAAACACTTTATAACCACAAATTATAGAAAAGAAATTCCACATTCAGGAAATCCATCCACCCTAGCTGCAGTCTGGGTAACAAAACATGCTACTCTATGGATCCTGTAATTCCATCTGAGCCTCTTGTTACAATTACTGCTTTGTTACATTCTCAATGTGCATAATTAGGCATACTTCACTGCATAAATTACTGCACTCTACTAGAAAAACTTCTCTTAATAACATTTTATTGGGGAGGAATATGTATTCAAAATTAAAAATATTCACTTTGGGATACTATTTGTCAAAGTTCAATTTATCATGTCTGTGTTTTGGTGTCTTTGCTTTATCAGCCTTTTTTTCTTCAGAACTCTCAAAAAATTGAACAAAACCACAAGTTTTAGTAGCATAAAAGAAAATGTAGATAATGCATTAGCAGCATTGTTGGCTTGTATACAGTAATTCATTCACACAAATTTTTCTATTTTCTTCATCAATATCTGATTTATTAAAGCTAAAACAAAGCTATACCATCAGAATATGGGAAACAAAGTCCATTCCCAGAGTGCTGCACTGTTAGATATGCTCATTTTGCATACAGAACAAGTCTTACCCAGCTCTAGTTGTTTTATATTCCACCTTAAGGATAGGTTTGCAGGGTTCTGGCTTCTTTCCATCCTTCAGCTGCTTTCCTAAAGTAAATTATTTTCCTGTATTAATCTTGCAGTTCCGTAACATTATGGCAAGTAATGAAATTCACTGTGCAGCTTGAGGAGTATAAAATTCACCCAACATATATTCAACAACTTTGACAGTTATAGATTATGCCTAGGAATAATAGAATTGAAAATTTCTTAAAGCTCACAACACGCCAACTATGAAGGTTTAGGGAAAAGAGCAACTCTAAACCTGACTGCTGTACAAAATTTGTTTTCAAACATATAATCCTCCCCTAAAGTGCTGTTTTAAGTAGCACTAGGAGAGTTCAAATTTATGTTGTGTCTACACTTTTGCAATTAAAATTGGTCAGCTTACAAGTAAAGTGAGGTTTATCCTCAGTATTATCCTTAGGGCTAAGACTTCAATTAAGCATGAAAAGTTCACTCTCTCTCAACTGTGCAATTATCCTCACTGATACAGACACACTTAAAAATCTCAAGTTGCTAAGACATGAAATAGAGACATGCACAGCATGTAAGCCTGGCATTTGTGTACAACTTACTTGAAGAGCAGCAGTATATTTCACGGAAGAACCACATGTAATGTTAATTTCCTAGATTAACATTAATGCAAGACCTCTCAGAAGTGGAAACTTCTTATCAGATGCTATTCTTGTTCTGTTACAAACCCTTCTGAAAATTTATGTGGTAATCTACACATTTATACACAAAACAGGTACTTGCTCATACATATTTTAAACAATCTAGGGGATTGTAATATAAGCAAAAAGCAAGTCCTGCAAAATACGCATTGGTTAACTCTGAGATCAGTGCCATTGAGTGAAAGGCAAGCTTAAAGTTTAGAGATTTAGAGAAAGCTGCACTGATTTGGATTCTGACTTCATAAAGATTTTTCTTTTTCAAGTGAAATCTATGAGCAACTGACATGACTGAGAAAGATTTTTACTGCATTAAAAGTGCACTTTTAATATTGTTTTTTGCAAAACACACTTCTATTAAAAACAAGTTCTCTGTGTTTTAAGAGCTGTCAAGTAGAGTGGGTATCCATTTTCATCTTACCGTGTGGAGTGATTGTCTGGAACGGTTTGGTAGGAGATTTTACATTCCATATGGTCAAGGTACCATCTGAGTGACTACAAATAAATTGTTTTCCTTCATGATGCCAAGCCACAGAGTGGATAGCCTATGCAAGAAAAAGCAGAACAATGTAAGTTGTGTATCTTATATCTTATTATAATTTTATTCTTACACCTTCCTTAGTGACATTAAACAGAAAACGCCAATTAGAAAAATTACTAATTAAATAATACCTATCCTCTTATGTCCTAATTTACCCATGTGAAGTTCTCCTAACTTCAGACACACTTTACCCATCAAAAATACTGTCTTCACTGTAGTGACCTGTTTAGGGAGAGCAAGAGGAGAACCCACCCTCCTCAGAGTAGTATTGAAGAATTCTTCCATGAAGGTTAGCATGAAGAGAATATTTGCAAGCACTTACTTAAGCTTTGCCAACCAAAATTTTTCAGTATTGGGAAAAAATGTATTGTCCAGACAAAAATCATAGGATGAGATTATTAAGTTCAAGTGTTACATATCGTTTCGAGATGTTTATGTGGATGTGCACATGAGACAAGCATTGGGTCAAAACTTGCATAAAACAAGAACTGAAGTAACAAGACCTTTTGAAATTATGATGATGAAAGCAAAGTATTAGCCTGGATGCTCTAATATTGCAATGGCAGTTTGAGGTGCAGGAAAGCGCAGGAAAGCACAGGAATCTACTTGCAAATCTTTCCATAAATACAAAATCATCTCTATATTCCTAAAATTAGGAATGGAACAATTACACCACGCCACATAAAAGCTACAGGAAACAGCTAAATAAATAAAATCTATTTGCTGCCTTCAGGCAAGAGGAAAGTAAACAATGACGCAAAGAATACAAATAAAGAAAAAATATTAACTAGCAAGAAAGGATTGGTCCCATTTCTGCTTCCAGCATCTCTGTTAGTACATGGAAACATGATGGAACCATTAGGTGATATTCAAAGGAATTTTAGTTATAGCATGAAAGTAAATAATGAAACCTTAAAGTATTTCTCTACTACCCAGAAGGTGCAAAAGGAACTATTAACTGCAAGAAATATTGAATTTTGGTACTAATGAAAAGCTAGATTTTATGATGAAGACATTACTCTAGGTAAACTAGAACAGCAGGTGCTGAATAAGTGAGAACTGATGGACTTTACAATACCCTCAATGGATACCTTCAGTTGTGTTTCTGTCTGTAAGAAGGGCTTACACTCACTCCAGCTCCATGGGGACCTTGGGATTTCCTCTGTGAGGAAACCTGGGTGTGTGAGCAGTAGAGAACTGTAACCAGCAATGACAGCTTAAGCAGTAATTACTGGGTGAAGAGCACATCTCAGGACAGATCCAAGCGAGCTTTGCTCAAACTGCTTATACACAGATCAGGTCTTCATATTTCATGAAGTTATACAGAGACAAGACAGTTTCCAGCAAACTGAATGGGAGAATCCAGAGCTTAAATGACAGAGGAAAATGGCTATGCTATATAAGTCTAGTCTCCAATAAAATTTTCCCCAATATAAATTAATATAACATCTGGATATATGTAAACTACAGATTAAGTTTAGCATTTCTTAGTGAAATTTAATATTGTTCTCTATGTATTATGGAATCACTATAGATTATACACATTACACCAAATAAAGCAAGGGATCAACAATTTTGAGAGTGCAGACTCAGTAAAGAGAAGGTTGCATTTAAAGAAGCTCATCACTGTCAAAATAAATGTCTACAGCAGGCTTAGCAATACAATATAATCAGTACATTTTACATTATCTCCCATATGAAGTCTAACCTCGACAACAGTAGGCAGCCCACAGTGTAAATGGAACAGTTTGATCCACATTTATATAGAAATAGGTCTTCAGAAGAAGTAAGAAAGCAAGTTTTACAAGAGGAAGGAAGAATAAATCTGAGAAATTACCACTTCTTCCTTTTCTTGAAAAAGAATGTCAAGAGAAGGGAAATACAACAACTTGTTACTGTTGAAATATAATTAATGCTCAAGAAGATAAAAAGACCTGAGCACAAAGAAGGATGACTGCTCTCACTTTCTGCGAGGAACATGGAGGTAAAAAAAACTAAAACCCCTGAAAAAAAACAATGAGTCTTTTGGCCTTATGGCTATTTACTGCCTAGTTTTAGAGTCACTTGTTATACTTAGTAATGCAGCTAAATATTTTTTAAAATGTAGCTGAAATACATGCTTTGTATTTTGAAAAATAATCCAAATAACAGCTCTGTTGGCTGGGTATGATAAACTTTGGTATAGAGCAATATTCTTTGCTGTCACACAATTCACAAATTCTTGTAAGTCTAAAAAATAAAAACCAACTCCATAAGTAGATCCAGCATTATCTCAAGGTACAAAACAAACTGGTCTAGTGTCAAGACAGTTATAATGAAAAGAATACAATAACCTTGAGTAGTACTAGCTAGCTGATAGCACTAATTGTTGACTAGCAAGAGTCTCAACCACCAAAACAAAGTATCTGAAAAATCATCTCTATACACAAGAGCAAAAAAGTTTTGATATTTTTTCCAGAGTTAATATTAGTGCTGGAATTTGGAGGAATGCATAAAATAGAAAAATGAAGCAGAATCCACTGAGTCTGCAAAACTACACAAATCCTCTAAGACATTAAAGAGCTACTACGAGTAGTACATTTTTATTCTAATATTTTACACAAAACTTATTGCAGAATAAAACTCTCTGTTTTAATCTTAATTCTCATATTGATTAAAACTTTCTGTTTTCTTTTTGGTACTATAATGCAGCAGTATGCTTATATCAGCTGGTGCAGATTTAACTGTGTCTTAAATCTTTTTTGGTCATATGTGACCAGAAAGTAACCCCTTATAACAAGATCACACCAAAGCATCACAGAGGATTGTTGTTATATTTAAAGCATTTATATCCATAATCGGAGTTGTCTGCACAGGTAAACTGAGTCTTGACCTTACTTTCATTCTGAGTCCTTCCATTTACGAAAATGAACCAAATACAGGGAATCTCTACAGGAACTCAAACAGAAAGAACTCTAACAAAAAAGCAACCAAATTTGTCAACTTTTTGTAACTTTAATTAATTACCACTGAAGGTTTCTTATTAGAAGTATTCCTACTATTCCCTTCACTTTAATTCAAATTTAAGGTACCTATTCTGGACTCTAGGGAAGTTTGTTTCAAAACTTCTGAGACAGTTATGTATTTTCTTGGGAAGTGGGGAATGGAATCTTACATTTTTGAATAACAACACAATTGACCTTGCTGTCCTACATATGCCTAAACTTTATTAGAAATTGTAGAAACTATCCCTGAGTTTTATGTAGAGACAGGCTGTACACAAACACAAAATCAATTCACCATCTGTTCCAGAAAGATGATCCCATGTGGAAAACTTACTGCTATGCAGCCTGCAAAGAAGGTGAGTATACCTGATTTTAAGACAGAAACATTTTTGCAGCAACTGCAGCAGTTAACTGAGGGATACTTTGCAATCACAAATAAACCAAAAAAGTCTGAGGAACAGAATTGAAAACATTTATATGCAAGACTCCTACAGAAATATCTTAAGTAGATCACTAGCTTTTCGAGCGATTATTGCTTACTTAAAAACATTTTATGACATTTATTTTCTTCTGCAATAGCTTGTAAATATCCCTAGAAATAACTATTAGTTCTTGGTACTTTTAAGAGGTACAAAAATGAATAATTTAAATGAATCCTTGCAATATAAGAGACAAGTTCATCAATAAAGACTGAAGCCTTTATGGTATTTTTCCACCAGGGGAATTCAGCTGTTTCAATTCACTAAATACTGACACAAAGAATCCCGTTCTTTTAAATTTATACAGGCTTATTTTAGCCACATACATATGATTTTGGAACATTTTGAGACCACTCATCTGTCATGGTTAAACCCCAGGCAGCAATCAGGCACCACAATGCTGCTCAGTCACCAGTGGGATGCGGAGCAGAATCAGATAAAATGCTACAACTCGTGGATTGAGGTAAGAACAGTCTAATAATTTCAATAAAAAGAAGTACTCAGCACAACTAAAACATCAGTGTGTTATTGAAGTTATTCATAGCAAATCTAAACACACAGCTCTTTGGCAGGTACTAGAAAGAAAATTAAACCTATTCCAACCAGAACAGTACATGGAGATTTTCAATGATGAAAACACAGAAGTTATTAATTTAAGCAGTTTACAATGTTTTCAAGAGAGATTTTTTAATCCAGTTTTCTAACATTGAATTTAGACTACTGCAAATATGGAAAGCACTAGAGACATTGATAAGTCCTTTCATAATTCCTTGGATTTCTCAATGATCCTCTACTCTCTTGTGACATTAACTGAGCTTGAAATACACTGTGCATGACTGGCAAAGTCCATGATTAGTTATTATGCAAACCAGACTGGTTAGTTACCACATCTTATCCAGATTTCACTGCCTTATTATGACAGTCCTTTAATTTCCATGGATATGGGCAGCATTTTTGCTTAAACATGAATGGATGATGACACTCACTCCTTTTCTATCAGTTCACCGAAATATGCAAAGAAGATATTTTAAAACTTGGAAGTAACTATGCTAACGCTCTTGTCAACAACCTAAAGAAGGGAAAAAATGCTGTGAAAGGAAGAAAACAAACAAAAAAATGTAGCTAATGAGACTTAAATGACAATACAACATGAAGATTATTTCAATGAAATGAAATACATTGACACATTTTGGTTTCTGGCAAGTCGCATACCAGGGTTGTTTCTCTTTCCCCTGTCCTCTTAATTCCACAAGCTACTTTGACATGTTTTTAATGCTCTAAAATAATCTCTTACACTCAACCATGTACCAGAACACTGAGTCTAAAAATAGTCATCTATAATGCATTATAGTTAATGCTGTCAAAGCTTACTTGACATCAGAACAAACAAAATATTACTAGAAAAAGGGACTTGATTATAAAACAAGCTTTAGTTTTCAGAAGTTACAGTTGAGGGATTTGGGGTTTTTTTTGGGCAAAAGCAATACTTAAAAAATTTGTTTAATTTCTTTCATGAACATACAGGTTGGGAAATGACTGCAATATAAACTGTATTTCACATAAAAAATGCACTGCTTAATTTCCTTAAATCCCCAATGTCTGCATATAAAAAGCTTAAAAATGGTGCAAAAGGAATTTAGTCTTACTGTTTCATTGAGCCTGCCCAACACAAAAGGGATGTTTTGCGTAAAAGGTTTCAAAGAAATTTTCTAAACAAAAGTTAATTCACAGCTACAGCTCCACTATGTGCAAATAATTTCCTCGAAATTCTCTGAAAAATAATGTTACACTCGTGCATTATTCTAAGTAATTCTAAATATTTGAAGTATTACTGTTATAATAAAATATATACACTAAGGTCAGGATTTAATTCATAATATAGAAAGATCAAGTACAAATTACAGCTAAAGTCTGAATTTTTGTGTAAGTAGATTGTTCTGGAGAGAAGAACATGCCAGCAATCAGCACTAACCTCATCATGACCTAGAGCTGCATCCCCCAGCCATGGTTAATGTTACTCACCTGTTCCTCTCCTTAGGGTGAGTGTCCTAGTGTCCCTGTGCTGCAGCTATTGGCCCAGGGTGCTGGAAAGGCACACGTGTTCAGCCAGGAAGAAAGTGTGCACAGTGATAACATTAACCTGGCTTTCAGGCAACAAATGAGACTGCCCTACCAAAACTTGGGAATTTACTTCAAGAAAGCCTCCTGAAGGTCAGGACATTTGAAATGAAACCAAGCAGGAAGCTACAAACCCATATAATTGGATTCAATATCTTCCCTCAGGAAATAACAGGTATCTTTCCACAGACCTCTGAACACACATAGATTTTGACCCTCACTATGATCTTCCTCTGCTAAGGAAGAAAGGATGACATTTGGGTCCCTGCACACATCTGAAGTTTTGAGTTAAAAAAGCTGCATCAAATGATGGTGAAAGACTGCACAGACCTTCATATTAAATGTTTTAAGTATAACATCAACTACAAAGTGATGAGAGAGGAGGATACCAATCCAATGGCAAAGTTTCTAGCAAACTTTCTTTATGGTATCAATGTCCTGGCCACCCTGCTCATCATGTCCGAGGAAGCCTACCCACCCACTAAGATGGCAAGCATGACAAAATTGGACTAAGTAGCTCTGTTCTTTACTGGTTGTCAACTCCACACTCAGAAGAGCTCTCATCAAGAACAAGCAGAGAACCAAGCACATAAATCCTGAGGCTTCAAATCCTGCTCCTGCTACAGGGCAGAATGTCACATGCATTACCCTCAGTGAGAGAAGAGGTGAAGCATGTTGTGACATTAGATGCTCCCTGTCCCTGGAGGGTAGGTTGGCACACATGTTCATGATGGAACACAGCCCTTTCAGTCAGTGCATGAAAGAAATTCTCTAACAACGCCATGAAACCAGGAAACCAACAAGAAACTAGCCAGAGAGATTCTTTGCACAGAAATGTCCAAATTCACAGTTTGTTAGCAGGAAACAAAATGGAAAAAAACTTTATTTGCTCTGGGTCACGGTAACCAGAGACAGAGGAGATCTCTTGAGACAAGGCACTGCTCCACTCTGAGCTTCTGTGTGCACACCCTCATGAGCAAGGAAACCACTACATTACCAGATTGGCACTTTTTTCCCTTCCCTTCCTAACCATTCCCAAGTCATGATAAACTCATTTCTTTACCAAGGTTCTGACCTGAGATATTTCATTATTTCTTCTGCAATCAAAAAACTCAAAGTGAACATGTAGATGTATTCACTTCTAAATCCTAAAGAAATTCAAAGGTGTAACACCTGACCTATTCACTGGTCTCTCCAGCCTCTCAAGTCAGAATTGGTTCCAAAAAGTACTGAGACAGATATTAAGTTAATTTTTAAATAAATGGACCACAAAATAAAATAATAAAAAAATCCAGAATAAGCAGCATGGTGTCTGCCATAGGTAAGTTTCTAGAAGCTGCAACAAAATTTTCATAAATAACACAGTTAATTGACATATGGATGAATATAATATACCAGACAGAAGTAGTCAACATGGTTTTTGTGAGAAGTAATTATAGTCAAAAAAACCTCCAAGAATGGTAACAGGCATGAGGTTCATGGAAACACGACTCAAGCTGTCTACAACATTTTTGAACTCCTTGAACAACGTATCTCAAAGGAAGCTAAAACTAAACAGATTAGATAGCTTTGAACAAATAAATAACTAGTTAAGGAAGCAAAGCAATCTGGAATAAAGACAGCTTGCACTAATTGATTACTTCATGGATGAACCTAAATGGTAGAGACCCTCAGGGATCTCATCTGCTCAGTTTATTCATAAGCAAGTTGAAAAATTAGAAAAACAATATTAAGATGGTAAAGTCTCCTGACAGTACCAAACCAGACTCAAAGCAGAAATCAGGATTTCAGTGAAAAACTGCAGCAAGACTTTAATTTTTACTGTCCAACCATGTGAATGAAAAATAATGCCTAAATGTCAGGACTTTGACCTGACAGGTAACACCTGAAGAACAAGTCTCTGGTTTTATAGTTGGTTGTTTCAAGAAAGCATCTGCTTTATGCTTGCAGCATCAAAAGGCTAATACAATATCAAGATCAAGAGAAAAAGAAAGCAAGGCCAAAGACAATTATTCCACATGATAAATCCCATGTGCCCACATCTTCATATATACTATGCTGCTGTGTTTCTGTTTTACAAAACAAAGACGAGATAGAATGGTTTAAAAAGTTAGAGAAGAACACAAGTAAGAGGTCTAGGAAGAAAAAGATAATAAAGACATAAGAAAATTTATATTAAAAAAAAAGATAAAGGGAATTAATTAGGTTCATGCAATGAAAATGGAAGGGAGAAAAATTGTTCTTTGCATAACACACTCTGGGGCTTAGATGGATTATTTCTGATGATCTAAGGCTTAGACTACTTCAGAGCCTCCTCCTCCAAGCAAACTCTTGATTGGTAGAATACATACAAGTACTGAGCCAGAACTGCCACCAAAAAATCCAACAACCCTGGCCTCCTCCCCCTACAAACACCCTGAAGCTGGTACTGAACAATGAAAAGGCATTTTACAGTCAGCAAAATGTAATCAAGACCAATTTTATATTATTTTAAATGATAGACATCAATTTGTATATTATTTTTACTCATTTTTTGTAATCTCAGTTGTTCAAACAGTCTGTTCTCTCAAGAATCAAGTTTTAAAGAAATGAATGGCACCTAACGCTATTGTTTTTTTTAAACCTCCCCCAGTCTCATTTCAAAGAGCATTGATCTTATTCGACAGAGAAAAGGTGGTAAGAGAAATGTTCTAGTGAGACTATTTATTTAGTGGCTTCTTCCCCTGCCCTTTTGTCTTGCAGTTCCCAGAATATGTGAAAGATTCCAAATTACAGAAATTGCTAAACCATCCTGTTTCAACTTAAACTCTTAACACAAGTGAAAGTCACACCATTAACATAAATAAGATCTAAAAGCTTAGTGAAGAAATCCAATTCATGCCACCATTCATTACTTTACAAATTTAAACTCAGTGAAGTTATTTGGTCAGAAGTTTATTATCCAAGCCCTACTGCTCTTTTAGAGAAAATTTCCAGTACTTGCAATTTCAAAGAGACCTACTTATTGATCCACTGGTGACAGAAGCAGGAGATTAAAAAATAATAAAAGTCACTATTTGAGTAGTGAATTATAGCCTCAGAGTAAGTAATGCAGACGAAAAATGTTACCTCATCATGTGTATATCTGTAATCTGCCTTCTTTGACTTCAGGTCCCATAATACCACCGTCCCAGATTCAAAGCCAATCAGAAGCTGCATTAAGAAGATACATTAATTCTTCATAAGGAAAATCAAAATGATATAATTTGCAATGCCTAGGGTTCTTGTCCTAAAGGATACACAGCATAATAGCACATACAGTAACAGCAAGTAGTTATAAAAACAAAAATTAAAAAGGCAAAAGCCTCAACATTAGAAAGGTTTACTTTGTACTTATTGTCCTCAAGTTCCAGAAAATATAATGGGCATTCATGCAACATCAGAAAAAAATGAAAGTATCCTTCTGAAGTTTCCTTGGAAATCACTTTGAGTTGCAGAAAGATCTATACTAACCCTTGCTATGTGTATTCCATCCTGAGTGAAAATAAGGGGTGTTGAAAAGGAGAACTTTATTGTGCGTTTTCCTCACTGCAATTTGTTCTGATTAAATTTGCTGGAAGAACACAATATTCCCTCTGAAGTTCTCAGTAAGAATTCATTGTCTATAAAGAAACTATGTACTATGAGGTTTCTCCAGAAGTTAATCACAATTGAAATAACTGGCTGAAGGAACCCCAAAAACATTATTTGTTCATAGGAGGAAAGCTAGATAAACTAAACTAGATAATTTCCCAAACAATCTTTTTACAAGAACCAAGTTTACACCTTTTCTGCAGGGAGTGAAGACTCAAATTGCTCATAATTGTTGGTCTAACTAATTGTTGAACATCTAAATGTTTTAGTTGCCTATCTCAAGAGCCACTTCTCTTAATGGAAAAAAAGAAACTAACCATGTCCAACATAAGGCAGTAGTAACAATCTAGTGCCACACCTAGAGGTTTTGCCTGGATAGTCTTTTCAGCCTGTTAAGATTTTCAAGGTGCACTGTTGTCTCCAGTACAAAAATAACAGCTCTCCTACAAGCCTACAAATAAAATATTTCATCTCTTTCAGTGCTATACAGCACCAAAGTATCATCAATATTAGACATCTTTGACCTAGTAAAAGTGAATATTCAATTTTTCCCATTAACATTACGTATATTAAAAATAATCTTGCCTATCATATGCCATATATTATAATTTTTCTATTTTAACTTAAAACATTAAAAAACCACAGTGATTAAAAAGCTAAAAGCATGAACAAATTTTAAAAGTGTATACATGGGGAATTTCTGCAACTACATGGGGCTCTTCTAGTAATGTTTTCCTTACAAGAAATTAGCAAAGTATAAGGTCAAGATTTCAAAACACTGATTTGTAGCCTAATGAATAAAACTTTTTAAACTTTAACGGTAATATTTAACAGTAATTTTTAAACTTTGACAATATTAAAGTGGGGTGGAATTGATCATTTTTATTTCCTGAAATTAGAACAGCTTCATTGCATTCATATGCTAGAGTTTGCAAAGTTGGAATGTGATTCAAACCTAATTTTACAGAGAAACCCATTAGTTATGCAATTACTGCAGTGAGCATCATACTAATGAAAAAACCTCTATTCATTAAATTCTCTGCTGGACCAAAACCTCAGGTGTTTAGGATACAAGTTGATAACTAGCTAAAGCTTTCAAACCACTAAGACAATGGGATCATTCCCCCTCCAATTTAATCTACTACTGACATGAAAAATACAAAGTAGACAAAACATATTTCTCCAGCATATGTAGGACACTAGTAAGCAAAATGGTATGCCACAGGACAAGAACTCCTGTCTTGCAAGGGCTTCAAGAACATGCACTGTAAAACTTCTTTTTAAGATGAACAGATGATTATGTTAATACCATCTCATAGGAATGAAAATACAAATCTAATACATAGATCTTTCTCACATGTTTTGGTTTGCTTTTCTGTAGGACAGTTTCATCAGCAAACAGCACCTAGTGGTTATAACAAATGGCCTAACAGGGGAGTATGAGTTGGATGTCAAATTCCACAAAACCCTGTCTCAGATCAGTTAATCTAAAGACAAAGAACATGGTATTCTATATAAATATGCTATACAAATAAGCATTTTAAAGTTGTGAAATAACACACTAGAGTATGATAAAGTGGAATTAATTTCCATCACACTTTAAGCAATCTAGTTATGATTGACTATTTTTTGTAGCATCTTAATTTTTATCTCCAGAAGTAAGTCTTTCAGCTAATCATTTTTTCTCTGTTTTCAAATTACAAGATGATTCACTCCAGTAATGTATCCTACACTCATGTCTGCACATGTTACTTTCAAAGAAGTAACTTTATGTTACTTACAACAAAGACCTAAAATCTTTGTTGTCTTCATATACTTAATCCTTCCTTAAAGAGCCGTGGTATCTATACTTTAAAAGAGTCTTGCTTTGAAAATAATGTATTGAAAAGTCTTTGAAATATCTTACCTTTCCTTCATCCATTGGATTGTCACTAATGTGGACAACAGGTCCTGGGTGAGATTTGGATGACCTAAAAAAGAAATATTTCCATTTAAAAAAAAGTTAATACCCCTGCCCTAAATGGTATCTCAAAACAATTTGAAGTAATTTCTTCTAAAACAGATTCTGCAGATACAGACTCTATGTAAGCAAGTTATGACATTTCAAAATAGAGTTACTTTTACTTTTATCTTCAAGCGCAAAAATACCGTGTCTGTTTGTAGACATTTAGACTAATTCATTGCCTATCAACAAAAAAAAAATAACATTAACTTTAAACATTTTATCCTAACATCTGTTGTTACAGAATTGACACTGTAGGATAAAATGTTTACTTTCATACTGGAATACATGTTTTTCCATTATTCATAAATTGTTCAAGATGGTCATTGTTACAATAACACAGAATTAACACTTCATGTGGACTTCTTGCTATTTAAGAAGATGGACTAATGCAGAGCTGTGTTTGCTGCAACACCCTTTGGCAAGTGATGGACTTCATGTATTTTGGAAAGAAGATATACTGGGAACAAAACACCAGCACAAGAAAGAGCAGCACACAACTACATCTTTCCCCCACAAGCCACTGTATTTGTACATACAATTTTAACACTGAAAAAAGGAGATGCAGTGACAATAGCTATAAAGTGTGGTTTGGTCTTAGAATAGACCTATTTAAATTTGCATTTCAGAATGTCACTTCCTATTCAGAATATATCAGCCCTCTTAAAAAAAGGCATTATTCTTACACTTTGGTCTTTAATCCCCAACTGTAGAAGTGACATGTCTGTCCAAGTACCAGCAACACCATATTTTAATGTTTTATCCCCAAACATAGGGGTTTTTTAACATCAATTTCTATACTGTCTATTTTGTCTATTTCCATGTCTATCTCAGGAACTATGATAAAATACTGCTCAATGGCAGAAACACATATTAACATTAGCACTTCACATTCTTAAAAATAGAAGTATCTACATGACCATGTACTTTGACAGCGTACATAGTGCAGTAAGATGAATATGGAGGCCTCTCTAGAGAACAATGACATTCCTGCAACTGATGTTAACAACATCTGGGACATTGCTGTTCCCTCCCCTCCACAGACAAAAATTGGTTAAACTCACAGTTCAATGGCTTTATTCCACATGATGACATAGCCTGAGAGAGTAAATGATTCCACATTGACAATGTGAATGTTTCCTCTTTCAGTGCCCACATACAGCCATTTGCTTTGGAAAGGCAGGTGACAAAATGTTATCCTGAAAGAGAAAGCCACCAAAAAAGAATTAAAGAAATGTCTTTTTGATATCCTACATTGAAAGGTCTATGCTACCAGAAGGCAGAAATAAGGCAACAGGCAAACATAAATATCTAAGACAAGTTTGAGGTAAAGTAGACAAGTCAGTACATGACCAAAGTAAGAGATGAGCAGACAAAGTAGAACCTTAGGCTGAACAAAGAAATAGAAAGTAAGGTATACTAAAACTCATAAATCGTTAAAAACAAAAAGAAATTAAAGTCACTTTTAAAAATTATTGAATGCATTTGGTTGCTGTCATGTCAAACTTAAAATACAATACTCCTATAGTCTCTAAATCGCCCTTTGGAATCTATCTACTTTCAAGTTTTAAAGAGCAAAGGATTTTAGAAGTTTTCATATGCAGATAAGGTTGATTTCAAGTAAGGAGACAGACAAAAGATATAACTCAAGATAAGTAAGTTCACATGTAATCCAAATTAATGCCTAAAGAGCAAACCTTAGAATAATCCTAAACAATTATAAAAGTGATTTTGAAAATAGTTTAAATTTCAGGCTTTACTTCAATCGTGTTTTAATCTTCTGCCTTTTAGTTTTTCCTTCTGCTAGAAAGATGTACCTGCACAAGACTCAACAGCTAACAACTGTATGTACCAGAAGAGGACTCCTCTTTGTAGCTTCAGCCCAAATACTAGCATTTGAAAACCTGATTATTTCTGCACCCTTGGGTCCTGATTACTGTTGACTATTTCTTCAAGATAAGGAAATCATGTCTGTACAAACTGACAGAATGCTAACTTGAAACTGGAGTCTAGAAACTTTCTGGAAACTCTAAGCCATTTTAATCTGACAGGGTCTGACATTGAAAGAAATTGCCAAATTACTTAGCTATTGAACTTGGGCTTTCAGAAATGCTTTAGTGATAAGGTAAAACAATTATTCAACAAGAATTTGTTCTGTCAGCTCTAATCCTTAGCTTCACAAATTTTTTATGTTCTTGTTTTCTCCCAGTTGGGTTGCTTATTGCCAAATCCATGCATCACTTCACAAGCCTGTTAAGTATTTATGCAAAGAACAGCTTTAGATCCTTTGCATTAGATGCTGCATACACACACCAACTTGAGCTGAAAGGAAAAGCTAACAGCAGCAAAGAGAGAAGTTGCTGTGAAGAGATGCTAATTTTGCACTGCAGGTTTCAAAAACTTCTGTCGTGATACTACCTGGATTCAGATCCAGATACCCCTGGACCTTAGTTTTGTTTCACTTATTTCTCCCTAATTAGGAAATGGACTTTGCTCAAGCAAATACTAATCTCTCTGCTTTCCAACTCAATTTCTTGTCCTTGAATATTTCTGCCAAAATGAAAGACTGCATTAACTTTTTCATTGATGTTTCACAGAAAAAAAACACTACATACGTGATTTAAAATGTCCTTCCAACTCAACTTGCAGAGGTTGCAACACATTTCACAAAGCACACTAATCTGTAACCACCACAGGCTGAAAAGTTGTGTTTCCCCAAATCCTTTAAAAAACAGGATTTTGATGGAAGCTAAATTACATACATTGGTACACATTCTTCCTAGGCAGGCAGTTACTGTATGCAAAGATAAACATAAACCTTCAGCACTCTGCAACACCACAGCAGCTTTTTGTGCCAGCACTCCACATGCCAGAAGCAGCTGGCAACCACATCAGTTGGATCCAAAACCATGGCCTAGCAGCCAGAAAAAATAATCAGTAGCAGGGTTGTAGGCTTGTCTTGATTAGCAAGTTAATATTGTTAATTACAATTGTCCAACACTTTCGTTATAAAAAACCAATCAATTTACATCATTTCAAGTGGGCAAAAATAAAAGTCTGGCCTCTAGTCTTGACTGTTATAGCCCAAGGGTAACATTTAAAGAAGCTCCTCAATATTTTTGATACTCTTCTTGAATATGCAGGGATATTCAATTTACTGTCTCCTTTGCGCAACTGAGATTAATTTTGTCAAGAGTTAGCAAACAATGAAGTGATTCCATGGTAATAGTAAATGAAGAGAGCAAATAGCTTCACAAAATATTTACAAACTCTCAAAGGCAGGAGGTTGAGAAGACTTTGAAAGAATAGGCACACAACACAGTTCTTGACCTTATTCTTCAAAGTATTTTACCATTCTTCCACAATCAGACTTGTATAATTTTTGTATAAACTAGAAAATAGTCCTAGATCTTTTATTTCACAGAAAAACTAGTTAAATACAAAAGGAATGGCATGCTGATCTTAGTAGAAGAACCAACATTCCTCCCTGAATGTAGTAAATGTTACTCCATTTGCAAATCAAAAAAAAATTACTATTTTATTTTCTTAATAGAAAAACTGTATGTCTTCCAACTTTCAGAAACTCCATTATATTTTGACTTAATGACTCATTTCAGATAACTACATTTGTTTAAAAAAATTGAAGAATAATATTTCCAACATCAAAGTTCATGCACTGAGCTTCCATCCTCACTAATTAAGGCTTCACCTTAAGCTCTGTATACTTTAAACAACTTCAGAAATGTTACAGCCCTCTCTAAAAACTAAAAATCAGTGAATCTTGGACCATCTGAATGGCCTGAGCAGCCTTGTTAGTTCTGCTGAGAATTGGAGTGATGATTGAAGGGATTCAAACTCCTTTTGGAGGATGGAAACAAAAGGTTAGAGTCTTCTTGGTAGTGATGCAATACCTGCTTATTTGGCCACAGACAGCATTTTTTGGTTCTGAAAAATGCAGATTTTTCTTTCAGAAATCTATCTTTTTGCTGCAAGATTAGAATATATTTCATTCACAATGTATTTTAAGATCAACAGAAGCAGAAATGGACTTATAATCCTTTGACCACTTCTACAACTCAAGCAGTCTTCCCCCTCTCTCCCTGCCATTTGTGAATGGATATATACATAAAAGTGGAAAACGTAATCAATTGTTGAGAACACATCAAAAACATTGTTGTACTTGTCTTTCTTGCACACAAACCCCAAGTGCCCAAAAACAGTGTAGCAGTCAAAAGCAGACTGTCACACTTTTCTTCTGTAGCAAGCCATTCTGCCCAAAAATACTAAAATAGAAGCATCTACGATTTAAAATCGTCCAGTTTTGTAGATCTAAAGCGACAGCCTGGGATTGTTGGAGCCAGCAGTCACAGAAAGCAGGCTTTTGCAGGCAGCTCTTTCATGGCACAGCAGATTCCTCATGTTGTCTCCAAGGCAATTTCAGCTCCCTCAGTAAGCGTAGTACATTTTGTGAAACAGACCAAAGTTTTAGCATAAACCAGTACAGGGCACAGCATGTCATTTCAAATATTTCACTTTCCCATATCTTCACAAAGAGAAAGATCCCTTTATAGAAAAAAAATGCTTTAAGGAGATTTATTTTTTCAATGTGAAATCTACAGCAAGATTTTAGTATAAACTAACATCACCACTAAAATGAGGCACTGTTATACAACCTCAAAGCAGTCAGGGTAGTTTTAAATTCTCCTGTAGCTGTAATTTACTGTAAGCACAAAATCTTCATCCTCACCACACATATATTTGCAAAGCTGCTCCCTCCCCGCCCCTCAAAAAAAAGGACAAAACCAAGATTTTTCTTTCTTGCAAAATGAATTTGTAAAAGTTGAACCAATAGTTCAAGAAAACAAAATTATATACAGAAAAGCAAGTGACACACCCACAGGGAAAAACAATGATCAAATATTTACTCTTCTTACAGTAATTAAAATTAACTTAGGATATTGCTTATGGGAGAGTCTTAGAAATGACAGGAGATTATTCAATACACTTTTTGTTAACCTGCTGAAAGGATTCCCTTTCTTAACTGCAGACCATGTATCTTTTCTGATAATCTGTGAAAGATACTAAAAAAAAATCTTAATTGCTGCTGTTTCACAACATATATTAAAACAATTCAGCGAGTGGTAATAGTCCCCACAGGAATTTAATTACAGAAATATTAAAGAATACAACTTATTAAATTAATACATTATTCAGAGGAAATTAGTAAGAGGAAATACTAAGGAAAAATGACAGACTGTTAACTGTATTATTATGACAGCAGAAATCCTTCTAAATTAATCTTTACCTTTTCCGCGTCTACTGCATTATGAAGCATTATACATTCCTCAGAATTTTTCACTGCTTTAACAAAGCACAGTGACAAATACTTTGAAGTATGACAAACACTGATAACAGGTTTTATTGTTAAGTCACTAAAATATTTCTAGTGCCTCAGGCTGTCATTACAGGTGTGCAGTAACTGTAAGCACACAGCTGCTCGGATCAGTACTGTATAGGCAAAATAAAAGCAAAAGATTAAGCTATCAAAGCTGTATTCTGCACACCTTTATCCTCAACCTTTTATGTATGAGATAGCACCACGAAAAATTCGGAAGCTAAAAAGTTTAATTCTGATGTTAGTGTAGACTCCAAATCCATGGACTCTGGTCAAAGTGCTCCATGGGCTTTAAAAGTCAAAAGCCAGTGTCAAAATGACATTCTGATGGAAGCAAGCAGTAGCTTGGATACCACCTGACAGCTGCAAAACGGTATTTTTCTTCATCTGATAACTTCAATAAGCTTAGAACATCTACCCATACAAAAAAAGGCTCAAAGACCAGAAGGCATAAGCAGAGGAAGATGCATCCCAAAGAAGAAGCTCTTCAATGCATCCTAAAATGTCCCACCAAAAGAACATGTGGGCAAATGCAATAGGAAATGAACTATTCCATTTATATCCCTCAACCATAGCATTTACTTCAATTCCATTTATGTCCCTCAACAGCATTCCAAATGTTGCTTCTCCAAATCCACTGACTTGAATTGCTGCCTCTTCAGGCAGCAGAGAAGCACCTATGCTCAGTATCTGAGTTGTGGCGAACACCAGTGGTGTCAAGATGGAGTAAGCACGTGTCAGAGCAAGATGCTCAACTGCCTTGGGATGACACAAAAAGTAACCAGACCATTGGCATGGCAGACACACCAAGAGGAGTTCACAAATATATAGTGCAGGGTATTTCATCAGCGTTAAGAAAGTTTCAGATTTTTTGAGTGTTTGGTCTAATTTCTTTCACACCGAAAAATTCTCTTGGTTTTCAAATCAGTTGCCTCAAAAGGCATGTAGGAAGTCACAAACTCGAACTGCAGAAAAAAAAAATGGCTATATCAGAGATGAAGCCCTATCACGCAAGGCAGAAAAATTATTCCTATCACTGATGGAGCCTGTCATTTAGGCAGAACTTAAAGACTGTAAGTCCAATTCTGCCCAAGAACATGGCAGTTGGCCATTATATGCCTCATATCACTATGAAAGTCAGTGTGAAAAGTATAGCTAACAGGGCAATTGAGGCAATTTAAAAACTGTTTCTCCAAATTTGAAATTTCAGAGTGACAGGACCCGGCATTTTGGGTCTGCCTCAGTGCTAAAGGCAGAGGAAGGCAGCTGATGCAACTGCAGTTCCATCAACCACACGTGGAACTCTGCATGCATGCATGGCCTCAAGGAAACACTTTTCAAAGCAATTTGATCCTTGTGAAAGAAACATTAACATATATAACAAAGCCAATATGTTAATTTTCTCCTGCTAGTTTCTTGAAACAAGATCAAATTCCTTCTAATTACATGCCCTAGTGAATCACCACTAAGTTAAAATTTTAAGCTCACTAAGTAAAAGGCTTTACATGACACCATCAAGGCAAGGAGACCCAGTGATTATAGCCTCTCACTCTGAAGAAAGTCACTTTAAAATTGTGAAAAAAAGAAAACAAACCCCAACCCAAAAACTATGTGTGAAAAATGAACCAAAACCCCATAAACAATGTCCATCACCACCTGCTCTCACAGGCAAGACAACTTGTATGTCCTTCTGTTATCCACAAAGTGGCAGAATTGGTCAGTTTATAGATTCAAGGTGAAAGAAAACTCTCAAGTCTGCTCAGGCACAGGCTGAGTACAAAGCTACAGTATCTAACAAGGTAACATATGTGCCAACAGAAGTTTAAAATCTTATTATTAATAAGTAAATACAAGTGGGATTTTCCACTCTCCATAGACACTGTTCCAAACACTATGCTAAAGCTGCTGTTTACAGCAGGATACAAAGCCAAAGATATTTTCAGCATAATTTTGTAACTCTGAATTATGCAGTTTCATGTTGAGGAAAACTATTTAAATCCCATAGCACAGAAGTTGACATATTAAAAATTAAACTGCTATCAAGGCATTCAGAGATCGATATGCAGAGCACTTGCACAAAACACTCAGTTCTATTTTTATGCCATTCTTGCTTTGTGACTTACCATAAAGTAAGCCAAAACCTTCTTTTGCTATTAGAACAGGGAAGGATGTAAGTCTTGGAAAATTAAACAAATTTTTCATACTTGCATACAAAGCTGGTTTGCTTTGGCAAAGTAGCTAGAAAAGGGTCCCCAAATTTGTCATCCCACGCTACTTTTTCTTTTTTTCCATCAAGTTAGTCTGTCACTCCACCTTCTCAAACAGGATCTGTCAAAGTCCCTGTCTAGTTAGTGATGCATGTTTGACTTTTCACACCTCAGATCAGCATCAAGTTTAACAGTTTCTGCATGGCAGGCAACTAAAGCCAGATTAGTTATGAATGTATGTACGTATGTATCTCACAACATGCTTTCAATATTTACTCTAATAAGATGTTTTAACTACACTTATTCACTACATTTATGTTTACTACCGAGTTAAAGTGAGTTTGACATGAATCTTGCATTACTTGTTAACACACGACAACCTTGTGTTTAAGATACTTATACATAGATATGTAGATGGCAAAGGAAATAGACAGTGATCAATTGAAGTCATCTTAGAGATGTACAAAACTTGAGATATCAAGTTCACACACTGAATTATGCATGCTGAAAAGAGGTAGTATTTAGACACTTTTGCATGACAAGTCACACAAACAACTGTTCCATGCCATTATGCATTTTTGTCCCGGCCCCTACACACCGCTTCCCACAGTCAAGGAACAGTGGCCAAGCATGACGTTGATCTACTACCTCCTAACCCTTGTTTGGTAACTAGAACATAAAGCAGCTGCAAAGCCTCCATAAATGCAGCAAACAAAAGGCTAAAAAACTTGAACTAGCTTGTTTTGCACTGAGCTTTTGACATCTGTCAGTAACTTCAGCTAACTGATTTGTTAGACATGTAAAACCTCACCAATTCCTGCTTCAAATTAATAACTATCACTGTTACAAAAGGCAGTCAGGAGCTGTGAATCCATTAATGGTCAGTCTGTTATCTACAGATTATTCACTAATCTAATGATTCAAGAGAAAGCAGCACCTTTCAGGACTATTGGCCACTGTTTTTAAAAAAATGTTTTGCTCAAATCTAAGATTGGTGTAAATCACCCAAAGACATTTTCCACATATCAGAACAAAGCCTGTAATGGATCAGAATTACATTTGAAAGAATCGGCTCTTTCTCACCACTCCCTGTTCTTAAAATTCATGAGTAGAAAAGCAAGAATTCATATCACTTTCCTGTCATAAACTAGAGACTTCATTCTGAAATAATTTACAGATTTAAAACTTAACTTTTCAGGTAAGTTTACAAAACATCTAAACACACAACAGAAGCATTTATAAATAAGCTAGCTCTGGGGTTTGTATCTTAAGATGTTTAAAACACCTGAAAGTGAGGCAACAAAATTCAATTACCAACAGGAGAAACAAATATGAAATCTAGAAATTGTGTTGTTAGACATTGGGCAGTAGTTCTTCCACATGACTAAAAGGAATTAGGCAGAGCTGTTAAAAGGCTGTGCCAGAAGACTACAGAATTAATTAACGAAGCCTTATCACTTGATTTTTTAATTCTTGTTTTTTAAACAGTTAAAGAATAGTTTTCAAGACTAAGAAAATGCTTTCATCTCAGTAGCTAACTGGTACAGTTAGCTTTCTATGTTAAAGACAAGTTTTTAGATCAAATCTAAACCTTACATATAAAAGTTATTTAGAAACAAAATCTGAATAGAAATTTGCCTGTGACAGTTTAAACTTCAACTCCTGTTAAATAGGACACAAATACTGCTTTTCTCCAATTTCAATACACTTCCAAATAAACCCAATCAGTTAAATAATTTTAAACCTTCACCTCAACAAGAGTTCGAGAACAAATACTGATGCCACTACAATCATTGCTTCAGTCATATAATGAGTTGGAAGTTATCTAATCTCCTTTCACAAACTGACAAAGTATCAGAGAAGACAGTTATAAGGCCGTGTTGTAGTGCACAAAATACTTCAAATAAGTCCTGTTTGAGAAGTTAGTTATCCTTATGAACAGATCTTAATCCCACAACAAAAAAGTACTTTAAAATTTTTATTAATTAGGTTTATAACAGCTTCATGACTTGAGAATGTAGAGGCTGAGAGGAGCTGACATTAGTCGTGGTATGGGTAGTGGTGCTGCATGCCTCTGCCACCCAGGACACCAATTTCTCTGAGAAATGCTCATTAAGCCTCGGCCTCGATGAACTGCACTTGGACTAAACTCCCTTTGAGCTTATCAGGAACACTGTCTGTTCCCAGGAACTAACAGGTGTCTAATGAACATCTGCTTTTAACAAACAGCCTTGGAATTTTATTTTTTTTTAATAACAAGTGGAATAATATTTTTGTTGTTAAACAGTCAAAGAAAGTTACCAACTCAAATTGGCCAGAATGGAAAATTACTACAACTAAAGCCCACTCTCTTGATACCCTATAAACAGTGGTCTAAAGTGAGACCTTTTTGAGCTCCTGATTATAAAGGGCTAACATATATTAAAGCCCAGTGTCTAACAACCCTATAAACAGCAGTCCACAGTGAGATCCCTTTGAGCTCATGATTCCCAGAAGATAAGGGACTAATGTGTATGTCTCAAACACAGATAACTGGATGGCTGTGGAGCCAGCCAAGGACTGTTATTACTAACAGACAAGAATTGCTGGTAAATCCAAGGACTATTGGTATTAACACACCATGAGAAAGAAAAGATTTGACTGGAGAAGGGGGGTCAAGGGAGATAGAGAGGAAAATTTCATTTACAAAGAACACAACACAGTACAACGCAGAAATGAGTGGCAGGAAGTGGACATGGACAATAGGCTGGGATTAAAACCACCGAAGTCCTCCAAAGCCCCCTGACACATTTCCAGAAAGATCTGACAGAAGAGACTGTGCATAATTTACATCATGAACACTCTTCTCAATAAACTTAGTTGTTAATATACAGCATAAATCTGACCAAAGAAAAGCCCATTTACTTCAGATTCATACAGCAAAGTATTAGGTATAATGAATTACAAAGAACTGAGTGTTATAAAAGCCCCTACGTATAATGATTCAACAGTGAACGTTTTGCAGTTCAAGTTCAAATCAAAATATTTACCTGGTAGTGAAATTACACACTATTTCATAAAGTTGTATTTTATAAACTAGTCAAAAGAAAACAGAGTATTTGAAAACAGTTAACAGTCATCCAGCATAACCTAAGTGGCTATGACAAGGTACAGATCTGGGAATCTTAAGTGTTCTGGCTAACTTCATATGTTATTATAATAGATGTTTTAAAATTAAAATTGCTAGAAGAATAAGCCCTTGTCTCAAGCTATGCTCACACCACTCATGGTAACTATGGTGCTCTCATTACCTACCTTGGCAAGATAGGATTAGTAACTAAGTCAGCCACTAAAGCAACATCAGTGACCAAGACTCCTTTCTACCCCCCCTCAACTCCCTGTGATGGATTTTGCTACTGACATCATTACATTTACAGAAAAAAGGATAGTTTAAAACTTCCAATTTTCTTAACCAAAGATACCACACATCTAAAACTCTAACCCAGCCTACAATAGATTTACACACAATCAGAATCAGATACCTGTTAGAAGCCCATGTTTAAGTGTGGTTTCAGGCTACAAATCCCACTTTTACACTGACACTTAAGTAGACACTACAAGTAAGAGAAAAGTCACTAAAAAGGGAAGGCAGAAGTAGAAAATTCAGTTTGGACACACTACTGTATCTCTTACACTTGGACAATCCTCATTAAATTAGTTGTTATAAATTGCATTTTCCTCCATTTGACTTCTATGCTGCATAAAGGAACACTGCCACTCCTTTGGGGCCAAGAATTTGCCTCAGTCAACAAAGCTTCCTGTTTTCTGCATAACAGTTCAGAAGCACAGAATTGTCTGGGCCTGAAGGGGTCACTAAAGGTCACCTAGTCCAACACATCTCCTGTGGGCAGGGACATCTTTCAATAGATAGTTGAGCAAAAACCCATCCAACCTCTTCTAGAACACTTCTAGGGATGAGGCACACACTACTTTTCTGGGCAGGCACTTACAGTGTCTCACCATACTCACAGTGAAGAATTTCTTTCAGTATCCAATCTCAATCTACCCTCTTTCACTTTAAAGACATTACCCCTTGTCTGATTCCTACAGGCCCTGGTCAGATTTTATGCATAGTGATCATAGAAACAATTTCAAAAGGGACTTGGAATCACTTAATCCTCTACTAAAGAAACTCCAGTAATCTGCATTTATGTTGGTCCTGACAAAATTGTTCATAACCTGCTCTTTAAAACAACAAGATTACCATTTCACCCACCCAACAGTTTGTTTAGAACTTGGCATGACACTACATTAGAAGGTATTACATAAGTATTTAACTTTTTCTATTGCTATCTATTACTTAAAATTATTACCTCCTGTCCTATTCAAAAGAAATACAAGTGTCAGATTATTCTGTGTTCTTGCTAGTATCCTCTGAGCTCCCCAAGCAGTCCATGTCTAATGCATACTGTTGAAAAGCAAACACAGCATTCCAGCTGAGACTTTACACATACTGGAAAAGAAGGAATACCTCCTAAAAGGGAAGGAATACTTGCTTTTAAAACAAAGAACACGCTTTTCAGAAATTTAGTCAACTGACTTTTAGAAATTTAATCTTAAATGTCTCTCTAGCTTGCTTACAATTCTATTACTTGAGTATAAAAATTTTTACTCAAAATACAAGTGGTATTCAGCTACTCTGATACAAACAAGAGCTCTAACATGGCAGAATTTTGCCTTACCATCAAGGGAGAAAAAACTCCAGGTAAAAAATTGAACCAGTTTTCCTGGTTGCCTTGTTGGTGCACACACTTTCTTTTGTTCTAAAATTCCTCTGAAGACATATTCAAATTATTCTGTCCCTCCACATTTTAAAGATATGAAAATTGATGTTCAGCAATGCAACACAAAGTGATAGAAAAGGCATCTCAGTTTAGGTCGCCAGTGTGTCTTATTCACAACTACTTTGGGGCCTAACAGATTGAAACTCAAACCCAGTGTAAGCCCAGTTCAATTATGTACCAAGTTATGACTTGGACTGCATCAGTAAGATCTGGTTTTACAGTAGCAGGTAGTGTGATGCTAAGGGGCCCTGCAACAATGAGCAGTCCCTACCGTTCCCGGTTAAATTTGAGCGAATGAAGTATAGCTGGCCTCTTCTGGCGCAAGTTCCACAGGTGCAAGGTGTCATCAGCCAAGGCACTCACAAGAGCTCCCTAGGAGAACAAAAACATTTCAGTCAACTTGTTTTCACAGCCCTAGGAACAGTGTAGCATCACAGTGGAAATGCATTACATATCAATTATCAGGATGAAAAAATTATATAAGCATGTGCATCGGCACCATAGCACAGCTAAGTTCTAAGTAGTAGGAATGAGATAAGTGATGTGATCACATGTTCAGCTCACTCATATTTGGTTCAGTGCTATACTGAGAGGTGATGGGGAAGAAGCTTTTTCCAGTGTGTGCTCATCAGTTTCCTCATGCCCATCTCTGCAGAGAAATCAGGCAATGAACTGCTAATATTTGTGTGCTGACAAAGCTAGCAAGATCCCTCTGAAAACCTGTCCCTAGCTCAAGAACAGCGCTGCTGTCAGATCTCAGCTGCTACATCCATAGAAACACGCATCTGAAACTGAGGCAACATTATGCAGTTCATATCTAAAACAGTAACTCGATCAAAATAAAATTAACTACCTACTGAAACTGGTAGTACTATTGAAAAAAAGTACTTCACCACTTCCAGAGATAACTTGCAATGTTCAAGGACATGAAAAGATATTCCCAGTTCTTGCTTATAGCAAAAAAGTACTCTAGTGACAAAGATATTTTCAGGAGTTAGTCAAGCATTTTCCAAAACTAAAAAACTTTATTTATAATTGTTATTACAGTTTGCTATTTGTGCTACATCACTTTTATCAGCTAATTTTAATGCTTGCCTAATGAAAAATTAATGAAAATGTGCTCCATATCTTCTCTGAATTACACATAAATCATTTTACTAACCTCATTAATCAGGAACTGAAGTTGGATTACTGCAGCTCCACTGTCATGTTGACAGTAGCATTCAACTCCTGGCCGACCAAAGCTGGAATTAGTACCATTAAGGAATAATTGTTGCATATAACAAACAAAACATACAGCATAACCAACATTTTCACTTTCACTAATACCATGTTCACACAGGCTAACATCCTGCTTCTAGCTAGTGCACTCAGCATATCTAACCACACAGAGTTGAATAGTTACCAAAACAGTAATTTACAAACGCCACAAAGTGACACAAAGAAATCAAAAGGCCTACCTTGAAATATAAAAAAATTATGTATAACTGCTTAACTTACAGAGATTTAAGGGATTCTTCATCACGAAGAAACTGAAGAATGATGAAGCAGTTATTTTAAAAATGTTAAATATCAGGACTAGAATTAAAGAAGTTTTTCAAATTTCAAATTTTTCAAATGCCAAAGGATCTTTCTCTACATTTAAACGTTACTTAAGGATGAAAAGACCTGAAAAATGCAAGGCACATTAAAAAAAAATCTGCTGTGACAGAGATGAGAAGATCAGTAGTCAAAATATGGAGGAGTCAATGGGAAATTATGTATAATGTAAATTTTCAGGATCTCTGTATCAAGACTTCCTGGATTCACACCAGCTATGAGATAGCAAAAGCTTGCTCATTTTCACTCTCACACATAAATCAGTCCTATCCTTCCATAACGAATATTGCTGGAAGCTGCAGCAAAACAGATTCTTTCACTTCTCCATATTGAACTCATTCCTTAGTTGCAAACATTCTCTATTTTAAATGTGGTTATGCACCTGCTTCTGATGCAAAATTAAGTTCTCCAATTTCCAGGAGATCGAGCAGAAATAAGAGAGGAATTAAGCAAACTGATCAGAATTTCGCCATCATTGTATGCCCAGGGTTTCTGGACTATAATTTGTCAGTGCTGAACACTTCTTGTTTTAAAGAAGCACCTTAGCTTTCAGAAGAAATTATTCCAAAGCTTTATGCAAAACAGGGAATAGATGCACAATTCTTTCTCTCAGTATACGCTAAAAATTAATAAAACTGTACAATTCTCACCCATTCTGCAGCTTTCCATTTACTGAGAAATTGCTGAACAAAACCTAAGTGGATAATACGTGCATTCTTAAAAAACATGTGCATTCACACTAGAGACAGTTGAAAGGCTGAAAAGACTATTAGGCTGCATGCAAATAAAAACTCAAACGCATCTCCTGCTCAGCCTCTAAGCTGTTAAAGTAAAAAAGTACAACAGCAGGGAGAAGTCTGCTACACCACATTGCTATATTTCAGCTTTTCAACTTGAATCACATTCTTCTAGACAAATAAATCTGCATAACATCCAGCTAAGTGGTGAGATACACACTAGACAGATGTTGAGTAATCCACCAAACTTAATACCAGCTTTCTTCCCCAAACAGAATTAGTAATTTAATTTTGTTCTGCCGTGGAAGGACTTAAAGAGTCAGTGAGCCTCACCTGGTTGTTTGCTTTTATTTTACATTTTTATCAGTAAGTTTTTTTACAAAGAAGTTGTCTGTATTCCAGTCACAGTTTATAGCTTAAAAAAACAAAACTAAGAGTGGAGGGGAAAGTGTTTTCCCCATAAACGGTACCTTCCTACACAAACTCAGAATACTTTTAATGTAAAGTCATTGCTTTTACATTAACTATGGATTGACTACAGAAATTGCCAGACTGAAAAAACCCACAAGAAATAACATAGGTTTCAGACCTGACTGCCTTTGGCTTTGCTCATGCATCTGCATTCGCTTGAATTAATAATTATTTGCACAAGTAGACAAAAACGATTTTCAAATGTGAAATTCAAATGCTTACAGGAATTGAATTTTAAAACTTATCTTCAATGACATCGGTTGTTTTCTAATAAAAGAGCTTCCTAGCCCCTCCCTTGAACAACATTTTCCATAATTAAATGCAAACCTTGTTTGTAAACCCGGAGTTTATTTGGAATTAAGCCTCTACAGCTACCTTGCTTCAAAATAAGAGGAATATGACCCAGAAAAACATAAGTCCATAGACTGCTCAAGTTACTTCTTCCTTCAAATTCTATTCCTCAGATGCTTTCTGCAAGCACTTCTGATGCTAATATTTCTGGAAGTACTGTTACAACTAGTCAGTAAAAATTTCATTATTAAGAATATTTCAATGTTTCCTTAAACAAAAAATTCTTCCACATTTTCCAGGAATCAGTAAATATGCAGCACTGGGAGTAAGATTACACAAGTTTTAAATATTCAGAGCAAATCTCTCTTCAACAAATTAGTGGAAAACTCAAATGCAGATGTGAAAATAGTTTGGCCTCCTCTATAGTGCTCACTGTAATTAAAAAAAAAAAACAAAAAACAACAGTCCTTGCAGCTAGTCTTATTTAGTTCCTTTACGCAAGGATTATGTCATCTTCACTTTTTCACTTAGTAGCTAAAATTATTCTTCTCATCTCAAATTAATATCATCCTCCTAACCAGCATTAATCTTCTTTTCTAAAGCAATGCAAAGCCTCCCAGTTTTGCGGGGTGTGCTGAATTGAAAAGCACGTCACAAAGGCTGACTGTAGAAGGATAATACATGCCTGCTTCAGTACATGTGAAGCATTTCTCAACCACACAAAAGAGGCAGCAGCCCAGGGAATGCAGTTTGCCCAAATCCACTGCACTTGTGCATGTGTGCTTTAGGCAAGAGAGCTCGCTGTACTAAGCAGTGATCATCTACTACATCGTCATTCCCAGAACAGGCAAAAATTATAATGAGTAATGACAAGATGAGCAAAGCATTTTAATTTTGTAGACAGGAAAAACTCTCTGCCAAAGACCTTGAGTAGCTCTAGAGGAAATACTCTGCTCTGAGCAGTTTTCTAATCAAAGACCCATCCCTGCTCCTTCAATTCCAAGCAGCTCATTCTACTATTCATGCTTCATTCCTGATTCAAAATATTAACAAATTGGATAAATTAATAGCTTCTAAACTGTACCATTGAATATTGCTTCCATGTTCCACACTGCCATTTGGAAATTAACCCTGGAAAACACGAGCATTTCAGTGCCTTCACTGCATATGTTTTGTGAAAAGAAGAGACAACAGCTGTGCCTGAGAGAAGAAAAAGAGAACTTGCTCATGTCCTAGTATTAGTGCTTATTTTCATATCTGCTAGAAGTGCAGGTAACACACAAGGAAATCACAGTATGACCTTAATTTAATATCACATATGACTAAATCCACTTTTATTTATGAGAAATAGCAACATTTCCTAAAGGTATTTTTTCAAACAAGCTTCAGACCTAAGCTTACACTTCAAGCACTTCTTTCAGCAATATGCATGCAAGTTGTCTACTCAAAATACTCTTTTTTAAAAATTATTACTATTACTATTTATAGCTGAGCTACATAGTAGCAACTCAGTGCACATCTGCTCTTAGAAATCACAACTGAAAGGAAAAATTAATTCCAGAATACTTAAGAAAGTCACAAACCACCAGTTTTTTGGGGTTTTTTTGGTTTTTTTTAAGTAGACCTAGGGACTACTAGGGATGACTTCTTCACCTGTGGCTGACCCATCTGAAATATGAGACAGTCCAAAATCTGTATTTATCAATTCAACCCTTAGCATAAGGCAGTCATCAAAACATCGCAAAACATTTAGATTGAAAAAGACCTCTAAGTTAACCAAGTCCAACCTTTGACCAATAGCCACCTTATCAACTAGAGAATAGCCCTGTCACGTCCAGTCTTTTCCTGAACCATCCTCCAGGGATGGTGACTCCACTGCCTCCCTGGGAAGCCCATTCCAATGTTTAAAAACCTTTTCCATGATAGAATTTTTCATGATATCAAAAATAAACCTCCCCTGGCATAGCTTGAGGCTACGTTCTCTTGTCCTGTCATCAGTTGCCTGGGAGAAGAGGCTGATGCCCACCTGGCTACAGCCTCCTTCCAGGCAGTTGTAGAGAATGGCAGGGTCTCCCAGGCCCCTGAGCCTCCTTTTCTCCAGGCTAAACACTCCCAGCTCCCTCAGCTGCTCCCCATAGCACTTGAGGACAAGTCTTTCTCTGGACACACTCCAGCACCTCAATGCCCTTCTTCTAGTGAGGTGCCCAGCACTCAAGGTGTGACCTCACCAGAGCTGGGTACAGGGGGACAATACTGCCCTGGCCCTGCTGGCCACACTGCTGCTGATACAGGCCAGGATGTCATTGGCCTTCCTAGCCACCTGTGCACACACTGCCTGATGATCAGTTGCATCCACACATCCTTTCCCAGCTTTCCAGCCACTTTTCCCCAAGCCTACAGCACTGCACGGGGCTGCTGTGATTGAAGTGCAAGCCCTGGCACTCGACCTTGTTGAACCTCATAGCACTGGCCTCAGTACATAGATCCATTCTGTCCAGATTTCTCTGCAGAGCCTTCCCACCCTCCACCAGACCTGCATCCCATTCAACTTAGCGTCATCTGTGACCTTACTGAGGGTGCACTCAATGCCCTCATCCAGATCATGAATAAAGATATTAAACAGAACTGGCCCCAACACCAAGCCCTGAGCACTTGTGAGTGAACACCAACTGGATACAACACCATTCACCACCACCCTCTAGTCTGGCCATCCAGGCAGTTTTTAACCCAGCAAAGGTGCACCTGTCCAACCCATGGGCAGCCAGTTTCTCCAGAAGAATGCTGTGGGAAACAGTCAAAGGCTTTAGTAAAGTCCAGGTAGACACCATCCACAGTCTTGCCCCTCATGCATGCCACCAGTTTCCTAAACCAGGCTGGCTGGGCTTGACCCCTTGGCTTAAGTGCCATGTGATCAAACTCAAGAAAACCTGTTCCAGAACCTTCCTGGACAGCAAGGTCAGGCTAACAGGCCTGCAGATCCCCAGATCCTTCTTCTGGCCCTTCTTGTGGATGGATGTCACATTGGCCAACCTCCAGTCAACCTACCTGGGTAGCCAGGACTGATGGTAAATGATGGAGAGCAGCGGTGTGAGCTCTTCCACAAGATCCCTTGGCACACTTGGATAAATCTCATCCAGTCCCATAGACTTTTGAGTGCCTAAATGACGCAGCAGGTCACCAACTACTTCATCCTTGATTACAGGGAGGCTATTCTGCTTCCTGTCCCTGAATTTCAGCTCAAGGGGCTTGTCACCCGGAGGTATAAACTCACATTTATAATTTAAATAATTTTCCAAACTATCACCAGACAGATATTGGCATCTTTTTTTATTACACTGTGATAAAAAGTCTTGATAATACAGCAAAAGCAGACCAGGTATCAGATTTGCCACTGTTACAATAGCTCACAAGTACTAAGACAAATCTGAAACTGTAGCAGCCTTTAATATTCTTTTTTAGATACTTCTCAAAATTACAGCTGTAACACCTAACAGTACTTAAACATTTGAAAATTTTGACAAAAAGATCATTGGCTAGAGAAAGACTCAAACCACTGATTTGAATTGCATACAAAACACTAAAACCAGTAGATTACTCAATGTATTCTAATATATACCACTCCACAGCATACAGCTCTCTGGGACCACATAATATACCTGCATATTTTACTACAGTCATGAAAGTGTATCAGTTTTCCACTTAATTAGACCCTGAATCATTTAAAAAAAAAGTGTCACTGTATCTCATCAAATCTAATGAGTGCTATTACTTTCACATATATTATCTACACAACCATCTCAAAGAACAATCTGTCAAGACACAGTTATTTAGCAAGAGAGTTATTCAAAGATTCAGAAAGTACTACAGTCAAACACTGTCTAGAAAATACACTTTGACCTTTCTCAGCCACGTACTAGCAAAGAAGATAACATATAATTTGTCCTATTGCAATGGTAATAACAGGTACAACATTTAAAAAATTGATGTTAGATCCTATTACAAATATCATAGTAGTTTAACAGGGTATAGCAAACTACTACTGCTGTTTGCTATTGAAGCTTTAGAACTTCCAGTGAAGTGGTGACTAAACAACTGGCTGGAAGCTGAATTCCTCAACTTCCAAATCAACTACCAATAATGTTCATTACTACATAAGTACAGATCAGCTTCCTTAAGTATTCACTTTGTTTATGGAACAATGCCCAGCTCCTTTAAACACTACAAGCCAAATGACTCCATGTTTACTTGCAAAGAAAATCTCAGACTGATAGAGTAAAAAGGAGTTCTGTTTTGAAAAAATACCAAAGTCTATAGATCTCAGTAAAAGTTTAAGTGGATTTTGTATAAAGGTAGTTGTAGCAATTTTAAAGCACAAACCCACTTTCTTCCCTCAATCTGTATGAGTTTTGTATTTTAAAATTAAACAATGATTGAACTAGTATTCATGTAAACCAATAGGGAACAGGTAGGGAGCAATAACTTAGGTACAATCCACTTTCTAACAACAGACAGGGGTCAAAGCACTTCTTAAATGTCAAAGTTGTTTACATAAATGTGCACAAATACATTTCCCAAGCAGCTATAAAAAGTGCCAGCAAATTTTCTGTAAAGGCTGTATTTGTTAGAATTTTCTCAGAGCTGCCAGTGAGAGGCAATCGTTCATTGGAACAAGATGTAATCGAGCAGTACAAATGCAAACAGGATAAAAAAAAAATCAAAAAAGCATGATTTAAAATTAAACAAGAAACAAGATTGGTTTTAATGATAAGATTCTATATGCACAATTCACAGATGGCAAAGGATGCTATTAAATGAAGACGTAAAAACATCAATTTAGACCAAAAAAAAAAAAAAAAACAAAACTAAAAAGGCTACAGGGTTTCCTTGATTTTACTCACTTTGCTTTCTGAGACAGGTTGTGCTCCTTTAGCCTAAGACCTCTATTTCAGCACTAACAACGCAAAGATGATTAATTCAGTACTTTTTCTGGGTGGGTTGGAAGAGAACAGCAGAACACAAGAGTAGGAAACTCTTACAAATAGTGGTTTCTACGACTACACAAGATGCAGTGAAATGGATGGTAACTGCTAATTCAGTAAAGTTTTTATAAAGGCTGCATATGTAAGAGTAAATCCAGGAAATAATTACATATTTTTGAAGAACTTCATCAAAATTCAGAGATAAAACCTTTTTTTGCTTTCCAAGACCTGCTCACCTGTTACCCATTTAATCCAGTTTAGTTTCAAGTCAAATTTCAACATGTTATTACATACTATATCACAATATTAATAATTAACCAGGCTTTTCCTCTTTACATGCAAAGCTTATTGGCCAAGAATAAAGGCAGGGGCATTCCATGCTCCTAGAACTGAGGTATACTTGGAATAAGAATGATGTCTCTTCGTAGAGTCCTGATATTTTGTACAAACATTGCCAAGAGCAGCATTAAGAAGTGTAATGTTCTAGAACTAGATGCTAAGTGAATTATATACTTATTTAATTTAGCTTATGAAAACATAAATAACCTTGGATATTATCTAATAAAAGGGCAATTTAACATTTTCAAAGAACACAGTCAATCCTTGCCCAATCAACTATTGTCTGTCATCACCTATTTCTGACTGTAAAGCATTTTGCTAGGTCCAGAAATCTCTCTTCATTCACACAGCATGATCTAGAATAGTTCCCCTAACTCGTGTCCGACAAGCCAAGTTTCTTCAGTTATTTCCAAATCACCAACCACTGGACAGAAGTGACAGAAGACCAACTGTAACCACCAGTCATTCCACCTCAGCTTTGTTCACACACAAGCCCATTCCCTAATCCCCTCCCCACAAACTTCATAGCAGTGAGTGTAGTCTCCTGAGCCAATTTTACCTGTACCTCATTAACTCTTTACACCATAAGGGGTCATTTAGAATAACACCACAGGTACTGTTACCACTCTTCATGCAGCCACTTTCACTCACTTGCTTTAATAAAGACAGCAGAAAAAGCAGGGGACCTAGGCATAGGAAGAGCTCTTAAACAAGAGCTCAAATTAAAATAAAAGTTAGTCACATCTATCAATTTCTCCCCCAGACTTTGCCGTAGTTCCTCTCTCTGTACTGATATCAGCTCCTTCCTTTGGACACAGTCACCCAAATTACCCATCACCCAAATTACCAGTGAGGTTTAATCTACCCTTCTACTTCCCACACTACTTTGCATTGTACTAATGATGGAAAAAACTTCCTCTCCCAAACATGCTTCTGAAGCAAGTTTAGTCATTGGAAGTTTTATCAACACAGTGACACATACATCATGTTTATGCTTACACAGCTTTCTGAAGTATTTAACAGCAAAGTCACTTGTTGAAGCACTAAGCAGGTCAAGGATTAGAAGTACCAACACTCCACAGCATCGGCAAGAAGGAGAAACCTAGATCCCAAATTCAGGTGGCAGGTACAAGTTTACCTCTTCTGTTTGTACCAAATTAACACAACAATCTGTCGCCAGACTCACAGCAGTCTTTCAGCTATGAGCCTGGGGACAGACAAGCTGAAAGACCTTCCAAATACCCCACGCGATATTCACAGGCACAGCATCACAAAAAGCTGCTATTGCTTCTTAAGTATTTCAGCTAGCAGTCTCTATACCCTAGTAATTCAAACATAATGAAATAAATAAGTCTTGGAACAAAATTTCCCTCGTCTGCTCAAAGCAGAAGTAGAGACTTCTTAAATAGTCTCATTCAAAATGACACTAAAAATTGTTACAATTAGCCTGAAGTGTGAGAAATCACAGCTATCCTTTAATTGCTATTTTAAGTATTTTGTAACTCCAAGACAGTGTTTTTTACTTCATCTTAGCTTAAGCCTCCTCAGGTTCCACTTCAGCATAATTTTTAGTTTTGCATATCACCAAAGGACTGAGAAACTTACTATTTCACTGCATCAAAATAGTAGTGACCATTTTATAGGTTTGCTCAAAATTACCACCACAACTGAAAACCAAGGTACAATTCCAAAAATTCAGTAGATGGCACTATTCCACAAAAATCAAGAGAGGAAACTATGTCCTTGCATAAACAAGGGGTACCATGGAGCTCAAAATCTCATTTTAAATATGTAAAAACCAATGCTCGCTCATTAGACTGCCTTGCATTTTTTCATGCATTTCATAGAATATGGAAAAATACATGCCAAAACATAAAAAGAAATCATTGTTTTGTGGAAATAGTTACTTAGCTATTTTGATGAGACATTTCTGCTATTATACAGAGCTCGAGCTCCACTTCACACCACAAAAACAGCTGCATACCAGTATTGCAAAAAGTAATATTTTATGGTTTGTATTTACCAGAAATCCAATTTGACACAGAATATTAAAAGGTTGACATTGTCCCTAGAAGTTGCTTATGCAACTTTAATTCACATCTCCTCAAATGCATGATCGTAACTTATTTTTAAAATTTAATGCACTAGCTCAACATCAATTGTAAATGTTTTGCATTATTCAGCCTCATTTTTTTAAGTGTCAGAAAGATATGTGGTCACTAACAAAACCTAAATTGCTAGATTCAAAAAATCGGCATCAAAACATGTGTCTTCAATATTAAGTTGTAAAGCATAGCCCTAAAAATAACCCTACCCATTCCAGCTTAACTCTTCTCTTAAAATTTGTTGCAGCTGCCAAATTAGATTGTGTAGTTTGTTTCTTTCCCAGCATACTTGAGGACTTCAGATAGGTTCTTTCTTTAGCCCCAAGAAATGAACCACAGGGCAGTGCTCAGGAGTTCCCACAGGAGTACAAATACAGAGCTACTGTTTTGCACAAGCTGTGAGTTTCAGAAACCCAAAGGTTTTTCTTAGCGCTGGGAAGGGGATAATTCAAGGTGTGTTTATGGGATTTCCAAGAACCCAAGGCCCAGTTTAAGACTACAACAGGATGGAAAACAGATCATCAACAGAAAAAGCACAGTCCAAGGTACTTCTCCTGTACATCTTTCCTGCAGTTTTTCCTAGTACGTGCTTTAACTATGAGATGGAGGGAAGGTATTACCTTGCAACTGTAGCCTCAGTGATTTTTTTTTCTCATACTTCAGAGAATCTTCCCATCTCTTATTCGCTTTACTTCCAGGGCCTGTCAGATTCCAAGTGATGTCTGATACTTCAGACAGCGCTTATTTGCCCTGCTATTGCAAGAATGTTTGATTTTACTGGCAGAACAAACAAATAATCTGAGTCTGAAGAGTTATTTCAATCAACTTTGACTGAAGAGATAGAAATCTTCAGCTAATACTTTTCTATAAATTTCATGAAAATATGAAGCTGGAAAGAGTGGAGAAATGAAGATGGAAAGAAGGGAAAAAGCCAGATTAGGCCCATATCCCATCCAAAGCATTACCTCAGTGTCCTAAAATACAGGCTCTGCGTAGTCATAGGAAGCACTTCAAGAGTTACAACACACATGTAATAGCACTACAAGATTGAGTCATATGGTAGCAAGTTTCACAGTGCAAATGTCTGTCTTTCCTCTAGATAAAAGTATCCAAAATTATAGATGTTCATATATTACAATTCACATAACTGAAACTATTCCAGTTCCAAGGGAAATTGAAGAAGTGCAAATACAGCAAATTGTTGCTTCAAGCCCCTTAAAGACACAGAGGGGCTACTGATGCTGCTCAGAACTTTGAAATTTCTTCCACAATCCTGCACCTTAACAGAAATATCTATTAATATTTCGGCATCATAAGACAGTCTTAATAAAAAATACAAATACTGAAGGTTTACAGCACCTGAGCATTTATGTACACTCCCTGCATAGTAAAGGAAAAGCTACAGAAATATTAGAGGTTTCCTTTCCACAAAGCACTTCCACCTCCTTCACTACCACCCTGCCCCCCAAATGCCAGGAGAGCACATTCACATTTCCAATGATCCTCTCATTTTTTTTACCGTGGTAAAGAGAAGGCAATGTAAAGAGCAAGTCTGCACGAAGATATGCTTGAAGAAAAAATAGAGCCAGATTCCTCAAAATTATTACCTACAAAGTGAATGTTGTTAAAATACAAAACAAAATTTCAACTATTTTTTCAAGTAATTTGGGTCTCACTGGAATCTTCAGCAACATATTTACACAAGAACCACTTACAAGAAAGTGAAATGGCTGCTGTTCAGTTAAAAGATAAAACCTACCAACTATGCATATTCCAAAAAAGTAACCTCTATCATCACCACCAGTCACAGTACTACCCCATAGAGAAAATTTAACAAGAAAAAGAAAATCACTTGCTGTTTGAGGCAGATTATCACCACATTCCAGAGCTTCACTGAGGTTTTAATGTTAAAGCCTGTAGTTACAGATGTCAAATAGACAGGGTTTCCTACCTTCTCTATGAAAGTTTCCAGCTGTGAAAAAGGGCACTTCAGAAATGCCATAACATGAAAATATCCAAGGGCTCAGACAAAAGAAAAGCATTGCCTGGAACAGGATTCTTCATCCAACTTCAAGATAGTTTCTAAGCACCAAATCCAGATCATTAAAACTAATGTGGCATTGTAGCCCCATGAATTCAGACCCACTTTGAGTCAGAACCTCAGTTTATGCAGTGTAGTTCACAGCTTTTTCTACTCAGCAAATTAAATTAATTCATTTTGCAAGTTCACTTCTATAACACTTTCCATCAAAAATCCAAGAGGAAAACATGTAATTGTCAGCCAGCTACAACTTACTAGCAGCTGTAAACTGTGGAAGTTTTGTATATGCTCTGCATGGTGAGGAATAAAAAACACATGAGGCTCAAATATAAGCTGGAACATCTGAGCTGGCACGTGTCAGACAAGTTACCTGTGGTGCTCCTCAAACAATCACTAGGGAAAAATAAAACAAAAACTAAAACAAGCCATGGGAGAAAACTACTGTTTCCAAGATTTCACTAGAAAAGTTTGAAGAGAATAAACACTACCTTTACAAGTTACTGTTTAAATTTTACTTCTTCTTTCAAATGTCAGCATAGTGGATTGGCAATAAAACAGGAACAAATAATCCCATTGTATATTTAGTGTCCAGTAGCTCTGTGTGAATTAAAAAAAAAAAAAAAAAAAAAAACCAAGAAGAGCATTAGACTTCCTGATGATAAAGAACTCCTCCAGAACAAAAATCAAGTCATATCTGTATTAAGAGAAAAAGCTAAGGAACCTTTTCTGACTAACTGCATGGAAATTTACTTTAGTTCTTTGAAGTGTTACAAATCTGAAAGTGTTTCACCTGCAAAGTATCCAGACTTCTTTTGCAACAAAGGACTTTAAAAGTTTCCAATTGATACATTAGACACTGCAACCTGAAGTCTGAATACTACTCATTTTTCCCTCGCACGCTCAGTCTGCTCAACTCTCTAAACTTGGTGAGTCTGCAGAGAACTGGTAGTCTTCAAATTCACTGTCAGGTACAAGACTTCAGAGTCAGGATAAAAACATTTCAACACAATCAAGCCTTACCCCTCCTCACAAACCACATCCATGCACAAACAATCCTCTTGAAGCCGAGAAGAGGAAAGAGTTAAATCATTCACCCCAGATCACCAGAGATATAGGATAGTTACATTCCTGGAAACTATTCATGGGCAAGGGCTACAATTAATTCTACCAGAAAAAGCACTATAATATAAAGCACACTTGAAAAACTAAGATAAGTATTTTTTAATTATTATTTTCTGAGAAAAAGAAACCAGTCACATAGAGATGCTAAAAAATTTAAAGATGAGATTTTAAAGGAAAAGTAAAAATTATTTCTATTACTCAACAATTTCTAATACAAAAAACCAGCAACTATAAAAAACCAATATAATCTCCTTGAATAAAAATGAAGGAAGAAATATTAATTAGTGGACTGTTACAAAAATCCAGAATAAAACCTATTTTACTAAAAATCACTGTGATAAAGTGATACACATATTCCAGTCAAACATCAAGAAAATTAGAAACACTGAATGGCATTTATCAGTAGTCATTAAAAAAAAATAGCCAGAGATCTAATATACCAAATAATATCTGTGAGCAGCACTGAGCTACTAAGATATTTTAGATTATTAAATATGTTTAAAAGTTCTTGTTAGGAGCTGAAAATAATATATTTATAGCAGTTCAGTATCATTCATACAGAAAGCACTTACCCTGATCATCTTTACATATTGTCCATTAAAACACTAAGACAACGCTAACAAATATGCACAACTGAGTTTCATTTCATCATAAGTGAACTTCTCCCAAATTAACTACAGTTGTATAATGTACAGTTATTGTCTGTACTGCAGCAATTAAAGACAGGTAGAGAATCCTCCATTCTGAAACTGTTAGGGTGGCATTGTGCAGAATGAACTATGAAGAAAAAGTTTTCAAACTAAGCTTTAAAATATTTTACCTGTATTGTAACCAAAGCCAGTATAATTCAAGTTTGACATGAAATAGGATTTCAGAAATATTTTGCAAGAATAGTCTCTTTGTATGAGTCTTTCTACAGCAAGTGAGATTGCACTCCTAGAAATGCCAGTCCATTACTTGGTATATGAAAATAGCAAGCATTAGCAGTATCTTCCTTGTCAAATTGGCTACCATTACTCTGGCAGCACACTGTGACCGTTGAGAAATGGCACAGAGCAGCATTTCTCCTTTAAAACTTACTCAAGGGCATTGTTTTCAGAACTTGCCCAGCGCTGTGTTCACATTGCAACAGTAACTTCCGCTGTAGACAAAAAACTGAAAGCAGAGAACATCCTCAGATAGCAGCGTGATCATCACACTCCTGTCTGCACAACAGCTTCCTTGATAAACTCACCACTACACCACTTCAACAGTCTGGGCATTTTACTCTTTACCATAGCACTAACACATTTTCATCAACTGTTCAGGCACCTCAATTTTTAGCTTGAGTAGCAAAGATGTTTCCTTACTAACAAACCAGAAAAATTTAAGAAAATTATAAGCTGTGTCCAAAAAATGATACCAATATAAAGTACTGAGTTGAAATGAAGACGTGCTTCTGGTCATATGCTATGATAGAAAAGTGCAGTTTCTAAATATTTTGAAACCAAACTTCACTTGTCAGCATTATCTGATGTGCTGCTTTTGTCACTGGGAGTTGCCAATAGAAAGAACAGATCATCAAAAGTCAATAAAAGTTCATTCGGAAAATGCCACTTCCTCTTTCTTTTTCTTTTTTTTTTTTTTTTTTTTAAATTCAGAGTAACATTTATTTGATCAATTAACATAACTGGGACTATATTAACAATACTTCCATGGACCAGGTCTGTAAGAAAATAGGTATAACAGTCACATCCTAGGCAGCCACATATACTGGGGGTAATTGAAAAAAAAAAAATCGGACCTATACCTGTTTAGTTTTTTGTTTTGTTTTAACTAAGGATAAACAAGCACAAAAGTTTAAGAAAATGGTAGTACTCTTTGCCAGCAGCTACTTGAACTCTATTTCCTTTGACAAACAGCCCTTATGAAAACATGGGGACATTACTAACAAGCAATTACTAACATTGCTTTTGACATGTAGGTTACCTGATCTCTCTCCATCCCTGCTAGTATCACCAGGACTTTCAAAAAGGCTATATTTATTTCCTACCTCATTATTTTAAAGAATGATGGGATATTCGCCATGCCAGCTCTGCCTTTTTTTTTTCTTTTCTTTTCTTTTTTTTTTTTTTTTGGTGACTTTCCTTTTTATCTGACATTTAGGGGTGGCTGTGGAGGTAATCTTACTGCATCAGTTTACTACACAGATGTGGAACACATAAATGGGAACGCCAGGCGAGTTATTGTTTTGCAGCTTGTTCTCCATATTAATATGCATCACTAAAGCTTAGTAACTGTACCTCTAACATCAACATTACAAAGTCCAGTTAAGAATGTTTTTCAACTGTGAAGATGAACATCTGCTCTGTTTAATAAGATAGTATGACTGGAGAGAGCATATGCTAAAAAACTAAGACAGGCACTCTAATACTATCAATTGAACATTAAGTGATCACAAAAAAAAAAAAATTAGTATTCCATCTTTTTCCCTAATGAGCAAGTTGGAAAATGCAAATAGGTCCATCTGCTGCTGCTGACTAGGAATCATTGTTACTAGCTGGGAAAGAGGAAGGGCATACAGTAGAAACTGTTACCAAAAACATTGGACGCCAGCTGGATTACCTCTTTAGTTGGCTACTCTTGAAGAGCTACATTTATCATTATTATGTGAACCAAAAATGTAATAAGGTTACTTTTACACATACAGAGTACAAGCCAGACAGCAGCTTCAAGAGGCTAAAAAATACAAACCCCTGCTTAAACAATATGAATCACACAAAATAAAATAATAGCTCACTAAGCAGACGTACAAACATATTGCTTCATTTGGATCCGCATCCTCTCCTTAATCCTCTGGCTTACAAAGCTCCAAAATTAAACTTCTGTGGAGTTTACACAAGAATATAAAGCAGGAAATGACAATTAATTCTTGAAGAATCCATGAGAGATACCTCAGAAAAGGGCCAATTTGATCTATAGCATTCTTGGTGGAGAACCTAGCCTCCACTCTCCACCAGCACTGCTTGAAAGAGCACTGTGTGGTTTGAGGGGGATGGGCTAAGGACTTACTGTGAACTATTATTATGTCAATCCTAAAAGAAAATTAAGCTTCAGGTTTTATAAACATAAATCAGGTTTTGTTACTACCTTTTTTAAGGTGTTCATGAAACAAAATCCCAGACACTTAGCAAAACTACAAATAAAGTAGCCTTGACTTATTTTTACCAAGCTGTAAACTTGTCTCTGTACAACATCAATCAAATAATTGATTTGGCAAACTGCAACACTTTGGACTGCCCTTTTTCAAGTATTACAAAATCTGCATTGTTATTATTAAAAAAAAATTCTGTTTTTATGTTTTGAAGCAGCCATCTGAATACAATCCTGAGTCATGTGCTCTAGCAGGGTCTGTTTGACCTGGGGGGATGCACTAGATGACCTCCTGCGGTCACATCCAACTTTACCTATTCTGTGAACCCAGCATTCCTTAAAAGCACATTGTTTTCTATACTTGCAGACACACATTTCCAGTTTCACCTACTTTCACTATTCTTGGCATTTGAAACAGAATTCATTTAGAATATAATATTAATTTTTTATAATATTTAGAATACCTCTAAGTAACTGAAAAATAAAAAAAATCTCAAAACTCTCAAGAAAAAAATCTGTAAGATCAGAACTACTTAATCTTAGCATTAAGAATACAAAGACTATGAATGGAAGACTATACATGACCTACTCCTGATATTTGAAAAAAATTTTTACTAATATAGTATTAAAATCAATCTTCAGCAATTGATAGAGTTGCCTCAATACAAGCACCATCAAT
This sequence comes from Passer domesticus, assembly GCF_036417665.1. Lineage (NCBI taxonomy): Eukaryota > Metazoa > Chordata > Aves > Passeriformes > Passeridae > Passer > Passer domesticus. Next base: position 66,430,398 of record NC_087476.1, on the reverse strand, counting down.
AACCAGATTTTTTGTTTAAGCAAAGCTTAGGGATTTAAAATACACTGAATCATTGCACAAAGTGAATAAGTTGAAGTAAGTAGTACGCAGACCAAGGACGTCATCCAGTTGTGCAGATCTTGACACAAAGCCAGTTTTAGAATTTCTTAAAAGGAGATATTTTTAAGTGGAAGAAAATGGTTCTCGTTTGCGTCAGTCTTAAACTGAGCATCATTGTTCCAGAACTAAACAACAGCCACAGAAAAAGTAATTTCATAAATGCATTGCAAAAATCACAAGAAATCAGGATTCAGCATGAGTCCCCAGAGGCTGAGAGAACTGCTACATATTTTAGAAATTTACTAAATAAGGCATTATACCACTCTACCAGTCCTCTCTTTCAAAATAGTTTTGTTTCAGCTGTTTCCAAGACCTTCATTATTTTAATGTGTCTAAATTCAGTGATACAAATACCACCGACAGAGATTTAAATGATGTCTTTAGACCTTCACCTGTATTCACACTGAAAGTCGACAGTGGTGGTAACTCAGAGTGCTTCCTTTGATAAACACGTAAGCTGTACGATTACCAGTGCCTATGATAAAGGCACTGACATGAATGGGGTCACTAAGTTATTGGAATTCTACGAGGCTACACTTGACTGGCATTCAAGTACCAATTACAGTACCACTACTGAAACCTATGGGTCAGCAAAATAAGGGAACTCCAAAAACTGCTGGCAGGCAGCACACAGGCAGTGGGTAAGCAATGCGGTTTTGTCTCAAAAGAAACACAAACCTATTCCTCAGGCTGGCAAACAAAATACTACATGTCAAAGAACTATATCTCTGGGAAAGCAGAGTCTTGTCCACATAACAAGATGAACTTTGCAGGATCAAGAACAACAACTTTTCAAAAAAAAAAAAAAACTATGATCAGTTTGATGGTGAGACTTCAAGATAGGCACATTGAGAGCAGGAAGAGGAAGAGGGAAGACCCAACAGATTAAAGATCTACCACAGTATTAACTCTCTCAAAACTATTAGGTACTCCAATATTTTTTTAAATGTAAAACCATTACCAGACAGCTAAGATCAAGGGCAAAGTGAACTGTTTTCAAAATCCATGTCCTGCAGTTCTGTTTATCTTCATATTGAATGTAATAATTTGCAGGTTTTATTCTGTTTCTCACTGAGGTTCTACATAGATAAGCCAACTTAGTCACTTTAAATTTATTGTGTAAGAACACTTACCTTTGCCTTTTGAAACCTTTATACAACAAAGGGACCTGGACACTTAGAAGACTAACACAGTTTCAAAATTTCTGTCAAACAGTTTTGTTAGGAAGGGTTTCTAACCTTGATTTGTGCCTTCATGCTTTCTTTATCACATCTCAAATCTTAAGCTGCTTCTACTCTTCCAGATGTGACTTGACTAAAACTGCTCATGTCATGTCCTGCAGCAATAGTGCTACTTCAGTTCTAAAAGCCATTCCACAGTGATCAAGAACAAATCTAGTAAAATGCCAAATTAAGATCTTAGTGAATTGAGCAGTGTACCATAAGTCTGAAAGCCTAAGCTGGGCTCCAGCCATCCAATTTCCTCTTACAGTTTAGCCTAACCTCATCAGGTCACACAATCCATATACCACCTCAGCGCTTCACAAATAGCAGAGTGGTACAAGGAAACAAACTATGCTAGTGCTACAGTAACCTGCAGCCTTAGAAACTTTTCCATATATTTCTTTCTCCATGCTCACCATGACCCAGCAAGTTTGAAGCCGCAAGGCTATATCCAGTAAGTTTCTGCTCTGTCAGTAAAATACCTAGAGGGAAGTTTTTATCATAAATTTTTTTTATATTATAGTATGAGCTTTAATACGGTTATACTTCAGGTATTCTTGAACAAAAGGAATTACTACTAGAAGCTGCATTAGTAGAATCAAAGTATACGTAAAAATGCTCCCAATAAAAGACCTGCTGCTTCCCCACAGCCGCAGTTGCTACTGCATGGCTTTACCCACAGTCCCTTCAGAGATAAACCTGCTCTAACATGGCTTTACCCATGGCTGCAGTGCTTCCAGAGGAGTACCTGCTCTCATGTGGGATTTTCCACGGCCACACACTTTCAGGTGCTCCAGCACAGATCTATCCACAGGCACTGATGTGTCAGTATCCACCTGCTGCACCACAGACATCCCTGGGCCTCCATCCCTTCAGAGGTTCCTGCTGCTGCACTGACATAGCCACAGGCACTTCCAGATTGTCCTGACTGACACAGATCCACTGCTCCCACGTGCACCCCTCCCTGGGTCAGGTCCCTTTGGCTGAAGCTCCCACAGCAGTCCCAGCCAGCCCAGGCCAGCAGCACAGGCACACAGAGGGTCCCTGGGCGCCTGCCAGCCGGCACATCGCTGCTGCTGCTGCTGTCACAGAGTTCCAGGCACAGCACAGCCAGGGGATAAAGCAGCACAGCAGCAGGGAGAGCAACAACCAGCCACTAATGAGCACTGGACTCTAATGCACAGTCAGGCAGGCAAGGCTCCTGACAAGCACCTGCCAATTAATAGCTAAACAGTAATTACAGCTATAAATTCAATCTAGCACATTCCAGTCAAACCTGTCATTATCTCAAATCCTTTGAGCTGCACATTGGGTGTCAGAAAGGGTTGTTGCAGTTTAACCCCATCTAGCAACTAGACTTCACACAGACACTTGCTCACTGCCTCTGGTGAGATGGAGAAAAAAATTGGAAAAGAGAGAAAATTCACAGTTTGAGATAAATAATGTTTAATGGACAAAGCCAAACCCATGCTGCACACAAGCAAGGCAAAACAAGGAATTCATCCACTGCTCCCTGTGGGTGGGCAGGTGCTGCCTCCAGGAAAGCAGGGCTCCCTTATGTGTAACAGTGACTTGGGAAGACTAATGCCACCACTTCAAACACCATTCCTCCTTTTTCTTCCAGCTTTATATCCTGAGAATGACACCATATGGTATAGAATATCCCTTGGGTCAGCTGTCCTGGGTTGTGTCCCCTCCCAGCTACTTGTGCACACCCAGGCTGTAGGGTGGGGTGAGAGGCAGAAAAGGCCTTGGCTCTGTATGAACCCTGCTCAGCAATAAGGAAAACATCCCCACATTATCACAACTGTTTCCAGCACAAATCCAAAACACAGCCTCCTACCAGCCACTGTGAAGAAAACTAACTTTACTCCAGCCAAAACCAGCACTAAGTTTCCCAACAAGTAAAACCACAGATTTGAAAACAATACCATCCTATTTATTATAAAGAATTCAGTCAAAGCTTTCTCTGTGTAGGACTCAGTTGTTTTAATTCCATGCACTTTTAGGAAATACATGCCTCACCATGCTATTTTGGCCCTATTTCATTTCAGAACACCCAAGAGTAGCTGATTTTTTTCCTTTAGAGGATGGGAATTTTTCACTAAGATAACAATAGCCACATGAACAAAGTGTTGGATGATTTGACAAGAAATGCAGTAGTGTTAAACGGAAATGTGACAAGATTAACATACACTTTAAGCAAAGTAGTTTTCTTGTTTGAACTACTCTGTGTGAACTGAGTGGCAAGGTAGACAATAAACATTTTCATAATAATAATCAGTGTGTCTCTGACATGACACTACTGCAATATTTTTAACAGCTTTACAAAGTACTCTTCCCAAAACAGGCATACCTATCCAAAGTCCAGGACACCAGTGACAAGCGTTGAGACCATTTTCTTCAGTGTACAAATGCCAAAAAACCCTGACCATCCACAAAAGAGTAGTTCAATTCAAATTTGGTGTGTTCACAGAATCAACAGAATTACAGAGTAATTTAGGTCAGAAAGGATCACCCAGCTTCATCTGGTTCAGCATCCCACTTGAAGATGTGCCAACATCAGTTGGATGCTCTGTTTAAAAAACTGAAATCTTTGCATACTCTAAACAACTCCACCCACTGTGCTACTACCCATGCAGAGCTACTAGAGAGAAGAGCAAGTACAGAACTACTTCAATAAAAAAATACCCAAAAAGAAAAAATCTGAAAATACAAATATCTCAAGCTGATATTTCCATAAGGAACAAAATCAGTTAGACTGCCTTGCAAAGTCTGAATAATCCAAAAGAGAAATCATTTTAATGGCTATAATCACATCACAACTTGGAAATGCTGTTTTGTTAGGGCTTCGGAGAATTTACCAAATTGCTTGAATTTTGTAGTATATATCTATGGCAAAGCAATCCAGATGTTGCAACAAGCACTTCATCAGAAACTGACTGCATGGAACCACATACCCAGGCTTTTGAGCTATTGTGATTTTTTAAAAAAAGTGAGTTCCCAAAAAGGCTGGAGAATGGAAATTACAGGAAAAAAAAAAGCTTTATAGACCCCAAACACATAAAAACTTCAGCCATTTTCTTGCAGAAGTCATCTTTTTGTCCTGAAAAGACTGTGGGGAAATTAACAGATACTGACATTCAGGATGATTGGATTCTTCAGATTTTTTAATGATGGAATGATGAACAATCTAATTTTTCTCCTTCCTGTGAACTTGGATTGCAAGAGGGGAAAAAAAAGCCAAACTTTAATTAAATAACCTATTCTGCTTGGGAATAAGGAGTCAGAGGCACAATTTGGTCTGTGTGGAAGGTAGAACACTTACAGGTATTCCCTTCATTCTCAATTATTTCTAATGAAAATGGTCTTCCTTTCCAGAACTCCTTCTATCAAGAGAGAGGCTGAACTTCATGCCTCAAATGCATATTTTTAAGGCACAAAGCAAAAATAGATACTGTATTTATGTTGGGAAATTATCACAAAACATCTAATTTGATATATTGTCCTAGTTTTGCTACAGAAAAATTAAAGTGAAGAAAAATAAAGAAACTTGTTTAAGATGGAGCAGTTAAACAGCAGGGACCAGGAGAATTCCTTCAATATTTCTGCTTTAGCTTCAAAGACTATTCTACCTTATAAAAGCAAATAAAAAAAGCTCAGCTGACTATTATTATTAATTGTACACAGCCCTGGACTTAGAACTTCTGAGGAAACACCATCTTAAAGGCAAAAAAAACCCCAAGAAAGCTTACTACATCTTTCTCTAGCCTCTTCAGAGTTTACATACCCCCCTGTTCAGATCACATTAGGCTTCCAGAGGGCCTTCTAAATAGAAAAGCAAAAGTAATGAAGAGCACAAAAGCAGGGTTATTACTCTTGACACTGAGCACTGTCAGGACGTCACGGGGTAAAGTCTAACTGATTACACCAAGCTAAACCTTGAGTAGATAAACTGAACTCTAACTCATTAGAAGGTTTTGATATCTGCTGGGAAAACAAAGCACAGCCAATTATGCACAAAACTTTCTTAAGACCAAGGACTGTATGTCCTACTGTAATGGTCCAGGTATGCACTGAAAAGAAGCAAAGCACAGACACATTTTTAACAATATCTAACATATTGTGACAGTAGATCAAAAGGTGAAAACTACCCTGGTAACAGCAGCTAAATCCCTCCAAGTATGGAGAAAACCTAAGATACTGACCTGCAGTGACAAAAGAGGCCACCAGCAGCTTACATTGACCATAGCAGTTTGAAATCAATAGGGAGTACAATTGTTCCCTGTGGGGATCACATTCACAAAAATCCAGCACAGACAAGAGGGAGCCTAAGGCAGAATTGCCACACAAGAAGCAGGCCACCAGCCAAGACTCACCTCAAACAGCTGGAACAAGTATCCTCCAACCACACCACAAACTCAGAGGAACAGCTGGACCAGCAAGTCCAGGTGAGTGCTTGTGACAAATCATTTGAGATTTTATGTCACTCAGCACAGTGCTTCTGCCCTTGTGTCTACCTCATCCCTCAATTTCCCTAGCAACAGAGAAAACAGAATCCAACAGCTTAACTGTTTTTAACAGATCCTAGTGTCAGGAAGAGGGCCACATCAGCTGGCTCTACTCTACTAAGCTACTCACTTTGTAACTTTTCCTTATACACCGTAAAGTAACCGAGCTGTTGTTCACAGGTGAGAACAGAATTTCTGTTATTAATAGCTAAAACTGTTCTTTTTGGGGTGGGAAAATACTCTAATTAAGGATCCATCTACCTCCAAAAATCTTGGTTTTAAATCTCCTAGCAAAATAATAGTTAGAAATGTTTTTTAGTAACTAATCAAGTTTTTTTAAATGAATACAAGGGATATACTGCTGAAGTTGAACCAGTGAATAATCCCAAACTTTCAGGACTCATAAATTTAAAGTTTTACACTAAAAGCAGTCTCTTCCTCGTATTTTTACAGACTTCTCTCCCTCTTAAAACTGCAGGATCTACAACCAACTGCTGCTTATGGGCATAGAATGGTAAAGTTGCCCCTCTGGCATACTATGTTACCAACTATACCCATCGAGCCTAGAGGCAAAAAATATTAATAGAATAGTAATTCTACTTATAATCCCATAAGAGCAACATGATACCTATAATTTAGGTACTTCCATTTTTACAATTACTTTGTGGATTTAGAGAATTCAATACAGTGTTGATGTTCAGTATATTTAAGATAAAGAAAGACAACATCATTGAACTGGCAGTATATTTGTAACCATGGATTTTGGTTCTTCAGAAAAAGCTTCAGTTCTGTTTTTAAAAATAATTTTAACAGTATTGCAAACATGCAGTACTTGTGCATAAGAAGTCACTCTGTCCTTCCAGTAGTGGTTACAGAGGCCTCGTAAAGAAGAATAAGGCAAGAGTGTGATTTAGAAAACTCCTCACATTAACCTGTTCTGAACAATACTGGTTCAGAATTTAAAATAACCAATTTGAAGACTGATCAAATACAGAGAACCTCTGTAAAGAGTCTGATAAATAGTCCAAAGCCAAACCACGACTGTACCATTATTTTCCTCGCATATTAATGAAATCTCAAACAGGTTCTTGCTCCTTGATTTAAGAATATTTTACCTTTAATACCCTTTCCAAAAAAAACAACCCCCAACTTGTTTCCCTGTTCCCAGACAACAGAAAGCATAAAAAGATGTACCTATACTTGAAAACACAAGGAAAACACTAATACCCACTTCCCATTTGCTGGTAGGCAACGAAAGAAACATTATCATTCCTTTACTTCTATACTCTCACAACATGAACACAGAGGAAAATTAGGACTGCCTTCCATTGTACTTCTATGATTTTTCAATGAATAACACTTTACTGATACTCAGTCTTTCTAATCCACACCTCAGTTCAATTAAAAACACTTTTGCAGCTTTAAAGAGTAAGTGGATCCCACTTTAATGAACCCTTGCACATAATTTATTATTAATAAAAACCTTAGCGGGCAGAGCATCCTGAGGTCTGGCTCTGTCTTTGAGCAATAGAATGAAATAAGCACTTCTTGCAAGCCTCACTCTTACCCACTCTTCTCAAACCAGCAAAAAGCAAGAGACTCCTTTTACATTGGGAATATGTCTGAGTCTATTCCTTCTGCCTGCATTCCTACATCACAATGAGGAGGTAATCACAGGAGATGCAGATTCTGCAGTGCTGTCTGGTTACAGGGCTACTCTATCAGCTGAGGGCTTTTAACCAGCTCTTCCAAGAACCAAGAGCTGTATCAAAGTACTAAGAAGCATATTCATTTTCATCAAGTTAGAGGAGCACTAACATTTTAGCCTCTGCATGAAACTTCTTCCCTTCCTTTAGAGAACGCATTTTCTGTCATTTTCTCACAGTAATGCTTTCTTCCCAAACAATCTTGCAATACCTCTCTCAATTATTTAGAAAGCAATTCACACTCCAAGAATTCACAGGTGTGTGTAGCCATGGTTGAGTGCCCAGGAACAGGTTTTGTTGAGTCATCATTACCCAAACTGCAACATCATGTTGCCCAAAATTACAGGTGAGTACGCTCTAAACAGGTACATTTTAATCTCTTCTTTGCCTCCAAACCAAGTTCTAACTTCTATGTCTATTTTTGCTTTCTCATCTATTCTACCAATATGAGAGTAATTAACACCACCCTTCATTTAAGTCAGCTCTATAACCTCTTAAAAAAGAAAATTGATTAAGTGTAGTTTCAAATATGGCATTAAGAACATTGCATTATTACCCTGATTCCTCATGTTCTGAGTTAAGAAATCTGAAGAGTTCATAACAGAAATCTCATTTTTCAACTTTTAAAAGTTAACCCTCTTATGACAATTAACCTTATAGACAGGGTAGTAATATACCAGAAAGAAACAAAAAAGGGCTACTTGGAGACTAATATAAACACCAAAGGAAATTGTTAGATTTACCTACAATTTAAAGAGGATTAAGTCAATTTCTCTAGGAAGATGACCTAAGCCTCACCCATAATGTTTAGAATTCAGTCAATTTCAGGACAACAAAGAATTCAATTAATTTTCTTATGTTGACAACTAAAGGTTCTGACAACAGTAGTGTGGATTAAAGACTACAGGACACCTTCTTTGAAAAATATAAGTTTAAACACATATGTTGTTACATGGCTGGGATAGTAGCATATGGCTGTGGTACCATATGGCTACAAACATATGGGTAGTTCACTTTTTAGTGAGCAAAAAGAAGCAGGGTTACTAGTGCTTTACTTCACAAATTCATTCCGCTTCTCTCTGTTACTTGGAAGCTTTTAGCAAGATACAATCCCTGTACCTTTTACTGCCCCCACTTGAAACCCTCATTTGGCAACACAGGTCACTAGAGCATTACAAAGTTTATCTTAAGAACAAGTCCACCACCCGAAAGCAGCCCAACCAAAAACCCTACCAAAAAACCCCAAACAAACAAACACCACCTCACCAAACAGCACAGAATGTTTCAACCCCAGAGGATAGAGCAGAACAACAAAACAGAGCTCAGCCCACGTCTCTCTTTAGATTTGCAGTCAGCTGCTGTAAATTGTCAGCACACTAGTAACCCTCTACAAAATTTATCTACTACCTTGAGATAATGGCAACTGAGCAGCCATACCTCACATCATTTACACAACTTAAACTGACACAAAGAACAAGCAGAACAACCAAGCCACCCACCAACAGCAGAGAGAGCTTGCTGTTTCACTCCCCTCCGGCATACCTGATTCCCACCAGACTTCTGAATGGTTCCAGCAGCTGAATCAAGACATCACCTGTGTGAGGTGCACTAAATCCACTTCAGAATACAAAAGGATACAGCCTTAGTGCTCCAGTCTGAGTCCCAATGGCCAGTATTTTCTGAACAGGATCAAATGCCAAGGCTGAAGGTTGATAGGGGAAACCGTGGCGTACAGTCTAACAAGCCAGAGCAGCGCAGCAACAATGGGTCAGGCAGGATACCAAAAATAAACAGAACCAAGACTATGTTAGAGAACAGGATTCAATGTTAATCACAATTAAAAAGGAACTACAAAGCAATTTAATCACAGACTGAGAAAATCACCTGCCTTACACAAATCACTTACAAAAGACTTTTTAGTCATAATTACTCATTCATCTTCAAGCATCAAGAGACAGTCAGACTTTCTGAAACTTAATTTGAATCTTACATTTCTTTTGTATAAAGACTGTATCAACTCAGCATTTAATTTTTTCATCTACCTCATTCCCTGAGTAATCTTATTTTCAGCTCTAACAAAGACACTAAACTATTAAAATCTGAGATGTTCCTAGCAAGTTTGGCAACAAAGCCAGACTTATCATCAGAACCATTATAAACTACTAGACTTGCTTTTCTGAGAATCACTTCCATTTCAATCCAACAGACCAACATGACAGTGCAACCCCTCTCAGCTTAGTAAAGAAAAAAAAATAGCAACTTGAGCTTGACAGAATCAATCCCTCATCCTCTACTTCCCTCAAATAGAACAGGCAGCCCCAGAATTGACCAAACCGAAAAATACCTCATTGAACAAAGGCAAACCCCCTCAACCACGGGATTCTTTGTTAATATGGAGCTATTGGCACATTTAGCTTTTTTGGTTAGCCAAGACTAATTTGGTAATTGACCAAGCAATGACTCCATTAAACTTCTCAGGCTGCACTTAATCAGAACTGAGAACATAATACAAGTGACACCTACTCTTCCTTCCACTCTAAATGCACACATCCTAAGCCATACAAATGCCAGCTTTTCCATTTCTAAGGCTTTAGTTTAAAGCAGAGGTATTTCATGACCTCATAAACGCTCCTGATATACTCCTTGTACTTCACTGAAGTTGCAGGCATATCCCACAACTCTCTGTATTTCACAACTGAATAAACTCTTAACTGGCAACAGTTCTGCTCTTCTTCACATCCTTCATGACCAACTCCTGAAAGCAGCAGAAATGCCTGCAATACACAAAAAAACTGAGCAGAGTCCACAAACAAGCTCATCCATGTCAAGTTAGGCCATGAGTGCACTGCAAAGATAAAAATGAAATTGATATTCCAATCAGCTTTTATTCCTCTTGATACAGCTGGTGGTTAATTCGCTGCATCATTTTCTGAAGCATGCAGACACAAACTGCAGTTATCATATCACACACAAGCAAATAAATAAACGGGAACTTTGTCTCTAGATAGGATTTGCAATAGCAGCATCACCAACTTGGCAACACACTGCAGTGAAACCACCACAAACATCGAAAGCCTTTTTCAGGCATAAAGGAGCAGGATAAACGATTTCCAAATAATGCAGAGGGACAGATTTCCTGTCCTTCGGGCCCATTAGCAGAGGCTTTACTCAAACGCCGCGATAATCAGAGCTGTACTACAGCTAAGAATCACTCCTTCCCCCATCCATCCAACTCTTTCTACGAAGCCTTAGTGAGCACTGTCAGGATTACTCGCACAAAAGAGCCTAGACGACGACAAACCCCGAAACTCTCCAAGAAAAATGACTAAAGAAATCCGACAAGACCTACACGCACCACTTTCTTCCCGTCTTCGCCCCCGAAATAACCAATCCAAACAAGTAAACAGGAGCGGCGGGCAGGCTCGGCGAGGTGGGTACGGAGGAGCAAAGCCCGCAGCGCCCATCGCGGCGGCGCGCCCCCTTCCCCGGCCGCCCGTCGGCTCGGGGCTGCAGCATTCATTCACCTTGCAGAGCTGGAAGTGCTCGGACTGGAGCGTCTCCTGGATTTCGGTCTCCCGGTTCCCCGCCTGCTGCTGCTGCGCGGCGGACGACGCCGAGGCGACGGCAGAGACGGCCGTCAGGCCGTCCAGCACCTTCCTGATGTTAAATTTCCTCATGGTCCTCGGCGGCGGCGCTCCCGCTGCCCCGGCCTCGCCGCCGCCGCGCTGTCACGGCCGCGCCGCCCGCCCCGCAGGCGGCAGACGAGCCCCGCCGGGAGGGAGGGAGGGCGGGCGGTGCAGGGGCGGCCGCGCTCGGGGGCGCCGCGCTCCTCCTCGTCCGCGGGGAGGGCGGCGAGGCGTCAGTCCGGCAGCGCAGGGGCGCTTCTCATCGGGGCCCGCGGGCTCGGAGACGGAGACTGGAGCCAAGCAAACAGGAGTCGGTCAGCCCACCGAGCGCCGCCACCGCCGGTCCCACGCTCGCCGCCCGCGGCCCCGCGCCCTGCCCGCCGGGGAACGCGGCTCGCCCCGGGCCCGGCCGGCCCCGCCCCGGCCGCCCCTCCCGCCGCCGGGGCTGTGCGGGCTGCCTCGCCTCGCCTCGCCTGCCCGCGGAGCCCCCGCGCCCCCCGCACGGCCCCCTCACATCGCGGCGGCCGCCGCTGTCACCCGTCCGCGTGCGTGCGCGCGTGCCGGTCCCCTCCCGCCGCCGCAGCCTCTCCCCCCGCGGCAGCAGCGGCAGCAGCCGCCCGCCCCGCGGCTCCGCTGGGCTCAGCACCCTCCGCCTCCTCCTCAGAGCTGCGTGTGCCGCCAGCCAGTCACCAGCGGGGCTTCTCCCGGCTGCTGCCAGCGCCTGCCGCCGCCCGCCCCCACAACCATCCTCCTCCTCCGCCTCCTCCTCCTCCTCCTCCTGCCGCGGAGGGAGCCTCCCCCGCCTCTCGGTCGCTCCCCCTTGCCTGACAACGCGGAGCGCAGCGCCCCGGGGAGGAGCAGCGGCGGCGGCGGCGATACCGCGGCGCCCGGCCCGGTAGCGGCGGGGCGGCCGCTCATGCGCGCTGCGAGCGGCGGCGCCCGGATGTGGCGGAGCCGCTCCCCCCGCGCCGTGCGGGGGCCGGGGCGGCGTGCGGGGCGCGGCGGGGCGGCCGGGCCCCAGTGCCGCGCTCGGGCCGGGCGGCGGCGGCGGCAGGTAACAGGTGGCGGCGGCCAGAGGCTGCCGCGGGCAGCGCCCTCAGCGCCGTCCCTGCCGCCGGCGCGGCGCTGGAGGCGCCGGACGGCTGCGGCGGAGCCGGGCCCCGCGCCCGGCTTCCCGCGGGAGGTCCCCGCGCTGCGCCTCGTCCCGGACCGCGGGGCCGGCGGCGGGCGGAGCCGCGCCGTGCGGCCGGGACAGCGCGGAGCGGCGGCGGGGCTGCGGGCGAGCGCGGAGCAGGTGCGATCCCCCCGTGCCGCTCACCCGGGCGGCCCGGGAGCGCTCCTGTGCCGCTGGACAGAGCGCTGGGGCCGAGCTGCACAGCACCGACCGGCGCAGTCACGGACAGCTCTGCCGTCGCAAGGCGAGCGCCGGGGTTACGAAGGTGCTTCCATTGATTTTTACGGCTGCAAAACCAATTTAAACAGATGGCACAGGGCCAAACGTTTCGTTCTGCTAGCCCCTGTTGTACTGTATTCTGTATTTGCTTTTATTTTTCTTTTACTGCGAGATTGCAGTTTGGGATAGTCAGTGGTCAGGCAGTAGATATTATTCCATCTCAGTCATGTTTCTTTATTCGTGGAGGTCATAATTATTTGTGACTCGCTATTGAACTTCTTTTCAGCTAAAATTAACTGATCAATTCCTTTTGGAGGAAAACTTGTAGAGATGGGAGTCAAGACGTTGGCTCACATTTCCTAGCCTCAGCATGGATGCCTGAGCAGTAGAAGGCTCCGCACACTGGAAAATGGTCCTTTCAGGTGATGTCTCCAGCCTGATGGGCAGGCACACTGTGTTAGCCCAGTGTCCAGTGCCCTAGTGCACTGAGGGGTGAGCGTCATCCAAATGCAGTGGAATTGCTACAATGCAGCCATCTGCATAACCCCAGAAGTAAAAATCCCACAAACTCTTCTTAGACCTGTAAGTTCTTGTTATTTTACAGCTGTATTGCCAGTATGTGATGTACAAACATTTAAAGAGACCAAGATAGTCCACATATTCTTGCAAAATGAACTTACAGAGCTGTTCTTTGCATTACTAGGACAAAAATGTTGGACGTTTCCTGAAATCATCTTGGTAAAATGTGAAAGAATGCTTCCAAAGATGACAAAAATTCTAGGAAAAAGAAAGAAGTAAACTTAAATAAGGTTCAGTAAATATCTGATGTGAAAATCAACTTAATTTTAAGAGATGAATCTGTGCAGTTTCATCATGTCTTTAATTATCTGTAACATATTTTAGCTAACTGTGTATAAGTTACAGAATTAATGTCTATTTTCCCATCTATTCCCACATGCTCATTATAACACACTGAACTGGGAGGAAGCTGGCAGAACATGGCCATGTTTAAATTGTAAATATAAGCTGTTACTGGTAAAGACAGGTACATGTATAACTTTAAGAATATAAATTATAGTCCCTTTGAGTCCTGTTCAGTATGTTTTAGGCCAGGCTGTGCAAACACTCCTAGATACAACTTTGATAATACAACTAAATGATTTTTTATAGGAATATTAATCACAGCAACAGCCCCCTCAAAACTGGGTGACGAATTAAAGGACATTAAAAGCTCTCCTTTTGCATACTACAGTCTCTTTCTTTTTCTTACCTACTGTATGCTTGCTCTATGAATGCATTCTTTATTTGGTCTGTACATTTTTAGAGGAAAGACTGGATTTGATTTTCAGTTTATATTAGAGCCTAAGAGGAGCACCTCATTCATTGTTGCAACCTTGTATTGATACATGCAAACATTGAGGCAAGTGATACAATACACACTTGGTGGGACCAACACTAGCTCGTCTCCCTCACGCTTTCAGGTTAATACCATTCAAGTGTTCTCTGGGACTTCAGCTCAGCCTGTAAAAATGTTTCAAAAAACTTTCTACAGTAAATTAGTGAAAAAGTTTGTTGGGTTCACTGGGATATCAGTTGGAACAGTAAAAGGCCTTTTAGTATTTTAGCTCAGTAAATATCCTCTTTATCTCTCAGAATTTAGCTACTGTATTTGAGAGCTTCTTTGGGCCCTCCAGCACTTACACAATAACCACATCCTGTTTTACAAACAAGGCCATTCTGCTTAACCTCCTTCATGCTGCCCACTCAGACCTTCCGGCCTCCAAAGTCAGAAATCACTTGTCAGTTTTGTACCCCAGTCCAAAGTCCAGTATCTTGCACAGCTGGACAAGAAGCAGTCACACCCAATTAGTGTGCAACGTTGTTGTGCTCAACTATGACAGAGTCCAGCTGGGACAGAGCCAGTGTTAAATGTTCACAAGTTTCTTAGGCCCCAGCAGTGCTATGGAAATCCCTGCCATCAAATGAATCCACATGGCTTACGTTTTCTTTGCCTGTCATTTCTTACTGATCTCGTTATCTAAGATTGCTAGAAAATGAGAGGGGAAATCACTTGCTCATGTCTTGATTGATATTCTACAGATACTGCATAAACAGCCACTGTTCCTAATAGGAATCTGAGACAATGGGGCATGAAGTGTTCAGTGGGGTATCAGTGCCCACAGACCATTAGTTAGTGCGGGTCAGACTGGTTGGGTCTTTGGCCTCAAGGTATTCCAAATAACTTCACAGATTTACTGTAGGTTGCAGTTATCACTGTGCTTCTTGATTGGTTTTTGGTGGTTGGTTTTTTGTTTTTATGGGGTGATATATCACCAGTTACCCTGAAGAGGAAAGGAGTGATTGTAGTCCTGCATGAGCCAGAATGAGTAAAAGCCCACCCAATTATAGTGTATTCTAAAATTTGTTGGAATAATCAAGAGCAATGGGTAGGTAGTGAAGTGAAAGGCCACTTATAGTGTTTGTCGTTAGTTTGTACATGAGCCCCAAAAGTGTTACTGGTTGTGTCCTGAGAAGGCTGCAGGGATTCGCACACCCTCCAATTTTTTTTTGTAACTATTGCAATACTCAGCGTATATGAGAAATGGATCATCAGAAGTGACCTCAAGATCCCAGCTTGGCCTCTAACAGCACTAAAGCTTTTGAAAGTCAGTCAATCCAGACTTTGAAGTCTAAGAAGTACACTTAGCTTTCCTGAGAACTTCTTAAGGTGCTTAGTCACTGCAGTCAGGATCGACTGAGCCCTAGCCAAAGATTTCCTCACCTTAAATAGAAAGAAACTTGGAAGCATTTCTGGACTAATCTTATTCAGGTTGTTCTACTCAAATGTATTGGACAGGACAGTGTAACCACAGCTCCAAGTAAGTTTTGGAATCTTGCCTGCCTGCTGGGAAACTGCTCAAGCTTTCTAGACTTAGAGCTGTTGCCAAACAAACATCTGTGATTTTTTCCCCACAATAATCTGCACTGGTGATGAATCCTAAGGAGGACTTCCAGCTGCAGGTGAGTTTTTTGATTTTTCTGCAGCTTGGTTTTAATAAGCCACAAACAAGACAGAAACTAAGAGCACTAGCTGGTCAATTAGCTGGTCAGCTCCAAGAAAAAAAGTTGTGCCAGAACCATGACTGGAGGTGAACTGTCTGCTGTTTGTAAATTCACCCATTTCAGAAATGTCCTGATGGACCATGCCTACACTGATACAATGATTTTCTGCATCTGGAAGTCTGTGTGGTCTTTGGCAGGCACACAGATCATGGGACATCCATAATAAGACCTATGGAACAGCATGGCTAGCACTTCTATAAGGATGCCATCAGGCTGTATGGACATACATGACAGAGAGAGACCTGCTGCTGCAGAGTCTGCGACAACATTCCTGCATGTTCAGCTTGGGTCAGCAAACAGAATGACAAGTGCACACAGTGGTTGTTGAAATCTGAATTGGCAGGGCTCTGCAGCACTGATCTACACAACCAGCGTAGCAAATCGTATACAAGTGCCCATGTAGCTGTTGTGCAGAGCTATAGCATAGCAGAAGAAAGGCATGGATATCTTGGAAGACTTCAAGGAATTGTTGCCAGATGTGCAGTGTGGGTCTCTGACTGCTGGTCACTACCAGTGACAAGAGGTGAACAGCTGTGATGCACGAGGAAGGGAGAGTACGTAAGGCAAAAGAGAGCAATGATAGCAGCACTGCACGATGAAACATGAACGTTGTGCAACATTCTCCTCAGTATCTCACATGCTTCTTTGCACCTTTGTCCTACCACTGTCATGATGAACCAGACTAAGGCAGTGTCAGCTATTAAACTGTGCACTAAAATTTACTGCATCTAATTAAAATATCTATGTTACTTAATATTGAAGTGCAGTGTTGTACTTAGGCTTGTAAAATTCACATCTGTTATACTTCAGATCTTATCCTTTGTCAATTTATTCCATTCCTTACAAATTATAGTTTTTATGGATACTTTTTTGTGTATGAGTTGATTTCATAATATTTATCTCAAACTGAAGGGGTTTCAGTCTCTGTTTTTAGGAAAATCATTACTCAGGTACTGTTAGTGGATATTCAAGATTTACAGGAGGAGCAGGTAATACATATATTCAACATTCAGGTTTGCTTAATGTGTTGTAGGTCTTTAGATGCCAAAGCAAAATTGCAAATAATGATACCGAAGAATTTCTAATTTTTACATGATTTATGCAATCACTTCAACATATAATTAACCTGATGTTTCCTTCAATTCAATCCAGGCACCTCCTTAAGGTGGTACCTATAGGATTAAGCTACATCACAAGAAGACATGGTTTACTCCACTGACAGAGTGACGTGCTCATTACCAGGACATAAATTTCATCATTATTTGCCTTCTATCATATTGCTTCTGTAATTCCATCTATTGTGATGGATATTTGAGACATATTAATGCAGAGTCATGTAAGCACAGAGTAACTGAGGCAAGAAGGGATCTCTGGTGATCATCTGGTCTACTGGTCTACTCAGGTCATAAATTGGATGCAGCTTCAAAGTCAGAGCATGTTTCTTACAGACATGTCTAATTTTGGCATGCCTCCCAAGATGGAGATACTTTAACATCTGGGTGGGGTTTTTTTTGCTTTATTACAAAATAAAATTACAATTTCACATTCTACGTACTGCATTTCTATTTTCTAGGTTTTACATTAATAGTAGGCCTAAGTCAGTATTAAAACCTCAAACATACAGTGCTAGTCAGAACAGGTTTTTAATAGCTTAAGGCTATTATCCATCTGGAAAAATATGGGCCAATTCTTTACTGAATAATAAATATTGTTTCATATGGATTTACCATACACATTTTATAGTTTTCAGTCAAGTATATTACAAATGCTTCTTATTACAGTGCTACTTTATGTCCTGCGTGAAGTAAATACGAATTACAATCTGTCTCCGTTAAAAGAAAGCAAGTATTAGAAGTGAAATCAACAAAAGCTTTATAAAATAGCCAAATTAAGATGAAGTATGGGTGTCTGTCAAGTGAGGAAGGTTCATTTTGTACTAAATGAATTAAAGCTAAAATATGGTGGACAAAACAAATTTATCCATTCTGAAAAAAAATTATAGTGATTCAATGTCTTTCAAATACAGTGATCTGTTTATATGCAGTACTTAGTGTGAAGTATAGCATTTCAGACAGGGTCTTTCATCAGCAAATCATTTAAAGTGATTGTCAAACACAAGGAAAAAACCCCTTTTTTTTTGTACTGTCATTCTAATTACAATGCATTAGTTGGAAGGTCTGTTGTACAGTAGTTTAACAAATTAGACAAGTACTCAGACTACAGAAACATTAGGCCTTTGTTAAAGATGGCTACTATTTCCCTGGTATTTTCTCTTCTTGCTTTAAATTAAAAGTGGTTTTATACCACTTTGTAAAGAGAATTACATAAACCTCAAGGCTAAGCACTCAAGCAAGTGGACAATCCCTTTAAAGATGCTGAAGCTAGAAGATCCAAAATACATTGATGCTTCATTTAATTTTAGGCTTTCATTTTTTGAATACAGTTATTTTTATCCATGTTACCATTTTTCTGTGAATGTAAACCCTTCTTCACTATAATAACACCAGATACACATTTAAATTTTAATTTTATCTCCATCCTGTGAGAAAATTTCAGATATCAAGATAATTAAAACATTCACCACAAAAGTGTGAGCTTTCTAACATGCTTTCTAGCATGATCTTAACTTCATCTGCCTCTTCCTGCATCTTGCCCCCTCCCTCCCAACTGGTGAGACAGGAGGTGAAATGCAGGGACAGCTAAGACATTTCAAAGAAAATGCTGGTGTGCTCTAATTTAAGAACAATGTAATGATCTGAAATTAACAAGGTAAATAGTTGTTTCAGAGAAAGTAAACAGGTAACAAGGCAAATGTGTAGGAGAAGCCTTGAGTATGCAGGATGGATTTCAATTTATTAAAGTCAGTGATCCTGACAATTCCCATTTCTCCCATTCTTTATTTTTTTCTAGGGTCTGTCCCAGGACACTACTAATCAGTGAGCTTCTAGAGTTGGTTTTAGATCAAACTGGTGACTTAGCCTAAGACTTTCTGAAGTCCTAATTGAGGCAATTGAATTTTGACATGAAGTAGTTGAGTGAATTCAAGTCCAGAGAAAATTGTAAGCTTTAGCTAGATCAGCTCAGCAAGATCCATAGTGCATGGCATTGTGACAAAAATTCAGACCTATTGCTGAGATTGGGTCAAGCAACTTGATGTATTATCACAGTTTTCAGCTTTACTTCAGGCAAGGTGTGTAAGAAGTCATTAATATCTGCTCCTTCAAATCTCCTGTGAGTCAGCATCTCTTCTGCTGTAGCACTCCAGCCAGAGTTCCAGCGTCAATTAGGAAAAGCCAACGTTTATGAATTATACCTTCATTTTATAGTCCATTTCCATTGTAGATGCTCAGTTTGAGAAGATGTTTCCTGAGTCACAGTGGGAGAAAAACTTGGCACAGAGGCCCCTCCTTAGGCAAGACTGACAGGTTAATGGGAAAAAAGAGATTGCCTTAATTTTAGCAACTGGAAATTGAGATACACACACAAGGCGAGCGGTGCTGGTTTAGCTGTGCAAGTCTGTGGTACAGCCTGTACTGCTGCGTGCAGCTGCGCCTAAATTACAGTCTGCAGTAGGAGCCGTTTAATTTGCATTAGATTTGCATTTCTCCCCTTACACGGAGAGCAAGTAACTTCCCTGGAACAATGTTGAGGTGTGTCTGGAGGAATCACAGAGTCTGCTGGCACAGCCTGAGGTTACCTACAGCTCTGCCTCTCGGCTAGGGAGTGGAGATCCATTTTCCTTCTCCATGGCTCTGCCCCACTCCCTCAGTCCTTTCCCTCAGGACACCTTCTCCTGGTGGAGCCTGAGTGGCCCTTACTTACTTTTTTTGGCTTAAAATGGTAGCTAAGCTTTTGAAAAACAGTCCAGCCTAACTAATATCCCTCTCTATTCCCCATCCCTGTAAGTATCCAAGGCCAAGATGGTCAGGGCTTTGAGCAATCTGGTCTAAGGGAAGGTGTCTGTGACAGCCCAATGTTCTTTTGTGATAATAAATTCTGAACTGCACTATCTCTGGGCCATGAAGGTTCCATTGTAAAGATGGTTTAACACGTAGTCAGGGCACTGCGTGAGGGCTGGTGGCTCTGTGGGTCATCAGAGGCTGCTTATGGGAGTCCCTTGGCACAGCCTGGAAACCAGGATGTGAGACATCCACCAGCCAGGACGAGGCAGCCATGAGGCCCCAGGGCAGCCCAGACCCGCGCACCATGGGGAACCTCCATGGGGATGTGTCAAGGCTGGGCTGGGACATGGCAAGCTGCAGAATGGCCTCGCTGCAGCATTTCTGGGGCAGGAGTTGATGACTCCAGGTGCTGACATGAGTCCTGTGCCAGGGGAAGCCCTGGGGGCTGGCAGGGACAGTCAGGGCTGGCAGTGCCCCCAGGGCTCTGGTATTTTTATGCCTACATCTAGAGTAGCATTCATATCTGAAGAGCAATCTTATGTCCCATGGAAATATTTTTCTAGGTCATGAATATCTTTGTCTAGAAGTCCAGCAAAAGCAAATTTTTTTGAAGATAAAGGTGTGTTCCATAAATAACCATTATATGAACTGTCAGTGAGTTATTTTCTTCCTCTATATTTATATTTTGCTGATATATTCTCCATACATTTGTGTCTTCTGTCTTCCTCCTGGATATGCCATTCAGATTTGGAGACACTCCTGGTCACACTGAATTTCAGGAGTCCCTTAGAGCTTCCACATAGAAGAGAGGCTGCTCTATCTTTCAGTAAGTGCTTTGAAATACTTTTGTCTGACTTGCTGATCCCACAGTAAACACAGTTTTTTAGAATCAAGAACATAGGCCACTGAATAGTATTTTCAAAGAATTATTCCTGTTTAAGCATAAATTTAGTGATGCATATATCTGACAGATAGATTCTAAATGCCTCTGATTTTGGAGTTTTCAGGTGTTGACAGATGTACTGAAAAGGTGTCCTCCCAGAAAAAAAAGCATATTTGGGTTTTATCATAAACTAACTTCAGCTGTGCTGAAGTGGAGCATACAAGCATTAGTAAACATTGCCCTGTATATGAAATTGTTCACAGAATTTTGAGGAATAATGCTTTGTTTCTCACACCTTTTGAGCTAAGTAAACGATTAAGTGGAATAAGAAGTTTTTCTCCCTATAATGATCTGGGTAGGTTCTTATTATTGCTATGGAGTTCTGCATTCAGCACTGTAACTTTCATATGTCATATGCAGCTTCTTTTCTCTCAATCTCTACAGAGAATTACGTGAGCAGTATAACTCTTCCCTTTGGTAGTTTTCTTTGAGGTGGAGAACCGGTTGCACATATCTGCTGCTGTATTTTTGTACAAGAGAAGGTATGATCAAAGAAATATGCCTTGCACTTCAGCAGAAAATGATAATATTTGTGACAATACATATTTCATGAAAACTGTAAATTTAATTTAGTGAAGAAATAGGACTTTGTGTAAAGAATAAAGGAAAAGCTTTTATTAAGGTGAAAGCAGAGAGAAATTTTTCTTCTGTGAATGTACATAGAGTAAGTAAATACATAAATAGCAATGTTGTTTAAACAGATTTTCCCCATAGAACTCTTGCTGGCCAAAACCCATAGAAGAGTTCAAGCAGTGAAATTTATGTCCAGTAGAAGTAAAACATTCTAAAATTTCATAGGAACAAATTATGCTCATGTATTTTCATGCTTAAAAATATAAAAATTAAACAAATTAAAAGAAGAGCATAAGTACGTGAAAGCAAGACTGCTTTGCTTTGCATATGTTTTAAAAATTATCTTAATCTACCACGACCTAATGTTTAGTTTCTAAAGTAATTATAAACATTGTGCAGAGTCTGTGTAATAAACATACAGCTTTAAAGAGGGTTTGGATACCCCGTTCTCTCCAGTCAGAATAAGATGGATATTTTTCTTGGATAATACAAAGTATGCAAGTGGGTAAAAAAGTGTGATCTGGCGGTCTCTTCTTCCAGCTCCTTCCTGTTTGAATGTGAAATTGTGAATACTTCAGCTGACCTCAGCTGCACAGTATTCCATGAGTGAGAACTACTGTGTAACCCTCCGTAGCCCTGTATTTTAATGCATTTTCACTTAGTCTTAGTTTATTCAACACTTACACCCCTCAACTCTTCATTTTATTGGTCTAGTTTAGAAGTCCTTAACCTAAGCTAGGCTTTAAAATGGGGAAAAAATTGAGGAGTTTTGTCTTGTATTACTTATAATTATCACTTTTCTCATAGTGTATCGATTGTTTTGAAAGAAGAGAAGAGCACTCTTTCTGAACTATCTTTGTACACACAAGAACTATTTTCCATGTCTGAGGTTACTCTTGAGAATATTTGCGTTCTTGACCTTACGCTAAGAGTAGCCTCAGGGTGAAAAATTTATCTTTAACAGAGAAAAACCCTTCTAAAAATAAAGTGAATAACCCTCCCCAGCCCTACTGTCTGGGATCATTTAGTGAAATGTAGATTGTCAAAGATAAAGGAAAACTTAGTGTGTTCTGCTTAGTCTCTAGCGATGTCCATCTGATCAGCTATTATGTTAAAAAAAGTAATTGAGTAGACCTGTGTAAAAGACAAAAAAATGAAAGTAAAAAAATCCCCTCAGATATAAGTAGCAACTTCAAAACAATAATAATGTTAACAAAATATTTCAACATATGATTAATATGCATATTTACGTGTATTTATTAATGATCTTTAAAAGACATTTTATGGCATCTAGGCAAGAGAACTATCAGAAGACTTCACAAAACTAAAAAGAGCCATATGTGTAGTAAAATAAATGCTTGTAAATTAATATATACAGTGGGAAAATTTTAAATAAAAATATGAATATCTATTTTTATGTTTTAAATTACTATCATCATGCCTATAGAAAGCTCAGGGAGAAATTATGCTTGGTAATAACAAGTCAGTGGAATCAGTTTTTAAATTTCTAGAAAATACTAATACATATTGGACTGAGAGTGAACTTCATCATGCTAAACATTACTGCGAAATGAAAATAGGTGAGGAGAGTCTGACTCATTTAGGAGAATGGTGGGATATTGGAGAGTAACTCTACTACACTGAGGAAAGATGAATCAAGGAGGCATTAGTTATATACAAATCATAGTGAAAAAGGGAGGGTTACAAGGGTCTATGAGAAGGGAATGTGTCTATATTTGGTATAAATATGGGAAAAAAATTAAAAATTGGGAAATATTGAATTAAGAGCTAACAAATTAAAAATTGACAACAGGCTATATCTCTTAGAAGCAGTGTAATTTAATGGAAAAAAAATGATCAGCCAAGAACTGTGAAGATATTTAGATGAGTAATAAATACATTCACTGAGAATTAGTTGACAGCTTTGAAAAATATTGCCTATAGACACTCATGACCAAATTAATCAGACTTCTGCTGGCGTAGGAAAGGAATTGCTTCTACTCAGGGATGAGTTGCATTTCTTCATTTTGGAGGTTTTTTCCTAACTTCCTGTCCCCAATATTGTCTGCTGCCAGACACAAGATTATATGGACCATTGATTTAATTCCATTGGTAAACTGCTGTTCTACTCCCAAGTAAGGCAACATTTATTTATTTGTCCTAGCTTTTTTACTTATGGCCGAGTTTCTTTTTGTTTACAATACTTACAAGTATCTAGATTTCTTTATTGTTAGCAATTCCCTGATTTATGCTATTTCCCTTCATATTTTGGAAAAAGCATTTCCCATCCTCTAAACAATATAAATAGGACAATTCATCACTTTCTAAATAATATAAATTGGAAAAATTCCCTGTATTGTTCATATGTGTTTGAGAACCACATTAAAATTATATATATTGTGCAAACACTCTATCTGACCTTTAAAAACTTACAAATATTTGGACAAGAATCCTGGAAGACACTTGAAATTCAAGCAGCACTTATGCCTGGATATTTTTAGGAGAAATTTTCATCATGTACAAAGAAATCTCTGTTTCTGTGAAATATTTGCACTGTTTCAGGATTGAAGGGAGTTATGAAGGATGTGCACTTTTAAATCTAACAGCTGTTTACAGACCACTGAATGTAGATATAGTTCTTTAAATATTCTTTGCTATATTATAGGCTTAATGTGACCATTCAGATCCATAATTTTAACAGCATATGTGAGTTTTTCCACTGTGTTGAGATTTGAGAGTGAGCACTGTAGTGGTTATTTTGCTCACAAGTTTTCAAATTATCACAATGCTTTTTTCACACCAAAACATTGCAAAGAAATGTACCCTTGAACTATTTGTGTCAAAGCAAGCCAATGCTTTGTTTTACATATATATACATATATATATATACACACATATACTGTTTTATATATTTATTTATTTTGGGTGAATGCCTTTATTGTGGGGATTAGTAATCAAGATAAGAAGGAAAGGAGTGAATCAAATGCTAATCTGAAAAATCACGCCGTCATGATTGCCCTGGAGGTATGAGATTCAGGCCTTGAAGGGCTGCACTTCCTAATGGTAGGATAACTCACTTAAAAAATTCCTGCCACTGGGTATGACTGAATTTAACACAGATATAAAACAGGAGTTACTCCATCATTTTTCAGATGCTAGAGTGGCACAAACTATAAAATCTCTAATCAGAGAGAGAAAACTTGGTTTTTGATAGATGTGTTGACTGAAGTCTACAACTGTCACTAATCAATTACCTTGGAGTTTTTCTAGGTGCCCAGGGCTTCAGTCACACTCAGAATGAACATCTTAAAAGCAAATCACCCTGCAAGTAAAACTCAGTGTTTAAGGTTATAGTGTTGTCAAAGGACAGGGCCAAAAAAAAAAATTACTTTTCCAAATTAATTTCTACCACAAACTTCTCTTTTGGACTGAACTGTCCCTTGCTCTCATATCTGGCAAAGGAATGAAAAAGTGAGAATTTGTGTTTAAAGAAAAAGCACTGGAGAGCTTAAGCTCACTATGAAAGTAGGAATCCTCTTGAGTTTTTTGTGTAACACATCAAATGAGAAGGGTCAAAAGAGAGTACAGGCAGTGCTCCTGGGGAGAGTTCAAAGAACAAATCCATTCTCTAGCCATCTGGAATCCCCTATCAAAGTGAAATCCCTGAAATACACCTGTATAAGCCAGACATGCATTACAGTCAACGGTGCGAAGACCCAAAAATTCAGGACAATTACTTCTGATGCTTACTGTGAGAAGACCTTCCACCAAGCTTAATATTCTGTTAGTCTGTACAGTCTGATTAGGATAAAATAAAAAGAAGTCTAAACAGGTGTCTATACTCAGCCTTGTAACACCACCTGAGACACCTCTCTGCAGGGAACAGGTACCAGGCAGGACAATGACTTATGGACCTGTTGGTACCCAAAGAGAGCTGAGAGGAAGATATAACCATTGCATGCTTGAGCATGGTCTGTATGAAAGGAGGCATTGACAATTCTCAGCAGTAATAGCTCTCTGATTATTAGTGTGTCTTTGCTAACTTTAGTCAGCCATGAAGAACATTCTTAATGATGGTGAGATGATGCATAATGATGTAGGTCTGAAATTTTTAATAGAAACTCTGTGTGACAAATGATGTATTAACTCTAACTTGGACTGAGTCTTTAATATCCTGCCCAGTGAAAGAATCTCAGAAGTTTTATGGCTAGTACCAAATTTACAGACAACTTTCTCATTAGTCTTTAGAGGTTCCTCAGTTTGATCTTGCAGCTGGTAAGGAAATTGCTACATTTTGAGGGGTAAACAGCCTCCCAAATCTGTGTTTTACTTTCCTGAATATACCAAGAGACCGGTGTGGTAGTTGTTGCAATCTCTGCAATAGAAATTGTACTTCACTTATCTGCAGTGGAGAATAATATAAAAAAGAAACATTTTTTGCCTAAGAAAACTTCCTTTCCTTACACAAAATATTAGGAATATGCACTTTTTAAAAAGATAATGTGAACTTTAGAAAACTGGTGCCTCTTGATATTCATGTAATAAATGACTTTTTAAAAAAATATTGCATTTGCAGGGCTTGTGTTCAACTTTGTTGATTATGTTCAGAAAATTAGAATTCCATGTCTATTGACCATCTGTGCTTTTTTTATTTTAACTAAAATTTGCCAGATTTATAGATAAGAAAGACTTTCCTAATTGGCACCAAAGCAAATCCTGCTTTGGAGAAGTGAAAACCAAGACTGGTGTTTTCCTATTTCACATATCATGATAATGGACCACCCCCTTGGCACCCTAAGCATAGCAGAAATAGTTGGTTTGCCTCTAATTTCAGTTCTAATCACACAGTACCTAAGGAAAATGGAATAAGTGTTTTGATTATTGACAATGCAAAACCTGGCTCATTTTCCTACTGTCCTATTGGAGCTGTGACAAAGCTAAGAAATAAAATGTATATTGTACAAAAGTTGATGTGATGTAGCTGACTAAAAGCAAAGAACACAGTTGAAGTACTGCCCCACGACAAATAATAGAATAGAGATACCGAAATTCTGAACCTAGCAAGTAAGTGTTAATATTAGGCTGTTGAAAAACAAGAAGTTTCAGTCTCTGTTCCATTTAGGAGAAAGAGTGCAAACATGCCTACATTTACCTCTAAAGTAGCAAAAGCCATTCTTTGACAACAATTATTTTTAATGCTACTGCATAGCAAATATTTTTTTAACTTATGCAACATAATAGCCAAGATGATCTCAGTAAATATAGACACAATCTTACCACAGGCCACTGCCAAGCCTAATAAAATTCCCTAAGACATCATTCAGCATCGTATGCTTTTGATAGACACCAAAGCCATTATCACTATAAAACTAATAAGCTGTTTGTCTTGAGCAAATTTTAAAAGGTAATGATTTTTTTTGCACATATGTCTGTAAGGAAAATAGTAAAAATATTGGACTATCAAAATATAATGGATAGAGTATTGGCATTCATCAGGGCTTTAGCTTAAAACAATAGCTGTAATATGTGCTATGATCTCCATTTCTCAAAGCTATGTCTTGTTTGCAAATGCCTATTCATTATTTCAGAATATGCACTTTTTGTTAGTAGCCTCCTATTCTTATCCTAAGGGGTTGGTTACCAAGGAAGTTACGTAGTGGTAGCCAACAAATTAAAGGCATTTGGCTGTTCAATTTGGTGTTTTTCCTCTCTTAATTTTACTTAGCAGGTGCCTCACCATTCTTGTGGGAGATGTTGAAGCAGAAAAAGTGGGGACAATAGGCAAAGGGTACATCTTCTGTGTCCTGGACAGGCTGAGCAATTATTTTACTTTTTCCTGCTGTTGTAATGCTTTTTTGAGTTCACAAATATTACACTTCTGAGGGAATGATGACTTTTGTTTCCAGCTGCCAGAAGAAGTGCCCTTTGTTTGCAGCCTGTCAATGGAATGACCTTTCCCTCCTGCCAATTCATGCTCAAGAAATACACGTGATTGTTTTCCCTTTGCTGCGTGTTTTAAGATCTTCCAAATTTGTTTGATCAATAGTTCAGAAGCTTTCAAACTGACATGAGAAAATACAGATTTTTGCAGACTCATTTTCGGTTGGATCTGGAGCAGATGAAGCTAGAGATCAGCTAGAATTAATCTGTACTTAATGAAGGAAACTTGCTGAATTTCTATAAATGCTTGCTTATGACACATATCCAGAGTTATATAAGCAGTCTGCCATTTATGCAATCCGCTTTGGCAATATTTATATTTGTATTCAAATCTTGTGCAAATAAATCAAAACCTTGTAATTGCCTATCAGTCAACAACCTGTCTTTTGGAATGCTACCTCAAAGGCAGCAACAGCCTTCAAAAGCTGCTATTAGGTTTTCAGAGTTGGCATAGCCAGCGATACTTTCTTCCCACTAAGTTCAAAGCAGATGTTGTCTTTGTCTTTAATGAAACCATGCAGATGCACCAAATTCCATATATCTTAAACAAAAATTTGTAAAGTAACTTTAGATGCATTCCTGTCTGTTTGGCTACAGGACAGGTATAGATGTACTCCAATGACTTTTGCCTGTACTCCAAGTTATCTGGCAAACACGTGGCTGTATCAGCATGGCATTGTATCTAAGCTACAAATCTCTGCTAAGAAGCAGCATATGTTATCCTGAGCACATGTCACAGGTTAGCATTGTGATGCTGCTTCATCTGAGCACTGTAGGTCTCTTACCAATCTTTTTTTTTTTCTTTGATGATCAATGCAAAATTGACATTAGGCCCTCTGAAATGCTCCATACTGACAGCACATTTCCCATCAGCAGTATCTGTAAGCTCCTGTTGCACCGGGTAATGGCCAAGAACTTCTACAGTGGAAGATCAGGCATGTAGAACTCTTGCCTACATGAAACCAGTTATGCCAGCTGTGGGTATCTTAAGTGCTTTTAAAAAACATACCTTAGAAACCACTGCCTGCACACCACATGTGTTCTCTGAGTGACAGAAAGCAGGGATCAGATTTTTAGGGGATTTTATAGAGGATTGCTTGTTTGGGTGGCACAACACCTTTCCACTAAGGTACCTGATTTATGACAGATTATAGCAAGTAGCATGGTCCATGCTGTGCACAGGATGGATTACTTGCTTAATTTGCCAAGTCAGGAGCCATGGCTGCATTACATGTATTACATATTAATTGATCTATTACTTCCCTATTGATCGCAAATCTAAAAATCTACATTATGTACTTCCTGAAAGCTAGGACACACGCAGAACTCATAAATCTCATTTTCTCACAGAGGGTAAGTTATACATCAAAGAGCAGTGAGGAACAAAGGTGAAGACCCTTAGCCCCAAAGAAAAAAGTTGAAGAGAATTTTAATCAAACAGTACATGCATAAAGATCAAATGTGGGAACAGTTATAGCAGTGTAAGCTGCCTGTGACCAGCAGCTGAATTCCTCCTGCCTTCCAAGTGGCATCTCACAGAGATGTGCTCTTCTAGCTGTGCCTCTCAGACATGTTTTGATGGGAGCCATGCTGTCCTTCTACCCTCTGGCAGCTGCACTAGGACCACTTCTAAAAGCATCTTAAAATATTATCAACTCACTCAGTAATTTAAAGATCATGGCAATGTTGTTTGCAGCCAAACATGTATTTAGCACAGGCTAAGTGAACTTTTGCTTTCAGACAATCACAGCTTTGATGCAGTAGCATCATAAACTAACTCTCCATTATTTTCACTGAGTCAATGGTCTGCTGCTGCATTTTCTGGCCAGAATGTTCTGGTAGCCTCAGCTGCAAAAACTCTTGCCTAAATTTACTTCCTGATGGCAATCACTTAATCACGTGGCTCCTCAATGTTTTCTCTAGAAGATGGCAGTAAGCACTCCCACCTCTCCTGGAAGTTGCAGGGGCCACCCTTCAGGTTATCATTGCAGCCTCTCAAGGGAGAGTGCTGCCTGAATTGAGAATATTTCTCCCTTACTGCATTTCAGTGCTAAGTGCCAGTGACTTAAGGCCAGTGTTTGTTGCTCTCAAACAAGCATGGTCTGTTGCATTAGGACACAATTCAAAAAGTTGCTCAACTGTTAGTTACTGGGTCTTGGGTAAGAACTGATGAAACACAATGCAAGTATTTCTAGTCCCTTAAGCTGACTTTGCCTTAAACAGACTGGATTACTTGGGCAGCTACATGGAGAGGTACAGTAAGAAAAGAGGCAGTAAACATCATAATCCTAAACAACTCCCAGCTGCACTTATCAAGATTGAAGTCTTCCTCCCCTCCAGCCACCTTTCAGCATCCATCTATCAAGACATGCGTTCTTGGAGCAAGTGTTGGGACATCTGCTTATTAATGGAATTTTCCATATTCCTACTCAGAGCTACATGGCACTAGAGAGCTGCCATGCTTGCACCTAGTGTAAGGCCTCAGAATGAGATTTTGTGCCAAAATACAAGGGTATGTGACTTACCACAGGTACCGGGTATGTCCTGAAATATGCTATGAGATGCTCCCTCTATTAACTTAAAATCCTTTAGAACCTTCAGAGCTGTGCCTTGAACTCAGGCTCTGAGCAGCTAGAATGTTAGGAAGCAGATGCCAGCAGATGGAGAAAAATGATCCATAGTGTAAAAAAGGAGCATGGTCCATACTGTAGTCATATGAGCACAGTGTCATCCCAAACTCACTGGGCTTGCTGAGATGAAAAGCTTATTAGTTCATGTACATTGGCTTCCTTTTACAGGCAGACTGCTTCCTGAGGCTAAACCAGCGTGCTGGCACATGTGCTACACCATATTGTCATACCAGCTCGTTTGGCAGAGCTCAGATACTCGTGCACTCCCCTCCTTGTGTGCTGTAGCTTCCCTCCAGGTATCTGGGAGGGTAACTAATGACTGAGCAGTGGCTCTTTACACAGTACATGCATGGTGCTGGTAAGCATCTACAGTCTTACTGCCTTTAAAAATCTCGTCCTCAATGAATGTAGGTTGCCAGAATTGATAGATATCTGATAATAGCCAGGTGACTGCAGGAGTAGGACAAGACACATTTTCTGTGTACCACTGATATAGGGTGATTCCTTTACAAGATGTGAATGATGCTTTCCCACCTTACACTGATGCTCTCAACAGAAAAGTGTGAATGCATACATTCAGACAAAATGGTCTTCCAACAACACATCACTTATTGAAAGTACCCATGTTACTGCTAGTCTTACAACATTGCCCACTTTTAGAATAATTTCTGGACCCTCAATTTCCTTTTCTTTATAGCCTTATTTATATTTGTTCTTAATTATGCTTGGGCTTCCTCATTATCTTCCATGATTTTAGCAACCCATTACTTGATTACTTTCTTCTTAGGAGCTAGATAGAACATCTTCTTGCTCAGCAATAGGAGATTCCATGCCTACCATAGTAAGTAGGCTAGGAGTGTGCTATCCTTCAAAGACCACTAGCCAGGTAAACAAAACATATGGAGTCCAAAATCCACATACTGAGCCATTAGATGCTCTCCCATATTTCTCAAATCCTTCTTCCAGTCCCCCCTGCCCCCCTTGAAGACCCTTTAATCCTGCCAGGTGAATTGCACTCCTGTGGTCTTTTCCCCTCACTCTTCTCAAACCAGCTCTAGTAGCTCCATGCCAATATGGCATTTTGCCACCCCAGAACTGAGCATTACTATTTCAAAATTCTACTTCTTACTGTCATTGAAAATCTAGTTTTGGATCAGGAATATGGTCAAGTATATGTAATCTTTGTGTTTGGATCCTGACAACAACATTGGATCATGTAAATGCTTTTCAT
The DNA here is from genome assembly GCF_036417665.1 of Passer domesticus. Taxonomy (NCBI): domain Eukaryota; kingdom Metazoa; phylum Chordata; class Aves; order Passeriformes; family Passeridae; genus Passer; species Passer domesticus. The sequence goes on along the minus strand of NC_087476.1, from coordinate 66,399,498 downwards.
TTCTTTTGTTACTTTTTGTTTTCCTCTTTTCTTCTCATTACTTAGTCTCTTTTAGCTTTCCTCCTCACGTGCAAAATTAAAATAGATATCACTTCAGAACTTTTAGAAAAACTCCCCCCTGAAAAAAAAAGAAGAAAAAAAAAACCTTAAAAATCTTTCCATACTGTTAATTTCACATCTGCAAAAGCAGATACAAAAACCCCTACCACCCACTTTTGGTCAATAAATATCATTACTGCAAACAAGCATGAGTTGTTAGAGCTGAAGAAATCAAGATGCGCTTTTGACAGGTTCATTTGGCAGTGTAGGAGGTATTCTACAATTCTAAAAATATGTTCTATTTTCACAGACATTTTGAGATGTCTCTGTAAGTTCTCTTACAGAAGATGGCCCAGGGCCCATATGGTACAAGTCAATCTGACAGATGTTATATAATAATCTTTCTTGATTAAACTAGTACAAGACATTCTCTTCTCACCAACCAAATAACAAGAAAGAAAGAACCCATCCATTCTGAAATTAAACACCACCAACTACATCGACATGATAGGGCTAGAGACCTTCCTGTAAAAATGTTCTGGTCACGTTTGGGAAATCCTTGTCCCTCTGTGTCCCCTCGGTAGGAGGGGTCCATTACCAGAGGAGGTAAAGTAACAAACAGGACTTGTTAGTTCAAGAGCTTACATCCATGCCATAAATTCAAAAGCCACATTAAGGAATGGTAATATACACAAAAATAATTTAGTAAAAAGAAAGCAGTAGGAAGAGGGGGACTCATTACAGAACTGATAATAATTAAATTATTTTGCACAGAGAAACTGAAAGTAACTAATTTACTTTATAATATGTATATATAAATACATATATATAATATATATAATATTGTATATATTATATATATGTAATAATGATAAAACATGTAGATTTAGAGAAAATCTATATTATGTTTTTTAGGGGTAGAAAAGGTCATGAAAGATTTTGTATCAGACATTGCAGAAATAGGACTCAGGTGTATTTTGAAAACATCTATCTCATATATTTTGAATATGTTATCTATACATACAAGGAGACATTGGAATATTTTCGCAAGGGAATTTGATGAAGAGGCCTTGGGTATACAGCATCTTCTAGGAGCCCATTATGAATATCACAAAATTTTAAAAAATAAACTTCATGCATTTCTTCAAGTTGCTCAAAATTGCATCTGAATCTCTAAAGCTGTTGATGAGAGGGAGAAGGATGTAATGAGACCATGCCTATACTGCCAACAAAAAAAGACAATTTAGTTCTGAAACATCTGTGCTGATCATCTAAATTAAACGTTAAAAAACCCCAAAATTGTAACTGTCTTTAATGCCTATGGAAGAAAAACTTCAAGCTCTTCCACATAGACATTTTGTTTTCTTATACCAAATATGCTCATGAAGACTGAAGCTCTAGTTTTCACTGAGTTTTGAGTCGGTAACATTGCTTTAAATATTTAAATGTAATTTATGTGTGCAGAACCTCACTGCACTGTGTTGTGATTTGGAACTAATTTTGCAAGCCTGCTTGTTTTTGGGATTTTGTTTATATTAGCAGTCATGTGGGGATGACTGTAATTCATAATGTCATGAATAAATTTTTACAAAACTGGATCTTTAGTCTAGATCTAGCAAGACTGAATAAAAGGACATTTTATACCATAATGTTTTTCTTGATCTAAAAATTTCTTATGCTTTAAGACTTATTTCTTTGCTTCTCTGTCTCTCAGAACAGTTAATCATCCTGTCTTGTTTAGCTGGTAAAAAATGTAGGCTTATATGAACACAGCAACCTCAGATACTGAGGACAGGACAAAAAAATCCTCTGGTCTGGTGATACAGCTCTATATCTGTGTCAGGCCTGTCAGTCACTCTCAATTTCATGCTATTTATTCTGATGTAAAGCCATTCAAACATGTAGGAAGACTCCCATTCATTTTATTGGTCCTGGCATGCTTGTCCAAGTCTCAGCTGAAGCAACAATCTTCTGTTCATCTTGTATGAAATTAGACTTTATCTTATTGTACCAGAACCCCTGGGAACTAATTACAAGTCTATTTTTATGGTAAAACAAGCATATTAAAGGTTTACAAATTGGGTGTATGTTTGCTTTCCTTAGCTCACATACTGTGCTCTGGAGTATTATTCCCACATGTAAACAACATTGCAAATATAAATTGCCTAAGTGGCTTCCCTGTTGTCAGAAACAGCTGTTCAGTGTGCTAGTTAATCCAGCTTTTTTTAAACACAGATACTAACCCCCTGAACTAGCTCTCTTACAAGTGAGTAGCAAAATGGGATACTGTAGGAATTATTTGCGTCACTGATTTTCTTTGTATTTTAGAGTGAATGTCCATTCACAAAACGAATACACTAATTTTGATTGAGCAAATCAAAAATCATGGGCCTAAAATGAAGCACTCAAGTGTATGTGTCACTTGTGCCTAATGCCAAATCACATGCTTTAGTGTTCTGAAAAAGAGAGTTCTAACATATCAGCTTTCCCTACATCCTTTTAAATGGAGGATAAATTTGATTCCTTGTGTTCAAAGTCCATGTTTTGAACCTTGAAGTACACTTTTGACATTCTTAGAGAAGTGGTTGGTTGGTTAGGTTTTTGGTCTTGTCTTTTTTTTTTTTTTAATGCAAGGCCCAGGTATACCTGTGTCCGTTAAAATAAGAAGAGTTGCACATATTATTTGGTAATACCAGGTGACTAAATTTCAGAGAAACACCAGACACTATGAGAATCATGATAAAACAGAAGGGGGAAAGAAAGTCACTGCTAGATTGCAGATAAGGGAATAAAGCATTTGCATAGATGCTCATATCTGTGTGTAAACAGGGCAAGCACAATACACCAGGTACATAAATGCTAAAAGGTAGAACTTCCATGATATCTTTCTATCTCTTTGGCACTCTCCAAATAATAACAACTCTTTTCACCTTCTTTAACATTTGAGACTATAAAGATCACAGACAGTGTGCAAGAACAATCAGTAAACACCACCAGTGGAATATTAAGATTTAAGCGCTCTAACACTGCATTAGTGATATCAAAAATCAACTATGGCTTTCTAAAAACTAATTTTGTGGTAATAATGATTGTCTGTCCATTTTTGGTATACTTATTCTAACAGAAGTCTCAACAGCTACAGGAGGACTTTTTATCTAGGTGGGAATTTCAGAGATGAGACAAATGACAAACGTGACACAAAGGGAATTTTAAATGGATATTAACGGATGCCTATATGATGATGGCATAGTCTAGTGAATATTTCAGCTACTGTGACACCAATACACTGTTCTGAGCAAAACAGAAAGACTAAGTACTTTGGAACAAAGAGCATTATCATTGAAATATTAGAAGGATTAACCCCAATGGAGCTGGGCTTTACCCTTGATATGGAGGGTGTGGTATACTTGTTTAAACAGGCACTCCTTATAATTGTGCTAGTTGTACCTGTGGTGAACAAACAGGCTTGACTCAACATATTTGTCAAACCTTAAAAAACCATGTCAACAGCAGCATGGATGGTGCATAGGACTTGGTTGGAAGAAGATCTAATACTAGACAATGTTAATTTTCTTAGTTATTGCTTCCATAGACTTATAAAGATACATTATGTCTGGTAAGAAAATTCGGTTTTATGTAGCATTTGCATGGCTCCAATTACTGAAGTAAAAAGAAAAACTCTCATTTTATCAGGAATTCAAAACTTTGCTACTACCAAGGATTACTGAAGTCACATGGAACTGCTATAGACACCTTCTGGATGATGCTTTCACAATAATTCTAGCTTACCTGGCTTGGTAAGGATTGCCTCAGAATACCTGAACTCTAACAAACAGCAGCTGATGTTGAAATTGGATACATAATACAGAAAAGACTCCCCAAACTGTTAGTGGTAAAGCAAACAAGGAACTAAAAATAAAAAACCAAACAAAACCAAAAAAACTCAATTTCTTTAAAAGACAGTCCTAACAAAGACTTCAGCTTTGACCCTTCTGCCTTTATCAACTAAGAATGTCACCACAATTCAGAAAAACAAAGAAGCAACCAGAATTTCAAAGCTATTGAAGTGAGAGTGGTTTGCAAAAATGTCTCTTTGAGTGATTTTTAAAATCTCTAGTCATCTCTGGTGACTGTATGCAGAAGATCCTAAATAGCTGTGCTAATACGAGTCTAAAGAACCAGTTTGCCTACAAAACAGCAGAAATATTCAGGTGATTGTGCTTAAAATTTAATTACTCCTTACTTTATTTCTCATGTTCATTCAAAACTCACGTGAGCTACCTACTCTAGGCAGAATATATGTGACCAGGTGCTTTTATAAAGTATTGCTTCATATTCAGGTATCAGGTAGCACCAATCAGAGATAGTAATACTACAGAATAGTGTATGAAAGACAGGAACTGGCTGCCTTATCAAATGACACTAAATGTTTTTTCTCATTAGGCAGCAGATAATGTCAAAAGTAACTCAGCAGAAACCAAGTAGTACCTTTTTCCTTTTTAAAATTTGCCCATAGTGTTTATCCATCATGTTTTAATTCATATTCTTAGCCTAATAATTCCTCAGTTACTGCTTATGCTCATTTAAACTTTGGACCAACTGTTCTGCTACATCACCTGCTGCATGAATGCAGAAAATTTACTCCAAGCTGGTAGTCTGAAATATAGAATTAGAAATAGATCCTGCATGTTCTTCTGTTAAAAAAAACCCTAAAAAAATTGTTGTCAGTTGGACCGCTCTGAACTACAAATTCGAAGCATAAATAAAATTTGAACACCCCCATCTCCTCTTTATTTCAAAATCTCACACATTCACATCATTTTGACCTTACTAACTTTATTAAATACTCAGTGTTGAGCCAGGCTTACAGTGTGGGGGTTCTATAGTGTGAAATTAATGAGCTGGATGGGATCCCTTATATTTGGGAGGCAAAAGGAAGTTTTGTGGGGAGGTGTGAAGTCTACTCATGTCAGTGGAAATGTGTTGTGTGGGCACTGAGGTGCTTTTAAGAGGAGTTCCATAACCTGACATTTTCTTGCTTTCAGGAGTTTTCTCTGCATGGATGTCATACTTACTCAGCCTTAACTGATTCAAACAAAGTTCTTCTACACATGAATCTGCACCGTCAGTGGGGAAGTACTCAAAGTAAGGCTGGTGAAGCCAGTCATAGGTTCTGACGCCACAAAAAGCTAAATTCAGCAAGCTCACAACGTACCACCCCTAACCTAGTCTGAATTTGTAGCAGAAATACTCCATTAGTCACCATTCCAGCATGATACAGTCTCTGCTACCTGGCACTGTAGTATGAGTGGGACTAGAAATGTTCAGAATCCTTTACCATCATCTGAAAGTAGGAAAGCCTTATCTGCTAAGATTGGGGGGGGGAGTTGGGTTTGGGATATTTTGTGTGGTTTTCTTTTTCTGTCTAACACTGCACTCCTTAAAATGTTGAACACCAGCTTTACTTTGCCATAAAGTTCATAATACTTCACTGAAAGTGTGGGTCTGCCAAGGGCATCCATGTATGTATGTAGAACCTAAATGTTGAGAAGTACACTTGTGCTGTCTGAATGGAAGTTCATGTAGAATTCTTCTAATTTGAATTATTTTTTAATTTGTTAGTCTTTGATGTAACTTTGTTTCAGGTGATTTATGAATTTGCCAAAGCATAGACAGCATGAAAGTTACTAATTAGCACCATTATTGTCAGTACATGTCTCAGCTATCGCTTCTCAACTTTCACTGCCTCTTTAACCCCCAAAAGGGAATATTTAAAACAAATATATGTTTTAAAATAAAATACTTCTGGGTACTTATCAAATTAATTTTGCCTTGCTAAACTTTTCACAAGAACGAAAGAAGAATTGTTGTGCTTTTATGAATTTCACAGTGTTTGCAGTTCAATAGGCAGGTAGTGCAACTTTTGGAATGCTTTCTGCAGATGTCTGCAGGATGGATAACACTCCCTGACAAGAGATTTAGCAATTTTTAACACTGTGTTACAATTGTACTTTGATAATACCTTAAATTTAATTCTACCTCTTTTTTTCAGTGAACACATACCTCGGCTAATCTCACTTTATCACGCTAGCCTGTTATTTGATCATACTGCCAACTAAATCTTTAACTGAGGGAACAGAATAATTTTCCTTTTTATTCAATTATTCTCAAACTCAGGAAAACAAAAAATCAGTTTTGGCTGGAATATTACTTGTTTGGTTTCCACCCAAAAGAAATGTTTAACATATTTGGTTTAACATGTTCGATCAGAAATTTACTTCAGAATGTGAGCATGAGAAAATGGACAAATTTCTCATGAATAAAAAAAGGCACTGGTATTATTTTGAACATCTGTAATGGAGAGAGGTTAGAAACTGAAACTGAGTGAAAAACAGCTTCAATTTTCTTGAGTTACAGATTGTTAGAAACAGAACCCTGCACTTGGTCAAAGCAAATTTTTCTTCACTAACATGGCATGCTGTGATGCTTCATGGTTAATATGCCTAAGACCCAGAGGCTGGGGAAGCACTTCTGTCAGATGTATCTGAAAAAGCACAAAGAAAAAAAACCAAAACTTTGTAAAATGGAAAATAACTCTCAACAAAAATTATTTGCCCTTTGCTGAAAATGTTCATTGAAATGAACCAAATCCAAGTGTGCAATAATTTTGAACCTTAAAAAAAGAGCTTTAAAAAAACCTTAAAAGACCTTAAAAATAAAAGTGATTTGATTTTGGTTTTAGGTTTTTTTTACAGGAGTTGAGGAAGTAATATTGTTACCTACAATCAATTCCTTCTGTTTGCCAAAGGTGTACAGAGTGGAATTGCGCAGCAATACTGGATTCTGTTTAGGAACTCAGTGATACAGGAGCAGATCCGAGGTGTGCTACACACAGGCTTCCCTCTGACAGCCAAGGCATAAAAGCCACCAGAGTAGGCAATTATGCATCAACCCAATACAACTACTCCAGACTCAGGTAACTATAAGTAATGACCAAGGATGTGCTTCTAAAATCAGATGTAGATTGTATCATACTTATTTTTATTATATTTTTTTAATGTTTGACTTGCAACAAAGTACACAGGGAAAAAACCTGGTATAACACGTAGCTCCACATAAGTAAAAAAAAAAAATATTCAAAAGAAGGTGGAATTGGTCAGGAAAACAGAGAAAAATCAATGAAAATTTTGATCAAGCTATGTGAACTGGGTAACAGAATTGTTTTGCTACCTGATATTTTAATGAGTCACCTCCAAAGTAACATTGTGTTGATGTGAAAACAATGTTTCAAGCATGTTCCATTGCTGTAACTTGAAGTCGCTAGTTTGTACAAAGACATTGCTAACAGTATGCAAAATGGCTTAGATGTATATAGGACATAAATATGGGAAGCAGATGGAAGAACACAAAAAAACCATATTTAAGAGAAATAATAATTTTTGGAGGAGTTAACTTTCTGCATCATGGTGTGTGTTGAAGTCAGGCTGCACTCAGATAAAATAAATGAACAAGGTTTTGCATGGAGAAGAATATAACAAAATGCCAACAGATTGCTATGGAGAGTTTGGCAGGAGATAAGAGATGATTTTCGCAATAAAAGAACATTAAACTTACTAATAGCTCTCTGAAGCTTAAAACTTGCAACTACTAAAACTTGCAACTATTTGAAACCAACCAGAGACTGATGAACAGGAGAAAACCAGGATTCCCATGAATTTCAGTGTAACATAGTGTTCAATCATGGAATAGTCTGGGTCGGAAGGAACTTTTACAGGACTTCTAGTCCAGTGATCAGGAACATATTCAGCTAGATCAGGCTGCTCAGAGGCCTTACCTTAAAAGCTTTAAAATTTTGATTCATTATGTTCATTACATATTACATTACTTTTCCCCCTAGCTTCTGGCCTCTGTAAAAGTATGGAAAGTAACTCCTTTTCCTGCATTTCATGGGAAAAAAAAAAAAAACAACCAAAAAAAAAAAAAAACCAAAAAAAAAAAAAAAAAAAAACAAACAAAAATCCCCACTGTAGCTGGAATGAGTCTTATTATGGGACGTTTTTAGTATATTTTTTATATGGGTTTCCATTTAACTTTGGCTATGTTTTACCATTTATTTTGGTTTAAATTCAGGAAAATTTCCATTGAATAATAATGCTTTGTTGGAAATATACTGGAGCAAAAGAAGTCTGATGATTGAACTTCAGAAAATTTCTCATTTTTTACAGATATATTCTTTTCTTACTTTCATGATATTTCTTTCCATAATAATGTATTCGCTTGTTGCAACATAATTGCTTTCTTTGCAGACACAACTATGTTATGTACTGTTGCTGCTATTTATATCTTATTTACTTTTAAAAATAAATGACTGTCTAATAATAATGGAGTTATTTTGTCTCTCTGAATCATGGTACCTCTTAGTTCACTAAGGAATTTTTTTTTGTGACAGATGTGAGATCACTTGCTTCTTTTTAACCAAAATAGACTATTAATAATTTGTCTGAAAGACCTTTACTTCTTCAACAATATTTTTAGACACTTAATGTTCAGCACTGTAGCTCACACAAGAACACCTTCCAACTCTCATCTACAAGTGCAAGAGGAAACACAAAAGAGAAGAAAATCATGGTCATAATTTTTTATCTAAATGTTACATATGAGAGGATAAAACATAATGGCTCCACTGTGTTGGGTCATCTCAGGACAACCTGTAAAGTATTGCATTCTCATTTTAATATTTTGGGCTGCTTACTCCAGTTTCCTAATGCCCATAATTACACCAGCTTTGAAAATTACCCTTTCACATCTATTGTAATCAACTTAGCCTTAAGAGGTACATACCATTCCTCACCATGCATTCTTAAGAAAATCAAAAGTTTATAGATTCAGCAATTTCACAGCACACAGATATAATAAAGAGCTATGATTTTTTGAGCTTGGTGTTTCAGATGGCAGTTCTGTATAACCATTAAAAGCCCTTATATCAGTGTTGTGAGTATTGCTCTTTTAAGTATCCCATATTGCATATAAACACCTTGAAGATTAATATTCCCAATCACATACAGAATGGGGCCATCACTTAAAGAGCTATGGCTGGAGGGTCACTAACATAATTAGATTTACAACTATGAAATTAAATCAGGTCCCAAATCACAACTAGATGCAAGCATTCATTGAAATTCCAAAATCCCACCCTGTACTTTAGAAACTCACAGCTACTTTATGAATTTTTGATTTGCTCCTTTCTATTTCAGGTTTTATTACTCTCTGACATTAGCCAAAATACTCTACAAACAGGAAGATTACTGCAATATATTTAGCTTATCTTTAATTGGTTCATTCTGGAAATGGGAGATTCTCCAACTAAACTTGTGTCATTGTAACATGATGCAGTTCATGTTTGCAACAGTGACATACAGGAGAGGAAACTACAAACTTCCTTGCACAGTTCAAACAAACCCCCCCCTGCAAACAACAGCAACCTCCAAACCCTTCTAGATATTGAGCCACTACTAGGTCTAAGTCTCTCTTTAAAAATAATGAAAATAAAAATCCTTCTGTGTGCCCCTGATCCTCATGGGAATCTTTATGCTTTATGTCTACATCTCTGTGGGATTCTCACTGTGAATAAAGGCTAAGTGGTAGCTACAAGCATGGGGGTAACTGAAGGACCTGTATGCCAAGGTGACCTGCAAGTTTCTGGGCAAGATCAGGAGGGAAGGCTTTGTCAGTTACCAAATGCAGAGCCCAAATATAATGGAGATCAGAGAGTTCCAGAAGCCTCTCTAGGCTTTTCTAGAAGTGCCTGCTTTTAAGCAGAAACAACAGAAATTATCTTTCCCTTGAAAACAAACATAAAAACCATTATTATTCTGAACCCATATACCAGCTGGCACAAGTGGCATTCCCTCATTTGAATATGCCTAGAACTGAGATCAGGCACTGCGAGCCAGCCATTTCTGCATCCTTCTGATTCATCCATCACCACATACAGACAGTTGAAACTATAATTAAAACAAGGTTTAATGTAAACCTGCTAGTCCTGTCAAAATTTGGGATCAGATAATTGGCAGATTACCAGTGTCAGGATTAGTCCTGCTTTTGTGATCTGGTGATACCTAACCACAAGGTCTGGAATATGATTTAGAGTCTATATGTAACAGAACAGTACTTACACCCTCCAAGATTTTGTCAAGGCATCAGCAGCTTCATATAAAAACCCTTCTGAAGACAGAACACCTTAATCCAAGTAGTTTTTCTTACTACATTACTATGGCTGGCTTGTGCCACTGCTTCTTCTTGCAAAATGATCTGACACTGCTGAAGAGAAGCTTTGCAATGAGTTTACAAATTATGGTTAATTGCTTGTGTTTTTCAGTCCAGTGTGGCAAGGATTCAAGTTTGCATGTATATAACACACACCACACACAGATGAGCAGGTATGTCATTGAGCAGAGTTCTGGAGCTCTTGGCATGGATCCTCATTGTTGGTATGCGTTGTTTTCATTATGCTATTACATATTTACTGTCTCTCAACTTTCTTACCTTTTTTTTGTTTTATAGAAGAGATATACCCCAATTTAAAATTTGGCATTTTTTAAACAAGTTAAAGCAGTTATCTGTAAGGACTGACTTGTTTTTGATTACGCGATTTTGTGTTTCTTTGAGGTTGGGTTTTTTTGGTTGCCTGGAAAAGAAGCACTTAAAAAATTTAATGAGTGAAAACAATTTTTCCTACTCTGAGCTCACTCTAGAAAGACCAGGTAGAATTTTATCACATTTTATAAAACATTCACTTTTCAGCAGAGCAAAGTCAGAGAAAAAAATTTCCCCTAAAATGATGGGACCTAATGACAGAGATTTCAATGAATACAACTCACCATCTGTAATATCTTTTAATTGACTAACTGCTTCATGAACTCAGAAGCCACAGAACACAGAGGGAGCATTGCACTTAGGAAGGGTCACTAATGATTTTACAGTCCTGCAAACCCCAGGTGAAGTTATGACTTTGGTAGACATGACTTTTGACACTTGTAAAAACAGTTCTCAAAAAGCAGTTTCGATAATTTGCCTCTGGGAAGAGTGATAAAGATGCTGATTAAATATAGATTTGGTCTCTTAAAGCAGACTACAGAGAACTTGACAAAGCTCCCTTTCTCTAAGAGCACACTTGTTCTGTTCACATGTTCCAGGTGGTCACAGCAGAAATGTGACCAATCAGAAATAGTTTTCTCTATAAAGTATTAGATTGGAATGGCAAGCTAATAATGAAAAGGAATAAAACTGCGACTTGCAAGTTATCAGCTTACATTTGATCAAATGTAATACCAATAATCAGAACCAGTAGATCAAACCAATTCATTAATTAGTTGTGTCTAGGAATTGTAGTTATTCTTTGGCAGAATAAAAACCTCTTCTCCAATTGTACATACACAATGTACTAACACCAAGAAAAGGAAGAAGGAAGTATAGTTCGATAGGAATATATACTTATAGATCAATGAAGGGAACCACAAGGAGATCCTTTTAAAAATAAAAAATCTAGGTATAGTACAGAGAAGAACAAAAATAATGAGAAAACTGAGGCTGAGGAGAACACTCACACCTTACAAGAAGGCTTATGACCTTTGAAAGTGATTCATTGTCTGCAATTGAATGGTGAAGATATTTGTACTTCCTGAATGGCATTATTTCCAGAACAGATTTCCTTGCTCCTACATAAAACAAAACCTGTTCCATCGGTTTTATGCATGCTTTACTTAATGTGCCATGAAATGTTACATTAATTTAATATTTACCAACCTAGCCCAACAATTGGCAACTCCTTTTTGCAGGATTTCCAGCAATCCTCTAAACTGGGGCTTGAAACATGGTAACTAAATTCTTATTCAAAATACATTAAAATTAAATGTATTGCTCAGGACATTCAGATTTTGAAAACAGTTGGCTGGCTAGGATAAACTGGTACATTCTGAAAACTTGTATGTCATAGCCATTTGCAAAAGCCAAAGATTTGGCCTTTAGAAAGGAAGAAACTTGTCCCATTTATTGTGGATTGAATTATGTTATTTTAGAAGTGATTTGGTGAGATTTTCAATTTTTTAAAATATAATTGTGTGTTCTACGAGAACAACATGGATTCTTCAGAGTAGGATTTTTAAAATTTAATTCCAAAGATTTACATAAATTCTCTGAGGGTGACTGTAATTTGAAGGAACAGCTCTTCCCAGCTGTACTTCAGGTTTTAACAAAACAATTTTTTTCTGGGTTGGGAAAAAACCCAGCTCCCAAACAATTTAGAGAATTAACACCACAGAACAAATAACATTTCTGAGTACCCTGATGAAGTCCTTGTCCTTATAACTTAAGAGTGAAATCTTAAGAGTTGTAACTTAGACCTGTTTGGTGAAAAGCAGGAGAGACTTGCATGCTGAGTGGGAAAACTGTTGAATCTGGAGAGCTTGAGAATCATACCCCATTGTAGCACTTATGCAGATGTAATACACCTCATGGTATTAAAATATGTGCATCAAACAGTGCTGTAGAAAAAAACAGGGTCGGGAAGAGCTAAACTCTATCAAGACCTCACTTCCAAATATGACCCTCTGATAATCATAGCTCATGATTAATACAGACTATGATTCAGCAAACCCTGAAATATGTTCTTAATTATTTGAGCACTCCTTTAAAGTGGACATTCCTTTAGTTAAAGTCAAGATTATACTTTGTTGTATCACTGCTGTTAGCAAGATTTCTTATTTTGCTTGTCAGCTTGTGGGAGAATGGGGAAAAAAAGAGAAATTCCCCCATTTACTCTTCCTTCAGAAGAAAACTCTATTCTTCTCCCATATTCTTTTAGCATTTGCATTCTTCTCCACACCCACAATATTAGAAACCACTCACCTGAACAGTCAGCCTGCATTTCTCAGCTTTCCTTAGAGTTAATGGAGAGAACAGCTCCTTCATGGGGCAATTTGCAGCAGAAGCTATATCCATGTGGGATGCCTTCTAGAACAAGGCTTTCTGCTCTCTTGCTTATCCAGGTGTATGGGATCACCAGCTAATAAAAATGGCTACACTTGAGTAGTTTAATTGTGCTCTTGTTACAGCTGGAAAACTCAAGGAAAATTTAAACTACTAAAAAAATAAAATAAAAAGGCAACACTCAGCAATAAGGGAATTTAACCCTTGTCTTTTTCTCAAGTTACATAATCTTAGGTAGTTTTATGTAGTGCAAATCTTATGTGAACATAATGAAACCTTTCCACTGAGTGAGTTCGTGTAGCCACTTTTATTTTTAAATCCGGTGAGTTTTTCCAGATTAAATTTGCTTTTTATGTGTATTTTTTTTTTTTTTTTTATTTTGTGTGTGTGTGCGCCGGTACTGCCAGGTTGATTAATATGGTCTCTTGTACATTTGTGTAATATCTGCAGAGATGCACAAAACATTCTTGAAGTTTGCAGTGCCTGACACTGTGGATATGTCATATTCCCAAAAAGGGGGACACAGTGATTCTTGGATAAGTTACACTTTGGCTATTTGCAGTAATTTTCTGCCTTTGTGACACTAAAGGAGAGTTTGAAGGCTGCCTTTTCCCCCTGCTGAGATGTTCAGCCAGGATGTGTTGCTGCATTTAGCAGTCCTCTCGACCCTTCTGCTTGCCCTCACACTGACACCAACTTTTGCTTTCTCCCCCATTTTACTTCATCATTGTAAGATATAGTGTAAGATGCCAGTCTTCCCCAACCCTCAGTGACAAACACAGTTATGAATCCTTTGCCTTCATTTCTGCCCATGACATGAAAAGGTGACCATGACCTGCCTAGATCCCAGTGGTGCTAAATTAGATGGACAACTCACACCTTACTCTGACAGGATAGAAGTGCATGCTTCTGTCTGCTTTAATTGGCAGAAGGACTGTACGAAACATTTAGGAACTATTTAAAAATCAAGGAGTTTCCCTTGCTGGCTTGTGCTTCTAACCACAAAAAATTTAAACTTTGCTTCTTAATTGGTTGTACACTTCATTTATTTTTGCTTATGCCATAGTATGGCAATCAGGACTTCAGCATTCCCAGCTGTTACCTACAGTATCTTCTCCTTGGGTTCCAATTTATCCCCACAGTAATTTTTCTGTCCTGAGTGCAACTGGCTTTACTGCAGAAGTGAACTTCCATAGACTTCCACCTAGCAAAAATCTTGAAAAGAGGATCAAAACAGGGAGCTGTACACTTTAAGGTTAATATAATCACAGATAGACACACGCCACCTCTTTCCCTTCCCTACTCTAATTCCTTCAAGTGACTTGAGGACTTAAAGCATAAGAAAATATACTGAGAAAAGCTAAACGGTATTAGGGGTGTGTCACTGATATATGCTCCTCAAGAATCTCACACTTAATTTATTTCCCTTTATCAGCTAAACCTGTCTTTTTATTGTTTCCATAGTCCTAGAGATCCCAGAGCTCCCAGAGTCTCTGAGCCTCCTTGCTCAGTCTAATAACATGTACAGGACTGGCTGAATAAATCCCCAAATCAATAAAATCACTATTTTAGAGAAGAATAAAGAAAGAAATTGTTCTGGGAAGGCAAGAAATCTTACAGGTGGTTGATTTGACTCTTTTTCAGCTGAGCTGAACCTGTTTACTGAACTGAATAATTTTCAAAGTATGTCAGACCATATCTCCTATGTCAAACACATGTATCTATGAATAATTTAGTCTGCAGGCTGACGTACAGCCTCCAGTAGTCAAAGTTGTAGAATTTTTAAGTGGCAAATGCCTTGGCTCTCCAAAACCAAACTTACCTTAAGTATTTGTCTCAGTTTTCTATTTTTCTGCTGATAATATGTAAAGGGTGTTTTTAGCCACTAATAAATACTAAACTATCGGACTGGTTTGGCAAATATCATCAATGCCAAAACAAACCTCAACATAATTCGTTCATAAGTCAGCAAATACGATCCGCCCGGACCTCCTCACCCTCTGTGTGCTAACCATGGCCCAAGTGGTGTGAATGACACAATGCTCACAGCATATCCTTGTAGCTTGATTTATTTTCTCCTGCAAAAGTAAAAACAACGAGGGAAAAGGCCCCACATGTTGAGTTGGGTTGTATGACCATTCATTGGCTCCACTTGACCATGTAAAGATTACGGGAGAGATTATTTTTTCCAAAATGCACCCTTGTGGGACAGAAGTATAAGAGTATCCTCAATTAGAGAAATTATTGCCAGCAAGTGGAAACAATAAACTTCCCATCTACTCAGCACTGGTGAGGCCACACCTGGAGCACTCTTTCCAATTCTGGGCTCTTCAGTACAAGACAGACATGGACATACTAGAGAAAGTCCAAAGTACAGCCATGTAGATGATGAAGAGACTCACATATGAGGAAAAGCTGAGAGCTCTGGGATTGTTTACACCAAAGAAGAGAAGAACTGGAAAGTTATTTCCAGAGGACATAAACACCTGAAGGAAAGATGCAAAGAGGAGCCAGGGTTTTTTCATCAGTGACAGTACTAGGGATAGTGGACATGAACTGAAATACAGGCGGTTCCCTCAGGAAATACTTTTTCACTGTGGGGGTGCCTGAGCACTGCCACAGTCAGCAATGAGCTTGTGAAGTCTTCATTGCTAAAGACAGCCAAAAGCCATCTCAACATAATCCTGGGTAGCTGGCTCTAAGTGACACTGCTTGAGCAGGAGGGGGCTGGACCATGTGAACAGTTCAGAAGTCCATTCCAGTCAACCATTCTGTGTTTCTGCGAAGTTAAGAGAGTAGAGAATTGTATTTGAAGCAGAGTATCAGTGTACTGCTCTCAGACATTCTAACAGAAGCAGCCCTGGGCAGTTTTAAACTGGGAACCTACTGCAGGTTCCTGTGTGCTTTGGGTTCCTGCCAGCTTAGAAGGATGGAAAGCTCTTAGTAGCTTCTGAAAACATGACTAATCCCAGAGGGCACAGATCTGAGTGCCACATTTGATCTTTGTTTCTGGAAAAGCTTGCTGTACTTGTATTTTGTAAAGGAGAAGGAAGAGATATTTTTATGTGAAGCTGTTTTAGAAAGAAAACACAGTTTGCCTTGGAAAACGTTCTTGGGTTTGAATTATCAAAATAGTTGTAGAGTATTCCTTTCCCTTTCGTTGGTGCAGAGAGAAGATTAAAAAATTAAGTAAAAAGATATTTTAAGATATTTTAAAGAGTCTTTGATCTTCTGTTACAAATAAACTTTCCAAATTCAGTGGTTTTTTTCTTCCTCCAGAGAATGGTAAATTTGCAAACTCAGCAACTCAGCATTACCACTAATATCACTTATGAAACTTTAACTTAGTTGCCAAAGTTAAAATCATCCTAAATTCAAGATGCCTTTAATCCAGTGACCTATAAACTAAGATTTAATGTTCATTTGATCTCCCTTTGTATGGGCATGGGTCAGGTCATGTTGTTTATTTTTTTATAGTGGCTGGACATGAAAGCAGAGAGAGCTACTTTCAGTTCCTCATATTCCCATGAGTCGTTTATTTCCATGATGCACGCACATCCCTTTGCCTGAGAGTCCCAAGCTGGTTTATTCTCAGTGTGACAGAATGGTGGGGGTGTTTAGCTGGAATCCTCATTGTGCATTGAACATTCACATTTTGAAAGACTTTTAATCTCTATTTAGGCAGTTTACCCAAGGGACAACTCCTTTCCTCCTGAGTTTGCTCCCTCATCAAAGAACTACAAGGTTGTCTGAGTTGCTTAAGTTAATACTTGAACGTGTACTTTAAAAATGGTAGAACACAATATTTTCCTTTAGTCCCAAGGTCAGAAATAGTTGATCTTTGTTTTTCCCTCCCACTAGAAATTCATTCAAAATCAGACACCCACACTATAATCTTATAGTTTAAAGGAAAAAAAGTGACACAACCATAAATGCTTCAAGGCACAGTTCTATTCTGGAAACAATTGGGCAACCATCTCTTGAGATTCCTGGTAGCCTTATGTAGCCTTATTTGTTGCACATATATATATATATACCTACATACATTCATATTCATGTCAATAGCTTGTTATGTAAACACATGCTTATCTCTAAAACCTGGGAACATTTTAAAAATGAAATCATAACCACAGCAGTACATATTTTAAGCTTCGTGCTCTTCCATCAGTCAAAAACCAGCAAAAAAATACTCCTGCTAAATTACTTGCATGTTTTTCTATCTAGTTTCTCCTAGCTATCATAGTCATAATTTAATTTTTGATGTTTTTTCACGTTGACCAAAATACTGCTGCAAAACAGCATTTCAGGGCCCTCCAGCTTTACTACTGCATGAACAGACTCAGTGATTCACCTGGGCTGCTCAGGAGTGTGAGGCTGCAGAAGGGCTGTATGCAAAACTGGATGTGCAGCTTATCTCCCTTCTCTCTATAGCTTCATGCTCCACTGCCAGGAGGTGGAATGACTGCTGGATAGATTCTCTCATATGCGATGCCAGCATCCTCTAGTTCTTCTATAGAACTCCAAATCAAATGTCAGTAAATAATTAATACAAATAAAATAGCAATTGTGTTTTGGTCACAGCATGGGTTTATGTGCCAAAGAGAGGCAAGAAGTCTGTAGGAAGAGAAGAATGCATCAGTGCTTCACAATTGGTTTGACAGATATCAGCAGAGTTTTATTCCTTTGTTTTTGGCATGGTGGGGGGCCAGGGAGTGGCAGGGGAGGCAGAGGCCCTCTGTGGAAAGGCGGCTGTGTCTGAGGAGGTGGTGGTGTTGTGTAACCACATTGACAGAGTGCGTCACAACGTGTGACATGTGGTAGCAGAAGATCCTTAAATAGCTCTCACCATCTTTTCTCCTCCGGAGGTTTTGAGGAAAATTTGGTTTCCTGAGTAATGCTTTATCCTTCCTAAGATCACCTGATAATATGGCTCAAGCTCCTCTAGAGAACATCTCCCTGAGGTGTCAGGGAGTTTTAGAGTAGAATCGGTGAGAGTCTTGGTCTTTTAAGACCAGATGTTAGAATTGTACACCCCAGAGACTATGGGATGAATATATGTTCATTAATCCTGATGTTGAAATTGAGAAATGTCCCTTCATGACCTCATCTGTAACAGAAGCTGGGGCTGAATTAATTCCTGCTTGCACTGAAGACATTATTAGAAGTGTCTGACAATGACTCAACTTTTTCCAATGACAGAGGATCCATTGCAAAATACAAAACTTTGTTTAACTGTTAATTATCTTTTGTACTAAAATTTCCACTTTGTTTCTGAAGGTTCGTGAACTTCTCTGGATTCATCACCCACTCAGGACTTTGTTATTCATTTGTCTGCTAGACTTCAGAGACCTTGTTACCACATTTCTGTTCTTTATTCTTGTACTTACAGACTGTAACCTGTTTATCTCTGTAAGCTAAATACATTGAGTTCTTTCACTCTTTGTCCCAGGAGCTGCTTCTGCATGTTGCTCATTGCTCTGATCTCTCCAATTTATCTGTGTAGCGTTTGATCTGGTAACACCAAATTTGGACTAAGCATTCTAGCAGTGCCTGTGCTAATGAGGAATATGGTGAATGCATAATGTCAACTGTGCTGCTTAATATTCCCCTTTTACTCCCCCCAGAACTTAGGTGACCATATCAGAATGCTGAGCCCACATGTCCAGTTCATCAGTGAGTCATCTTCAGAGTCACTGCATCGTTCTTGTAATTGTGGCTTTTATTTTTCATTTCTGGTTGAATAAATTTTGTGAGACAGTACTAAAATGCAGGCTGATACCCATACCCAGGAGTGCTGTGTCCTGCTGACACATGCTGACTGTGCTTTACTGTACCTCAGACTGTGACATGAGCTCAGTTTTTGTAAATCACCTTGAGTTTTCTTTTGCAAATTAGCAAACAACCCCCTGAGATTCTGGTGGTATTCCCCAAGACCCTGGGACTCAGCCTAAAGTCACTTTTCTACCCTCTGAGTCTCCCTCCTCCTCTGCCAGAAGAAAAAATCCTATTTCTCCATGCACCGCTCCTCCACATCTCAGCCTGGGCCAAATTAACTTAATAGATCAGCATTTATTACTGATCATCAGCAGTAATAATTTTTAACCTCAAAGTGTGATTTTGTAGCTGGCTGGCCAAGCCTTCTGAGACATAGCCCAGTGAAAGTTGTTTTGCTGGTGACACCCTCTTAGACTTCATCTTTCACAAGCACAGGTCTCCTCAAAGTGGAATTTATTAAGCTGAGACTTAGCCTTTCTCAGGTATTTCAACATCCGGTGTCAAACCATGGAATACAACTTGGATTTGTCACCCATTTTCAGCACTCATCTGTCACCAGGCCAAGGACGGGACATCAGCTGGGGCTGTCAGTAGTCTCTGGGGTGGGGACTAGGGTACACCGACGGTGTTTGGGATTTAGGGTGAAAGTAGGAAGGAAGGAACCACCCAGGAGGAGTGTACTGGTTTGCAAGATACGCAGGCAACAGAGTTATGTGGGATGCTGAGGCTGTGGATGGCAGCTAGGAATGTAAAGGCAACTGCTGGATGGGTGACAACCAAAATGAACAAAAGTCTTTTAAGGGGCAGAAAATCAGGAACCAGTGAGCTGAGAGCAGAGACTGAGGCAGCTGCAGAGTGCAGATGAGCCTAGGTTCTCTTCCCTCCCTCCTCTTCTCTTATTTCCCTCCTCTTCTAATCTGGCATAAGCATCTTTTTCTCCAGGCACTCCTTGTACACAGCATCAAAGCTGTGCATCCAGAAGGAAAAAGGACTGCTGGAAGCAGTCTGTGGCTAAGCTGGCCTGGGCAAATAGATGTATTCTCCTATGTATGGTCTGGCCATTCAGATAATTAGGGATGGTATCTATCTTTTCTTGACTCCTTCTTTCTCTGAGATTGTCTCCAACACTGTCTTGTATAGTAAATGAGACATATAAAATGTAATAAAGGAATAAAGAAGGCAGTGTCCCCCAGTTTGCTTCCAGCCATTCCCACCATTGCCCCCCAGCTTAATTTGCCATGCAGCAGCAGTCGTTTGTAAAACTTCTCTGAATATACTACTCAGTAAACAAGCATTAATTAAAAGAATAAGAGGATGGAGATCAACGTTGATTTACAGACAGAAGACAGAGAGCTAATCCTCAACAGATAAATAGCTCTGAAATTATATCTAGAAAGTGGATGGAAAGAGAAGAAAAAATATCTGTCAAGTTCTTGTAGTGAAAAAGTAAGACCCAGATTCTGCTTGGCCCCAGGATTTGCATGTCTGATAGAAAAGGGCAGGACTAGACAGCTTTTAGGATACCAATGCCAGTGAGGAGTAGGATGGGGGAATACCAGAAGCAGCTGGTTTCTTTTCTGAGCAAAGTTTTTTATTTCAGGTCTAAGAAATACTTTCACCCCCCTTAGGCTGTCATACAAAATGCTCCCAGATTTCTGAGATGTGTTCCACTGCAAGAGCTTCTTCCCACCCTTGTCCCTGTATATTCCCCCTTTCAGTCACTGAGAGAACTATTATTTCCAAGATTATCTTCTTATCACAAAAACATAATCTAATTCCTTCCAATTTCCCCACCCATTTCTTTCTCTTGTCTAATCCCTCATAGAAAATTTCAGCATATAACATATTTCCACTGTGGTATATGAATGTCATACAGAGGGCAGTGCTGCCTCTTCACAGGCTCTCCTGCTTCCAAATGTTACACCGCTCCTGTGATTTTTTTTTAGCAGGATTTTTTACTTTTTAAGCCAAAGAGGAATCCAGTGCAGGAATGAATTTACACTGGCCTTGTGCCACCTAATCTTGAGAACTGAGACACTGAGTTTAACATTTCCGAGACAAACTGTAATGTGTTACAGGCTCTATGTATCTTAACCTCTAAGGAGGGAGAAAAGGTGTTTGAACAGGGATGATTTAACAGAAGCAGTATTTAAAAAAAAATAAACCCAGGCCATCTGAAGGAAAAGGACCCCCTCTTAGAAAGCAGTAGCAAGGATTTGCTTTATGAATTTCAGGAAAGAGTTTTTCGAATGACAACTCTGTCAAATTCTGCTTCTCTGTTTCAAAGCCCATGGATTTGCAGCATGATTTGATGCTTGGTGCATGAACATCTGTGAAATAATGTCTGAGAAAGCACAGAAGTAAGTCCCTGTAATTCTCTTAATGTTATATAGTGCAGTTTCTTCAAGGGAAATAAGAATTTAGACTCTAAGGGATCCCCCACTTAAAGTACACGTCCCTCGAGGTCCCATTAAAGAGCCATTACAGTGAGCTTGAGGCTGTGCTGTTCTGTCCCCCAGCTCCTGTGTGTTTTGTGGCTCCTCAGCAGGTTCCCTCATTACTTTGGAGGGAAACACAGTCACTAGATTGAAGATCAAAAAGCGTTGGAAGTGAGATGTGAAGTACCAGCCCAGTCAGAACTGAACAAGTGCCATTTGATTTTCTTTGCAGAGGAAGCAGTCTAGCGATGCACATACAGCTGTGCCTACTGTTTGGCACATCCTGCGAGGTGTTTGATCACTTCTGTTGTCTACTTAACCATCAACTATTGAATTTGTTTTCCCTGATGCTATAGGGCAGGGGGAGGGGGAGGTCAGTGTCACCCCAAGCTGCCAGAGATCGACAGAGATGTTTCCCCATCTGCTGCCTGTAACTGGTTTCCTCTAAAGCCAGAGTCACTACCCTCCTTCTCCTTCCTTGTATTTCCAGCTGCTTTCCCATTATGCTCCCATGTGCTGCTCTTTTTGGTGCTGTAAAATAGATGTAATGGCCTGCAATTGGACAAGCAGCAGAGACACAGCCCGCCCCAGAGTTTCAGACATAGCAGAACACAGTGAGCTCTGAACTAGTCTTCAAGGGCTGTGCAGTGGTGGTACCCAATCCCTGCCTCCAAGCTTTTGGTCCAAGTGATACCACTGTTAGGGCTGCACAGGAGACCTTACCTGCATTAGACATGACCCTGCCACGGAGCTGCAGTGACAAGACTAGATGAGCTCCAGCTGTGTCTTCCAGCCTCTGCTGTTCGATGATTCCGTTTTCCAAAAGAGAAGCAAGCCAGTTTGGTAGTGTTTTCTCAATATTCTTGAACAGAGACCCAGCTTTGATAAGAGATTCTAGTAATCATTTTTATAGAACCAATTAAATAAAAACTAACTGCAGAATTCAACAGCCCAGGAGTTTTAACAGGCTTCCTTATTTAATAATATAAGCATTTAATTTTTCTGCTTGGCAGCTTTGTACAAACAGGTGGAGAGGAAAGATCTGGGCTGACTTAACTTGTGTTTTTTGACACAGCCAAATGTCAACACTGAGAAGTGTGTCATGCAAATCAAAGCCTCAGATCTGAATGGCTCCAGTCTTAGGGAAGTTTGCACAGAGATACAGATTTTACAGATGGCTTCTATCTTTTCAGTCATCTGGCAAAGGCCTTGGGGCTGAACTGTGGAGTAGTCTGGAGCTGCATGATGCAGACGGTATTAATCTGAGAATTTATGGATGAGAAAAGAAAATGGTGTTGCTCTGCAATACAAAAATAGCCTTTCATTACACTGAAGGCTGATGTTGTCCTAGTAGCCAATCGCTCCCACAATAAAGTACACATTATGATGTCAGCCAAAGCAGAAGAAAGCAACTCAGGTGTACCCAGGACAACACACAATGAAAAAAAGAGAAGTTGTCATTCCAAATTCTAGCCAGTAAACGTTCATTGAACACTACTGGTTGATTTTGAGGAATTTGGATAAAGTCATGAGGAGTCCAAATGAAAAGCAATTATAGTAATAATAAAGTAATTCTCTCTGAATAGTCTCATGAGCATCACTGAAAGCAAAAGTAAGAATATCAATGACATCAGAGGTAACTCAGAAGGTGAAACAAAACTGTAGTAGCCAAAATCTACTATGGTTTTCTGTGAAGTGTTCCCATTCATCTGGATGAACACTTTTTCACAGCAGTCAACAAATAAACCTTCATGGAGTTCCTTGTATCATGAGACAAGGAGATTAACAGCAGGCTTTGCATATGTCAAAGGAAAAAAAAAGGTTTCTCTGTGTTACTGAACTACACTTCTGCACTAATATTCATTCAAACACAAAGTTAGTTTAATTCCAGTTCATAGGTTTTCAAATGGAGAGAGGTAAGCACAAGCACATGCTAGGACACGTATGCCAGAAACTAATAAAAAGATGCAGTTAGACACCTAGGTTGATAATAGCTTTGTATAAATTCTCTCAGGCAAGGTGGTGTACTGGCTTTACAGTCAGTAAATAACTTCATCTCTGCTTCTGACACTAAACACAGATTTCCTTACAAGGAGATTAAATACTGAGATACAGGAAATAACCAACCAGACTAGATCTGTAAATAGGGCATGCAATAATGTTCAGTTCCCCGATCCCATTAGGCCTTTTGGTGCCCACAGATAAACTGTTTCAATAAAATCTTTGTATCTATAAAGATACCTCTATCCTACCGATTGGGTTTGTTTTCAATGGAGCTAATTGGAATTAATATGTAGACCTTAGCCTTCCAATACATCACTTTCTGCACCAATAAAGAGCAGCAGCATTACATGTCCTCACAGCAACACTAGAGAGCTTTAATCGCATTAACACTTACGAGGGTCTGAGGCAGAGGTGATGGACACTGCTCAGATATCACACACTGAAAATATAACAGTGTATATTGAACTCACTACCTACCCACACCATGAGGGAACTTTTCTTAGCAGCACTGAGGTGGTGTCAAATCAATCATTGCTGAAGTCCGCACAGAAAAATTAATATCTCCTGATATTTCCTTCTAGTGTCCACAAAGATTGGCACAGGAATTGTTCAATTGTTCTTTAAATTTTGCATGTGAGTTTCTGTGTTCTGTGAGTTGCTGTGATTTCATCACATCACTGAAGAGAAGGTATCTTGGCAAAACCTGGGCCCTGATGTATATTGTCATTATTCTTGATGTTTTGGCAGTAGCAGGGGAAAAGGTGCAATCTTCCCCTGTTTCTCCAGCTTTGAAAGTCAATGTGGCTCAAAGAAAGAATTCTCTTTCCTGTCTGCTAGTCAGAAGTGGGTCACCACCAGCTTAGAGTTGGCCAATCTTTTTATTTGCAATTTTTTTCAGGAGCTTAGAAGGACATATAGTGGTCAGCTTGACTCTATCCATTCCTGCTGGGCAATGCCCATTTAATTATTCCATTGCCTTGCCTCCAGACCATCCTGTTTCTATGCTGAGCAAGCCAGAAAGTGAACACTCCCTTGGCATCTTGGCAGAGTCTCTGGCGTTTCATCATTTAGGATCCTGTGTCATTGATGTATTTGTGCATATAGATTTTGAGAAAATTGGGCCCAAGATATGTTTGTAACCCAAATAAAACTTTTAGAAGAGCATACATTAGCTTTTAGTCATTCTGACTACACTGTGTACAAACAACGCCAAAGGGAAAAAAATCTAGTGGTCATAAATTGTGAGGTGTGACAAGCCCTTGTATGCGTCAACAACTAAAACAATTATTTCTGTAATCAGCAAACACAGAAAGTTAAAGAAACAGGGAGATTATCCTTCTACGCAGTTCCTAACGGGAATTTAATTTTAGACAGCATATCTGATCTCTCTTTTTTCAATCTATCTCATTCACTCATTTGATTATTTCTTGGAAATTGGATTTATGAAAAGAAAATCTTCATTGTAGTTAGAAGTGGAAGAGTGCTTTAAAAATGAGGGCAATGGTATAGAAAACATAAGAAATCTTTGTTCCTAACCTATGTACATCTGTGTGTCTTCCCTCATTTCTTATTGCTACATTTTATTTACAAGTAAACCACCAGGCAGACCGATTCTTGCTGTAAGGAATAGATCCATTTTCTTTGTAACTAACCTACTTCCTCGTTCTGTAATTTAAATGGATCAGTATAAGTATGTTAGTGGCCTTACCTGAGGAGGCATTTCTAGAGAAGAGAGCTGAGTGTGATGTACAGTTTAAGTTCAGAGCTTCCTGTTTCCAAGCATGCACAGATTTCTATTTTTATAAAGCAAAGGAACAACTAATAAGCTTTAGACATAAAACATTTGGTATCACCCTGCAGCTGCTGTTTGCCAGAAATGCTGACAAACCTGTTTGTAAGTCTGCAAGAACCACATGACACAGTATGATTCACGTTCATGTTGACCTTTGTCTTGTTTGTGATTGAAAACAATTAAAATTACCAGAGTCAACAGAGTGAAAACTATGTGGAGTAATTGAGTTTGGTTATCTGTGCCTCTAACTCTGTTTCTGTGTTTCATCATTCTGGCTTTGCTGTGCACAGAAGCTACTGAACCATTCATGCGCACTCATGTGAATATCTAGACTCAGCGTGTTTGACAGCTCAGGGAAGTCATAAGGCAATGTTGTCAAACAAGTGCAGAGAAGATGCAAGAGACATTAACTAAACTGTCAATAAGCTACAACATTAACATTAAATTATCAAATCAAATTTGTCAAGGATAAACATGCATTTTTCTTAATGGAACAGCATTTAGATATTTGATTATTAAGTTCTCTCCAAGACAGCAGAGTAGAACAACAAATTGAATTAATGTTTCTCTTAATAACAGATTGTCTTTAAATATTTAGTCTCTTTAAATATTTAGTCAGGAACTATTTGATTAGGACACTTTATTTTTAAGGAACACCTTGATTACACAATGATTTCTTCCTTGCTCACATGGTGTCCTTCAGTCAGGTGTTCGACACCTCCTAGTGCTGGTGGAAGGTGATGACTGCTCCTCAGCGATTCAAAGGGTGACATTTTTGCCACTGGGTAATGAGAATGTCTAGATGTACATCAGTGCACATGAATTAGAACAAGTTGGTGATATTCAGTGGCCCCAGTCATCCTTGGTGCATTCTTTCCCTCTGTGTTTGCAAGATACACTAAGAAGATGCAGGGACCTATTCCTAGTAGGGTTCAGGAATGACTCTGAATTAACATATTAATAAGAAAATTAATGTATTAATAAGAAAAGCATATATCTTAAATAAGGGAATTTATCTTCTTTCTATCAACATTGATCTTAGAGTTTGGATAATCTCTGTTTGGGTGGTGTTTCTTTAAATGAGAGCTCTTAGATTTTTTTTTTTTAAATTGTTAGCAAAAATGCAAGAAACAGCATGTCTGAAGTCTTGTATTTCCTGAGCAAGGCCACAGCATTTTGCTGAGGTGAGTTCAGTGCCAGAACTTGGTATGGTAAGTAAGCAGAGAGGGAGCCTAGAGCCTTTAGATACCAGACCTTTGAATGCCACCATACACTGCCAGGAATCTCAAAAGCAAAATATGTTGCTATGACAAGTACCTGAAAAACAACACTGGCCACATTAATTTATTGCAGTATGAATAAGTTTTATTACCGCTTCTCCACAGA
Organism: Passer domesticus; assembly: GCF_036417665.1. Classification (NCBI taxonomy): domain Eukaryota; kingdom Metazoa; phylum Chordata; class Aves; order Passeriformes; family Passeridae; genus Passer; species Passer domesticus. The sequence continues at coordinate 66,373,077 of NC_087476.1, read as the reverse complement.
GGATTATCAGATTTTATGATGCAGTCAAAGATAAGGTCTTTAGCTCAGGAAGTCCCTTTGCTGGTCTTATCCAGTGGTGTAACATTTCCAATGACATCATATGTGGCTAGGTTACACACATGTGCTAGTCAAACAAAAGAAGAAACTTAATGTTTGGAAAATCAAAACAAAAACAAAGAGAGAAAGATTATTGGGATGAAAAAGTTCAAGAGCTCTCAGCATTTCTGAAGGTATTGTTAAGAAAAGTGGCCTTTAGATTTCTTTATTTTTTAATTATTTGTTTTCATTCAAATAAAATCTTTATTCTATAGGAAGATGTTTCTTCATGCTTGAATGTTTTTCAAAGGGATGTAAGTTTATACTTAATATTTTATATATCCATAACATCTGTTAACTGATACTGCAGTGAGGGGATTAGGACACATACTCTAGATATTATGGATAACATATTCTTCTTGTGGAAGTGTCTTTAAATAAAGCTTTTTAGCTTTGAGTTAGAATATCTTTTCACAGCAAACACGTGTCTTTTATTTGTCATTTTTCATGACCTTTTCTTTCAAGAATGTCTGCACATATGCTGACATTTTGTATTTGTCATTCCTTAGACTTAGTAATCGCTGTATTTGCCTTCTAGTGCCACAGAGTTCATTCGTAGAGCCATTTCTTTTTATTGCTATACACTCTTAGGCTTTTCCATCGTGCTCCTCCCTGTAGCATTCCATTCACTTACAGAAAAGAAAGGTAAAATCTTCATATTTTTTGCAAGAATGGCTAAGGCATCATTGCCTTGGGTACTTTTCACCTTTGCTGCAGAAACTAGCAACAACTATTCATGTAATTAATACATTTCATTTTAACTTACTGGGCTTTTCTAGCTTAATACTACTGGGTTTTTGCCATTACACCTGCTTCTTTGATGGTAATTAATGTCCTTCTTATTTCCTAATCTTTGTTCCCAAGTCAGTGAGTATTTCTGTTCTTTGTTTTTTCCTAGTGAGAAGAAATGGGAGAAAATAAAGAAATGTATAAAAAAGATGTTTCTGGGGTTTTTTTAGTTTAGTTTTTTTTACTTATCCCTCCCTCTAAAATATCCAGAATTATAATAATTGTTTTTATTTGAGAAAATTAGTATTTTTGAACATTTGTGCTTCAGCATATAAAGCAGTGATCAACGGATAGGATTACAAAAACTTTCTATAATTTTTTACATAATTTTCTTCTACATAATTTTTCTAATCTTAGCCTGAAGCAGTCAGCAGTTTTTACAAAGCAAGACAAACTGAAGTCTGATATGAAAGGTTTCGTTGAGCACATAAAATAGAGAAGTACAATGAGAAATCCCAGTACAAAAATCAGTCATGGTCCTTCCTTGAGGCTTTAACATGAAAATTACCTAGAACATATTTCTTCCTAATTCAGGCTTCTAGAATCCTGTTTATATGTCTGTTTCATGGATAGTGACTTCCTCATAGGGAATTAAAGTTACTATTCAGAATATGATACCATTTAGATTCCTAATTCATGGACAAAGACTCATTGTGCTTAGCACCGTAGGGACCACAAGACATCCTCTCCCTCTGTAAAAGCTTAGGCTAAGTGAAAAGGCTAATAAAGACTCAAGAAATAGTATTTATTGATCAAAGTGTGCTCTAAACATACTGTTGTCCAAAGTCCATAGCCATCAGGACAAGGGAAAATTATAGGGAAGATAGGGGAAAAATAATGAGGTAGCCTTGTGACTAATTGTGGACCTCTCTTTCAGAGTATGAAGCATGCCAGAAACACAAAGTCTCCGTGTTTGAAGGTTAACAAGAGAAGTGTAGGCTGGCATTTTCATAAGAAATGAGAATAAGTGCATATGACCAGGATGGGTATCAGCACTCTTACAGAAGGAAATCAAGCAGCGTGGTTTGATTAGATAGGGAATGGAAGGCAGGGATGGCAAGCACAGGGAAATCTCAGTGGTCAGTGTGGGTTGGATGGGAGCAAGGCTGAGAGTGCATTTCACAAAGAAATAGAGAAGGAAGTTGCAGTAGCTGACTGCATATATGAAATAAGGACCCTGCTTTAAGGAGGAGGAGAAATGCATTTACTTAGAAATGCAATGCAATTTTAATTTTTTTTTTAGCTAAATATGTGTGAAAATTTTGAGAACAGGCAAAGATGTAGGTAACATGCTCTTCAAAGGTCTAGAATACAGGAAAAGGATTTTAGCCATACTAAAAATTTAATAAGAAGTGGTAGTTTTATATAATGATCTGTTACATTACCATGTATCTATGTTGCTTGCTAGAGCTTATTTTCTATAATGCAAGTTATGTCAGTGTAATGCAAGCTGAAGGCAAAGAATGGATAATCCATTCTTCAAGGAGCACAATTCCCAGGAAGTAGTGGTCCAGGGATTATTAGCTATGCACAGATTTAACTGCTTTGATGCCTTATAGCTGACATTAAACAGATCTTCACACCAGTGCTGCCTCATTAATTATTTTACCATCAAGTATTTTTTCATTGTTAGAGTTTTATATTAAATAGCTGCCCTCCTATGAATAAATATTAATCTGTACCTCTGCCCAAACTAGGAATATGTCATATCAGCATGCATCTTAACTGCATGCTGTTAATTCTATTAATATATATGAAAATATAATTATATCTATTACATATTTTAAAATATATATTAATATTATTAACAGTATCCAGGCTAAAGTACATAATCACTCAATTGTTAGGGATTAAAACTATCTATTGTACCTCTATACTATCATATTTATTGCAGTTCCTGCATTAGGTCATTAAAGTTATCAAGTTATATTCAATTTTGAGCCCAGATTTATAACAAAAGTGTATCTTGAATTTTTCAGTTTGTGCAAATGCATGGGTCAATGGATTTCAAATTCTGGTGACTGTGCAGATAGAGGAAAAAGATCAGGAAAGGTTTTGATTTAAAAAAAACCAGATGTCTCTTGGAAATAGTGTCATTTTCATTCTGGTGAAATTAGAAAACTCTGATGAGATGAAAGATTTTGTGATTCTCCAGGTTTACTTATTTTTTTAAAAGAAAAACAAAGTGAGGTTCAGTTATATAATCAATTTTAAAAAGGGGGGAAGGTTTTTGTAAATCTTGGAAGGTCCATCTCTTTAGAGATTAAATAACAAATCAAAATACTTAATATACAGTGTTTTGCATAAAATATTTTTTTAAAGGCAATATGTAGTATTTCCTCTTAAGCATTAATTGAAGACATTAAAAAACCCAAAAAGCAAACATAAAAACCAAACCAAGCCAAAACACCAGATAAAAACAATCAGGAGTCTGGGCAGGGAGACTTCCTGGGCAGCATTTACCAGCATGACATGATTTTTGTACACAGAAAGGTGTGAAACACAATAAAAAGTACAAGTTTTCAGAAGCAATGATTTACTAAGGATATCAGCATCTCAATCTAATTTTTCACCAGACAGATTTTGTTTTTTCAAATATTTCATAAGTGAAGCAACAGAAAACATCATCTTTTAACTAAAAGTTGTCAAGGAATATTGAGGTCTTGAGGTCCATAGAGGCAAATTTAGATGAGAAAGATAATTTTCAGCTTTGATTATGCTTTATTCTAAATAAAATAAATGCTCCAAATTGCTTAAGAAAATATAGCCCCAAACCTGCAAATTATTCTTTTTTTTTTCCTAGTCTTGCAAAGCTGCAAGATCTTGCAAGGGATTGGAAGAACACTACTTAAGGTAAAGTGTAGAAAGTTTAAAGCTGTAGTTTAGGACTAGAGGAGTAAAGTACACTGTATATCCTGCAAACTCTCATGTCCCCTTTTAACTCTAAAATTATGATCAATTTTGGAGAATTTGATGAGACTGTTCAGAAGAATAGCATTAAATATATGCACAAATAGCAGCAGCAGGGGAGGGAAAGAGATCACAGCATTCACTAGAACAAAATAACACAAACATAAGAAAATTAGAATTTGACATTTTCAGTAGTGTTTTCCATCAGCTTTGTTTTTTGTCATGCTTTCAGATCATGCCAGGGAAATGCAGGCTTAGGAAATTTTGATACAATCTCTTTGCTTTAAAATGCTTGGTATGGCTGTAAAGATGTATGTTTAGACATATATTTTACCAAATTAAGGTCTTACTTTTTGAAGGATTATTTTTCATCTCTCATTTAAAAAAATCTAATTTATTTATCTTGAACCTCTGCTCCTGATATCACATCCAGCTGCTTACTAAAAGACCAATGTGCTTTTATTGCTGCCTGTGTTTTACATCTGTTTTTTTGTAGAATAGTAGGCAGCTAATTCTTCCCTTTCAAAAAGCATAACATACTCGAAGCTTGACCTATAAAGTACTAATGAAAATAGCAAACCAACAAAACACAATTAATAACCATAATGCAATAAAATACAAACACTTTCATACTTGAATTAAGAAGCAAGAATTTAAGCTAATCTTTTAAAATGCACATATGAAGAAAAAGGTTTTCTGACATACTGAGTTATGTGATGAAGAATTAATAATGTCTTCAAAAAAATGTATCAGCCACTTTAATTTCTCAGAGTTAATGTGTATACAAATCCATATTTCCTATGTCAGTTGCATAATTTTGTTCTGAAATTTTAGGAGGCAAAAGATTGCTTTTGTTTTTCCCATGCTGTTTCTCTGACAGCACATAAAATGGTCTCAGAAAACAGGAACTCATCAAATGGTATCTTAAGTATCCATAAAAATCTTGAGAGAGCCTTACTTTTTCTGCAGCCCTTCATTTCCTGGAAATATAATCCATGAGGCTCAGCATGATGGAGGTGTGTGTACTAGTGTGCCCTCGCTGACTCCAACAGGACAGTGAGCCTTGCACTGGCTAATGAACTGGCCATCTCTAACCCTGCTGAGCTGGGGAAAAAAAAAAAAAAGAAAAAAAAATAATGGAGAAGAACTAAGTTTTTTAAATGACCTCGTGGATGGAAAGAGGAGTACTCTTATGAGAGTATGAGAAGAGACCCAGAGTCAAACCTTAATGGTAGATGTTCCTTTTTCTTCTATATCAGTCTGGTAAATCAGCATTTCCTCAGTTCCACATCCTCATTATGCTACCACTTTCCCTGCAGCCATTCTTCTTGTCTATTTTAACTGGATGCCCTTCAGTGCAGAGTGTTTTGGGTGCTGGTGCTCTGCCAGAGACTCCAGGGACTGGTCTACTAAGCCATTTGTGTACTAGTTGCCATTCAAACTGAGCTTTGTCCAGCCCTGCCCTGAAACAGGCAGTGAGTTGGACTTGAGAGTTGTTATAAAACTGCAACTGAGAATTAGAGCTGACAAAACAAAGATGGTTGGCCAGGTCTCTTCTCTGTCACTGGAGGATGTCAGGGGTAACTCAATTAAACATAACTGAATTCCCCTGAAGCGGAGGAATGGAAAATCTGAACTGATGCATGCAGAGATGAATGTGTGGCAGAGGAGCAAGGATCCAGACTGTGTATGAGCTAGATTGCTGGCAAGGTGGCCGTAAAGCTGGTTGAGAAGGGATGTTAAGTGTGAGATGAAGGTCAAGCTGGATCAGCAAACTTTTAAGGAGAACGTTAAAGGGCAGGTGGCAAGATGAGGACAACTCACATTGGCCTGTGGAGACAACTGATTGTGTTGTTTTATATGATTTTCAAGGGGTGTGTGTGAGATTGTAACACTGGATCAGAAGAAAATAAATATGGTGTTTTTTCATAATACTCAAAAACACAATACATCCAGGAAAAATAATGTACAAATGCTGATAGTATATTGAGTTTATAATCTCACATTATAGACCTCATTTCTCATGAGGTCTTTTTTTAATGGCAAACACTTCTTATATAAGTATGCATATATTTTGCCCTTTCAAAATGGCTTTTGAATGGCAAGCTTTCACCTGGTTCTGAGTTCACACATTGTCATAAAAAGTTTATTTTAAAAAATATATTTCTAACTTATCAATTCATGGGGAAGTGAAAAGCAGCCAGTTCAGAAATATTGAGCGTCTTATACCAATCTGCCTCTGTTCAAAAGGAATGCACCAGCATTCCTCAGCAGTGGCAGCCAGGACAAGCAGTGCCCACATCACAAGTGCAGCATCTCACACACTAAATGCAGCCCCTCACATGGATCTGTTTCTTCTTAAACAGGGAAATGAGAAATGTGTTTCCTGAAGGACCTCAGCCTTGGTTTGTTTGTGTGCTCAGGGCAAGCAGTGCTGCTGACATGAAATCTCCATGGACAGTTCCTCAACCCCTGGGCCAGCTCAGGGAACCCATTTTGGGGAGGGACTGATGATTTTCCATCTGGTCTTACAGGCTGCACTTAGCTATGGGGAAAAGACTGCCTTTTCATTTAGGAAGGAGGTTTTTTTGAACAGCAACCATCCCCATGTAAAGTTTGTTAATTTGATTCTCTCTTTGCCTTTCTAACTAGAAAAACTCCTTACTGAAGAGTTTCTGTCTCAAGAGTATCTATGCAGCTCCCAAACGCCTAGATTCCTCACACTATGTAATGCTGAACATGCCAAACACCATGACACATTGTTTCATCAGCTTTCCTGTGACTGTCTCCAGTAGGCCTGAGCCCTCATGTCTATGTTTGCTAGATGTTTGAATGTAAAACTGGAATTTGTTCTGGATCAGCTATTTTAATGTAAATTATGGTGGCTATTGAAAGTGCCAATTAGACTGACAAGCCCAGAAGTGCAGGTCTCACTTTCCACAGCTTAAGTACTAACCTGTTATTCTGTTATTGCATTGAGGCAGCTGTCAGAAACTAATCCAGCTTGTGGATCTGATCCTAAAAGGCAGAGTACCTACCTACCTACCTACCTACCTACCTACCTACCTACCTACATCATAGAGCAATTCAAAACATAAGTGTCATGTTGGTAATCAAAAATGCGCTGAGTGAAGAGGGGGAACAGCGAGATAAGGATGACTCAATACTACTTAGCCTGAAATGAAGCAACACCAGCTTGTCTGCTACCTGAATTTTAACAAGAACATTTTTTGTCTTTATTAGGACCAGAGATTTTTTTGAAGGAGAGGAATTTTTGGAGACTTCCTCTTAGACGAGAAGAGAGCTGATATTGCTGATATTGAGGAAGTGGTCAAAAACAGGAAGAAGAGGATAGTCTAGGTAGGTATTTCACAGCAAAGAAAGAGAAATAGTTTGCAGTGGATTATAGCTGAAGTGACAAGTAATGCAGCTAAAATTTCTTTTTAGATGGATAGTTCATTCTACCAGTAAATGCAACCCCTCTGCCTTCCTCAGACAGGACTGACAAGCCAGGAAAAGGATTGTTGCAGTAGCCTTCTGGTCACAGCATGGGAATTAGAAATTTATCTGTGAGGGTGGAGAGGAGAGGTAGCAAATTTTTAAAAGGTTATAGAGGAAATAAGGGGAAAACTTCATCTCTGCAGTGGCTTTAGGATCAAGGAGACAACTATTGTTAAAAGGAAACAGGCAAAGAAGATGGAATGGTTTCTGCAAAAGAAAAAATACTCTTGTCATGCAAAGGTTTGGAGATCTGTTTTGTGCCTGTGGTGACAAGACATCCATAAGGAGATTTCGATATTCAAGCCAACATTAAGACATGATGAAATAGCGAGTAATTTAAGGTAGCCAGGGTAAGCAGAGGATATTACACTAACTAGCTATTTGTCCAGTTTCAGGGTTGCGAGTGAATCAAAGCAATATAAACAGGAATATTGCTTCAGTTAGCCTCATCCATGCCTGATTTGTCAACTGATATCATTGCTTTCCATGGCACCATCATCACCACAGCAAATGACTGCAGCATTACAGATGGAGGTGCGTGTGAGGAATAAGCAGGAGAAAAAGATTAGCCCATCATTAATAATTTTGTTTCTCAGAGACAAGAATTCCACTCAGAATTTTTTACATTTCTTAAGTTTTTTATTTTCAGGAAAGTTTATTTTTTACCAATATTAGTAAAGGTTTTATCTCCTCTTCTCATAGACTTCTCTTTAACTGTGTTCTATCAGTCCAGCAAGCCTAAGCTCAAGATGAAAGTAATTTGTGTTCTCTGCAGTAATAATGACCATCAGTTGAAGCGTAACTCTTAGCTGTGAATCATGGTATAGCTCTGATGATAGCTTTCCCATTATTGCATTGGTTTTTCAAATGAGAATCCTAAAATAGACCTTTTCAGGCAGAAAAAAATGCCAATAGAGAAGACTCATTCAGGAAGAATTACATATAAATAGTAGTTATTTCTTTTAGGATCATAAACAAACTCTCTGCTGTACATGTGATCTGTGCAAACACAAAGCAAAGAGAAAATGCAAACCTTACATGGAGAGTCCTGCCATAAAGATCTTCAAATGCCACACTAATTCTTCCATCTAAGCAGGTACTGAAGGAAGTCTGATATTTTTCAGGAGAAATATCAGAAGCCTGAGAAGTATCTTACGGGTTTTGTAGGAAGTGTATTTATTTGGAATTATGTCCATGCATTTTCTATGCACTTTGGTTTTCATCCAACTACCATGTTATGAAAAAAAATCTTACAATTAGCTAATAAATTATCCTAAAATACATGCAAAGCATTTTTTCTTCAGTATATTCTCTAGTTAATGAAAAAGACCACTTTCAAACAGGTAAATATTTCTGCAGAGGAGCTACTGATGAAGTTGTGTGCAGCTCTTATTGTAAGCCAACAATTTATACGTCCTTGAAACAAACTGGCAGCTGCTTGCTATCTAGCGTGTGTATCTGCAGAAGTCAACCCATATGTCAACCTTTTGCTTTGCAACCCTCTGCTGATTGTGAAAGTGAAAAAAAAATTCAAGAAATTCCAGTACCCCCACTCTACAGGTTCTTGAGCTACTAAAAAAAAAAAATAAGAAAATAGCTGAAATTTCCTAAGGACAAATGTTTGCATGGTTTCATGTACTTTTTCTTTGAGGAGACTGGGTGCTTCACTTTAGTAATCTAACCTAAAGTGCAGTGGGCATCTTTTAAAATGTATCCCCTAATTTCTTCAATCTTTGAATATTTTAGTAAAACTTGTAGTTAAACCATGATTTTCAAAGGGTCTCCCCATACGTCAGTGCTCAGCTCCAGCTGAAACAGGACCTGAGTGCCTAACATATTTTTGATGTTGTACTGGCATTTCTAATTCCAGTCCCAAGACTGACAAAAGGATATGGAGGAGTTAAGGGAGGAAAGACAAAAATCTATATTTTACTTCTTAAAATCAAGACCAGTTTACATAGATACTTTTAAATAATTCTTCAAAAGGAGATGGTAAATTTTTAAACTTTCTGCCCATTGACACTCAAATATATTGTGGTGATAAGTAGGTGACATGGTTAGTGTCACGCTAAACTCCACTTCTCAGAAAGACAGCAATGACAAAAGTTAACAGAGATCACATAAGAGCTAGTGTTCTATTGAGTAAGATAATTTTGTAGTGCTAGTTTCCTTGAGTAATTACTGTGTTATCTTTCATTTTGAAGGCTGAAGTTCTGAAAATTTTGAAATCTCTCAGCCAATTTGAGTGAAACAATTCATGTTCCGAATCCTTAAAAACACAGTGAAATCAGTGAGAACCTCTTCCTTTCTGTGTTTCTTTGTTGGTCTATATAAGTTTTTCTTTGTAGAAGGTATTGTAGACACTACATAATCTCTTCACAGAAAGTACATTCAGAGCACTGCTTCCTGTCAGCAAAGTTTCCCTGGCTCATCAGGTTAGATGGTAACAGGCTGGTGTTTTTGGTTTGTGTGGAAAGTTTTTGGCAAATCGGGGTTACAGGAGTGACTTCTGTGAGAAGCTGCCAGAAGCTTCCTCTGTGTCCAGAGAAGTCAATGGCAGCTGGTTGCAAGACAGACCTGCCAGTGGCCACGGCTGAGCCAGGGTGGTAGCACTGCTGGCATGACATATTTAAGGAGAAAGGAGTTAACTGTGAAAAGAAAGTGCTGCTGGAGAAGAGAGGAGTGAGGGTCTGTGAGAGGAACAGCTCTGCAGGCACCAACGTCAGTGCAGAAGGAGGGGCAGGAGGTGCTCCAGACACCGAAGCTGAGATTCCACTGCGGCCCGTGGTGCAGACCATGGTCATGCAGCTGTCACCCTGCAGCCCATGGAGATCTACAGTGAAACAGAGACCCACCTGAAGTCCTTGGAGTACACCATGACAGAGCAGGTGCGTTTCCAAAGGAGGCTGTGGCTCCCTGGGAAGCCTGTATTGGAGCAGACTTCTGGCAGGACTTGTGTCACCATGGAAAGAGGGGCCCACACTGGAGCAGGCTTTCTGATAGGACTTGAGACCCTGGAGGGCACCCACTCTGGAGCAGTTCACAAAAACTGCATCCTATGGTAAGGACTCATGTTGGAAAAGTTCATGGAAGACTGTATCCCTGTATCCCATGGGAGTGACTTCATACTGGAGCGCGGAAGAGTGTAAGGAGTCCTCCTCATGAGGAGAAAAACCAGCAGAAACAATGTGTGATGAAGTGACTGTAAACCCCATTCCCCTGTGCTGCAGTGGAGGGAGGAGGTAGAGAGAACGGGGAGTGAATTGGAGTCTGGAAAGAAGGGAGGGGCGGGAGAAAGGTATTTTTAAGATTTTATTTTATTTCTCATTATCCTACCCTAATTTAATTGGTAATAAATTAATTGGTTTTGTTTCCCCAAGTCAAGTGTGTTTGCCTGTGACAGTAACTGGTGAGTGATGTCTCCTGTCCTTATCTTGACCCATGAAAGTTTAGTTCTATTTTTTTCCTTCCTCTGTCCAGCTGAGGAGGGAGAGCAATATAATGGCTTTGGCTGGCACCTGGCGTGCAGCCAGAGCCAGCCCAGCACAGCTGAATTTCACACAGGACCATTCAGGACCAGTATTGGAACTCACCGCACCTCACGACAGAAAACAGACCTCTGACTTGAGAAAGGAGTTCACTGAAACGGTGCATCAACAATGGTACCTCACTCCATCTGGCATATCACCCCAATCCAATGAGATAACAGGCTTTGATATCACACCACCAGTGAAGTGGCACTGGAAGGAGTAACAATAACAGGGTGAAGTATAATTACTGTTTCTGCAGTTTTGTCAAATATCATATTGGGACAGCGTGTGTGTTGTGCTGCCTCACTTTATGTATGGCACTCCTGAGACTGCATATTATTTCTCATGGCATGAACGGATGTGATATTTATAAGCAAATGGCAGATGATATTCTGCCAGCTCAGTGGCAAGTGTAACTTCTCCACAAACTTTGGATTCTTTCTGTGAAGGATGACACTGGATATGGCAGTGCTGACCACAAAGCTGCCCCCATAATGTATGCAAAGCTGAAAACTTACTCAGTCCCTTTGGGGTGTTTTCTACAGCAGATAAGAGAAGCTTGATTTTTTTTCTAGGAGATTTTATCTCTCTCTTTTTTTTTTTTTTTTTTTTTTTTTTTTCCCGGGAGCTCTTTTCCCCAGAGCATTTATGTCCTGTGGCTGCATGAGAGAACTCATTCTGCATGGATACATTTGTGACCCTATGAAAAGGTGAGTGTAAAATGGACAACTATAAATTCTATTTAAGGATCAGTGGCGAGGAATAAAACAGAAGTAACGAAACTGGCCAGAAGGCACTGACATTGAATGGGAGTCTTAATATTCCTCCTTCCCCATTTCACTGATGTTTTAAAGTCTTGGAAATTGTCCTTCAGGGTAAGTTTAACATGCAGAAAGTAAAGGTTTATCTACATGACCCTCATTAGCACTTAGTTGTTTTGGATTACAGTCTGGGAATCTTGCTGCTGGAGCTTACAAAGTATAGCAGTGGAGCACAATTTGTGCATTACAAGTCCAAGGATGACAGAAGCTTGTTGTTGTCTCTCACAGGAAAGAATGTTGAAGGACAGGTGTGCAGGAGAAAGCTTTCCTGGAATCACTGCTGAAGGAGCCATTTTAGCTCTGACTTTATTTTTTTTCTAGAGAGCAGATTACTAAGCACCTGACATACAAAATGAAATGGACATTTCCTAGCTACTCCTGTTGAAGATGCATCTGCAGTACATGTAAAAACTCCTTGAGGTAACTACAATAAATAAACACTAAAAATAATAATAAACTTAATGCAGAACACGGAGATCTACTGGGTAAGGCCTCAGCAGTGAGGTTTGCTCTGAGCTCCACTCCATCCTTCTAGGCTGTGAGTTCAGCTTGACCTCAGGGACAAAAGCAGGCAGAGAAAACTGCAAGGTCAGTCCAGGGCAAACCCTGGATAGAAAAAGCAGACAGATCTACCAGAAACAGCATCTTCTAACGGGAAGGCAGAGCTGTTTGGCCCTGGAGATGTGTAAAGAAAAAGCTACCTGAATGCAACCCAGTTGCCCCTCTACCTGGCAGGATCTGTGCAGGCACCGATTGCATTGCCACCACTGCAAAGACCTGGAAGGGAGAGGACAGCCCTGACACTGCTCCACAAGGGTCATATCCATGTGCCTGCTAACAGTCCAGGGCTCTCACCCAGCACCACTGCTCTTCATACCTTTTAAATAACTTCCTGAATTCTTAAGGATTATTTTTATGAGTTGAGCACAAGATTAGGAGTACGTGTACAAGGTTTAGTACAGGGAAATAGACTGCCTTCTTGATTTGCATTCTGCTGCAGCAACAGCCTCTCACTTTGCAATGGATGAGAACAGAAGATCAAAAGTCTATTTTGAGACTGTCTGGAATTCACTCTACAGATGTTGCTCTTAACATGATGCTTTTAAATTAAATCAATTTAGTTTTAATTTCACACACATACTACGTTGTTTCTAGAGCTTGCAAGTCACAACTCCAGCTGAGCATACAACCTCAAATCTACACTGAGGAGAAGAAACCTTATTCAGTTTTTAATTTTAAAAATTAGATCCTGTACAACAGTTTTTCTGTCTAAACCTATCTAACACAAATGCTTACCTAATGAGGATTTAATAGGTGTTAAAGATACAGTACTGTATCTTTAACTTGATTCACAATCAGTAACCAGGATAAAACTTTCCAGACAGGTTCTTCCCTGAGCTAGATAGTTCAAGATACTTTAGGAATCTGCATGTACATCCAAAGTTATCCATGAAAACAAGTGACACTTTGATATTTTAATTTGATATTATTTGCTCTGCTTGCATGTGTAGCTCTCAGTGGATGAAGTTTAGTTTAAATGTCATGGCATTATTAGGATTTTTTTAGGAGTGTCCCTTAAAAGCCAACAAAGAGCCATCTGCTTTGAAAACTCTTAATTTTCAGTGTTCAATGTGCATTTAAATGCTAATGTATTTAATGCTGACTCATTCCACTTAATACATGGAATTAAGAAAATATTGTGAAGTCATCTTCACATAAAACTCAGATTAAAAAATCCAAGAGATAGGAATGTGCCTATCTAGCTGCCACTTTAGATTTGAGCAGTTGGGTAGGATGTGAATCCTTGAGATGTCATGGTTTGCCATTCTGACTGAAAGAGTAATATTTGCATTTTGCAATGAGACACTGCAAGAAATGATGCATTTCTTAGCTGCAAGGTGGCAAAGGAGGAAACTGAGGACTCTGCAAGCAGCTGTGCAGTGGAAGCAGGCCTCACCACCATGGCTGGCAGGAAGACTTGCCCACAGCCTCACATGGAATCAGCAGCAGCAGCTCCTCACAGGCAAAGGAAGTTTCTGGCTGGCTCACTGACCAGACTGCCCTGGGCTACTGGGACAGGCTTCAAAGCCAGTGCTGCCATTTTTACCAGTTGCTGCTGGGTATATGACTGGTTGGAAAATTTCTGACAGAATAATGTTTCCACTAAGGAGATAGTTCTATTAAAATTGACACATTTCAAGGAAAGAATGACACAGTTGATTCGTTTGGACTTCTCCCATTTGAAAAATGAGACTTCATTTCATTTTTCTGCCATGAAAACAGTTAATCTCAGCTTTTATCACTTTGCTTTACTGCGCATTTAAATAATAAATGAGCTGCCACATACACATAATATAGATACATAGTATTCTGACATTACAGTGACCTAGTGATTAAACCTTATGAAAAAAGTTTCACAATGCAACCCTTTTGCTAGCAGATTCACTCTGCAGTTTCTACATCCTGTTCATAGGAAGTTTGAAAGATTAAGCTTTTTAAAGCTTAATGAGCTTAAATGAGAAATCAGATTTGCCTATGCAATGCAGCTACTCAGGTTCCTGAGTATCACTGCACGGCAGCCAAGCTGTCATGTTCTGCAGGGCAGATGTTTGGAGGAGGCTCCTAATTTCCATGGGCCTGATCACTGTCCCCAGCTAATCCAAGAGGCCAACACGACTGCTGCTTTCTTTCCTCTCCACTCGAATCTGTCAGCACGCTCCACTCGGATGGAAAGCCAGGGCATGCAGGACTGACTGCAGCTGATCACCAACCAGCCCCCATGTCCTTCCCTCTGCACTGGCTTTCAAATGGGGATGCAGCCTTTTAGTTAGTGGCTGCCAGACACAGCTGTTAGAAATGTGATGTCACAGCAAGGCTGCAGAGCCCAGCAATGTGGGTATAATTGAACAATTAAAAGTGAGGTGTAGGACATTTCCCGGGGAACTGATAAGCAGCAGGAGGACTTAATGGCCCACGTTGTACTTGGCTCATTAAATGCTAACAGGTATCAATCTCCAGACAACATTCCTGATGGGAGCTGGCATTGCTGTTTGAAATGAGATGAAGACATATTTTGTTTTCTGTATACCTACCTGTTTGTTCTCATATGTGTTATGAGTTTGATGGTGATCTCTTTCTCTTTGCCAGAATGAGCCAAAGGGGTCCTAAATCTCCTCCACGCACCCTGGTAAAAGTCCTGAAATCACCAGGTGGGAGTAGGCAGTTCCTGCAGAGCAGTGCCTCATGCTAATTCCTGGCTCATGGGTCAACCCGAGATTCCCTTACTGAGTTCCACACCAGCATGGGAGTTTTCTCCTTTTCCATACACAATGCAATAGACTATGAGAAAAGAAAATGGAGAGAGAACAACTTATGAAACCTTGTAAACTTATTTAGGGAAACTTCAAGGAGTTCTGTAATGTATAAACTAAAATTAATTATTCCTTACAGGGAACTGTTTCTGAGTGGGAAAAAAAAAAGAAGACATAAGGCAAGCTAGCAGCTATTTTTGGAGGACATAAAAATATAGTAACAGAAGTTATTGATGGGTATACCGTTGTCAGAGAAGCTCAATAACGTTATCAACTCAATCACATCCTCAGTTTTTTACAGCTTCTTAACAGCAATGGCAACCCAATAAAAAGAGATTGCACACAGTTTATGTCACTTTTTGTACATTTTAAATCTATTTGATTTTCTGCTAGAGAAGAAATACTTTCTGGGAACATCATACTGAAAAATCAAAACTCTTCTTTCCAGCTTTTCTCCTAAAAAGTAACAGAGACGTCTTTGGGAATCAGCAGCTTAATCAACCTAAGCAGATTCTGCTGAGCTGCCCACTGGGAATTACCTGAAAATCATTTCTTATGGAACTCCATTGACAGTGATAAAATTGCATCAAAGGTGAATTTGGTCCTGCCTACAAGGATGAAGGACAGAATCACAGTAGGTACTGTGATACTTGTATCTGGACATACTAGTGGGTTTGGAATTTTTCTCTTTGTATCTGGGCTGGAAACATGAGGGAAAATCATTAAGGACAGAAGGAATTAACGAGGCAGAGGCTAAGGGCAGCTATCCAGCGAGATGCAGTCGTTATCTATGTGCCCAGAGCACTTGCCATGAACTCATTAAAAAACCTTACAGTTTTATAGCTAGTGAGAAATGCTCATTTGAATTGCTTTACAGCAACAGTGACTTTTAAATTAAAAATTGGATAAACGTAGGTCATGTTGTAGAAAAATTCCACTTAATAACTCGGCTTTCTCTGGAAGACAAAGAAGGTTGTTCTTTTCAGTTTCCTTGTACTGGTAGTCTTGGCAAGAACAGAGAAATTAAGCAAAGCTGACCATATTCAACAAGACCAAGGTGGTCGTGGTAAGTGAGCAGACTCAGGGCACCGGAGCTGTGCTGGACTGCAGGGGATGTAAGCACCCAGTAATGACTCCTTGTATAAGGAGAACAACCAGCCAGCCTGCCTGAGCCTAGCAGACTGCACGAGGAAAGCTGCAGATGCAAAAGGAATGTTTTATTGGGTGAGTTTTCACCATCAATAAGACAACCAGGTATTAAGATTGGGACTGCAGACTACTCTACAGATGCAGTGGGTTTTGTACACTTTTACGTATATGACTATATTGTATACTTTCCAAATAAAGGTGCTTGCAATTTCATCTTCAAAAGACTCTTGAGTGATTTTAAAAGACTGAAGAATACCTGAAAAACCACTAGGAAGTTCACAGATTCAGTCTCTGAACCATGAGCATAGATACATTTTTGGACAAGGAAGGTTCAAAGAAAGACTGTTGAGAAAACTGAGTCTCTCTCTGACAGTAACCACTGACATCTGGTACAAAGTCACAAAATAAAAAGGGAGAGAGACTGAAACATATGACCTTAATGAAACAACAGTTCCCGTGGCATGGTGGAATAGTATGAGATAAATATATTTACAGCAAGAAAAGGGAATACATTGGCCACTCCTCTCAGGATGCTGTGAAATACTATACAGTAGTATTCCTCTGTCTTAAACTTTGTAATTATATTACAGGTAGAATGTGGTATGAATCAGAACAAAATATTAGTTTAAAGGACAAATAATAAGACATCGGTTGCTTTATTCTTTTTGTTATGCTGTCTCATGCCACTTTTATTGTTCCTCTTCCAAAGTGCAAGAAGGCCTCAATATGTGTGTGATGCCAAAACCATTTTGGATTTAGAAACAAAATTCTACCCTTATAGTAGGACAGTCATTCAAAACTGTAATAAATTATATACCTAATATGATAAAATAGTTCCGAGAGTGGGTAAAGTGAGGGCTTGAGACTTATTTTATTTTATTTTATTTATTTCTTGAGTGCTTTTGGGGCTCCCACTGCTGCAGAACCTAAAACTCACCACTTTAAGAATTTATTCTCCTAATACTTAGATGGTGTTAGGAGCTAAAGGAGCAAGTCCATGATAAATGACTAGTCATTTCTAGACTCCTAGAGTCCTGATGGTGCTCCTCAAATTTTTTTCTTAGATCTTTGAAAAATTAATTTTTTTTTCATTCCCACTGATAAATTCCCGGGAGTTCTCCTGCTTTTTAATTCCAGAGAAAGTTCTTTATTTTACAGGCTCAGCAAATTTATTTAAATCCCCAAACTGGACAGTCTCCTCAATTTAAATGCTTCTTGGCCATAGTGAACCAGACCTAGCAGCCATCCTCTGAACATTCTGCAGCAAACTTATACGCAAGTAGATTTTTGACCCCAACAAAAAAAAACCCAAAAAACAAAACAAAACAAAAAAAAAGTTTTGGAAGCTTCAGTTGTTCAAAGTTACAGCGAAAGAAAGGGGAGAATGATAATGAGTATCTTTCTTCTCATCATATCAACACATACATGTTCACTCCATCCTTAGCAAGTGTCCTAATTACCAGTTAATTCAGGTATTCAGATTGGAGTTGCTGTTTCGAGCCTTGGGATACACAAAACCTCCCAACCACTGGACCTCAGTTAACTTAATACTCTCAATCCTGACTTTCAAACATGGCCCTGCAGCATACAGGTGTGAATTCACTGGGCAGCACGAGCACATTTAAACTTTCAAAATCTCAAAGCAATAACTCTTTTTTTTTTCCCCTAAAGCCTGCCAATAATTATTTGTCATCAAAAAATGAATGAAGAATACCTGTCTGGTGGAGAAGAGTTCATACTGGTAGGACTCTCTCAGGCATGGATGTTTTAAATGAAAAAGAAAAATAAAAATATGCCTGCTGAGTCTTTTAGGCTCCCAGCTATGGGAAGTGATTTGGTACTCCAGATCACTTGGCCAAGTGGTCCAAGTAATGCCTGGAGGGCTATATCAAATGAAGCTCTATGTGATTCAGAACATGGCAAAGATTTAAGTTACAAACTTTTGTCTGAAGCATTTCCAGCTCAATGATGAAGCTGTTGGAAACACCCCAGCAGAGTGCCAGCTTCCCCTTGGAAGAGAGGTGATAGAAGGTTTTTTCAGTTTAAGCACCAGATGCAAGACTTTGATTTCAAATGGTCCTGGAAAACCGAAGGTGAGTCCTCTTGCAGCTTTAACCCTATGTGACGTTTCAGCTGTCAAAGCTGGCTAGGAAGCTGAATTAAAGGCTACATGCCAACTACTACTAAAACTACTACTTTAAGAATGAACTAAGCTGTTCACTCTAAAGAAGAATCACCTCATTTATGGATTTATAGTTAGCCACTTAAAGTTAGATATCTGATCTTGCCATGTACATATCTCCTTAGCTGGTGGGAAGAGAAAAAGGCTGAACAAATTACTCTTAAGCAGTGCCTGAATATTTTATGGTAAGAACCTAGGTGGATGACCTGGAATAACTTTTGGATGGCTACATCTGGATAGGACAGATCCCATTTTTTTCTGTGTTTAATATTATCAAGAGGAGACGCTAAGGCAATACTGTCAAACAGCTGGTTTTCATCAGGAAGAAAACTATCCCTGACACATCAGTCATATGAATGCTTATTTAGGCCAAGAGCCAAATGATGCAGCCATCCAGTCAGGGATGTCTTCTTAGCAAGAAATGAGCCTTAGCCTAGAAGTGGCAATAGGTTAGATAATAGCACCTGGTCTCATTGGTTTATTTTTTTTTTTAACTATGAAAGGACATAAAAATGCTTAGGAAACTAAGAAATAAAACTTGAAATACATGTAATATACCTCTTTGAGCCTTCACCAGACAAAACAGGAGGATAGGGTGGGCTTGTGTTGAGCTTTCACACATGGTTTGCTTATAATGTGAGAGTAACTGTCAGTGACAGCATTTAGCTGGTTGAAAGAATGTGTTTTTCCAGTGTCTTCTTACAAAATTCTGTTTTCCAGCAAACTCCTTAGGTACTGAGTCTCTCAGAATAGAGCAAATGGATTGCCAAAAACCATGAAAACAAAATGACTGTCACCACTGATTAATGAAAATAATATGCATGCTAGTAGGCGCACACTCGCTAATCACATTTTCCATGTACAAGCCCTAATCTTGTATTTACATTCAAAAATACTTATTTTGCATAAAAAGGAACAACAAAAGAAGCTGAAAGTAAATACTCTGTGGGAGAACACAGTCTGCATCTCGTCTGCGACAGCCTGTGTCTGAACTGAAGATGCAAGGGTAGCAGTCTCCAGCTGATACCAGATTCCTAGTGACTGAATGGGGTTATACAGAGAAAAGATTCTAATGTTTATTATATACCATCACAGTCTTGAATTCTCCAGACTAGGAAAATATTGCTTTGATAAAAGTGACAGATTACAAATTGATAAATATTAAGCATGAGGAAGCAACTCTTTCTTCAATATTTTCGCAACATTGAACCTTCCAACTCTCTAAAAGAAACACAGTGAGAAGGACAGAACTGTAATTACCAAAGTTGTAATTCTTTGTGTCATGCATGTTTAGACACTAAAAATTGTACTCCAGACAATTGTACTCCAGACTTCTGCTTGCAGTACCAGGTTCTCTGTCTTTCTTCTCTCTTAGCAGCTTCAGCAATTTCCAAACGCAGGGTATGTCTCCTCTGTAGCTAGGAAAACAACCAAAACCAAGCACACAAAACACTGGTCATCCTCTCCTCTTCTCCATCCTTTAGCCCTGGACCCAGTTGGCAATTGCCACCTTTCTGTGCAGATGGTGGCCTTCTCACTCCTCCTGCAGTCCTTTCTCTTCCTCGGTTCTAACTGCCAGCTTTCTGGTGAGAATCTAAATTAATTTATCTAGCAGAGTGATATCACCTCGTTAGCTCTATCATGAAGCCCTGCAGAATGGAAAATAAAAGGAAAGAAGCCGAGCCTGGAGAAACATAGTGAGTTTTTTCCTTCACTCTCTAATTTCTTCCACAAGACTATAGGTGTAAGAATGCAGGTAAATGGCTTAGATTTAATGAGCACCCAATCTGCAGCCAAACCTATTTTGTATGGCACAGAGCCTAATTTTTTTTTGTTTTTTTTCAGCAGTTGGCTGAAACTCAGAGCATATGCTAATGACAAGTACTACGAGCTGAACAGTCAGTGCT
This sequence comes from Passer domesticus, assembly GCF_036417665.1. NCBI lineage: Eukaryota > Metazoa > Chordata > Aves > Passeriformes > Passeridae > Passer > Passer domesticus. Next base: position 66,352,881 of record NC_087476.1, on the reverse strand, counting down.
TCTATAGCTGGCTGGACCACTCTTAACATTCAAAATCAGACCTCTTTTCACAGTGCATCCAAACCAAAATGTCAGATCTAAACTTCCTCTTGAAGTTTGCAAAGCTGAAGCCTGGTGCTGAGCTCAGCAGTTGCAGACCAAGATGAGCAAATGTTGGAAAGTCTTGGCCTGGCCTGAATGGCTGAAAACCAAGCCTTATGTTGTTCATGTAACTGCATCCAGGGAATAGCTCTAGGTCAGGAACCTGGTTTTCCTGGCCATTATAAAGTAGCTTTATCTCTTAATTACATCTAGGTAACTGGCTCTGTGAGTCAGAAAGGAACACAAACAGCCCTCATGCAGAGGAGTCACAATATCTTCCCTCCTTTTTTCCAAGGTTTCTGTCCCCACTGCACAAGCCAGAGAGACACAGCCATGAGATCAGCTGTCTGCAGCACCACTGTGATACAACACCATAACTTCAGGTTAAGATGGGAATCTTCTCCTTTCCCCAGCCATTGCAGCATGATAAAGTGAACCAAGAAATGTGAGCTAGCAGCTTTTTCACCACCTTTCCAATAAAGCTATGTCCACATTTATTGAGATATTCTGGCTATTTGAGATTTTTCTTTATTTTTAGCCTCCAGTCCAGTACTGTGAAGACTTCAGTTCATGAACTTGACCTAAAAGAAATTCTGAGAGTATATTATTGCCAGCAAGATCATTGAACTCATCCTCTGCTAGTGGCCACAGCCAACACAAGGTTGTCATGAAGAAAGGAGCTGGTTGGGAGTGGAGACAATGTGAGTCTTGTGTCATAAGTTCAGATGTCTTTTAGCTATATAGATGAGGAATGTACTCTCATTTCACATAAATACACTTATATAGTCATTGATTCTTCCCAGCATCCAGATTGTCTGAAATCAAACTAGTGAGGAAGACTAGTGTTTTTGCTATTGTTGAAAACCTGTCATTTATAGCCACTCACTGCAAGGAGAAAACAAGAGTCTGCTTTTTTGCACATAACTCCCTGAGGTGTGAAGCATCAGAGAAACAAGCTCAGTTACACTGCCAGCTATTCAGCCATGCAAAGAATCAGCTTTGTGAGAAATTACGTAATTAAGCCTGCTTTTAAATTGGCATTTAGAGAAGGACTTCAAATTCCTCAAGTTTCTGTTTAAAAAAAAGTATTTTACATTTCACACAGTGGTACTCTTTTACAAAAAAAAAAAAATTTCTTCCTTTTGGAAAAAAGACATGTTTTCCCAATTCCTTTGAGCTCTTCTAACTTACAAGATAAATGTTCATGAATTTACATCTCAAGTGACATTTTTTCTCTGCCATGTTTTTGACCCAGACAAAAAGAGAAGAAATATTAAAAGTCTAAAGTTACTGCTGGAATTTTTCATAGGTGAATATCTCAGGGAAAGCCAATAACAAGTCAAGATTCTGTATTTCTAACACAGATTGATTTTAAAGCTGGATTCCCAATAGAAATTGTACTGAAGAAATAGTAGGGATCTTGGAAAACACAGGCCAGAAGCAAAGGAAATAATGAAATTTTGAATAGGAAGGTGCTGGAAGAAGTAAGGTCATCCAGGGACATAGGGGTAGAAAACCTGAGAAAGTGAAATGCCCCATAATCTTTAATTTTCTCTTCTGAATAGATAACAGTTAAGAAGACAACATTGATTTGGTTTGACCTTAGAAGAAACACTGGCTCTTATTTTGTGAAAGATCACCACTATCAGTTCATTAAAAATCTCATCAACTCAAGCACCAGCCAGCAGGTACTGTTCTAACTTCACAACAAATTAAAACAAATACTGAAGGTCCATCGTCCTCTACCTTTTGGTAGAACATTATATTCTCAGTACTTAAGGTTAATACATTTAAATCAGAATTAGAGATGCCATATGTGCACACACCATGAGATATAGCAGGTGGGAAAGGAGAGAAAATTTGATATGGAAGACAATTGATAGCCTGAACTATGTGTGGCCCTTACTGCTTTGAAGAAGAGTAACCAGAAACAATGTTTACCCAGGCTGGGAATCTGTGAATGATTTTTGGGTCCATTTTTTTGGTGGGTGGCCGGTGTTTGAAAGTCATCAAGCATTACCATATGACAAATATAGTACTCAAAAAGTCAATTCTATTGGGTTACTATTTGAAAGACTCCCCTCTTCCTGTACAAGAAGTAAGGTGTTTTTCTTTCTCCTCTCCATTAAATCAACTATTATTTTTTAGTTTTAGATTACATAATCCTTTAAGACTTTCCTGCTCTTTTAATTAGTCTGTTATCATGATCTTTTAAATAGCATTTTTGAGCAATCCTGCATGTCCTTTAATCCTGTCTGTTCATCATCTCTTCTGTGACTTATTTTCTATACAAGTATTTTCCAAATGAAAACCTTTCACCATCTTTGGAGTCTTAAATTATCCCTTCTGCAGCAGAAAGTCCAAGCCAGTAAGTATGTCAATTCTGACCTTCTCAGGTTTTGCACTCTGTGAAATATTGCAAAACATCAAAAGCACTTGAGCACATATTTTAAAAGCATGCAGAGAACGTAAGCTAATTTAAAAAAAATTGCTGTTATTGGTACATCTAACAAGCAATACCCTACCATGACCTTTTAAAGCATCAAACACCTAGTGAAAAAATACCAAATAATTTTCTTCTTGTCTTGTGTATGGTTTCTCTTAGTGAAGGAGGGGAAAAAGAAAATCTGTTACCTTAAAAACACTCCCTTAAGAGGCACTCAGCACCTGCAGTTGTGCCCTAATGTCTCCATCTAAATTAAACTGCAAATTTCTGCAATTACCTGAAGTGGTAAATACTGACATTTAAAGCTTAGCTAGATTTTCTGTAAACTACTTTAGTTTTTCTGCTTTCAATGAGTTCTGTTTTCTGTTTAATCTAAAGGTGAATTCATTATTCTTGGCTCTAACAATGAAGCCACACTAGAGCTACAGATTTTAGAGAAAAACAGATACAAGACGAAGGGTAGGATTTTTCCCAGGAACCTGTTTCTGGTGTTGAAATCACTGAGCTTGGATTAGTCTCCTAAGATCAAGCCCAGCTGGTTACCCAGCACTTCCAAGTGCACCACTGAACCACATCCATGAGTGCCACTTCCCCAGACCTTTTGAACACTTACAGGGACAGTGATTGAGCCACTTGCCTGACCATTCTTTAAGTGAAGAAATTGTTTCTAATATCAAATCTAAACCTCCCATGGGGCAACTTGAGGCCATTTCATCTGGTCCTCTTGCTTGTTACCGGGCAGGAGACTGACTCCCACCTCACTAGAAGCTCCTTTCAGGTAGTTGTAGAGAGCTACTTTGGGCTCGGTTACAACTGTTAAAAAGATCCAGACTTGCAAAAACCATTTGCACTGGACAGAGAAATTCTGGACAAGAAGATCCCAGTAGGGGGCACAAGTTAAGTAAACATTGGCTGTGACAGAGCTGGGGGTGATAACTCCATGGAGCAGTTTGCACATACATATATAACTGTGCCACAGTTCCATCCATCTAACCTTGTGCTTTACTTGGGGAAAAGCCTCTGCTCCCCTGTACACGGAGTCCTGCAGACCACGCTTGCCAAAGGGGATCCGTAGGTATGCAGGTTATAGGGGCTGCCCTGTAGTGGTGGCTGCCAGCAAAAAGCTGAACTCTTCTTCTGAAAAATGACCAAATCCAGAAGAGAGTGCATAAATGGGCTGTAAGACGTAGGTCATGCTCCTATGCAAGCTGGTACCCACCCTTACCAGTAGGGGTGACTTCTTCTTCCCAGCTGCACACTGATGCAGAGGCAGCAAACTGGTTCCTTTGCAGCTGGAGAAGAGAAATCTCTATTCTAAAAACAGTCATGGAGCTATCCTGAGCTTTAAATGGGTTGCACTTTGTGTGCATACTATTTTTGCTTTCGTATATTTTTTTAAACTTGAACACTGGAAGATTTTTCTTTTTTAAACTATTTTCTTGAAGTATCTTCCTGCTCTACTGCTTCCCATCAGCTGAGCAGTCATCAGCCCTTTTACCATGCAAGCCACATACACAGAAGGCTCTGAATTTGTGGCTGGGAGCTAACCTGCTTCTGATACTCTGTGGGAAGGTTCTAGTAAGGCTTTGACAAACTGGTGCAAAGCTCTGCGGTCTGATTTGCTCCAGGTTAGAGCATTCTACCCATTTTGAAGCCTGCAGCCTGCTTGGCCTGTATTATGCATGGCATGAACACCACTGGCCTCGCTTCCAGGCAGGGCATCAGCTCAGCAGGCTGCTGGCTCAGCTTACATCCTACATCACATGCTGGATTTGCTGCTTCGGGTCTGATCTGATCTTCAAGTTTACGTCCTGTGGGTTTAAGTTTAAGGCATTTCGTTGTTGTTGTTTGTCAAATCTGAAATATTTTCCTCCCTGATATTCATAAACTGACTTGTTATCTCTAGATAAAAGCCCAAAATCCCTTGCTAAAACCAACGAGAACCATTTAAAAGCATTGCTTATATGTTTTGAAGAATATGATGTATTTTAATCCACATCTCTGTACATAAGTGAAAATTTGTGAAATAAAACAGTTATCTGGGATGCCAGCATTTCTGCATTCATGACTTGTCACATTAAGGAATCTTGGTTTTCCCCACTGTAAACACTCACCCATTCTCAAGAAGTCACATACCCAGAAAACCTCTAAATACATTTTGAATATTTAAAACTTGTGTGCATGAGGATCTCACTCCTACAGTTCTGTATCAGAGCTCTCTTTTCTTTTAGAAAATTTCTGATACAAAATCTGTTTTTTCCTCTCCTCCTTCCTCTTCCTGCATCTATAACAATCTTAAGCTCTTCGGTACAGGACCCGTCTTTCCATACTGCCATGCTGTCCACAGCACAGTCTGAATGCTGTGGCTGCACACAGCATGCAGGATCAGAAGTACAGATCTTGGCTCTGCCCATATCCAATCTTCCATGGACCACTCCCAATAATAGCACCCTGCTGCAAGGTTGAGTGCTGAGGACAGTTCTGATATTGTAGGTTGTACTATGATTTTGGCAGGAGAGCTACTAGCTGGAGAAAACAAAATCTTCAAGAAGGTGGATTATTCTTTCTCCAGGTTGGTTTCCTGACCCTGCCCTACAGAGATATGGCTGTATAGTATCATTTCTTATGTTAAACCCTAGCAAAGCTTTTGTGTGATTGCAGGCAGCTGACAACAACATCAGCAAGCAGCCAGCTGGCTTTTCCACACTGCCATTCTTTACTCTCTTTCTGCCCCTGTGAATGTGCCGTAGTTTCACTGGACACACTGGTCCTGAGTATCTGGAATATTATAGTTCTACAGTGCCCCAAACACAGAGACACTACCCCAGCTACAGAGATAAGGCTTGTGCTGTAGGAGATGTCAAAGGTCAGAAGACAAATCAAGGTCTTGTTTAACAGAGTTGCAAAAATGGATTTTATGGCATTTTCTTTGTGGGTGTGACAGGACTGTCCCCCCTCCTCTCTGCTGAAGTTGGTAAGTTGGTGCATAAAGGGATAACTCAGGCTGGAAGGCCAGCAAGGGGTCATCTCTGGTGCTAAAAGGGCTCAGGCCTCAGCTAAGAATCAACATCTTAGTCTTGAGAGCAGATGTGGGAAGAGACAAAAGAAATATTCTTGACTAAGAGGCACTGTTTTATAAACTATAAAAGAGTTATCACATGAATTATCACAGAGGCTGAAGCCTCCTACATACACACTCTAAAAATGTTTGAGACTTCCCTCTGGAGTTTGCATGCAAATCTGTGGTTACTTCCCTGGGGATTAGGGAAAAGGATCTTGATGGGTGCCCCACCACCAATTGGATGGTGAAATACATTGAATCCCGAGTTATATTATTTCTTGGCTAGCTGTAACATTGACAGATACCTTTAACCCTGCCCTGTATGAACCTACTAGTAGTTTCTCTTTTTACCCTTATTCCTGTGTAGTATCTGTTTGTTTTAGGTCTTATGTCTGTTAGTTTTCTGCCTATGAAATCAAAAATTCATTCTATAATAGACTAAATCAGCCATTATTAAAGCACTTGCAAGTGAAAGTGGGTTTTGAGTGCTGGCCACCTCAGTAAAGCTACTGCCTGCTGCCAGAGGCCTGGGCAAAAGGCAAGGAACTCATCTAAACCCCTGCATCCAATGGTAACTCTGGGATCAGCAGCCGATTTAAACTTTATTCTTTTCATAGGCATTTTGACAATGCTGACATCAAGGCTTGTTAATTTGGCATCCTGTGCTGCCTGTACACTGAGACATGAAGACATAAAGAAAGTTTCCTCTTCAGCTATGCTGACTGTACATGTGGAGGAGCAGCAGGATCTGGAAGGCACAACATTCCCTGCCAAGTGACATAAACTAGCTCTAAGGCACCACTGCTCCTGGGGCAGTGGGCTGTCGGACACTGCCTGGAGAAGCAATTTTTTCTGCAGTCAGCTCAGCAAAGCAGAGGGCAGGAATCCACTAGTCCAGAAATATTAGAAACAATTGCTGCAAGAGAATTTTAAAAGCCATTGGAAACTTTTGAAGCTGGAACATGCGAAAAATAAGACAGAACCTAGAGAAGATGACTTAGAGGAAGCTTGTACCTCTCCAGAGATTTATCACTGATTCACATCTCATTCATTCTCTCCTCTTTCCTCAACATCTTCACAATTTCTTCTTTTGGCAGTTTTCTGGAGATAGGGCATGACCTATGAGCATGAGACAGCATAAAGCCTTTCCCCTTGCTAATATTGTGTGACAAACATTGGTAAGCCTTTGCTGGATATTTGTCAGTGGCCAACCCTCCTGCAAGTTCCAGTCAGGGAGCAGCAGGAGACCCACAATGGTAGGGCATTAAATAAGCCAGAGCTCATCACACCACTCCTGTCTGGCAGGTGCCAGAGTAGCTAATAGCACAGCAACTCTTCCCTTCAGACACATAAATTAACTTCAGGAAAGCAGCTCTTGAAGAGGTGTATGGGCATCTGACCCCCAACCATGGTAGATGCTGGGCTGCACCACCCCATGGGCACTGCCCAGGCAGGACAGCCCTGGCCACACTGCAGAAAATGGCTCTGCTCATCCTCTGGCTCGGCAGGGCCACTCTCAGAGCTGCACTGGCATGGTATCCTTCTCTGGACAGCCAAATGCTGTTGACATGATTTGCCAGAGGAGGATCACATCCTGCTGACTCCAGGGACCACGTTACTGCTCGCTTCTGATCTTGGATGTGCTATAAAGGGCCTCATAAGAGTTTAGGGACCAGAAGAGAAATCTGTACTACCCTTACCTCTACAAGTTGTTTGGGTTTTTTTCCTGCTGTACCTTACAATTCAGAAACCAGTGCCCTTTACTCCCATCATGATCTTGCAAAGAGCAGCATCGCAGTCACCACCAAACCACCAAGACACTGAAGGAATAGGAGGCCCCCTGCACTTGCACACAGATTTCCAGATATCAGCAAGGAGGAAGGATGCAACACCTGTTTGAAGGGAGACATTTTTCTGAGGGTTTTTTTTTTTTTTAATAAGCACTTGTAGACTTATGCCAATCCAAAACTGAGTAGAATTTTCCTGCTGAAGATAGGGGAAGAAATAAAACTAATTTCCTATGAGTTGATCTTATGAAAAGCATGACCCAGTATGGAATTGGAGAGGATTATTTCAGCTGAAGTACTCTTAAGAAACATTATCTCATTTATATTTGTGTCAGATGAAGAGGCAGAGGTAGAAGCTCAGAGATGTGACTGGTGGGCTGCCTCAGAAAGTGTCCTGTTATGAATGACCTGGTGAAAAAAAAGTTACCCAGAATGGCTTGATGACTATGGCTATGTTCCCAGTTTTATTATGATGTTACTGTTATCTGGGAAGTGTGTCCTTCTAAGAGATCAAAGAGTTTCAGGCACTCAGGTTTCAAGAATTCAAGACTTTCAAGCATCAAGATTCTTTCAAGCATTAAAGTGGAACTGAATGTGAGTCAGAGCTGGGATCTAGCTGGACTGAGAAAGACAATTGAAAAAGAACAGTAGACATTTTATGTTTTTCCTATGGAATATGCTTTTTCCGAGGGTGAGAAAATCCTTGCCAGGAAATCCAGCCCTTTCAGCAGACACTTGTTCATCAGTTGTGATGCTTTTATGGATTTGTCTTGAAAACACCTGGAATATGGCACTGGATTTGGAAGTCACTTTCCTCCACCTCATCTGAATGATGAAGTGCTGTGATGAGGTAGGAGAAGCCCTCAGCATGGAGAAGAAGACACAATGCTCCCAGTGCCAGACATCTGACACCCCCAAGCTCTGAATGCAGAACAGATTTACATCTATGACTAAAGGGTCCTCTGGGCCACAGTTTAATGATCTTTTAAGTAATTCTGGATGTGCCTCAATCATGCTTTCAGTAGCCATTAACCTGTTCACACTAAAATATAAGTATTTTCCAGCTGTTCAATATACACACATGCATTTCTAAATTTGGTCCAAGTTAAATTTCCAGCTTCCTTTTTTTTTTTTTATTATGTCAACACACTGAATGTCTGCAGATGTCATCAGAAAATTTGCTAGAGAACAGTCAGTTACAGTCAATTCTGAATTTAAAATGTTTTCCGTTTTGTTTGAAATGAAAAATAACCTGAAAGCCTTTTCCTGGTAATAAACCAAGCTTTGTAGCATGCATTTTTAAAGGAAAAAAAGAAATTATCATTTGGAGTATTCACAACTCATCACGGTATCAAAATGAATGTGTACTCCTAAGCAAGAATATAGCTATTCTCTTTGATGAATAGGAATTACTCTATTTTTAAGAAGGAAGTGCCTAATGAGGAAAACAGGCTGGCAAAGCAAACTCCCAGTATATTTGCATCTGAGACTCAACTTGCCAGCAGGTTTTATCCACACTTTTTAGTTTAATATTCAGCAGCGACTGATAATTAAATCAAATTTCTCTCCTTAACTATCCTTTTAATTTTTGTTTTTCCTTATTTGTTGCCTTAATTAGTGGATCTTTGTTTTATTCTTAGTCTGGAATTCTCCCAGGGGGAGGAGAATTTTGTTTTAAACTCAATACACCAAAACAACAAATCTTGTGATAAAGTATGGCACCTTAAGAACATTGGTCTGCAGCCTTCTCCTGCACTTTCATGCATCCCATGTTTTCTTCCAGGTTGGGAACATTTCACTTAAATTTTATTTGAAAAACCCCAGAAACAACCAAACAAGCAAACAAACAAACCCCAAACCAACCTCAAAACAGAAAACACATTCTGTTGAAAAAAGGCTAAAGAAAATAACATGTCCATTTAGAAGAGATTTCACTTCAGTGTGAGGAATTCAGGACTCCACCCATCTGGAAGAGGCCAGAGGTGTCTGACAAGCTGCAGATTGCTCGTTTCAGCATTACCTTTTCTTTCTGGAAATCTGGTTGGTCCCTTCATGTGGTATCATCCAGTTGTTTCTCCTTTTGTTACTTGTTCTATGCAATGTTAGTCTCCCTTAGGTGACTAGCAGTAACATATGAATACAGCAGTCCACAGTGGGTTGTGGTGGGAAAGGGGAAGGGAGCTTTATAAAACAAACCTAATCAAAAAGCTGAAATTTAAAAAAAATCTTTGCTACTTAAACATGTCTAATTTTTACTTAGTTACTAAAACCGGCTAAAAAACCTCAAGGCAAACAAACCTGGTTTTATTGGATGGCAGGTTTTAATTAAATTGGAGGGAAATAAGTTTTCAAATCAAGACTTACTTTCCATAAACTTTCATTTGAAAACAGATACATTAAACATAAATGCAAAATTTTCTCAAACAACAGACCCCAACGTATTTTTCCTCTCACAGCACAAGCTCAAATTCATGACATAGTACAATTACACCAGATAGAAAAACCCAAAAGGTAGAACGTGATTCAATCAAGCAGGTGATTTCTATGATTCCTTATTTTTGAAATTTCTCCAGTTCCCACTTGTAACTGCTTTTAAGGATGTAGAAGTCCTGGTTCAATTTATGTGTCTTTAGAGGTTTCACTGCCATACCTTATTTACACATATAATCAGCTCAGACACCATGGACAGACTGTGCCACCTTGAGAGAGGGAGCTCTCCAGCAAATCACTGGAGGTCTGATTGATTCTGTAACACAAGACTTTTACTCCCAACTAGCTGAAACAGCAGTTAACAGCACTGGCTGTTGTTTACTGGACATTAATAATTCTACAGTTGGGTTTTTTCCCCCATGCTGTCAGGGAGCATTGATCTTAGGAGAGAGCCCATCCTCACATGTGCTGAGTTCAGTTCTGCAGCTAGACACACCATCAGGAGAGAAAGGATTTTGTTTGGGATTCAGATGATCTTCCTTACTCTACTATGTTTTAATTATATATGCAGGTCAGCAATCTCAAGATCATAACACCACCTGAAACCAATGGTATTTTCAAGAAAATAGGATATTGGTAAAGAATGGAGACTATTACTATTCTAACAATCTAAGTTAGATTGAATCAGAGATAAAAAAGAACAAGGTAAAAATAAAAACTTGAGCTCAAACTTATATTTGAGATAAGCTTGCAAGTATTTGGATACACATCCAAGATCTTTAGGTCATGTTAAAATATGAGCCCTACAGGCCATAGAAGCAAGGTAGATTAATTTCTGGACTACTGCTAAACTGGGGGTTTTTTTAAGATTTCACCATATTTGGTTCTCTGTGCACTTCTGATTTTCTCTCTCTGCACTTACTACCAACAAAGATCAGAAATCTTACAGTTTCCCTATTGTTTTAGGTAGATCATGCCTTGGCTAAGGAAAATGAAGCCTTTTGTTTATAAACTTGTGGACAATAACTAGGACAGCATCTCACAACCTGTCAGTAATAAATAACAGAATTTGTTCCTCCTTTTTAAATCTGCAGCTCATCACACTAACTCTTTCAATGTGCATATTTATTGGTGTTATTTGATCTTCAAAACCTATGGAAAGAGGACCACTACAAAAAAGTTTAAGCCCAATTCCAGTACAAGCCCTATCAGCTTCATGAACACATTGCCTTTGTCAACTTTTGGAAATGAAGATGTGTGAAATATAGGTCAATAATTATCTGGCTTTAACAAATCTACACTTTTGTTTTGCTCTGAATGAAAAAGAGTTGCTAAACTCTTTTGAAATCCTGATAGTGTCAATGGGAATATTTTATTTTATGAAAGTTAATATTTATGAATATGTTTTATAATGCAGCCCCAGATTTTGGAAACAGCACCACATTAGGGCACATAGATATTTTGCAGAATCAAACAGTTGGAGATAAAAGAGATGTCATTTTAATGCCAGGGCTATAGACATCCTAATGACACTAAGCAACTCACAGACTCTAGAGAAAAATGACATCCCTTTTTTAAATACAAAATCTAATAACTAATTTTTTCAAATGTGAATAACAAATAGTACCTTCCCCCTCAAGCACTCATCAGCACCCTGTATGTGTATGCATTCGTATACATAAATATCCTACATTTATACACACAGTGTTACATTGCCCCTGTGTATACTCACCCCCTTGCACATGTGATCTGGGTTACTGCAAGTCAAGAAAAAAATCCAGCCATAATTTTCCCGTGAATGTCAGGCCAGATGTCTCCACAGCTGTGAAGGTCTGCCTTTATAAGGCAGATATAAGAAGCATCTGCATGTACATCCTTTCCTAAATAATCCTCAAACAAGGGCTCAGCCAACAAAGCAGCAGTTTGCCATGAATGTCACTGTCTTGTCATCTGTACTTGCTCAGGGCTTGAAAACCCCTTTTCACATCTGCCTCCAAATGGGGCTGCTTGGGACAAATTTTTCCAGAAATCTCTCCTGATCTTATTCACAGTAGATGTTGACATAGCTTCCTTTAGTCTATTTGGAAACAACATCTTTCAATTAATTTTTAGAGTGAATTACAGCACATGCTCAGTAACAGATAAAATACTGCATCTCCAAAGCTGTCTTGTCTGTGCCTGGCAGTTCCAGCACAGCTCCACAGTTCAGCTATGATTCACCAGGAATCACAGCTTGATGAAAAGACTGGATTAAATTTCAGTGAAGCTTGACCAAGTCTGCTGCAATATGTATCTGGGAAGAACTGTGGCTTATGACTGAGAAGAATTGCTGATAATAGCTGAGTTTTGATGCAAGTTTTGAGTTTTGATATTAGACTCCAAAAACACAGTATAGACTAAAAAGCTCAGTGCTTCTTGAAAGCTCAGATAACAATATTTCTACTGAAGCTGCTGTTTGTTGCAGCACATGAAAGAGACCTAATATTGGCAGGTTGCCTTCTGAGGTGCTATGGACCAGAATGAACCAAGTGCCCCTTTCATCACAAAATGGAAAAAAACCACTTTCCATCTATCTCCAACAAAGTGTTTCTACCATACTTTATTCAGGAGAAACACTGATGAGAAGTTAAAAAAAAAAGCCACAAAAAGATGATGTACACAGAACATTAGGAGAAGAAATATTAATTAAATATATCAGACAGAGGAAAGTCAAGATGTTTGAGATTTTTAATACTGCAACATTATGATTTGAAACTAACAGTGAAGTAGCTCTGTTTTATCAAGGAAAACTTTCCTCTGGACAAGTTGGACTGTCAGTGTGAATCCTGCTCACCCCTTGTGCTCTGTACTTACATGTGCACAATTGTTGTGACAAAAATTGTTGTGACATCTTGTATTTACACCTAAAGTATACCCTCTTGTGGATTATTTTACTTTCACTGTCGTGAAGATAAGACCTCATGGGTCAAAGTGGAGGTGAGGTTTCTTAGCTTATTAAGGACTGATGTATTAAACCCTTGCAGAAGGGTAGCAAAACATGTTTATCACATCAGAGTTCAGTTTGGCCTAGAAATTTCAAGTCTACTGAATATTTTTTCCCCCAAATTCAGAAAGCCTCTAGCAATCTTATACCACCGATCACTCCTTTGTAAATTTGTGATTGTGCACATATTCCTTGCAGGAAAGCAGTCTTTTGCCACTTCCATTAAATTTTTCATTCCAGGTTTCTCCAGTGAAAGAATGTTCTGACTGTCCAGTCTGCCCAGTCAAGCAGCATAAACTCACATAACCTCTGACAAAAAGGTCACTTTGCTAACATTTTGCTATTTAACATCTATTCTAAATCTTGATTTTTTTAAAATAAACACTAAAATATTTTGTGTTCTGCAGGCCCCAAAGGTGGCCAAACTGCTTTGGGAGCAAATGTATTTTGAAGGCAATGGGTAAGAGTGTTTGCATGCACTGAAAACACTGAATTCTTGCTATTCAGATGTCTGCCCATGGAAGAATGTATATATTTTCCTTTTCCTCTCATATTCTAGATCCAGGTTGAAAAAAAAAATAAAAGTGAAGGGGCAACTCTCATTAAGTAAAATCAAAGCTCTCCATGCAGGACCAGATTTTATTCCAAACTATAGTCTTATAAATCAGCCTCACAGTGTTAGAGAAGTAAGGTGATACCCTTCACCACTTTGGTTCACTTCCTGGACTCTGTGCTATTGTTTGGGGGTTTTTCCATTCTGTTTTTAATTCACTTTTTATAATAAAGTCAGTCTTCACTGCCGACCCTGAATTACATTTTAGTACTGCAATTAGGCTCTTAAACAACATGATCCCCTCAGGCAAGGGACACAGCAGATCAACAGAGCAATCTGTGCTTATTGTCCTGTATATCATGCTACTGTGACACTGAAGCTTTTTGCTTCTGCAAAGGAGAGGTTTGCAGGAGGAGCCTAGCGGTTGTTTGGTTGTGCTTGCAGTATCACGAAAAAAGAATTCACACTGATGATGATCATTTAGATTAAAAAGGAGCAGAGTCTTGCCCTCCCAAGAGCATGTCAGGGAGATTGCTTCTCACCACATCCTTCTACCCCAAAACATTGGTCCAAAAAATCCCAACTTCTATCTGTAAAAAAGAAATTCATATTTATAATTTTAAGTAGATCACAAGAGTTTTGGGGAAAGCAATGGGCAGTACGTCTCATTTACATGGGAAGTGAGAGTCAACAGTGTTATCTCACTGAAGAACAGTGAACACAATGCCATAAAATATGTTGAAAACAATTGTACTGTGCTTTTACCAAAAATGAAGTGGATTTTAAAGAAAAAAAATTTACAAACATAAAAGGAGTTCAGCGATAGCAAACAGGACAGGACAGAATGTGAATTTGCCAGTGTTAGATCAGATTAGACTGATTTTCTTCTCTGCTGAGATAATTAGTATTCACACAGGGAAAGATATGGTTGATCTAACATCAGAAAATATTTAAATTACTACCACATAGGTAGTTATTAAACTGGAGAAGATAGGAAATACCTGTGAGAATCATAAGCTGCAGGAAATGGGCTAAAGAGAGTGGCTTGTAAAAGGGTATGAAGCTGGAAAAAAAAAGTGTGCAGCTTGTCAGCAATTGGTCTTTTGGTCTCACCTTACATAATGTTCTTGTTAGTGCTTGGAGCATGCTGGTGAAGTTAGTGATCCTATGAATTTGGGAGGCAGAGATGTAACAGGGTTAGACACTTGTATTGGCAGAAATGGATGACCTTGCAGTCTGGAGTAATAGAAAATGCACAAGTGAATGTCATTCCACAGAGAAAGCTAGTGCGTTTCAGGATAGATAGCTAAATCTTCTGCTTTAAGGCATGGATGTCAACTAGAAGTGATGGGAGAAGAGAAAGATCTGATTGTTTCCAAGTGTGGAATAGTCACTTCTCACTGTGATGATCAGGAAAAGCATTTCTGTAACACTGCTGCAGTTGGCCATCTTTGCAGAAGGGCAGATTTTTTCCCAACCAGGCCTTTTCCATACAGTCAGAGAAGGAGCACATTAGGAGGCTGGCATTTACATCACTGTGGCAGGGCACTGTGGTGAATGGAGCACTCATCCTTTGCAAAGCCATTCTCTCAGATTCCAAAAAAATGCTAGTGGACATAGCACCCCATTGCCACTACTACATCAGCAACATTCAGCTTTCAGAGCTTTCTCAGTGGCCATGCCAGAGACTATTTAAAATGAAAGGAATCAGATTCCTGGGAACAAGATGTCAGTGAGAAAGAAGTGCCACTATGTCATTCTGTGTTAGGTCAGCTGAATGTGAGACTTCAATGAAATAATATCCAAACATTTTATGCATCTGGACAGTATGTTTACCTTGGAACAAATTTTTCCTGGGCTCCTAAGATTTTTTCATTTGTCCAGCTTAAATTTAGCTTAAATAAAAGCACAGAATGTCAAAGAAAGCCAAACTGCAGGACAAGTCTTCATAAATTATTAAAGATTCGGGATGTTATAGCAGAAATTTTGTCTTTGTACCTTATAAAGCTGTCACATTAAACTGATGAAGGGCCAATCTGAAACTGGGCAACACAATTATTCTGAAATGAACTTGCAAAAAAAACCCCACCCAAACAAAAACAAACAAAACCCCAAAACAACAACAAAACAACAACAAAAACACAACAAAAACAAAAACCAACCAAAATCCCACAAAAACCAAACTTGTTTCCAAGCCAAATAGCAGGTACATCTTGAACTTGATCTTCTAGAACACAATCACGTGGTACTTCAAGGATTAATTCAAGTAAAACTAAAATACTCCCCTAAAATGTAAGAGAACCTTTTCCTTTACTTGAGAGAAGAACAGAACCCACCCTTCTGAAATAAGAAGCTTCCTAAACACATTTGTGTCTCAAGGGAGGATGTGGGAAAAAAAGCACTCAATAGGGAAGATCACATTGCACAATACATTATTAAAAGGGTCTTCAAAGTGAAAGCTATAGAATACAAAATCTTCAGAATCCAACCAGAGACACTATTGCCACCTAGAAGGATATGAAAAAGTGGATAAAATTGACTAAAATATCTTTTAAATATTAGTGAGAAAAAGCTCTTAATTTCCTAACAGAAGAGAAAACCTGAATTATTAATGAAGCTGAGTTCTGACTGCTGTTGGAATTGAAAGTAGGCCTGCAGACTCAGACATCTGGCCCTGAGCATGGCTCCACTCCAAGTCTGGGAGAAGACAAGAAGAGAGAAGCTTTGGCAGACAGGCAAATACACTGTTCATTGGAAATACTTCCACCACAGAGGAGGAGCAAAAGTTCTCCAGTTCTGTCTACCCCAGGGACACCCTATGACAAATGTCCTGTGAAGAATTACTTCATGTTTCAAAACACATCTGCTAAAGGGACAGAATCTGGTGAACTGATCAATCAACAAAAAGATCAGCCTGGTTTGTAAGAAATACTCCTAAAAAATGAAAAGTAACAGCTGGAGAGTACCACAGTGCTTAACTAAAAACATGTTTATCTGCTAGACACATTTTTCTGAGATGGAGGTTCAAATTTTGCAACTTTAGCAGATCTGAGCAGATCCCAGGCTGTTTAGGCATGGCTGGACCTGAGCTCTGCTTCATCTGCTGCAGTGTGGCTCTGTCCATGGCGAGACATTGCACCTCTGGGTATCAGATTAGGACAACTCTCCAGACAACAGGCTGTTGGAGTGGCAAAGCAGCCTACCATTCACTGCCTGCTTTGCCATTGCAATGGGTGGAAGGGCTGGCATCCCCTCCATTGCCAAGGAAAGGCTCAGCATTGTGCAACAATGTTGAGGCTGTTGCTGGGGTCTGTAGCAACAGTAAACGCCCCTTCCCACATCCTTTCCTCATTCAACCTTGGAAGAAGAAGTAGGACTAGATTTCCCAGGACCTCTCACAGCCATCTTCCATACCAGCCCTGCTCCTCTCTAAGCCCCTGCCTCCCCATTATTTTCCTACAGCAGCAGCAGAGTGGTCCCTCTCCCATATACTTGTGAAAGCAAAATTTAATTTTGCCTTCTCTATCTAAAAGTCCAAACTAGTACTGAACTCTGCAGAGCCTACAGGGTTTGGTATTGAGAACTAGTGTTGGTGCAGTTTAATTACTGTTTGTAATTCAAAGGGAATCACATGACTTTCTGAAGATACTCAGCAACAGAGAGAGAAGGAGTCTTAGTCAAAGGGTGCAGGATAAGT
The DNA here is from genome assembly GCF_036417665.1 of Passer domesticus. Taxonomy (NCBI): domain Eukaryota; kingdom Metazoa; phylum Chordata; class Aves; order Passeriformes; family Passeridae; genus Passer; species Passer domesticus. The sequence goes on along the minus strand of NC_087476.1, from coordinate 66,335,843 downwards.
TAAGGTCAGTTGTTAATATCCCAGGAATTCCTGGGAGTGCACTTTGGGTCAGAAAATGTTTCAGAGCTCTAACCATTGCTGCTCTCTGTGGTGCTACAGGGCAGGAAGGGTAAGTTTCCCCAGGTGTCCCACAGGGTGGAGAAACCCCTTGTATTTCTAGCTATTGAAAATAGGATGAGAACCTGATCTACAGCAAGATACCAAGAACATAAAGCATTCTTTGAAGGACTGGAAAGATTGGGGCCAATTGACAAGACTTCAGTTTCCTGTGAGGAAGTGTCTCCTCTTTCAGCTTGGTGGCAGAGCTCAGTGCCAGAAGTAGAGAGACTCTTCTGAAGCCCAAGTCACTGTTGCTGAGGCTTGCCAGGGTAGGGAAGCAGCACAGGGAATAGTACAAAGTTGCAGTTGTAGAGGAATTCAGTTATTTAGCCGTAGTCCTGTGACAGATTATGTATATCTAGGCTCTGAAGCCCTTCTGATTTAAGCAGGACTGTTATCACTATTTTTACTACATTTGGGAAATTTAAATAAAGAAAATACAGTCAATCCCTAAGGTCACTGTAAGGTCACATGCCCAAGTTGTGGTGCTCCTTCTGCTTTTTGATTATTCACTTACATGGTATATGCCATAACTTGCAAGCTTAGGGGAAAATTACATCTGGAAGACTTGAGGTATATAAAAATAATTTTTTTAAAAATCCAAGCTATCAATAGTCCTACAATTATGAGAGAGTTGCTGGTCATTACACATAGGCATCAGGAGAAAAAGTCAGTGAACACTGCTGTAGGGGTAAAACATAAGAGTTGAGCATCAAAAAAATAAGGGATAATATAGAATTTCTGCCTCTAGCCCTCTTCAAGGTAAACTTGCTGAATAGATACATTTGTCATGCATGCTTTACTAAGCTGTCATTAAACTGAGCAACTAATGTCAAGGTTGGGTCCTGGAACCAACAGTTTCAGCTTCATGGCCTGGCATATTGTTGTGTAAGGCAGTACAAGTTGTACAAACTACCAGTGGTAAAGAGTAGTGCAGAATAGAACTGAAATGGGCCAGCTCAGAGTCAAACTTCTAATCAGAAAGATGTTAAAAACCATAATTAAAGGCAAGTTAAATAGGTGCTTAAATCTCAGGAAGCAATTGAAAATGAAAATATACTGTAAAGCCCTGGTCCTCACTTGGTGAATTTATTTAAAAGAGGCTACTTTTCCCTGGGGTGATTCACAAGTTCCCAAGAGGTTAAAAAACAAACTTTACTGGCAAAATAAAAGGTCAGGAACTCGGCAACATTGAAAGAAAACATTCCATCAAAATAAAGCATTTAATAAATCATTGACTTGGCAAACTCTAACCCATATAACTTTAAATTACCCAGATTTCAAGAGGAGGAAATTAGAAGAAGAAAAAGAGAAAGAGAAAAAAAGAGAGAGAGCAAAGAAAGATACAGCTATTGCCTTGGATCCAGCTTCCTGTCAGCTGCCATAGTATCAAAAGACAACAGGGATGTGTGACCATGTGTGTCTCAGGGCAATGGGTTATATCTGCTCTGGCTTTCTGTGGCCACCACCACCCCACCTCCCCCAGGTGAGGCTTCCTGTCCTCTGGCCACTCTGAAGCTAGACTAAGGTTCCAGGGTGGGCTGTGGGACATTGCTGTCCCTGTGCCAGTGACTGACAGCCATTCTGGGCTGGACTAGAGGCTCCAGTAGGGTGGGGAGTGAGCAGTGCATCATCCCACCTTCACAGAACTTGCTCTGGCCCATTCCCCTTCACATACAATTTCAGTTGTTTTGAGCCAATAATAATTTTCTCCAGTCTCTCACAGATACTGAAAGAGCTCTCTTAAACCTGAAACTCAGACAAGTTGTACTGATTTCATATACAGACATATAAATTACCAGCAGCACACATGCAGAACAAAACAGCACAGTCAACATGAGTAAACACTAATTTTAGGAAACCAGGTTCTCAGAAATGTCTGAAAATCACCGAGGAGCATCTACTTTCCAGTCTACACACATCATGACTGAAAATTCTGACCCCTGCCTCTCATGTGGAACTCAAGTAGTTTGCCTCTCAGCAGCACTTATCAAATTCAGACTTTTCTTCTTATCCCATTGTTGCAAGTTTCACAAAAATCCTTATATCACTGCCATTTATGATCACACCTGGTTTGAACTGAGCTTTTGATTTTCCCTGTAGCTTAGCAGCAGAGAAAGAACTGCAAAGTTGATACATGTGAATGGATGTTTTTAGGAAAGGATAAGAATACTTTACAATTCAATAGCATACTCACCTGGATCTGGGGCTTTGATTATACTGAGATGCCACGTGATGCAAAACACAATTTATTTCTGTTCTTTCCCCTCAGAGACTAATACTGTATGAGTGAGGATATAACTACAGAGTTGGCATGTAAATAACTTATTTGAAGGATATCATTAGTAACTTGCTGTGTTCTCAGTTGCCCTCCTCTTCCTATCCACCTCAGTATTTGTTAAGGATTGTATATTGGTCTCATTTTAGAATATTCCTTTGTGTAGCTGTCTATAGGAATCAAATTGGCAATACATAGTAGCCAGATTCTATAGCATTAACATACATTAGTTGAAACTTCTTTTCTAAGTGGAGTGTGAAAACAGTCATTTCTTCTCCTCCACACTCTTGGAGGGGATGGGAGGGCTAGACAACTCCTCAGTTTAACTGGAAGTAATCTGTGATTTATGGAAATTCTAATGCACAAGGAAGGCTGTATACCATCCACAGCAACTAACAGGACTTTTCTTGCAGGTGTCCTCAGCACTGATATTGCTGTTGTAACACAGTAGTAATATTCAACCTCTTTTTGGGTTAGTTCAAATAAAAATCAGTTATTTTTATAAACAGGATTCCAACCCCCTCTTTTACTCTTCTTGAATAGATGCAGAGTCCTATCACCTTCAGATTTTGGTTGCTAATTCACAGATAAGTCCCTTGGTAATACCTGAATATATTACATAGAAAATGGATAGCAACTCTTTCAACAGATTGGAATTCTTCTGCCCTGCTTTTTTAATATTTTTTTTTAATTTTAAACAGAAAACATAAAATATGGGACAAAATCAGTGTACAAGGGTAGCAGGACCTTGCATATTTGTATAGTGTTCTTTTCTGGGTATATTACTACAGTGAGAACTGTAACAAAAATATCACCATAAACCCTAAAAAAAGGTTTTATAAAAAAGATGTATGCCTTGGTACGCAGCTTATGCCTACATCATGTTAGCACCCAGCTCTCTCAAGGCAGTGCACTTTTCAGGATCAGAAAAAGATCATTAAAATCTCTACATCCTGAATATACAGCTGCTCTGAAGCTACACCAGCCATTTAGGCTTCTATTACTGACACAGCTATCCAGCCCCTACGTGGAGAGTTTCCAACCAGCATACCTTAGTAATAACAAATGGCAGGAGAGATGGCAAAAGGGTTTAACTAACCACGATTGAAATTCTGCTGGGAATCTCACCCCACAGGAAGTGTAGTAGTAAAACAGCCTGGACTGCCTCCTAGGAGTGCCTAGAAATACTGCAAAAGTTTCTCTGTGCTGGAGGAAGCCAAACTTGTGCACAAGTATTCAAATCCTTTGAATACTTGCAATATATCTACACAGAGCTGTAACTTTATTGCATAGTAAGAGTTACTTGAGTGTATGACAGATTTCTTAGGTGGTCTTGTACAGGTGCATATATTCTTAGAAAGAAAATTGTTTTGGCACACACACCAGAGTTTCAGGAATAGCAAAGGAATTCAGCTTGTAGGAGTGACTAACATGATAACATCATTTCATTTAGTATCACCTCTATCAATTACAATACACACAATTCCAAAACAACTCACATATTACATTATTGCATTTAACCATCTTCTTTAAGAATATTTTTCTTCTGTTTATGAAGAAAAGTGGGAGGAGAATGGGTACTTCAGAGGAAAAGAAATACAGATTTTCTGGAAATGCTTATGAAAGATTTTACAGTTCAATATGTTCTCTGTAAATTTAAGAGGAACAGAGGCTCAGAGGCTGCACTTCACACACTTCCTGACTGAAAAAGGAGTTATCTTTTAAACAAGTCTCTCTCTCTCTCTCTCAAAAAAAAAAAAAAAAAAAAAAAAAAAAAAAAAAAATTAATATTTTTCAGTTGTAACATTAGCTTTTAGGAACTTGCTATTTTCCTCAATTGTTATTGAATTGGACAAAAGGAAACCAAGTAGATGTGCTGTGTAGTACAGGAAGAATGAAATATCATTCTAGAGGCCTCAATTCAAGAGTCCTGGCTTTGTTTTTGAACTTCCGAAGAAGGAAGCAAGATGTGCTTGTGCAGAAAAGAAAAGCTGCAGACACCCTCTCCATCAGCCTGATGTCAGTGCATTCCCTCAGAGAAGGGAGCATTAAAGATCAGTCTATCTTACAAAAACCTTTTTGTGGAGGGCAATTGAACATCTGTTTCTGCTTCACAGTGGACTAGACAGAAGTTGAAGCTTTTCCAGTTGCTTTTGCTTTTTAGACTGAAGGAGCAAGCCTGAAAATTTCTGGTCAATAAAGAGAAACAGGAACCCTGTATGTTTATATGGCCCTGCAAATGAGCTGTGGATTATTCATCACTGCCTCAGTTTAATACAGCATGTAGGACTACCAAAGCTATACATGAATTAATTTGGCTGTAATTGACTTAACAGGAAAAATAAAGTGGGGACACTGAAAAACAAGGACTGGTGAGTCTGTATGTATCAAGTGAAGCAAAATTAGCAAAGCGTTAGACTGGTTATGTAAACCTAAAAGCTCCTAAAATAAAGAAACCCCAACTCCCCTTAACCCCCTTTCTCTCTAGATAGAGAGGACAGTTGTTAATATTGGCTGTTGGGCTGATTACATTGCTTATTTCCAGCAGATAGCATATTTCAGCACATTTGTCTGTACTCTGCCCCTTACACAGATATCCCTTCCCGTGCTAAAGCCTGGTGAAAGAAAATGTTGTCTCTCGATGTCAACAGCAAAGCAACCATTATCTTTATCTGGGTCAGGATTTCACCAGCTGTCTGCCTCTTGACTTTAACTAGGCAAGACAAAGTCAACTCTCAACTTCAGCTAGCCTTTGGACAAATAAATTTATGTATGGCATTTTGCATAGAGTAAGAGTTACAAAAAAAAAAAAAAGAGTAAGTGAAGGGGGAACAGAAATCCAACCCAGAGAGACATCTTGCACAGACTCTCCAATCTTCTCTGCACGGGCTAACACAAAAACTGAAGCTGTGCTGAACCTTAGCTCCAAAACTCAGCTTGGGGATTCACAGTCCTAATGCTAATCCCAGCAAACTCCCAGATTGCTTCCAATTAGGAAAAATTATTTTAATGTGAGAACACAGGATCTAGAAGGCTCAAATATGAGAAAAGCTAAACATTGACTCTCTTTAATTGATTAAAAGCAAGGTCTTTCCAGCTGAACAAAGTCTGATTCTGTACATACTGAGCCACCCAGGAAAAAACTTAAGCTACAAAAGCAGCTTTGTAGAGTTCCACATTAAAATGTTCTAATTCATCTCCACATTTCACTTTTTTTTCATGTTGAGAACACATAGTTACCTATTTAAATTTTTAATTAATTGGAAATAAATTTGCATAAGTACTTAAAAGATTTTAAAAAATATAAATATTAAATGGTGCATAATTTAATAAGTACACAGAGTAACACAACAGGGTGCTTGCACTACTCGTTTTCCCAAGAGAAACTCAAGGATATTCAGTACCCTGACACATTACCCTAGTTATATATGCTATATCAATATTGCACCAACAAAGGAAGTTAAACTAGGAAAAATCAGAGCCCAATATGACAAAAAAAAGAAAGCTCCTCTCTTCCCTAAAAGTGAGAAAGGTAGTATGGATTTTGTAATTATGATTAGTGTAAATGAGACAACTTCAAAACATTACCGAAAAAAAAAACTTACTTGAGCTTTTTTTTTTCCTGTGCATTTCTTAAAATCAATTATTTTGGCTTGAGCTTCTCACACACTCTAAACTGGGTACCAGAACTTGTCTATGGCTACTTCTGAAAGTTTTCGGACACAAAAAAGAAAAATCAAAGAGAAGGCTGTTGCATTAAGCAACACAGAACCTTTTGCTTGAAATCAGTAAGTTGCATTCCACCAGATCCCAGCTATAGCTGATGACAGACAGAACACCTATGTGTCTCTGTAGAGAGTTATTTTATTGCTTTCAGGTCCTCTTTGCCTTTGTCAGAGAGCAGCTATGCCAGGGCCTTCCAGGACCACATACAGGTGTTATTTAATAGGGGCTCTAAGCTGGTGCAAGGATGAAGACAAGTACAATGAAGACAAGTTGGAATCTACAATTCCCTGAAAGGAGGTTGTAGTGAGGTGGAGTTTGGTCTCTTCTTCCAGGTAACAAACAATTGGACAAGAAGAAAAGTGGCACCAGATAAGGTTTAGATGGGATATTGTAAGAAACTACTGCTTCTTCACAGAAGCAGTAGACATGCAGAGGGCTGCCCAAGGAAGTGGTAGATTCACCATCCCTTGGCGTGTTCAAACGTTTTGAGGATGTGGATATGGTTTAGTGGCAGACTTGGCAATGCTGAGTTAAGGACTAGACTAGATATCTTGGAAGTCTTTTCCAACCTTAATGGGTTTATGATTTTAACTTTTCCAAGAAAAATTTCTAGTAAGTGAAGATTCCTGGTAGCAACCAGATACTTTGTACAACTTCACTACATTGCCTTGGAACAAATGGCTTTGGAGCTGCTTTTACAGGCCAGGAGGCAGTTTGACTGGAGGCACTGCTGCGCTGCCATGCATCAACGTGGCAACAATGCATCACTGGAGTGATCAGCTCTAGTTTCAATGCAGCAATGCAATATATTAAATCTGTGGCAAAAAATCCCTTCACAGAGGCAAACGTAGGAAACACTCGTGTGCCAGGTTGCTTCAGTAGGTAACTGTAGGCAGAAGAAAGCTGTTTTAGTTAAAAAGACATCTGGGGGGAAAGAAAAGTATCTGGCTGATGGGGATATGTTTGTTCTACCCTTAAACTGAAAATGTTTCCATTAGACTCACTCCAGAAAACTGTTTCTTGTTTCATTAGAGTGATGGAGAAGGAGCCCAAAACTCTAAAAGTGCATTGCTTACCTGCCTCTTGATTTCTCTCAGACTGCATATTTCCAGTGTACATATTATATACAATGTAGTTTTAGATGCTGATGTAAAAGTTATTTTGTGACTGGGTGTTCTGTGAAGTTAATTAGCTGTATACTGTATCTGGACTCAGACCAGCAAATCTTGCTTACCCTTTTCAAGCAAGACCCTCCAAAAAACTTGTTAAAAGTTACTAAATGGGCAAAATTTTATTCCTGCCTAATATATCAAGCAGTTTATGGAAAATTAAAGGTCTTTACTACAAAACCTCTTCTGTCTTCTCAACTGTATTGCACCTGTGACACTATTTAGTTAAAATTGAAATTTTGAAATATAATTCAGAATATTATTGTTGGTTCATAAAGTCTATTCTCTTTTCAGATCTGCCTCACTCTTCACACTTAGTAAAAATCGTGAAAGAGTGACTTGGGTTGCAGCTGAAATACAATTTAATTTACATGTAACTTATATTAAGTATAATTATGTTTTATAATTACCACTTGCAACTGAAAATGCCTCTTTCAGAAACTCAATAATAATAATTTGTCAGCCATATTTTCTTTGTAATTAAGAGTGACTTGGTTAAAAAAAATCATCCTACTAGCTAGACATGCCTTGAAAACAATACTTGTTCACAAAATTATATCTGCTGCACAGTAATTTAACTCACACAATTTTATACTGAGCTTTCTGCTTTTGAGGTTTCTCACCATTTAATTTGCCTAATTTCTGAGATGGCTGTACAAAACCAGACTATGGACAGTGTGTCCTGGGTTTTGGGGGTGGTGTTTTTAAGCTCAGTGCCAGTGCACTCAGACATTCGAGCCCTAACCTGACAGAACTACTTGGAAATTTTGTTCTATAGCTGGGATGATTAAAATGAAGGAGGGGGAAACAAACAACAAACCCAAAGTAGCAAGCATTTTCTGCTAATGATTCCTTTCTTCTGTTGCCACTTCAAGACCCACCTAGCAATAAACTCCAAAGCTGGCAGGTGCTGAAGAATACCTTCTTCATCTTTCAGATGTTCACAGTCCTTCCTAAAGGACATATTAGTGCCAAATCAAGAGGGAAACAGCAATTACATTGAGTACTGAAATCCCTGCTGGGAGAGGCTGAAAATATTTTCACATTTCTGCATAAAGAGATGTAAGTGAAAAAATATGTTGGATATATTCTGTCTCTTCTTTTGAACTCAAAACTTATTTGCTGCAATTTAACTTCAGCAACAGTCATGAAGCAATGATTTAACCATTAAATAACTTGATAACCATAGGGAGAGGAGACAAAAATATAATTGCTAAAGCAAACTATGAGGTACTAACACTGCAGTGTCGTTCAATACCAAAATGTGTTTGTATGGGAAGCTATTATGGCAGACAAGGTGAGACTGTGACTCCCTAAGGTGCCTTTTGTTTTTATCTCCAGAGTGCCTCCAAAAGGATACAAAGTGCCTTTGACCTCTTTTCCTAAGAAGCAGCCCCCACATTTTGAGTGATTGTTTCAGTTTATACAAGGTTTGGATTGTCTCTCATATTTTCCATTTGCCTCTGAACAATTTCAGTTCTTTGCTTTGTAACAGAGAAGAGCTTTCCTTAGTAATCCAAGCAAATACATACTCAAACTGTAAGTTATTGCTTCAGAAATACCATTCATTTGGAGAGAAGAACTTTCTTTCAGAAGCAGTTGAGCATTTTAGAAAGCAAAAAATGGTATAGTCATGCATCAGGAAAGCTCAGATGTGTTTAAAGAAACCAGGCATATTAACATGGGGACACTTCTTATATTCAGCAAATAATAATTGCTTGCTAGTTGATATGGCTGACACAACAAGATGCAGCTTATAAGGAAGTCTTTTGTGAATTATACATGGAGAGCAATGGGTAACTGTGTTTTTGCACAGATCAAAGGTAAGAAGACAGTATAGCATTACCCCACACGTGAGTAAATAGTATTGCTTGGCTAGTAAATGAAAGTAGAGGTCTTTGGATATACCTTCATAGATTAATCCTATCAGAACTCCTAATCCTTCAACTACACTTCTGATTTTTTGCACCAATCATAAAGCCATTTATGAGCTGGATATGTAGCCAGTGAAGAAACAAAGCCTGCTCCACAGGACAATCTGTCACATCTAAAGGAGCAGGCTCCATGCATGGGAGGGCTCATGAGTTGAAAGAACTTTCCTCTCTGCATCAGCTACATATGTCCAAGCCAACTCGTCTAGACTTGTTTCAGAGAACAAGGTTCAGGCAAAATAAATCCTATTTCACCATATGTAGTGCTTCTTATAAATAAGAAGGCAAATTTAACCTCACTAAAAGTCTTACTCAAGAGGCTGAAAATGCTATCACAGTTTCTCACCACTCTATCAACAGCTGCAAGGAATTAAGGCGTGCAACACAAAATTAAACAACCTCACTGAAAAATAAACTATTACTTGCAATAGCATTTATGCTGGTATTAAAATTAGAACCCAAAAGAAATGTTAAGTTATGATTCTACCACTACTAAAAAAGATCAGAAAGACCGTGTAAATCAACATCTGATCAAGGAAAAGAAAATATGACAATGATTGCAAAGTTTGCTATGAATGTCTACACACTGTATTATATAATACAGTGTATGCACATGGAAGTGCTGGTCATATTGTGTCAAGACATATTTGCAGGGAACAATCATATTCCTTCTTCTTGGATGACAGCAGTAGCTGGAGGGACTCAGGCATATTTGCTTTGGTTTGGCACTGCTCTCAGAGGGGTGCCTGCAGCGGGTGTCCTCTGCGTGACACCCTGCCTACTATTCTGGTCATGGCACAACACGGCATTAAAAGCTGGATCAAACGTTAAAATAGAACTTTTAACATTGAGTGTAAGAGATGAGATTGCTAGATAAAATTGAACTAAAATGCCTCAACCTTATCACAACCAAACTGTCTTTTGACCTTCCTCAGCTTAAGCCTTTCAACGCAATCTGAATTTTTAAAAAAAGGAAAAAAAGTTGATTTTGGCAGGTGAACCTTTTTTGATTTGTTTTGTGATGCATTCTGAGCACTTTCAGTGCACAGACAGGGCTCAAAGCTCACTGCAGTGGGCCCATAGGATCAAAGCATTTGATGTAAAACTTGTCATCGCTAAGAAGGTAGCATCATGTCTTCCTTTATCCATCTCATTACTAAGAATTTTTCTCATCTTTCCCAGGTAGACTAGGATAAATGTATAGTACACAATGATGTTCATACAAATCAATTGGACTCATAGCATCAGGAAGGCAGACATACAGTGAGAGGGTTTTAATTGCTTTTATTAATAACATTTAAAACTAATATATAACTCTCCTAGTGTTTTAATCAGCCTTAAAAATATAATTGCACAGAACCCTTATAGTTCAAATGATGTCAATATTTCAGGATGCCCACGTGCAGAGAGCTGCTACCAGCAGATAATACTGATTGTGTTTCTTAGTAACTGATAAAAATTGTTAATTTATAAGGAGGAAGCCTCTCTGAGTCACCTTAGATTTATGTTAAGATCCCTGTAAAGATATGCTCCAAGACATGCCATATGCAGCCAAAGGAAGTAAAGGGCAGGTTTAGAATGACAAAATCATATAATTTCAAAGCAAATAATGTAGTTAGGGATCAATACAATTTCTTGTGTATATTTAAATTTGCACACTTATCTTTTCCCTTCTACTAAAGGCCTGCTTGGTGCTTAGCAACTATGAGGTATCTGAACTGTTCACTACAGTCACTGCAACCCAGTGAGAGACATTTACAGAAAAAAAATGTAAAAGGTTATGGAACAAGCACATTGGGAACTCTACTATATGAAGCCATAAAAATGATCCAGATTTAGCCAGATTGTTTCATATGTTGCTACAGATTCAGAACACAACAGAATTTCTCTTTCATTCTTGTGTATGCATGTTTCATATATACATAAAATACTTGTATATACATATATGGCTGTGCATATATGTGGTGGGTTTTGTGGTTTTTGGTGTGGGGTTTTTTTCTGGTGGTTTTTGATTTTTTGGTTGTTTTTTTTTTTTTTGTTTGTTTGTTTTGTTGTTGCTTTTTCTTATTTATTTTACGATGTTCAATGAGCACATGGAGGTGTGCACCTCTAAGGCACATCTTAGTGGGTGCATAGCTGTAGCTGATATTCAAAATAAGCTTCCAGGTAAATAAACAAGGAATCCCTGACCTGATCACTCAGAGCTGAAAAAAAGAAAAAAACTTTTCTTCCTTATGCCAGAAAAATTACTTGCAAAAAGCCAAAACTCTTCGTAAAATTAAAGAAAAACTTGGTAAAGACAAGAATCACATCCACATACTCAAAGTTGTGTAAAATCACAATACTGAAAGCATGGGGGCAATAAATATCATCTACAGAGAAATCCTTGAGAAAGAGAGCAAAAAGAGTTCAATATTTCTAGCTGATACTTTAAGAAGGGTAGTCCTTAGAAAGTGGAAGATGTGAACAAACAGAATAAAAGATCATGAACTCCTACAGACTAAAACCTAAACACACAGTGAGGCAGACATAAATGTTTCAAAGCACAATTGACAAAAGTAATACATCCACAGAGATATAAATTGATTGCAAAGTCAATTGATAATAGTGTAAGAGCAGAAATGCATGAAGAGAAGATGTAATTTCTTGCACAGCTTTTCACCCTGGGAGAAGCTGGGAAGATTCCCATATTCCCAGAACAAAAACAACAACAACACAAAAAAAAACCAAAAAAACCCAACCAAACAAACAAAAAAAACCCCCACAAAAACAAAAAACCCCAAACAAACAAACAAAAAAAAAAGGTTGGGGGTCTTTTGAGGGAGTTTGTTTTTAAATGAGTGACTCAGAGGAGCTGTCTGAAATTGAAGTAACTGTAGAATAAGTTATGAAACAAATTCAGAAAATGAACTTAACAAATTGCCAAGTCCAGATGGTATTCACCCAGGAGCTTTAAAGGAACTCAAGGATGAAATAACTGAATTACCAAGGATAGTGTGCAGCCTCTCATTGCATCAGTATGAGACGACCATGAAAAATGTGATGTCATTTTTTAATGTTTCAAAGGAACTTCAGGCCTCTTGACCTGTAGTGGGCAAGTAAATGGCAACTTCAAATAAAAAAAACCCAGAAATAATAATCATCTGAATGATCAAATTCAGGAGTCGATAGGGCTTTGAAGAAAAACTATGCCTTGAAAAACTATATTTTGAAGGGGGCAAGAAATTCTGTAGAAAAGTCTTATAAAGCTGAAAAGAACTACTTCTATTTCCAAAAGGATATCTAACTCAATTGGAAAAAACAAGCAAGTACAGCATAAAGGATGAATGTGCCAGCATAGACAGATAATAATTTGAAAGTAGAAACTCAAGATGGAAGTAAATGGTCATTTTTTGCTGACTAATGGTTCTACCAGAATTTGTGCTAATTTCCATCCTGGTGAAGCACCTGAGAGAAGGTGAAAAATGGAGTGAGAAAGTTTTTTTTATTTTATTAATATTAAGTTATTAAGAATGAGGGCCAACAGAAAAACAGCAGGGCCAAAGAGCTGAGTGGACAATAAAGGAGCAGAGGAAATTCAGTGTAGGTGATAATAAAGGACGCACAGAAGACAAAGCACAATTCCAGCTTCATGTATAAATGATGGTCCTTACCATTTTGCTGGCCATTACCACTCACAAGTGGTATCTTGAGACTATGACAGAAATAGAAACACAGGATATATCTATACAAATATAATAGGAAGTTCCATGAACACACCAGCTCAATTCTTTGCAGTGCTTAAAAACTTAAAGATTAGGCACTATTGGGTGATAAACAGAGAAAAAAAATATATGACGATGCCATGGCTCATTTGGTTCATGAGCATTATGAGATCATGAGTGCAATCTCCGCATCTCTTGTGGGAGCCTGGAACAGATTCAGAGGTGGAAAGCAATGAAGAACATGAATATGAGGACTGGACAGCTCAGCTACAAAAAGAGATGAAAAAAGCAGGTTATGGTAGAGGTGTACAAAATCTTGATGTTCATGAACGGGTTAAAAAGGCATCACTAGTTTGCCCTCTTTGCCAATAAAACAAATGAAGCATTAAAGAAAGCAATTTGGAGCCAGGTTGTAAGCAAACAAAAGGATAAAGGTTAATTTTACAACATTCCATAAGACAATAATAGCTGTACCTGGGAGAATATTCAGGATTACCCATGTTCCTACTCTTTTCACTTTCCCACATGCCTCCATTTGTGGCCACTAGGCTAGGATAGTTAGCCAATTCCCTAGTCTGACTTGTAGCCTTTTTTTCTATTGTCATATTAAGATGCATGGCATCATATTTCCAGATTAATTCAGATACATCTGAACTACAGATATAGAATAACAGTTTATCTGGATTTGAGAATAAATACTGTTTATGACAACCAACAGCTTTTCAAGAAGGAGGTATCATGAATATCATCTCTACAAAACCAGGCATGTAACAGATGAAGAGATTTTAAAAGAAAAGGAATCTCTTGTAATTCTTTCACTGCAGTTTCCTCTTGGCAATTGACAATCAGATTTTTGGTTGCTAAATACCAGTCGAGCTTCTGTCATTTCACTGCAGCTCCCCAGGAACACCCAGTAAAGAATCGTAGAAAGTAAATACCAGTGCTCTCTGTCCTTGTTAATTAGATAATTCTTGAGACTGTTCCTGGGAGCACTGACGTGATCGTCTATACTGTTGTTAGCACTGTCCTACCAAATAGCACGTACAAAACCTCACAGAGCACAATTCTAAACCAAAGATGTTCCAGGGACCCTTGCTAGGCCAGTTTTCACATGGATACGTTAGTCTGAGATCAAAAGAGAAGACAGGAGTTTTCCACAAATAAAAGAGTGGAGGGAGAAGGAAGGAAATGGATGTGGGAAGGAGACAGTTAATATTCTTTCATGCCATAAATCTGTACTCAGATTTCATTACACTGTTGCAATTTCCATCCCACATATTTTTCTCTTCCTGCCTTAGTATCCTGGCAAACCCTGATGCTCAAGCACTTTGGTCTTTCTCTTGAACTGGTTTAAGGGCAGAAGCCCTTCCCACATGTAATGCTCCTCTTGAAATCCTCCTCTTTTCCACATTACTTCATTATCTGCAGCCTCCTCAGTGGAGAAGAAGCTACAGGTATATGAAACAAGACTTTTTTTTTTCCATTGTCTGTGTTACCTGTGCAAATGCTAGAAAAGCTGGAAAATTTCAGGAATATTCCAGTCTTTATAGACATGAAGTACCAGGAAGCCACATTTCTAGGATGAATATCTATTCAACTATGTTTTCAGTTTCCTACTGCCCCTTGCACTTGAGGCAGCACGTATAGAACTTGACAGTAACTTATATAGATGTATGCAGCCTACTCCCCTATGCTAATGAGTGTATTTCTATCTTGCCCTTGTCTGTCACTTACAAAGGGGAAAAGGTTTTATCTGAGACTATGTACTGCACAACACACGTGCTGTGTGTCCAGGGAGGGGCTGGATGTACAGCTCCCAACCCTCTCAGGAGACAGCTGTGAGCAGGAAGTCACTGGTATGTAGTAAAAAGAAAAGACATCACCAGTCTCAGCACTCTGAAGTGCATTTCCTCTGGTTGGAGTCTTACAGTGGTTCAGAGAAGCTGTCTAGTATCCCTGCCACTGTCCTCTAGAAATCCTATTCATGGAATGAGTGACTCCTTCAAGGCCAGTGATAAGCTGGGGATGAGAGAAGGTATATTTCTTTGATGTACATTCTCCAATGGTTTTGGTGATAGATTTGACCCAACTGAAATCCTGACTGTGATAGAGACAGAAGTCTTTATGCTATTAATATTTCTGTTGGCTAATTTGCAATGAAACAATAACATAGGTACTTCTATAAATAGACGAAAGGGCAGCAAGATGGGTTCAGTCCAAGTTAATCAAGTAACTTCAGGAATATCATCACACACCATCAAATCAACACTAAACAGCTGAAGGAAAGAAGCACATATGGTCTCCAGATACAAACTGAGACAAAAACTATCCCAATAAAATTTTATTTCTTCTGAAAAAATCTTCTGAAACCAGCTTAGATTCTGTGTGATGATTCTACAGTTTTTTCTTAACTCATTAGCAGATGCTAGAAATCTTTCCCTTGCTTCTGACACTGTTATCTCAGTGCCTATTCAAGCCACTTGGGCATTGATTCAATACTAGCTCAGTTGAGATTCTTCCCAGCTCTCCTGTTCTGTCCTCTTAGGAAACTCCATCCAATTAACATAACTCAGTTTACGAGCATATGAGGCCATTATGAGCATTGAACTTTCTGTAATTCTTACATGATTTAGTCTGGCATTTACTTGTTCATGATGAAAGGCACTCTTACACAGCACTTGAATACAAATGTTCTAGCAACGTCACAGAAAATCCACACTTTTTGAGGTAGCTCATAAATAGTATAGTAATATTACTGGCTTGCTTCTAAATGATAGCACTGTAGGCACTTGTACAAGTGACACTAGCCCAACTAAAAGTGGTAAAAGCGGTTTATTCTCTTCCAACATATATCTATATATACAAATAATATAATCCCACCTGTAGATAAGACCTCACTCCAGCTGCTCGTTCCAATACCATGAGCAACGTGCTCTGAGCAAATCCATTCCCTCCATCTTCTCTGCAGCAAAGAAGAGCACCAAGAGCTCTCAGTGGCTGGGGGTCCATACCTAAAACAGAGTCCAGGGACTCGCATCAAGATAGCAAGACAGCACCACAAAGCCTTTTCCTAAACTAGTGAGCAGAGTACAAGGGAATTATTTTTCTGCTAGAAAAAAAAAATATTATACCTATCATTTCAAGCATCAAATAAATAATTTTTCTGTCAGTTTGGTTATATTAAGTAGAAATGCTGAAATGGAACTGATTCAAATAGAATTGACCACCTTTCAGATTGGAAAATCTGTTAGTTCTGCTGAAAGAATTAGAACTTTTTTATCTACCTTTGGAGGCTTTATTTCTTTTGCAAATTAAACAACAGTTGGGAAATATAATTTCAAAGGAACTGGCATTTGTTGTTAAAGGGATTTTTAAAGTGCATTCCTGCAGCAAACGGAAATTTAAAGTCAACATTTTCTTCCTGGTGAAACAGCCCTGGATAAACATGAATAAAACCTGAGATAAAAATAAAATTGAGATACAAATGGAAAAAAATAATAACATTTCCTCTCAAAGAGCCTAAAGACTCCCAAACCAGAAGTAGTCAGTATGCAAATAAAGACTTAGATAGGAGGGCCAAATATCTACTCTGTTCTGGGAAAGAACTGTAAATCTCTCTCAGCCAAATCCTCGATGCCGGGAAAAAGCATTGTCAGTGGTGAAACTGAGGACTGAGAAAGGATATAAAAAATTTGTTTAAGTGGAGACTAGGTCTTTTCAAAATACACTCCTAGAGCAAAACAACTCACCTCCATATCAGTTGAATGAGTCTTGAAATGATTGAATGTCCCGGTTCTTTTGAGAGCAATATGGTTTGTTTTGTGGTTTTGAATACGTTTTTGAAAATAAATTTTAAAAAAATGTTGAGGGGTTCTGGCACAATGTCATTCTATCATATTAACTTTACCGTAGAGTTAATGTGAAGAGACTATAAAGCCAGAGAACTACGTTGAACATTAAGACAGGTCAGGAAAACCACAATTTCGGAAAAAGCAGCCCCTTCAGTAAACAAAACAATTTAAACATAAACAGGAAAAAGAACTCCATTTTGAGTCCTCTGTCATAAATGACATTCAGTAGATAAAAGCCCTTTATTTTCACTTGTGGAGGAAGTGTCTTAGGGTAGCATGACTTAGACCTCTGAACAATATTATAAAGAGCTTCCTCATTGCACCACAATTTTTGCAGCAGTGCACCACTTTTTTTCTTGTACATGTCAAGACTTTTGTCCTTCTTGCATCTTCTCAGCACTTCCCAAATATTTAAGAACCAGAAACCTACAGGTGGCTGGTCCATCCCCCACAGCTCAAAGCACCAGTGGGGCAATTACTGACTACCCGTCCAAATCACAAGGGTTTTCACAAGGCAGTCTGAGGGTTTCCAGATGATAATTATGGGCACAGAGAAAAACTTCAGAAACACTTAGGAGGAAGATTAAGAATTAACCCCACTACAATGCCATCTTAGCAAGGTGATAAAATTGAGAGTGATATTCAAACAAAACTACTCCTATCCCCAGTCTATGGTTGCAATATGCAATAATATCCAAATTGCTTATCGGTATTAGAGAGTCTGGGCTTTATCTTCCAAAAGCTTTCTGGGCCCAGCAGCAGACATTTAGGTGCCTTTTCATTAAAGCAGCAAAGGTCTGTTGGCATATCTGTCCTATTGAGATTTTTTTTTTTTTTTTTTGTAGAGAACAATTATATGCCACGTCTCTGAACTGTCATCCAGCCTTACAAAACCAGCATCCCGCATGTGTCCCACAGCGCTTTCTCAGGGAACAACTCAGAGTAGGGAGGTCAAGCCATCACTTCAGTAGAGGATCAATTCAGTAGCATAATTATTTCCAGACAAAGCATACAGTTCATATTCATGTCAGACAAAATCATTGTCAATATTACAAAGCTCCTCCTAAGATTAGCAGTCCCACAGTATGGGATGAGGTACAGGACAAGCAACTTGGGAAGAATACAGCAAAAATGGGGTACCTGTAAGGTGCAAGAATCAGGAAACTGAAAATTAAGAGGGCATTTTTGTTTCTGCCATCTAAGAACTAAGTTACATCTATTAATGAAGTATATGATTTTGAAATGTCATATTATTGGGGTTATACTCACTAAAACAGAAAGCAAGAAGATACTAATGAGAGAGGTCACCTGCCTACACAAACAGGAATTCTGCCTGGTTTGGCCCAGTGCTATTAATGAAATCAAGACAGGAAAGACTGGAATGGCATATGGCTGACAGATGCAAGCATGTAATTTGATGGTGCAGTGGAAAGAATGACTCAGTACATCATTATCAATTTAATATTTTTCAATTTCTTAGGAGAAAAAGACTTCACTTGTGGTTCAGCCATTTAGAAGTTAACCTTTCCACAAAGGCAGTATATGTGGGGTACTTTTCAAATGTAAGCTTTATCATAAGTTATAGCACAATACAAGGGATGGTTAGAAAGGACTCTATGAAGTGGCACAGTGTGTGCCCAGGTTCAGCTTCAGTCTTGTCATTTCTGATTAATATTTTTCCAATCTGTTCTTAAAGACCTTCTCAGCTTCTGAGGTCTAAGGATATATCTCATTACTTTTACTTTTAGGTTGTTGTTTTGAGTTGGATTTTTTCCCTAGCACCAAATCTCTACTTCTGTTGCTGCAATCAAAGCTCACTGTGCAAAATGCTCCATGAACTCAGAAGTTTTTGCTCTATTTTTGAAGTGTTGAGATCACATTATTCCTTTGTGCTATGTAAAAATCAAACCAACAAAACAAGAAAACATCATTTCATAAAAGGATCCAAATCATATCTCCTTCAATTTTGAAGCTGTAACATTGATAACCATATCCAGAGAGCAGCTTATCTGGAGAAAATAAATTTTTCATCCAACCCAGTTTCTTAAAGACTACTTTTCCCTAGGTGATTCACAAGAATTTTATGTGAAGTAATGTCAAAAAAACCTGTTTCCTTTCAGGGCATCATCATGCTGTCCAGGCAGAACTCTAAAGTTCACAGATAAATACTTAATGCTCTACCAAAGTTAACTGCAGGCTATGGAAGATGGATAGTAGACCATTCAAACTATGTTTTATTATTAAAAACTGTAGGCAGTGACCCTGTATGCCTTTTCTCTTGCTCTATCTTTGTTTTACAGTATGTATCTCTTGAAGGAAAGCTCAGAAATATTATGGGATGGTAATGTACAACTAAAAAGTCCACCTTGATTTTTACCAAGATATTTCAGTCCAGTCCAGTCTACTCTTTCACATCAGTGAGGCTGGTACTTGACTTTCACTTGGCATTGCAAAGTGAGCAGCAGCTTGAATTCTGAGTCATCTGGCAGGAATACTCACTCCAAAACAGTAACCTCAAAGTTTTATCCTCTCTACTTTTCCTGTCTATTTTCCCATCATTTTAAACATGGATGGCTATGGACGAGTGAAAAAAGTATTCTTCTGTTCATGAGTGAATATACTGCATACATTTTGTTTTCAGAAGAGTATGAACTGTACCCTACATTAACAGTTAAGATATCAATGAAAGGTATAGGTTTTCTTGCCTGGTAAATCACATACACCCTGGAGGATTAAATTACAACAATCTGAAAGCATAGGGAAAAGGGATTTGATATCTGGAGCCAAGGTCCAGTCTTAGGTTGCTTAAATTTAAATTACTTTAATCGATTATTTTCCAAAGACAGATTTATCACAATTAGCTGCAAGTACTTGCTTCACTGGTAGCTTCACTGGTAGCCAGCAATTAGAAGAAGAGCACTCTATTAGATGTTAATTACTTGGGAGTTTTTTCTCTTCTCCAAAATGTAGTTTTTAATCAAATACTTAGCTGTGTTTAGACCAAGCATTTGGTACATCCATCCAGAAGCTCATCCATAGGAAGCCAAGAGGTGACTCTGCAAGATCTCTCTGTATTTGGAAATATCTAAAGTTGTAAACTCTGTACCCTTCACACCTCTGAGAGAAGCAGCTGAGTCCCTACACATTGTTCTAGAGTGCACTGGAATTCAAACAAAACCAAAGGGACACATCTAAGGATTTTCTTTACTGAAGGATTTTCTTAGCTGAACCTTTCCTAATTCAAGCAACCCACATGTATGTGCACATGCACTAGCTCAGATATCCATGTATCTAAGGCAATTTACCAATCCCATGCTTTTACATCACCCTACACCTGTTTTTAATCTGGCTTCAGAAACACAGTTTCCGTACCATAACCTCCTGTGCAACTACAGAATCCCACATTACTGTGTATGTTCACCCCAGCAATGAGAGACTCTTTCATCAGCAAGCAACCAGCCCTTTTCAGCCCGGGTATATAGCTGTGTGACCTCTATTGAACTTTCCCTGTATGACTCACAGGCTTGATTTCCAGGCCCCCACACCCTCCCTACTCTCACCCTCTCCCCCGACATTAACTAGCTGCCCCAGAGGGAAAAAATGTTGAGAGGAAGAAGATATTTCTGCCTCACTGAATTCTGCACATGCCCCAACTCAAAAGCAATAATGGAGAAGGAGAGAGGTCTGGCAAGTGCTCTGGCACTGTCCTTGTGCACTGGTTTAGACTGTGGAAGGATGGGCCAGGCATTGCTCTGGTAAGCTGTTACACTCTCCATGCTGAAGCACAATTATTTTCTGACCGCTGCTGACAGTAGCTCCAGAAAGAGGCTCTGACTGGAGTCTGAATTGGAAGAACAGCCTTGAAGGAATTTGCTTGTTTTGCCTTCCATGAAGCAAATCAGATTAACTCTAGCTTAAGTCTGATGATTTACATTAACATGTCATTTTGTCTACATACCATTAAAAAAATGTTCCTCATGTTAGAAAAGGGTTGTGTTTGGGGTCACTAGTTTCAAAGCCTGGAAATGAATCAGCAGTTCTGAAATTACACAGACAGACTCACCAAGCAAGCACTGCAGCAAAATATGGCCTGGGACAGCTCTCCTGTTTTCCTTGCCTATAAAACACACTATAAGCTAAGGCTCTTGTTTAAAATCATCCTTAAATATTTCAGTAGAAAATAAGTTGTTTAAGACCACCTGCCTTTAGGCTGAAGTTTTCAGGAATCTGATAATACAAGGCTGTGCCAAACAGAATGGCTGAGGCCAAACCTTCTCTGGGCAGGGAAAGGGCTTGTTTCCCTTCTGAAACAGGAGTGAAGCCCTATGCCTTTATCCTAGATTTGCAGAATAACTCTGTGAGAGATCTGGCTGATTTACTCAGAAAGGCTGCTCCTGAGCCATCTCCTTGGATGAGCTAGCCCTCTACTTTGCTTGGTTCCAAATAATGACATCTTTGAAATCCCAAGCAGAGGTGTTGACAGAAGACAAATCCCATGCCAGCCCTGTAAAAAGGGCTACCAGTACTTAAACAGATGTCTCTGTCAGCACATCTTTGATGAAAATAGTCTCTCTGAAGAGCCATAAAGGGCTTACCTTGCCCCAGCTTTTACATATCCTAGACCTAGGTGTCCACACTTTACATAGGGAGCTGCATCCTTCATTTCTGTGGTGTCCCAGAGCCTTGCCAGAAACTACTCCCTGGCTAGGAGACAACAGTCATCCTGGCAATATTTGACACTTCCACTCCTGCCAGCTGCAGTGTGCTATCCAGGGACGTTGGTGGAGAACAGTAAAACCAAGTTCCAAATCACCAGCCCTATTCAAACTGCTGACACTGCTCAGGCAAGCAGGTATTGCTCAGTGCAGAGGCAACCCTTGCAGCTGAAGGATTGGATTTACATCTGTATCTTCTTGCATCAGAAACATTTGTCTTGAGGTCTTAAATAATCATGTTTATACATATTATGTCTCTTCTCCCAACTAACAAGCAACAGGACAAGAGTAAATTGTGTTGAGTTGCACCAGGGGGAGTTTAGATTGAATATTCATGAGAAATTTCTTCACCAAAAGGGTTGTCAAGCACTGGAACAGGTTGCCCAGGGTAGTGGCTGAGTCACCCTGGAGGCGTTTAAAGGATGTGGTGCTTAGGAATATGTCTTAGTGGTAGACTTGGCAGTGATGAGTTAATGGTTGGACTTGATAGTCTTAGATGCTTTTTCCAACCCAAATAATTGTATAATTCTCTCTTTAAATGTGGGGAGGGAGGAGAAGGCAAGATGGTTTAAGAGCTCCCCTTTAAATTTCAAGTTGGCTTTGGCCATGAACAAGTCACATTAATCCAGAAATAATCTGGTACACACCCAGACAAAGCCTGGCTGATAACTTGCCCCAACTCCTTACTGCCCAGAAAATGATTCAGAAATGAGTACTTTTTCATTGAAGTAATGCAGCCATTCCTCCTGTCCTGAAAGCAGATATTCCCTGAAATACTGCTCTGTAAACAGCAGCTATAGTAAAAGGCCAAGTAACTACCTGAGCTGGGTCCTATCAATGAAACCCTTACAAAGCCTAAACAATAAAAACCAAGAAACAAACATAACAAAAGAGTGGTCTCCAAATTCATAATACACCTCATGACATTAAATGGCTGCTAGATAATAAGATGATGCCTTTTCTTTTTTAAACTGGTTCCAAATCATAGACTGAAAGGTTTTAGCATCATTACCTTGCAATTTTCATCCAAATGATTATACAAGAATCATTATCTATAATAATACTTCACTATAAAAATGTCTGTTTTCCCCCTACCCCTCCAGCCTCTTCTTTTGTGCACCAGAGGACTGCATTTCTTTCAACCAAAGTTATTGAACCTACCAAAATTCAATAGGAATAAAAACCCAGAACTGGACATTGACTGAATAAAAATTTAAAAGGATTTCTTTTGTGGCCCTTTGTTCATTGAAATAGAAGACAGAGATGCTGAGAGTTTAAATACATAGTTGCCTAAAGGCCTACGAAGGAAGCCATGCAAGTGACTTGTTTCCAAATGATCTTAGCAGGTCTTCAATCTTGCAGCTCTTATTGAACATATGCTCAGCACATTGTTCAACAGTGTTCATCATATCATTTGATATCTGTAAATAGGGAGTATCTGTAATAATAATCTGTAAATAGGGAGTGCTCTAGAATCCAGTTCCCACTCCATCACCTGGACAGAGTTTTCACTTATTAATTCAGCCAGTAGTTAAAGGAAATTTTACAGAGAAGATAATGTAAGAAAATATTAATTTGGATGCAAAACCCATGAACAGAAATAGAAGTCTGTTACACGCTTGTGTTTTTCTTTCCTTTTGTGTATTGCAACTCAGTCCATGTAACCAATTTTTCCTACTGTCCACTGCTGCCCTAGTCAATGATGGTGCAAATATTGATTAGAGTGGGCAACCAGGACAGATGACAAAAGCAAGCAACAGATTTTTGCAAGCAGATTGAGAATATAGCCTCTGCTCCTCCTGCAGTTTTATAAGTAATTTTTAGTCCTTTTGATTCAGTAAATTTTATAACTGATAAACAATTTGGCTGCAGAATCTAAGAAAGCCAAGAGCCTAAAGCATAACATTAATCCAGTCAACCATTACAGAAGTTCTTATTAACTCCTTTGCTTTTTTGTTTTGTTTTGTTTTTAAGACAAAACACCCCATATAATATGTCTTGCAAACTAGAGAAAACTACGACCACTACGGTAGCAACACAATAGCTTATAAACAGACTATAAATAGGCTGCTATTTTTAGAACACTGTGTTTCTTAATTGCCTATAAACTTACCCAGTTGTGAGCACTTTGTGAAGACTGATGAAAGAATGCATTCTCCAAATTTCCAGAGGGCATAGAGACTCTGTATTGTATCTTGTGGATGGGATGTTGACATTAACTGACAGAAGCAGGAACACAGCAAGACAGATATTTTTAAATAAGAAAGGAGAGAAAGAAGGAGCCCTATTAACTCTCCTTCTGCCTCCACCTGGAGTTCCCTGAACCTGGCTCAGCTGTGGCTGAATTTCAAATGGTCTCTGGAGGGACCTGGATCACTGTGGATTTGCATGTAAAAAGAATTGAAGCCAGATGGAAACATCCCAGTGAGATTCCTATAATCCAGCTTTTGTCCTCACCAGGTACAGACCCTGCTGATGATTTATGCATCATGCTGTTTTCATCAAATAGTAAAATCTTTTTTACCTTAGGAACAGTCATTCTGAGATGAAAAGTGTCTCTGTGTCTGTATCTCTGTGTCTGCTCATCATTAACAGATAGATTGAAGTGACTGATGTCACAATTTTATAACAGAAGCCAGAAACACCAGTGAAATATTGACAAGTGGAATTTGTTCACAGAGGTTTTACAAGACTCATAGGAGAAAAAAGCAACCTTAACGAAGACAGATGCAATTATCGAGAAAATTACTGGGTGTTATGCACTGTTTCTTTCAATCCATAGCTTCAAGTGTGATAAATAGTTCAGAATAGAACAGAAATCTCCAGAGAGGTGCTGAGTCTTCCCAAGGAATGAATAATCATCACTGAGTGCCCCATGGCCTTATCTTTGGACAGACTTCCAGTCTTGCTGCTCCTGCAGTGCTCTTTACATGTGTTTCTACCTTGGGTTTCCAAGTGCTTCCACAGTTTTCTTGCTGGTGAGTCTCGTTTCCAATGCCTACTTGCTGTCCTTTAAAGTGCCTCAGTTCTACCACAACTACCCCCTTCACCATCTCCATGAGCGCTCATGGCCTCCAAGAATGACTCCATGTGACTCATGCACCAGCCACCTTGAAAGCACTAACTTCCCAGCAGACAAGTCCTGACAAGGATCACTATTCCCGTTACTTAATCTTTGTTTT
The DNA here is from genome assembly GCF_036417665.1 of Passer domesticus. Lineage (NCBI taxonomy): Eukaryota > Metazoa > Chordata > Aves > Passeriformes > Passeridae > Passer > Passer domesticus. The sequence continues at coordinate 66,311,188 of NC_087476.1, read as the reverse complement.
CAGCAGAGGTACTCAGAGGGCATGCAAACACTCCCCCTTTCTTGGGAATCTGAACACTTCTCTAAGGCCAGATCCACCTCAAGTATTTTCTTTGATTTGATAAGGTGAGGTGGGTAGCCAGTGCCTAGTTTTTGGCCAAGGACATTTTATTAAAAAACGAGCAGCAATGCAGAACTTCTCAATAGTGTAGCAAGTTTTGCACAGCTGTAAAAAGAAGTTTTATCACTATGAGTAACAGTGCCATCTGCTGACTCCCACTATAACCATATTGGGAGGATTCCATATTAGATAATTAAGCAATAAATTTTACCAAAATCCAATGGCTTTTCATATAAAACAGCTGTTGTTAGGGGTTTTTTTAGTCATTTTATAGGATTCTGGGGTAAAAATAATTTTCAGGATGACTTCTGAAGTCAGGGAATCTCAGCTGTTTTCCTATGGACCTGAGAGAGTGCAGTGTTTTATTAAATATTGCTCTGACGTCTTTGGGATATTTGGATTACTTTACAATATTACACAAAACATCAGAAAGCTTTGCATAGCTCTCCCTGATCTGCCTCCTCTCTAAGTTATTGTCTGGGCCTGGTGAACTGAGAGCCTAACTTTCCAGACAGAAGCAGTACCCTTGAGGTTTACAGAAAAACTCAAAGCTACAGTGTCTAAGCTCCAGCTATTTGGAAGAGAAGCTGTTGATTTTTAGAAAATTAGGGGAAAAAAATCCTAGTTGTTACATACACTGAGTCTGCTAGTCTCAGAAGCCTAAATCCCAAACACTGGCCCCAAGGGATCCAACATAAGGGTGACTAATGCCAATGGATCCATTTTAGGTACCAGTCTCCAAATCCCTGGTCATAGTCTTCTTCACATTCAGGCATATTAGCTGCTATTATTATGATTTTTAAGATAGTGGTCAATTTTTTTTCAATCAAAATACACTTGATAGAGCATTCCTTTCTAAATAAGGAAAACTACTTCCATACCTGTATCATCCTTGATCTTTTCAAGGGAAAGCTTTGTGTCTACCACTCTCTTCACTACAGTGTGTTTCATGCAAAAGATGTTAAAAATGAATAAGTAAAACACAAGGTAAGGGGGCAAAAAAAAAAAACCAAACCAAAAAAACCTGGCGTGGGGAAAGAGTAAAACAGTATAGCTATAAGACCTGGTGAGTCAACCTGAAACCTCCTGCAAATTATGTTTTATTTATCACATATTTCTTAGCAGTCCAGAACTTGCTTTTCAGCTGACTATTGCTAGGCTGAAGTGGGCTGGTTGAAAACAGCAGATGTAATTTGTTTCTTCCCAGATGTTCTTTTCCTGCCACCCCAGACGACTGAGTAGAGTCTACAGTTTTTACACTATAAAGACCTTTGCTGTGGGACTGATGTCACTATATAATGCCATAACCAATTCTAAAATATTATCATAACATCATATTATTCACTAGACCCAAACTGGCAGAAAATGCAATAAAAGCAGATTTACTTATGTAATTTTTCTTTTGTGTTAATATGACAAAGCTCGGATGGGCTAAGCATATGTAAATTAAAATGCTGAGAAAAAAATGCAGAAAATAAGAAGCAAAAATTGCATACAAACACCACCAACATTAAGAAGTTTTGGGCTTGAACAGTGTTGGTTTTGTGTGATAAGTCAAATTCTGAGATTATAAGAGCCATAGCAATGCTAGAGGTCAGTGTGGGAAGATAAATGAAAGCAAATTTCTGACACCTATGTCTGCCAAGGAGAGATTTCACTGAAGGCTTTGGCAGAGGTTTTTGGAGCTCTGTCTGAGATGCTGTTAGAGAGTTTATAAGAACTAATTAAATAAGAGAAGGCTGAAATGAATACTCCCATTGAAGAGAGGTCTTTGTAGCTGTGCACAGTATCTTGCAAATATGGAGAGGGTTTATGCAGTAATGTCTTCTTCTGGGTCTGCTTCACTCAAGTCAGTGAGAGGTCCCAAATTTCTTCAAGCAGGCGTAGGGCAAAACTGACATCAGGCCAACATTCATTTGTGTATATTGCTGCTTCCATCTGGAAACAGGAAAGGAGGCTCTCTGCTTTTCCTTTCAGTCTGGAAAAGTGAATTTGGGAGGTAGATTGAACTGTCATAATAATTTTGCTGGTAAACGAGTCCATAGCATGATCTTTGGCTTCACTTTGTCCCTTTTTGGTACTGTTTGCTGTTCACAGAATTCATCCTGATTTACCAGTTTTACTCAGCATCTGTCTTGCTCATTCAAACAGGAGAGGAAGGAGGGTTTTGGTGCTTGAAGAGGCCCAGTTGAGTAAATCTTACTTGAATGTCCACTTCCAGTCCAGTCAAGAGTTATTTTTAATGTGCCTTTCAGGCTGTGCTCCAATGTACCCCCCACCCTGCAATATGCTATTTTCTTTTCAGTGTGATCTTTCTGACTGCTGGTCAACTTGTTACCTTCTGAAATTGCTATGAGAATTCATCCCTGGAAAGCTGCTATTCATGCAATTCACATACATCCCTGTGTTTCTGCATTCATCCACTTTACTCTTCCATATTCTAGGTCATTTTGAAGGGCGTCTTCAATTCCCCACATTTTTTTCAAATTAATTTTGATTTATAATTCTGTTCTCCAGCACATCCACAGTTCTTTCTAGTCTGGTGCAACCTGTGAATTTAATACAGTTACAATTATGTCGCCTGTGACAAGATGCTGCTCAAGATGTCTTTTGTGCTGGCACTTCAAAGATCCAGGCTGGACTGCCAGGCCGGGAAATGAGTTCTGTTCAGCAGGAAGTAGTGGGTAGGATCCAGTTCTTCCCACACGACCATATGATAGATACTGGTCATGCTGGGAGCTGTGGCAGGGCATCTCAGCTGATCTATGATACATCCAGGAGAATGGTTCCTCCCAGGAATGTAGGACTTTGCTAAAATTCAGTCCAGACTTATTCATGAGACATATATACGTCATTCTGCTCTTTATTATCCAGCAGTGACTCTGGGACCATGTAGGAGTGTGTTTGGGCCAGGTGTGGGGTAGCTCTTACAGATATATTTGTACGTGTAAGGTTCAGTGTGTGCCCCCCAGGCTGGCTGCATAGCCACAGAAGCTTCCAAGGACTTTGTCAGTGCATGTAGCCTATTGCAACATTTCTATTTTGGTGATGAGCATATGATGCCTCTCATTCCTTATTGTATTTTCTATATATTTTTAGAGGATGAAAAGCAGAGTTAAACACTTGTTAATTTAACTACCCTCTTTCAATTCCTGGCAAAAAAACTCTTTCCTGCTAGAGGTACTTTTATGTCAAGGAGCTTCAATGTTCCCTTAAGCATAACATTTGAGTCCTTGCAAAACCACCTTTCTACGGTAATTTTCATAGTGGTCCACTTACTTGCTCATAGTGGTAAGATGTTCATGTCTCCTTCTGTTAATTCACCTGGTTCAAAGTTTGCTTGCAAGACATCATTGTATACTATTTATATGAACAAGAAACTGGTGAGCACTCACAAAGATTTTAGGAAATGGTAGTAATTCCTACTTGTTGAAATATTTTTTTCCTTGAATGAACTATAGATGGGATTTTATCATGATGAAAACTAATAATCACTTGGAAACTAATAATCCTTTTTTAACCAGAAATAGAACCCTGTGTGCCTCCTGTTAACAGGACAGCTACTGGCTGCTGTGCACAAGGAGTGAAATCAATGTAGTTGTGGTACAATGCCGTATGAAACAGGCTCTTGTGCAGATACCTATCTGCAATTAGAGTAGCAATACTCAGTACTGTCTCTGCAAAGGGAGAATTTCTCTGTGGAACCTGTAGAGCAGAATAACATCTAGCCAATCCATTTCTCCATATGGAGGCAAAAAAGTGCTTAGTGAACAAGTCAGACCTAATATCTGTATGATGGATTTGGATCTTCAAAGCATACAATCCTCACCTGGAAAGCCTCACCTGTACCCAGGAGTGGATCTTGGAATTTCCTTCCAAAGCTGTGGTCACGTCATACACACTACATAAGAACACTAACGTCTGGAGAGGCTTAGATGTGGGGGTCCAGTTCCATCACACATTAGTACTTTGATGCTGGATCACAGTTTTGCCCATCTAGAGAAAAAGAAATTTAGGATTAGGTCTACAGTCTATGTACATTATTTTTATTTTGACGACTGACTGAAATCTAGATTTATCAGCCTGAGAGGACCACAGATTCCTGAATTAGTAACAGGAATTATTATAGAATCATAGAATATCCTGAGTTGGAAGGGATCCACAAGAGTCCTCGAGTTCAGCTCCTGGCCTTGTACTGGACAGCACAAAAAGTCACACCATATGCCTCAGTGTATTGTCCAAATGCTTCTTAAATTCTGTTAGGCTTGGTGCCACAACCACTTCTCTGGGGAGCCTGTTCCAGTGCCCAACCACCCTCTGAGTCTGTACATCCCATCTAAAACTCCCCTGGCACAGCTTCAGGCCATTTCTTCTGGCCCTGTCATTGGTCAGCACAGAGAAGAGATCAATGCCCGCCCTTTCACTTCCCCTTGTGAGGAAAGTGCAATGAGGTCTCCCCTCAGTCTCCTCTTGTCCAGGCTGAACAGACCAAGCGACCTCAGCTGCTCCTCATACGGCTTCTCCTATGGACCCTTCATTTTTCTTGCCCTTCTCTCAATGATCTCTAATAGCTTTATTTCCTTCTTATATTGTGTCACCCAAAAATTTGTCTATTTTTTAGCAGAATATTACAGTGGAGAGATTACAAAAGACATGTCTGCAGTCAATATGCTGCAGAGGTGCTATTGTTCTGGCACAAGTTTTTTGTTTTATTTTTGGCTGTTTGCTGGATTCATCCTTTTGCACTTCACATTACACAATACAAAAAATTGCCAAACTCACATTGTTTGCTAATACCTCTGTGTGAGTTTAATCTCCAAATTTCTATTTGTGAAACTGAACACAATTTAATCAAGAAGGAAAAATATGCATCTCCAATGATCAATAAATTATGAAAAGCTATTTCAGCTACTTTGACTAAGAAACTTCTCAACATTCAAGATTAAGCAATGAATCTACTCCATGCAAAAAAAATCTACCAAAGATTACAAAAACAAACTGCTTATTGTGGAGATTAACAAGAAAAAAAGAAAGTGAGTCACAAACATTTTCAACCCTCTGTTGGCTCATTGCAACCCACGAGTTTGGGGAATTTTGTTTGTTCATGTTTCTTCGTGGCATCTTCTGTTGCAAAGCTTGGCTGCCCTGAAGGCAGAACCTCCCCCAGGTACAGGAGTTCCACATCCCCACATCCTTTGTGGTTCCACCTATTTGCCATTATATGACCATCCATGGAGCTAGCAATGCTCCCTTATATGTCCCATTTCCCAGCTGAGAACTGTAGGCAAGATACAAGACAATGGCGGGAAGACATGGAGGCAACCTCTACAGCTACCAAAGTGACCCTGTTCTTTTAGATCTTCCTGCTCTGAAAGTCAGAATTGTGCATGTGGGGCTGTTGTCCAGCTGTTCAGGTCCAGTGCTGCATGCAGAGGGGCTCATCCTTTGAGCATAGCTGCATCTGAAGCTCTCCGTAGCAAGGAACTGGCAAGAACATTTCCTTGCTACAGGTGACTTCAGATAGAGGTGTGCTCCAAGGCAGCTCGGGCCTCTATTTTTGTCCGTTTTCATTTGCTAGCAAAATCTTGAACACAAGGTTATTTTTTCAGATGTCAGCAATACCCAGTGATTTTTTTGCCTGCTTTCTTACAACTGTTTAGTAGCTGAATCACTTCCCAGCCAGCAATTGTGAGCTCAGAGATGGAGGCATCTGTTCACACAAACTGAGGTGTGGGAACAAATTAGCTCTAGGTTTGGAAAGGGGCGAGGGGGAAGGGAGAGACATTTTAAATACAAGCCTCTTAGGCCCTAAAGCAGGCAAGACAGCCCAGAAAAATGCCCCACACCACCCTGCAATGCTGTTTGAAATGGACTTTTCCAGCTTACACAGAAGAGGTTCTGAACTCACTAATAAAAAAATAATGAACAGCAGTAAAGCTCCAGGGTTACACCTTATTATTTTCTGTTGCCAGTCTGTTTCAGATTAGTCTTGTAGCTAGGCTGAAATAGTTTACCAGTTTATGTTGCTGTGCATGGCAGTAGGATTTGATATTTGTTCTGGTGCAAAAAAGCTTTCGTCTGTGTGTGATGATTAAGGAATCATCAGTCTGGGATTGCTTGGTATTGCTGGATGAGGTGCCCCTAAGCTTTTGAGCCATTATACAGAGAGCCCTGTTGGGTTTCTTCCATTTCTTCTGCTCCCCTATAAGGCTATTTGCTGTATTTCCTAAATGAAACAGACTGCCTCTCAGCACCCGAGCTGGCTTCCCACCCCTCCTTTTCTGATGGAAGCATACTCAACAGCAGAACAGTCTTCACAAGCTTTCTCCAAAGCTGTTATGTGGTCTGCTAACAGCTTCATGGACAAACACACAATCAGCCACTTAAAAGCAACTTTTCCAGGGGAATACTCTGCATTCCTAATGGCAATATTCCCAAGGTTAATTAGAATGTACCCAATTTTCATTGTACTTCCATCATCACAGCTTCCTTGAAAGCTGCTCTAAAGCTGCACAGACCTTTAGAGCTCTTACCTCATACAGTGATAGCTTTAGTCTTGGCAGGGAATGAGCAGGGAGAAGGAAGGAGGGAAGGGGAGAAAGAAGAATGGTCACTCCTGGCAGAAACAAAAATTAAGAGTTTGTAACCTTGCAGAATTCACCCTGGAATCTTGCCCCTGCAGCCTTTCACACAAAACCAGCCAGCCATTGTCCATACTGTATCCAGAATTAGATAAAAAAAACCACCAAATCTCTAAAAAACCAAAATCCCTGAGGTCCAGCTGACTTCAGAATAAAAGAATGGTGCCTCAAAAACAGATTTTGCAACCTATTTCTTGCAGCATGGTTGATCTGGACAGCTCCAAGCTGTTTTGGAAAGAACTGCCACATACATATCTTCAGCGTGTGATTGCCCTCACCAGTGAATATATATCAGCACTCCTGCAATCTTTTATATCTGTGTGCATTAGCAGGAGCTCTGAGAGATGGTTAATGATTTCTTCCCTTCAAATCCACAGGAACAATAAACACAGACATTGTTCAGTGTGGTTTGGGCTTAGGTTTGCACACATGGTGCTTTGAATCTGGTTTGAATAGGCTTGGTGGTCCCAGGACACCTAGAGTCAGAGCAAACTGTGTTGCCAGCACAAGCATGCTGTGATGCAATTAACAGTTACCACCTTTTCCCTTTGAGGTTAAGAAGAAGAAGCTGCAAATTAAATGTTGCTCCTCTGCTTCTGTTTCTAAAACCACAGGAAGACTTGCAGATGCAGCTGACTGAACCGATATTCATAGCAGCTCATGAAATAGGAGGAAAAGGTCTGATGGCTGTTTGTCCTGATAAAGGCTCAGGAAACACAAAAGTTAAGAAAAGGCAAGGGGCTCTACACTGCTACACTTTTTGCCACTTAGAGTCAAGGGAAATACCTAAATGGCAATGCAGTGAACCTTTGTATGCTGAAACCTCTGCAGAGGCCTCATTTTGTGCTTCAAAGCAGGATGGGAGAGCTGTAGGATTTGACTTTGGAGCGACAACCATGTGAAGGACAGGCATGTGGCATGTAATAGGACTTGAGATGAAAAGTTACTGTGACTTAATGTCTTCCTTCTTAATTAATTGGTTTATGAGTAGAAAGAACTAATACAAAAGAAAACTAAACCTATCTTCCCTTGCCAGAACATAGTACCTTCAGTAAGCAGTTCAAATGACTCCCTGACTAACAGTTCTTGAAATCATAGGTCAACAATAATTTTGTGACCTTCATGTTTCCAGAAAATTTGTCCAAAATTGGCCCGACAATCAAAAAATGATGGCCAACCTGCAGGCCTTATTCTCCACAGAAAACTCAAGAAATGTTCTGCCCAGTGCAAGAGTTTGGGTAAGCTCCAAAATTGAGTCTGAGCACTTGTGAGTTCACAACACTTTGGTTGAATACTGCAGACAGACACCCAGCCATAGGATGACTCAGGAGTTTTGTGAACTAGGTGGACTTGAAACTGCATCCTACAAGAAAAGGATTTTGCAAACAGGCAGCTCTAAATTCCCATCAGCTGTTGTGTGTCTGCTCAAAGGTCAGGCACCAGGGCAAATTCAAGGGAGAAACACAAAACTCTTAAGGTTAACAAATTGAAGTAGGAATTCATATAGGATTTGTAATATTATGAGCAAAAATCATTATCTTACTGGCACCTGGAGACTAAGGCATTTATTCATCTTTCAGTCTTGATAAAGTTACTTAACAGATCTTGAGATAAATAGTTTATTTATGAAAGAGCCAGCTATTTATGTGACAATCACCCCTACTACTCCTATTTAGTTAGTTAATCTCTAGAATAATCTGAGGTCCTGTGTGAATTGATAATAGGGGGTACTCATGTTGGGTGGGGGGCTTGTCATCCCAAAATGTCAGCTACTCTCAACCCTGCCAGCTATCACCAGGTGAAAAAGAAAAAAAAAAAATAAAGCCACCAGAAAACCGGGTTTAGAGAATGAGAAAGTCAGCAGTCTGGTAGCCCTCACAAATCTTTTTCATCAGGCAAAGAAAAACCACCATCTCCTTTTGATATCATTGGAAAGGTTAGCAGTTAATTAAGGTTGTGTCGATCAACTGAGCTGGAAGAGCACAGCACCACAAGTACCAAAAGAGCAAGAAAAATGTTATCAGTTTTCAGGAAACCTGTTTTTTGTTAGATTGCTTTAAAACAAAATTATATCAGAGAAGTGAATGGGAGAATTTAGAAGTTAATGCCAGAACAGAATATAAGACAACTTCCTGGCACATGCTTGCTCTGCAAAAATGCTGTGGTTTCCTCTGTCCAGATATAGCACAACTGCTTCAGCTGCACGTAAACCACCACCATCACCACCAGCAACAAAGGCACATAGGAAAAGGCAGATCTGAAATGTCCTGACATTTTGAGTGTGCAGTTGGAATTGCAGGAGATGATCACTGGGCACATTCCACTGTTTTTGAAGGAGCTGTTTAAAGGGCATTCTTCACCCAGCATCTTGGCTGTGCAGAACTGGGCTGCAAAGATTAATGCTGAAATATTCCAGCATGAAGAAAAATCTCAAATGATAATACACTAGCAATAAAATTTATATTGATGAAGTTCATATTGGATCACATATACACTGCATATGTGAGTGAATGCATACACTTCTTCTTCAGAGAAGAATAGAGATGAAATTACTTAAGTCAAATTTGTCAATTTAATTTATTTCTGAATTTAACAACATTGTATATTTCAGTACATTGAACAAATATATAAATGCATGCCAGGAAAACTCTTCAGTTAAGAATTTATTTTAGTTACTTTTTACTGTCTTCACACCCTCTGGTCACTATACAATGGAACAGAGCAGTCACCATGCCAGCAAATTTTGCTAGAATGAGGAATTCCACCAGTATGGAACTAGGAAAATTTAGGTCCCACAGACTGGTGTCAGGTAACCCCTGACTGCTCTGGCCGTAATAATTCTTGCTTTCTGTATCTTTACACTATTCTGATCATGGACCATAAATATTTCATATGGTCATATTTATTTTCCCACTGCTCACATGGTTGGAGATAATTGTTTGATTTTGCCCATGAGACGTTCCTCTCTGCTGACTTAGCATTCAATATCGCTAGCTCTCAAAAGCGCTCCAAGAGGAGACAGTACTCTCCTGTCCCCACTAAACCAAAAATACAAGTTGCACAGTAGCTACTGCAAGTTCACCTTATCATGGAATTACCACAGGCTGAAAAGCATCTCTTAACTTAGTCTGAGATCACCCTCTGTTACTAACAAAGAAAATTATGCCAATTAGTCAAATATATGTTATCAAAGCAAATGGTTAAATGGTTGAATAAAGAATTGAAAATTGAGATAATTTTAAATGTAGATACCAATCTTTCCTTGCTTTTGAGCCTTAAATATCTCCCTCATTTCTCTTAAAATATATTCCCATTGCACTCACTAGAAACAAGTTTATGTGAAATATAAATTATGAAACATCTAGTTAGATTTACTGTTTTAATTCACTCTAAGTTCTAACAGAAAAAAGATGAGTTAATACCATAGGCAAAGCTTTTTCTCTGGATTGCCTCTTCTTTTCACCAACTTTAGGAGCCATACTCACACATAATGTACACATCCTCAGCCCAATGTGAAGTGCTTCCAGTTCTCAGCTCCACTTCTACCCTTGCTGCAGAGCTCTACCTCCTGCACCCAGCACCCCTGTCATCCCTCCATGCCCTTCCTGTGTCCCACTCCATCCCACTGGCAACACCAGTGTTTGGCCTCTCAATTGGGCAAAGAGCAGAAAAGCATTGGACAAAAAGCAGCAAATGACTGAAGCACCTGGAAGCTGTGTATGTAATGACTGGCTGCTCCCCCAGCATGGGCTCAAGCAGGGTCTCTTTGATTTTGGCAAAAACTGCAGGAACTTACTATCTCTGAGATAATATCCCTCACTTCCTTTGCCAAATTTGACTGAGGTGATGCTGCTGATGGAGAAGGAGAAGGGCAAGTGGAAGGAAGGAAGGAAGGAAGGAAGGAAGGAAGGAAGGAAGGAAGGAAGGAAGGAAGGAAGGAAGGAAGGAAGGAAGGAAGGAAGGAAGGAAGGAAGGAAGGAAGGAAGGAAGGAAGGAAGGAAGGAAGGAAGGAAGGAAGGAAGGAAGGAAGGAAGGAAGGAAGGAAGGAAGGAAGGAAGGAAGGAAGGAAGGAAGGAAGGAAGGAAGGAAGGAAGGAAGGAAGGAAGGAAGGAAGGAAGGAAGGAAGGAAGGAAGGAAGGAAGGAAGGAAGGAAGGAAGGAGAAATTTGGGCAAAGACTGACAGGCAGAGCTGTCACATCATCTTTGTTTTGACAGAACAACAGACTAGCACTGCCAGCCAACTCTGAAAACATTATGTCCTCAGATGCTGCACTGTGTTTGGTTTGTCTTCTCCTTTCCAAGTCTTACTGAAAATGAATACCCAGAGGAGAGACAGATCCCTCAGCCACCCTGCAGGATGAGAAGCCTGTCTGAAACAGAATGTATGTATGCTCCTCCATCCACCCAACATCCATCCTGGCAGTGTTTGAACAAGATGCAAAAACAAGTGGGTCTTAAAATATCATTCATACATACAAATTATCACAGTTTCATTCCATTCACCCCACAAATGTAAAATTTGGAAACAAGCTATTTAGGAACATGACAAATACAAGACATCACATTCTATTGCACGGACATTCATTGTTCTGTTGCCATTAATACTCCTTATCTATGCAGTGGAAATTACGTGCTTGTATTAACAACCCATGAACCAGACAGTGGTGAGGATTACTTCTAGCAAGGCCCCTGCTCCCCAGCCATAGTGAGACTTCTGGGAAAGACATGCTCCCAGAACTGTCCTTCAGGTGTGCGTGGAGGAGGAGGAGGACCTCTAACTGTGAGGCAATCTGAGGCAGAGAGAGAACTTGGAAACATGAACTATCCCAGTATCCAACCACATTGCTCTGGGCTTTCTTCTCTTTATGGGGAGTAATAGGTGAAGATGAAGAGAGTCAGTGAAGTTCTTCACAGGCACATGGGAATGAAGGCTCTCACTGCCCTGCCCTGTTACTGCTCTAAGGGCATAGCAACACAATCATTGTGTGGCTTTCCTCTCCTGTAATGGCTGTTTCTCTGTGCTTGTCCTCAGAACTTCTTCCTGTCACCCCTGGTCTGGTTCTCACTGAAATGAATCATGCACTGTGTACACTGCACATCCTTAGGCAAAATATCTCATGAAATGCAACCACAGTTTAGTCACAGTTTGAATTAGATCCACTCAGGCACACACTATGGGGGGGGGGGGGGAATGTTGATTTGTTTGTTGCATATATACTGGCTGTTAATTTTTATTGCTTGTAAACTTTCTCTCTATAAAATCTGTGTGAAAGCTGGACCACCACGGTAAAGGAAAGTTACCATATGGGGAAAATATGGTTGATTAAAGTGGCTGTTTCCATGTTTGCTCTGTGTTGTGACACATCTTCACATTGGGTAAGGTGATTGGCAGAGAAACAACGGCACTGATGAGTGTATGCGTCATGTAGAAATGCCTGGAGCTGAGTAGGGCTAGGTTTTGCAAAGTTCTTAGAGCTTCCAAGCATGATTTATTGAAGATTTTTCTGCAATAATGAAGAAATTGTAAAAAATAAAATCAAATAAGTGTCACACTTTCTGCTTTAGACTACTGAATGCAAAATGAAGAAAAAGCAGGGAGACTGTCTCAGGCAGGGAATTAAGGTTATTTTAACACTACAAATACTCTACAAAAGGTACAATCCCATCTTTCCTATGTGTATTAGCTCCCTTCTTTCCCTTCCAGAAAGGAAGGATGGTCTTCCTCTTAAACCTGGCTTTCCTGATCTATCACAGACATTGAGTATGACCTGAAACTCAAGCCATCTCCTCTTCCTTCAGCACCACATCTATAAAATGTGGATAACACTTCTTCTCCCTTAGTCTTCAACGTTGTATATTTTCAATACAGTTTATTCTCTATGTGTATGTAGATATATACTCAGAACTATACAGACTCTGATTTTCCTGGCCTCTAGCTGGTTTATAAAATGAGAATAAATAGCTTTCAGTAAGGAGCAAATATGGTGGTCAACTCATTTACTTACTCACTGGTCTAAAACTGGACACCAGTTAGACCTGTAAGCACTGATTCTCATGAGATGCCACAGGTAGCAGAGATGTGATGCACAGGTTTCAAGAAGCTTTGCACCTCAGGATATTTAAGCATTTGAAGCTTCCTTAGAGAGGGACAAGACTAAGAGCTGTCCCTAGCCACTGGAATGGAAAGCCCAAACACAACCCAGCCATACCTGTTCCCTGTGTGCAGAAGCTCCTCTGCTGGTTATTGTTGGTCATCTTCATTCTGTGACACGGAGAAGGGGATGTGGTCCCATCATCACTGCATTCCTTTTGGTAGGCTTTACTTCAGTCCTTGTGGATGTGACACCAGCTGCTTCATGTCTCATCTCACATCCATCCTAAAAAAGCATGGGGGTTTTTCAGACTTTCAGCCTGTAGCCAGTCCTTCTCCTCCTTTGTCAACAGTCTCTCATCATTCAACTCTAGTCTCAATCCCTTTATTCACAGAAGCTAACCTAGAGCTATTTTTCTATTCAGCTCAAAATATACCCTGATGTCAAGGCAGAAGCTTCTGAGGTCACTTTGTATTTCCTGCTGGCCTGAGGCAAGTTTTATTCTCATGTGCTCCCTTCACCAGGCCTCCCTTACTTTCTCCATTCAGCTTTCTTCTGCTAAGGCCCAGATTTCATGGAATGCCCTAACTTGTTCAAGAACTAAGTTTTCTGAGGTGAGGGCAGAGGTCCTAGAGAGGTTCTCCCTCATGGCTGGCACATCACTGCATGGGGCAGAGCAGGGATGCAGCATGTGAGAAGCAGAGCAGGGACAGAACAGGGAACTAAGCAAGCATTTAGACAAGAGACCCTTCTGAGCCAAAGGGACCCCAGCTGTATTGAGGAGGGGTAAGGTCACCACTAAACCTCAACTAACTCTTGGTATTTGGACCAGCCTGCCATGAAATCCTCCCTTGCAGCACCAGAGCCTGCTTCATCTGTGAGCTGCTGGTTACAGCTTCTCTAGAAGCACGTGCTGAATTCATGGAAGGGAATTAGATTGTTATATGGTCAATTAAGTCTCTGGACAACCCTGTGGGGTCTGACCTTACTACTCCCTGTTCCTGCATTTGCATCCAGTTACTGCAACTGCAGTGAGCAAAGCTCTTCGGGAAAGAAGTCAGCTTCAATGAAAGAAGACCAGTATTGGTAATTCTTGCAGGGAATACCTGCAGAGTGGGAAGATGCTCTTCAATTGCACCAAAAGCTGTGCTGCACATGTATGCACTGTGCTGCAAAAAGCTCTTCCTTTGGGCAGAATGGGGAAAGGATGGTAGGGATGAAATTAGGATGCATTTCAGAAGACTACCCACAATGCAGTAATAAAGTCAAGTTCAGCTGAAAGATTATTGTGGGACTGGCTTTTGATTTTCCAAACAAAAATTGAAGTGAAAGTGTTAAGCATGTTAGTGCTAAACTGATGGGATTATTTGTAGACCTCATTGCATAATTTGAAAGAGTTTTGCTGTTCAAGGGGAATGGTTATCCTGGTGACAGTCTCCTGCTCCCAGATCCCAGGGGCAGCAGAAATACCAGACAGCAGCAGTCCAAAAGCAGGAGCTGAGGCTGGCACTAGTGCAAAGTGTGTTTCTGATGAACATTCTTTACATTTTTGACATGAATTATTTTGTTCCATAAACCCTGCCTGACAACCCAAGAGCAACACTGCTTAGTGAAAAGTTTTGCAGTGCATAATCAGTTACAGAGGACTAACAAACAATGTGAAAACCACAATAATGAATTTTATTTTTAATATTTTTACAAGTGGAATAATCAGACTTGCTCTGATTTGGTGTCAGCTAGCTGACAGGTGATAGCTTATCATTTTCACTCAGGGGCCATGAGGGGTCTTCTGCCAAAACTATCAGCCCTTCACAAATATTTTTTAACTTGTGTCATCTAGGCTTTTCCTCTTAGGCTTATTAGCAATCAATACCTGCCTAGCCTAGGAGAGTTTCAAAAGGAAAGACATAATATGGGATAACTTTTGTGGAAGAATGTGAAATTTAATGCAATTTAACTTGGGTGTTAAGCAAAAGAAATAATTTTGAGGGAGACTTTGCCATCACAGCAATTGAATGTTCAAATGTAACCACTGGCCAAGAATTCACTCACCAAGATGTCTCCTTTTTGGGCTTACATTTTGAGGCCAGATATGCAGACACCTTTCCTATGACAATTCTCCCTCAGTCACTCTGAAAAACTTAGCTAAAGCTTTTGATTCCAGCATCACTCTAATGGTGTTTCTCCTGGAGGCCAGTTAGCAAGAAGAAAAGAAAAAATAAAAGATGTGAGAAAGCAATTTTTGATTGTTAAATAATAATTTACTGCTGAATTTTGCAGAACATTTGGAAATATGGAAAAATGTATGTCCAAAATTAATCAGATGTACACAAAAAAAAAGCAACACAGGGGCATAAATTATCACAGTATTTGGCTCTAGATGTGCTAGTAATGACACAACACTCATTTAAAAAAATAATAATAATAAAAAAGCTCATTCTGCATTGTGATACTTGTTTCTTCTCTGGTGCCCATGAAAGGCAGCTTTCTAAGCTGAGAATTCTGGTCTGTGGCTCTGTGGTCAGCCCAGACTGGTGCTCTGGATACACGACTTTCCTTCAAGGGTCACTTTGTGGCTTTTGCGAGAACCAAACAGCTACACTGTACACAAAACCAGACAATCCAGGGACTGTAACTCCAGATGCCATGCAGCATTTGGAGACAGACAGTCACCCTGAATTTACTGCCACATACAAAGAGCAGAACTGATGGGGATTAGCTATTTCACCTTTATCCCCAAGTTCAGAGCACAATCTGTTCTGTTGCCAGGTCCATTTAGGTTACATAGATAAAGATTTTGCAAAACATCCTTGACCTTGCCACAATGTTTTCAAAATATTTACTGAATTTCAGGGGAAAGAGATACATCCTGTAGAGAAATAACGAGAAGGAGTATAACACTGCTCTACTGCCAGCAGTGGTTAAAATGCCAAGGTGTATTTAAAAAAAAAACAAATTAAATTTGAGTTTTACAGTGCCACAGAAACTGATTAAACATATGCCTTCTTTTGACAGAGCACTCTGCTCTGTCTGCTGTTGAGGGAGATATTGGGAACTGGACCCTAGCTGGCTGCCATGCAGTGAATGGTCCTGCTTTCATGTCCAGGGCCTCCCTGGGTTTCATCAGACTGTGGCATGGCCTCTTATTAACACTATTTTCATGGGGAAAGGCTGCTCCAAATCTCAGGCAGAAGCTGTGTGAGCCGAAACCTTTCGCTCTTCTCTGAAGACAGAAATCCTGCACAGCGCCCGTGCAGAAGTGGCAGCACCTGTGAGCCTTCCCCTGCCTCTTCCCACATCTCATCTGTGGACAAGGGGACCACCCAGCCTCTCAATCCACCCATTTAGCTTTTCTGCAACTCGGCTGAACGCCAAGTGCCCCGTGGCAACTCCCTTATTTCAGCCTTGAAGTAAACCCTGCTGAAATCCCAGGCAGATCTGCTGCTATCCCGTGGCTCCCCACAGCTGCGACTGAAACAACCCCATCTCCTAAAAATACACTCCCTTCTAGCCTGAGAATAGTCTGAGGGTTGTTTTTTTCTGATCTCATTTATTTCCCATCACTGTGCCTGCGATTACTCTCTCTCAAGCCCTCTCTCTCCCTCCTACCAGCATGCCTTGCCTAATTCCTCCCGCGACATTATCAGCTGGGATGATGAGAGCTGAGCTCGGCATTAGCGCTGACGCAGGCGGGCTGACAAATGAAAGCGCGAGCGTGAGCGCCGCCGGGCGCGCTTTCCTGGGAAGCGGGAGCTGGAAGCTGACGGGCTGGCAAAGAGCGGGAGCTGGCGGCTCTCGAGCCCCTTCCCTCGGTGGCTCCGGGAGCAGAGCGATACAGGGAAAAGACCCATATGCTTCGCTGCCCTTGGCTTGCCAAGAGCCCCTGGCTACGTGGCTGCTCCGGGCCCTGCCCAGTGCCGTGTCGCACAGCCAGCCGGCAGCTTTGCAAAGGGATTCGGTGCTTTTTATTAGGCTTTTTGTCGGTTCGTTGTTTTTCTCCCTGTGCATGCACCCTTAGGATCACAAAACCTGCGTGGCATGACTGCCCAATGTCTACTCTAGCAGGAAATGGTGGGAGATGAAGCACTATTTGAAAAACAAGCCATGCCCTTAGTTAGTCTCCCTAGAAGTAGATCCTCAGATTTTCACTGCCCACTGTTCCACGGCTGGGTAGCTCCACATCCTCCATCCACCAGCCCCCAATCAACTGGGAAGCACTGGGGATTTTTCTTAAGCCTCAGTCCTTGGCATCAACTGTAAAAATGGTGAGTCCCCCTTTGTTCCAAAAAAAAAAAAAAAAAAAAAAAAAAAAAAAAAAAAAAGGTGAGTTTCCTGTTCTGCACTTGAAAATGATGTGTGCTGAGCAATGACTGGCAGTAATTGTACATGGTAAGTTCTAGCTGACTAGATTCAAAGTCTGTTTTCCCTCAGCAGACCTGCACAACACCTCGAGCTGGGTTTGTTCCATTACAGTTACTGTGATGAATGCCAGGAAGTCACATCAGGAAAATTGTACATAACCAGCCAAGCATTTCTCCTCTTCACTTTGTTACCAGCTCCTGCATCCTCCTCTGCTAGTGATGCTTCTGGTGAAAAGCTGTTTCTCCTTTCTTATTTGACCAACTACAAGAGAATTACAATGTTTATGCTCTTCTTTGCTAATAAATCTGGATTTATGTGTGAAAGAAGGCAAAGGAGTTTGGGGGAAAAAAAATCTACTCTAAAACGCAAATGTCCATTCCTTCAGTAGACACATATCACATAATATAAGAAAATGCAGCTGTAAAATTCTCAGTTTCTGGGGAGCTGGTGGTCACTGTTCTCAAGAAGAAAGACTCTTGCTGTATCCCATCACAGGGACAGAAGAGCCACAGTTGGAGAGCCATTAGTGTCTGCTGCCTGGTTAGCTATGGGCTCTCACTATTTTCCATTAGCCTGCATAATAGAAATCCCACAAGGATGAAAGTTAAAAGAAGCATTACTCCATCCATTCTGCATCAGGCTGTTAAAGACTGGCAGAAACAAAATGTGCCACCCAGTGCTCAGTATGGAAGGTGCCAGGTGGTGGCCCTTGGGGTGTGATCGAGTGGGTTTGTTTCACCACTAGATGACACTCCTGTCTCTTGAAAAGGCTCCCACCACCCCTATTGTGCTTGCAGGTCACAGAAATTTTGAGAGCAGATTAACCTGGCTCCAGGTGGGAGCTCCCTGAGCCCCTCTCAGACACAGTCACTGCCTGATTAATTGCAAGTGGTTGCACATTAGGAAACCTCACATTATTTTGTAAAAGTAAACTAGAGAAAAAATGATGGCTCAACTTTCGAAATTTCGGTTTCCCTCCCTAACAAGTGCTCAGTGAGAGGGCTTCTCCTACTGCCTTGTGGAGCATAGCTGTGGAGTAGCAAGAGAACGCATTGAGCTGCTTGTCAAAAGTAAGGTGGGCTCAGGGCCCAGGTACTGCAAGACCCCAAACTCACTATGAAACCATGGCCAGGCTGTGCCACACTCCTAACACCACTTTAAAAAAGCCTACGGGGCTTTTGTGGGCTTATGTGGTGTTATGGCCAATACCCAAATTATACTCCCTGCAAAACCTGGACAGCTCCTTGTGCCCCAGCCCTCTCAGGAGACAGAAATCAATCCTGTATACAAGAGCTCAAATACCACAGGGTAACATGCTGTAGCCACCATGACAATGGAGAACTTTCTGAGTGATACTCTTCATTCTGCTTCAGCAATTGATTATAAGTATTTGATAATGGAAATTTAGGAAAGGCAAGACAGGGGAAAAAAAAAGCCTGAGATTAAAAGAGCCAGTAATAAAAAGTCCAAGACTCAAATGCTAGTATGGCTTTAGGTTACACAGCCATCATGTAGCAGAGCAATCTACATGGGAAATGTAGAACATGGTGTATTAAGGACAGCTGTAATCACATTTCTGAAAACTGTCCATGAAGAAATGTCCATATACTTCTGACACATGCTCTTTGATTCCCAAAAACCAGAGGGGGGAAGCTCCTATTCCTCCCAGAAATAAGAAAATGGAAGAACATTCAAACACAGCCTGAGATGGCAGCCCTACATCACCCTCTGATCAACATTAACAGGCTGGTAGTGCCATGCAGAATCCACAGGACTGTACTTCCACAGATCTGCATGCAAGATGAGAGATTTATAGTTTTTTTTATTGCTTAGAAAGTGATTATCAAGATAATGGGGGCAATTTCTCTGCAAGCTAGCCTTTATAGAAACTTCCTAACATGAAGCCTTTCTTCTCACATTGTGCAGCTTAACATGAACAATTATAGTCTTTATGAATTTTGCTGTTTTGTGTTTTCCCCAGTTTATGGTCTTTGCTTCTTCTTTTTCAACAAAAATGGAACTCTGTTTCCCAAATACCTTTCCTCACTTGTAGTGCTGGCCAGGCAATTAACAACTTCACCCACAATCAATACGTAGAGTTTTCCTGAGTGTGTAATAAAGTAGGAGATGAAGATAGATTTTTCCCATGTAAGCTTTCCACATTAAACCTGAGTATTTACTCCTCTTGCATAAATCTACTTACCTCCTCATCTCTACTTACCTCCACATAAATTCATCCACCTCATGATGATGAAATCAATTAAATACATTTTACTTGTCTGCACAAAACCTAATGAGAATAAGATTTACAGGCAAGCAGGGTATTCTTGATAACGAATTATTGGATGGAGTCTCAAGTTAGCCTTTAAGACTTGTAAAAGTTAAGATTTTTACAGTGCTGGACAAGTCTGAAGACAAACCAGACTGCCAGTGCCTGAAACTTTGCTTTGCTCCTGTGTCAGAAGAAAGCAAAAGCTGTGTGCCTGATCAGAGCTATGACCATACATAGGAGAAAACAGTCCATTTTGGGGAAGAAATTTACAGGAACAGCTTGTTTACTTTCGGACAAACAGTGCTGCCTGTGAAAGCCCCATCTCAAACACAGCTCCTGCTGACTTCAGTGGGAATCTGCTATGAGTCAAAAGTGGAGGCTCAGTAGTGCTCTATGGAGAAGTATAATCATAATTATAGCATGGATTGTAATTGGAGACTTGCAAAGTCAATCAGCCTGCTTCTGGTAATATCAATAGCAGCCTGGTGGCTAAATTGCCTAGACTAATTCTTTTTTAACACCTCAGCCATAAGACTCATCATTAGACAAATGCCATATCCTAATATATACTGCAGCTTAAACACAATGAGAGCTTCAATCTGTTTTTTAATTTCTGTGATATTCTGGTTTTTTGCCCACATACAGGGAAAAAAAAGTTTATTGTAGGCAGAAGACTGCACGGACTGTTCTCCATCAGAAGGTTCTTGCAGTCTTCTTGTCCCTGGAAAGTGATGAGCTCCCGCAGACCTCTGGTGCATGATGACATTTGAAAAATAAGCAATAAGCAAAACAAAAATTTGCTGAAAGAAATTATCAAACTAATATGTATCAGATTCATAAATGGAAGAAAAGGGCCAAACAGCTGTTCAAAAATCTAAGCAGACCCCGTTATGATCCAGCTTACTTATACAGTTACCTACTCAGTCCATGCAAGAATACTTGGGGAGGAAAAGACCAACCCTTGCTTATCCCAATCCCCCATTTTCCTCATGTACAACAAGCAGAGTGTGGATTTGGTTCCAGCTGAAGAACCTGTCCAGAGCCAAGCATTTGCATACACAGCAGTGATGGCACTTGTGCTGTGTCAGATCCCTTAGTGGAGCAGGCAGGGTCAGTACCACTGAACAGCACCCTGAAGTTGTCAGGAATATTTTTATGCTTGTTCATTCCCTGGGTCTGTTTCAAAAGGCAAGTGTTGTACTTGGTGACAGCATCCCGCGTTTTCAAAGCTAGACTCCACCAGCAGTTAATTCAAACTGGCCTGATTTTCAGTGCTCCAATTTGAAGCAAGTTCCTCAGCTCCTCACTCAAGTCATTTTTAGTTAGAGACCTACCTTTAGGTAACCGATTGGGAACATTATGACCTGCCTTTAAATGTAATGTGTTACAAAATTAGAGGGACAATTTATGGGACAGCAGATACTTCCCTTTGCAAGTTTCTAACTTCCCGATGCATTATATCCTTATAATGAATCAATAAAACAAGCCACAGCTGCAGCACAATGAATGTCAAGAGGCACAATAGACAGCGGGTATTTTTGATGATTTACTCTATCAGCCTCCTGAACAAGCACTTTTACTTTCTCAAAGTTCCCTGTGCTACACTGCACGAGGGGAGTGCCTCGCGGCGCTTTGGCCGCACCGCCCGTACCGCAGTGGGATCGATACCGCGCGCCGCCGTCAGCCTCGCTGCGGGAGGAAGGTCACGGAACCAAGGCGGCAGCTGGCCCGCAGACAAACCCTCGCAACAAAAAGCGGAAAAGCCTTCAGGGGCTCTAAGGCTGAAGGCAACTCAGGCTGGACACAGCCAGCATTCCCGGGGGCTGGCAGCAGCGAGGGCTCAGCCGCGGGTCAGCGAGCCGGGCTCCGGTTTGCCGTGGGGCGGTCACACACTCGGGGCTGGAACGGGCAGAGGGGCTGAAAGAGCACAGAATCCATCCCGTTCACCCAGATGCCTTCTCTTTCAAGTGGAACAGCGGCACAGCTCTGCAGGGCCCAGATGAAAGCACGACGCTTTGTTACTCTGCAGACCCAGTGCCTCCCAGTTATTATTTTTTACTTTATTTATAGCGCTACTCAAAAACTGAGAACACATTTTGCTGTGGGGGAAATAAAAGACTAAAAAACCCAGCTATCCTTGCCTTCAGCCTCTCGAAAATTAGCCAGGGTCAGCGAGAATTCAGCACTTCTGTCTGCAGCCGGGAGCTGCTGAGGGACCGTGTTTGGTCCCAGGGCAGAGCTCGGAGCCGGCGCTCCCCGCGGGCTGCCCGGGCCGTGCCCCGTCCCCTTGGCGGCGGGGCGTGCGGGCAGGGCTGGGAGCGGCCCGTGAGGGCAGGGGTGCCCGCCCAGCAGTGCCGCCATCCCGGTGGGGTGTAGGGGCAGGGCTGGAAGCGCCCATAAGGGAAGGAGCGGCCGTGAGGGCAGGGGCGGCCCAGCAGGCACGGGGCAGCGCCCCCTGGCGGCCCGGCCGGAGGGAATGGCGGCCGGGACATGACACGGGAAATCGCCGGTGTGCATTACCTGTTCGCACCGACACGCTTCACATCGTGTTTTAAAAATTCCTCCAGGCAACAATCATAATTATGAATTTTTAAAAGTGACTGAATGACTACTGAATGACTCAGCCTGCAGATTTAGATGTCTGTAGTTATGCGTCCCCTCTATACTATCTGCACTATTTTTGATTAAATAAATAAATAAAAAAACCCTAAAAAAAATTTAAAAAAGACTGTGGCACAACATTTCTGTAGGTTTCTGTTTAAATTAATTTCCATATTAATTCCATATTATTATTTCCATATTAATTCCCCATACAGCTACACTGCAACCAAGGTGACAGTATGAAAACAGCAGTGAATACAGTGGAACTGGTTAAAAAGGATGGAACAAGGAGACGGCATTGTGTTGAGTCTGAAAGAAAAGTACTTAACTGGACTGCCAAGAGTGCTATCTGTGCTATCTCACAATGTTCTGCCCTGTGCATCCTGCTGAACTCCTGGCCTCTTGCAAATCTCCAGCTGAATGTCACTGAGCAGGGACTTCATCTGATAAAATGTCTCGCACTTGATTTGCAATTGTTCTGCACTGCACGCCAGCTCTGTTGTACCAGTGCTGGCTGTGTGTTGAATTACAGCAATGATACACATGTGCTGAAAGATAGGTGGTGGACAATAATAGACCTCCAGCTCATGCTAAGTTTAATGAGAAGTCTGAAAAGAGAATGATACTTCATATGGACTTGTTTGACTCTGCATCCACTTTGTAAATGGTACCACAGGGACCTACATTCTTCTTATCTTAGCCATGTTTCCAGATTTTTTGGTTGTTGTTTTGTGGTAAACAAATCAGAGTCTTTAGGAGAAAGCAGATATGGACATAGACAAACACACTAAACAGAACTTAAATATCTCAGCATATGCATATGGTACTTCAGAGCCCAATTACCAAAACAGTTTCCATCTGCTACATCACAGCTGCAATGTGCTAAGCCAGTAATATATGTGGGAGAAAAAAAGAAACCACTTGAAAAAACCTAAGTTACCATTGAAGTCTTTTAAAACCACTGAATGGTTCAGGTGAAAGCCATTTAAGCAAGTCTGAGAAATGTGCTTTTCGGAAACTGGCCTTTTGCACTAGAACAATAGAAAAGCATTTCCTTGCTTTTCCTAATGCTTTTGGTGAAATGCTGAGAGAGTCATTCTACCAAGAATAAGGCCAAGGTAAGAGGAAGTTTCTCATTCCTCCATTGGCTGAACCTCACATTCTCTCATGCCACATTTTTGTCATGTAAGAGAGAAGAGTACAAACATTGCTTTAGGCACTTGTGGCTAATATTTAGTTCCTTATCTTTCTCCAGTTCCCAAGAGTAAAATTTTTATGGGGTATGTAAAGTCCTGTGATATAAAGGCTTTCATTCTTTTGTCTGCTCTGGTGGACTAGGGGTGGAGTAATTTTAGTCTTTCCTGGATTTTTGGATCTGTGACTCTAACCTCTGCCAACAATAGTCTCCAGAGGCAAGTCAAGGTTTCTGTGTAGTAAAAAAAAAAACAAAACAAAACAAAACAAACAAACCAACAACAACAAAAAAAAACCCAAAACAAACAAAAAAAAAAACCAACAAAACCCATAACAGTTGTGGCCTTAAAGATGAAGGAGTGGAGTATAGAAGAGGAAGGACAGATTTTTTTCACTGCCCCTTTGTGCCCCTTTAGGTGCTTTCTGCTTTCTGTAAGTCTGATGTAGTTCTGATTGCCACAGCTGTGCCACCACTGAGTGCTTGGACTGCCTCTGTACCTGTCTACTGGTTTTTGCCATGAGTAGAATGTCCAGACATTGGATGGAAATAAAGTCTTGCACACTACAGGCTGCAAAACAGTAATCTCCTTTTAGCAAGACACTTCACTTATATGACTTAACTAACAAGACTAACAAGTCAAACCTTACAGAATTCACGGACATACAGCTGCCCTATCCTTCCTTGTATATTCCAGTTTTACAATGAGCTGGCTTATACACTGAGCCAGGATCTCTCTTGCCCTATGCTTGGTCTTGTGAGCATGGGTCTGGTGAGAATGGGTCTCCCACAGTCTGGGAAGTATATCTGGGATGTCCTGTCTGTGGGCCCACACCCATGGAATCCAGCTTTCTCAGGCTGAGAGAGACAAGCCTGGGTATTATTTTCCATAGATTGTGCTGCACCCACAGGGGTGCCATGTGCAAGGAAACACCTCGCATCTACCCACACAAGTGTGAGCATTTTGGGGTTTGCCCTTTGAGGGAAAGCCGTGTGTTGGGCAGGGAAGCTCAGCTTTCAGAGAGAAGTGTGCCCCGAGATCTGACCCAAAGTGACATGTCCTGGCTACACTTGGGCTTGTACATTATCTCATTTTCAGAATAGCCTGCCAGTCCCTGAACAACTGACCCTAACCACATTCTTGATGCCACACAGATCAAAGTTCTTGAGTCCTAGCTAACAATGTCCCCCCATCCCCTCCACCAAATATTTTTTCTTATTGTGGCTAGTGACATCTTCACTGCATCTTCCTTTTGTGCTGTTGCCTCACTTCATACAATGCAAATAGTTTTCTTTCTTTTCCTGGCTTCCTACTTCTCTACTCTCTTTGTCCTCTTTTGAGATGGAGGACGACAGCATCTTGTTTTTCTGCAAACAAGAATATTGAAATCATTGAAATATGACCTGGACTCTGAATCTATTAGGACTGATTCAAGAAATGAATGAGAGGAAAAAAGGGCTCTGAGAGTGAGATTTCTTCATTCTGCAAACTGCCATGTGATTATGCAAAGCTGTTATCTTATGTTTTCTGCCAGACAAAATAGGTAGACACTTTTCTTGCCTTTTGGAGGGAAAATACTGTGCATATGCATAAATTCTGTCTTCCTTGAATTAAAATGAGCCCTTACAGAGTGGGTAAATTGCACTTTGCCAGGGTGAGCAGACTGGCAGCTCAGAACCGAGCCTGGTTTCACAGCACATTGCTTGTCTCAGTAGCGAGGTAACATGGAACAGGCTTGGTCTGCTTTTTGGTCTGTAACTCACTGTGTAAATGCCAGCCAAATTAAAGCAAAGCAGATGGGACAAGTAATATGAAGATTAATGAAGCTACTTGCATTTAAAAGTAACTGTAGATACATCTTTTAATGGAAAAGATCCTTTCTAATTCAGAATAGCTGGTCAAAAGAAAAGGATCAAGCAGTGAAAACTGCTAAAGCCTAGCAGAACACACCTACAAAGAATTATCACAAGTGAATAAATCCTTATGGACTTAATCCCCATTAAATTGAATTATCAGGTCAAAGACTTATTTTCTTTCTCAGGTACCTGCACCACACTGTGAAGCTACCATTTTTCCTAAAATGTAGAAGTAAAGAAATCAAACTCTGAAAAATTCTTTAGGGATTATTCACAATGACATCTAACATGTTTTCATTCTCCTGTGACTTTTGCAGTTATCATCCGAACTTTTACAAATTTCTACTGAATAGTGACATTTTTCCTTTGTATAACTGGCTACACTTCAGTTGAAAGAGAAATGAGTGTCAGGGAAGAGTACAATAAACAACTTCTTTTAGTTTTACCACACAAAAAAATGCAGCTCAACCATAATGATATGCTGAAAGATGCCCTCTGCTCTAACAAAATTCTAAATCACTATTCAAAATTCCAGCTAATCACCAAGTATATTTGCAAAACATTTCCAGTATTACTCTAAACTCTGAGCTCACTAGGTATTGCCAATTGCATAGCTGGTTCACAGGAAGAAAACCAGGCTTGTCTCTCACATGACACTATGCTGCTTCTTGAAATCGCTTCTTCTTGATGTTTAGATACTAACAGACTCTTCAACAGTGTTTTAAGTGCAGAGAGTGGAATCAGCTTTGTATTTTTTTCATGAGTTGAAGGTACTTAAAGATGTGGGGGAATCACAAAAAAAACCCCAAAACCTTACCATTATACTGGAGAGTGTCTCTAAGAAGCACACAATCTGCTGCCAGATACAGATTGGGACTTTTGAACTGCTGAATTACCAAATTCTCTTTATCTAGGTAAAAAAATGGCTGCCAGACTCTTCTTCAGGAGTCAGACTTGACATTTCAGGGAGAAGTATTACAGTTAAACTGCAACTTTTTAAGATCAACATAGATATATGTACTGTTTTTCATACACAGTCTTTCCATGAAGAAAAAATAAGAGGCTGTGTAAGTGACAAATTGTGCCAACATTCACAGAGAGGATTTTCTGTAAGAAACAGTAGAAGGTCCCTACTCCCACTCCCTCAAACCTCTTCTGTGGTGTGATGCCACCAAATACCTTGTATAGTAGGCTTTGATGCAGCCATTCTGCTACTGCACCTCCAAAATGAGTGTCATCTTGAAAGATCAGGCAATCGTGTGTTGATCCAGAAAAGCTTGCCCTATCTATTCTGTTCTGTTCTGTAAAGGGCTTGACTCCATGTATCAGTCCTTTGCTGAAGTTCTTCACTGAGTAAGAATGCACATAATTTCAAGCTTGTCCTTATGCCCCTACTGAATCTAGCCCAGTATGGCTGAGCTAAGTATAAGCAGGACTCATGATTATCCAAATTCCAGTACTTTCATTACAGTAAATGTTATAAAGTTATGGTGCTTAAAAGTTGTGTTACTCCTACAGGGTAAAAGAATAAACATGTTTTACCCATGTGAACATATAATTTGAGCAGCCTGGTCTACAAACTTGAGGCAAAAATCCTATCAATTAAAACACAACATACCATTCTTGTTTTCCTTATAGTAAAGTGCTACACACAATGGCTCTTTAACTTACTGCAAATGCCTGTTTTGAAATAGCTTTGTTTTAGTTTTTGTACATCTTTCCCCACTAACTTAGCCTGCGATATATTGCACCATGTAAAAAAGCTGTTTTGTTGGTGTAAAACTGATGCATATGAAATGCCATCAGTCATCTGTTTCTGGTCCAATGTATGCAAATTCTTTGACACAATCAAAACAAGGCATTTTCTCTTCCAGGCTCCATTGAGGTAAGTGAATATTTTCTTCTTGTGGAATATGTATAGGGATTTAGTAAAACTGTTACTGTGCTTCTCTTAAAACATTACACACTCCAAAGTACATGTAATTAAACAGTGTGATAGTTATTCACACCTTCATCATATCTGCGTTGTTGAAATGATAAAAAAGCCAGTCAAGACATTCACAAATCACACAGCAGATTTCCACGATGCCACATTACCCTTCAAAATGAGAAAATCATGAAACTTAGAATTATGTTTAACATTAGAGCAAGATTTGATAATGTAGATCTGACTATACTGTGCCTGAGTTTAAGTCAGTTGACAGCTGATTACACATGGGGACGGGTTGTGATCATGAAGGTTATTAGATGAATTTTTGACATTTAGATATTGATAATGCTGGCTTTTGGAGCTGGATTGATTTTTACAACAGAATGTCATTATAGCGCTTGCAGTAACATGAAGAACAGAACTTCAACTTGATCTTCCTCTACAGAAGCTCATTAGAGATTCACATAAGAAGACAACCAACACGTGCTATTGCCATGGAAACAAGATGGAATATTATGAAGCAGTATATCCCATATTCCAAAATAGAGAGGACAAAGACCAATTATAGCAAAAGGCTGACAGGCTTTTTATTTGCAGCTTGTATGGGTCAAAGCAAAACTTAACTCCTGCTCTTTGAAATAAAAATCACCAATGCAGTTTTAGGCCTCTGGTTTCAATTCTTCCTTTTCAAAGACAAAAACTCAAGCTAGTTAATTTAGTTTAGTTTACGATGTATGGGAGGAAGGAGGCTGAATGGAGGCATTGGCATGGCAGCAGGTGTGGTGAGGTACAAAGCACACACGTCATAGAACTGTCAGAAGACTGAGTCAAGTTCAAACCAAATAGTGAGGTATGGATAAAACAGAGGTGATCAAAAGCACCAGAAGCTGAACATAGTGGGCATTAAGATGCAGAGGAGGCTAGTTTCAAACACAATGGCTGGACAGTACCAGTGGCCAGAAATGCAAAGGATAACATTTCTTTACATAAAATTGGTGAGTCTTATAATTTCTTACCTTGCCTAGATAATGAAATGCTTTTGGACATCCTTGGCATATTTCAGATATACAAGGCATACTTAGTCTAACTTCCCAGGCTTCTGCTTGGGACTACATACATGGAAAATACTTTAAGTCATTTAAAACAGCTGTCTGTTCTAGACAGTTATCACAATTGTAACAGTCGAGATCATTGTGTTTGAGTAATAGTGATAACTTCTGAGTGGTTTTTTTGGGAAAGATGGATAGGGAAGCAGCTTGTGATGTTAGGTATTTTTTGTGTTTGATGACACAATGACAAACAGGAATTCTGTGATAATGGAAACAAGAGCTTAGAGGAAATATTTCACCCTTTGAATAAGAAGCTTGTGATTGCTGCTTCACTCACACACTGGTTTACTTTTAAGAAATATTTTTAAATTCCAGCTGGGAGCCTATTGTAATTAGTCATTTGAACAAAATCAGCATGGGCAAAATACATCTTAGGAAAGAGAAACAAAGATAATAATAGGGTTTTAAGGAGTGTTTAACAAGCCTTGGAAGGTTGTGTCATGAGTTTGTCACTGCAGAGAATGACTGTGAGATTCCAAAACACTTTAGGAGAATGATGGAAGGGAAAAATATTACAGTACATAGAAAGCTTGTGAGCCTACTCAATCAGGCTTTGGTAAGCCTCCTAGTGCCAGCATATGAAAAGTGTGGTTTGCCACTATTTAATTATGATAAACTCCACAAACTGTCATCCACTTAAGGAACCAGGTCAAATGACATTCAAAACTCTCAGGTTGCATTCACTGTTTCAACTCTGATTCATTCTTGACTGCTTCTGTTTTGATTGAAGAAAACAAAAAGACAAAAGACACTGGGATTTTGGGAGAAGAGCGTTAATGGAATATGAATTTTATTGCAAAGTTATTCTAGCAAAGCATAAAAACTTTAATAGTAGCGAGTAGCTTTGTAGAATATTAGATAAATTTTTTCACTAGCAACAAGCAAAGAGATAAAATGTGATATAGTTGCCAAAAGTACTTGAAAATAATAAACACTTTGTCATCTTTGCATATGAACTTTCTTTCCCAAACTGTTAAACACAATTCATGAGTGATAGCAACTGCACTTTTTTGCTAAATCTTTACCGTTTTTTCTTTTTCCTTCTCTCTGCTTTCAGGGCTGCTTCCTGAGCTGCCAGTTCTTCTTCTCTTCTGCGCTCAGCCTCCAGCAGCTGATTTCTGTATGCTTCCCGAATGCTGTAAACTCTGCCTCGTGCTTCATCCAAGGATGCCTAGCCAAAACCAAACAGCAATACTGCCCTGCTCAACACATCAGTCTTGGTTTCACCACAAGCAACTCCATCCTTCCTGTTCTATTTCACTTTGTGGCTCTCTAAGTACAAGGAGAGCATCTCTCCTTTTCTTTTTACATGGATGTTTGTTGACTTCTCAAAGGAAACAGCTATATGTCAATCTTTTCACCATGAAGAAGAGAAAGTTCAGGAAAATCCTTTTTAAACTGCTGGCATAATAAGCTAGTTGTGTAAAAGAAGAATAGGGCAATAGAGTAGTTACCTATCTGGACATAGTTCCTTTTCAGTTACTGGTTTGCTTTGCAGTCTTAAGTCTATTAAAAATAGGTGTTAGAAATGCTGGAATGGCTTAGGAGTTGTGGCCTTTTAAGAGGCTAAAGGAGCCTAAATCATAATGATCTTCAATGAGACTTGGGGCAAGTGGGATTTTGACATCTCTGAAAACTTTTCCCTTTCCATTTCTATCCTGAAAAATGGGGATACCTGGAAATTTGTATATAGTTCTTTGTGGTCTAGAGATGGAAGGACTGCAAAAGAGCTTATCAGCACAGTGTGCATATTCACAAATAAATCTTGATTTAAATTCATACTGTGAAACATTTTTAATGGAAATTCTTTCTAGAAAGAGTCGAGGATCTACTCTTGTGAAAAATTTGCCCTTCTAATATACAATATGTTAGGCATGCAAAATCATAGCAACATCTTAAAACCTGGACTGGCATCCTTATTAGGGTCAGCCACTGCTGGAGAACTGTGACTCCTTGCTGACCTGTAGTTGATTAATGTAACTCAGACTGTATGGGAACTAGCTAAGGCGATGCTTTCAAGTAAAATTTCTGTAAATAGGTTGATTTGATGTAAAATTATTTTTACTGTCTCTTATCCAGTTTTAAGAGCTCTGAATTGAGCAGCTGATTGATAGTGGTTATTGTATCACCACTATAACAAACAATATTTTTCCTGTTGATGCTCAACAGTTAAGCCAGTTTGGTAAGATATTTGTGCCAATTTCATGTGCAGTGCATTGGCTGAGTTAATCCTCACAATGAATCCTACACTAATGCTACCACCTTTATTATTTATATACATGTTTTTTTTGAGGTTTAATAATATAAATTCTTCATTTGGTGGCATCATGCATATTTCAAGAAAACTACATTCTCTAACTTTTCTGAGACACATTAACAACAACTTATCCCCCTGTATAATAGGTTTTTTATTACTTTTCAAAAAGCTGTATACAAGCCTATAACCAAAAAAATAGACAGACTGGAGATACTGTACTTAATAAGCATCTGGTCATATACGTCAGTTTTTGGTCAGTTTTCTTCTGACTTATAACCATCCTTTTATGGTGATATAATAGGGGTTTTTGCAGAGAGTGTATCAACAAAGTACCAAACATATAATAAAGATATGATGCAGTATTTTTTTTTTTACTTTAGAACTTTTAGTTTTAACCTTTCCCCAAGTAAAATTTCAAGCTTGTTCATTGCTTCTAATCTTTAGCACTGAATACAAAAGCTTTGATAATGGTTGATGAGGATATCCAGACTAGTGGCAGACATCACAGCACCAGTTAACTGGAAAGCAATCTTGAAAACATACCTGCAGGTTCTCATACATTTCAAGTAAATTTTGCTTCAATAAAATTCTCTCATTTTCTTCTTTTTCTCTTTGTTTCGCAGCCAGCACGCAAAGTTGCCTAAAATGGTTGAATTTTTCTTCTTTACGCATCTGTTGTTGTTGAATGATAGACTCATTTCTCAGCACAGGTTCAGGCAATGTGTTTCTGAAAAAAATACAAAACAGATACTTGTCTCATATCAAATGCAGTTTTGGTTGTTGTCTATTTTGCTTAACATCTATATGCAGGTATTTGGCTTATATTTGGCAACACCACCATCATATGGCTAATATGCTTAAGGAGTCACTTTTCCTCTGCTTCTATATAACACCAATAAGAAAATACATTCCTGAGGCCAGGTCTTCTTATACTTGAGTGTCTATTTTAAATCTATTTGTAAAATCACGATCATCTTCGAGCATACGAGAAACTCCTACATGTGACACTGACTTTAATTTGCAAGAAATATATTTTCAGAAGTTTTTGATACTATAGTTGAGGCAAATTCAATTTATCTTGTAGGGGTTTTGTTGCTTTTGGCATAATGGCAGGTAAGTGGGTAATATACTTTTATATTTTGTCCTAAATGACTAGTGTAAAAGTCAAAGAGTTGAAGACAAATGAAATGCTTACAAAATTTAAGCTTGTGGGAGGTATCTTGCCATATTTTTGCCTTACTATTTTAATGCTATTCACTTCAATATAATACCAATTTCCTTCTTAATTTAAAATTTAATTTGAGCAGATTTTTCAGCATTTTTGAAGTCTTTTGAAGATCAATGAAATAGAAAAAAGGCCACATTGAATACAAATTGACTTAAGGATGAAATGGGTTATAACAGCAGCACAGCAAACATGGAAGTGCATTTAAATTAGCTCAATAAGTTCACATCAACACTTGTAATAAAGAACATAGTTCTTTTGAATAATAAATGTAATTAGTGCAATTATTTCAGCTATTGACTATTATTAACTGAACTGCATTTATTAAATATGTTGTTTTAAACCAGCATAACATCCTGACAAATTTTTTATGACCCTGGGATTGGCCAGCTGGTTGGAGTGTGGTGCTGATAACACCAAACTTGTGGGATCAATCGCTGTACAGCCCATTCACTGAAGAGCAGGACTTGATGATCCTTGTGGGTCCCTTCCAACTCAGAATATTCTGGGATTTGAATGCCTCTTTCAAGAAGACTGAAATAAGCATATTTGCTCATTTTCTTCAAATGTTTATGTCAGATACTCATTACATGCAGTGCAGTGATTCAACACCTTTGACATTTATTACGTTAGGGCAGTTTACCTTGTGTATGGACTAAGGTCTATAAGTTCCCATTTTTTTTGCTGTGTTTTCAGTCTTGAGTCAATAGCTGTTTCTGGTGATTGTTTTCCTGTGGTAAGAAAATATAAAACAAAACAGATTCAACTGGTTATGTGGTTATCCTAGGGAGCTCCACCTAAATTCTTACACCAATTTGTCTTCCTTTGGCTCAGCAAACTACATTATTAAATGAGAATATAGGCTGGAGAGGTATAATATTTCTGCCCTTTTATTTCCAACACTTAGGATAGAATCAAAAATGCTATAAAAACCCCACATATACTAGAAGGGAATTAATACGTGTATTTTAGCGAAAAGCCCTCTGCTCATGAAAGTTAGTAAATCTAAGCAAGAACATTGACTTTGCAGTGCCTAAAAGATATAAAAACAACTTCTGGGTATCATATTCTTCTGTTTAAAAAAATCAGTAAAAATCTGATTCTGTGGATTCCTGGATGTAGTTTAAAAAAATTACATTCCCTTTTGGGGAGAAGATTTAATTTAAGAAATACCCATTTGAAGAAAAACCATAACATAACAAAACTGGTATTCTGAAATCTTAGCCTTTTTTTTTTAACATAAAGTGGATAAAGCTTGGTGTGTTTTATTGTAGCATTCTTGCAGTACAGTGACACATCTGATATTAAGCATGGCAGTGGGCTGAGCTGCTTTGTCATTATTTCAATGCTTCTTCCTTCTTTCAATTTGTCTTGATGTGCTGAAAAAACCTGTGAAATTTGATGAGATTTAATGATGACTGCACTAGTTTTAACAAAACTCTTTTATTACCTTACTTCTAGCAATAACCAATTGAATTATGTTAAAAATATTACTGGACTTTTCTCATGAGAAATAGAAAGAGGTTTCTGAGCATTAAAATAATTACTTTTAATATATTTACTGCCTATAGATAGACAAATATACCAGCCTTCTCTGCTGGTCTCAAAGGGTGACTTGGATCTTTGGAAGTGCCTTATTCACTGCCTATTAGAACAATATTCTCCAGAACACAAAAATCCTCATTAAGATACTGCATATTACAGAAATGTTCAATCTCATCATTGCCAAATGCAGCACTCTGTGGAATAGAACCACAACAGCTTAAAGTCATTGCGGTGTCACTCTTTACTTCCTAAGACATTACATTAGACTCTAAATGCTTAGTTTAGAACAAAGCTCTTGGTGGACAACCATTAATTCTGAAGTCCTTTAGCCAGTAACTTTGAGGAAACAATATTGTTTCAAGTAACCAATACTGTGTTAAAGGCATTAGATGAGGATTCATTCTACTTGAATTTCTGAATCTGAATCTTTCCTGTGAGGATTACTTACTGGGATGGAAAAATACTAATCTATACTTAAGTACTGGTCACAGGTTCTAGTTCCATGCACATGAGTCGTGATCAGATATTGTCACAATCAGACTGGGAAGTATTCTTTCCCTTTTGTGATGGTCTCAGTGTAATCAGAAAAGAAAAAAAAATACCAAAAAAACCCCAACAAACAGCTTGAAGTCTTGCACCCAGTTCAACTTTTCATCAGAGTACAAAAATTGGCAGGGAATACATATGAAGAATCCATTGAAGTTGTAATCACTAAATAAAATTAGACAGCAGATATGGAAGCTTCCAGGAAACTGATGCTACTCAGTATGCACTTTTTGACACCTGACTTCCAGACCACTCTCCATGAACAGTTTCCATGAACATGCACTTTAGGTGTATTAGTCTCTTACTGACATGCTATTTTAGCTGCTAAACACTTCTACATTTCTACACTAATGAACTTTAGTACTTGGAATTGACAGAGAAGGTATTTTCCACTAAACTTCCAAAAATTTCAGATTAATTTAGGGTTAGAATGCTACTACAGAAGGGCTACCTGAAGTTTGCTTAAGGGTAACTTAGCATCCTTCAAGAGCTGTGAGCCTGTATCTGTGTCTGGCAATAGAGCAATGAAACAATTAAACTAAAGAGGGGATAGAGAGCAAGCCTGCCATTTGGACATTTGCACATTTGGACACCTTTACTGAGGCTGATCTGTCCATCTACTACCAGTATTTAGTGCAGAAGTCTTTCCTAAGGAGTGGAACATGGTAAATAGAAGACACAGAAAGTTGTTCTCTTACCTTCTTCTCCTGAACTAGGTGTTAAGTCGTCAGTCTCAGCCCCACCTATGGGTTCCTCTGAGTCTCTCACAGCATACTTATTAATAAAACGCACACGTTCCTGAAAAGCCTACAGATCAAAAGATTTATAATCCAGATAACAAAACTTTTACTGCATATTTCAAATCTCAAAGAATTTTCAAAAGTAGAATTCTATAAGTCTTCAATAAGACCTAACATCAGAGAGCAGTGTGCAAGTCTGCCTGGTGCTGGAATCAGAAAAGCCACCAGTATCCTACTGAATCAGTAATGAGACATTGCACACTTACACTAAAGATCACTGTCCAATGAAATGCTGGGAAATCACTGATCTCTGGGCAGTTTAAAATAGTATTGGGATTAAAAATAAAATAAAAGCTGTATAGCTGAATGTATGGCTAATGCACCTCCTAGGAGCTCCTGTAGCCTGATGATTTAGACTTCCTCTTGAAAAATGGGACCTTTGGGTGCAAACCCTTTCAGACTCAATTACCTCTGATGCCAAAACCAGACATCAGCACTTCTCTCTTTTCAGAAGGAGACTTTGACTTGACTTGGCATTTTCTTAAGGGCTGTCACTGCCAGAATGGACAGAGAAGCCCTTTGGCTTTTGGTCAGCTTGGAGTCAGGCACTCAATTTTCAGAGTCAGAGAGTCTGTGACCCATGGAATAGGCAGATATTGGGCCGGGGCTGTCAAGAAGAAAGGAGAGGAGAATCTACTTAATCTTGATAGCATACACCCAGTTTAGACCCTGGTTTAGCATATTCTGTTGTTGCTGCAATTTTCTTAATGACAGCTGTTTTAAAAAAACATCACAAACCTAAGCGGCTTCAAAAATAGTTGCAATTCAATTGATCTTCTGATTAAAAAAGATAATGGTGATAGAACCAGATTCTGAAGTGTCTTCACACATCAAAGTGATTAATTTCTAGCTAACCTTTAGGAGGCTGTACTTGCATTTTCAGTCTCAGCACAACTAATCAAAACTGCAGAGCAGCATTTCTGCTTAGTTCAGAATTTAACAGAATAGTGTCAGGAAAAGTTTTGAGCTTTGAACACACTGAAAAGAACTGAAAAAATCTGAGAATGTAACTGGGAAGACTCATGTCTGAGGTTCACTTCTGAAAGGTAATACTAAAACCCCCACATTTCTAAGCTGGGGATTCTGGCTGAACACACCTTAATGGGCAATGGTATTGGTGATGATCGGGAATGACTGGCAGGTGAGTTTGAAGACTGCACTTTGTTATCTTATTTTTCTTTAGTAATGATGCTTCCAATTCTGAATCACTTTTTGCTTTGCTAGAAAGAACATGTTTCCAACTCAAGCATATGTCACGTCAGAAGCACCCAGATGCACCTGGCAACTAGATCAGTGTTGCTTCTCCAAAACTGTAAATTCATACTGAGCATGTTACAGGCTCTTAGGAAACTTGCAATGCAGACTGAATTTTGAATCCTGGCTGCAAGGGAAAATTTGGGTACTGATATGACCAGGTGCCAGATCTTCAGGAGGAAAAATTTTTGGCATGTTTGTAGCAGTGTATATCTCGATAGAATCTGTTCATGCTAAATATTAAACTTGTCACAAGTAGCAGCTTTGCAAATGTGTAGAGGTAGTGGGCTTTCTAAGGAGAAACTTTTCTATGTCTTGTGAAGCATAATCTAAAGTCTCAGTGACCTAGAGAAGTCTGATGTAGATCATGTGAATTCCTACTTGGAAATCAGGCACATAATTACATTTAATTCTTTAAACTGTAAAATTTCCTGTCTTCCAGAGGGGTGAAGAGAAGGCAGGTTTCTGTAGTGGCAGCTGCTCTACCATTACAACAACTCCTGGAACTTGTGAAGAAACATCACTGCAGAGAGAGCACTCTGGTGTTACCTTGACAGCTCTCCCTGGCTCCGCAGACTCCCATGCTTCTTTCATGGCTCTGATCTCATCTACTCGCCGGGTGTCCTTTTTCACCTCCAGAAACTCTGCCTCTTTCTGCTCACTAACTATGCGTAAAATCCAGTAGGGTGTGTTTGAATCTCCTGGCTGAAAGTATCATAAACATAGTGTAGTCACTGGTACAGATCTATTACCACTCTTTTAGGGTGAAGTTATGTTTTGTATACTGTTAATTTTCTGACTGATATACATTGCACATTGAGAGACT
Source organism: Passer domesticus (assembly GCF_036417665.1). Taxonomy (NCBI): domain Eukaryota; kingdom Metazoa; phylum Chordata; class Aves; order Passeriformes; family Passeridae; genus Passer; species Passer domesticus. The sequence continues at coordinate 66,274,580 of NC_087476.1, read as the reverse complement.
TTGATATGTATTATGACACAGAGGCTGCCAAGGGAAAGAAAGATTATTTTGCAATGCCTGGAGGCTCTTTGAGGTGTTTTGTTTATATGTTTTCCCCATCCCCACACAGCATGCTCCACACTCCCAGTTCTTCTGAACAGTTTGTCTGAACAAAAGTGTTTTGTGTGATTTTTCATAAAATTCTTTTATCTCCTCTCCTCTCCTCTCCTCTCCTCTCCTCTCCTCTCCTCTCCTCTCCTCTCCTCTCCTCTCCTCTCCTCTCCTCTCCTCTCCTCTCCTCTCCTCTCCTCTCCTCTCCTCTCCTCTCCTCTCCTCTCCTCTCCTCTCCTCTCCTCTCCTCTCCTCTCCTCTCCTCTCCTCTCCTCTCAAGGTTCTTTACTAGAAGCCTTATTCAAGTGGGGTTTTTGTATAGAAATAAACCTTGCTCTGTCTTATAAGGTTCTTTTCCAATCACTTCCCAGTCTCTAAAACACCTTAACACATGGCTTTTCTAGAATCACAAAGTAGGGCCTGAAGTCTAGTAGACTCTTCTGATGCCTGACCAAGAAATGAGATATTATGCTGCATATATTTCTGGAAAACATATCATCTGAAGAAGCTTTAAGCCTAAGACTTAGAACTAGGGTTAGGAGTTCAGCTCTTGCTTGAGACTAAAGGTGGACCTCTTCTCTTTCTGAGAGGGCTCCATCTCAAAATTTGTATCTGTTTTGGTGGTGGACTCCCAAGAACCATCATCCCAGCACCTCTAGTGTAAGGTACTGTTCCAGAACTCTGTATAATTAGGTGTGGATATGAATCACAGGGAAGTCTGCTGTGCAGCAAGGTTAGTCAACTAAAAAAATCAATAGAGATTTCTTAATGAAAACCTCTATGGTTCTTTTGCTTAAACTGCACGCCATGAGGCAGCAAAATTCCCAGCAAAAGCAATGTCATTAAACAAGAAGGAGTCCATTCCTTCATTGCTTTCCATTAATTCATTTGCCACCAGTAATGTCAATTATTCCTTTTAAGGCACAAAGGCTGGCAACAGCTTTTCAGACAGCCACAGAACACTCAGATGATCCACCACAGGGGATAAGAACTTCCAAGTAAGCAAGTACACACCGATTTTTCTGCCATGTATGTCTGCATGCTAATGACAATTGTGATATATGAAACTGACTACAGTGGAAAGACCCATTTCATCTCTCTAGAAAGCCATGGAAGCCTCTACAAATGAGGGAATAATGGGACACAAATATGGTGAATTCTTAGAATTTAGTAAGCCTTCAGCAGAGACAGAAACTACACCCACAAAAGGAACAACTAGTTTTTCCTTTATACATAAAGAAATGAGCAAATTGTGTCTCTAAATCCAGGCTGCACATCTTTTACGTTCAACATTTTTAATTCAACCTCTCTCAAGTGTTAAGCTAAAAAGGTGGCAAAGCAGGGTATAGAGAAATACAAGGGACATTAGAAGTCCTAGCAGTACTGATCTGCAGACCTGAGAATATCTCTATATTCAGTGCAAGGATGGCACATTCAATAAATAGAGGATTTGGCTTTGTTCTCACCTGAGATTCAAGTGATGCACTTTCTTTCCTGAACATCTCTTTTTCTATCTTCTCAAATGCTGTATCTTTTGATCTTCTGATTGATTTAGGAATAGTTGCAGTCTTTTTTACTTGGAAAGAAGTGAGAATTAGGGGAAAGCTGTGCTCCTCATATTTTCTCCTGTGTGTTACTCAGATATAGTTATAATGCATTATGATTTAGAGAATGTCATTGTTATCCATAAATATAGTTCCCCATACAAAACCCAGGGTGGAATAACAGCACAAAACAGCCATACAAAGAGACAAAGGAAAGCCAGTTAAGTAGTTGACACTTTCAAGTACTACGAAGAAAGAATATGAGGTCCAAACAACTTTTAAAAACCTACTTAACAAGGTGAACACGTGTCAGCTTTATCTGTCCTAAATACAACTTTACCCAGCACTTAACTGAGAGTTTTTCATGGTGCCTGCCAACAGTCACTGCATTACTGCTTTGTCTATGGGTCAGTATAAAGACTTCAATGCACAGAATCACACCCTGACTCTCATTTCACTTCTATAGTCTCATACAACCTCTGTCAGTGTTTGTTATGCACCAGGAAAGAAGGTAAAGTCAATGTTCTCATCATCTTCCATCCTAAGACTATCTAGAACAGAGAATGTAGATACACCCCATAAATGCAAGGAAGTTAAAGCAAAGAAACATGTTTGAGACTCAATGAATATTTAAGAAATGCAAAATTGTCATTGTCAAAACTATCTGGGAACATTTGAAATTAACTGTATTATCAGTACATATGTATATTATAGACTTGAATTAATGATACTGAAAATTGACATTTGCAACAGTTATTTTGCAATTTCTTAGCTGGTGAGAGCTGTAAACAAGACTTCTTGCATGTCATATAGTTTTTAAAATAAATTATAAATAAAGCATGTAATAGCATATAATTTTATTAGCATAAAGGATGTGTCAGTTGAAACAACCAGGGATGAATCCAAAACACTATGTTAAAGATTAAAAACCTGAGTCTGAAATCTCCATTTTTTTCCACCTTCCTACTGCCTGAAACATTGAGAGAAGTGCTGAAAACCTAGATTTAGCCAATATGCTAAAACAGGGCACTTCTCTCAGAAAAAAAAAAAATTGTATGAGTGACTGTTTCACAGTCTGATGATAATAATAAGATATCTTTCACATAATGCTTTTAAAGTAGATGTCTTTCACTTAGTACTTTTTCACTTTCTTTCCACTGAGGACAAATCATTGTACTGCACAATTAATGAGCTTTGGATGAGATCTGCATTGTCATATGGATATATAAAGTGGCTATATGGATACATAAAGTTGTAAATATTAAATATATAGAAACATATTTGTAACTCACATATAGCTCCACATACAAATATACATTATATATGTGTATTACATCATACATCGTACATGTGTTTGTCTACATATAGTATTATTCTTGTCTCCTCATGCTACTTTAAAAATGACCAGTGACATTTTACACCAAACTGTAAAGCTTAAATTGGTTCAGTGCTACTAAGGCATATATTAATGAATGAAAGCAAAAAATTAAAGTGGTCTCCACAAATATTGAATATGTTAAAACAACTCCACAGGAAATGCAAATATAAAACAGTGATGACATAATTAAAAGTTGTAAAATTATTAAATAAATGGCTCTCGCTTTAATTTCCTTTTAATGAATAATTATCATTCCATACTAGCACCATAAATCAGGCTGGTGTACATACATTATTCAAGGCATTATTAAATTTTAGGGATAAATTATTTATTGTTTACACAAACACTCAAAGATATTCAGTGTAGTTAGCTAAATGATCCCAGACAAAGACTTTCCATGTCATGGGATACTACAAGCTTTGTCTGGTTTCTAGAAATATTTTGTGACTCTGAATTCTAACATTTTGATGCTCTGAACCCTGATAAGTTAGTAAAGAACAAGCAAGCATGAGAAATGACAGGGGCTAGAATGAGGTAACCTACTTTAATTCCAGATATGAAGGCTTAGGGCAGGATTAAGTTAAAATCTCCAAGCTCTCCCACGTACTGCACTGTCCAGGTTCCCCCAGCCCCTCCCACTTCCTCAGCAGAGCAATCAGTATCCCAGTTTGGGGATCAACCTCCAGAAATGCCTGGAGGGGGCAATGACTGCATTTTAGCACACTGCCCACTCTGATTCAAAGGGAGATGTGAGCAGCAGCTTGGGGCTTTTCTAAGGGCAAAGCCAGGCAAATGCTTTGTATGGGATATGATGAGAAAGGCAGGCAGATGATACAGAAAATAAAAGGCCATTCCAGCTCACAGCTTATGCATCAATGATCACAAACTCTCAGTGGCAGTTTTTTATATCTGTGTGGCACCAAGAAAAGCTTGGGTATCACACGGGCTGATAGTGATGATACACAGCTGACAGCAACTTTAAAATTAGCTTGTCTACTGTTTTTCAATTATTTATACAAAAATTCATTTAGTCTAATGCCAAATGGGACCAAAGTGATTGTCCAGTCTGATGTCCTGTCTATGACAAGTTAAACAATTGCACCAAACGATTCCTAGCTGAAACTCAGCTTCCGAGTGAGATACATCAATTCTATTTTTTAGATAGACAGCTACTCCTGGTTTATGAAATTTAAATTACAGAGTCATCTTATTCATAGGTATAACACAGAGGAGTCTTTTGTAGCTTTTTTTGAGAAGATATCATGCTACTGCTATCTAAAATAGGCTCTGAGCATTTAGTGGGGTTACCCAGTAGCTGGTAGTAATGATTGTTAGTTGCCCCATGAGGGACTTTCAGATTTCATTAAGAAAAGATTGAGAAGTTCAGCTGTCACTTTTCCTGTCTTAGACTGGACCCTCACAAGGATTCTTGACAGACGGCAATGTCAAAAGTCTTTCTAAAGTTGGGCTCACCGAGACAATAAAGTTGCAGAAAAAATACACCCGGATAGAAGCAAACCAATAATTGGTTGCAGTAGTAGTGTGTGGCTTTGGGGTCTACCGAACCATCACGTATCCTCTGTGAACTATTTGTTCACTGAACACCAGGCCAGTGATTAATCACTACTGACAGGCAAGCTGGGAAAAGGAAAGAGAGAGAGATCTGAACATCCTGTTAAAAATCCCATGGAAACCTCTCCTTGGCATGAGCCAGCAATTTCTCCTGTGGGAAAATATAACCTGTGGGAGAAACTTTGACCGCTCTGGAGGATAAAAGGGAATATTTCAAAGCATATTGCCTGTCCTGCCTTTTCAATCCTACCTCTACTACCTGGGCTGGGCACTCCATCTTCTCCTCCATTCCCAATTGCATAGACAGCCCTTATCAACAGCTCACACTCCTAAGTTAATTTAAGGCAATATGTAAAATACGTGCTGCAGTTAGCATTCAGCACACAGTGATGATTCAGCTTGGGGTTGTGACAGTTGCGCAATAAAACTGATATTCTTACCACAAGAAAAATAAAACCAAAGAACCCAGAAACATAATGGCTGAAAATCCTAAATACAAAATGAACCTTAAAATGATTTTGTTCACACAGTCAAGCAACTGAAAATGGTACTAGAAGTTGCAAGATTGCCTGCTTATTGTTCCCCTTTTACACAAGAACCTTGAGGTTACATTTTTAAAAGTCTTTTTCCATTGAAGGCTTGCTCTGTAACAGTTCTCAGAAGAAAGAGGCAAAAAAAAAAGGAAAAACCCAAAAAACACCAAACAGGGAGGAAGAAAAAGAATGAAGAAGAAAGAACACAGTATAAATAACATACATGGAACTTCCTAATTTCTGTGTACTTAGGTTTTCTTGCCTAATGCCTTTTTAATGTTTTGTTTGTGCAGTGGGCACTTTAATGAAGCATTTAATGGGATTTTATATGTAATAAATATGAATAATTATTATTCACAAAGTAACTTTCGCTAACACAGTTCTTTTTACAAGTACAAACATCAAGAAATACAAAATTACCATAACATCTGTATATCAGAGAATTTACTTTCTTCAGAAATGTTCTAAATAAGCATTTATAATATTGGTGAATATCAAGAGTATAATAGCATGGGTCTTAATTTAAAGGGAGACTAGTTTAAAAGATTTGAGTAGATCTTAATACAAAGTAGAAATATGCTTTTGCCATGATAAATTAGCTTTAATACAAATTTAACTCTAGATGGCAGTGTTGACTTGCTTAAAAAAGGGTTACTTGAAGAAGGGAAACTTTTTGCATAAATTTTTCACCTGGCTCACTGAAGCATTCTAAAAAATCATGTGGTGAAACAATACATTTATGGTTACATACCAACATTATTATTATATGAATTTGGGTCTGACAACTTGTGCCAGCAATTTTAAATGGTAAAGGTCAGTTTTCAAACTGATTTAAGACTAGCTCACAATCAGAAAAAGGAATAAATGCTTGGGCTTCCCCCCAGAATACTTAACTATAGTAAGCACTTCAGATAAATATTGCTGTTAAGAGGGGTACAAAAAGGAAACACTAAGTATTGCGTATTGATGCTTCAACTTTTTGATATAAGTTGTGTTTAAACTCTCTTGGTGGCCTAGGCAATCTGTTGGCATCCTTGTATAAACAGAAACACTCCGTTAATAAAAAATGTGAAATGGATTGGGTTACTTTAAAAGGCAGCATTTATGAGGGGGCACAAAAATTACAACATTTAAAAATTATTATATTTACACCATTTTAAAATAATCCCAAGGAAAAAAGCGCTTGTTGTCACTGATTGTAGTTTGTTTGACTGCAAATGATCTTCAATTAGCATGAAGAAGGGGAGCTATGAACTGGAATACTGCTGCCTTGAATTCAACATGAGAACACTCATGACATTGCCAAGGTTCAGCGATACAAGCTGAGAACTAGTGAAGAAATTTAAGAGATAAGCGACCCCCTTTGACCTGCAGTTTTACAGAGCATGGTGAAGCTGTATAAAAGGATATTGTCAAGTGCAAGCTGTCACTATGTAGCCAACTCAGAAGAGTAAGAGGATGTAACAGAATGCCTGCTGTGACAAGGAGTCTAACAGGGAAAACTAAGAGAATTAATGGAATTATCTAGGAAGAAAACATGATACTGTGAAGAACACAACAAAACACAAGCAGGTGAAATCACTAAAAGAGCTGTGTACAAGCCTGTAAGCCCACACGACATAGCTCCTCAAATGCTACTAAAACTGACTACAGGATACAGTAAACCAAAAAGATACATATTTTTAAAGTTGTATAGTAATAACTGAAGAAATATTGAAAAAAATCTCAAATACTGCATATGTCCCAAACCCAAGAAATTAAATAATATCCATCAGCAATTACTACTGCTGAATCTAAGTTCAGTCCAGAGTACTAGAAATTACTGAAAAAAGACCTGACCAGACATTTAAAAAGAAACATGTAAATAGAATAAAAAGTGAGACATACCACTAGTAAATAAAAACCAAACCATCCTAAATTTTTTTTTTTAGTATTAGCAAGTGTATATATATGGGAAAGCAAATTACTTTTTCTTATCACTTCTTTTAAAAATTGAGTTATAGAACTTTAATATTAAAGATACAGAAAATCTACTGAATGATGGGAAGTAACATTTTAGGTTCTGCAGGAACCTAGGGGTGAGAACACAGGAGAATCAGCTGCATGTGTGTGTGATGTTCTGCACCAGCAGCTGGGGTAGGGCTGCAGCCTCAGAACTTGTAGGGGATGCAGAGGCAAGCTGCGGGGCACATTAGGTGTCTAAGTGCAGCTGGTGGAAGGACCTACTTTTTTAGAAATATACAGTCTATCTAGGGGACTTGCATTCTTTCCAGCCCAAGAGGGAAAAGCAGGATAAGACAGCTGGTGCTGTTTGTGCTCTGTCTGGCTGAGATCTCTGTAGCTGGCAATGTGTGTGTGTTTATATGTATAGATATATATACATCGAGTGTATCTGTGTCTATGTGCACATGCTTGGTGGGATTGCACCTTCAGCCTCACAAACAGTTGCATCTGGGAATGTGCAGTGGCAGAGCCTTGCGTCTCTCAGGCTCTTGGGTCCAGAGTGTTAAACTTTAACATAATAAAGATCTACAGAATTTTGTGTCAACCTTGCTGATAAAAGAAGAAGAAAATATGAGACATTTATCTAATTTACAGAATACTGACTAGGATTCTAAGTGCTTTTAGTATGTCTTGGGATTGGTTTTTACTATCCCTTAAGAAGAAATGCTACAATAATATGTAAAAAAACCACAAAACCTTATGTAATTTCTCTGTCCCCTTTGTGATTAAGATATACAGACTGTACTTGGAAACTTTCCTAGTCTTTTCTCTTGCTAAATTCTTCTACCAGTACAGGAGGAATAAATTTCACAAACCAGGCCTTTCCCCCCATCTTGTTCAATGCATTTTCTTAAATTATCAGTAGGCATGCTTCTGTTCCAGATCTCTATCTAAATCTGAACCATAAGAAGGTGTCTTGCAGTGTAGTCTCTGATTTTCTTATGTTTTGTGAACTGAAGATGTAGATTCATGCAATCAAACTTTATTTCTAAGAGCTACAGAAGAAAGTTTGCTTGCCTAGTTATTTCACTCAAACAATGAAACAATGAAAAAATGTTGCTTGGAGTAATATGTATTTTTTTAAATCAGTAACATGATACATCTGACTAAATATGTACTTAGATTAACCTACCTTTGATTTCATCTTTCTGCATTTCTTTCAGTTCCTCAACAAGCAAAGACTCACTCTCAGTAAGTGGCCAACTATCATGCAACACCAGTGCCTCTATTGAATACTGGTGAGACTGTGAAAAAAAATGCAACATGCTGAAGTCATAACAATTGCAGCAAGCATTCAAGTCCTGCAGGTTAGTACAGCTCCAGCTATTGAATTCAGCAAATAAAACACATAATTTATTTACAAGCTTGCACACAACAGCATTCACAAGAAGCTTAAAAAATTAATGCTAATTCCACAGATCTTATTTTAATTCCTGTGAAGTTAAACAATTACTCATGTGTTTATCAAGTAAAACTAAACTGGGCTACACAATAAAGGGCTACATTCCTGTAAGATTTCTATGTAACTTCCCTATGTGTGCCATGTAGTAAAACAAAGACTTTTGTCTTTGATTTTAAGACTTACTATGGGGCTTTGAGCCCTTGTACTAGCACTCAATAATGCCCTAATTTGCAATAGAGGTGACAGGGTCCATGGCTGTTTTAAACATTGTCTAAACTGAATTGGAAATTATTATATTTAGAAACTGTTTTCAAAAATTCTAATGACAGTTCTGAGTCAAAGGAACAACTTTAGAGTTTATTTCTCAATAATTTTTGTTTTCTTTCTTTATTTTGTTGCAATTAAACTCAACTATCAAGAAAAAAATCACAGCAGAAAAACATGAGGAGATGTAAAACAGGAACTTTTTCAGAAAGTGTACTCAATTTCTGTAAAATACACAATACTAAATGGCATCAAGAAAAACCCATGGTTTGACATTAGCCTCTGACAAACTTGGCTTGAGTAGCAGATATTATGTGTCTGTTACTAAAGCCTGCAGCTGACTGGAAATAGGTATTTCTCTGTGCAAACTATTACAGATGACCTTCTACAATATCATCTTTCAAGGAAAGCTCATATTGAAGCATCAAATCTTTAATATAGTTTCTGGCAATTTTTAATCTTTATGTGAAAGTTATGCTATATTTGTATTGGATTTGCCAAATGAAGAACGCTTAAAGATAGAGTAAATCACCTTGATATGAAACCTCCTATTTATTTAGTCATTCATACATGTACGTTATCCTTTTTTCATCACTTCATTCAAAAGCTACCAACAATCTTAATTTTGATTCTTGTTTTTACCCCAGAATAGAAGATCTCCACATGTACCAAAAGAATTAGCAATAACCCTTCACTGTTTATTTGTTTTGTGTTTGGTTTTTTTAATTCCCAAATCCCAGTGATTAAAAAACTCTTACTTGTTGTGGGCTTCCAACATTATTTTCAAAGTTTTCTGAGACTGAGGATTCATCTGTTAATATCACTGAGCATTCCTGTACAAGGTCTGTCTTGGAAGAAGTTTTGCTGTCCTTTGACGAATTACGACTTCCTTTCTTTATTCGTCCAGTTTCCAATCCCTTCACTATATTTCTTTGACTAATCTGTAGTTTTTTTACTGCAAGATGACAAAAAAAGGGCCTGAAATTCTATGAGTTACTGGTATGATTCGTCGAGAAAGTAAAAAACAAAAATCAGAAATAATTAATATAGTCAATTTTCTCATACTGGATTATACTCCAAAGCTTCCAATTCAAACTATACTTATTCCAAATAATATCCTGATTTAATTTTGCATGCAAATCACAAATATCTTCAATGCAAATAATGAGAAATTTAGGACTGTGTGTATATGACTGTTGTGACTGTTTATAAAGCATATAATTTTTCTCCTCAAAGCCCATGCTTCTTTCCTGCATTAACCATCACAGCAAGATGCTACACATTACAAAATATAGAGAGCCTTGTGCTCCCTATTATGAAATCCCTTTGTGGCTAATTTAATAAATTGTATAAAACTGGATGAAGGGAAAAGACACATTGGCCCAGTTCTGGCACTGCATACCCTTACAGAAGTCTCTTAGCTTTTTGTGCCAACCTGAAACAAAGATCATAGCTAACTTGAGCTAAAAAAGAGCCAGTCTTGAAAAGAGACATAAAACTATTTGTGGTCTATCCTTTATCAATGTATATAATTGTCACCTAAAGAAGATGTTATGTGGAAAAACCAGAATGTTCTAAAGAAGGCCTGGCACAGAAATATTAACTCAAAATTAACATAAATTTGTTTTCATTTCTAATGCCATTGAGATGGGGTCTTTTGCCTGCATGTCTACAGAGAAAGTAAAAAAGAATTCTAAAACTGAACACCTCATAGAAAATTGAATAAGGACAAAGAATAACACCTCTGGGGAAGCAGCTTCACCTGTGTTGCACTAACCATCACCTGTGCTACACTGGAGTATCAGCTGAGAAAGAGATATCATTCTGACTTCACTGAAGACAAGATGCTTTACTCCTCCCGGGGATTATTGTATAAAAATGGATGATACTGCATCATTGTAACAGTTCAAAAGAAAAATGCACATTTTCATGCATGTTAATGAAACATCCAGGGAAATTCACAGGAGGTGGAAGGACTATTAGACACCAGATTGAACAAAATTTAATGCTGGTGTGTCAAAGAATAAATGCCCAATTAGAGGTTAAGTGTGCTCCTAGAAACTCACATAGAGCCAGGAAATATTGTTTCTTATGAAAGCCAAATATCACAGATTCCTTCCTATTGCGTTTTTCCTCTGCATAAGCCAGTGCTTCCTTGTTCCTAAGAAAAGCAGTAGAAGTCAGGAAATCAAAGTAAGACCTTGCAGAGATGGTCTCTTAAAGAGATTTCAAACTCCTAATCACAAGTTTTAAGTTGCTCTTCTGCATTGCACTTAGAATCTTTAGCACCAGAGCCATCCCTCTTGCTGTCCCTGTGGCAAGGACGCCTGTGAGAGAAATGTGAAGGAAGACAAAACTTGGTTTCTTCTAAACCATTTTTTAGGGTACTGCAACTCCATGGCTATTATTTTGCAAAAAGTATGCCTAAGCAAGCCTGTAACTGTGGAATTGTTTCTCACTCAGCTGCTGCTGAGCTTTCTAGATATCAGTTAATATCCCATGCTGTGAAGGTGAGAGTAGAGGTAATTCACAGTGGTTAGATTGTTAGGTCTTTCACCAGAAGAAACCAAAATCATGAGGCTTTCACTCAATAAAAGTGCATTTGGATGAATAAGAATCAATATCCACAGACTCGAATCTTGAATATTCTATATCTGCAAGAAAACCTGTTTCAAAGAAACAACCTGTATTCCAAATGGAAGAATAACTACATAAAGACATTTTCTATTTGCATAAATTGCTTCTAGTTTACCATTTGCAATATTTTCATAAAGGTTTCAAGTCAGGAATGATCTTCAGTGCCTGTCTGAGCACTGTGAGCAAGGGCCAGTGGATGTAACTTACAAAAGGGTAGCAAGGCCACCTAGATGATCTCTCTTGGAGTCAACAGAGAGGTGAGCTCCACTCCAGGATGTGTTGTGTCGGGGCTTTAGGAGATGTGCGCTGCCCTCTGCAGGAGCTTACCTCTACCCAGCAAGATAGGTAGAGTTCAAGGGAGGCTGCAACTGGTTCTCATGACTGCATGGCTATTCTCCTCTTCTCTCTCTCCTCAACCTGAAGAGCTTGAGTATTGAACAATTCTATAAAGATTATAAAGATTTTCCCAGAGGAAGGTCCTGCCATGAAGATAATTCCTCGCAGAATGGTGGAATCCCCCGTAAGAGTCAATCTGCTTCCTGTGCAGGAAAGATCACTTGCGAAAGCTCCCCAAAATACACACACAACCGCTAAATCTCGCAATGGTCACCAGGTGGTGCTGTAACACCAATTTTTTTTTAGTACACACAAAAATATGTGTATGTCACTCATGGCTTTCCTCAGTTCTGGCTAGAAGAAACTTCTACCTACCTCGCTTCCAGATTCAAACAAATATCTGAAAGATATTTTTATACTTTTTAACAGGATTGTATCAGACTATTACTGTGGAAAATAAAAGGGATTGTGAGCATTCACTTGCCCATCTGTCCTTAGGCAACTCCTGTGCTTGTATCAACAAAACAAATTGTGGTTGCAATGTGTGTGTCAATATGTAAGTCCTTTATTGTCAAGCAAATGTTCAAGGTCCAAGTCATCTGCTACATCTCAGAAGAGGTAAATGCATTCAAAAATCAGTTGGTTTAATGTAGTTTTTGAGCTGTAAAAGACATTAATAGAACAGCTGTGACTGGAGATGAATTAACAGGCTGTGGGTGGGCAGGGAGATAATGTTTTATTGGAGATGGTTGCGCAATAATGTCACTTAAGAGAAATTCTGGCAACACGGAGATCAATTCTATGAGAGGCAGAACATGTGTGGTAGTGAATAAGTGTCAAATTTAGGGATTGTATGTGGCTTAACTAACAAGATTGGTGCCAATGGTATAGCAGTGTTTTCTGGTTATTCTTATTCTGAGAAAACACACTTTTTTTAGAGGACAAAGAAATACTGACAGAAGGAATCTTGTTCTATTGAGTGTCTGTTGTATGAATCTTCACCTGAACTTGGAATCAGTATTTCTGAGTGTTTCTATATTGTTATTGTACAGACCATAAAACTACTTCTGACAATACCAAAGAAATAGGCTTTTACAATGCCATAGATTGAACCCCTACTGAACATAGAGACACTCAGCAGATTGGGTAATACAGTACTCTCATATTGGTTATACTGAGTATTTTTCAGAATATTTTGATTTAATTTGGATGCTATGAAAGATTCTACACAAAGTATCTTCTTTGTGATATACAGGATGTATATTAATAGGAAAAGAACTTCAGTGTTAAGGCCAGCTGGTCTAGTATTGTATAAGTAATAGTAAAAAACCCCAACAAACAGTGAGAGCTTCACAGTCATTCATTCCAAATGGCAACTCTCTATATACTCACACACACTCAATAAGCATCAGAATAACCATTTCAACTTCAAATATAGCCTAAAATCATAACACGATTTTATGGCTACTACTGCTAAATAGGCCCTGATTCAAAAACCTTCCTATATTCAATCAGGTCAATGTAACAGATATTTCATCAAATAATTCAAGTGGATTAAAAAAAATTATAAATTAGCAGAAAATATTTGTATCATTGCACATTAGAGCTAGAATGTTTGTGTCTGATTTCTGAGGATATTTTGCAAAGTTCTCACATATGTGTCCTGGTAGACTGGCAAAAGCAATACACCACTTCTAATTATTTTGCCCCATTCTCTCGCTTTCAGCATTTGGTGGAATCAATTTCTCTTCTCTGTCACTTGATTGTCCCTTTAAATTTATTTCAGTCTTCAGACTATCAGCTTTGCAAGGAGACAGTCTCCTGAAACAAAGTTTCTCCTGCACTTTACTGATAAGTTGGAAACTTCCTGCCACTACTGTGATGCTGATCCTAAGCTGAGTTATTTTATACTTTCCTCTTTCTATTTCCACAGTCTACCATTAAGTTTCCCAGTCCACTTCCACATTCCAAAAAACATTAACCAAAAATAGCTACTGATTATCTTGGTAACTCAAGAGAGAATCATGACAGGTTCTCTATGACTTCCTTAAAAAACCTAATGTTTTCATCTGATGAATAACATTTTAAGAGCATGGTCTCCATAGGACTAATTTTTTTTTTACATTTCTGATAATAACAAGGTGCAGTTCAGACAGAAATCAAGATGTCTCATAAATATTATGAAATTAATTATTTTTCCCATAAAGCATTGGAATTTCATATTGCACATTATGCTAAAGGATCATATTTGAAAACTCCACAGTTCAAAATAGTGGAGGTGAGCAGAAGAAATATAATGCTATTTTGGACTTTAGCAAAGCAATAATCCAGTATTTGAACAATTTGTCTTTGCCTCAGGTTCTCAATATGCTCAACTAGGCAAACTGAGATTTATAGAAGATTTATTGTTTAGAAGTCTTCATAGAAGGACTGAAGACTTTCATATCTTACATATCTTATGTATAGTAGTATCACTGGAGAGTACAGTAGCAGCTTTGGCTTATAAACACATGCTTTATTTAAGCAAACTTGTAATTCTTATGAAGAATTAATTTTAAAATTGAAACAAAACTATAATGAATAATTCAAAATAGCACACAAATTAAATGGAAGTAATTTGATTTAGAAGTGAGGTTTAGAAAACAGGAAAACAGATGTAGATTATCAAAGAAGAGGGCATGGCAGTAGCCTCTAAAATCTATTATGTATAAGAAGTATAATGGAGGCAGGCAGATGGTACTTAATTTTTGTTTAAAATTACCTGAGCACTACAGGGTCCATTGCTGAAAGTATGTCTAAGAATTACATACCTCATTCAATTGTACTTATTGGTTTTGAACAGTAAAATTAAAGTTAATGAAAAGAGCAGGGAAAAATAGTATTTTCCATGATTATCTACAGTTACTCTAAGAATCTCTATCCTGCAGTGAATAAAATTACTAAATATGTCATACAATACTTACACTGGGAGCTCAGAAGTGATTGATTACTCCAGAAATTAAAAACTGGGATGACTGCATTGCCCTTTCCAATGACACTCGTAATTTCCTTCTCATTATCTAGGACTTGTAGTTTAATGAGCACATCTGAATTAGAGGTCTGTACCTGCAATGTAGCAGTATGTGGTGCTGTGACCTTTACAAAATACCTAAAGAGGAAGAAAAAATTATAGCAATATAACCAACTATACCTGAAAATTCTTTTTAGGAAAGTAGCTAAATGTTGTGCTGAACTGGAAGCAAACACTTAAAATTGAGTTACAAATCAATTGCTTTCCGGAATCTGATGGGCTAAGCTTCCTGTAGTGAAGTTTAATGCGGTGTATCAACGAGCAAAGCAAGTGCTGCTGCTGCAAAATGGGGTGGTCTAGCTATTTCTTTTTTTTTTTTTTTTTATTGCCTTATCAAATGTCCAAGCAGACATTTGAATGTCAACTGTACTTTTATTTGTTGAATATCATTAGCCAGATTAGGGAACTGTATCATTATAAAAGTACCTGAGGAAAAACAAAAGATTATTTGCTTCAAAAGTGTAGGGATATCTACTTTGATGGCAGTAGCTACTTTGGTCAGCTTAAAACACCGTGGCATTATAAACCTGTTGAATTAGAGTCCAAGGAAAAAAATCAAATAATTGTTATGTTGTTCAAGTAGTTGTTATGTTGTAACCCATTGCTTTATGTATTATATGCTTTTTGTCCATAAATTCAAATTGTTATTACTAATCTCACCAAACAAGCAAAGAAACAAAAACACACAAAGAATCCAACACCTGACTTCAGCACATTTGGAACTAAAAATATATAATTTTTTTTAAGGTCAGTAACTACAGAAGGGTAAAAGAGTGAAAATCATCAAGAAAGAGAGTGCTTACAAAATTTTAGTGCAGTTGGGTTTTTTCCATTACATGCTTTCTTTAATTATACTGAAACTGATTCCTTCTCTTAAAGAGACCTCTATCCCAAGAATAATCTGTTGGTTTGAAATACTGAAAAATCTTCCAGGAATCAGGGTAAAATGTTTTAGAATTAACCTTTAAAATATACACATTTAATCAGCTCTAAGCACAGGGCCTGTTGTAGTGCAATGTGTTTGCACAAACTTCTTGGTGAAAAAACTAAGTATAGCAATTTAGGAGTGATAAGTTATGAACTCAGAATGGATTTTAATGAACTTTAATTAATTTAAAAAAGGATTAATATAAACTAAATCACATGTTTGTTAAATATATTCTCCTAAATGAATCAGCATGCAAAAATAAAACAAATATAAATTTTCTACCAATACTGCAAGATGGAAATTGGTCTGATATATAGGGAAAAGAGTGTTTCAATACATGTTTATTTCCCAAAAGTACTATGAAATTTCAGTAATTGGCACATGGATAAGACAGAGGTTACAGAAATGCAAAACTGAATTTTGATTTTAAAGTTATATTCTGTGTACTTCACACTTCTTCTTCATTAAGTAGTGGCAATATTTCACAAATAACATTTTCACTAATCAAATGTTAATTTGATAGCCCATAACATTCAGATATTTGCATCAATATTCTCCCCTTCTAAGAAAGAGGAAAGAACACACTTTTCTGGTAGGGATGACCGATATAAAAGCCAGAATTTATTTATTCTTCTCTCAATATTTACCTAAATAGTAGGAACTCTTTGTTGGGTATGTAATACTCCTTAAATTGTAGAGTAGAATAGGTATTATCTACAGCCTCACGAGAGAGAAATGGCAGGGCACTCTGGGAGCTGATGAAGCGCAGCTTCCATTTGCCACCTGGCACAGGCTGGTCACCAGTGTGTGCTTCAGCCACAAAAGTGTATCCTTTCTGAAAGGGGAAAACAAGTCATATTTACATGGCAATAACATTACTCAAAAGGCACTCTGTGACTACATGCAACATCCTTTTTGTCCATTACACTTATTAATATCATAAGATGTCCTTATCAGCAAGAATCTTATAACTCCAGTCTATTCTAACCTATGGAGCATCTCCTATTTTAGCAATTTATATTTGGCAAAAAGTTACATGGCAAGTTAAATCCAGTTTCATCTAGCTGGAAAGCTGGCAGGTGTTTTTAGGGGCAGATACAACCAAAGTCCTGAAGTCAGTTTCTAACCAAATTATTTGATGATTTAAAATGCTCCTTCATGCTTAGGGAGTGTGAAAGTAGGGGTGGATGAGTTTGCTGCACGGAAATTTAGAGATCAGACTACTCCAGTCTTCAAATCTGAGTCTTTCAGACTCAGATTACTTCAGTCTTCAAATTAACATTTACCCTAATTTAATAATGCCACTGCAGATATAGCATATCTGAAATGACAAGATATTTATCTTATTTTTATTAATATATTAAGAAAAAAGATTTCTAGTATTAGAAAGTTAAAAAAATAATAAAAAATACAATACACAATAAGGTTGATGCAGATTTAGGTGCTCTTTATTAATCTTGAGAATAGGAATATGAGGAGCCAGGATATAATATAAAAAGATTCAAACTTTGATTAACTGGTATTTGTGAAAAAGAAGGCAATGTGAATGTGATTACCTGAAAAGCAGGGGCAGGAAAAAAGGGATATAAGGAATGAAATGGCCACCTGTAATGTTGTAGGGGAACTCAGAATTAAGTCCCTTTTTCATGTAGTCTAACTAGCCCTACTATCTCCCTATTTCAAATATTAAAATTTCATGTTCCACCCAAGAAATAGTCCAAATGAAAATTCTTTGAAAGGTTCCATTTCTTTCAGTCCTCTTCTAAATTCCATTTAAAGAAATCATCATTTACCAGCAAAAAGAGCTTTGTTGAAAAATCCTTATAATAAATAGGATTGTGATTTCAGGACTATCCAGTAATTCAGGGCTGTGGCTCCATGAATACTGAATATTTAGAATGAAAGTAAAATAAATTATTCATTATTCCAATTTGTGCAGTTGTAGCAGTAAGGCACTTTACAGCCTTTAATCATGACGAGGGAATAGCAAGCACTCAGAGTAACCATTCAGGAGAACTCACTCATTTAAACATCTAGTTAAGCACAGAGTCACAGGCCCCTCTGTTCTTATCAAGTACACCTGGAAATGGAGAAGGATTTAGCCAGATATTCAACTGCTTTCTGACAGCACGGCATGCATGAGAAGAACAATTTATCACCACTTTTTTGTATACCTATCTATATAAAGCTAATGTTATAGAATCTTAATGTTTACTAAAAATATTCAGAAAATTCAGACTTAGGACCAAAAGTCTGTTTGAGTGAGCACTTTGTGAATACTACAAGCAATTAGAAAGCACAATAACTGAATTTTGCATCTGGTAGGAAGATCAAGTCACTACTGAGAAATAAGAAAATAGATGTCAACGACCCCCTTAAATTTATGTGTCTTTACTAAATAACCTTCAAGAGGTTTCAGTACTTACTTAGATATCTTGTTACAATTCTAGAATCTGTCTCTAGAATCTGATAGGATTGTTTTCAAATATACCATTCAAGTTAACTTTATGGCAAAGTAAGATGAATCCCTTACATCCTTTTATGTCTAGTCAAGAGAAATAACTTAGCAGTGTCCTTGCTCAAATAGACTTCTATTTTCTAGACTAAATATGGTGGTAGTGATGATTTTTTAAACTCTTATCTATGTAGGTCAGCTGAAGCTTGAGTGCTTATCTCTATCCTTTTCTACAATCTGTTCAAAAGACTTGTGAATAATAAAGACAGTAGAATTAGAAAAAAAACCCACCAAGAACTAAAACAAATTCAACTGTACCCAGCAGTAGGAAAAAAAAATAAACCAAAAAACACCAAAAAAAATTTAATGCAACCCAAAAAAATCCAAATATACTAATCAAGTACACAGTTTCCATCTAGTCTGCAAAAAAAGAAAAGACAGACTTTATTGCTAGTGTGCAAATTTTATCTTCATTGTCAATCATTCTGAAATGAACTTTAATGCGTTCCAGAAGTGTCTCTGCAGCAGAGTAAGAGTATCTGTTGACAGGATTCCTTTTTATCTCTGTTGTAAATTGCTGAGTCATAGTTTGGAAGCAGAACTGGTAGGTGTATTTTTTAAAATTACTTTTTATATAATAATACTGACATTTAAGAATTCAGGCATACTGAATAATTTCTTGCTTGATGTACTACATTGTTGACTATTTTTTACAAAATACTGTTACAAAAAAATGTAACAGATTAAATAATACCACTGCATTCTGTGTTTACTAATTGCAGAATCTCTTGTCAAAGCATCAACGGAACTTCCAAAAGCATTTGCAGGTCCACTGAAACAATAATCAACTATTTGGAAACAGGAAGAAACAAACTAAATTGGAGAGCATAAGGTTATATACTTACTGAGGAACTCAAGAGCTCAGTGGTTGAGAAATGCAATAAGAACAAGCAGAAAAATACAGCATCCCTGCACAATTCTATTTAATACTCTAAAAATCACTCTTTACTGCTATTAAACACATTTAATATTACAAAATATTGACCATTAGTTTAGCAAACAATAACAAAACTGTGGGTTTAAGAGAGGACTTCTTCAATAGGGAAGAGCAGGAATCCAATGAAAAGGGCCATTTTCATCAGTAATTGACAGAATCACTGAGGCTACTGTGCTGTACCCATGGGAAGAAAATATGTACCCTTATAATGCCTTATTCAAACTTTTTATGGCCACAAGTTACACATTGGCACAAAATTTACTGTGCTCAGTGCTATGCATGATAAACAGGGAAAAAAACCCAAAACAACAGCAGCTGGAAAGAGTACAGAAAATAATCAAAAGTTTACTGACAAATATTCAGCATGGAAGCAGATCAGGGGTGGTCTCTGTTCAAACTTGCTAATAAATGAGGGTGTGCTTTTAAGTAGAACACTACTAACACTAGTAGTTAAATTCTCCACAGAATTTGGGCATTGTTTATTATTTTTAAAATTATAATTTTCACAACAACTTCTTGCATTTACCTTATTTTTGGGATAAACATGAGATGCCACTTTGAAAAAGGCATGTGGCATTTCTTCCTGTGTGTCATTATCAAGAACATGAAGTCTACAGGAAGGGATAGTGGTAAACACCTGTGTCAATATAAGCAAGTCTTCTGGGACAATAAATATTTCTCTAAAAAAGAAAAATTAAATTATATCAAAATTATTTTCCCAAATAAAAGAATATGTGCAATACAAAGCAAAAAATATTGCCATGGTTTAACCCCAGACAGCAATTAAGTACAATGCAGCTGCTCACTCTCTCCCCACACCCAACACACCTGAGGGAAAGAATTGGAAAGAAAATATAAATCTCGTGTGTTACGAACAGTTTAACAATATAAAAAATATATTATTATTTATGCAATTATTAAAAATTATATTTTATATAAATAAATATTCTAATAGTATAAATATTTTTAATGATTAGGAGAGGGAGAGAGAGTAACAACCCAAAAGAAACAAATGATGCTCAATAGAATTGGTCGCCACCCACTGACCAGTGCCCAGCTTGTTCCTGAGCAGTGATCAGCCCCCTTCCAGGTAATCCTCCCCCAGTTTATACACTGAACATGACATCCCTTTGGCCTCTTCAGGACAGATGTCCTGGCTGTGCTTCCTCCCAGATTTTTGTGCACCTCCTTACTGGCAGAGCGTGAGACACTGAAAAGTCCTTGACTTGGGGGAAGCACTCAACAACAAAAACATCAGTGTGCTATCAATATTGTTACCAGCCAAAGTCAGAACACGTACATGCCAGAATTTAAGGAAAGCAGACAGATAAGTAATTTTTTAAGCAGGTTAATGAAAAAACAGAGTGTATCAATACTACTCTCCCATGAGAGTTGTATAGGACTCTGTGAAACTCACCTGAAAACCAGAAACCAGGCATTTGGTGGTTGATCAGCATATGTTACTGTATAGTCAGTGAAATACATCTTACACCATTCATCTTCATAACAAGGAAACTTTTCAACTGAATTAAAGTTTCTTTTAAATATTTCTCTGGAAAGCAGAAAACAAGATAAAGACATCAATCTAATCAGGATAGCATATATATATATATATATATATATATATTGACATACTGACCATGAAGAGCACTACGTTGTGCATGAATATAAAGCGACACAAAATGTGTTACTAATGTTTCTCTAGTAGTTGTTCACTCTTAAACAAAAAAATTATGGAGGGATTAGTTCTTTCAGACCTCATGGCAAATATATACACATATTTCTATCCATCAGTCTACTGTGACTACAGATGCTTCTAATATCCCAAGATTTTATGGCTTCTACAAAACTTTACCCCCTTCTTTTTCTTTTTTTTTTTCTAAGAAATACCAGTTAGCATAACTTCACTTTCTTTATATTAATTTGTCATTTTAAAGCTGTGGAATCATTAGGAGATTAAAATCCCTTTATTTAGTTTTAAAACTTTTTGGAATAACAAAGGAATAAAAGCAAAACTGTGCAAAACTCTAGCAAGGTGCTAGAGTGTTATGTTAAATAGAAATCTGCCAGCTGTTGAAAAAAATTCAGCACAAGCACATTAGCATGATTTTAACACTCAAATTTATTCCTCAGGACAATGCCTATGAACCCCATAAGTTTTGTAAGTCTGAAGGCAGGCTAAAAATTGCATCTCATCTTTGCTGATGTAGAAATGCTACAAATCTAAAATGGATGGCTAATATTTGAAACAAGGCTGTAGTTGCAAAGTCCTGATCACATCAATGTGCACAGGTTTTATAGGATTAGAAACACTAAAAGGTGAAATGAAATTATACCTGGTGTGAGTGTTGCTCAAATTGCTGGTTGTAAGGAGCAAGGATTTATATCCACAGGCAGTAATTATTGCCAGTTTTCACTCCTCACCCTTGGAAGAACTGATTTACTGCTAAATCAGTTGTGTGAACACTTGCAGAGAGATTTTTGGAGGACTTAATGGAAATATCTGATCCCCAGAGAGTGTTAGGCTTGCAAATGACTTAATGAACACTGTTGAAATTAGAATAGCCATCTTTCCAAAAGCTGTAATAAAATATCAGGGGAAGCACAGAAATATATCTACTACAGTTCTACTACCTAGAAATACATCTACTTCAAGCAAGTACAACAAAAACTGTTGTCCCCTGTGTCCCCTGTTGTGATAATGAACTGTGTACCATTACATAGTAAAGGTATCTTTCTACTGTCAATCATGATTGCTTAACAGATAGCACAAATCAAAAAGTTTCCTTAAATCAACTGGTTAACTGCTTAACTAAGGAATCAGTATCAGATCTATACTTATGGAACACCCTACCAAATACCAAAAATAAATACATGCACAAGGTAATATTTTAGATCAAAAAAACTGGAAAAAACTGGTAATATATCTAAAAATTAGATTTTACTCATGTAGGGTACACAGAATAAAGCACAGCATATTTTTAGTGAAAAACATTTCACTCCTTCCATCAGGGATTTGTAATTTTGACACTAATAATGCTCTTACTATGCTTATTTTGTGAAAAAACCCCAAACAACAGTTTATGACAACTGCCTGCAATAAAATAGTTTGATATATTGCATGATTACCTTAACAACGTTACAGCACACTGTTCAAAATTTAACTCAATCATAGTCCACAGGTTTTTCAAAGTTTCTTCAGCATCAGTGTTTTCTTTAGTACCTAGAGATAATAAAATAATTTACAAAATATAACATCCAATTTTGCTATTGTTCTAAATGTACACCTGCCAAATACTTCTGAAAAATATCACTTGTACAAGTAAATTGCCTTATTTATTTGGAGTTTTACAGAAGTCTCACTGAGCTGAAAACTCCCTTTGACAGAGTATATTCCATTCATCACCATCTTTGTACTTTTCAGCACACCTACATTTGCAAAAATTATGTGATCAATATTTTCTCCAATTTACAGTTTTTTCACTGTAACATGTTGTAGCATGTTTGGCAATCTCTGTCCTCACAGAATATGCTATTTAACTCTCTGCAACTTTCATCTGCATATACCAGGAAGGGGTAGGGATGCACCTAAACTATCTGTGTAGCTACCAGGAAAAGAACTGGGCAGCTCCAATGTGTAATTCACCCCATCTGTCTTGGATAACTCACATAACAGGATGTGATGTCATCTTAAGGCGTCTGCTTCTATACACAGAATACAGATGAAGACTACAGATGAAGATTTGAAGTTTTCAGTAGTACAATACAAATCTTGGTTTATTCCATTAAATACATTATCTTTTTAAAAATAAATACCACTTTTCTAACTTGAATATGTCTGGATTCAAGCCACAAACTGAATCTTAGACTAAAGATCTTCTTGTTAACCTTTGGATATCAGTCTAAAGAGACTATTACTAGGAAATTCCTGTTCTTGTGTGGGTACTTAAAAATTCTACTATAAAATTAAAAATTCTGAAATGACAAACTAACAACCTGTAAGTACAAGGCCTATATTCAATCCTGATCCTTACAACTCAGCTCAGAATTTTGCAGTTGTTATCTTTCTTTCTTCCTGGACTCTGGATACTGCACTTGGACACAGAATTCCAGCTGAGATAGCAGAACTGCTGAATAGGAAATATGCTACAAGTCCTGAACTGCTATGCAAGATTCCTCTAGCTATATGCACAAGAATGATGGATAGTATCAGTACAGCCTCTTTGGAGGACAGCATCAGACTTTGATACTGTGTGTGTTCCACTGACTACTCATTAGGATGCTTAGGTTTTTGTATGATTTCCTTTACACTTCCAGAAAAAACCCCTAACATTTAGCCCACCTCTGACCTAAATCTACATTAATATAAACTGTGGTTTAGTATCTATGCAAATTTATAGGGGTGTATCTTTCAGATACTTTTTAGTATCATATGTGCTAACTGAATGGCTAGGTGTACTTAATAGAACTACAAGTTCTATTTCATTCATTTCAGTCAATTTTACCTAGGTATTAATTAGAAAAAAACCTCTTTACAGTGAAGATTTGAATAAGATGAAGTATAAAACATTTTTGAAAGGCATTTTCAAATGACACACCTGGTTCTCTGCTCTTCAGTATTTTCCTAACATAGGTCCCTCGCCAGATGGCTTGAATTTTGAGTGCTGCTTCTTCTTCTTCAGATGTGGGAGTTTGAGTCTCACAACTACTAAGGAATTTCTCCTCACTGCTCTCTGAAGGATTGGAAGAATGAGTAACATCAACAAGGCTGGAATTCCTGTTGGTGCCTGTAATAAATTTAAAATGGAAAAAAAAAAATGAATACAAATAAACACAAAACAGCAATAGAGTGGTTTCAAGCATAAATCTTCTGTGATGAAAATATCACTCTTGCAATTTTGTTTTTATCATGTTGGAGAAAATATACTGTATAATTACACAAAGTCAAAATGTCAGCTACTTTTCTAATTACAAACATCAAATAATTTAATTTTTCTATTCATGGACAGCTATTGCAGGACATTTTTTAAAAACACATCTCCTACTGTAATTTCAAAATGTTCTTCCAAACACGAACCAAGAGGATTTGATACACTAAAGCCTGACTCTGTACACAGCTTAAAAGAGCTTCACAAGACTTTAATTACTTTTATGTCTCAATCTGATAATTTTATTAAGTAATAATTTCAACACCAGTGTTGTTCCAAACATTTTGTTTAACCTTCACAAAGGAGCCATGGAATACGGGTAAGTTCTCTGCTAAAGTGAAGAGTTCATTTTTCTGACTTTATGTTACCAAGGAGTTTCAAAGTGCAATACAAATTTGTGGATTCTGACAGGTTAGCAATGAGGTCTTTGAAGGCAATAGAAATTAGCATCCTGGGAGCCATCAGTACCAGCACTTAGGGGAGGGTGTGGGGAGCAACACTCCAAGGGACCAGTGCCAGAGGGGTAGTTTGGAACTGCACACATATAGAAAAAAGGGAGCAAGAGAGTGTGATAGGAAGGAAACTGTGCTGCAAAAGGAAGTGCCAACAAAAAAAAAAGGAAAAGAGGAATCTGCTTGAAAAATGTAGACAACATTGCAGGCAAACAAACTATCTTAAGATATTGCTTTCATCAGCCAGATCACACATTTCAATCTAATCACTTTTACTCAATATTGCTAAATCCGGCTGTGTTCTCAAACCATCATTTCTTGTCAGTATTGCATTTCCAAAACCTAGAAAGCCTCTTTAATTCTTGGGGAATGGAAGATTACACAACCCCACTTCAGTGAAAACCACATTAGAAGTCAACAATATGAATGGCTAAAACCACTTTTATAAAAGAGAAATATATAATCAATCACAGAATAATACAGACTTAAGTGGACTACTGAAGGTCATCTGGTCCAATCCTACATCCAAAGCCAAATGAATTTAGAACAGGTTGCTCCTGTTCTTGAATAAATGTCCAGTCCATTTTTTAACACTTCCATAACAATGGAGACTCCATAATTTAAGTAGGCATTCTTTTTCAATTTTTGACTAGCCTCATGGTGAAAAAAGTTTTCCTAATATCCAGCTGTAATTTAACATGCTCTAAGAAGTGTCCTGTCTCTGGAAACATTTTGGCTCTCCCATCCATTCATCACTGTAACACACTTCAAAAGGAATTTGTTCAATCTACAGACTTGTCTATTTTACAATTAAATAACCCAGTGGCAAGATGACTTCTGGCCCCACTAATCATTGTCTTCATGGAAGGGAAATAGACTTTGATTTTCAGTTCATGCTTTGGTTCAGAAAAGTGAGTTCTGCTGCAGAGCCTACATTCCTCATATAAGGCAAAATAATGAATTACAAAGTAACACTTGTATATATGAATATCCTAACATGAAGCAGGAATCAATAATATAGAAAAGTAAATATAAAAAGTATTGGTAAGTTGCTGCCCTGTGAACCAGCTTAAAACTTCATCCACTGAAGATGTCAAGTGGACTCCATAACTAGAAGTAAATACCTATAACTCCAGAAATAAAACATTTCATTTGTGAGGAGAAAGAATATATAGATACACAGTAAGTTAGTTAAATGGTAAACTGCTTCTGAAAACACAAATACAAAAAATTTGTATAGATTGTCACACAAAAATAAATTCTATTTATAGAAACTGTCAAAAATTACCACAGATCAGGCCAAAACTCAAAAATTATGAGTATATATTCCTAAGGAGGATTTTTTTGTTCACATTTTTAAGCAATGTCATAAGAACAAAAATTTTTTTTTGCAACATTTATGGCAAAATAATGAGGTCTTAATTAAATATTCTGATCTTTCAAGGCTTTTTTTACTTAACATTTCTTAATATTTTTTCTTATAAGCAGAGAAATGCATACTGTGAAATGCTTTGAATCAATCAAGCTTGAACTAGTGAATGCTTTCAGTCCATCAGTATTGAACTAATGGATGTTTCAAATTTGACATTATGATTGAAAACAGATTTGTCAAAAATCTCTGACACACCTTAGCTGTTAATGAGAAGACACCATGCTAGTAATAAAACTGAAGCTTTCAAAGCAGCCTAGCAGGACACTGTTCACCATAAAATCACTGCAGTTCCTGGAGGCAGTGTAGGAATGATTTTTTGAAAAAGGAGTATTTTGCATGTACTCAAGAGGCATTTTACATATTCAACCAAATAATGTCAAACTTTCCCTCACCTCTTACTAGAACTCAAGTTCAAATCCAAAGTGCAAGAAGAAACAAACGTTCAGCATTCTATTTTCAGTCACAATGCAACACAACACAACCGCATAATCAATGATCTTAACCTATGTTTCTGGAGGAGAGAGAAGCTTGTTCTGAAAAACAAGCAGGAGCTTGTTTTTTGAAACTGTATTTGGAGCAGGACTTCCAAATACAGTTTCACAGTCAAGATAAGCTTACAGAGAACAGCTTGACTTCTTGATAAAATTTCAGACCAGAAGGTTTTAAGAGAACTGTACACAAAGGGCACTCCACTTCCAACTTCAAAGCTGGAATTTATCCTTGAGAGAGAAATGTAGCCCCTGAATTGTGCCTAAATGACTGTTAAGTATTTGAGACTCTTGAAAATCTGTGCCACAAACCTACACTGACCTGACTGGCTCACTATTGGACCCTATGAAACCAGGACAAGGTAAACAATGTATGCAACAAAGAGCAGGCAGGCATCCTGCTATGCTTCCTTTCCCAGGAAACATCACATACCTCTGTAAATTCAGTACCTCATGATTGCCCAAAGTTCTGCAGGGCCCCTTTATGCACAGTTCCTCCCAGAATATAACAGAAGAGCCATGCCATGGGGAAACTCTCAGCTTCAGATACTTCCATCTTTTTTTCATATGTTCACATGGCACTGTCTTCCACTTGTTTCTTGTGGCTCTTCTGCTAATTGCTCCTTGGGGATGGATGATACTTGGCAGTCAAATAGATAGGAATAGATAATTTTCAGGATGGCTTCTCAGAAACCTTTGCAGGCATGACCACTAACTGCAGTAAATATCCCTGCCCTTGCTAAATCTTGAGATTAATTCAGCACAGAGAGAAAAATGAATATGCCAATATAAAATGGAGGTGCTGTTTCAAAAAAAGCTCAGATTTGACCTGATATACTTGCAGACCCAGATGACAAAAATATTTCATTCATCTGTTATGGTAGTTTACACTGATGTCTGTTAGGTTCCAAAAGATTACAACCTCAAGTCTTGACAAGACTTGACTAACCTGACAATGCAGCAGAGCTAATGTGGGGGAAGGGCATTCAGCTGATGCCAATCCTTCTAGGACTTTCTACAATGTAGTTTTCAACTGGTATTTCCTGCTATCTACCTCTTTTTCCCTGACAGTTCACTTGGTTTATGCTTTATTTTTTTAGGTTTTTGGATCGAACCTGAAAAAAAGCATGCAATTACTCCAAAGCAACCTTTATTAAGCAGGGCAAAATGTCAATAAAGGTCAAAAAATGTCCAATATCAATAAAACCAAAGGGAAACAATTACCTTTCCAGTCCAATAGGGATCTCTTGTAATTTAATTTTAGAAAAGCAAATAATTTAAAATGACATATTGGACACTGGAAGAAATAAAACTGAAACAGAACTTTCTTCCTCCATATATTTATTCCACTTTTTTGATTCACTGCCCAACTCCTAAAAAATACTCTGTCACAGTGGATCTCATACTTTAGTAATTTATATGAGATCTTTGCTACAACCTGTCAACTGTGCTAATTATTCAAATCTATTTAAAAATTGTCTTCTAATGCTGACAAGTGTTTAAGGGGTTTTTTTTGGGATGCAGGAATCAGTAGCACAGTTATCTTTTAAAAATATGACAGGTGTTGTTTACTTTAAGTGGTTTGATAAATGTTAATATGCTGACCCTTGTAACATATTTTTGTCATGGGATGCAATTCTCTGAAAAATACCTGATGTCTCACAGGAAGAATAACCTTCAAAAGAGAGGACATTCAGAGGAAAGTTCCCAGTAAAGAGAGACAAGTATACGTGCTTATAAGTGCTTTCTTAAAGAGACAAAAGTATTACAACATTGTGTCAGTAAAGATATTTGTTTAAATTTGAATTTCATTTTTTATACTATTTTTCCAGAATAAACTCACTAATCAAAAGGAAGTTAGTATCATTTTGTTTGATCAAGTAGAAACACTTTATTCTGTAAGTTCACAATAGACAAAGAAAAAGCTAAGTACCCATATAAAGCCTTCAAATGGTGCTCATGTCTCTTCCCACCAATCAGATAAATTATTTTTCTGTTGTGATATGAAACCATGTATATAAGGCTTTTATTGGTAAACTAAATGCTAGCATTAATAGATTAAGAAGCTACAGAGACTGAAAAATAAGTCCTAAAATGGAAAAGAGCCATATATTTGGTTGCCAGGCAAACTTAATTCTAACTGTGTAAAACTCCAGCCTGCATAAAAAATGAAGCAAAGAAACAGTGGGAAGAGAATGATCCCTGCTTGTAATAAATATGCTGGCCTTCCAATGGCTTCTCTCAGAGTAAGCTTAGATACACAGCACACCCTGACCACAGGCTGGAGAAGAGGCAGGGGGTGCCGTAGCCAGTTCCACACTACATGGGTATGACTAGCCAGCCAATTAGCCAGGCAACACAGTCATTTCCCAAATAACAAGCTTAAAAAACAAGCAAGCAAGCAAACCAACAAAAATTTAAATACACACCCCCTCCCCCAAAAAAACCCAACCAAACAAAAACCTCTCAACTCAACACTAAGAAAGAGCTGAACTTTAAATGAAGGTACTAACTTGAGTCTTCCTTCACTCTCATTCTGTGAACTATATAGGCATTTAAGGTCTTTCCAGCTGATAATTTGAATGAAAGTGATGAGGTCCAGTACAACATGTAAAAAAATGCAGATATTTGTTAATGTTTGTTAATACTGACAAGTGTAACTCAAAGAAGACCAAGGGCATTTTTATAAATTAACAAATGGTAAACAGACTTTCTGGAACAAAGAAAAGGATCATTTCTATTCTGAGATGAGCCTCAGATGTCCTGTCAACAGTAAAAGTTTTAGGCTTAAAAATTAACTGTGCCAACTTAAGCAAGAAAAAACAAGAACAGAGAAGAGTTGGCTTCGCTGAAAATAAGAAAGGGCAGATATATTTGAAGTGATTAGCAATATCAATACATTACCTGAAAACACAATGTCATCCCCAGAAATATCAGTGGCTTCAAAATCCAAAGTAAAGGATCTGAAGGCAAATTTATATCTGGAAAATTCATTCTTGTCGAATACACATTTGATCATATACCAAAATGCCTTATTGAAAACCTAAAATCAGAATGAGGAAAAGCATTCAAAAAATAATTAATTTATAAAGATTGATTTATATTGCTTCTCATTATTGTTTCAAAAACTGTTTCCCTCTTCTCTTACCATTTATAAATGAAATCTTTAACTTCCTCTAATAAATACTGTATCTGAAAATTAATCCCAACTGTAGGACTATAATGCTTCAAGACAACAACAGAGAGAAAACCTGTTTCATGCTTGGTTTATAAAAACCAAGAAAATAGGACTTATTCTACAGTGTGTTTATCACCCAGATACATCCTGGTTTATGTGTAGAGGGTTGATGGCCTCATACCAGAGGACAGAAGAACAAATTATAATGACAATGAGAGTTCTAAACTCGAGGTTTCAGAATAGAGACAGGTAATTTAATGGGAATGCTTTTGGGATTAGGAAGTGCCACAGCATGGGAAGATTTGGCTCTATTTTTATGCTTTGACATATTGATTCTCTTTAAAAAGCAGAAATCCAGTATTTTCCTCCCCCACTCTTAGTAGAAGGGAATTTTAGTGTCTTTTACAGAACATGTTTCATAATCTGAGTTTAAGAACATAGTAAAAATTTACTGGAAAATACAAGATTTTTCTATTTCATTGCCCTTAGTTTCAGATTTTTCTGCTTCCTGGAAACATATTTTATTTATTTCAATACTAATAAACATGTCCTTTATTTTTTAAATTTGTAAAACTAGGGAAGAAAGAATACAATAGATCCTTTCTTGTATTCTGAACAATTTTTCACTGCTTGTATTAAGGACAGGCAATTTCTGTATTTTCATCCTTGAATCACTGTCAGCTCAGTGCCTTTCATTTATCTAATTTATGTCTTTTTTCAGCTATACATTGGTGTTCTTAGAGGAGGAGAAATTAAGGGTTTTGTGTGTTTATGACTACTGAATTTTTCTTAAGGTCTCAAAGTTTTGCACATATTTCACATGAGCATCTGCATTTAAAATTTGTTTATTTAATTCCTGAGTTCAAGGCAATTTTTTTTTCGTGGTGGACTTGGCATGTAAATTACCTCTTTCTCAAGTGGTGCACCTGTAATCATTCTTTATAAATTCTTTTATTTTGCTGAATTTGAGCTCGTGTCCAGCCCATGTATAAAAGTGCTAGTGTTCTAATTTTTAATATCAGTGATTATAAAAAAATATTAAACCCTTTTTTTTATTTAGTCTTCTAAACTACACATAAACAGTCTAAACTGCATGAGCATTCTAGTACTTTGATGAAAATAAATGAATCTGGACTATATAAAATACTGACTTTAGAAAAATCAAGTAATAGCAATATGATCAACATTTGCATACACATAAAAACTAGTGTATCTTCTATAAAAATGTTTTGTTGCAATCTTTTTATAATATTGGAAAACTATAGCATAGAGATCTACAGAAAAGTGTAATGTTTTCATCATGTATCTTTAATTTATTGCACATAGAGAGCAGAAAAGTTGAATAAGAATGCTGGAGTTTCAAGAAACAGAGAAAACCAAATTGGAATAATGTGAACTCGTCACTGCCTTCAGAAATATAATCTGTAATAATGTTTTCCTGTTCCATCAACTTTAGGCACAGAAAGTGACCATTAGACTTTTTTGCATTTCAGGTAGTACCTTTCAAATTCAAAATGAAGTTTTAATATAAATGCAGCTCATGCTTTCTGTCCCAAAGCATGCTAAACTAGATCAACAACAACAGACTCAATTTAGAATGTGCTATTCTGTGCACACTGAAATTTCTCTTCTTAAAAGAAGATAATTATCATACAGTTGCAAGTTATGTCATTTGGCCTTACACTTTACAATGAAGGCCACATTTACAGCATGCAGGTGGTCCTTGTTAAGTCCACAGGCATTGTTTTCAAGAGGATAATGACAACGTTAAGCAGTTATCCAGATTCTGTAGCTTTTAAATATGTGCTCATTCAAACTATTTTCTCACCTTGCTGTTTTCTTCAGCTATTTTAGTATCATGGAGGCCAGGAGGACAATAAGCTACTTCCAATTCCTTCAGGGCTTTAGGAAGCTCATCCTTACTGCTGTAATTATTTATCACATTTCCAACAGCTCTCAGGATAGCTGTAGCCTGTTCTATAAATCGAATGCTTTCCTGAGGAAAGAGAATAAACCAAGCATTAGAATGATTGCCTTAAGATTTTCTTTGGTTTCTTTCTGAGCCATGAAAGAATACGAGCTTTTTTTCTGTGATGAAGTACAAAACTTTTGGAATTCATTCAGTTGTTCTTAATATTATAAACTGTAAAATCAATTATGTCTCTGATATTCAAAAGCATATCAACTTCTCACTGATTTTAGCCAGTGAAGTAAATATCAGGCACCATTAGTTATATCTATTAATTGCTTCATTTTTCCTATATCATTAATCTTAGGAAATGTAATCAAAAATAAGATACATATAGAGACTTTCTACTTCAATGACAATAGTGACAGCTGAAGTACTCAGCATCTTCTGTTATGCAAGGAAAAATTAGTATCCTACTGAAAGCAATGATCAAATACATGCTGCCTAAAACATCAATAATCTTCATCAGGATTTCTGTGCAAGAATGTGGACACTTTCCTGCAAATGACAGCCTGCAAAGAAGTTACTTCAAAAAGAAGTACATGAAAAACCCAAGGATAAAATTCTACTTTATTTTCTTGATGAGAAATAGCTTTTCATCCAAAAAATTGAAGGCAAGGGAATAGTAGAGCCACAACATATTTTTAATGATCCAACGTCTTATATTTCAACCTCTTTACCACAGTAAATGTGATAAATTTGCACAAGGTATTTTATTGCTATTCCTATTATTAGGACCCAGAATCTACACTGCTATGTAAATTTGCTGTTACGCTCATCCTTTAAAATGTTTTTGCACAAATGTTGTCTAGAAAATATATTCCCTCCCCTCAGGGACTTCAACAAATATTTGGGCCTAATGCTTGCTAGAGAAACCTTGAAAATACAGATGACAGTGGTGTCTGGATTATGGACAATGAAGAACAAAAGCTGTAGTAATTTCTCCCCTGGGCCTCTTATCTCAGCTATGAAAAGTTGTTTGATTAAATTGCTCATTTTACATATAAAAGCTGCTTTCAGACCTGGTGAGTAATATGCAATCTCATGGGACCAAACATACTTCACTGATGTGAGATTTTATTTAAATAAGATGGTATTTTTTAATATTAATTAATATTTTTACGTGTATTTTATGACATGCCTCAAAGAATGAGTTATACCCTACCCTCACATATGTATTTCAACAAGAGCATTTTTCACATTTTATGCTGCACTTTTATGTAAACCACAATACTACCCAATTTTAACTTACATATTTATGTAAGATAATTTTTGCACTATGCACCCAGTACTTGTTGTGCTGTAAACCATATATCTTTTATGGCCTTACCAATTTCATATTAAAAATAATACTATATGATTGAATATAATAACTCAGTGGAAATCCAATACTACTTCACTTTAATTAGTAGTTAGAAAACCTGTTATCACAATGTTTGATTAGTCATTATGCACACCTTCTGAAGAGCTGGCAGCACAGCATCTTCTTCTCCAAAGACACATGGCACCATGGTACACAGCTGAATGTGGTGCCCTATGGGACAAGTTACTGTGAAGAGAAGGATGTGTCGCCTAAAATCAAGAATAAAACCCAAACAGCTTTTTAATTTTTTTTAATTGCAACAATTCTTAAGCTTTTCCTTTCATGCATTTGGTAATATCATTGTCAGAATTGTATTTAGGTGAAGAAGCTTATCCAGGCCACAGCTTCAACATATTAACCAGAGATTCAGCAGTGAGAGTAAGAAAGGAGAGTTCATGCCCCCAGACACACTGGTAGTTTTTAATTACATCTTCTTTCAACTGAAATTTAAAGGCTCCTTAGCCACTAACAGACAGTGGGAAGAGAATACGTTCCATGCTTACCAAGTGACTTCCCTTTTGGAATGAAATGGGGAAGTGATCAATAAGCCCATTTGTCTCCCACACCTTTTGTAAATTAAATCTGACTCTTGTCTCTGACTGGAGTAAGGAGAATCAAAGGTGGGAAGCCTATAAATTTGAGCTGATGGTATATATTTAGCTTATCAGGGGCAAAAAGATACACATTTTTGGCTCCCCTACAGTACAGAGAGATACAGCTTTTAGAAACTACACTGAGAAAATACATGTGAATCCAGAACTAGATGTGAATTTAGTCTATAAACATAATAATAACTATTCCAGTTTTAGCCTGAATCAAAACAAATAAAGAGCACTATTAAGGATCTTTGGCTTAATTTCAGTATACTAGAGTTGTGGTATTTTATTTCTATGCCTATTTATTTGACATATTACTTAATTTTTTAAAAATACATTTTGTTTCATCTCTTTGAATTTTAACTGATGATTTTCTCTTTTTGGGAAAGTAGAAGGACTCAGTTAATTAGGCAGGAATATTATGCATTTGACAGGACATGAAGATACAATTTTTCCTGGTTTCCCTGGAAGAGTTTTCAGAAAATAACATATCAAG
This sequence comes from Passer domesticus, assembly GCF_036417665.1. Lineage (NCBI taxonomy): Eukaryota > Metazoa > Chordata > Aves > Passeriformes > Passeridae > Passer > Passer domesticus. The sequence continues at coordinate 66,240,468 of NC_087476.1, read as the reverse complement.
AGCTCTTGCTTTTTGTCTATTTCTTTATTTAAACAATCAGACAATACCCCACACTGAATATTTAGAGTTACATGCAAAAAGAAAAAATCATATTTAGCAATATGTGAATGGGAAGTGAGATACGCAGGACTTCACAGATAATAGAATTTCTCCTGTCATGTCTCTTGAATCCTTTTTCAAGAAAAGCATTGAAACCTCCTATGGTATCACCATGCTTTTACAGTTCTACTAACAATGCTAATTCTTACATTTTTCTTGCTACTCCAGGGAACATTTCAAATTGTTCTAGTTAGAAAAATTCCTACTTTTAAGTAGGAATTTGTAGGAATTTAAATATATTGTTTAGCAAGTCAATGTGATTTTTCTTGTTAAATGATCCTAAGTAAGAGTAAAGAACTCAGATTGTTATAAAAGTGTTGGTAAATTCATGCTAATTTGGCAGTCTTACCAAATCTTAGCTATCAACCATTCTGATACTCCCAAAACTTATATTTTAGGAAATAAACTCTTACTGGGTTACTGTGCAAACAGTATCTTCAAGCCTTAACTAAAGAGTCAGGAGAGAAATGAAGCCTCATACATACCCAACAGGAAGATTTACCACAGTAGCTTTGGTTGCAGATGTATGCATCTTTAACACAAGTTCTCCAGGAGTCACAGATTTCCAAGAGAAATATTCAACCCTCAGCAGACCTGTTGAATGTTCTTGTTTAGTACCTAGGTTAAGAAAACAAAACAAAACACAACCCACATAATGGGACGGTGAATAACATTCAGACACACCTATGCAGGATCTGTAGCTACTTCACACTCATTAAAATATTCATTTAGGTTTTGCTAATACAGAAAAACCCAGTCACCTAAAATGCATTGGTGGTACAAAGCATGGCTTATTTGTACTATTTGCTACAAAATAATGGTTATAAAATGTGCTTCTGAGATATATACATCTAATGCCTTGAGAGGCTAGACGATATTAAAGAAATAAAGTAGGTATTTATTAAAAACTTCAGGCATCACATCAGACATCTTCCAAGTCACTAGAGACTGCTGTGAAAGTCCAAACAAATCCTTTCTGTCCACATGCAAATTAAGTACATAGCCATAAAAAGATTATATTTATTTACATGTATAGCTTACAGTTTAATTATTTTAACAGAATGGTCTGTTTGGGTTTTTTAAGCATTCTTTTGGTTCTCCCTACTCCACTGTAGATTCATTAAATTACATCCATGTAAAGTGTTTAAATATCTGATTAACCTAAGCCAACTACCATAAAATGCTATAACTCTCCTGTATTCCATCCTATATTTTTAATACAAGGGGGATTAATATTTAAATCATTCAAGTTGTTAGGTCTTCAAAAAGCCATCTTAAATGTACTTGAGAACTTATTGTGTACCATTTTAAAAATAATTTCAGGAATTTACTTTTGTTATATTGCTGGTTTTGCTGCACTATGATCAATTAAGGCATAAAGTAGCTTGCAAGAATGGAATTTGTAGAAAAGAAACCACAAGAAACACAAGGAAATCCATTCCAGAAATATACAGATGAAAAGCTCCCAGAAAATAATAACAAACAGAAAAGGGAGGGATTCTTTCATGAAAATGCTCATAATCAATATGAAATAATGATGAAGTATTGCTTGACTATTAGTGTATTTCTTAAAACCAAATTGACTATTTCAAACTATTACTAAATTCTCAAACTGTGCCCAAGTAAACAACAGACAAACACAACAGCACAAACATATTCAAGAATGGGAAAACACAACACTGCCATGTACTTTTGTGTATTGGCCTTACCTTCAGTAACATACCAGTATACTAATGCAGAAAAGCTAACCAGGATTTCAACGGGCATCAGACTGTCCACAAGTAAATAATAGAAGACTTCCTCATCAGAAGACTGTAGAGAAAAATGGATGTTTGTTCATTCACGTGCACTGAATGCTGTCCAAGTGGCCTTATACAAAGTAGCACTAAAATTTTGGATATGGTGGCCTTAGCTATGGTATGGGAAGTAAGCAATTAATTGTCACTACTTCTTCCAAATTTCAGACATGTCATTTAAGCCCAGAGCCTCATGCTGCATATAAAATAGTGTTCAGTTAAGAGATAAAAGGAAACAGAACTTTTTTTTTGCATGAGAATTTATCTACTTTTATATTATACTATCATATGTACCTAAATATTTTTACTTGCCAAACAACAATTAACAGAAGACAAAAAATTTTGGGTTTTGCTGCAACTTTCTGATTCTAATTAATTACAGAAAGCTTAAAAGAAATAAGTACTCTGAATTTGTAGATATGAGTGATCCTTCCTTACATAGGGGTTTTTCTCCTACAAATCTCTATGAGGACAATATCTTTCTCTCTTAACTTTAATGCATTATTCCTATGCCAATATTAGAAACTATAGAAGGATTCTATTGTTCCTAGTAATTCTCCAAAATCTAATGGTGAATGAACTTTCTTCAGAACTATTACAGTACAGGTCTTCCTAGATATTCCAGAGTTATAGAAATCCATTTTTTGGGTGTATTTATCTTCCTATCATAATATGAAAATGTTCTTTTATAAGCATGATACAGAATTTACCTAAAACTGTAAACATATCATCTCTTTCAATGTTAGAAATTAAAATGGTTTTACAGCAGAAGGTTAGGGGTTTTTTTGGCACAAGAGCACACAGGCTTACATAGTCCTAATACTGATTATGGCTTACAAAAGTATACCGTGCAGTCATTAGGAACATTTCTTGTGATGTGATTACAGAGAGGTGGGAAATTGCAGGTGTACTGCAATTATGGAGCATTAATCCATGTAGTTAACCTTCTCAGTACAGGATTTTACATGAACTTCACCCCTGGAGTTTACATTTTGGTACTCTACAATTACACTTCAGATACACTATAAAATAGGAGCTGGGACAGGATATCCAAGCATGTAGAATAACCTTCTGATAATACAAACTAATGGCAGCTTTAGAGAAATTCCATTATCTGAATGTAACTAGAGAGTATTTCTAAATCCCCACAGCAGGATGCTGTAAATGGTGAAAGGACTTAGCATTTACAGGGAAAATGGAGTGTTATGCCAAACAGACTCACAGTCTGGGTTTTAGGTAACAGGGAAAGATGAAGGAGTATTGAAGAGCAGATTCTGTAGCTGGATCATCATTAAATTCAACTTAGACACCAAACTGTTAAAAGATAGTTTTAAATCAAAATAAAGAGTGGTTGGAGATCTGATTCACTATAATTTTTCTTTACATAAGCCATTTTTTTATTATTGTGCAATAGCACTCCACAGTGTTTTTTCCTTTTCTTAAATACATATATATAATGCTAAATATTTGCTTGCAAACATACATTTGTATTAACTACAGTAATCTTAATGCATTATTATTTTTCAGTAATAGCAGTTCTCTATGCTCTACCAATATCCTTTAGGATTATATGTATTATCTAATTATGTAAGACTTTGAAAAAAAAAAGCACAATATAGTCATTTACCTTAAAAGATGTCTTCTGATAGTTATAAGCATATGTATGTGGCTTGTGGAAAACATACAGCTTCCTAAGAAGAATATAAAATTGAAATATAAGATATATATATGGCTGTAAGAAAATAACCAGCAGAAATTACATAGTTTAGGTAAATGCCTATTTCATTGCACAAGACATTAATTTTACTTTCACAAGTCAGACTCACACCTATTTCTCAAAAATGGTTCAACATTTTTGGTTATAATAAAGGTGAATAAAATTAATCTCTAGAGAATGTAGTGGAAATTAATTCATATATTTGCTGCATTTCTACAATTTTCCATTGGAGATCAGGCCACTAATTTGTTTATTTTCTACCTGTAAATGGTAACATGCTAATATTACTCTAAAACTTCCATACCCACATAAAAATTACTGTAATGAAGTTTTATACAAAGTATAACTGAAAGATGGACTGGTTTATATATTTTATTAATGTTTTTTTCAGTCCTGTGCTCTTTGCACACCTTCAGAAAGCAATATAGATCCTGACTACAATTTTTTCTGGATTTGATTTCACCAAGGGAGATATAATTGGCTTCAGCTTTAATGGAGGATGGAATCAGATCCAAACCAATGCTGTGGTTACTCAGAAACTTCACAGGAATCCTGATCTACTGCTGGCATATCAATTCCTACAATGACTGAAATATTCCTCACTTCTCAAAGATGATATGGACTATGACCACTCTTCTTATTTTTAGTGTATCTGAGAATGACAGAGAAGGAAAAGCTTTCAACTGAGCAGACATGTAATATCAAAATCTTAGATGCCTAATTTCTGCTGAGGGATAAATTCTTCAAAGGTCAATGAAGATGCTCTGTTAAGAGCTACTTTATCAGTTGACAGTGAAAATAAACTCACTCATTTATAGATAAGAAACTGACAAATGCTTTTGCCTTAATTAATATTAATATTGGACTACAAAAGGTCAACAGTACTTTAACATTTAGCTAATAAGGTAGAAAGTTCATATTTCACATTCTCTGTATGTGAGCTACACTTTTAAAGGAAATTAAATTGGTTGTGAAGCCTTTTTTTTTTTTTTTTTCTGAATGTTCTAAATTCCTGGACCTAGGACTACCTAAAAGAAGCATGGAAATCTTAACAAGGCCTAAAGTGATCTATGACTTTTTATTCCTAAAGTTCCTGTACTGCTGGCTGGTATAAAAGTTATACATCCTCCTTTAGAGAGTGAGTGGAGTTTAAACACTTATTTATAAAAATAGAAGCTTCATAAAGAAATCTCAATTACACATTCAAACAGGAAAAGAACTGGGTGAATTTTCTCTGATAAAATTATTTCCCTCAGCAATCTTATATTCTCTAAAGGATATGTATTGTACCACACTCCTTTAATCTGAAAGACAGAAGCTGAAGATATGATGCTACAAGTACACTAGCTTTTTTATGTTTTCAGAGGCATAAATGCCTTGAAATTATATTGAAAATGGAGTGAGATAAAACATCTAGTTGATCAAGCAAAGCTATGCCGATGGAGACAGATTTTAACTTTTTTTTTTTCTTTAGAATTGTGGTGTCTTGATGCAGACTATGCCTGCCCAGTGCCTCATGGGTGGTAAAAGCACCTAATAGCCACAACACTCCATGACCTACAATTTCCACCCCAGCTGCAGTGTGCCAGCTGTTTTATGGAGCTGGTGGTTGTGTTCTCCACTGTATTCTGGAGGACACACCCAAGGCACAGAGCAGAGCTGCAGCCACAGACCCACTGTCAACAGGGACAGTACATCTAGTCTGGAGAGGAGCCTTGAAGCCACCCTGAAAGGCAGGATAGCTATACAAAGAAGACCTTTTATGAAGATGCAATTTTTATATAGCCATGTTTTGAATTTTAACATTGTTACACAGTATATTGTATGGAATAAAACTCAAACCCTCTATTCCTTACTGGAAACAAGCACAGAAGTCTTCAAAGGTAATCCAGGTTTCCCTGGAAACTGAAATATTTTCTGATGCTGTTTCATCCTTTGATTTAGTCCCTGTCTGGCTCTTCATATCCGTATCAGCTCTTTCTGACGTTTGTTTTGTACTTAAACTGATATTGTCATGTTCTTCTGCAAAGACAAAAAGACACACAGAGCCAATACAGTGACAATATGCAATTTAAACTAGTATAATTCTTAAAAATTATCCTAAAATTATGAGAAAATTATCTATACATCAGTTATAATGCATACAGTTTAAAACTAAAAGCTATCCCACTAACCTAAAGAACTCAAATGATGACTGAAGCAACTCTATACAGAAAGTTAGGGTTTGCATCTGCAAATGCTTAAGCAGTCTGCCTCAATAAACTACCACATATTGAACTGCGCCCTAGAATCTTCAATATCAGCTTGTTAGGCATACAAATGATTTCTTCAAACCTAAATTCATCTACATAAAGAAAAATGCATCCCCTTGTCCAAAGTTCCTATTCAGTGAAAGGTTAATGAGGCAGTATTTTACAGCCCACAGAAAAAAATGCAGAGAAATTTGGAGGACAAAAAGGCCTAGCCTTGCCTCTGGTACTTAGTACTCCTATGATGCTACTCACACAAATCAGTCTAACTACTTCTAAAGAGAAAGAGATTTCAACTAAATCACATTATAAAATCAAAATTAAGGTCAGATTCATACCAAAATATAAACACGAAGATATGTAGTCAGATTTTGCAATCACTCAATAACTTTTTGTGCTATAATGTAACTATCTCTACATTTATTCTCTGAGATTCATATAAGTAGTTTCTGAAAATGTTTGACCTGGCCCAAAAAGAAGTTTTGAGATAGCTCAACAACTGAGAACAGAAGAACTGAACAGATATTAATTTAGAATGCTTGCTGAGGAAAAAAGATGAGGTAATATTCAAACATAAGGTATAACAAATGAGAAAGCATTAGAAACATACATATTTTATATTTAAATGTGCTTTGTAATATTTCATTATCACCAATACATACAGAGCTAATATGTGGCTCTAAATTCGTTTGCACCTATTTTTCAAGAACTGAAAGAAATGCAATATAAGGAAAGGCACCAAAGGCCTTTTTCCTTTCCTTCAACTACAGAAAAACTACCTGAAAGCTGAAAAATCTAGACTTTCTCTTCAATTTAAGTTAGCATGGGTGTTAGGCTTCTTAGTAAAACAACCACAGTGCTCTTATTTTTCTGACCAAATCCTTCAAACATTCAAAGTAATTTAAAAAAATGCAGTATTCATTTTGAAAAAAACTTGAACACTCTTCAAATAGTGATGTAAAACAAATTTCAAAGGAACACACATTAAAATGGAAGCTGGTTTTGGGGTTTTTTTTGCTATTTTTCAGGGAAAAAAAGAGAAAATAGTATAATTCACAGTTCTTAAAAAAGAGCTCTCTGTAAAAATCCACCGTATTTTCCTGGAGAGTAACTTATGAAAAGTGCTTGAATTTTTTTGAATACCAAACTGAAGATATTATATAATTAAATATACTATTACCAGTTCTTTGAAATCTTTTCCTGTAAAACCAACACCCATAAATAAGACTGCTGATATATGTACATGAGGCTTAACACTGACACCAAACAACATGGGAATGGTATAACTCTGACTATAAACTTTACACACACTTACCTTTACTGAGTACCTCTGAATTTAGTTGCAATAAGGGAATGGTCTCCTATATGTGAAAAAACAAAACAAGGAAAAGTAATGATGGTCATTATACTCTTGTACTATTGTGTTAGAGAAAATACCTGATTTTGGGGCAGTTCTTCCTGAGACAGAGAAACAAGGTGGTAAGTTATCATCATGGGTTTGTGCTGGGTTTTAAAATGAAAAATAAAAGTAGCAAATTTCACCATAATACCTACATACATATCAGCAACAGACAGATTGATGTTTTTCTAGAGAAGCACATGTCATCTGCAATGTGAGATAAAAGGTGTTTCATATAACACTTCACTATTAAAACAATGTTCTTTGATATCACTGGTTTTTGACAATAAAGTAAGTTTTATTCTAAGAACTAATATTCATATTCTACAACAAATTCAATTTTTTCTGTTTCCATTCTTGAAAAATAGATAGAGGAGTCCCTTTCCAACAAGAATTTCTTGCTGTGCAAGTGACAGTACACAACTGTAATTAGCAACAGAATCCTTGATTACAATAGCATCATTTGTTTTCTATCACTGTATAAATAAAAAGTAGCCTTTTTTTTTAATGCTTTTGGCAAATAATTTTATCCCGGTCAACCCCAGCTCCAAGCTAGAATTGCTGAACTAATATAAATGCAATATAGCTGCTGACACTTGAAGTTCAAATGCCAGCCAGTTAGCCAGCCTTTCAGAAAGTCCACTCTTTACATTTACAAAGACAGGGTCCTAGTCTTTGAGAGATTCAAATCTTTGATTTAAAAACGTGTGCCTAGTCATCCTTCCTTCTGACTGCCCTCTTGTCTGCAATATGACATACACTGAAAGAGTCATTTCCACCTCTTTTTTTCTTTAGTGAGTTTGGGCAGGAGAAAGAGGTGGCAGTTTCCAGTTCATTTCCTATTTGAATGTGGTACTATTAATGGCTTAGCTGGACCAGCTTTGCCTTTGCAAAAACAAATATTAAGGCCTAAAAAAAGCTATTACAAACAAATTTGCAAGTTTCCTTTCGTCCTACGTCTCCCTTTACCCAGATTTGTCACCCTTCTCCCCACCCAAACTCCTCATATATACCCTCATATATCTTCACATATGTTAAAGGTGCTGATGTTGAAGCTGGCAGCATTGACCTGGCCAGCAGCTGGACACACAGAGTGATTTTCTGTTCTGCATTTCAAAGAGGAGCTGTGGGAGCTGTGCTGACTTGGAGCTTTTATGCTTCTGTAGTACCGTTGAGATATATTTTGAGGGGCAGACAGACATAATTTAGACAGTCTGACAGGTCACAACAGTACCTAAATCTTGCACGAGGTGATTGTGCTGGAAATCCAGGTCTGCCTCAACCCTCCTATTACAGACTACCCTGTATACGCTATGTGAAGGGACCTGTGAATGCTTCCTTAGAGGAAAACCTTATGGCTTCCTACTTTAATTTCTAGCTCCAGTAAAAGTCTTCCTGCAGCATTTTACAGAATCCTGTGGGCTCAGGACATGGGAACAGGCTCAGAAATCTCACCTCTGGAAAAATGTTAGGTGTTTGATATTCTCTGAATTAACAAAGGAAGGAGCTGAGCAAATAAACTACAGATTTAAGAGTCTGTATCCCAAAACTGAAAGTGGCAAATAATTTTATACACATAATTTAACTGTAATATTGTTTATTATGGGAATTTGGAAATCCCATTTTTGCACAGCACGAATCTGAAATTCTATTCCAAGTCTGTTGTGGGCTTTTGTTTTTTCTAATGTTCATGAGTCAAAGCTGAGGACAGATCTAAAATTAAGAGCAATTAAGAGAAAAATTAAGGCACTGCTGAAGTTGTTAATACTTGGGTTAAGAATTTAGTAATGGAAATATATTGCATTTTGCATCTTTTTTAAAGATTAATTTATTGTTTTTCTATGAGCAGAAAAAGACACATCTCACAAATATCTGTGCACTTCAGCTCCTGTTTGCAGAATTCTGTACACACAACTGTTCAGAACAAGTCAAGCTGTGATCACTTGTCATGTCCCATTCAGAGTCATGTCTCAGCATATGAGTCTGCAAAATCACATGGACTATCTCTTCCCATTAACCTGTGACTTTGGAAGTACACATGCACAGAGCTGCCATATTTCTCCATGTAAACCTACAACTTTCAAAATTGCAATGTTGCCAAATTTCTTGTGGGAGTCACAGGACTTACCAAACAGACACATGTCAGCTGAACAATTTATTGAGTTTCTTCTCAGAAATCCTGGGCATGTCCAAAGTATAAAAGGGATGAGATCTACTGTATAAGCCTTGGAGACTGCAACATCTGTACAACAAGGCTAGCACTTTCTGCCCAATATAGTGCTCATGGATAGTACACAAGATCCAGGCTTCTAGTATGGACATGAGGTAGTTTAATATAGGGCTACTTTGTCAGTACTAGCAATTGGCAGCAGGAAAACCTGGAGAGATACAGAAAATCCTCAAAAACTGCATCAACAGAATTTCCAGTAAAGAAGGAGAACGTGCCCTGAAAAATCTGGATGCTTAGTAACATCATGCAGTCTGAACTGTGAAGCCAGTCTAACCACAGCTGTGTAGAGACCCCCATAGGCTCATTTACTCAGTTTTTGGAGCACAAACATAACACAGAGTCAAAAGCTGCCTGCTTTTTCAATGGCACAGCATGTGTTCATCTACCTAATCTTCACTGACTTGGAGACAACTGGAGTGTCAAGAAAGTTCTCATTCTTTTATACTATTGCCTCATGTACTGTGCCTAAGACATTGGCACAGAAATAGAAAATAAAGCATTTTTCCTCCTTAATGAACACACATTGCCTGAAAAGTCAGCTCTGCTGCCACAGAATCTTATAAAGAAATGTATCAGAAAATACTTAGATCCAGCTGTGAACATGGAACGATGCACACAGATTCCGGGAGAAATAATTGTTGTTCTTCCTTCAAAGAATGGGAAATCTGAATGAAAATTCTGTAGATGACTTAAAAATCTATTTATCATATCTTAAATTTCATAAAAATTAATGCATATTTGCAAAAAATCATGGTATAATTTTATAGCTATCTTATGTTCAAGGATTCAATTCCTATTTTTCAGCCTAATAACATTAGCTATATTTTTATTTTATTCAAATCTACCAAATAATAAGTTTTAATATTTATCTGATATTCTTATTAAAAACAGTTGCCTTTTCTATTGTACAAATTATGCACGGCAAAACTTAACACACCAGTTTTTCTGTGAAAAACAGAAGTCTTAAACAAATAAGCTCTTTGACTATAAGTACAGGTGAAGGAATAAAGTTTCAGGTACCCTTTTTTAAGAAAAAAAAATCCATTTCAATTCCTTCAAAATGACAAAGATGACCAAAAATATTTCTTAAGATCTAAACCTCTATTAAATTTCAAGGTTTGACATTAACCTGAGAGTTATATCATCAAAGGGTTTTGCATTTACAGTCATTTGGAGAGTCTTTTTTTTATTCCTCAGTCACTGTGCTCACTAAATGGAATATCAGTTCTCATTTTACCTGCAATGTGAACAGGTAACAGAGGTGGACTTTGAAAAAAGGAAATATTATAAAAGAACAAACATCTGCAAAGCTGTGCACAAACCGAGATATAGAAATAGCTTAAAAATACTGGATTACAAATTTGGCACCTCTTTTACTCAGTCTCCAGTGCTGAAGCTGCCCAATATGTATGTGCAAGTAGATAATTGTGGGCGCATCAAAGTGTCTCTATACCACAAATGTCTAAATGCCTCTTCTCAAGTCCCTCTTCTAATTCATGTCCCTCATATGTCATGCATAATTTTTCCCTGAAAATAATAAATAGGGAATTTCCATTTTATGCAGGGTGAAGTAATTTTCAAAATTATAAAATTTGTAAATAGATTTGTTTTATTTCCTACCTAGATCTCCTGGTGACTCAATACCAATTTGTAGCACTTACAAAATACAACAGAAGAAGGATTAGAGAGAAAAGAAGAAAAAGCTTGTTATGACACAACAGTCAGTAATGTTTATGGGGTACATGAAAAGAGAACACAACAGAGTTCACAAATTAAATAAAATGGTATCAGTTGCACATGAGAAGATAAGACTGAGTTTGAATATATAATTGACAGACTGAAGAAAAAACATAAAGGAAACATGAACATTAAAGAACAAGTTTTTTGGATTGTGTCACTGGGAGAGAGTGGAGACTAACACTTTTGTACTAGAAATTAGCATTGCTAGGGAGCTTGACACTGAAGAAGCCACAAAGAGAAATATGAGTGTTCTGCTTAAGATGTATGAACATAGCAATCAGGTCAGTATCTTAAAATATCTAGTAGCCATTGCACATACTGATGGTAAACATATTCTGATTTTCTTGCTTTGCATTTCCTCAAACAGAACACATGGAGCTCTAGTCTCAAAGGAATTGGTAATAAGTTCTATCAAAAAATTCATCCCAACGAAGAATATTCAAATAGGCTTTTGAATGGCAGATCTACAAGGTCTATCTATTCCAGGATAATCTTTTTCTCAGAAGCACTTGACAAAATTACTGTTGCAGAAATCTGCAAGACTGTGCAATTTATATATGATGATGGCCTTGGTTTTTTCCTGGCCACAAAATACTTTTACATGTATTTCAATGTGTGCTACACTTATAAATTACTTAATTTCCTATTGAACAAGAATAAAAGAAAACCTCTCCATATAAGAATTTGGCCCTATGTTATGGAGTTTTTAAACAAAAAAATTAACAAAATAATTTTCCTAAGAACAGTGTTTCAAGATCAATTAAACTACTAAAATGAGATATTTAAAAATATTTTTTCCTAATGCAAATCCAAATGCTTCCAGGACTGTAAAATCAGTGAATGGGAAAGTCAGAGAAAAAAAAATAAAAACAAACAAACAAACAAAAACCCAAAAAACCAAAACAAACAAACAAACAAAAAAACCAAAACAAAACAAAAAAAACCCCAAAAAAGTTTGAAAAATTCAATGACAAAGGATTTCTAATTTTTGGCATGAATACTTTGAGGACATGAGGGATAATGGCATGTCTTTCAACTTCATATTTTTCAAAGAAGGTACATCCCACTCCCAGAATTTTGTCTTTCATGTATCACTCATCTCTGTTTCTGTGACAACAGATCTTAGGAACAGTGAATCAGATATTCAAGTAATGTTACTTCATGCAGTTTACATTAGAGAGAATTGAAATATGCCAATTTAAACTTGTCGAGCATCTGGCACAGCAGCTGACTGAATTTCAGTCAGCTTAAAGCATAGAACTGCTGTATCCCAAAGATTTACCAAATCTGTATCAAAGGTTTTAAAGCAGATGTCTCCTGACTAGTAATCACACAGTTTAAAATGGAGACGAGGTTATTCACATTCAGTATGTTGCAATACAAAATTCTAAAAATTAGCAATAATATAGCGAATTCAGGATATCAATGTTTCTCTTTCAGTGTGTGGTTTTTTTTTACTCACTAATTGATTTGTTTTTAAAAAGCATATATTTTTATATCAAGTTTAAAATCTACAGAAAGCAAGCTCGTCCTTTATGTATTTGCAAGAGGTATCCACATAATTTTGTTGATGAAAAGATGTAATATGTGAAAAAAGAAGATTGTCCTCCAAGTTAAAAACCATTTTCTAATCTGTAAAAATGAAGTTCTCCTTGCATCCTCTAGCTATTAACAGGCATAGCATTTTTCAACTGAGGTTTAAATTGAGGCAAAAGTAAAGTTAATGTACAAGTCAATTAGCTGTTCATTACTTCTTACATTTCATGCCTTAATCTGAGATCGCCCTCTGCCTACATCACATTCATGTCTTCTTCCAACCATTGCAGCTTTATCGGTGTCTCTCTCATGTATTTTCATATTTGCCCGTGTCTCTCCTTGACTGCATGTCCTACTGTGACAAACCAGCCTTCTAAATCACTCTTGGACTAGGGGAGAAAATCTAAGGGATGTTTCACACTCCTTTGATGCTTCTAGCACCTAAACTCCTATTAATTTGCAACTAGCCAAATCTATATTTGTACATCTGGAGACTGAAATAATGAAAACAATAATTATTATATGTTACTTTACAATAATTAGAAGATCCTACTTTGTTTTCGGGAGATTTTATGAAGCTTGTATTTCTAATAATCTGTTTATGTTGGATATTAAGTTTTACACTTTTAAGATTGGTTCTGAGAGTGAAGAGGGAAGAAGAAGCACAGCGTTTGCAGAAATTGCACTTGGTTTGCATTCTTTCTTTTGGTGCATGTTGTTTGCAGCATGGACAGTGAGAAAGAGCTTTCTTTTGATTTTAGTTAGTTTTTTTGCTAGCTGAAGCAGAGAGGTTTTTTGGACCGTAGCTTGGGGTTTTTTTGTTGGAACTGTTCAAACTGGTTTTGGACTGAAAATTTAGAAAAAATATCAGAAGCTCACACTGGGGCCTGGGACATGGCATTTCCAGAACAGGAGGGACTGATAAGAGACTGAGAAAGCTGAGCTACAGCCCACAAAAAGGACTTTCTGAATTTTCCATCTCTTCAGAACAGAAGGAGGTTTTATTGTTCAATATTATTCTTTTTTTTCATGTTTGTGAATACTTTGCTTATTAAATAAACAGTTTTTTTCCCACATTTCCCCAAGATAATCTTTCCCAAACTGGTGGGGAGGAGGGGCCACTCAAATTTGCTTTCCAGAGGGACCTCATTTGGAGGTTTCCTTCCAGATTTGTCCCAAACCAAGACATACTTACAGCTCCTTTTTACCCTGCTGGTTTTTGTGATGATTTTTGTATGATGCCACTATTTAAAATACTTTTAAAGGCAAAGTACTATTGAAATACTAATTAGGCTACTGTTTATAAAATGTACACAAAATACTGAATAGCTAAGTATATCACAGAATCACAGGTCATAGATATATTCTATTGTAAAGCATTCTTCTTCACAGCAGAATTGCTTTATTTTAAAATCATTAAATCTATTAATGATATCCACACATGTACATTATCTAAATACACAGTAAATATATAGATGGGAAATATAAAAATGGTATGAGGGTACTTTGCAGAGGGAATATAAATAGACACTCCAAAAATTACATAGAAAATTACTTCCCAATCATTAAAAAATTTAAAGCCAAAAGAGAAATCAATCAAATGGTCTTCTGAGTAGTGTTTGCTGCAGTCAGAATGAAATTGAAGAGATGCTGGCACATTGCCACATTGAGTTACTTTGTAGGAATTGAGCAAATGAAACAACTTCAGTGGAGCTCTGTTTCTTTCTTTTTAAGTGAGTATTTAAGTCTTTATTTCTCTATGTCGTCAACTATTTCCCTATATGAAATATTTTTTCATGAAATGTATTGTTCAGAAAGCCTTTGAAAGTATCACTTTTTATCTGTTAAGTATGTAATATTTAAATATTAGAAGGAGCATTTTGTTGAAGATTTATCTAAAAGCAGACTTTGGTAGCATATACACATTCAATTTAAAAACAGAAACAAACAAAAAAAAAGTATTATAAAAAGCAGTAATTACAACTTCCCAAAGTCATCCTGGTAACGTTTCATTAAACTTTGGTAAGATTAACTGGAAAAATAATTGGAAATTACAGTGGAGACTTCTACCTAGTAACTAGCATTGGCTTGGGTGGTTTGAGCCAACTGGTAGTCAGTGCTGCATCCAGTGAACCTGTTTGGAGCAATGTCATTCCCTCACAGAGTTGCACAGGAACCCTGAGGGTCCAAATCATAGCTGAGGATTCCTTTAGAATGCAGAGCTTTTGAAATCTAAGAACAGGCCAACTGAGCAGTGAAGCCTTACATCATTTTCCAGATCTAGCCAGAAGCCCTTCCATTCAGTCCTAAATGATGATGCCATTTTAAAGCATTTGTCAATAAAGTTTAATTTTTTCTAGTCACATGCCTAGGTACATCTTGCACTGCAGTAGAAATAAACTATTAATAATATAAAGTAAGAGTTATTTAAAACACTGCAGACTATCTTCTTATGATACTCCCATCAAAAGGATTTTGAAGAGCAAAACCAAGACAGTGTTAGCAATAGAACTGTTATAATGTGAGGGAAAATGGTAAAAAAGAAAGTTAAAGAAAAGGTACTAAGAAAGATTTCCCAACGAATATACATCAATATAACTACAAAGTGGAAAGGGTAGGAAAGTTAGTTAAATAGCAAAGGAAAAAGCTTTCTGAAATGTCTTTGAAAACATATATTTCAGTATTAGATGGCTTTATCTTTCACTCTCCTTTGTAATATAAAACTAGATCAAGTTTAAAAAATAGAAATATTATTACCTGAGAATAATCTTCTGCATTTGAGTATCTCCCATTTTGATTCATATCCCCATTACTGTCACTTTCATTTTCATCAGTTTCAGTAACAGAAATGAGACGGGATGTAGAATGAAATCCTTTTTTGAGGCTAGACTGTGGAAAGTAGCTAAATAATGAAAGAGAATGCAAACACTTTAATCCATACATTTTCTTTCAAATGACAGTCTTCACAACTTCATAAGTCTTCATATCCTTAACAGAATAGTTAGTTTGTGTCTCCTTTATTTTGACAGATTCCTAGGGCAGCACAGAATCCATATCTTCATATATTTCTTGTCATTACTGGCTTGGCACTACACACGAACCTATGATAGGAAGACCTCTTAATTGACCCTCAAAAAGCATAACCCAAGCCAGCTGAAAACTAGATGATAATGTCAGAAGTGAATAAATTACTATGGCCCCTAGACAAGAAAAAAAACACTGTTTAATGGAGGTAAGGCAAAAAATTAAAATGTTTTTTGTCAGAATACTCTTTGCCTTTTCCCTCAAAATGGGTCTCCATAGCTACCAGACCCCTAAAACACAGGATAACCAAGGAAACCTGGGCAGGCCTATTCTGGTACTAGCAAAAGAAAGCTCTGTTGCTGACTTCATTGGAGGCAGGAGTAAAAACTGTATGAAATATAAGTAACTCTTTGCTTGTTAAGTGAAGAACTAGAAGAACAAGACCAAAACAATTTTGCATACATGCTAATTAGACTAAAGTGTGTAATTGTACTATTACAGCAATAAAGAACAAATTAAAATCAAAGCGTGTGTTATCTAGCCCCCTTTCTAAGGACTAAGATAATGAAAGATCAAGATCTTTTGCAGTAACAGTCAAAATTATCTTCCCTTTAAGTATTTCAAAATAATTTATTAGGGGAAGATGAAGAGATTAAAAACTTTCAGTCCCAATTGTGTATCTAAGTCCCTTATCTTATTTACACAGCTATATTACTTGAATGCAATGTTAATACCTGCTATATATTTTTGGCTATTACCTGTTAATTAAATCACAAAGATTAAAGTAGCCAATTGTCATGGAAACTCAGCATATTAAATAAACTATCCTTCCCAAAATGGGCTAAGTTGACCATGAAGCAATCTATCAAATATGAAAAAACAATATAAAATCTGTTAAAGTGCAAATACTTCAACATCTTCATTATCCAATCTCCCATTACTT
Source organism: Passer domesticus (assembly GCF_036417665.1). Classification (NCBI taxonomy): domain Eukaryota; kingdom Metazoa; phylum Chordata; class Aves; order Passeriformes; family Passeridae; genus Passer; species Passer domesticus. The sequence continues at coordinate 66,223,735 of NC_087476.1, read as the reverse complement.
TGATAGCCTGATAATTGCTTAGAGCATTATAATATATTACTACTCCTACTGTTTGAAAATAAGTAGTAATTTAGGTACATTTAACTAACAAAATGCAACTGTATCAGCAAAACAATTACATTCCCAGAATATTCCAAGATCACGTCATTCATGGACAAATGCTGCTGTTCAAAAATAATTAAAAATATCTAGCTGGTTCATTATCAGTCTGTCCAATTATGATGATCAAAATGTAGAACCTGCCACATATGTAATTTAGTCAGTTTTTTAGAGATGTACCCCAAAAAAGGCACACACTAAGAAGATACACAGATCTCCAACAATTTACAACCTATTGTTGGACTCAAGTCTCAAGAAAAGACATATCCTCCAGAAAGACATAAACTTTTCGGTGTACACTGAGTATAAGACACATTCAATTCTTTGTGACAGAAGCTCAATCAGAGTAGAAGAGACAGGACGAATAATTCTAGAACTTGTCTGAATGTTCACATCATAAGCTGAAGCCTGACAGAAGTGCATTATGCAGTATGTCCTAGGGAAAAAACTACAGCTCTGATACATTTTATGGTAATCTTTCTTTTCTTCTCAGGGAGCAAGTATTATGCTGAGCATGGAATATTGACTGGAAGTAATGTATACAACAATTTCTGAAAATTCTCTAAGACACTCTATGTAAAGACTTTGGTTTTCAAGGGTTTATGGAGTTCCAAATAGTCTTTAACACAAGGCATTTATACAAAGCTGTGTTTTGACCATGAGCTTCTTCATCTGCACTCTCAAGCCTGTTGTAACAATCACAAAAAGAGAACAGCCTATTTTATTCACAAACATTAAGTGCTCCATATCAAACTTGTGATTCCTATGAAAATACTGACTGGCTAGTCAATTATTTCCTTCTTATGTGTTAGAACTAAAAAAGACTAGTAGTTTGAGGATAAATGTGAAATACTTCAAAGAATAGTCTTATTTCTGGCAGAAATAATCTAGCAAAAATTCTGTATCTTTAGGCCCTCTGGGTAGAGAATCTGGCAACATGTCTTTACCTGACATCACTCTCAGTCCTCCAATGTCAGAAGCCCTGAGAATCTGCATCAACTAAGGGATGTCTGTACTGGGTGTGACAAGTGGGGACCCATGTGTGCATGTCCACCCCCTGGGAAGCTTTCTCAGCAGAGCAGTCATGAGCAGATTGAGGGAGAAACAGATAAGCCCAGAGACTCACATCTCCAGCAGGAAGTGTGTGCTGCACTCCCAAAACAGGAGGTCTTTGTAAGCCTCAAAGACGGGAGGGTGAGCATAATTGTGTATGTGTGCATCTGTGTGCCTGATTAGAACTACTTGGCATTAGCTACAGGAAGGTGTTCAGAAGTTTTTAGGTGTTTATTAGCATTTTGTAAGTGTCTGGTATACAAATTTATTTGTTGTATTGCCAATATTTATCCTAAATGTACAGTTCACTGATAGCTCCTTAATTACATGACACCAATACATCAACAGAGCGACAGAATGATTTGTCATTGTGCTTCAGACATGATCTGAGCAGTTTTTCCCTTGACACAAGTAAAGATAAGCCATTGCACTTTCACAGTGCACTTTCACAATGCTAATGCTGAAACTACATTATATACTTACATATCTGTTGGGATTTTGATAATATCCAATTTGTATTTAAAAAACAGGCTAGCAATCTCAACATGTTTTTCAGGTTTCTCTACCACAGGCTCTGGGAAAAAAAGCAACTTGTTAAATATTTACATTCATAAAAGTATGTAATACTATTAATGTTTAGAAATAATTTCCAAAAGGGACTTGTCACCCTTAAATAATTTTCTAACTGTCATCCCATGCACTTGAATGGAACAGAAAAAACAGGGGGGGCTCTAGGTGACATATAAAGAAAAAATAAATGCATTACACTCTGATCCTCAGCCTGCAAAGTATTAAATTGTGCCTAATTTATATGTAAGTTTGGCTAGGGTAGCTCAAAACAAATATGACATCACTTTTTGCCTTTGCCAATTTCCCCTATTTCTTATCCCAGTATGCTTTACTAGCCTGCCTGTAACACTTTCATGCTCAAGCTATCTCATGTCATGCATCTAACTTCATTATACAGACAAGCCTAGAAAAAAAAATTACTCTAAAACCATGAGTTGATACAGCAGGACTAGTCACATACTTTAAATTTTTAAAAGGTGTTCAGAAGCTTCCAAGGCTCTGCATCAGAGAGCTTCTGTGTTACTTTGATAACATCCCCTCTTCATTTGCTCCACTAGAATGCTTTTTTCAACTTAAATTAAGACACTTCTCAAAGCCTGTAGGAAATATGGCTACGAGGAAATAAAACAGAATTGAGTTCAATTGAAATTAAGCTAACAGATGATAAGTATGGTCCTGAAATAATTAAAATGTTATCACAAATTTATTTTGGAGTTTTTAGTAGACAAACCTTGGGGCTCAGATGTCACAACAACTTGCTTTTTCAGACGGAAAAGCTTCCAGGTAGGAAGTGGTGGTGGTTCTGGAGGTACTACCAGAGGACAGGACCTAGTTCTAGTGATCAGGACAGGATGGCTGTGTGTATGGGAAAGCCCATATTGCCTCATCTTCTCTGAAGAATCAGCCTACAAAACATGGAAGGGTAACCTGACTGGGTCAGATCTTCTTTCTCCTTATATCTGTCTAACAAACAAGAACAGTATGCACACAAAGGAATCTAATAGCTTGTATAACAAATAAAATTAATATAGTCCACCTGGAAAGATTATCCAAAAACATGCTGATTAAAATTTGATATTCAGCATGAGAAGTATACTTAGAAGTGTTTACATGTATTTTATTTTTTATAATAGATTCATCGCTTCTTCTGACTTTTTTATATAACCATAACATACAAGTGAAGAGAGTAAATATGTAAGAAAGCAATAGGCACAATATTTTCTTTTAAATAATCATACTTAAAAGCACTTTCTGAGGGAAAAAGTCCTTTCTTCATGCTGAATTCATAAAATGGTAGAATTCTAAAATCAATTGGTCTTTTATATAATTTCTAAAAACTCCATAATGTATTGCTTTGAACCAACACATCATTAAAGCTAGGCGTTTTATTTGATGAGTCATTTATAAAACACATTAATGACACTTCAGTTGACCTGTGTACCAAAGCCCTTAGGAACAGACTTAAGAGCAATTTTAGAGGTGGACATTGAGTGGTGCTCTTCCCACTAAAATAATAATGGTCTAGTACTTAACATCACAACCAAAAGTTCTGTTACAAGATTTGTACATCCTTTTAATATTAAAAGCACACTTTCTTTTACATGCTAAATAAATCACCAATAACTTATTTCTTTAACATACTCATCAGCAGGTCTCTGATTGTTTCCACTAATTTTAAAATGTTCCTTTGGTTCTGTATTTGTGAACTCTGTAGAGAACAATGCTGTGGTTGTCAGTTAGATGAACAATGGGGAATGATTTAAATTAAAAATGCCAGTTAAAACATCCAAGATTGAAAAGGATTTTGAAGATAACCAGTTAGGTGTCATAAAGGAGAATTAGCTGTTGAGTACACTACACACTTGTATGACTCGATTGCTGGGGGTTTTTTTCATTTTATTTGAGCAAACTAAGACAAATTCAAGCCATCAAAATCCAAGGAAATCCATACTAGAAAGTAAAGCTAAAAGGGACACTGCAAAAATTCGTGAGGAAAATTCTGGCACAACTGCAGTCAATGACAAAATTTTCTCCAAGTTTAGGGAGCAACTCTTATCCCAGTGAACTTATTACTTTATTTCATTCAGTGTAGTTTTTCTCAGCCCTTGAACACAGCTTGAAAATGGTGGGGTTTTATCCATATGAAATCCCCTACACTTCTATATTTAACTTCTGTCAGCTTCCATTTTTCTATCAAGTCTTTACTAAAATACTAGTTTAGACATATAGATTCATCTGTCTCATCCTATTTGGTCTGCCATACCTCTTTTTCAGTAATTTCTATATCCCAACAGACTGCAGTCAAGTTTGAGACTCAGGGTGTCAGGTGGCAGGAAAGATAAAATGCCCTCACTTCCACTTTGCTTTTTGATGACTAGCATTACTTATTATTAGCAAAGAGACAATATTAACTGAGACCTTATATTAAAATTACAACAATATCACAGATAACAAGTTAATCTTCAAAATTGCCTAAAATACACAGCACAATTTTAAAAAGGAGAATAATGCAAGAATTAAGTGCACTAAAGCATATCACCTGCAAAACATTTCTGGAAATTTCTTTACTTTATGAAGCTTATCAGTTTCCTGAGAAGGCAGCTTAAGATGTGATGACCTAATGATGATAGATATTATTTAAATGTACAAAAACCTAATTAATAATCAGTTCAAGAAAGCCTGGTCTGGCATTATAAAATGCTTTCTGATGAGTGTGAATGACTAAGTGGAAATTTAAGTGTTATTTTTACCCCAGCTGCATTAAGTGCTACACTTTTTCCAGCTACTTTTACCAGTTACAACACTAATGAGAGAAATTGATATAAACATGCTACTTCTTGTACAAGAACAAGCAACATACTGGAAAATGTATATCAGAGAGTCTTAATTGTAGACTTCAAGAAATTAAAATTCATAATTTTCAAGTAGCCCTTAAAATAATTAGACTTTCCATTCAGAAGTATCTCATCATGATACATTTTCTAGTACACATCTAGTCTCTCTGAGAAGACTTCAGCTTCTGGGATCCAAAGAAAGTGGAGGAAAACTGAGTAAAATCAGCAGGCTTTGGCAGGAAAATGCATGTTCAGAACACAGAAGTACCAAAATATAAATTTAACTGACAGTCATCATGTAGTGACTGTTTCACCGCGCTATTTGTATTATTTTTTACAACATTGTTGCAACAAAATGAAACACTCTGATAACAAAATAAGTAATGCTTTCCTGTCCCGAGAGCACAGAATCTTACCATTCTTGTTAGTGAAAAAATGTCCTCTTCAAACAAATACAGAGGAATGCAGCCAGCATACACCACCATTTCTGGCTGGGTTGGTATGGGCGTTTCTACACAAAACATCAACATGCTTTAGAACAAGGCAAACAGTAAAAAATGTAGCTGTAGCTCACACTAAATTAGTGTGCTTTCTCGGCCTTATTTTTATTACTATTTTCTTTGTCTGACTGTTATTTTATTCAAAAGAAGAGCTCATTGTAATGCACTTTGAATAGAAACCATGGATGGAAAAAAACCACCTCATTTAAATCATCAACAGCATTTGCATATTTTACTTATTTTTCATAAATGAGCAACATAAAATACAATTTAAAAATATGACAGGTCAGAGGTAGCGAGGTAGCTTTCACATTGCTTTTGCTTCACTTCCAATTTTAAAAACAGTAGATACTAGCATAAAGAAAACAATACATATAATCTGTGTAGATGAAGTAAAAACATTCTGATTGGTCAGTCCTAGTTAAATGCTTATCACCAGTGAAGGCAAAATTTGATCTTTCCAAAAAAAGGATCCAAAGCCAGAGCTCTGGCCACTGCTGCCAAGGGATATGGAGATTGAGATAAGTAATTTGAAAAACATAGTGCTTGTAAACCAGGGTTACTTCTCTCATTTCTGTCAAGCAGATGAAAAAAATGGAGGTAATGATGGCTGCCTCAGAAAGTATGAAGCTCTTATCCCACATAGCTTATTAAATTGTTTGCCTGTAATTCTGCTATAGGCAAGGAATAGAAACAGGGGCACATTCACTTTGTTAACCCCAGAAATCTGTTGCAGTAGGCAACCATACGATCATCTCCTACCCATATCTGTGAAAGAAGCCACTGCTAATTCCTGAATCATGAAGAGAAGACAAGGACGTCTGACAGTCAGTTCATGCATGCTGAAGGGAAATTAAAAGTCTAAAACATAAAACTTGAAATATACATCTTTAGTTTTAACAAAAATACATCTCAAAAAGAAAGGTATTAATTTCTCTCTACTTTTCCTTAGTCATCTCATAAAATTTGGAGACAAGATTTCAGTACACAGGTTGTGACACCGTTTTTCAGCAGAATGTTTTTTAGGAAAAATTTCTTCACAGAAAGAGTTGTTAATCATTAGAACAGACTGCCCAAGGAAGTGGTTGAGCCATCATTTCAGGAGGTATTTAAAAGATATCTAGATGTGGCACTGAGGAACATGGTTTAGTGGTGGGTTTGGCAGTACAGGTTAACAGCTGGATTCAATGACCTTAGAGGTCTTTTGAAACCTAAATGATTCCATGATTCTATCCCCATCTAACACTCCAGTAAAATTATCTGTGTCTGTCATTGTTCCCTTCAGCCTAACCTCAAATTCAGGATAATTGCTTCCTATGTTTAATAAATATTCAATTGGAACTTGCACTAAGAATAGGTATTTTCTGTGAAATGAAATAAAACAAAGCTATCTGCATATAAATAGGCAAGTGTCTGGAAAATATGATTTATTAGACCTAAAATCTATTTATTTAGAGGGTATGCAACATTTTATTCTCTAAATATTCTTCCAGGAATTCAATTACCCAATTAAATATAAGCTAAAGAGTTACTTTCCAATTTTTCTCACTGCATGCTTGTGATTCCCATGTTAACCACAGCTCTTGTGTTAGTTGTGGGTTCAACTTATTCAAAAGCAAGGCTATAGTTAACTTTAATCTCGGTCCTTGCCAGTATATCTGATCTGTTACAAGCACAGCTATATTAGCTCTGATGTCCTGCACGTTACAGAACAGTGTGTGACACAAGGCATACTGATCTCATTGCATGTGAGAAGTATTTCTGAAATAAAAGTATATAATCAAATACCAGGTGGAATGTAAATCTGTCATATTCAGTCCAGATGGGTTGTGAAATAAAATGTCTGCAGGGCAGACAATAAATAGCAATGAACAAATTATTAGAGCATGCAAATGATTAACCAGGCACATCATATCCACGTTAATAATACCATTACAATACTAGTACATTATGACAGTAGCTTTAAAAATTACATATTATTTGATCTTTTTTCACTGTACAAAAAATGAGGAGGATGTAAATTATTTGGCACCAAGCATAATGATGGTTAGTGTGGATTCACCATTTGGGGAAACTAGTTAAAACTGATAGCCTTGATAAAATTGCATTATTAGATGAAAAATGTTATAATACACAGTACAACAAAACAGATTCATCAAAGTCTATTATTTCTATCCATCAGTGTGGATATAAGAATTCTGCAGTGCTTTGTTAAAAAATTCTGAATCCATATAGCTACTTATGTTTCACACTTGCAGCTTTGCAAATTCACTTACAGAGAATGAGTACTGAACAACCCAAAAAAATCCTTCAGTCCCTTTGAGAAGGGAAAGTAAGATTTTAATTGATCCATGTAAAATACATATCCAGTCACTTACAAAGAAAGGCCAGGAATTAAAATTGTTGGTTTTAATACATCTTAATAATTTTTATTTGTTTATCATATGTTTTGCATATGACTTGCAAAGAATTTTCTCACTCTCAATGTTTCTTTTAAATTTTTATCTATCAAACAAGAGCTGATGCTGTAGTATACCTTTCTAAGGACTAATGATGGCAGATGAGGTCTACAAGTGATCTGAAGGCTGGAAAACCTCTCCTATGAAGAAGGGTTGAAGAAGTTTCTGTTGTTCAGCCTGGATTAGAGAAGGCTCCAGTGAGATCTTAGAGTAGCCTTCCAGTATCTAAAGAGTGGCTTGCAAGAAAGCTGAAGAGAGACTGTTCAGGCCATGGAGTGATGGCTGACCCCTCTGAAAGAGGGCAGGCTTAGATGTAGAAAGAAAATTCCTTACTGTGAGGATGTTAAAGCACCAGAATAGGTTGCCCAGAGAAGCTGTGGATGCCCCATCCCTGGATGTGTTCAAGGCCAGGTTGCATGGGGGAGGCTGTGAGAGCTCTGGCTTAGTGGAAGACGCCCCTGCCCATGGCAGAGAGTTGGAACCAGATGATCTTTAAGGTCACTTCCAACCCAAACCATTCAACAAAAACACGTCACTCGGCTTTCAATATCCCGACCATCAGGTGTGCAGCTCAGATGTAAACTTCTACAGTTGTGATAGGCAGGGATTAGCTTTGCTTATTGGAAGGCATTTTTTAGTTTTCAGAAAATAATCTGTGTGCTCTTCAGAATGGATATAAATTTGCAGAATGGTGATGTGCACTTGAAAAAACAAAACATTAGGCTTCAATCAATCTTGTAAATGAAAACTCTGGAATAGGTAAAAGAAAAATTCTAAGAATGTTACAGTTGTGTGACATTTATCTCATTGACTCTGATGATTACAGATCTACTTGTTTGATTTCAAAAACTTCTAAATATAATAATCTTATCACTTCTGTGGCATAGAAAATACTGTCTTTAATTAACGAATTTCTATCAAGGCACAATGAGATTAGCAAAATGCATGGTTGATTTGTAGAACAAACTCCCAAATTCCTACCTTTCAAATGGAATAGTGTTCCCTTTCTAGCAGTTAAGAAATTATTAAGAAACTCAGTAGTTTGAAAACCTAAATACAAGCAAAGCAGTGATTCTTTATAGGAACAATGTGACTGAGTACCTTGCTGCATGTAGGTAAAACTTTACAAAGGGAAGGCCTTGTAAAATCATGACTCAGGCCTGCTACTTTGGCTAAGTAGAAAAGGACTACAGGAAAGTGACTCAGCTGAGTTAGAGGCAGAAAAACAAGGTATGTCACCATCACATGTTCACATCATGGTGTTGGTTGAATTATGTTTGTTATGATGTAAAAGTATGTGACTGATAAAGGCCTGACTGCATGAAAAAGGCCTGGTTTTTACAATAAAGCGGCTCTCCTTTGCACCTGCCTGGGTACTTTGCGTCACTTTGGACCCTCACTTCACAGTACCTTGTCTCATATCATATAATTTCAGTATAAACTGCTCATAAAACAGGGGGATACCCTAAGTATGAAAGGTTTGTTACCAGAAGAAAAAGCTGCTGAGTGAAAAAGTACAGGTTTGTACACTAAAATGGGTCAGGAGGAACATATAAATTATCGGCTAAAACTTCCCAAAGACTGGCTGACTGATAAAGTCAGATCAAAAGTCAATCAGATAAGTCCTTTATCAAAGACATAATTGGTTGGTCTCAGGAAGAGTTCAGACTGACTGTATCAAGGGCTTGTTATTCAGCTGGATCCACACAACTGGATACATAGAGAAACAAGTTCAATGCTTCAATGATCCTGCTACTCATACTGTGTTTGTGGGGTGCCGCAGGCATTGGTCTGACTGTGCAAGTGGTTCAGGACTGCATATGTTTGTTTTGGATCTTGCTGGGATGGAGCTTTCATCAGGGCAGCCCTATCCCAGCTGTTCTAGATATGTGACCAAAACACTGGCATAACACACCAGTTTGTCAGTGACTGCTGAGCTGAGCTCGCACACCAAGGAATCAGTTTCTCACTACACCACCCCAGCAAGAACACTGGGGGTGGGCAAAGGGCTCAGTCCTCATTCTCTGCCCCATCCCACTGTGGGGAGTGACCAGGTGAATGGGTGATGGCTTAGCTGCCAGACAGCATCAATTCACCACAACATTATAGTCCACACAAAAGCAAGAGCCTGTAACAGAAGTTTCCAAGTATTTAGAAGTAACTGGTCCTTCAACGTGCCATGAATAACAAGGTCATGAGTATACAATGCAATGAATACAGAAGGTTTTGCCATTTTAAAAGTCAAATATAAATATCTGGAGTAGTTGAATATCTCTTCAGAAACAATCCATATTAATCACAAAGAAGAAAAATTTCCTTGAAGTCAACAATCAACAGGTAGAGTGAAAGCTTGCAGCAGGGAAGTAAGCACTTTTATCATGCTGGGAATGAAAGTTTTCAAGTCAATTAAAATTTAAAAAAAAAAGAAAATAAAAAATATTGCTGCATTAAGTAAAGTCACTGTTACAAAATTCTAGCAGAACAATTCAGGAACTTTTTACAGCTACTGCCTCTGGAGTCTGACTTTTAATCAAGACCCAGTTTCAGATGTTATTTTATGCACAACAATGGTTCTACTGTTCTGGGCCACTCTGCAGACCATGTGTCGCATAAAGCCTGTAGGTTTCCCTCTTTTGGCTACACTTTCACAACAAAAATGGCTCATAATTCAGTATTATTTCAAACTTCAACTCCTTTTTTATTCTTTTCAGTCTAATAATTTTAAATTTTCTCTGTTAATATAGAGATACCTACCTCTTCCTCTTCTCCAAAAGTCTTTTTTGGTTCAAACTTAGGATAAGAGTTCTCTGATCAGTGTACTTGAGACCTGAATTAATAATCTTTCTAAATAACCTCTTCACAGGACACTATTTGGCTTTCAGAAAAAAGCATAAACTGTGCTTTAAGCAGCAGGATAAAGATCTAAATATCATGTCACTTTTACATGGAAGCACTGCCTCTTTCTTTAAATGCTCTTCCACTCATTTCACACACTTTCTAGAATACATATGTTGGAGCCTTTTGCTTCCCTTTTGCTTTCTTTTCTCCATCACATGCTTGAGTACTAGTTAGTCACTTTACTTATATTCACATGAAACACCTCATTTCCTATTCCACACCTGCTACGCTAAAGCAAACTACATTCCTGCAATATATTTTAAAATTTACTGCTGTTTAACTCATTTAGTGGCATGTAAGATAGGAATTTAAACAAATATATTTGCTGATGACAAACTACAATCTTGGTTTGCTGTAGTTTAAAATTGTTTTTGTTTGCTTGTTTTACACATTAAATATAAATGCACAAAGCAGGAATTTACTTAATTTTTATGCTCTTATTAATATATCAATACAGGAATCAAATTCACCACTATGTATTTCCTGGACAAAGATTTAAAAAAAAAATTAGATTTACATTATGGAGTGAATTCTAACACATATTTCTTCCTCCTGTCCCAGGTCCCCTGCCCTTAGAAAACGAAGTGTTCCTGCTTTTTCCAATTGCAATTTTGTGTATAAAGTGGATATTGAACAAATAAATTACAAAAAAGGGATTGCTGTTTTTTAAACACAGAACAACTGTAAAACAGTTTGCCACTAAAACAAAGTACTGTAATATACTGTTTTTAATCTATGTTGCAGATTAGTTTAGAATTACTTCAGTGTGTAATGCGAGCTATAAATAACTACAATTTAAAGAAAAAAAAAAAGTAAATACAACCTCCCCCAGCTAAGTTCAAAACAAAATTAAAGCAAAGCCTTTTGCTTTACATATAACTCCTGTCTGTATTTTTAGCTTCAAAATAATAGGACTTACTTTCAGTTAAGTCCTGAAGGCCTTGTGCTTTTGCCAACTTTCCTGGAGACTGAACTGCTACCTTGCCTTTTTCTTTCTCTCCTTTTTTTTTCTTTGCTACTTTTTTCTGCTCTGCTTTTTCTATTAAGCAAAATAAAGATTAAATATTTTTCTTTCTCAGAAAAAATCTTTCAGTCATCAAATGTCATACAATGCAAATACTTTAATAAGATTTTAGATAAATTTTAAAAACAATCAACCACAAACTCTTTAAAGTCAAGAGTTGAGATACAATAAAAAACTAATGTAATTTAATTAAAATAAATAAAAATAAAAAGTAGTCCTTAAGACGTAAATGAAGATTTACTGAGAAGGAGACAGAAAGGTTTGGGCCCACCTTTTAGTTATTGCACAACTTTTATGTCCTTACTACAATGTAAGAAATCATTGTATTTCTGGCACTGTGCCAAATATGTTCTCCATGTCCTTGCTCTCATGCATCAGTAATTACAAAAAACAATTCATATAGACAATGCATAGATTCCCAATGGACATGGAAGTAGAAAGTCTCCCACAGAACAAACATTCTTTGAAGTCTTAGAACTTGGACTACAGGAAAAGACTTTTTAAATGCATTAAAAAAAAAAAATCATAGACTCATGGAATGGCTTGGGTTGGAAAGGACCTTAAAGATCATCTAGTTCCAACCCCCCTGCTGTGGTCAGGGAGACCTTCCATTAAAGCAGGTTGCTCAAAGCCCCATCCTGGCCTTGACCTCTTCCACAAATTGGGCAACCAGGACTTTTTTGGGAAATCTGCATCAGGAGCTCATTATTGTCAGAAAGAATTTCTTTCTAATACTCAATGTAAACCTGCTCTTTGTAAGTTTTAAGCTATTCACTCTTGTTCTATCACTGCATGCCCTTGTAAAAAGTCCCGCTCCAGTTCTCTGGTAGGCCCCCTGTAAGTAATGGAAGGTGCTCTAAGGTGCTCTCCCCGAAGCCTTCTCTTCTCTAGGCTGAACAATCCCAGCTCTCTGACTGCCTTCATAGGAAAGGTTCTCCAGCCCTCTAATCATCTTAGTGGACTCGTTCCAACAGGTCCATGTCTTGCTTTTGCTGGGACCCCAGAACTGGATGCTGCACTCCAGGTTTGGGTCTCATAAGAGCAGAGTAGAGGGGGAGACTCACCTTCCTCACCATGCTGGCCACACTGCCTTGGATGCAGCCTAGGGTACAACTGTCTTTCTGGGCTGTGAGCATGCACTGTTGGCTCATGTACTGCCTCTCATCCACCAGATCCCCCATGTCCTTCTCCACAGGGCTGCCCTCAGTTCTTCTTCCAGTCTGCACTCATGCCTCAAATTGTCTCAATCCAGGTGTAGTGCCTTCCACTTGGACTTTCTGAACCTCATTAGATTCTCATAGGTCCAATTCTCAAGCTTGTCCAAGTCCTTTTGGATGGTACTCCTCCTTTCCTTTTTTGTCAACTGCACAATACAGTTTCACAGAGTCACAGAATGCTTCAGCTTGAAAAGGATCACAGTGGGTCATCTGGTCTAACCTCCCTGCTCCACCAGGGTCATACTAGGGCACATGGCACAGGATTGCATACAGACAGTTCTTGAATATCTTCAGTTTAAAGCCATTGCAAGTGAGGGAAAATCTACAACCTCTCCGGGCAATGTGTTCCACTGCTCAGTCACTCACACAGTAAAGAAGCTCTTCCTCATGTTCAGGTGGAGCTTCTTGTGCACTAGTTTCCACCTATTGCCTCTCTTCATTTTGTTCAGCACCATGGAGCAGAGCCTGGTTTCGTCTTCTTGGAACCCATCTTTTAGATACTTTTAGATATATGTTGATGAGAACCCCTCTCAGCTGTCTCTCATAAAGCTGAACAGGTCCAGCTTCCCCAGCCTTGCCTTGTTGGAGATGTTCCAGTCTCCCAATCATCTTCATTGCCCTCTCTGCTGGACTCACTCAGTAGCTCCATATCTGTAATGTGCTGAAGACCCCAGAATTGGACATTCCAGATGCAGGCTGAGTAAAGGGGCAGGATCAGCTCCCTCAACCTGGATTGCAATGCTCTTCCTAATGTATCATTGGCCTTCTTGACCCCAGGGCACACTGCTGACTTAGGGGCAGCTTGTTGCCCACCAGGACCCTCAGGTCCCTTATCTCTCATGGTGACATGGATGGCTTTGTGTCATCCAAACATTAATCTCAAACACCAACAGAATATCTCAACAAAGCTTTTAGCCTCAGAGCTGGAGATTACCGAGCTGTATTGGACACAATAGTTCCCTGATTTATTAATGAATTTTTAAGTCATAGGCAGGATTATATTTACTTAGTTTTCAGGGGAAAAAAAATGACAGCATTCTGTTGGATGAACAACAGTGCTGCTCCCAGTGACATGTCCATTCCAAACTCTGAAATATCTACTACACTGATGGCTGAGTCAAAATGATAGCAGGATTTCCTAAGAAGATAGACTACTATCTCAGTCAGGTAACTTCTAAGACTTTTATAACACTTTAGACATTTGGACATAGTATTTGGGATTCAAAGCGAGGACGTCAGAGATTTTTCTGAAAATCTAGGAAGATACAGAAATTTTAACATGTGATTTGTAGTCTCCAAAGGCATGAGAAGTGTCGTGAAATTGCACTCATGCCTTCAAGTTAAAAACAGCAACTAAGAAAACTCAGTCTCAAATAAAAAAAAAAAAAAAGAATAATATACTGAACAAACTAGTTTATAAATCTATTTTTTTAAATTTAAATGTAAATAGGATTCGCAGCTCTTAAAGAAAATTATTGCCTATACATAACAGCATAAAATAAAAGTTGCAATAAATAAAAATGCAGGTAGATGTTAGAATATATTGTCATAACTCTGTAGATAATGACACTTTACAACACCCATTATGAAATGTATAATTAATTGATGATCAGAGCAGTGTTGCCTTTGGAGAAACTGCAACCTCTCTGATTGGTATCCCTCTGCAAGGAACCAGACTTTAGAGAAAGGACTGTGACATGGAGCTGAAAAAATCTCTGCCAGAAAGTGAAGCTATTTTTATAAAATAAAAGAATACTACTGCTTCTCATGAGACCTATAGCTAAAACAAAAGTATTTGAATATACATCATTGCAACATGTTTGGTGAAACAACAAACCCAAAGAGTTGTATGTGGCAGTATATGCAAAATATACTTATTTGAAACAGAGACGATGTTAACCTTATTTAAGCTTGGCCTACAAAGATTAGACTATGTAAAATTACAGACCTTTGCTAATGTTATTGGCTGTGTCTGCCCTCTCAGCTGAATCTGGCAGCTTACTCACAGATGAAAGTTCACTTCTTAACTCTGAGTCTCTGGTCTCTTCAGTTTTTGTATCATCCTGAGTAACCTCAAGTTCTGGAGCTGCCTTCTCTGGCAACTTGAATTCTGGCACAATCTCTTTCAAAAAGTCCCAAACTTTGTCCAAGTATTCAGGCCTTTAAGAGAAAACACAAACGTATATGTCAATGGTAAGGATATTTCCAATAAGATAAGAAAGTGTGATTTTCATTTAGACAGCACAATACCACAACTGATACTCCAAATCTAAAAAATGCTGCTGGGTTATTTTAGTAGATACAACACCTTCTGTATCAGAAATATTTGTTGAGACAGCTTATGGAAAGATGCATAAAAAAAGAGATGGTGGTTAGAGATGCATGCAAATAAAGCATCCTTTGTCAAGATTTTTAGTAGTTACAAGTTGTGGAAGAGAAACTTGCAGACTACTTTACTACTACACCATATAACTGTGAGCTGTGATTCTAGCTCTGTATATTAAAAAGTTTCTCAAATGTACTTCCAAACTGGAAAGTTTTTGATATCATGTAACAGTTGCAGTCATGTTGATTTTCCACAAAAACTCAGTGATTCCAGAAATAATCTCAAACAGGGTCACAAATGAGTTTCATGCAAAGTAACTGCATTCAATTTTTTTAAAATAAAATAAGTGATTGTAAAATTAGCTAAAGTCATCTTATACTACTATTCCAAAGACTCTGTAGAATTCACATTCTCATATTCTATTATATAATGTATTTGTAGTAAGTGAATATTGTTTTTTGCTGTTGAAGTTGTAAAACTGTCTATAGAAAGAAATTTAGGCTAGTTAGATTTTTAAGTCAATTAACTACATACACACTACTGTAGGACACAAATTTATCAAAACTTTAAATTGCAAGCATCGCTTGAGACATAAAAATTACTGAAAAATGGAATAAAATATTCGTTGACTGGAATTATTTATTGGAGAAATATGGTTATAAATAAACAATTATATCTAAGTAAATTATATATAAACCATAAGCACTCGTTATCTAGATATTCATTTGAATGTATATCTCAAAAGGCAAAAAGGTGTAACTCACAAGAAAAAGTCTAAATATTTAGTAAGTGTATCTGGGTAATTAATTTCGTAAGAAGAGTATCAAGCTGAAAAATCAGAATATCTTTCTTTAAAAATACAAATTTATATAAAACACATAGGAAACAAGAAAAATGTTATTGTAGGTAGGAAACATTTTGGTTGAAACTAGAAGTCTGCCAACTGTTACTTTTTAAAGGTGGAAATACCATACAGGCTGACACTGATTACTTCCAAATTCATGACATACACTTTCTATGGTATAATCAGATATAAAATTGTTATTATCAGCAGACATTTTATAACTGCATACTAAATGAAACCGATTTCTCTAACCTTGTTTTCCTCATGCTGTTTAATATTAGTTAAATTAATTTTATAAAGAATAGACATCAGCATGATAAATAGCTTTACAAGAAAATGTATGACTTACAAAGAAAAACACAATAAAATTGCATTTTTCAAAGGTACATTACCCAAGTGCCAGAACTATAAACCACCGACTTTCCAGAATTGATGGTGAAGGACTTTTAGGGCTCAGCTTTATTTTTCATAATACCTTATAGAATTAAATATTAAATAACTGACACATAAATTGTTTGACTAAAGAACTTACTGAAGAGGAATAATTTCTGGTATCCATCCAGTCAGTGTTTGAAGAACTGTAAATTCCTCCATCTCTCTTTTTCCACTTTCATGTATACTATAAGAAAAGCAGACTTTTTGCAATTATAATGTTACCAACTACAGTAAACTCTGTAGTCTACATTGCTTTCTGTAATAAGACCATATAATAAAGAATAAGATCATACACAGATTAGTTTGATGAAAAACAAGTCATTACTTGCAATTTTAGGAGCTTTCCAAACCACTGCTGACTAACCTCTTACAAAGTCCATGCCTTCGCATCAGGTCCATTATTTTAGTGCTCCCCCTAGTACAATGGCATTTTTTTTCACCTTTGTTAGCAAGCATACTATGTATACTTGCACACAGTTGCAGGGTTGGAGATGTGGGTTTGAAACCCCTTGTGCTAAAACAGGGTTATGATTCTACATCTTCCATTTCCTAAGCAGCTTCTCTAGCTCCCAGGTTATTCTGAACAAGCTGGTTGACTTCCACTCTAGCAAAGTTCAGTTTCAAACTGACACTCTGCTACTCTCTGGAGAGGCTTCCTGAGAGGACCAAGGCCAAAGATGCCAGTAGTTGTATGTCTAACCCTTATGCTCTGGAGAAATGCAGTACGTCAATCACATTCCTGCAAACAATTTCCTGACAAGCATCTCTCAGCAACTCCTTAGCCTGTGTCAACATACTTTACATTACTCTTCTGACAAACATTGTGGCCACAGCTCTCTTCACAGAGAGAAGCAGGCACAACTTCCCCAGGATTTTTCCCGGAGAAGGCAGTGAGAAAGCTCAGAGAAAGAAGAGAAAACAATTCTTATCTCTATTTGCTGCACCAGTTGTTTGGCACATGTGGAATGTGTTATGGAGATTGTTTACCAAAAGTGATTTGTTAATTGGACTCTGGTGATGGTTGTTTCGATTGATTGACCAATTAGGTCAAAGCTGTGTTGTGACTGTCGGAAAGGGTCATGGGTTTTTCTTTAGTATAGTTTAGTATAGTATAGTACAGAGTATTAGTATACTATGGCATAATATAGTGTAGCTTAATAAAGCATTTGTTCAGCCTCTGAATCATGGAGTCACTGTATGTTATTCCCCAGATGTAGGTTACCCTAAAATAAAACATAACTTGATATAACAAGAACAGGGAAGCTTCACTACCCATATTGTGTTTTGAATTATTTTCTCAAACTTATTCATTTAAACTCTTGGTGTCCACTCCTCATTTCATAGGAACCTGTAGCCATAACTGTCAATTACTACATCATAGTCCACCTTCTACTTTTCCAGTCAGTTGCAGGGAAGTAGATCACTGTACAAAACAGCACAATTGTAGCAAAGGTATCAAAAGAAGCTCACAAAACTTTCAATATTGTTTGAGTCAATACTGGTCAAGGTTCACAATAACAATTTCATTAACAGTTCACAGATACTTCTGTTTGGCAGAAAGCCACATGCGAAGTTTTCAGGAATAATGTCAAACAAATGAAGGAAATAATGAGAGTACTCCAGTTTCTTTGTAAGTTTTCTGTGAATAAATTTACAAACACAAAAATTTACTGTGCCTTCTATATCTATAGAGGATTTTGTTTTACTGATTTACAGTGTCAGCTTTTGGAAGTGTATAACTGCCATTAAAAAATTTAGCAAAATATATTTCCTATGTATACTAAATCAACTTTTTGTTGTTACCACGTGACTTCACAAAACAAACCAAAAGTGAGATGACAAAACATACCTAGTATTTGCCAACTTAATTATAGCTTTGGACAGCAACATTGGCCAAAGTTCATTTTTGCAGGTTGTAGCTGGTAATAACAAATTTTCCTCTTCACTGAATGGCATAGTGTCATCCACAATGATTTTTCTCCAACACCCCTGTGACAGGGGAATGGGACGAAAGCAGAAAGAACAAAAATTAGTTTGTGGGCTGGCAAGTGAAAAGTATGCAAGAGAAATTGTAATGCTTTCCCAAGAACCCAATTCTACTGTAACTTGATTTACATCACAGATGGCTTTAAAAAAAGTTCTCACATAATTTATGAGAAACATGGAAACAGCATTCATAGCATTTTATTACTGCTTTGACTTATTTGTTCCAGAGATTAATCTAATTGTTGCTATTTCCAAATATATTTCATCTCATATGTGTAGTACATCATGTGCATGCATTCAGTACTGTTTCTTCAGTTGCCATGACAGATGCCTGAGAAACACTAATGATTAAAAAAAAAAGGCTTAACTAAGATAGCAGCTTTTTTAATGGCTCTTTAGGTATAAGTCTTGAAAATACTTTTGATGTAAGCAGTTCCCCTTACTTCCCAAAAACTACCTGGCGATATTGACTGCAGTTAGTCACCTGTAAAGCATTACAACAGTATTTTATAAAATGCTATACTAAACAACACAAAATTATCAAATGTAAAAAAAAAAAAGACATATTAAAAAATCTGTATTTCCAGGATAAGAAACAAACAGGTACAGCAAAGTACTGATATCTCCAATACCAGATACTCCATTAGTAAACTGAGCTAATATTCCACAAAATAATCTTGTCTACCATTCTGCAAATAAAACTCTCTGTCCTAGTGATAAAGATACAATAGAAAATAGGTGGGTCAGTAGTGAGTACTTCTGTTAATTCACCCACAAAATAAAGAATGACCAAATCACTAAAGTGTTCACTATGTGTTATCAGAGAATGCAAAACTATTATTCTCTGCTTGTAACTAAACTATGGATTCAAGCTGAAATGACAGCTGATTAATGCTATGAATTCTATAGGTCTAAGGAGAAAACAAATTTAGGCCAGAGGTCAAAGATATTAAAAAAGCATAAAAGAAGTTAATATTTTTTAGGATAAGAACCATTTTGTGACAACCAAAACAAAATATTTAAACTTCCCTAGTTTGAAAAGGACCTAGTCAGGGATATGATCACATATTCATCTCCTCTTCCAATAATTGCTGAAGTTTACTAGGGAGAACAGAACAAGTTGATAAGTAAAGGAAAATAAACAAAAAAAAAAAAAGTGGGGCAGGTCTACAGATGGAAAAAAGTGTGAAAAAATAACTACAGGAACAAGTTCAATAAACCTCAGGAATATAAAGTGAAAGTAGAATGTGGGATAGAATTTATATATTGTGTCAATTGTGAAAAAAATATTTTCCACAGGTTTGATGACATGCACAACAATTCCTTCAAGACTCAATGCAGACCATTAGTGAAATCAGTTCATTATTCTTCCATCTTTTGCCCTCTTTTTCATTTAATTTTCTACTTTCTCCTATAAAATGTCTTTCTCCTCTATCTCTTCTGATATTTGTCTTTCCTTGTTTGTACAATTTGTTTATTCTTCCAACAGGTGACCCTCTTTTTTTCCTGTTTTTCTTTCTGTAAAACACAGCTGTATACCCAGAGGAAAAAAAAATTATATAAACACACAGCGCCCACCCCCAAAAAAATAAAAAGACAAAGAGTGTAACAAAAAGTGAAAAAAGTGACAAAGAAAATGAAACACAGGTACCTCTTGGATACACTTTAAAATGTAGTATTTTACCACACCACTTCATAATATCTGCAGCATTAAATTCACACACAGAATAATGTCCTCTACTGAGGAACTTGGACAACACAATTTATGCCTTCTCAAACTCATGCAACTCATTTCCATATGAATATAAGTTATTCCACAAGCGAAGGCAGTAGTAAGGGGTGAGGAAAAACAGGCATGAAAATCAGATAAGTGTTCCCCTTACAGCAAAAGTCACTTTCAAGTTTTTGTTTCCAACTGACTGTCTCAAAAATATTTTCAACTTTGGGCAACTGGAAGTTTAGTAGGGTTAGTTACAGGTCTTATCATGCTGTGACATTTCCTTTTTTTCAGATGGCAAATGTAACTGAAATAACTCCAACAACATAGATAACTTTTAGATGTCAGTTCTTTTATATGTTACTATTTCTTTATTAAAATGAGGTTCAATATGCAGTTAAGTGTTCCCTGTTGACCACCCAATGTATTAAGAAATTATCTTTAGAAATCCTTGTGATGTTTTAGTTTTACCAGTACCTC
The DNA here is from genome assembly GCF_036417665.1 of Passer domesticus. Taxonomy (NCBI): domain Eukaryota; kingdom Metazoa; phylum Chordata; class Aves; order Passeriformes; family Passeridae; genus Passer; species Passer domesticus. The sequence continues at coordinate 66,203,293 of NC_087476.1, read as the reverse complement.
TTCAGAAAATGGTCCTCACACTGGAAGCATCTAACTATCTTTAATACACTTAGAGACAAATAGCACTTTAAAGTCAGCCAAGTGAATTACTTAAATATTAAAACAAAAATTTTGCCTAATACACCAGAGGTGTGAGCCACACATCTGACTCTACCAAGCATTTGCATCAAACCTCCAAAACTACAAAAATAAAATATTGCCTTTACAAGTAATAATACTTTTATCAGGTCACAAGTTGCACAAAAACCACATGAACTGTAAGAGGCATTTTAATTAATAAGCATTCAAATCAACAATTTGTCAGTTTTTCTACTCCTAAAAATCTCTGTACTTTCAATAATAAAATTTATGTCCAGTAACCATTAAAATTTGCCATGCTAGCTGCATCATATTTTTATATTGTTGGAGGAAAATACTCACCATCCAATAAAGTTTCAATACATATTTCCCAAATTTATTGTACAGTGGTACATGTTCCTTGGTACCTTTACATAAGGCATAAATGTGTTCCCAAGGTTTCCAAACAAGTGTGGGTGTTTCACTATTTAAGGAATTTTCATTATATATTCTCCAGACAGCATAGATTTCACTTACAATCCATCTCATCAGCTAAAACAAGAGAAAAATAGAAAAAAAAATATTTCAAGTAACACATTTTGAAAAAAAAATCAAGTTATAATGATCAAAGAATAAACCAGATCCTGTTGTACATAAGAAAGTGACATAAAAATATAGCTATGGTTTAATGGAAAAATTAATTTTGCAGTTACAACTTCTCTTAAAATCATTACAATACCTATCTACAATAACATTAGGCTTCATGAAAGTAAGTAAAGGCACAGGATGAATAAAGGTATTCATCATTTAACAAAGACAAAGAAATATGATCTTAAAATAAATTATGTTACAGGACTTGTGAGTTGTCACTTAATTGCTTTTTAAAAACAAGCTGCTAAAAGTCAATATTGCCTTGAATAGTCATTATTTGTACTCAGCAAAGAAAATCCTATATTATTAAATGTACTTAGAAATCTTTAATTCTTAAGATCAGAGCTTTAACTAATCATGTTTTATGCATGTGTTTTTATAATATGCAGATTTATGATATATGCCATACTTTCATATGTATTACCAAACTGTTACAAGGATTTATACATACTGGAATGAAAAAAAGCTTTTACTACAAGAACCTTGCCCTAAAATTAATTAGTGGTTCTATGGACATTCTAAGAAACTTGTCCTAAAGTAAATTAGTGTTTTCTTAGACTTAAAAATTGACATGACCCGTCTTCTGGTGTTTTCCCCTTTATATCTCTGGTGCTGAATTTTGAATTTGCATTGACATACTGAATGAAATAGAAATTATTACATAATATTACATTCAGTAAGGCACTCGGATGCCTTGGTTCCATCTGGTTTACATTTTCCCATGACCTGCAGAAATTCAGTAAATCTTTATTCAGCTCTGGAGAGACAGAAATGACTGTCTGGATCACAGACATTTGCACACACAGGGATATTTGCAGGCCCACTAGGACTTCCAGAATGTTTGAATAAAGAATATAAATCCTTTCTAACAAAGCCTTTATTTACTCTTTTCTTTAGGCACTATTATCCAGCTGGAAAACCTGTTACCATCATTGATTTTTCAAATTCTAAAAATGATAAACACTAATTACAATAATCTAGATAATTTCTTGCGACTTTAACCCCTTCATTCATTTTCAACTTAAAAAATTTTTCACAACATATTTCTTCTCCATAGGAACTTGGAGTGAAATTCAAAAAGTCAAAAAAAGATAAAAAGGAAATAATCTTTTTAAAGGGACATTAATGTATTTCCACCTACCTCACAACAAAATATGTGCTCATTTGCTGAAACAAGGTCAAATGAGGTTTCATTTCGGACTATCACAGGAACCTAGTAGAAAGTAAATTAGTTAGGTCCATAACTAAATTATCTGTAGAAAATTAAAATAATATTTGCATTTAACTGCAGCGAACATGCAAATGTTGGACATCTGGCAAACTTTCATTACACACTTGAAAATTGGAAGTGATCTTGTAGATGGTTTGGTATTTCTTTATAGAATTTTCTTAAAATGTAGGTTCAGATTTAAAAAAAAAAAATTATTATTTTTACCAGGAGATTTAAAGAGTATCAAATTGAATAGTCACATAAGTAAATTGAGATGCCCTTAATTTCTTAAGATATTTTCTGCATTTAAATCATGATCATAACACTGTCTCATACTTTGAGATTCTCTTAGCCACCCACCAGGGTTCACAGGGATTTATTTGCTCATGGTCAGTGAGATAGTGGTATTGTCTGAACAGTGACCTTATCAAATATTTGGCTGCATTACATTGTGTTCATTACTATTTTCTTCTTGTACAGCCCATTTCCTTTTTGTAAGCAGTTTAGTGATAACAAACTGGGATTGCAGTTTATTGAACTAAATGCATCTGTGCCTCTCATCACATATTGGTGTTCGTTGCTTGATTCTTTGCTTACCACACTAAATAGGCTTGTTTATGCTTTCTTTTATAGTCAAACATATATCAGGTAACAAATAATTCTTAATAGCCTTTCATTGCTTGACATTTACATTAATTTTTATATAAAATCTCTGGTAATTATTGCTTGTTGATTCAAAATATATTGGACCAAAAGCAGCAGCAAAGTTTTAATCAGGTCCTAAAGAAAACAAATGTTTTCTTCATAGTACTCCAGAGACAGATTTTTAAAAGCTATTTTTAATACAGATACACATTTCCATGACTTTCTGGGCTGCCAGCTCTCTTGCCCTCATCTTTCAGATACCTCCACTCAGTTTATGCATTTTGGCAGTGTTACCTATCCAATCTTTTGGTCTTGTCAATTACTCCTCTGACCTCTCCCTCTCCCTACATTAAAAATTAAACTTAGATCTGTTTAGTGTCTAGTTAATAACAAATGGAACTGACAAGCTGACAAAAGCAAAACTGACATGCCTGAAAAAGTTGGAAAGGTGGTCCAAGTGCTTTAAAACTTCAATACTTCATCTGAAGTAAATCACATAAACCCTTAGATTAGTAACAGTAGTGGAGAACACTAACCTTTGAAATGAGAGGCTATTTTCTCAGCAATTAATTTTAAAATTAAACTGATTAACAGCTATGCACAATTTTAAAATGTTATGGTTACCTTGCAGAAAAGTACTGTCAAAGACATGTACTCTGTGTAGCCCAGAAAAATATGATAGTTGAAGTGAAAAAAAGTAATGCAGTTCTGGTAAAGTTAGTTCATGGTTTCATGACAAATACAAATACTTCAGACACATGCTCAGGTGGAACACACAGACATTTTTCTGCCATGACAGTAATTCTTAAGTGAGAATAAAGAAATAGAAGGCATCTATAAAAATAGAAAGATATCTCTCTGCCCAGTTGTCTTCCAAATGAACATGGGTGTCAAAAAGTGGAGCAGATGAGGGAGGATACATAACCATGATGTTTTGCACCAGCAAGTGCTGGTCCATGGTGGTCTAATCCCATAAATAAATTTAATTAATAATTAAATCTCAGATTCTGTATAGTATCACTGAGAATGCTATTATTACAGCTATCTGCAAATAATGGGATTAGTAGATAGCTAATCTTATGTCCTTTTAGACACTGAGAAACCTGTGTTGTGTGGCACCAAGCAGGCCTCTGATTCGTCTATGCAGCATTCTGTGCAGATGCCATCCATTGTGGTTTTGCTGACCTATGATACAATTTGAGCTATGAAAGGATATTCTTACAACAAAACAATTCTGCTCACAATTTCTGCAGTAAAGTGAAAGGATGTTGAAGAACTTGTCACTGTGGTTACATAAAGTCAAGGAGATGCAGGTGATGTATTTGCCAGTAAGGAGCAGGAGCTGCCTGCAGGCTCCTCCATCACCATCAGCTGTGTGAGCTCACCCTGTGTGAGTTCAGGGTTTCCAGCCCCAGGGCCCAGCCGTGCGAGCAGCACACGTGAGCTGTCACACGTGTCACTGAGCCCAGTGTACACCGGTGTCCAGGACAGGACCCACTGCATGGTCAAGTGGCTTTTACTGTTGAACTAACTTCCTCTGCTAATCTCACTCTACTTTTCACAAGCTAGGCAATTAACATTTTTTCATCATGACCTTGCTTGTTTCTTACCTCTTTTGTTAAAAACTCTTGTGGACGTTTCCATGAATGCACTTTTAAGGATGCTGGCAACCTTATTTTCCCTTCAGGATCATCAAATCCAGGCTACACAAAAAATGCATGAACAAAAATGGGCCATATTTAATAATTACAGTATTGTATCTTTCATGAGATTAAAATAATATATTGTTCACAGGATAATTCACTTAAGGAGCAAAATAGCATAAAAAAGAATTAATAGTACATACATAAACAAAAAGAGCCCAAAGCCCAAGGTGGAGATGCAGCACAAATGCCACCCCCAGTATTCAGAGAAGTTTATACGGTCTGCACTTTCTAAGACGTCCATATGAAAGGATTATTTTTCTTTTCCTCTGTCAGAAAGATCTCCAAAAAAGCTTAAATTTTTAAGTCTGTTACTATTCTACCAAGTTATTCCTATGTACTTTTTCTAACTCAGTTATTTCTATAGCTTTTAAGTTGAAGACTGAAAGTAAATATCTGAAGTGACTATTAAGAAATGGAAAACTCATGTTCCATGCATTTAGCACTGCTATAGAAACCAAAGAGAGCTATAATTATACAGCATGAGTTAGCTCATTAAAAAGAGAGGCTCATACAGTTTTCAAACTTGCATTTTTAAGTGATGCTTATCCTCCACGTGCACAGAAGGCGTTGGGATATATAGCGCCTGTTTACTTACTGGCACATTGTGCCATGAGGACACGCCTCCGGTTGTGCTGACTGAGAAGCTATTCAGTTACAGGGATAATGCCTTTTATTTGTGCCTGGATTTTCAACAGCTTTTAGGCATATTATATATTTGTGAGTGTTTCACAGTCTATGATGCACTCTGTCTTCTACAGACCAGAGAAAAGGTTGCCAGGAACAAAAATCTATGACACTCTGAATCCTTAATGATTAAAGGAAGAAAAAACAAAGTACAACACAAAAGCATAAAAACCAAACACAAAGACCCCCCCAATAACCTTTCCTTCAGATTTTTTATGTGTTTTGTTTTTCATTGTGTAAGCTCCTTCACCATAATAATCTGCAACAACCTATTTCAGTACCTGAAGGAAAAAAGAGAGGCTGGGGAGGAGGGGAGGGAAGGAATGTTTTAGGAATACTTTCCTCTTTTTTTTAATTTTTTCTGAAAGCTTAAAGACTTCCTTGGAGCCTGGATCATACAAAACTGTATTAACAGTGTTTATATTCTGTTTTCAGAGACATCCAACTTCATGGCATAACAGCAAAGTTTAGCTCTTAAACACTAGATAAACCAGAGAAAGGAGGCAGATGGGAATGACATGACACTATGCAAAGTAAGCCCCCCCCCTCCCCCCAAAAAAAAAAAACCAAAACAAACCCACACCAGGAAAGATACCTTTCTTTAGCTTACTAGTGCAAAAAATGCTTTGGAGCAGAATATTATAGGTCCAGGCTGAAAAAATCAAGTTTTGACTTATCTTTTATTTAAGGTGGCTATAAGAGACAAGCGCCAAGTCTCAGGGGTTCATACTCTAAGGACAGAAGCCTTAACCACAAGTTCAACAGGAAGGACATGGAAGAAATGAGCACAAAAGACAAAGACAAGGTCAAATGTGCAATCTCAGCAACACAGTGCACAGCTCTAAGACAGGGCGTTGTGTACAGGTGGTTGGTAAAAGACTTTTAGTGTTACCAGGAAGAGATCACTTCAGGTTGACTTCTATGGCCACACAAGAAAATAGGACTGTTTATATTCATGTTCCAAGTGTACTAAAAGGTTCTGGATGACAGTACTAATTTTGCTTCCAAATGAAATAACCTATACGATGTTGAATTCTGGCTACCTACTTGGATCAAAAGAGGTCATGTTAAAAAATACTTTAGATCTGTAAATTCATCTGCTGTGACTGGCATATAATTCCTTTAAACATGTAAAAGAAGCAATGTTTCACACAGCTTATAGCTGAAGAGCTGAAGAGTCTGTTAAACAATTCAGAACACCTCTTGTGCTAAAATAGAAGAAAGGTTTTCATATACAGTTAATTTGAAGTTTATGTATGATAATAATGTCTGGTAGACCTGACAAATTAGTGCTTAGATAAATGTTGAGTACAGCCCAAAGACACCAAAAGTGGTAAAGGAACAGGAGAAGGACACAAAGGAAAATTATTTACTTGACAAGTTAATGGCAGTCTTCAGTACAGAATGTATACCTTCTCTGGAAACAATACTTTGGCCCCACAGGAATTTAATATAGTCAACCTTAGGATAAGAAAAAAATAATCCAGAAATATCTTTTTGAACCCACAGAAACTGCAGTGCCCTCAGTAGTGTGTCAGTGCCCTGACATACTACAACAGTTCAGCTGTTCCCACATCCCCAGCTTTAGTTATGCTATGAAATAGATTTGAGGGCTGTAATTTTTTTAGACCATTAATGTACCCACATTAATGCACATGAATATGTTAACAGTTTATTCTAAAAGCAGTAAATAAACAATGCACAATTGTTTCTAGTTTATTACTGTAGTTTAGTAGGGAAGTATTTAAACAGATTGAAAACATATGGTTGAAAATAAATATATTTATCAGTAATGCATAATTTTCAAGTTCTGACAAATACTCTATTAAATACAAGCACAAAAAATGAAGTGAAAATAATATGTGCTACACAACTTACTGAAATTTGACCTTTTCCAAGTTTTTCTTTTCCAGCTTTTCCAGCATCCCATTTTTCTGCATTGATATCTGCATCATTCCATTCTGGCCAAAAAGGAATTCTCCATTTCTCATTGGAAGCAGCTACCCTGGAAAGCATAGATGGCTTAGAAAACACACAATAACATAAATCAAAATGAACAGCATTATTGGACAAGGGCAGTAGAAAGTAATTTATCTTATAAAACATTCTTTTTTTAATGTAATAGGAATTTTAGTGTGTGGTAGACACCACATTAGTGTTTTTAACTATGTTAACTTTTTGTCACTAAGATAAGCAAACCTACCTTAGAAAGCATTTGATGTTGCTATTAGGTATAAACCAACAAAATATTTACTGCATTTATACATCTGATGAAGTAAATTGTGTAGGTGAAGCACAAAAACAGAATTTGAGGACACTTTCTTCCCTCTTCCCCTGCTTCAAACCACATGGTTCTTCATTTTCTCCTGCGCCAATCCTAGCATTCATCACTCAGTTCAACTCTCACCCATCTGAAGGCATTCTTCCATTTTTTCTATCTTATTTTCTTTAGATAACCAGAAGGAGCTTGCCATGAATACAAGATGCCCTGGGGAAAAGGACTCCCACTTCTAGGCATCTGTGAGCTGCTAAACCAGCCAGCGCTGTCTCCAGGCAGTTTCATTCTCAGGGCTCTTGTGCTACCAGCACTCTCACTACTTTCTCTTGGGTTTTCACAACCCTGGCAATAATTTTGCTGAGGCTGAAAGGATTTTCACAAGACTAATACACAATGTGTTCATAGCCATAAAGGAGCACTAGTGCACCTTCATCTTTCCAGCGCATACAAAGGGCTGAAAAACTGAATTACCTAGAATATTCATTCATTGTTCCTATATATAAATGCAACAAAATGTGTAACTATGTTCCAAAGTCAAACACAGACTACTTAAATGAATAGTCTGACTGAGGAAAATGTTGTCTAGCAAATGACACCTGAAAACCCTATTAAGCCACATCACCCAGAAGGTGGAAGCAGGGACAAGTCACTTGAGGGAACAGAGGCATTGCTCAAGCGTAGAGCAATGAAACTTCAAAAGCAAAAGCTCAGCTGGAGTAGAAATAATCAAAGGATGTTAAGCACAAGGAAAAAAGCTTCCATAAGTACATTGGCAGCAAAGGACAGATAAGGAAGCGCATGTTGGCTGCTCAGTGGGGTGAGGAACAGCTTAGTGACAAAGAACATGGGAAAGGCCAAGATACTCAATGTCTTTTTGTGTCTTGGGTTTTGTTGGCAAATTTGGCTCTCCCCAGTCCAAGAGTCTATTCACAAAGTCTGTGGGAGTGAAGCATTACCCACACTAGAGGAAGGAGCTGGGCAGCACTTAAGCCAGCTGGACACACAGCTCCGTGGGACTAGCTGCAAAGGCACTGAGGGAGCTGACTGGAGTCTGATTTGGATTTTGGTAACTGCAGTGCTTGGAGACACTTTAAACTCAAACAGACAAGGATCTAAGCAACCTGATGTAAACTCTTAAGTAGGAGTGTGACTAAATGGCTCCCAGATTCACCATTCAATGTTTTTCTATAATTCCGTAATACTTTAGTTGTTAGCAATAGTAAGGACAAAGACATGGGTAAAAATAAAGATTTCTCACTGTCTAGACATTAACTACATTCATCCACGCTACCAGTAACTCTTAATGGAAGACAGCAGTTAAAATTCAATACCATCTGTGCCTTCTGCTGTGCAAAACCCACCCAAACATAGCTTCTACTTCTCTAACTGGAAGAAAGATGTATTCTGTAGAGTGATAGTTAGCTTTATTTTTTCATCTTTGTCACCTCAGTCATGTGTAAATTGACTCTATTATGTTTGATCTTATATTAATGGCATAATATTTTCTCCAGTGTTTTCTTGAAGACTCAAATGATGCTTCATTCTGTATTCAATAGTACTTTACCAGCAATTGAAAAACCTTGAGGTATTTATCAGTTTCTCTGTATAATTTCCAGTTGTTTCAAAGAATCTTTTGTATTTGTGCTAACCGCATGCATGAAGAACAATGAAAAACTAAGTGCTGGCTGTATCAAAAGATTCAACATTTGAGGTATTTTGAACACTGAAAACTTCTAGCACTGATTTAAAAAACAAGTCCCGGCAGTTTCTTACACGTAGTAAAAAAATTTATAAGTTAAAATTCTCATTTTTTGTGCTTTTTCTTACTTCAGTTGAAATATGAATGGCATACGTATCAATTTTAAATATTTAAGGACTACTCCTATTTTTTTTTTTTCCTACTTCTGCATTTGCTCTTCTACATATTTATAGAGAAGCATGGAAATTTCACTTACTGATACCAATAATAAAGATATTCAGACACCATTCGCAAATAAAATTAATGATAATTGCAATAATTCATAGAACCATAGAATGGTTTGGGTTGGAAGGAACCTTAGAGATCATCTAGTTCCACCCCTCCTGCCATGAGTAGGGACACATTCCACTAGACCATGTTAATCAGAGCCTGTCCTCATTTCTTGCTATAAGATTTCTGAGTGCTTTGGGACAATAATGGAATAATAAAAAACCACAATTTTAAAATGTAACAATGAGATATGGAAGACTGACTTGGCTTACTATCACACTTACACAGAAAATCACTTTCTACCGCACTTTGACATAACAGAAGATCCTCAACATTAACAATGTGGAAGACATGGAAACAATGCTACCTATGATTGAGATGCCTAAACTAAATTGTGGAAGTCTAATGCTACTGCATCTCAGAAACTATAATTCAACAAGACCTGGAAAATTCACAAATAACTGCAATTTAATTGGTCTCTCTCTCTCTAAGTAATGAAAAAAGACAGCTGAATTAATTAAAATACTGCATTTGAGTAATGCTATTAAGAAGTTCCTCTGTTACAAGAATTGAATAATATAACTGTGAGAATTCTTTGAAATGAACTGTAAGATACAAGGACAATGCAAATTACTGGTATTTTATGTTCAGGCTGGATGGGTTCATTGTGCAACACTATTTTTAAAACCAAATTACTGACAGACTTCCTTTTAATCCTGTGCTAAACCCTAAAGGAGAAAAAGGAAGAATAAATTGCCAAATGAAACACCATGAAGTTGGCACTAATTCACCTCTGACCCTTAAAGCAGCTTCTCCAAGAACACTGGTATAATTGATATAGTGCCAGCAGAGGAAAGAGGGGACGGCAGGATAGACAAGCACAACAGAGAAAATGCAGACAGATTGCAACCTAAGTTTTCCAGAGACTTCAATTTAATACAGAGACAGGAAACAAGCCCACTGGAAATGTGCTCTCAAGTAATACAGTCATTTAGTCTGTAGACATATGCACTACCACATTCTGCAAGCAAGATTGTGTCAGCTTGGTTAGTGGAGTCTAGGAATCTAGGAAGCAAATATTTTCCTCCTAAAATAGATAAATCTACCTGTAAATTATCTATGGCCATTACTTAGAGAGAGGGAACCCAGCAACACTGAAGGGAGTCTTGTCAAGAATTACAGAAGTATTGGTAGGTACTTCCAAACAGCACAGCTACTCCAACCTTCCTTTCCCAATACTCATGTCATTCTGGACCACCAGACAACAACAATTTCATGGTGTTTTAGAAATCATGAAGACATTAAGAGGCAGTAAAAAAAAAGTGTCCCTTTCTGTGAATTGTTTGAACAGTCATAAAAAAAACTACTTCTGTCCTCAGTAAATCTTTTTTATTAGGAAAAAGAGGGCAGAGACCAAACAGATGCTTCAACTTTTTCTCCAGATCTGCCCTGCAGGGAAGCTACTTAAGTTTTTCTCTAATCTCTTCCAACCTCAAAGACAAAAGTCTCCTTTGAAGACCTTATTTATAGCAGAATGTTCTTTTAAACTATAATCACTGAAATGATTTTTAAAAAGTAACATCTGAATATCTTAGAAACCCAGAGCAGAAACCATGGTAACACTCAAGTTCATAAGAATCCCTAAAGGATAGAGGAAAGTTTGGCCAAGCTTCAGTAGCTCTGTGGCAAAATGATTTGCTCTTTTTCTTCATACATAGTGCCATTCTTCAGAAGAGGAACAAACAGAATGAATCACAATCAGACAATTTAATAAGCAGCTAATAACCCAATACAGTTTTCTCCTTAATATTAGCATAGTCACTAGCAATTACAAACTAAAATCAAAATATGAATGTGTTGTTTACAATACCTTGTCATTAATCTTATCTTGGATACTAGAGCCAAAACTTATAGGATTCTCTGCAGAAGCAAAACAGTCTATGTGCTTAGAGATCTCACATTTGGGGAGACCCAAGCCATGGATGCAGCTCAGGTATGATGAGCAGAAGAAATAATTGTAAACCATCTATGTTGCAATCACAGTTGCTTGCAAAAGCCTGTGACAATAGGTTTTATTGCATTTCACTTTTGTGTACTGGGGTAGGGTTTCTTCCCCAAAAAAGCACAGAGTACTTTCTGTGTGAAGCTAGTTCAAACTGGAAAATTAAAGTGATGATAGACAGAAAAGATGAACACCAACTGACTATTCTTTGTAGACATATCATTTTAAAGGGGTCTGTAATTTAGATCACTGCTTTCAAGTGTGATGTTCTCATTTCTAAACATAGCTGATGTCCTTGTAGGTGTCAGACAAACTACTAATAGATCTCAGTAACTTGTCAAGAATGAGCCTCTTTTGAAGGCACACACACACATTTGCTAAGAGAGATGGTTACCTAGCCTGACATTTAGCTTTGCCAGCTAGAAGTCCACGTTTTCTTACTTATATTTGCCTTCACATTAATGGAAACCAAGTTATTCCCTCTTAGTTTGCTTTCCAGATTCTAGGAGGGGGAAGAAAACCCTAAATGCCAAATCTCTTGTGCAAATTTTATACAGTAGCATGACTTGGACATTACTTGAAAGAAAAATTAATAGAAAATAGTAGTTTAGAAGCCCTGTAGGTTTTAATACTTTAATTTTTTTGTTTGCTCTCCTTGTTTTCAGCCTGATTCCATTTGTTGCCTTAAAAATATTGTCTGAATTCTTATCCTTGTAATTTTAGAATTCCAGCTAAAATTGAGTATCTTCTGCTGTTTTGATCCATTTATCCCAACTAAACCTATTTGCTATATAAAAACTTGAAGTCAGAAATTGAATATAAAACACAGAATCAAGTAATGGACTTTTGCCAAGTGTTAGGGGGAAAAAATTAAGTTGTATTCAAAAAACTGGTGACAAATAGACTGATAAGCAACTGAATACTTAATATAGATCACAAAGGATTTGTTTTATCTTGTGTGACAAAATCTATGTAAAGCAAAAAATTTTTTTTTTTCTTTTTTTGGAGGAATTCCTGTAAAATTCAACCTTCATGCTCATAGCAAGCTCATGTACAGTGTTAGAATTCTGGACCCTGATCAATTTTTGTATTCCAGGAAGAATAGTTTATATTGCATAAACTACCATTTGTAAACTGCTCAAAGACAGAGGTAAAATCAGGTGGCATTATATACTTGAGAAACAATCTCATGTATGTGCTGTTTTCAAATGGCAGACCAAGACCCTGAAGCCTATGAGACCAATGCCAGAAAACTCAGCTTACCATTTTCTGTGCTGAGAGGCAGCTGTAATGAAAATTCTCTGCTCCTGATGCTATGGAGCCAAAGATCTGCTATAAAAAAGCTTTGAACACAGAATGGAGAAAAATACCTTTTACTTATTTGAAAAACATTCTTCATAATGGAAGGTATCAGATTGCCTGGAGGTCATTCATTTGACCTTTCATGTTCTACCACTCTGGAGGTCACTTAAACCTTCAAAAGGCATCCTTCAAATTTATATTTTTTAATTACATTCCCAAGAGTGGAACATTGAAAATTAATTCCAAGAGATGCCTGCCAAGGCAGAAACACTATATTATCTAGCTCTTAAATGAGCCCTTGTAACATACAGAAACAAAAAGTCTGCAGAGGTGGGCTTTCTATCCAGTGCTATAGGTGGGAATATGATATACCAATACCTAGATAACGTCATAGCAAGAGCCTGGAAAGAGGAATGTCTCTTCCAGTCATTTTCAGATGCCAATCTCAGCCACAAGAAATGATCTCTGATGGATTCTCCTAAGATGGTTATGGCTGACCCTGAGCTGTGCTCCAGGTGGGATTCTGAGCTGGTCCAAATCCTGTGATGTTAACTGGTTTCAAAAGGGGGTGGTGACAGGCCAAGTGAACAGATTGCCACAGACAACAAGGGCTTCGAGATGTATCTTGGAGGTTTCTACCAAGCCACAATTTGAAAGCAAGTAAATTTTACATGCAATTGGCAGATCAAATTTTTGTCTGATCAATGTGCTCTTCTTCCAACTAGCAGCAAATGAATAGGCATTATAAGGTTATAAGCTGACCTTAGACCCAGCTGTAAGAATGCTAAAACTGCTTTTGACGCTTAAATTTGATACTTAAGTGTCAAAATATATGAACTGCATGGCATCGCTTCTTTGTTGGCTTCTGTAAAAACCTCTTGTGCCTTCCGTATGGTGCCTGAACAATTAACCAAGAGCTAAAAGCCTCTGCATGGCAGAGCATGCCAGTACTTCTGTGGATTTAAGCCAACTCATTTAAAAAGCACTTTGCATACATTGTTAAGAAAATCAGGAAATCCTATTTCTTCCATGGTGGTTACAGAGAGTTCACAGAAGATAAAGACCATTCTGCTTAAATAGATGAATAATCCCTGGCAAAAAGAGTCTCTAACATTATACTTTAAGAATGCTTTCTAGTTTCAAAGCACAATTATTAGTGGTTTTCTTTTGGCAGTACATTTTCTGCTATACAGTTCTGCTGAAAGCTGCTTTTCTCCATCACACTGTTCATCACAATAGAAATCAAAGCTCCTCTTGCAGAGTCTGTACAGTCTCCAACCAAGGGCTCATGGAGTGTTTGCCTGTAAGATTCTCTGACAGTGCTTTGAGTTTCATAGAAAGAAAAACCTAAAACTAAAATCAGTAGGGAGTACAGCATTTTGTATGATATTGTCACTAGTAAATTACTTAATATTTTCATGCCCATGAGTCCATGAAGTTTGAAATCTACAGATCAAATAAGCTGAGCTCTCAGGGGTTCCTTGTTTTAATTAGAATTAACTAGGAAAATTAATTTGAATACATAATTTTCTAATTAACATGTAATCTAGTTAACAAAAAATGAAACTTATTGGTCAGCTTACATGCTATTCTAGTATGCTTCTCATATTTACCTGGGGAAAAAAAACAAAACGTTATCTCACCACAAAGCATGAAACTAAAAAGAAAGTTAAAAGTTGAAGGGAGTAAAAAGTACCAACAAATTGACTACGTAAAGTTGTACTGCATTTACACACTGAAAAATTTCTATTAATGCAGCACAGGCACTGAAAGCAAGAGCTTCATTTTTCTGGTCAGAAATGCTAGGTCTAATTAAGAAAAAAATTTTTGTGATACTAACAAAATTACTGCCCTCAGAAATATGAGTTACTTACAAATAAACAATAAAAAAAATAAATGAAAAGGGGTTCTTTGAAGCTTAAGAAAGACAATGCAAAATCTTCAGGAACATCTCTAGCTTTATTCAGGTTAGAATTTAGGAATTAATACAATAGTACAGCAGCAGAGCGTGCAATGGTCAATGATGCAATAAATAACTTCTGAAGAACAATCATGAATCTAAGAGCACAACACATTTATTCACTAACACTGCAATGTCTGAGGAAAGTACATATGTGCAGGATAGTACCACTTGCTCAGCATTTCAGAAGGTTAAATTTTAAGGTACATAGATACTTTTCCCTTCTATTACGCAGCTGGATGTCCTGGAATCCTGGGCCATCACAGATTTATGTTGCACCTACATTTTTTGAGAGACCAGGAAATGCCTTCCAAAAGGTTGCAGACAGGCATTCAAATCAAACCAATTGTTTATCTTTGGATTACAATTAATAGCATGCTAAAGGAGACCATGATCTCAAAATGTCCTCAGTTTTGTCAGGACAGTAGCTGCAAACTGGAGATGAATAACTGCTGTAGCTCAAGATACCCCACTCACAGTCTCGTGAAACCTTAACACTGGCTTTGGTTAGAAAGGATCTGAACCGAGCTGTTTGATACAGAAGAATCCCACAAGTTATCAAAAATCAGCCTTGTAGTAAGAGTATAAAAATCTTGTAATATGTTACCAGTTACAGTTGCAAAACAGATTATGAATGCAGTGAAGGTTTAAAATTTTTCATTCAAATCTTTTCCTTGGGAAGTCCAGTGAGTAGCTGAATCGGGTTTGGCTAGGTTTGAAGTAAATTTCCTCAGAGCAGCTTGTAGGGGGGATATGTTTTAGTTTTGTGATGGAAACAGTGTCAATAACACAGCAATATTTCAATTATTGCTGAGCAGTGACTACACAGAGTCAATGCCTTTTCTGCTTCTCACACAGCTCTGCCAGCACATAGGCTGGGGGTGCACAAGAAGGGACCAGAGGGACTCAGCCCAGACACCTGACCCCAACCAACCAAAGAGACTTTCCTTACCATATGTCGTCATGCAGAGCAATAAAAGCTGGGGGAAGAAGAAGGGAGTAGAAGACATTCAGAGTGATGACATTTGTCTTCCCAAGTCACCATTACGTGTGATGAAGCCCTGCTTTCATGGGGATGCCTGCACACCTGCCTGTCCATGGGAAGGAGTGAATGAATTCCTTTTCTTGCTCTGATGTTTACCTATTAAGCTGTCTTTATCTCAGCCCACAAGTGTTTGCATTTTCACCCAGATTCCTGCCCTCATCCTGCTAGGGATGAGCTAGCAAGCAGTGTGGGTCAGAGCCACCAAGTGGGGTTAAACCATGACACTTGAAACTAATTATATTTTCTTTTAAAGCCCAGTTTCTAATAAATTGGGCAGAATTAACCATAAAATGGGTACACCTAATTAAAAAAATGCAAAATGAGGGCTAGTATGTCTTTTGTCCAAAACATTCACTGTTTCAAGTCTCTAGCAGAAGTTGGTTATAAACCTTTAAGCCACGCTCAACTCTGACTGTAGCTCATGTACAGTCAAAAACAAGCATAAGCACCTCCGTGCAAACGTAACCAGCTTTTACCCTAATACAGCAACCCTTTCTCTCAAATAAAACATGTTCTAACATATGTTGCAAGTCAAAGATGTACCACTGGGCTACCCCCTTGGACCACAAACAGGAGAACAGGAGTACTGAGTGAGAGAATGAGTGAGCTGTAACCCAACACCTTGTCTCAAACAGTACTGCAAACCAAAAGCCTTTATGCAAACAGCATAAAGGCATATTTAGTATATTTGTCAAATACTTTCACAGTCCCTAAGTCTTTTTAAGAATAGTGCTCAAGCACTTCCCAAGCTTGATGTAGTTGCTATGCATTTATATAACTTTCAACGGATTTCTTTTCTGCAGGCTTGTTCACTGATTCCATGTAAATTTTTAGGTCCATTAAAACTTATGTTAACCAACATGATAGGTCCACTAAAAGCTTCAAGTTCAATTACCATGCTCTTACCCACAAGTCATGAGTTCTTACCATTCTCAATCTTCAGCCTATCTAAAAAACCCAAAACATCAAAAGATTAATCTGGTCAGTCTATATTCTCTAAACTACCAAACCTAAAGAACAGATGTTTGTAGTAGATAAAACCTCAGTCACAAGCCATGGCTGAAACCTTATTCTAGGCATATGAGAACTGAAGAATGAACTAGCAATTTTTTTCTGCTCTTATTGTCTCATCCTTTAAGCTTAATAACAAACATTAGGTAATCCTAGGCATTGGTGCAGCAACCTGCTACTGATTGCAATCAACCAGGCACACAGCTAAAAAATAATTTCTTTCAGCCAGTGCAGGCTTCAGCCTGTCTCTGCTGGTCCTTAAGGATACATCAGCAGTACATATTAGTTAGTGACCTCTTTAAAAATAACTCCAGCATTGCTCTGACCTTCCCCTATATACATTGGTGACCTCTGTCTGTGCCACAATTACCCCTAAATCACTTGCCTCTTTTGGCACTGATCATTAACTCATTTTTGTCCCTAATAGCCTAAACCCTAATTGAGATAGATGCTGATGGCTTAATTCAGATGCTTGATGGCATAGAGCTTCATCAAATTAATTTAAAAGCATTTTAATTCATTATCCATTCTTACTAGCCAGAATCTCTTCCAGTGCCACCACAGACATCAACTCCTATTTACCACAGCTGTTGAGACCTGGGAAAGATCAGATTCTCAGTAGCTGCTATTGGGGCACTTCAGAAAAGCTGTAAGGGCAGCAGTTCTTTTGAGTTCTTCAGCCCTTCTTCCTCTCCAGCAGCTGCCCGGCTCCTGAGGGAACTGCTATCTAATTAGAAAGCAATAATGAAGAGAGACCCAATGGAGTATCCTGCAGAGACCCAAGGGAAGTTTGGCTAGCAAGTCCAGAGGAATTTTCCTGCCTTCTCCATATGTTTCTGAGGTCCCACTCTAACAATGCAATATATCCACCCACAATTCTGATCGATTTTCCACAGTGCAGATGTACTGTCGTGACTCTACTAAGCACTTGTGGGGGAAAGAAAAGAAGCCTGATTTCACTAGAAACTGAGAAAATTGATTTTAAGGTGTCAAAATATATTGCACAGATGTTTGTACATATTACTCTCAGAAGATTTCTGCATTAATTTTATCCACAACAGATGAAATTATAACACTAATTCTTTTTTGGTAAGCATGGACAGATTTCAGGATTTTTTTTTGCAAATTGTTAAATAAAAATTAGTATTTTTCTTTTTTTTATTACTTATACTTCTATTTAGTATTTTGATCATTAGAAACACATAAAAAACAAGTCACGTTTACTATCAGGAGGACAGTACTAGCCAAAAGACAAAGTATTTTTAACATTTTTGTCCTTGCAACCGCAAGCTTTGTTCTAAAATAAAACAGAAAAACTATCTTGCAATTACAACAGAATACTAAACTTACAAGACAACATTTTCTCAGGCAGACTTCAAATATCCATTTTTCTTTCAAGTACAGGAATAGTTACATTACTTAGGTTTTCATAGACTTATACAAAATTTTACAGTAATTGTCTCTGCCTCATAAACATCCTGAACAAGCTGCGTAGCAGAATGAACAGAATGCATGAATATCAAAGCAATCAGAGAATATTCTGAGTTGGATTCCACTAGGATCATCGAAGTCCAACTCCTGGCCCTGCACAGGACACCCCAAGAGTCACTCCATGTGCCCAAGAATGGTGTCCAAATACTTCTTGAAGTCTCTCAGGTTTGGTGCTGTGACCACTTCCCTGGCCAAAACAACAACAACAGAGTTACTAAGCAAAGGCTGCAGTGGGGAGAAGGAACTAGATACTGGCAGCCTACAACAGCAAAGTTAGCAAAATTGGAATCAAGGTGTGAAATATAAAGCAGAAACATGAAAATATAAGAAACTACTGTTAAGTAAAGACTGTGTAACTAGATATGAAATAAGCATAAAGGGGCATTTGAGATTGACTTCAAGAGAGAAATAAATTATACGACTGAAATCTTCATGTATGGCAGAAAAAATAAACAAGCAAAGGCCATAAGCACATACATGAGATACCTTTTCCATTTGAATCCTGACAGCACCATGCATTCAGGCCTACATTAGGATGAGAAAGCTGCTAACACCATAGAAACAGAACTCACAAGTCAAAACAGTGACAGTGAATGCCAATGTTCTCTATTTATTTGTCTTTTTAGAAAGAAATAGACATTTACACAGAAATATACAAATTCACACTAAACACCCAGCAAGCAGCAAATAATTTAAAAATAACTCAAGAGATGCTACATACACAGAAATATTTAAGAAATTAATATGAAGAATTATTTTCTTTATCATACGTGCTTTCTTCAGATTCTTCAACACATAAAGCAAACCCTCCAGACACTGGGAATTTTCTTTCCTTTCTGTAAGGAAAACTGATGTGCTATAACCGTCATTAATCATTTTGCCTCCAAAACTGCAGCTAGTTTGCTTCCCCTCCCTGATGAAAGCAGAGCGTCCCCATTCCCAAAATTATTAGAGGTTCGAGGTTCTTTTAAACCCAAAATCATTTTAGTGAGCTTTTAACCTCTGATAGCTCCCGAGCAGCAGCCGAAGGCTTCGTTCCCCTCGCTGTGCCCAAGGTCCGAGGCGTCCCTGCCAGACCAGGGGGGCTCCCGGACAGGCACGGCCCCGGTGGGGCAGGACGGCGCTGCCCGGCAGGAGCGCCCCAAGGACCTCAGAGGGAGGGAGCACAACTTCCACACGAGCTGGGCCCCCAGTCTGAACAAACAAACAAACCCCAAGAACAACCAAACCCTTCCTCGCCTTTAGAAACCACTTTTACCGAAGCACCCACACGAGCAAGTGAACTTTCTCAGCGTAAGTCGTTTGCCCGGCCGGTGCCACGGCGACAGAGCCGCCTCGCACAGGTGCCCGGCAGGGAAGCCTCGGGGGAGGTTCCCGGCCGGCCGCAGCAGCCCGGGCCGGGCCGGCCGGCGGGGGCTGCCATCCTCCCGCGCCCACCCTCTCTCCCGGGGCTCTCACGTTTTGGAGGTGCAGGGGCGGCTGGAGACCTCCTTCTTCTTGCCCGCCTTGGAGGCCATGGCCGCGGGTCGGTGCCGCCGCGTCCCTCGCGTTGCCGGGCGACCCCGCGGGCCGCGGGCGGGGCCGCGGGCGCCTCAGGGGCGAGGGCGAGGGGCCCGGCCCGGACACGGCCCCCGCCGCCCGCTTCGTGCTCGGGGCGCCGAAGGAAGGGAGCGGAATGGCTTTGCGGGCAAAGGTTTGGCTTCGAGGGTAACAGATACCGCTTTCTGCCTCAGGAATCCGTTCCAGGGACGTCGTTTGTCTGCTGGCCGGTGGTAATCAGCTGTGAGAAGCTGTCGCCTCCGTCTAAGACGGAGAGGCCCTGCAGAGAGACCTGGACAAGTGAGGGGACTGGGCAATGACCACTTGTATGAGCTCTGGCCAAGACCAGTGCTGGATTCTGCACCTGGGGCACAGCAACCCTGGATGTACAGACAGGCTGGACAGCAGCACTGCAGGAAGGGACCTGGCGGCCTTGGTCGATGGCAACTTGACAATGAGTCAGCTCTGCCCTGTCTGCCTAGAGAAATTTTAGAGCTAGATTATGCAAGTCTTTCTTTTTAATTTCAGATTGAGGCAATTAATTAACTCGTGCTATGAAGCCCATGATTACCAAAGTGAATGCTGTTCCACCAAGGTCAGATAAAATTAGCATTAATCTGCTGGTTTTGAATTCAGCAGATAGTTGACTACAACTTCATTTATAAGAAGACTTTTTCGGATACATTCCAGAGATTGCACTATTGTGAACAGCTCCTATTTCTAACACTGTATTTGCTGGTTCCCAATCTGTAGTGAATGATGAAAAATCCTTGATAAAACAGAATATACTTTGCTTATTCTTATTCAGGCTTTTTCAAATATAAAAATCAATGACAACCTATTTGTCAAATTGCAGAGGGCATGAGTAGATTAAAAACAGGCGAAAAAATAGGCAGATGTTGCTACATCTAGAGGCTTATTTTAGACAAATTTCAGATGTTGATTTATATCAATATGACAGGCAGCCAGATATACACTCAAATTTCAAAGTGCAGAATTCTTCCACAGCTTGGCATTTCCTTTGGCGTTATGTCCAAGAGCATCCATTTTAAACAAGGTACTTTGGGACACTTCTCACTTGAGAGCCAAGTAAACATTTCAATTTTATTATTTCTTTTCAAAATGAACAGCTGGTCTTCTCTTTATACAATTATGCTATCAAATATTGATTAGGGCAATAAATAAAATAAAAATAGGAGAGAAAGAGGTGAGTTCAAACATCTGGCTACCCCTCTTCAGTACCAGCAGAGCACTGTTCGCCTCCACACCTTGCTGGATGCTGATGCAAACTTGTAGATGGGGGACAGGATTCAGTTTGTGACCCAGAATGCAGATAAAAACACCATGGAAATTACAGACTTTCTATTCCTCTCAATCGCCTCTCCTATACTTACTGGACAGAGAAAATACTATGGAAGAGTATCTATGAAACATACATATAAATGTAAGAGGCATTTATGAAAGTTTTCATAGTAGGAAAACTCCCTTCTTGAAAGGAAAACTCCTCCTTCTTGAAGAAGAAAAACTAACTTCCTTCTCCTTTTCCTTCTGGAAAACTTCCTTCTGGAGATGACCAATGAGATTTGCAGCATCCCAGCAAATAAAACTTTCATAATAAACTTCTGTGAAAGACAACATAAAAGTAACTGAAGTTTGAGTGCCTGGGGTGGTGGAGGAGGAAGAACACAAATCAGAAAAGCATATTCAAGTACAGAGGCTTTAATTCTTTGCTCTGTTAAATGATAATTGCTACATAGAAAGTTCAGAATGGACCTGACCTTTACCATAAAATCCTACAGTAAGTTTGTTTGCTAAGTGATGGCATTAAAAGCATGTATCTACTTGCTTCGTGAAGGAAAAACAAGATCTCAAGTTTAACATCCATCAAGTTACATCTTTTTATTTATGCAAGAAGTTCATTTAGAATTCCATAACCTAACAGCAGTGACAAGGACAGCTTGTTTGGAAAGAGAAATTAATCTGAATTTCAAACAAGCTAGTTTTCTAACTGGCAAAGCATCTCTAAGGTCACGTCAGCTGTTTTACTGCCCTAATGTCTCAAGCCATGAAGTATATCTGACAGACACTCCCTGAAGGCTAGAAACTGTTAGGGTAGAGGCAGCCTGACAGAAAATGTGGAATAAATGCACAAGACAACAAAACAAGTGTTAGGAACCCATTGAGATGTCACTAAACAAATACTAAGGCAGCACATACTGATTAGCAATGGATGGATGACCTTCTGGTCATCATTCTTCTAAGGTGCCATTCAAAACACCAGCTTCTTTGTTTTTCCCTGAAAGCATCACAGCAACAGCTACAGCACATGCAAGTCACTTACAGGAAAGCAGCCTTTTAATCTTCAGTGCATCGTACCTTTTTACACCAACACTTAGTAGCTGGAGAGAGTAGAAAAAGAGTAACTATGAACAGCAACACTACCAAAAGCCCTCAGGGGTCTTGGAGCTCAGACTTAAGTCTGATTTTACAGAGGGCACAAAGATTTCAGGACAAGAGAGAGTAAAAGTTTTTGCCTTAAGAGAAGGAGTGTGGGACTGGGACAAAGCAGAATGTCTAGAGTAAGTGATGAGTAGGCTAAAGACACTCATTCTTCTCAGAGACACCAAGTGACAGGATTAGAATCAATGTGAGAATTTAAATACAAGAAATTCCTCTTGAAAATAAAATTTTATTTTAATTACAGTGAAGTTGGTCAAACACTGGAACAGGTTTTCCAGCAAGATTGTGGAGTTTTTAATTAAAATGGGCATGACCATGAGGAACCTGCTCAAGGTCTGAGCAGAGGTGTAGGACTACACAATCTTTCAAGGCCACTTCCAACCTTACCCATTCTGTGGTTCTGGGAAATTTTCCATTAAAAAAATGGGTTAAGGTCAAAATCAGCTAGAGGGTTCTGTAAGAAGAAATGCTTTATTTTCAAGCATGAGGTTGCAACAGTCACAAGATGAAAGGATTTTAGTTTTGAGACATTTTTTTATCATCTCTTTTTATCAAATGATACAAAAATCTAGGTTCTGAAATTAATGCTTTTAACAGATTAAAAAAACCCCACTGCCCTTAACTTCCAATACTCTCTTTTATCTGGTTGCTATGTGAAAGAGTAGGTGGAAAAGATGTAAGGAAGGTACAGGTCAGTGGAAAATAGTGAACAGAGGAGGACAGCAGTGCACTGGCATTTCATTAAGAGCAGGCAGTGAAGGATCAGGAAAGAGTGAAGGGTGATCAAAAAAAGAGCAATTGTGAGTGGAGAACGTTAATGCCTGAGAAAATGAAAACACTGCAGTATGTGATAAAGCCTGGGAGGAGCAGTCTGTGCACTGAGTCGGGAACAGTCAGTCACTGAGGTGACATAGGCCAGGGAACTGAATTTGAGCAAAACCATCCTCAAACAGATGGACTGAAGCTATGCACAGCTCTAGTCTGTTAACTCTTAATGTGAGGCTAGGGAGTAAAGTGGATTATGAGAGTTTTCTTGGGTAAACTGATGGAATAAGACAAGGTAGGGGGAAAAATCACAGCCAGTTGCATAATAGAAAATACTTTTTGCCTAAGCACAGGACTTCAATGCCATTTCAAAAATATCTTATGGTAACATGCCTCACCTGATTTTGTCAGGGACATGGTTTTTCCAATATTCCAGCCTCTCTTGAATTTGACACAGTGCCAGAAGGGTGGGGTTCATCAGAGTCCTATGTTACTATTTCCACTTACCTTTTTTATTTTCAAGTTCTTTATTTGCTAGAGCACCATTCTATCACATTCTCATGCTATAATCTCATTTTGGAGAAACACAGACCCCAAACATTCTGTTAAATATCAAGCAGCTGTTCAAGTCCAATTTAAATACAGCAATAACATCAAGTCCCATGGGAGTGCTCAGGGCACTTATTTAGGTAAAAGTGTGAACTGAGGATCATCACAACTTTGATCATCTCTCCACTCTCTATTAGAGGGATAAAACAGTGTATGCCCTAAGAGCAGGCAGAGAGCAGAGGAAAATCAAAGTGCCTCAGAGAATCATGCAGAGCCATTGCCTTTCTTTTGTAAATTTACATTTGATGATACAGGGATATATTTCTATGTCAAAAGGAAAGGTTTTCTGGGTTTGATACAGTGTGAAAACCCTTTCTGAAATTTGGAGTTAAATAAGACAACTGTGATTCTCTAACTATTAGAACTGTTATAAAATTTGGATATGGACAGAAAAATTAGTATTGCCTCTTTAAAGTTCTAGATATTTGACTAAAAAGATAGAATGAAATTGTGACAGTAGCCTGAGGGACAGAAGGGTATTTTTTTAAATTGAGAATACACAATCTTAATGTAGTGTAAACTACAGAACTGCAGAACCTATTAAATCTCTTAGTATGCTATTTTACTTTAGTATTTTGGTTTTTACAATTTTTTTAAAATAAGAATGCAACCTTTTTGAAGAAGATTTAAAAAGCTAAGTCTTCTTGTTCTAAGTAAAGGCACACTGCAGATCACAGCAAAATCCTTTTTAACATTAACTTTAGTATGTTTTAAGTGTGGCTGCAGTTGTATATGCAGGCTAAAAGCAGAAAGCTGTACTATTTGAAAAATGCAAAATGTAAGATTGCTGGATAAATATGTTTTAATAGAAATGTGATTAACATTCTTCATGAAAAGTTAGAAACAAGACCATAATCTGATGTAAGATGTCTTCTAACTTGTTTTAGCCAAATAAAAAAATATGTTGTCTTCTCTAAATAATAAAAAAAACTACAACAGTTTACATTCTCCAATTTCTGAAACTCATAAAAATTACATAAATTATTGTCACAATTATGCCATCATCCATATACCAAGTGCCACTCTAGCCATTTGAGCTAAGACATCTGATCTTATTGTGCTTAAAACAATAACCCAATAAAATGAAATGGCATCCTGGAGGACAATCTGATGGAAAGTTCTTGCTCCTTAAACCACTAAATACAAGAAAACAGTGATTTTGGGGATCTTGTGGCAAAGGGCCATTGAAAACAACAATTCGTTAAGTTTCAAGCAAAGTAGTTTCCCTGTGTGATGTGTTGACTCTGGCCAGACAGCAGGTGCCAACCAAAGCCACTGCATCACTCCCCTCTCAGCTGGATGGAAGAAAGGAAATATAATGAAAGGCTCATGGGTTGAGGTAAGAACAGGCAGTAATCACTCACAATTCCTCTCATGGGTAAACAGACTTGACTGAAGTAAGTTATTTTAGTTTACTACAAATCAAATTGGATTAGAATAATGAAAAAATAAAAACTAAATCTTAAAAACATCTTTTCCAACCCCTGCCTTCTTTTTGAGCTTAACTTTACTCACAATTTTCTCCACCTCCTCCACCCAGTGGTGCAGGGGGATGGGAAATGGGGGTTTGCAGTCAGTTCATCACATATTTGCTGCTCCTTCCGTCTCAGAGGACTCCTCACATTTCTCTGCTCCAGCAAGTAGCCCTTCCCATGGAAGACAATCCTCCAGAAACTTCCCTAATGTGAGTTCTTCCTCTGGGCTCCATGAACTGCTCCAGTGTAGGTTCCTTCCATGGGGTACAGTCCTTCAGAACCAACTTCAGCTCAAGCATGAACACCACCACAAGGTCCCAAGAAAGGTCCCAAGACCTGTCAGAAAACCTGCTCCAGCATGGGCCCTTCCCTGGGGCCACGGGTTCTGCCAGGAGTCTGCTCCGGCATGGGCTTTCCACAGGGTCACAGACTACTTTGGGCATCCGCCTGTTCCATGGTGACATCAAGTACTGGGTCTCTAGGAATGACTTAAAACTATTCCCAACAGATTAATTATTATAGAGGAACAAAGATTTGTTCAATCTACAGAGCTAGTACAACTCAAGCCTGACACAAAATTTAAACAAAACTCTGGAGCTTGGAATATCTCACATTTTCCAGGCACTGCAGTTAAAATAAATCAGAAAATCCTGTATTGAAAAAGTCACTCTGTGTCTGTCTTCCACATATTTTCCCCAATCAAAGTTTTTGGGTTAATTAGGATAGGGCTTCATGACTAGTTTAACTAACCTATACACTTCTGCATGAACTGCAGTCCCATTTCCCTCTACCGGGGAGACACTACAATTTCCTTCCTCAGGCCAGTCTTTTCTTAGTTTTCTTGTTCTGACTGGATCAACTTTCCCAATCCAGCAGCACAGTCTTAAAAATCACAATGCTCCCTCTCCACAGAGGGATAGTGAGAATGCAGTTTATAGCACAAAGCAAGACTAGGCATTGAAACAACTTTCCCAGGGCCGTACAGTCTCCATGATTTGAGGTTAAGACCAGACCACATGAACACCTAAGCACCGTGCTATGACCTTGCTTGGAGAAAGTCACTGGCTTAGAAGACATCCTAAGATCCCTTTCACCTGAATTATCTTAGGATGCTAAGCTTAATAAACCCAGTTGTGATTTATGCCAAGCCTTGCTGTAGTAACTTTAAATAATTCTTTAACATAGCACATACTAGAAGATAAAGTTGTTTTCAAATGTCAATGAAAGTATTTGAGTATATGGTGGAACATATGAGAGGATTCATGTTCTTGAAAGCATACAGCAACACACAAAAGATGCCCAAATATATTTATTTAACTCTTAAAAAGTATGTTACTCTTTAGAAAAAAAGACAGCCTAAGAAATCTCAATACAGATTAAAGTATATCAAATCCTGCATATACCTAATTCTGATGTTCACCCAAACATCAGCACCATCAAACCCAGCAAGGTAAGACTTCTGAAGTCAATAGCAATGAGGTACCAGGACAGAAGAAACCCTTAAAATAAAGAGGAGCTTCAAAGCCTTTGAGCCAATCAGAGCCAGAGTTCCAGAACACATTCAAGAACTATGAAATATCTCTAATCCTTTTGAACTTCATTTGCTGCCAAAAATACATGAGTGTTATAACAAAGAAACATAAGTATCTCAGTATACAGTTACAAACTGGTAAGCCAGGTCATTAGTTCAAAGCAGTCAAAAGAGTTCTAAAACTGACAAAGACAGAGCTTGGGGCAGAAAGGTTGACAGACTAGCATGAACCAATTAAGCTATTTCCCTCAAGACCTCTCTCCTTGCTCATGATATTCAGAACCATCTCTAGACAGAAGAAAAAGTTCATCATCACAGGACAGTAAGATACTTACTTTTTGTACTCTTGGTAAAGTTTTCAGTGTTAGTGCATGAAAAAGTTACTAGATGCTTATTTCTGGATGTGCGTAGGGGTGAGGTTACCATAACTATGTGCCAGCAGTACAACTGTATTCAGTAATGTGTTTCATATGTAAAGTATTAGCTTAAAATGTTCAGCCTTAAATTGCTGGAGATGCATTTTTATTAGTATCTCTATAACAATGTCTTTCCCTTGTTAAACACAATAACAACCATCTTGCTTTTACTCAGTGGGAAAAGCCATCTACTCCACTCAATCTTAGTGATTACACTAGGAAAGATACCTCCCATCTGTCATTGGCCCCTTGAAGATTTCTGGGATGTCTTGATCCAGGAGTACTAGCAGAGAGATCCTCATGGTGGGGATAATAAATAGGGACACTTGTGCTGGTGAGACGGCTCAAGTGGGACATAAATGGTGACAAAAGAAAAGTTGACTTTAAAGGTGCAAGAGTCTAGTCACCTAAAAGTGAGTCCTATTTGGAATGTAGCATATGTCCTAGAAGCAAACTAGACACTGAATGTTGTCTTTGTTCCTTTTATGAGTGTAAACACTACCTTATGTTCTCAAGTAAGAAGACACTAATCAGACTTAGATGCAGACACTCAAGCAAGTGGAATGATAACTCACAAGATACTCAGTTTCATGCTAAATGAGAATATGTAAACACCCAAACGAGTCACCAATTCAGATAGTACCAGACACCCCATATGGATTGTCACAACGCAGCACCATAGCAGCATTTTGATTTAAAGCAAAGTCCTGCTGCTCATTCCATCACATCTACTGAACGGTGGTAGCATTAGCAGCACTGTGATTTACTCTCTGCTTTCAATGGGTCTAGGTCCAGTTTTGGTTTCCCCACATCATTCTCTTCATTAGGAAAGGTTTTGTAATTGGCAAGGATGTTTTCCACCAAGAATCGAGCAGCTTCGTCTATGTTGATGTTGTCCTAAAAATGTTGAAAGCAAGGAAGTCAGTGATCTTTTTGAAACAGTCATGCATTCCTATTAACAGTCACACTTTCCTAAAGCTATCCAAAAAGAAAATTCTTCAGTCTTATCAGAAAAACACAACAGTTTAGATGCAAGAAGTCATTACTCACACTTCTTTTTCTGAAAAAGTTAGCAGAAAGGTTGGAGACAAAACTATTCATCTGTATTACAAGCTGAAATTTGATTCTAATCTAGTAGGCATTCAGGAGAATGAGTGCCACCTCTATTTGGAAGACTGACAAATGCCTAAGTGCATTTTTTCATCAGGAAACATCCTAGACATCATCTGCAGTATTGTCCTACCTTTTGGAGCCTTTTTCTGTTTCTGATGGAATTTGGATGCACTTAAGTAAGAGGTTCTTTTATATGATCCTCAAAATCACAACTATTTCTAAGTGCCTCATCCAGCTACTCTGTATATTCTTGTGCATACTTTGAAAAGTCCCTTCCCATACACCCTAAAGAAGGTACGTGTGCAGGATACTTAGAGATGTATTTTGCCAGAATATCCCATTTTCTGAGGGTCCAAGCTGAGTCTCTGGACACAGATTTGACCTGGCTGGGCCTCTGGTAGCACAGGGATGCCATGTTTGGAATTGCTCATCTTTGCTTCCAAAGCAAATACCAGCCCAGTATATTACTGATGACTGAAGATCCAATTATCGGTTCCAACAGAAAGGCAAAAGCAGATTAATAGGGTATCCAAGTGGGCAGGACTTAAAACCATAAACTACTTTGGTGTGCTTAGAAAATGAGACAGTTGTACTATATGTTTGCTATTTCAACTACAGCTCTTCAGAGTTCTAAACAAATCAATACCTAAAATAAAACTTATTGCCTGGATTTTTCTCTACAAGAGATTTGGACGGATTTTTCTCTACAACAATTTTTTTCTACAACGAGAACCTTGTTTTACATTTTCCCATCTTAAATGCTACCTAAAATGCAAGTTGTCACTAGAATTTCACATCAGATTTTTCTACAATGTTACTGGCATTTACTTTTAAGCCACAATGCAGTCTATACATAACAGCATTACAGGCAGGTAAGAGTTCAGGCAAAACTTTTACGAAAGCAGAATCTTGGCATTCTTTTTGAGCATAAAGAGCCTTAAAAATAGAGTTTTTAGTAGCAGATGGGTGAGTTTGGAAATATCTTTTCAAATGCATACAAATTGTTAGCTAATTTAACTAATTCCTTTAACTGTGTATCCTTCTCTTAAAGTAAACAAAGAACAACTTGTTAATTTGTTTCATATAGTCTTAGAGACGCTTTGCTTTTTAAAAGTTATCTGAAGATCATTGTGTAACACTTCAGCAGCAGCTGAAGGAAATAGGCAAGACAAGGGAAAAGTGGACCTTGAGGCCTATCTTACTTTATAAAGGATTTATCAGCCAGACCAGTAATCCGGTCTGTCAGCTACACTGTCCTCATCTAGAGGAGTCCTTAATTTTAAGAATCAGTTGGGCTTTAAGGAAATATTGTGTTTCACTTCCAACTAAGCTGCTGCCACTTTAATTTGTGCATTGACAAAATGTCTGTACAATATATGTACATATATTGTACATAACTGTACAATACATGAAATTACTCAAAGTTAACTGAACAAAGCAGCTGTCTTTCTCAATTTACTACACAGAACAATTTTTCTCTAGTTCAGTCTTGACATTGCCTGATAAAACAGAAAAGTTCTTTAGCAACACTGTGGGTAGGTAGTAATGAGTAAGCAAATAGTTTCTTCACTTCAAATCCTGCTGTTTCCTACACAAAACAGTGACAACAGAAAATGCAATTTAAAAGCCTGCACCTAAAGATGACCTGTATGTTTTGGGGAGCTTGATCAGCATTTAGTAGTATTAACATCTAAAGAATGATCCTCATGCATGCAAGATTAAAAAAAAAAACCATATCAAACTCTGATAATCAAGGTTTCCAGATAGTTTCAAGATGCTCTGAATTTTAGTTAATTTTTAATCTAAATCATATATGCCTCATCCTCTTCAGGAATGAAGGTAGCCTGCACATCACTTCAAATTTTGCTGGATTTGACTACCACTTCTTATACATGATAACTTTATTTCCTACATGATTATATTCATCCTTCTTATGCTCATATTCAAGAGACTAAAAGTATTTTTCTATTAAGCTCACCTTGGCAGACGTTTCAAACCATCCAACAAAGCCACCTTCTCTGCAGAACTGGTCCATTTGAGAGGGATTTTGGCTGCCATCTTTCTTCTGGTCACACTTGTTTGCAAGGAGAACAGCAGGGATGGGGCTGCCATTGGGAAGTAGTACTTTACTGTCCAAATCATGCTTCCATTTTGAAACAGCCTCAAAAGTGGATCCTCTTGTGACATCAAAGACCACAAAAGCACCAACTGCTTCTTTGTAGTATACTCTGGTCATATTTCCAAAGCGCTCCTGGCCTGAAAGAGAGGACAGTCACAGAGTAGATTTATATTGAAGCATGAACTGTATTCAGTGTAAACAGATTAGTGTAAATACCAGCTTAATCCATAGAAGTTTGGCATTTGGGTCTAGTCACCTGGGGCACAAAACATTGCCTCCTCTATCTCACCTAAGTTCATTGTAACAGACTTACTATAACATGAGAAGTCAGATGCTTAAAGAAGTTTGCAGTCCCAACTACAACTTGGAATTTTTCTTTAAAAAAACCCTCAACTTCTATACCTATATAGTCAACTTATTTGTTGAGTAGAGTTCTTTGAGAAGTAATGCCTAAAAACACTACCAACACAGCCATACACAAATAATTATTTCATCCAAGAATATTAAGGCTCGTATCTCAATCTAGTTGCTTCAGCTAAAGACTTAAACTCAGCCTTTTGCTGAATGGTGAGAAACAAGGGGTTTTGCAAGCTTCAAGGCTAACAGCCTTCAAAGCATCTTCTGAAGAAGTCACCTATATTACAGACTTTTCTTTAGGAATAAGTTAAAAAGAAGCTGCTAGCTTAACAGTTCTGGCTAAATCTGTTAAATTTGACTTCATTTTTTCAAGTCTAAGATTTACTCTGGATTAATTTTCAACTATAGAAGTCCTACAGCAATCCCAGGATTTAAAACAAGAACAGTTAAAGTACAATTATTCACAACAAAAATCCAGGAAAAAAATCAATTGTCCATAAGCAGAGAAAAATCAAAAAAGGCCTTTTCTCATTAAGCACAACTACTTCAGCAAGAATACTTGAAATACAGAATTAGTGTGCCAGTTCACTTTTTCTTCTGTTTGAAAGGTCAGACTATCATGGTATGTTTACATTTGAGTGTGTCTAGCAGTATCAAGTCCAAGCACATTGTTTGGAAAGTCTGGGCTACTAAAATAACTTTCTGCTTTGTTTGGAAGTCTCCACTGGGAAAAGCAGTCCCTGAACTCTATGATTTAGTTTTACAGTGTATCATCACTTGAACTTTTATCTTTTCATGCATATGAGGTATAAAAACAGATAAAGGAAGAGCTGTATTTGGAAACCTAGTTGTCCTCTCTTTATAAACATTCAAGTCCACCTTTAATTAGCAAGGACAAACAGATAGAAGGAGAACTGGGTGTTGTCATCACCTTCTCAGAAAGAGACCAAAATTCAATAAATGAAGTTGACAAGAGATGCTGTTCAGCAGTGTTCTTTTCCAGCTCATTTGCCTCATTTTAATGCCAGTAATTCAGAGTACAATTAGCTCATTCCCCACAGACAGTTTGAGAAAAGGTTGCCTAAGCAGCTACTAGAATGGCCTGAAAACAGCAGCAGCTCCAAAGAACTATAAAGAAGCTGACTTTATTTCTGTCTGTTCACTTTAAACTATGATGCTGCAGAAAACAGCATCACTACCCAGCATATTCTTCAGAATGAAGATTAGACATTATTTGTTTCCACTACATCTTGTGTAAGAGCAAGCAGGATCCAAGAAGAAAGCTCTTATCTCCATACTCAAAACAAGTTTTAAAGCAGCATTTATGTCATGGACTTTAAGACCATGCAACAAGCCAGGCACCAAGCCTGCATCTCTGTGACTATGCTTCTGGAAAAGCCACACTGCTAATACAATTCTCCTAAACAGAGTACACAAGTAATTCACATTGTCTCCCTAGGCTGGACTTTCATGCCCAAAAGAGGTTTTTAGAATAGCCTTACTATAAACCATACCACTGACCACTGTTTCCACTAATCAA
Source organism: Passer domesticus (assembly GCF_036417665.1). Classification (NCBI taxonomy): domain Eukaryota; kingdom Metazoa; phylum Chordata; class Aves; order Passeriformes; family Passeridae; genus Passer; species Passer domesticus. The sequence continues at coordinate 66,171,358 of NC_087476.1, read as the reverse complement.
GTACCGTTGGGGAAGAGATAGATCAGAAGGCTTTTACTACTTCTGCACATCAGCGATGTCACATTTAAAGAAACTTTACTCTTAGAATGTAGGGATTTTGGGTTTGGTACTTTTGGGTTTTTTTAATGAAGTTCCACACAGTCAAATTTACTTACATTAAGCCAGTCACTGCATAGGGCACCACACGAGTTTTGAGAAGCTCCTTCTCAACTTCCTCCTTTGTTGAGCTGTCAGTTTCAGCACCAATTCCTGCCACATGGGAACACCTTGGACTATGCTGAAGCACTGACTCCAGTACCCAATGCAGGGAGACATCCCTTCACACCAAAGGACAGCCCCACAAAACAAACAGTGTAATCTCAAGGTCTACAATGCCCTGTACCAACCCCAGTCTTCTACAGAAAGATTTCTTCAATTCAGCCCTGAAATGGTCCAGAATTGAACACCACTTGCTGTTATTTACATGAGACTGAACATGAATCTGAAGCAGCAAGAGAAACGGTCCCATTAGTCCTCACTATTCAGTGGCTGGAGAGCTGGGAGGCTTCCAGGCTTTCCTTAAGGCTGTTTTTCCAAACACTTGATGAACATTTACATAAGAAAAATCAAGTTGTACTGATTAGTTGCAGGAAGGGTTGCTAGATTGTTACCAGAAGGAATAGACAGAGCATGATCACTACATATGAAAACTAAGTTATTTAGGAATTGCAGAAAAGGTCATTGGGCAGTAACCATTTCTCAGATAGCTGTGCATGCTGTACATAAACAAGGCTGTAATCACTGAGCACAGTGAAGGATGTTATCATTGACCCTTACTGCCTATTGCTCTTCCATCCAAAACAGCTGTAAAGACAAAAATAGGTGGCAAGGTGGCCATACGAGCCTCCTATAGCAATAACCATTCCTGAAACATGCACAACAGCACACTTAAGGTTTACAAAGTGGTGAAATTAGTACAGTGTTACATATAGTTTCCAAAGAAACAAAGTTACAAAGCATAGCTCAGAGCCAAACCTGAGGAGTCAGCCAAAGTTAGCCTTGTCCAGCGGCTGCTCAGTGTAAGAAGAGAGAAGTCCTGCTAGGAATGGAAGTCAGCATATTGCTTGGTATTCTACAGCAGCCACAGTATAAACCATGGGCTTTGGCTGTCCACAACAATGATTGAACTCTTATTTCCAGCAACTCTTATCTCTCTTGTAGTATGAGTTTTAGATTTAGAAAAACATCAATACATATTCTTCCACAGTTTTCATTTGGGTGAAAGTAGAAGCCTATTAGCAAATATTCCTAATATAAAGCTTTAATCTAGTAAGTAAAAATAGAAGCTTTCATGCTATGTCTTACCATTAAACACACACAAGCTCAACAGCATTGGATTCTTACAGATTAAAGCCTTTTAATATATAATAAATTATATAACATATTAATAAATATGCCAAATACTACCCAATATGAGGGCTTCCCTTTTCTAGAGTAACCCAAACCAGGTTATCATAGAGCTGTTTTCACCTCTAGAATTCACATCTACTAACAATAAACCTGACCTGAATACTACCTTGCAACTGCTCTTTCATCTTGTCTGGAGCCTAATGAAGATGGATATACTATATTTCATGCAAAGACAGAAACAACAAAACATGCCCTGCCCAGAAGGTAAGAGTTTTGTTTGGTAAAAGGTATACAACATGAGGCAGGAAAAGAATTCAGTTCAAACTGATTGGACTTTCTTTACAGTCATGTAATTACTGCTGACCTTCTGGTCTAGGATGCAGAGCATTCTAGACAGCCTTTTGAAAATTTAGCGGTAATTTCAGGCAGAGCTTTTGCAAACACTTTTCTGCTTGCAAAAAAAAAAAAAAACAAACCACTAATCCTCCAGATTCTCAAAGTTGAACACAATTCTCTTTGTTCTTAAAACTAAATGTCTCAACTTCTGCAATGCAGCGTTCAGAGATTTGCCATGCCCCTTCCTCTATCCAGCAAGATATTTGCTATAGTCATTTCTCCACATGTGACAATAGTGTTGAGCAGTACAGAAAGTAGATCATACTCCCAAAGAAGAAAAAGGCTAAAACTGATCAGACTAAACTGTATAATCTTAGAAAGAAGAGAGCAGGAAGATAACTAATTGCTTAGTACATCAATATAGAAAGGACATCACAAGATTGACCATTCTGATAGGTCCAGTGACTAGGCATAAATCTGATGCCACTAAAGTACAGCTCTTTAGTAGGTCAGGTGCAAATGAGAAGCTAAAATACAGGACAGTCACAGGGATCAGAAGTTTAATTTGGGAGTATGGAAGTGACTTCATGTAATGCAAAGTTCTGCATTCTCTAACCACAGTTTTCATATCGAAATGACTCAGCACCTATTGTCATCATATTTTCCAGTAATTGCAACAACCTTAAGTGAAATATTTGCACAATGACATGCATCAGGAACTAATCCACTTCCCTCCAGCAGCACCACAGGAATAAAGCTCAGTTTAAAACTGCATTAGAGCTTGGGAGCTATTCTTACTCCCCAGTTTATATTGTAATGGGGGTGGAATCTAAGTTAAAAACTATGTGAAGGAAATTATGGGCTGTAATTTAAGATTTAACATTAGAAGCTTTATATTTGTCCTTTACTGCAAAAGGTAAGTTATCATTGTAACCTTGAAGTACATTTAAAAGAGTTTCTAGAGCAGTCTTTCCCAGTGTAAGGGAGAAATACTAGTGTCCTGTTTATTACAGCAGTATGACTTACCATTGTAGCAGTTCTTGTGAATATTTAGCAAAAAAGATACCCTAGACTCCTATTATTTCACTTATAATTTCAACTTGTAACTCCTCCTACATGATGGGAATTGGGGCTAGAAAAAGCAATCTAAATGTACAAATGACTGCTGGATGTGCACAATAATGAGTTTGTCAAGCTTCCTCCCCCCAGACTACTTATTATATTAATGAGTTAATAGGCAGTTTATATCAACTAATACATGAAAGCTTTTTTTTTTCCAGGAACACCTGAGTGACAATTCCATATTTACAGATCCAATTCTCAGTAAAGTTACTGTCATCCAGTGTGATAGATTTAAACTAAATCCCCTTCCAAAATGGCTGGGAACATAGTTCAATCCTCTAATTGAGTTAGAATTACTGTCACTTTCAAAACTCACCTAAGCCCTTCAAGAGCCACAGGCAGGAAAAGACCACACTTTGGATGCCAGCTGGATTTGAATACAGCAAATATCCAGAATTGCCCTGAGGAACAACCTCCCAGTTCTCCAGATATCTAATGCACATTTCAGCATTATCAGGGCCAGGTGTGAGTTGGCTGAAGTTCCTTTTTAGAGAGATGCATAAACATGTTACTGGCAAGTTACCACTGCTGACAGCTATCCCCCATCTCCCCAAACCACCACATCTTGTCCCAGAACTGTCTTACCTAATTAGACTGGCTCTGTTATTCTGCAAGAAGTAGGTTAACCAAACCACTATCAGTATTACACCCCACATTCAAGTGCATCTACCTGCTTTTTCTCACAGATAGCAGCCATAGTTTGAGAGTAGATAGACTCCAAGACTTAATACCAGATGGCTCCCCACTCCTCAATCTTATCCATTTCAGCTATAAGTGTAAAGTTGCCACAAATTAAAACACAGAGGTGTTGAACTATGCATTTATTTAATGACAGACAAATTTGCAGATGACATCAAGCTGAATGGTGCAGCTGACAGAAGGATGGAATGCCATCCAGAAGGACCTGGACAAACTTGAGAAATGGGCCTATGGGAATCTCATGAGGTTTAACAAGACCAAGTGCAAGGTGCTGCAACTGGGTCAGGGTCCCAACACAGGCAGGGGAATGAACAGACTGAGAGCAGCTGAGCCAACAAGGACTTATAGGTGCTGGTAGATGAGAGGCTGGACATGAGCCAGCAATGTGCACTTGCAGCCCAGAAAAATCACTTGTATCCTGGGCTACATCCAAAGCAGTGTGGCTAGCAAGGCAAGGGAGGTTGATTCTGCCCCTCTGTTCTGCCTTTGTGAGATCCCCAACTGGAGTGTGGTATCCAGCTCTGGGATCCCCAGTGTAAGGACATGGACCTGTTGGAATGAGTCCAGAGGCAGGCCATGAAGATTATCAGAGGGCTGGAGCACCTCTCCTATGAAGACAGGCTGAGAAAGCTGGGATTGTTCAGCCTGAAGAAAAAGCTTCAGGATGACCTGAGGCTTTCCAGTACCTAAAGGGAGCCCTACAAGAAAGACAGAGAGGGGGTCTTTACAAGAGCATGTACTGACAGGACAAGGGAAAATGTTTTTAAATTAAGAGTAGGTTTAGATAAGACATTAGGAAGAAATTCTTGACTGTCATGGTAGTGAGGCACCAGAACCGGTTGCCCAGGGAATACCCTATCCCTGTGGATACCCTATGCCCAGAAATGTTTAAAGGCCAGGTTGGGTGGGGCCCTGAGCAGCAGCGTTGGAACTGGATGATCTTTAAGGTTCCTTACAGCCCAAGCCATTCTGTGATTCTATGACATTAGCAGCTCTAGCAGATGTTAGAAACCTGTCAGTGTTAAGGATCATCCAGCTTGACTTTTATTTTCCACTGCTGTGAAAACATGGTATTTGTGGTTCTGGTGAAAAACACAGGCTAGGAAGTGAGAATTACTAGAATATTGTATTTTCCTGTATGAGACAAGTACTAGAAACAGCCTCACTGCCTGCAGTACTTGGAGTATCTAATAGACAAAAGGAGCCTCAGACAATTACAACTGCTAGTGCCCCTTCTTAATAAGGGTGGTAGGGGTAAGTTAAGTGACCACTGGATGGACCTCTTCCCAACACTAGCCCTTCTCCAAATGCTTCAGAACAGTCTTCAGGACAAAAGCCAGTTAATCCCTGTTCAACTGACTCACACTTTATCATAAGATACAACCTTTGATCCCCTGATTATGTCTATATTAGAAAGCTGCAGGGTGCAGTTGAAGCAGTTCTGTTGAACAATGCAGTGTCAGAGGCATGACACTGACAATATACTGTACAAACACAGTACATGAGAGACTCTGTAGTCATTGAAGAGTTACTGATATCAGCCTAAGTGCAGCAGTCTTTTGATTATTTAGATCATATCACAGTATTTCCACATGTTCACAGAAGTCACTATTTCATTCTGAAATGTTAGGAAGCAGTTTTCTTTAAAGTTCCATTTCTCAACACAGCCAGTTTCTAAACTAACAATTTAACTACATGAAACTTCAAAATCAATGACTGGTCCTTCCATTCACTGCTTGCTGTCATTATTCTTTAACACAGGACAGTCCTGTACACTACCCATGAAACAGCAAGAACACAGCGATGGCAAGTGCTGGAAGCTAGACACTAGATTTCCACCAGGAGCTATGATTGCTTCTACCAACCTAACAGAAAAGGCATGCCATTCTCTCCCACAAAGACAGAAAGTTTTCCCTCAAATAATTGCACACCCCTCACTGGGAATTTTACAGCAAGACTGAAGTTTTCATTGCTGCCTGTAGTCTTGGGCTAATCTAATTACTTAATAGTCCAAACTGACTTCAGCAGCTTACCATTCTGTCATTAAAAAGTTGAGAGGCAACACCCTGCACTTAAGAGTTCAATGGATTTTGTCCAACACCATGTGTATTTTATGCAACGATATGATAGTCATGTTTGTATAAGAATCCACCTTTTTTTTTTTTGCATCTTTGCTAAACAGCAAATGAGAGACAAAGTCCCTGTTTAAGCACTAGATTTCAATCCCCAGAAAATCAGTGTAATCAAGCTAAACAACTTCTAACTAGCTGTCAAATGCAGCACGTATAGAACAATTCCCCTGCATTAGTTTTCAAAGGAGTTGACATAGTCCAATTAGTGCCAGCAACAGCATTAATTGGTACTTCCTACCTTGCTTTAGCAAGACTTACCCAAACAAGTAATCTGCCAGAGTTAAGCTATTTCATGCCTGCCATTCTCTGATCCATATCCTTTGGTGTGCTGCCCTGCAGCCAGAGCTGCACTGTGTACTTCACAGTGATGCTGCATGGCACTACAGCATTTCACAGCACACAGGAGAACAATTCTAAAGTCAGTTTGTCTCCAGAACAACTTTATCACGAGACTGAAAAAATGTTAATCTCTAAAATGGTCAATGTGTCATGGCAAATTGTGTGTGATTGGAATTTTGTATCAAATTGCTGCCACTTTGCTCTACCCAGCGCTCAGCCTGAGAGCATTTAAAGAACAAGTTCCCATAAGCTGTTTGCAGTGACAGTCAGAGACTACCTCTCAACCTATTACTTGAAAAGCTGCTAAAATCCATACAATAAGGAATATTTGTTTTCATTACCTGCTAAGATAGAAGCCTCTGCTACTGTGAGCTTGCCAGCCTTCTCTAGATAGTCAAGACATTTATTTCTAAGCAAGCTCTATAAAGCCCTGAAATCCTTCCATTTCTCAAAGCACAGTCACACTCCATTTATCCTCTTTTTGTGTTTCCATAGCCAGAAGAGATCTTTGAATATTGAACATTGTACCACAGTAGCTTGAGAAGCATGCTGTGCTTTGTAGTCACTGCTTACTGCTGGTCATGCTAGCTTTAAAATCCACAGGAATTTCACAAGAGGTATTCCTATATTTCCATGCAAAAATATAAACAGACATTCCCTTCCTGCAAATCACTTCTTTCTACCATGGCACATCACACTTCTGAACCTCTGAAGCAAGTATTTGGAGGGAACCATTTACAGCAGACTACAAAAGCAAAGCAATGGTTACCACTGGAATTCATGGAAGGTATGTCTGACAGCTGTGAGACTGAATCCAGTAGTCTCACTCACAATGAGAGGGAAAATCTTATTTTTTACAGCATGCTAATACCTTTTCTGGAACCAGTCAGCTAAGATTATTTTCTTTGCTTTATGTCATAAGTTGAGAATTACCCCTTTATAGCACTTGCCAACTCAAACTGTACTTGTGGATGTGCACTTTGTTAACACCCTGTCCTAATGTGCACCTAAAGGAAACTAAACTGATAATAGGCAAAGTGGAGATGTAAATAAGTTTAAGCACCAAGACTCTTAAACTGCAACTTCTGAAGATGCAAGGAGAGTTGATAAAGCTTGATTTACATTCATGTGAATGCCATACATTAAGAGAAAAGTGTGTATTCAACATTGTCTGCACCAGTTTGTCTCTGAAGGGCAATGTGCTTGACTTGTCAAACCAGCTTGATTTCTGACTACTTGAGTCAGTATTATATGAAGGGCAGGAATATAATACTTGCCTTCAGAAAAGTGGGTGACCCATGTAAGATGATAATTTCTGCAAAGTATTCCAGTTTTACAAACTAATCCAAAAATTAGTTATGCTGAGCACTATGTTCTATTTTTCCTCCTGTCTACTGTGTTGCACGTAAGAATTCAGGTATTGTTTGCCTTTAAGGTAGATTTCCCCTGTCCATTTGATGTATACCTATTCAGCCTGTATTAGAGTACTAGGAAAGAGTTTTTATTGTGATCTTGTAGGAAGCACAAAACTTCTGAGCAACTGCTGTGTGATGTGTTTGAAAAGAAGGCTGAAGCACCATCTATTCCATAGTGAATAGACACTCAAGCACAAAGTACTTTTCCATTGTTGACAGGAATTAAAAGTACCCATAAGATAAAGACACTGAACTTTATTTCAAGCCAGTACTAGATTGGGTGGTCTTTTAGGATCACATCTTTAACCCCATTTCTCATAGAACATCTTGAAACACCTTATGAGGAAATTCTAAGCTCATTTCCAAGACAATCAAAGAACATCTTCTCAATTCTCCCATTTAACTGAACAGTCCTGCCTTGCATAATCAAAATTACCACCTAGACTATCTTACAACACCAACATCAAGACAGTAGCATTTCCCATATGCTTACGGAATTCAATCAGCACAATGGTTATAGGCTTAATCCGAGATAACATATACCATAGTTTGAGTGGCTACATAACATAGTACGAAGCAAAAGAACCTTTGCCATCATTAATGCTTTGGTACCCCACCGATAAGACGTGGAAATTCCTTCATTAGACCAACAATCATACCTCATACCTTGATAACATTTCATTAAAAGTGTATTTAAACAGGACTCCCAAAAAAGAAAACATTCAGAAATTTGTTTGTATTCAGAGATGTCTGAAAGTTGGAAAAACACCAAAACCCCAAGCTAAACACATTCAGAACTTATTTCGATATTTAGCTGTAGAGCTCCAAGCACAGCAAGTCATTCTGAAGTGAAAGCTCATAATCCAAATCCAGTTATTCCAGAAAAGTCATAAGAAAGGACACCCACACAAGATTTCCCACAGAGGGGTGGTTTCTAGAAGGAAACAAAGTACACCTTCAGTGCTGTTTCTTGCTTCTGAGTTCAAAATCTATATGACCAGGCCTTCTACTTCCCATTCCCAAACTTTATCTGCTAGTCTTGCATGTTTCCAGTAAGCACAACCCTTAAGCAAATTTTCTCTCATGAGTTTTATATTTAAACCTGTGTGAGCAGGAAGCAGTCAGAAATTAAGTCTTTCATATCTCCATGAGTCTACAGACATAATCACCTAGAAGGTTCCCCAGCCCTGACTGGGAGCTTTCTGACCTGCCTCAGCTATAAGCATAATTATAGCACTCCTAGTCTCCACCTGAAGGCTGCTCCTGGAATCTCCATCACCATATAAACTAGGAAACAACCTCAGAAAACTTACAAGTTTCTGAAAAAACTCTGAGTTCCAAGTTCTGCATCCATTTCTGATACAATTATTTGTGTACACATCCTTCACTCATTAAGACTATTTATAGTGGTGAGAAAAAAATTCCCACATTTCAGGGAAGGTTATGCCTGGATTGTCTTGCCTTCACCTTATGCTCACTTGTACCAGGCATATAGCTAAGCAATTTTTTCATGGTTTTTTCTGCAAGAGTTGCCATTTTAATCCCTTCAATATGCATTGTGGCTAAGGACAAGTTGTAACAAGAATATCTTAACTACTTTAGAGACTGCTGCCTCCAAATTCTCCACACTTAGGAGAGACTTCCCTGCCAAGCAACTGAAGCATACATGCCTCTGGCACGGGTAGGGATATGGAACAGCAGAAGTTTTCTGGTTGTTTTCCTATAGACTTTCAGGGATGTATTAACATCATTTAACACTTGCTTTAGACCTTATTAAAAACAATAAAATCAGTCCCTAATTCAAGAAACAAGCTAACGCCCCAGTACACAGAAGCAACTTGGAAGCCACATGCCAGCAGCACAAGTGCAGACTAACTGGAATACAGAGCTGCTTGAAACTAGGGTTTAGTTTACTATGGAAGTAAACTATCTAACATACTATAACTAACTGCCTGGATGCCTTTGAAAGTCAACCATAGCCATGGTTTCCTCTCTCCCATTTTTCACGGCTTCCTGTAGATAAGCCTCAAAGTTACTTAGAAAGTTAACTTGCTCTTAACACCAACTCACATATCTTAACTCTTCTTCATACAAAAAATGGGTTATTCCAGCTCTTCCTCAACTTAGTATTTAACCAAAATACTTCATCTGATTTCTCCATCCTCTTGGGGACTTGTATATACTTATAACAAGTTACAGTTCAGTTCCTCTCAAGGAGACATGCAAGATTTTAGTATCAGATTTACATGCTACACACTGCTTATCATTCAGCTCTTGAAACCCTTTAGAGTAGGCTTACAGCACCAAAGTACAATGAGTCCTCTTCTGTTTGGCCAACTTCATAGACATACTCTGCCAGTTAAAGCATTACTTCAGTTTTAATAAATATTTATACGAAGAAATTTTAATAAAATCCTGTAAGAAGAATGCTATTACACAAAAGTTAATTCAGAATTCCTCAAAAAAGCTTTAAAATCAAATTTGTCTACCAGTTGCCATTAGTGACATTCTTCATGAGAAGCCAAACTCAAACCACCATCTATGATCTTTACCATGCCTGCTCCCCAGAAAACTGCACTTCATACAGGCTGATGTGAGTGACAGTGATAGTCAACATGAGCACAAAAGCAGCGACTAACACAGTTGCTGGTTTTACTAGATCAGCTCAAAAGTTTCTATGATACTGAAAATCCTTTAAGCACTCTTTCAATATCACCTGACAGCTTCATCAATATGCCACACACTGTGGTCAGTGCAGTGCTCACTAAAACAGCACACCTGTCAAGTAGGAATCTCTACTGTTTTGAAATAGACTACAAAAACACTTCCCTATCATTAAGATTTCTTTGGTTTGCACTTCTTTACCACAATGACTCATTCCTACATCCTATTTATTTTGCCAATCATTTATGCCCTTTGATCAATGCTTTAACACTTTCAGAATTTATCCCAGAAAGATAATTTTCCATTACTTCATGCATCAAAATAAAGGCAACAAAACACACAAAGCAACAAAACCAAACAAAAAAACCCCAAGAATAATGCCAAAGGGCAGCTAAAGTTCCAGCATGAACACACATAATCTGTCCACATTCTTTCAGAATGCTTCTTTCTTTATGCTGTAATCAAGATGATTTGACAGTGACTGATCAGTCTTACTCTCAAGCTTTTTCATCACCTTTATTTAAGAAGTTACAACCTATGTCTAAAAACTAAAATAAACTATCTCTGAAATACAAATGTTTAGGCACAACAGTAACCTTTCTCCCTCTTCATTATTTTACATCCCTTCCCCTTGGATGCTGCTGCAAGAATTTGCATTACTTTGTACCTTACAACAAGAGGGCTATTTTCAGCAGAAAAAAGAAAAAGCATAAGCAGTGTAACGTGGTCATGCTCTATTTGACAGAATTATCTAATCACAAAAAAAAAAAAGACCCAAAACCAAAACAACGTCAGCTAGCACAAAAAATTGAAATAATCCAGTAACCTACTGCATTGCAATAAACAGCACAACATTCATCACTTTTCCTATAATCAAATCAGAAGCAGCATAGTATCTGCATTATGATCTTTAGCTGATGCATGAACTACAGGGTCAGTTCTTATCATTGACTTAGGTACAAAACTTTCATTTGCATCACCCAGCTCTTTAAAGAAAGCTTCTTACGATGAGCTGTTACATACAAGCTTTGATCTAGTGAAAATAACATCCCTTTCTATGCTTAAGGGTTAGACTTTAATTCAACAGCCTTTTAAATGTATCAAAATAAATTCAGAATGCCAGCACTATATTGCTTGCAGGGAAGTCACATGTAACATTACTTACCATAAGATTCAGATCTCTTCAAGAGATCTAAAGCCGTTTGTCTGCACACACCAGCAGGCAAAATTATCTACGAGCTGTTGAAAGCCAGAAGACAGCTGGGCTGATGAGTTAAAAAGGAATGACTATCACATGCTCAGACACTGCTACACTTCAATAAAGCACTTTAGAGAATGTTGTCTACGATTATAGAAGCCATCTTCAATCTGGTTCTTGAACTAATAGCTTCAGTATAAATCTGTTGACATCCTAACATACTTGGAAATATTCCTGATTGTACACATACACAGCTGCAGAACACACTCCCAGGTTGAGGACTTCAGCAGCTTTAAGACCATCAAATACCCTTAAGAATACTAAAATGCTCTTTATTTTACTAATTAACTCTCAGATGTTAAGGGCCATAGGAGTCCAAATTGTTGCTGTCACACTGGCTCATCACAACCCAATAAAAAACACCAAGATTACTTCTCTTCTTGGTCTTGTTTTTTTCATTGGGCAAGATCCCCCCAGCCCTTTGGAAGCAGAATACCCTAAACTAGCACATCAGACTAAGAGTTTGGAGTGCAAACTGCAGAACAGTTGTATCTCCCTTTTTAATTTCTGCTAGGGAAATACTAGTCAGGGGTTTCATGTAAAAGTCTTATAAAATAAGAAAAATATTCAAGTGACAGGAAAAATTTTAATTCTTCAACCAATTTACCACAAGCTTCCAGGGATTTATCAGCAGCTCTTCACTTAGTCTTCAGCTAGCAGTGTCAAAAATACTCCAAGGGCAATAATCAAGAATGAAGAATACTGTCTTCTGGATCATGACATTAATGCATGGATGTACTGATAGAACTTCCCAAGCTGTAAATAGGTTCTGTCCAAACTTTGTGACAAGTTAAAGCTAAGTTTCTACCTATCCTGTTGAAACTGATTGCTTTGGCAAAGCACACAGCCTACCCAAGTCTGAGCAATGAAGGGCTGAGAAGTCAAACACAAGGATGGCAGCCTGCCAAACCCCAGGATGCCAACAGCCTCCCCTCTTCAATCTTTGGAACCCCGGGCTTGCTAAATATACCCAGAGGATTGCAGTAGTTTGTACTGATACTGTTAATTGAGTCACAGAAAGTTAAAACTGATCACAAGAGGAACACATCAGAAAAGAAAGCTTGCCAACATCTCACTTGCTCTTCTAAACAGCAATTAGAAAATATTTTCATTTGCCCTACAGGCCAGCAACAGAAAGATCCATGGTATATTTCAGCATATGGCAGTACAAAGGCTTTTCAGTTTGAGCAATCATCTTTGAAGTGTTTTAGAGCAAAAAGAGGCGCTGAGGTACAGCTGGTCTGTCACAGGGTTACAGCAGCCACATGTCACACTTCCTCATTTCTGAGCTTCCACGATAAGCATAAAGTTCACGGAAACAGTAGCTACCGGCTTTTTTTCCTTGGGTCTTCCAGCAGTGCAAGTTTAAACACTAGGATTTGAAATAAAGTCTGCTTCTTCAGATCCAAGGAGATATTCTGATGGTGATAGACAGGAATGAGGAGAGTTGCAGGGTAACACCTGGGATGCACACAAAACTAGAGATGCAATACCAAACAAGGTGATCATGGAGCTAAGGGACAGACTTCTTATGAGACCACGGCAAAACAGAGATTGTTCTGTGGCATTTGACACCACAGCATAAGCAAAGTTAACCATGATATGTATACAGTTGGAGTCTTGGAAACAAGAGATGCTGAAGAACAGGTTTGAATCACACATAGGAAAAGAATAATGCATGGTTTGGACAAGTAGACAGGACTTTGCTGCTTCCATGTGCCCATAGTATGCTTCTAATACACAAATGTGAGATTTGAATATAGAACTAAACATAACAGAAGTTCCATTCCCTCACTCAATGCAGCAAGGATGAAAACCACTTTTAAATTAACCAGGTGACTCTAAGCACACAAAGCTTAAGCATTCTTCCTTTGAAGAAAATTTTAGCTGTTTGAGTTACCTTTAACCTGTAAAGCATGGTGCATTAGATGCATTACAGAGCCATAACCCTGAGTTAGTTTCAGCAGGAGCCAAAACCAAGGCCACCACCACCCAGACAAGCAGGTCAGGACGAGCAGTATGAGCAGGAATACTCCCGGAGCCCTGGATCCAGCAGTGAGAGTAAAGCAGCAGTTCGAGGACTGCTGTAAAACCCTGGGCCAAGCCAAGAACCCCAGCAAGTCTGCTAACGGGAAAGGGCAAAGCCTGTAAAAAGTGAAAAGCTTCACTCCTACATCAAGTCCTTCCTCTACTCACACCTCAAGGGCAAGAATGAGAGATTGCTTGTAACAGGGGCAAGACAAAAAAAAACAAGAAGAGACATTTCCCAGCCAAAACACTTTGGCTGCTTTTCTCCGCAGAGGCCGTGCGCAGGGCCGCCGACCGCCGGATTCCCAGCGCCGTCCGGGCGCACCCTGCCCGGAGCAGCCCGCCCGTCCCGTACCTGCGATATCCCAGAGCTGCAGCCGCACCAGGGTCTTGCTGTCCCAGTTGATGACTTTGAGCGCGAAATCCACGCCGATGGTGGCCCGGTAGTGCTGGGAGAAGAGCTGGTGCACGTAGCGCTTGATAATGCTGGTTTTTCCCACTCCCAGCTCCCCGATGACCAGCACCTTGAAGAGGTGCTCCCGGCACTCCGGCACGCCGCTGCCCGCTCCTTCCCCGCCGGCCATCCCTCCCTCCCTCCCTCCCGCGGAGTGGCCGGGCTGCCGGGGCCGCGGCTCTCCCGCTTCTAAACTTTCCCAGGCAGCAACTTTCCTCCAACTTTCCCCAGCCGGCTCCCCGCAGGGCCAGCCCTCGCCGGGCGGGGGAAGGCGAAGCGGGACAGCGGGTGGGAGGGAGCGGGGAACCTCGGCCACCACCTGACTGCAGTCACAGGACGCGGAAACTCCGCGGGCTTATAGCGGCCCGGGGGAGGGGCGGGGAGAGGGACCGGCCCGCCTCGCCGCTCCGGGACACCGGCTGGGAGGTGGGAACGGGAAAGGGCCGGGGCGGGAGCAAGGAAGGAGTTCCCCCGCAGCTGCTGCGGGCGGGCCGCGCTGGGAGCGGCAGGACAGCGCGGTGCGGCCCTAGAGGGGGCTGAGCTTCAGCAGAGGGCTCGGGCTGGGAAAGTGTCAGCTGTCCGTACCGTTCTTTGGCATTTGCTTTCAGTGGTGGTGGCGGCAGCGAAGTTTTCTCCCGGTGAAGTCTCTGCAAGCAGCCAACTTCTCTCCCCACCGTCCGGCAAAGAGTGTTTTATGGCAGGGAGGTCCGTGGGACTGAGGGCCTTACCAGGATGCGTGGGGAAGCCTTCCAGTGGCCGGCGCTCGCTCCCAGCCTCCATTCCCGGGAGGCAGCTTGGGGAGCTGTGGGTGCAGGGTGCTGCGCCCCGGCCCCCTCCCCGCTCTCGCAGGCCCTGCAGTGCGGCCTAGGGCTGCGTGCGGGCCGGGCCCTGCTGAGCCCGCCCGGGCAGACAGGGCCGTGCTGAGCCCGCCCGGGGCAAACAGAGCCGTGCTGAGCCCGCCCGGGACAAACAGGGCCGTGCTGAGCCCGCCCGGGCAGACAGGGCCGTGCTGAGCCCGCCCGGGGCAAACAGGGCCGTGCTGAGCCCGCCCGGGCAGACAGGGCCGTGCTGAGCCCGCCCGGGGCAAACAGGGCCGTGCTGAGCCCGCCCGGGGCAAACAGGGCCGTGCTGAGCCCGCCCGGGGCAAACAGGGCCGTGCTGAGCCCGCCCGGGACAAACAGGGCCGTGCTGAGCCCGCCCGGGGCAAACAGGGCCGTGCCCTGGCAGCAGTGACGCAGCGATGGCTGCTCTGCCGAAAAGGTTTGGGTGAACAGGGGCAAAATCATCTCCTCATCTGCAGGATTGCCATCAGACACCTACAGCTAAATTTGGTTCCCTCCTGTTCCCAAATTGATCTAATAAAAATATTTGTGTTGTTCTCTAGTTGTTTTAAAAATTACCCTAGCCAAACATTGAATCGTGCAGTGGTTTGGGTTGGAAGGAACCTTACAGATCATCCAGTCCCAACTCCCCTGACATCACAGGGACACTTTTCACTAGACCAGAGTGCTCAAATCCAGGTCCAGGGATGGGGCATTCACAGCCTCTCTGAAACAGACACTTTCTTAGAAATCAACATAAAACAAGTTTCCTGACATTAGGACTGTGTAGTACCATGGGTGCTGACTGCAGGTGCTGGGGAAAAAAAAAAAAAAAAAAAAAACCCAAAAACCCAAAACAAAAACATCCTTACTAACATACTCTCCAAATTAAACACACAGCCCAACCCGAGGTGCCTGTGCCAGTAACAAGAGAATGAAGTTGTGTGGTAGTGTCTCCATGCTGTAATGATTGTTTATCATGTAAATATCTAAACAGAATTATTTTGTGCTGGAGAGCAATGGCAACCACTCCAAACAGGAAATGTTACCGCATCATCTGGACAGCCTGTGTGTATAGAGCCAGGTAACCCAAGGGAAGATCTGACTAGCAGTGAAGGGATACCCCCAGTGGGAAAGAAAGTAGCGCTTAAAATACATGGTAACATCTATCAAACAGCCCCTGATACTATAACAGGTTTTTTGCACATACTAATTTCTTTACAATGCTTTAAATTAGTGGCTTCAGTAAAGTGATCCAGATATCCTCAGGTGGCTTTTGGAGAATGGGTATTTTCATGTCACACAGAGAGGGTGGATGCAGTGTAGATGGGAGTACGTAAAAAGAATAGCTGTTTTGCAGAATAGGGCCAGAAAAGACAGCATTCTTGGAGAAAAATTGTTTGGGGATTTTGGTTTGGTAAATTTGTTCATTTGTCATGCTATATTAACTCCATGACAATTGTTGTCATTAGTATTTACTTGCCCAGCAGTAATGATAACAGAATATAAACTGGGGGAAGACTATAACTTAGAAACTTTTTTTTTTTCTTGATGGAGGGAGGCACAGGGCAGCCTAGGTTCCTGTCAGGAGATGAGGCAAGCAAGTAACCCTGTCTTTATCCGGGAGGTTGAAGTCACATGTGAGACAATATTATTTCAAGTACAGGTACTTTAACCCATACTTTAATCACTATGGGTTCTGGTAAACCTCTCTAGCTATATCTAAACTGAGGTCTGTTTCATCACAATTGTCCATTCAGAGGGGAATTTGGCTGGCATGCAGTGAAACTTCTCCCCAGATAGCTGCCAAAGATTTATTTGTCTTGCAAGAATCAAAATGGGTTGGAAAAGAATTGTCACATACTCATGTAAGGGTGGCTGGGGTTTAGGATGGACACAGAAGCCTTGTTCCACAGGCTTAGACTTTGAGCCTTTATTCCTCACCTGTGATGCAGTAATTACATTGCTTTTCTACCTTCTGGGAGAGTTGTATTAATTGATTACTAGGCACATTCTGTAATTATATGCCAGGGTGTGAAATGTTTGCATGCTGACTGCAGGCCTCTCATAACATTAGGTAAATTGTTTTCCCTTGCACAGGTGGGAGCAAAATTGTATGTATTTCCTACTATTTGTTAGGTCTGCCTACTACCCTTTTTGTTTTACATGTCAAAAATTCATTGACACCATAGAAATTAATTCTTTCCATTACTTCCTCCATTCCTTCTGTTTTGGTTTTTTTTGTTTGTTTGTTTGTTTGTTTGGGTTTTTTTGGTTTTTTTTTTGTTGGTTGGTTGGTTGGTTTTTGTTTGTTTGGGTTTTTTTTACAAGCAAGTCAAGACATATTCTGGTTTTGGTTGGGATAGAGTTATCATATTTAGTAAGTGAGCTATTACTAACTGTACTACTAGTAGTAAACTGAATACAAGTTCTTCGGGATACTTGAGTTTTATATCAACAGTGCAAAAGAAGCATGTAATTTAACTTTATTCTTCACATACGTATTTGGAGCGATTAGAACCAATATTAAAACCAAAGAAGTCAACAAAAGTCATCATCTGTTCAGAGAGGTGTCTGTATAAAAAAGCAAGGGCAAAATGTGACTGATAATTTGCCATGATTAATAGTTTAATCAGTACTAATTACATTACTTAATGCCAAACATATAGCAGTAGATCTTGACTGAACTAATAATTTGCCTTAATTTCGTTAATATTAATTTTCATCAAGCTGGCTGATAGCTGTGTAAAACAGCTTGGAAAAATTCATTCATTTGTAGTCCTGTGTCTCTGGAGCAGTGCAATCAGTCATGCATGAGGTTATAGAATAAAATATAATCAACACCCACCTAATCTTTATATTGTGAGTATAATTTCTGTGTCACATGTAATTCTATTTTTTAACTGACTTCCCTTTGTCACTTGAATGTCAACAAAAACACTCTGTTGAACAAGGGCTATTGACATTATGGCACAGTAATTGGGATAAAAACGTAGTATTTTACCTTCAGTTGCCTGCACTGAGAGACCAGGAAAGGATTATTTTTGGCCATATTACCTAGCTTATCTGGTTGGTTGCCTTTAAATAAGATGTGTGCTTCATCTTTCAAATAAAAAATAAAAGCTCTTTGGTTTTGGTGGGTTTTGGTTTTTGTTTTTGTTTTCTTTTTTTCTCCTTTCTCTGCACTGGAGGTCTCAGGAATGAGGAAGAGAAATGTGTATCTTACAAAACAGGCTTTTAGTACCCTCTCATCCTAAAGGCTGAAGTTTGGTCTGAGTTTTTTTTTTGCCATTGCTGTTTGTTGCAACCAGTGGCTGCCCAGACACTGGGTTCCTTTGGTAAATTATGTTTATCCACATGTCAGAACACTAGCCTCCAACAGCAGCTGGATTTAAGGAACTGGCTGGCCACTGGAAATGCTACAGAAATTTTAATAGCCTCATGATCGTTACACAATGAACTGGTGAAATAGTTTAGCTTGTAAGACAACACTTCAGCTTCCTTTTTTTTCTGATCCGTAATGGCTTTTGTATCTCTCTTCCTTCTAGACTGTTTCTTCTAATTTTTCCCATGTTAGTCTCTCCTCCACTTCCTCTACACACCATTTTGCCTTATCTCCCTTCTATTTTCTTCATACCAGCTGCAATTCTTGTTATTCTTTAACAGCTTTTCTTTTTGCCCTCTTTTACTTTTTGCCCTCTTTTTTCTTTTTGCCCTCTTTTTCTTTTTTTTTTTCTTCTCCTCCTGTATTTTTATTTCCTTTTCCTATGAATGTTATTTTTCTCCTGACCTCATTTTAAGCCTTTCACTTTTTACCTTTTTTTAAATATGATTTCTTTCTTTCATACTCACTTTCCTATTCTTCTGAGCTTTTTTCTCTCTGAAGTGAATGAGAGATTTTTCATGTTTGTACTTGTCAGCCAGTGGTGAGAAAGGGACCAGCAGCAGGTTCAGCCAGTTAGACCAGGGAAAGCTGCACATTCTTGCCTGAAGCAGAGGGATACATTTAACTTACTCTGCAGTTACATTAGAAGTCAAATTCATAGCTGAAGGGATGGTGTGAGTGGCTGGAAAAGTGGATGTACGACACATGGACAATTTCTCTGTGCATATGAGGATGCAGAGCTGCTTGGAGACTGCTGTGACTGAGCAGGTTTGCACCGTGTTATCTATGTGCTTCCTTTATCTGGTGGGGGATGCACAGAGCACTTCCTCTGCTCCACGTAGTGTTTCCCAGAAGTCAAGAGCAAAATAAATCCCCATTGTACATGAATACCATGATCACAACCAGAGCGTTCTGCTGGAGCAGCAGAATGCTTTCATTTAACAGTGGGGCTTGAGGGAAATGTCCCAAAGCACTGTGATAGTAACATACAAACGGTAGAGACCAAGGCAGGAATGGAAGGCTGGGGATATTTTGGAAAAGTGGTTCTGTTGTCAAGTAAAACACTGGACAACAAAGCATATACGCAAAAGCACTGAATTAATATTAATTGAAGGTTAGATATGAGTTTACAGTCTACAAATGCATGCCTGGTTTTTGCCCACTGTATGCCACCAGCTGTATGAGAGCACCCATTAACAAAAGCTAAGATTATGTGATAGTATTAAGCCTGCCTGGGGCTTTGCTTCCTGCCAGGCACTATGACACACTCTTGTCTCCCGACCACAGATTTAACTGAGTGATACAGGCTTGAACTTGTAAAACATTCTCAGCATACAGGAGAGTTCTACTTGTACTCAAATGATATAGTTGGAGAACTACAGGTACTGTTGTAAAATATATCTCAGATGCATCTATGCAAAACTATTATTAGACAACCATAAATATATATTGGAGAATCCAGAAAAATAAATACTTATTTTTATTTAAGGCCAGTAAATTAATGGTGCAAAAAGTGAAGTAATGGAAGTATCCTTCTGTCCAGAAGAGTGAGAGAAACCAGCCATGAAGAGGTCGAGTCAAACAGTGGCATTTACTGGCAAACTCCTGGAGAGAGTCCCTGATGATCACAGGCAGAAGTCTCCTTAACGAGGCCTGATGGTCTTGCACAGAGGATGGGATAGTCTTTCTCACCTGTAGTCTGTGCAAGTAAATGATGGACTTGGAATACCATTTTCACCTGGCTATCAGGTTACTTGTTCCCTACTTGCAGGTTTCCTGTTACCCAGATTCCAGGCTATATCCATTTTATCTTTACTTCTGTCCTTTTGAAAAGTCTTTTGTGCTTTTCAGTTGTCAGGAAGTGGAGGGATACCATACTGTTAAGGCACTGAGTGACTGAGAGACTCTCTCATCATCTCCCTGGGACTGCAACACACAAAGCAGGAGCAAGCTGTAGTGAAAGTGCTACAGATCTGCTGATTCCTTCCCTGACTTCTTTAGGTAAATCTCCATCTGCATAGACATCAGACTGAGAGAAACAGCTTTTGAATTGTCTCCCCTGCAAATATTTATTTTTTTCATCTTTACATACGAGAATGGAAACTCTTTGCCTTCATTTTGAGCACTCTGAAGAAGAGAGTTCAATACTCTAGTATTGAACCAGTGGAATGAGCACCCGGTGTGTTGTTGGCAGGCAAATTTGTGGCAAAATAGGTAAATACTTACAGAGCATCATTGCAAGTCTGAAGACTGAGGCGAGGAGGGAGGACGGCCATTGACTGGGATTCAGATAAGCAAGATGGAATAGTTATTGAAATACTGAGGGGATTATTATGATAAGCTTTCTTCCTTTGCTAGCTGTTCGCTCTAGCTTGTGCGTGGACATTTATTCCCCCAACAGCTTTTCCCACATTCAGTAGCCATGCTCTCCATTCTTCTCAGTACTCCCAAGCCATGTGCTAGGAAGGAAACAGAAGTTCTTCCATGCAATGCCTTTACTTTCCATCCACAGTGACTCCACCTGATCTCTTCCATAAAGTCAATGTCATTTTGATCTCTCATCAGCATAGAAGAAGAATTATCTGTGTGGTGGTGATTAACTCTTACCATCTACAGCACAACATAGAGGCTGTGAGCATTTGAAGGTGGGGAGAGATGAGAGGATTTACTCGGTCAGCAGCAAACTGTAGTATCTCCAGCTGGGCATGGGTGGACTCTGCAGTACGCACCACCCAGACATAAGCTGCACTAGGAAAGCATTTTTTGTGTGCTTTAAATGGTTCTAAGACTGAAGTAATGAAAGGCACTAGAAATTCCTAATTGTGTTTACGTTGATAACTCACCATATTGTTTTGTGTCACTCTTAACTAAAAATCCTTATCATTCTTAGCTTATCTTGGTTTAAAAACGTACTTTTCCTGTATCACACTGAATAATATCTGCAGCTACAGAAATGTGACTGAAGATATGACTTGCAAACATAGATACCAGATTACATAGATGCTTAGAGTGATGAGTGACAATCAGACACTATTGTAAATAAATCCATGTTGATTGACACATTTAATTTTAAGTCATTAAAATCTATTTAATTTGTATCAACCCTTTAAAGCAACAGCATTTATTGCATCTTTCATGGGGAGCAAAGTAGGAAAACTGAAACAAAAAGCATTCTATGACCTTTTGTACACTTTTGTAGTAAGTCCCCATTCTGCTCACACACTTAAGCAAAAGAAATTCAGTCATCATGACTCATCCCATCCTCTGCACCTTCTAGAGTTCACTCCTGTGCATGAACTTCATCACATGCAGCCAGCTTCTTATTTTTTGTGGTGAGGCATAGAATGAAAAAGATAACTATTACAGCAGACCTGGAAACACAGCTAATATGCATGTAGGCTTAAATATACATAATGCTTATTCACTCATTACACGTTCAGCTGAAAATATAGATGTTTTCCACTGCCTTCTTTGCTGCAAAATTTCACAGCAATGACAGAAAGCATGGCAATGCCCTTTTCTCTCTCTCTTCACATTCAAAAGGGCAAGCTTCTCTAGCAAAATAATGTAACCATACTTATGCATTTTTTGTTGACCTCAGTGCTGTTGTGTGGCTTAAATATGAGGCCATGTAATGGAGCAAGCTGTATTATGATCAAAGTATATAACAGTCTCATTTATGTGCAGATTGTGTTGGAATTTACATTGCCACTGAGTGTCTTTCTTACAACTGGCTTTAACTGTGAATTGCTAAAATTAGTGTTTGAACTGAGGTGTCCAAAACCTGACCAATTTGAAGGGTTTTTTTAATGGATACATCAAGTTTGATGCATGCTACCCGTTGTCAGTTTTCAAGATCCTACTACCAAGGAGAGTTCAAATCTTTCCAGTCTAGAGGCTTTTGATCTTTGATTTGGGACAGTCATTTCCCCCCTCCCACCCTCTCCCTCCCCCCCAAATAGTTTGTTATTGAGAAATGGTTGAACAGGTCTTGTTGGCAGGTTTTAGAGCTTCTCAGCCTGAGGCAGACACCTGGCATGGATAAGGTTTGCTTAGGTTTCAAGCAGGCTAAAGAAAAACAGTGGAGATTCCCAGTCTTCATTACTGAAAAAGCTAGTAGCTCCTTCTGCAATACTGTATTGTCTTATCCTCATTGCTCCTCTTTCCTGTAGGTGTTTGGACCATGGTTTTATAGGCTGCTCTCAACCATACAAAAATGCAAACAAAGCATACTAAATAAACAAACAAAAAACCCCAAGCCAAACAAAACCAAAAACAAACCAAAACAAAAAAAAACCCCAAAAACCGCCACAAAAACAAAAAAAAACCCCCACAAACAAAAACAAAAAAATCTGTCAGGCTCAATCTGTATCAAATTGTATTTGATAAATAATAAATGAGAATGTATTAGGCTAAACAATATAGTGTGTTTTTCAGTCATAATTTCTTAAGGAAAAGTATGGAAATAACATATTTGGAAGACAGTGTGAGACTACTATGACTGTGTGAGAATGAAGCTGGGTTTAATGCCCAATTACTTTACCTGTATTTGCAGACAAAAAAATCTTAAGGTTCATCATTCACTGATTTTTTTAAATTTTTTTATTTTTTGATTGGTTTGTAAGCAGGATTAGAGTGCCATTGAAGCCATTTTCTTTCTTGAGTATATATTCCATCACAGTGTTCCAGTTCTTAACCTGTCCCTGGCTGTATGTGCCTTTTTTGCTGGATCCTCCCTGAGGAGCAGCACCACTCAGTCCACAAAGAGCTGGCGGCCAGGGAGTGGGGTCTGAGCACTTTTGCCAGCTGGCCGATCAGCTGAGGGACAAAGACAATAGCTTATCTATTCTTGCTCTGGTCAGCTCCCAAGACATTCTTGTCCTTCAGACTGGCATGACTCCTGGCTCAGTGCCAGCTTTCATCACTGTACTGCTGTTCTACATACACACAGCTTCTTTTTGCTAGTTATTTATCATTTTTGCATAACTTTACTTTTTTTTTTGTTTTGTGGTGGCCATCTAAAGAACTGTTGCCTGTTTTCTGCATTGTTAGCAACAGTCGTAAGCTGCTGTCAGTCGGATCTTGTTAAGCTGCAGCTTTATTCCATCAGCCTCTATTCTGGGAAGCCTACACACCTCTAAACTGTCTGAACATAAAAGGAAACAAAGACCTCACTCCAGGCATAAATCCCAGCAGCTGAGCATCTGTGTTGAATGCTTTTGAAATACTGTTCTAAAAGGTAGCTGCAGGTGGTTTTGTCAGTAAATAATTTTGCACTTGTCCATATGTAATGTTTCAAAAACCTAGTTTCACTGGTTTTTGCTTGTTTTTTTTTAATCCATTAGGCTCCATAGCTAGTTAGAGAAGTGAACTAATTAAAGAAAATAATGAGCCATACCCATATGAGATCAAGATATTTGGAAATTTTTTTACAAGCTGAATAACAATCAAGCTGAAAATTAGAATGTAAATGTTGCTAATTCCATGAGCAAGGAAAGGGGCATCTGGTTTAATGTCTGCTATCAAGATTATTATTAGATGGTTTTCAAAGTACTGCCAAGAGAGTACGTAAAACTGCCACTGAGTTGCATATTTAGGTTCAGTATTGTTCTCCCAACTGGAGTACTTGGAGCACAGTTACAATCCTTATCTCGCTTTCCATCTCACCATGGTAACAGGAGTTATGTACCAAATATTTCTACTTCCAAGTACCTTATTTTGTGAACAGCCTGTTTATGTCAGAGATAATATTTTCAGGTTATACTTTATATCATTCACAAGCAACTAATTCAGCACAGACATCTCACGGTCCACCCATGATGAAAATTGTAGCCTAAAATGAAGTGCTGACTTTCTATCAGTACCTATTTTTGTTTCTTCAATGTATCTTTTTTATTTTTTTCTCCTACTTTCTCCTCATAAGACATTCTACTGAAGAAATGTAACTTCTCTAAACAACTTCTTAAGATACACTTTAAGTTTACAAGTTGTTTGTTAGTTTGTAATTTAATTTATAGAAACAAAAAGTACCTAAATATTTCAGAAATTATGCAGTCTGAAGTTTGTTCCCTCGTTTATTTAATCTAATCCTGTAACTAATGGTGATGATCTCAACAAATTTAAGGGTGTCTATTTGCTTTTGTCATAGAGATAGTTCTCAAATATTAACTCTGCCAGTGGAATGAAGTATGGTGGACCACAAAAGCAAAGCCATTCCTTTGCAAAGCTGTTGCAGCTCTGAGTCAGTGATTTTGTCTCTATGAAAGACATAGTAAGTTCTTCACACATAACTTCCAGATGAAGGACATTTTCTTCCTAACAATAATCTGGCTGGTCACAGAGCTCAGGACTCATCTCTTCTGAGCTACTTTTGCAGTTTCTTGCTGTCCTAGATGCAAAACACCAAAGAATCCAGTTCTTGTCAGAAAGAAAATCACTTACAGAACAGAGAGTTACAGATTGCATATATAGAAGTTCAGTTTAGAACTGAAGGTGTTTATTTAAAATGTCCCAAAGCTACAGTTGACATTACTTCCTTTTGCTGGGTCTAGCAAACACTTTCTATCTTACATGTGATTGCATGTGTGCTAGAGATCAGAGAGCTTTTTTATCAACATTGGTTCTCAGATGCCTATAAAGTTTTAACAACCATAAGCAGTCTTTTCAAAAAGCTGCTTGTCACATGACATATGTGGATACCAACCAAGTTTTCTTTCTTTTTGTTCTTTTTCTCCTAAATGAAAAAATTTCTTCCGGCAGCTTCCAATGAACTACTTCAAAGAAGTCTCAAGTCCTTTTTTTTTCCCCCTGATGACCCACTATTCTGTGTCTTCTCAGAAAATTAGTCAAGATGTTTGAAATTTAAGGAGTGTGCAAAACACCAAATTTGATGGGTTTTTTTTAAACCAATAATGGATTTCAAGAGTCCTGATTTTATTTTCAATGTTTTTTTACAGTGAAGACATATCTATAAAGGGGTATGGCCTGCAGAAAATTCACTAGTTTTGGAAAGCTACAAGGCTGACAAAAAAACAGTCTCAATCCCACACAGTACTGAAGTTATGCTTAGTGTCAAATATATGAGTTAGTGTAGGAAAGCTGAGATTCATGCCTCAGAGCTAATGTGTTCCGTGCTCTCAAATGACTGATGAGAGAGCAAAGACTACAGGTTACCTGCACAGATTTGGTACATCCAGCAGTGGGAGTTTCTTCCATGCCCCTCATTTGCTGGATTTAATCACACATCAGCCAGTGGTCTCTTAACCTCTGTGTTTAATATACCAGAAACCTCTGCCATTCTAGATAGCGTGAATTCTCACCACGTGCTGTCACTTTGGTGGGTATTTTTCAGTGGACTTTTTGAACAGTACAAGTGACTGAAACCATGTTTTTGCTTAGGTAGGAAATAAAGTTCTACTTGAAAAGCTAAGCATTCAAAATCATGAAATTTCAGAAATGAGGCTGGCCAAAGAACTTTGATTTGGCACCATATAAGTGCCAGTCATTAATGGCACAACTATATTCTTTCCCTGTTTCCAGCTCCCTTCATTGTAGTGCAGTATGCTTAGAGAATCCAACATCTGTTCACTATTTTTATCCTTGTTGCTTAACTGGTGGCTATACCTTGGAATGAGTGCAGAATTATTTCTTTCCTTATGATCCTTTCCAGAGCATACTAGAGTGCAACGGTGTCCAAATGAATCATGAACTTTAATGATCATATGGCTGCTATGAGATAAAATGAATCATTATCTCCATTTGATGTCCATGAAAGTGGAACAAAATCCTCTCTGGAGGCCACGCAGGGAGTCGATGGCAGAATTGGAATTTGGGACCCAATCCAGTGCTCATTCTCCTGGATGAAACCATTTTCCTCCAGGAAGTGCTGAGCAGCCTTGGCTCTCATTGACTTTGCAGTTTTGAGCATTCATCATGCCTGTTCCCCATCAGAGCACTGGTAATCTTAAAAAGCTTAACCAGAAGATAAAAGCCCAAATACATACAGTGGCTCTGTGCCTGAAGCAACAAATCCAAATGCCTTATTTAAAGAGGCTTTTCAGTGGAATTATGAAACTGAATGAAATTGCATATTTCCATTTTACTAATGCTTCCTTTCTTCTCACTTCGAAACCCATATTTCTTCCTTGTGACTTCTTCAGTGTACTCACTGGGGAAGACACCACTCGTGCTAGGGATGGCACAGAGCTACACTGGGGACGACTGTCATGCCAGAGCTGGTGTGATCACTCATGAACTGGAACACTGCTGCCCTGCTGAATGTGGGATGGACCCTTCTATCTGATTCCTGTAGTGGGATTTGGGCATGTAGCATAAATCCGGTTCCTTACTTCTCTGAAAGTTATTAGGACTTAATTAAGGCTGGAAGCCTCCTACATATGACTGAAATGAATGAAGTTGTTCAATGCCTGGTGTTTGAAGGATGGATGGGCAGATGAACACACAGTCCTTGTAAACACATAGATTATCCTTGGCAAACCACAAGCAATTTCTATTTCCTACAAAAGAAAAAACAATGTTCAACAAGAGACGTGTTTCTAGTTCTGGGAAGGCAGAAATAGTCACAGATATATATGAGGTTTTGCACTTTCAGTCTCTTTTAGATGAAGGTTGCTCAGATATTTGCAGGGATAATAGCAGGAGAAAATGTTTGGATAGGTAAATCAAAATAATTTTCTTTCAACCGTCATGTTCTTAAACTAGACAATAGAATGCTAATATATTTCAGGCACAAAAAAAGTACATAAATTGGTTTGAAAAATCTGGAAACTAAAAGCTATGCACTTTCATACCAGTGCCTCAGGTCATTCAATTTCTTTAGATTTTCTGACAAAATATGCCTCTTGGTTAATATAATTTAGCTCAGTTAAACTTGTAAAAGAATAAAGGTAGTATATACTACGATAATTGCTGTTTGATGAATGCATGCTGATTGTCCATTCTTTTGCTAAAATACCCTCCTCAGTATGTTGTGGAGGGCATACTTTTTTAAGGAATTTCAAAAAATAGACCCATTTTCTGGGCTTGTCTAGAATGTGCATTTATCGCTAGTTACCCAAACCTTCATCTTTTTTGAAGCAGTTAATTGGGCTTGATGTGGTATATGCTCCATAGAATTTTCAGATGAGTTTTAAAACTAGATACTACATGCTTTGATCTGTGGGCATTTGGGGTAATGTGGTTGCATGCAGAGAAATGGCCTTTGGTGGAGGTTGGCAAACACCAGAACAAGTCCTTGTGAAACACATGCAGTGAAGTCTGGTGGATTTCCTCCCACTTCTGCACTGACTAGCATGTGTGTTTGCTGTCTGTCTCTGTGTTCACTTCAAATAGTTCATGATGATCAAAACACACCACCGAATTATCCAGAGAATTCGGTGTTTCTTGTGACATTTGAGACTGCTCAAAGTTTGGATGACAGCTCACTTTCTCTGCCTGCCCTAAGTTATCACTGTATTACACCAGGGTTTTCCATTTTGCATCCTCACTCCATGAGAACTCTGAACAGCTGTGAGAACGATCATCTGGGAGCTTCTGGTAATTGGTACAGTATTTTAAGGAGTCCCAAAATTAAATACTGAATAGATGGATTTTAAGTTCATGCAGCCCATCTATAAAGACTGAAAGCAGAGATGATAGCATATGTGTGGCATATGATTAAACCTCTTTAATGACTCCCACAGAGTTCACAGAGTGGAGAAGCACCTCACAGCAGTGGAAATATTTGCAGTTACAAGGGGAAATTACTGTAATTGTAAACCCCAAGAACTTGCAGCCTACTTGCACATAGAGAAGACACCAAGGAAGGCAATTATCTTATGCTATGAACTCACAACCTGAACAAGGCTAATGGGAAAGTTGAGCAGAATTATAAAATTATTCTAATCTGAAGAACATTGTCTATTAATCTGTTGTTTTGGTTTGTGTTTCACAAACGAATAAAATCTCACTTCCTTGAGTGACATTAACAAGGCAAAAGGCAAAATGTTCCCAAATAATTTAAGGAGCATATTGTTTCAAGAAAAATCATGTGATAGACATGGAAGCATTTGAGAACATTTCTACACAGCATGACATGCTCCTGGGTTGTTCTAGGACAGCTCTCCCTATTTGCAGTGAAACAAATCCATTCTACAGGTGATGAACAGGACGTGGCTGTCCTTTATTTTTTGCTCCCTTTCTGCTAGGAAGGACAAGCATGACTAGTAATGACTTCTCTTGTTGAGCTGCAAACATTGCTTAATGTATTCTTAGTTGCTTGACAATGAGTTTCTTGAATTGTAGGGTTGCTGTGAAATGTAATGAGCAGACTGTGCAGATAAGAAACTTCACACCAGCGGATCTGGTTTCATTATGTAATCATTCATTTCTACTCTGCAAGCTCATGCTTGTACACCATGTTCCTCAGCTTTGACACCCTTAAATTAAAAACAGGCCTGCAAGGACCTACTTATATTTAATAATGATACAAATAATATGAGTCTTATGAGGCACAAGAAGTATATAGAAGTGTAAATTTTTCTCACATTCCAGTTCTTCTCTATAAACCAATCACACTTCGTCATTTAACTTGTTAGACTGTGTAGTTATTTGAATGAATCAATTACTCTCTTAAATCCAAAGAGTGATAATCCTTATTATTAATTTAAAACTGCATATCCTACAATTTTCACTAAACAGAAGCATACCATGTCTAATTGCAGAGGTATAAATATTAATTTTATGGCTCAAAGCCCCTGTTCTCAAGGGGGTTTTTTCACCCTTTTTCAAGTTCACTGTAAGGCTATGGGTTATGGTACGTTTTCATTCACAACATCACATTTCTTTCCAGTAATCTGACATCTTCTCACTATGACCTGACTCACAGAAGACTGAAGCACCAATGCCATACCTAATTATAATTTACATTATCATAGCATGTTGTCACTTCATTACTTGTGTTCTAAGTTTATGTCCACATGTCTAGCTGTTGAACTGTAGTCAAGAGACAGACGAGGAGAGCCATAATATTGCTAATTAGTTTTAATGTTAGAAATGTCAGGCAGTGATAATTTTTTCAAAATTCTGAAAGAGGTGAAAGCAAACTTGTGCCTAAGAATTATGAAATGTAGGAAATTGGATAGTATTTTATAAATCTCTCATTCCTGTGATTTTTTCCCCAAAGAGAAAAATGATGCCACATAAAAAGAAATTGTAACTGTAATCACACTCCAGTTGTCTCCCATCTTTCCCATCCTTTCTCCTGAAAGTATTATGACAGTTTTATCTTTTTTAGACAATTCTGAGATATTTTAAGTACAAAGTTCAGATACTTTTTCCAATTTACTGACAATTTAGACAAAGAGGTATCTCCACCCACACTAAAAAAGACACAAGATCTCCAGAGAGGAAGAAGATTCTGCTTTTATGATCAACCGTAGCAAAACCAAATCATTAGCAAAACCAACACATTTATAATTTCCTATTGTACATGTCGGCTAAAAAGTGTTCCTTGTCCCGTGTTTTCTTTCTATCACTATTTTGACTCTGTTTGCACAGCAGTTTTTCTGAGAAAAGGAAGACACCAACACTACTGTTTGATTAATGCAGATCTTTCCTATTATTGTGCCTCCCTGACATTCTTGTCATTGACTAAAATGGGACAAGGATCTTCTGTTGATGCAAGGTCAGCTGCTGCTGGGCTAAACAGCAACAGCTTCTCAGGTGGAAGTGCCTGAGCAGAGCATTTGAGCAAAACATTTGACTTCTTAAGGGATAAGGCCTAGTTTCACAGCTGTCAGGACAAATAGTTCACAATTATTCTGAGAATGACTGATCAACTATGTTTGCTGTTTTTACAGGCTGACTTAACTTTAATAGTGTACTACTAAGGTTAAAGCTGGTTCTGAATCCTGAGGATGTGTCCAGGCTGAACACTGCTTCTTTGGGAGGTAGGTGTGGTGTGAGCTGTGCAGGGCAGCAGTGGCAGCTGGTGCTGCAGAGCTGTGCCACCTCACTGGGTAATGCTGTGCAGCCAGCCCCCTTTGGCAGACGTAACTGTACAGAAGGAAGGCAGTTTTGGCAGCTCCACTTATGTTTTCTGTGTGGCTGACACAACCAGACCCACAGGGAAGCTATTCATATACGTCAAGTTTCCACTCAGGAACTTCGCAGAAAAAGCCTTGTTCACAATTCAAAAATTTTGATATAACTTCTGCCATCAAAATCTGAGGCTGTGAAACAATAAGGATTGTCATATGCAATCACGTGTTCACAAAGTATTTTTGGTATGTATCCAGCCATCTGTTCTGATAAGCTTTTTCTCACCTATTTGTCAGTTCTGAGCAAAGCACTGTGATCATTCTTATTTATAATATTACCCCAGTTCTCCCTAGCCTGCTGACATCTACAATGTAAATTAGTTACAGCAGTAGAGTCTCCGTAGTGAAAGCACGAGATTTTTGCCACACCACTCCCAAAGGATAAGGGGTGTGCAAGAGCAGCTCAGCTCCCTCTGCCCTGCACAGCTGGAGGGGAGCTCTGAGGAGCCAAAGCAGTGGGAATGAGGCAGGAGCTGGAGTGAGTGCAGCAGAGAGCTCTGAACCTCAGGAAGGCATATCTCTAGTGGGGCTATGCTGTATAGTCAGAGAGCTATATTGGACCATTCATTGCCTTTGGTTTCAACTCTAGATTACTTCAACTTATTGAATAAAATTACATAATACTTACAGTGGGAATAAATATTTAGGCCTTTTTTTAAATTTTAAAATATCTCCTGGACTTGGAAAACACAAGAAGAATATTTTATTAAGAGGATAAGGAGACAATGTGCCACAGGCAATTCAAAGCAAAGAGGAGCTAAGACAGGACAAAAAACAAGTGTCAGATAAATGAAGCTGAGATTGCCTGAAAGAGGGGAATGGCTGAAAGGATTTAATGGAGATGCAGACTATAATCTAAATCCTATGTAGGCAGTCTTTGGACTGAGCTAAATAAGCTTTGGATCATGACCAAAGACAAATTGTGTACCATGTAACCCTCATGAAAAGTTTTTACACAGGCATTTTGATCCACTTAATAATTAAGGTCACCAGCAACATCCCTTCCATTTCTGGAGTTCATTTTGCAACATACTATGCATATCTTACTGAGAACTCACAAAATGCATTTTAGTCTAAAAGTGATTAGGAAATTGCAATTAACATGTGAGAGCTGGAACTCAGGAATAGTCAATAAATACAGCACTTACAGCTGAGATGTTATCAGTCTTACCCTTCACATAGGAATGGATGAGTTTTCAAAAGCTACTGTGATGTAACAAAGTTTGCAATGCAGGTCTGAAGAAAATTCAGGAGCAAGACACAGCCATGTGTTGTAGCCATGGGATGATCACAATGTTCAAGGTTAAGCAGCTCTCATGTGTCTTCAGGTTAGTACCATGTATAAATGCATTCTGGTGCTTTTGGAATGTTGTATTTATTTTAAGAAGCTGAATACTAATCTTGAAGGCATGAATGATACTAAGAAACTGGATTTTTTTTTATCACTGGAAATAATCTTAAAATTATTAAATAATACAGCTCAGAGCAAAAAGAAGTGAGTTCAATATGGAAATATTTGCATGCTATTTCATTCCTCTCTCCTAACCTCAGGGAATCACAGTTTAATAAAGTGAAGACTGAATTCAGTTTAATGAAAGTGAATATGACAAAACCTTCATGTAATTACGAAAATAAGGTCAAAATAAAGTAGTTTTAACCTGGAATGAGCCTCATAAGAGCAAAATGAAAGCTAGACTCAGTTTTAAACATATTGAGAAATGCTCTGAAAATAATTGATCATGCATGTGAATATTAGGCAAGAGAAAGACTATTTAGTTCCACTTCATGTTATTAAATTTATTATTAAGTCCAACAGCACTTGGAGGATGGATATTCCATGGGATCCCTGAGCACAGTGGAGTCTCTTTGGTGGAGAGACAGAAAGAGAAATGAGATTATGAAGAATTCCTGTTCTCATTTGATAGAAGATAAACTGAACACCAGGTGATGTTACTTGCACAAAGTCAGTTTTCAACAGAGCAAGCAGTACTAAACTGGATTTTCAATTCATTTTAGGATGGATAAATCGAATTTTTTCTTCTGGAAAAATACTAATATAAAAAAATATTTTAAAAATCCCATTTTGAGGGTTCTGAGTACTTATAAAATTAAGTAGAAGGAAATTTAAGTAAAAGACCTTTGCATCAGAAAGTCAAACAATTTAACCGTCAGAATGTTTAAAAACGTACTAGCACTTAGAGGATTAGGAGTTTCCTGAAAAAGATTACATAAAATGCTTTGGGGTTGGGTTTGTTTGGGATTTTTTTCCCCTAAGTATTTCTGTTACCTTTTCTGTCTTGGAACAAAAAGCAAAATAGTTAAACCTCTATATGTGTACAACATGGATATGAACTCCAATCAAATATATTTGCAGAAAAGGCATGCTTATTTGTGAAGAGGATATAAACTTCAGAGCTAGGAGCTAAATGTACCAGTGCATACTGACCCTGGGCTCCGAGGCTGTCATAGAACCTTGGTTTTACTGAACATTTTAAGGTTTATACGTGCATTATCTGAAACTCAGTAATTATTCAGATAGAAATGACTGGGAAAGTATTTTAGTTTTTTGGTTGGAAACTAATGAGTTAAAACTCTAAGGAATCAATATTTCTGTTTTGATGAAAATTTCATGAGAAAGTAGTAGCACCTACAGTGTTTTTTCTGTTCATAATCAGTATAATATTACAATAATACTAATTGTCCGGCAACATAATAGAGTGGAGAACCTCTTGATTCAGAACAGCACCTTAAATGAAGGTTTCTTGTATTATTTTATATTGGAAGATGAATCACAGCCAAGGACTCATCAGGACACTAATACTTTGCATTAAAAAAAACCCCCAAATATGCACTTGCTAAGTGACTAGAGTTAAGAAGTAGAGAGATTTTTCTACCTATTGTTATTGAACTTGTCCTGCACTGAGTCACATAGCCTGGTGCATCACATGGCTCGGAAGGAAGCAGGTAGCCAAAATTATGCAGTGGGTGCTGCGTTTTTCACCCACACACCTCGTGGAGTTCATTCAACATGAAAACCTCTCTCTGGCAATGCTTTCTGTGAGCAGCTCCTAACACCCACTGAAGAGAACCCCCTGAACACCCTGCAGTGTCTGTTTGCATTTGGTCCTCTCCTTCTGGAAAAGTAATAGAGCACTATGGAAAGTAGTACTAGTACTTACTCTGTAGAAAGTAAAAATACCACTGGCAGTGATCCTTCTAGCTGAAAATTCACAGCTACTTATGCAGAAGAGTATAAAAATCTCCAGTCTCCCCCCTAGCCTCACCTGCTGGGATGCTCACGGAAACAGGACAGTGTGTGGATGGCTGCGCTTCCCAGAAGGGCAAAACACATTCCAATCCAGCCACTTCTTGATAATGCTGCCGTGTACCTGCCTCTAAGTGCAATCACAGGCATGGACTAAAGTCTCACCATCACACCCAGCACAGAAAGTGGCTGTGATTTTGTGTGCAGACTGAAAACTACATTGTGCTGATAAGAATCCTGGGGAGTTAAAGGGCAGGGGTGTAGATTCTTTTCTTCTTTCTTGCCAAGGTCAGGATTAAATGCATGAGATGGTATCTCTTTTTTGGAGTCAGATGTTTATTAGTTCTTATCTATATTACAGGCTCACAAACCATGACTTCTACAGCACTTCACTCTAACAAACTAAAAATGGAGCTGCATCCCTCTCTCTACAAGGCCTTTTAAGGATAAACTGTCCAATTAAGAAATGACACCTAAATTATTTTTACTTTTAGTCCAATAACCCATGGCCTGCAATGCAGACTTTTTTATCCAATTGGATATATGGATAAAAATGGATCTATACATATACCACCCAAAGCCATGAAGAAGGTGTAGAAGAAGGACCAGCCACCACCCTAAAATCTCCATCATGCTATATAAATATTACTATATTCCAAAACCTTAAACTCTAAGTTTTCCACAATGTGATAATACACACCTCTATTCAAACTACACACCCATAATCCCAGTTCTGTTATTCCATTTTGGAATCCTTCTCCACGGCCTCAGCTTAAAAGCAGTGTTCTCTTGGGGGTCAGTGCCTGACAGCACAGAAAGTCTAAAATTCTCAGTAACCAGGGTTCCAGCACAGGGGGAAAACAGACAGAGAACACTTGTTTTCTGCACAAACCCTAAGGAGGGCCATGATGAGCATTTCATCCAAGCCCAAGGGAAATCAGGTTTCTGAGAGCTGTTTTTCCTCGACAGCAGGTTGATGCAGGCTGGCCTGTGCATAGCCCATCCACAGCTGCTGGGTGCTGCTGCTCTCTTGGCACTGCCATTTTCTGTCCCTGCCACATGTGATGGATAATCTGTCATGCCAAGCTTTGTTTCCTGCACCTGCCTCCCTCTTTAATATCCAATGTCTCTTGAGTCCAGGAGCTTCATATCAAACTAGCCAAAATTTCCAGGACTTCAGAATTTGAATTCCTGTAGTGTCAACAAAAATAAATCAACATAATAGGCTCCATAAATGAAAATATTTTCATATTTTCAGTGTATCTGATGAACAAGACTGGTCCTGTGTAGTGCAGGTCACAGCACCCGTTGAGTACCAAGATCAGTAACCCAGTTCCTCCTGACTGAGAAAGTAATCAGCTTTGCTCTTGCCAACAGTGGTTTCAGAAGCATGCAAGTGCACTGAAATATATACCTCCTCTGGGGAGAGAAGAGAGTTTTAAACTGGAGAGGACTGGAAATCTGGAGCTTGAGTAAGGCTAATCTATAGCACTTCCAGATTCTGTCTGTATTTTTCTCCAGATGTCTGCCGCTATCCAGGTTATTCTGGCACATTTGAGCTGGAAAATATTGTGAAATTTAAAGACTATTGTTTAAAATTAAAATTATGCAAATGAGAGAAGGCATGGATAGTGCCTGAAACTAGGGCCAGTGCCTGGAAAGAGCAGGCACTGGGAAAACCACCATCTGCACAGCCTGAAGAATAATAGCACTGAAATGCTGATCTATGGATTGGTGTTTCTATCTGCTGTGGCTTCCAGCAAGCTTTCATTGAATTTTTCACTGCGGCTGATACCTATTGTCCTGTATGCTCTAAAAATGCCAGTGATTGAGCAGGATAAATTTTTGTTTTGGCACTAAAATACACAGAAAATTAAAGAGAATCATGCTGCCACCACCATTCAAGTGCAGTTCTGTGTTTCTCTAACATATAAATGTTTGCATTTCTTAAGTTTGTCAATTTCAAACTGACCAATTTCAAGAACTAAGGAACTTCATATCTGTTCATATCTTTTCTTGTAAAAGCAAAATTAAGGAAGATTTGGTATATGCCTATCAGGAGCTCCCCAAGCACAGTGACCTCGGTGTTGGTCAAATGTCATAATGGGAAAGGAGCTACCTCCAAATGTAATCCAAGTATGACAAGCCTGTGTTGGAGAATAAAGAATTTTAACTGCAGATGTTTGAGGTGTGCTGTTCCAGTATGATTCAGGGCCAGGTGTTAGATCTGACTTATTCTCTTTAGCATCCCTGTAGCCACCGGGGCTTCTGTGTACAGCAGCACACGTTGAGCTGGAGCTGCAGAAGACTCACCCCTTCCTGCTGCTGCCAAGAATTGTCCTTGTCACATTTGGTGTATTCTGCAAACAGCCTGATTGCAGCCTCTGTGCTCAGAACATCTCTGACCTGCTCCACATGAAGGGAATTTGAAAGGTCATGCAGTACCAGCTACCCTGAAAGCAAATTCCCTGCTACTGGTAAACTTTGTGCACCTGGGAAGGAATGAGATCAAACCCACAGCAACGTCTCAATCTCCCATCAGAGAGGCTCATCTGCAAAGAGAGCTCTGTAATGCTGAGCTGCCTTCTTACCTGCAAAAGCCTTTGTCCTTACTGGAATGTAGGTGTGATTCTGAAAAGCCAGCTTCCAAACTCCAGAAAAGAGTGTCCTTTGGGGTAACACAGAAGAAACATCCTGAAGAAGTCTGGACAAACTCAGACCATGGATTCCTCCAAGTAGTCTTATCAAAGCAGAATGTGTGCAAAAACTAATGGCTTTCTTTTTATTTAAAAAAAAAAAAAAAAAACAACAACAACCACCCTGTGCTTTTAAAATCATGCCTTAAATTATTCCTGGGCCTATGCTTGGAATTGCCTTTCAAAGAATACCATTAATGATACCATTAATAAAAATGGCAGTTCAAACGTCACTGCAATTGTATGCTTTGATCTGTGACCTTTGCTTATTAATACTGCAGTCTGTAGAGCTGACATCAGAAGGACAAAAGCTTTTGACAGCTTCTTTTTTCAGCTTGGATTTAAATGATATTGTTCTTTATGAACAACCCAATGAGATCTCTGCCTTTGTCCATCCTCCTTTGAAGAATTGTCTATCTAAGAGAAGATAATTTCTTTTTTCTTTGTTTTGTTTTGTGGGTTTTCAGTTGTTTTCCTGAGGGGTTTTTTTGCTTGTTTTAATCTAAATCAAAATAGTGGAGTGGCTGAATTAAAAACGGAATGATTTAATTGTGGTTCAAATTACAGCACATAATTAAAGCACACTTGCCTTCACTTATTCTAGCATTAAAATATATAGTGGTAATGTTTTTTTCTCTTTTGACAAAAGGGTTTCTGGATTATTTCATCCGAACAACATAAAAAATTTTAAAGTTCACTTTTTACTCTAAAAAGAGAATGAAAGTTTATTTCTTTCTACTATTATGCAACCTTTAGGCTCAGTATCTCACTATCAGGTTCACATAGCAATTTGGAAATACAATGAACAGTAGCTGGGTGTTTCAGCAGTTCTAAGCTAATCTCCAAAAGCAGTAACATCTTCTCTCATTTTTGCAATACCCTCCTCTTCAGTGTAGGCTAGCCATTTATCTTGTTCTCAACAGGTGTTTTAGATAATACCCTGTCAATCGTGTCATTATAAATCCTAATTGCCAAGTGTTTACACAAAGATTATAAATATCCTGCAGTTTCTCATGTCTCATAGTTTTTACTGGAAAGTTTCCTCTGCAAAACCCATACAGCCACCCTCACCTCAGCACCAGCAGTGCAATCATAAATGTATAAATTGCAAACTGCTGCTGCAGATGGTGAGAGAGGTACATCAGATGCTGCCTTTGCTCTGACTGAAAGTGTGGAGGAAGGAAACCATGGCATAGTGGGAAGATACAGGGCTTGGTACAAGGCTTTCCCTACAGATGATAAAGGAAACTCAAAGCTTTCAATCTACAGCTTTCATCAGGCACAGACAGATGCAGATTAGCAGCCAAACCACTCTTAAAATAAATCACTCCTGTGGTTTCTTCATGCAAAATTGTGGTAGCTCCTTAGTACTGAGGAATAGTCCATATGGACAATTTCAAATGTGCTGAATGTTCATCTTCCTCAGATTAAGCAAGATGCACAGTTCTGAGCAGTTTTACCTGGGGAAACAAGGCTATGCACCTTTAGATTCTGGATAAATGTAT
Source organism: Passer domesticus (assembly GCF_036417665.1). Classification (NCBI taxonomy): domain Eukaryota; kingdom Metazoa; phylum Chordata; class Aves; order Passeriformes; family Passeridae; genus Passer; species Passer domesticus. Next base: position 66,133,752 of record NC_087476.1, on the reverse strand, counting down.
GAAGCTTCACAATTAGACATTTTAATGGAGCAGCCAGTGCTCTACTTGGCCTGGAGGCATGGAGAATTCTCTAGCTTAGTTATCCTCTCATGTGATTTTTTAAGTTATGATGGGTCCTGTGATATAAAAAAGTGGTGATGTATTTGCAAGACACTTAACTACTTATTACAGAATTCCTCCCTATCTCATCCTGAATAACAAGTGGCTGAGTGGCGTGGAGCTTTTAATGAAATATTTATTCAGAAGAAAAACATATTGCTGTGTCAGTTCCAGGCCTCACCTGCCTTCATTACACCCCACTTCTTGCTCCTAGGTTCAGAAGAGAGACATTTAATAAACACTAAGGAGGTGTGAAGTTTATGGTCATGACCACAAGGCCACTTGCAAAGCTCCTGGGCTTGTTGCATGTTGCTGCCAAAGACTGATTTTATTAGTTCCCACATTTACAGTCACACTTGCTATTTAGCTTCTTGTTTACCAAGAGAAGAACCATTAGAACCATTTTCTAATTGATGGTGTCTTTAGAACTTTAGGGCTGTTCCTTTGGACAGTATTCCTTTGCCAGAAATTTATGGTATTCATTTCTTTTTTGGGAAAAGGGGATTTGTCAGTAGTGTCATAGTAGAATGGTACTGGAAACAGGGCAGTGGTAAAAGCAACAGTTGCCTTCAGGAAAAACTTAGCTAATAAATATTAACTAACAAATGAACACACAGCAAGTTTCCAGAATTATTATTTTTAATAATAGCTGAAAAACATGATCACCTGTGTTTGCAGTCTCCCTATTACTGTGGGAGGTAATGTGTTGCATGATACATTGTGCCCTGAATTTGGAAAAAAGCTGCAAGTCTTTTTGGAAGAGATGCCTCCTGTGCTGTGGTGGTAAGGCAGGAGATGTGCTTGGAGCTTGGATTTTTTATAGAATTTCATTCTGGCAAAGTTTCTGTGGACAAGGCAACAGTTACTGAAGGGATTGCTATATTCTCTGCAGGCTTCATGCTTGTGCCAGTTTGAATCATTTAATATTATTTGAATAGGTCTTTAAATGCATATTGAATGTGGGGTGTGTGTGTGTGTGTGTGTGTGTGTGTGTGTGTGTGTGTGTGTGTGTGTGTGTGTGTTTGTGTGTGTATGAACAGATATTTTTCTCTTACTGGAGATTTAATACTTTGGCAGTTAGCTCTCAAGTGCTTGGGAGCACAGCCAACATAATGCTTTCTGAAATCTTTTTGAAGTTTTTCTTTTCTGAACTGTGAAAATGCTTCATTTTTTTTCACCTCAGACTTTTTTAAGAGGATACTGCCAGCTTTGTCAGCCTCGCATTGTGTATCACCAACCACACTTTGTGAATAACCCCAGATGAAAAGAGGTCTGGCATTCCACTGCGTGTGTACCTTGGCATCCTATGGAAGAAATGTGCTCAAGGACTCCCTGTGGATGTCTGGAGTCTCAGTGCATCACTTAGGAATAATAAAAACCTGCCTTCTTCATGATGTTATGAGACCACAGTGTCTGATCAATGACCTTTTATGAATTCTACTGACTATGAGTGATTTACCTGTATATCCTACTGACTGTAGGTGAGATACACCAGTCAAAATGGATTCACACAAATGAATCTGGTTTTCTATCTTCCAATAACAGAAACCTTATTTATTCAGAAATAATGAGCTCTGCATTAATGGAATAAAAAAATTTTGCCAGGTTCCCCATCTACAGGAAAAAATTTGCAATTCAGAGAGAATCACAAAATGAGAGAAAAAGGGAAGGTGTGCCCAAGCAAATAGATAAAACCACATAGATAAAGCCACTGTTTCTTTCTGATAACCCCCAGTACCACTTGCTGTGTACTTGGGAATCACATAACATGCCATTTTATTTATTTATCTATTTATTTAACTTTCCTATTGGCTGATATATACATTCCTTTTAAGTTCAGGTGAGTGAAAGAGTGAAGAGATGGACTCTTTTTAAGATGAAAATTGATTGAATGATTAATTAAAATTTTGAAAATCTTGAGCTTTTTGTCTCTTACTTCTTACATGTTGCTAAAGCTATAAGGAAATTGCCTAACTAACCAGAGTTTATGGCATTTTCTCTTTTTTCTCTCACTGTTTTTCTTCACTGAGGTGCTTGTCTGTCTTAATGAACATGGGATGTCTTCTATTCCATTTTGGACACACAGTACTATTTGATTTTTCTTTCTTTTCAGATTACAGATTGGAAGGTTTTTTCCTTGCCATAGAGAAGTTCACTGACTTTTATTTTAGATGTGAGAAAAGAAGAAGTTGGCAATACCAATTATTTGTTGTTTGTAAATGATCCATTAGAGACTATTATATCATGTTACATCTACCTGCACTAGGTAAGCAGCATTCTTACCAATACTGTAGATTATGAAGTAAAAGATTAGAATTTTTTTATATTCTCATATATCTGTCATTTATTTCAACAAAACAGAGATGTCTTCTTACATCATTCCCCAGCAGCTCATGCTCCCTTCCACTGAAAGTGTCTCATCAAATACCAGGGCCCCACTGCACATATACAGAACTAAACCAAAGGGAAATGGGTGGGAATGCCATCAGGTGGAACAGGCTGGATGTGCCTGTGTCTGCACGTGTAACTAGCTATGGGACAAAAGGGGCTTTATCAGTCTTTGCAGCATTTTTTACCTCCTTCACTTTATGTCTTGTCCATTAAGCCTGAGCATGTGACACTATTAAAAGCTACTGCAGAATCCTTCTTGCTAAATTGATAAAAATTGGCTTTATAATGGGACTGAATACAAAAACTAGCACTACTTAGCAAAGGAAGTTGCCAGATTTCTTAAATGAACTATACAATAAGCAAAAAACAAAAAAAAAAGGAAAGCAAACCACTAAACTGATTGCCTCTCACTTGATTAATTGTAGTGGCAACAAAAGCTCAAAATAGTACCATTTATATTGTCAAGTGATTCCCAGATGAATAACTTTTCTTTCATCTTAATAGCACACTGTCACAATAAACGTCAGGGGATAATGGATGCATCTAGATTTTCAACCAGAAAGACTGCTTGACAGTAGGTTGGGACTGAAAAAAATATTCCACTGAACAGGAATTACAGCAGAAAAAGTGCTTTCCTTTCCTTCTGAATTTGGCTGATGGTCTACTCTAACATGTGCTTCTGAGGAATGCTATTTGGCATTACCTTAAAGCTTTAGAGCATCTCCTGCTGTAAGATTTTGTTTGAAGCTGCTTGAAATATTGTTAAATTATTCGGGCTGTGATTTTCCCAGAGTTCAACCAATCTCAAATTTTAAATGTTCAAATAAAAGACTTCCTTTTGTCACTTAAAAAAAATAATACATCCAACATTTCTTTAACAAGCACTGAAATTCAGTCTGAATTTACTATGGGGATTAGGCCTGTGCTATGTCTGCCAGAGGGATATGAGGTACTTGGCATGGAGGGATACGAGGTGCTTGGCTTGGAGACTGGGACCTTCTGCTGGAGCAGAGAAGTTCTAGGAGATCAGTGGGGAAGCGGACACATCTGACACAAAGATCACTTCTCCCAGGATGAGTCAGAGGTCCCAATGCATGCTGTAAACTCCCACCATCCTGTAAGGCTGGGCTGTGGTGGGGTGAGGATCCCTTGTCATCAGTCGGGTGCTGCAAGGAATGAGCAATGAACAACACAGCCCAAACCATGAGCAGCAGTTGTGAGGCTGGAGCTGCTCTGCTGCTGAGTGTAAACCCAGGCCATGTCACAGCTTGAAAAATATGGTCAATTCTCCCCATGTGAATAGTACCAACATGCTTAAAAAGCATAACCTTGTTTTGTTCCTTTTGCATAGACAAGTGAAGACAGCTTTTAGAGATGGGAGTAAGCACCATTTTCCTATGGGCTATTTTTCTGTTCACTAACAGGATGAACTTGTTTTAGGAATGAATCAGGTTCATGTAGTAAATGAAAATTACGTGGTAAGTGAAAATCATGTAGTAAATGAAGAGGGGAATTGAAGGACATCAGACAACTGTCTTTCATCAAGTTAAAACATTAGGCTTTATTTCCATCTCTGGGCAGCCATATGTGGTACCAAAGTAGCAAAGCTGTGATCTTATTCATGACTTCCTTATAATATTATAATATTATGTAAATTGAAGCAGCTTGGCCAAAATGAGGGCCCACAGTTAATGGTGTGACCCTTCTCTCTCTGTCTCAGTTTTATATGCATCTTTGTGTGACTAAGCCCCATGTCTCACAGGAGAGTTATAGCACAGAATTAGTTTGATTAATTTGAAAGAATTTGAATAAAGAAAGCTTGCTCACCTTCTCATGGGTGAAAACCAAAAAAGCATTGGGAAGCTGTTTGCTGTCTGAGCACATTCCCTGCACTGCAAGAGAGGGAGAGGTCCTGTAAATGGCAGATGGTTATGTGGTGACAAAATTGAAGTCTTTGACCTAAGGAATGTCAAAAAAGAAATCTGAACTACAGATGAATAATCAGTCTTTGGGCATGCCCTGTTTCAGAATTCTAGGTCTGGGGCTAGATCATTCTAAGGGACATTAGTGAAGGTTTTGGTGTTCAAGATGAGTACTGATAAACGATCATAGGGTAGAAGGAGAAGAATCTCTTCTCTTTTTGCTCAGTGCCACCAGCCCTCATTTGTGCTACAGGATCCTCATCTTGGAGCAATTGTTTGAAACATTTTTGCAGAAGAGTACATAAAACCATTAGAAGTGAGATCAACAGGTCACATTTTATAAATATATGTGCTTAATATCTGTAGCTGCCATTAATTTCAGGAGAAGACAAGAACTGAAACAGGCTATTTTTTTTCTTTAAATGTCAAAATAAGAACTTAGTGTTTAGCTTCAGGAAAATATTTGCAAATGTTGGTGTTAGTATACGATGTGTCAGCCTCCTCACCTGCCAAATGGGGAGGACAGTGCTACATCCCACACAAACACACCACATTACAGACAGACTGAATCCATAACTATTTATGCTCTGTAAAGCTCTAGGAAAGGAGTGCTTGTAGCCTTCCAGATGCCTTTGAAGAGTTGCAGTGTCTTGTACTGGGATGAATAAAGACATGAATATCAAAGGCAGAAAGGACCTGGGGCGAAGCTGCTCAAGTGTAAAGACATATTCTGTAAGATGCCATGCCATCAGTTTAAAAAATCTCAGAGGCAATTGTGACAGAAAATGCAGAGGTTTATGAGGCTTAAATCTCTCTTGACTAACTTCAGTGTTTCAGTAGGCATGAGAAGGTAAATTTGTTTAGTCCCTGTGTTCCAATTAAAGTTCGGTTTACCAGCAATTGAAAATTGGACTCATGTCTCTTATTATTAGATTAAAACCAGTAAGTACCTTTTCACCATTGCTTGTTGTGATTGTCAATGATGAAGATGAATGTAGTTCAGTCGTTTTGCAAAGATATGGTGCAAAGTGTAACTTTTTTTTGGTTTTATGCAGGGCTTTCCTCTCAAAATAAAGGAAGTCCCCAGCCTTCTGTTGAAGACTCTTTCTTTGTCTTAACCTTGATAACTGCATGTTAGCCACTCATGGCAGGTATGAGTTCCCTGCAAGAGAGAGAGCTTTTGGAATAGTTAGCAAAACTGACCTGACTGGATGACCAAGCATCAGGCTTTAGGTGAACACATCATGTGTTAGGTAGCATGGAAAGCCTACATACTGAATATTTACATGTAGTTGCTTTTATAGAGAAGAAAACATGACCAAGTGTGTTTGGAAAAATACTCGTCATTGAAGAATCCTCTCCCTCTTCTTCTTTAGGTCAGGTAGGACATAACATGCCCCGCAGCTGTGACACAATTTCTATACATACTCAGTGGTTTGCAGGAGGCTTATTTTTTATACCATGGTAAACTAAAAAATAAAATTAATATTTCATTGATTGAGTGAACCTTTCCTGGTAGGAAATAATGCAAGTTTCCTTTGAATTATTCTACAGATGCAGTTATACTTTCAAATATGGATTAAAGAGGAAAAAGACTTTTTACCACTATATCCTGTAACTTTTATATGAAGAGCTAGATCCTTATTCCTCTGGCTTGGTCATTTGACATTAACCATCCTTGTGAAACTTGGGTGTTAGAGTACCACTTAAATTTTTTTTAAAGGGTTCAGAATTTCTCAGAAAAGCAGAAGATGGAGAAATTTTTGTCATGGTGTCACTACAACTATGAGTTTTTTAATTTCTTCATGAAAAGACTTGCTAAGAATTACTCCTAGCTTTTGGCTGGACTGAGCCTGGCACAGTAGTAGAAGAAAAACTTGTAACATCTCAGCTATGAAGTCTTGTAGCTCTTTTAAGAATTAGCTTTTCTTGCTGACAGATGCACTTGTTATCTAATTGGGCTCATTTTCTTCTGTGTCCTTCTGTTGTCCTTGCCTCTGTGACAGTGAGTACAAACCCACAGAGAATCCCCAGCTGACAGGGATGTCTGAGCTTGGGCTATAAGGAGCAAGACATAGAGATCTAATGGACAGCACGCACTACTTCTCTCATCCAGCCCAGTCAGAACTCTGGATCTTCATGATTTGGCCAGGATTTCATGGACAACAGAGTGAAACAACTCACAGAGGCCTTTCAGCAGCTCCTCTCCCTTTGTTTCTATCATGTTCTGCACGTGCAATACCTACGTGGTTGGGTATTGGCACCATTGCTCTCCCTTCCCAGCCAGGACAGGGACAGCAGACCACCCTCTGCCTCCTGTGCCCACAGGGACAAACACTGGTTCCCATTTCAGCTTGCATTTTGCTTAGAAGCCAAGTGATAATGCATCAGCAGAGACCTCTGGAGTAAGCAAAGAAAACAGCCAGAGTCATGCAGCTCCCTGCAGGCATCTTCCCCTGTGGAAGGAGAATAACAAGTGTGAAGAGCCAGGGCTGGAGCTCAGGAAGGTCTGAAGCTGAAGGGACACTGAGCCTTGGTGGGCTGTAGACTTTCCCAGACACAGCAGGAAGAAGTCCTACATTCACACAGACCCTGTGACCTGAGTCTCTTGGAGGAGGATGTCAAGGGGGAACTTCCATCCTTACCCTTTTCAAAGCTCTCTGTCCCAAACTGATCACACATAGATCTTGATTGTCTTGGTGAACAGCACTTGTGAACAGCACTTGAGAGGGCTCCATCTGCCCTGTCTCTCATCCTCAACCAGTGTGACAGTGTGGGCACCTTGTCTTCTGTGCACGTAGGGGACTCTCCTGTGGGATATGTCTAAATCAGTGTTCTCTGCCTTTAGCACCAAGAGGCCTTTGCACAGAAAGTGTTTGTCTCCCCTTTTCTTCAGTCAGGCTTGCTCGTTTGTGTCACAGGTGACAAGCTGTTTGTGACAGGAAGATGGAGCACATAGGTAAGGGATAGTCCTAGCAACGGAGCAAGTAAATACTGCTTGCTGTGCTGTTTTTGCCAGTTGTGTGTTGTTCACGCTGCTATGAGCAGAGGTGCTGAGGCTCAGACGGCTCTAAATGCAGAAGGGAAACACAAACAACACAAATGTCTAAAAGCAGAACACTGTGCAAGAAAGCTTTTGCTACCTGGGTCCTGATCCTGCTCCAGCAGTGCCCCCTGCCCAGCCTGCCATGGCCAGGGTATGCCTTGCATGGAAGCTAATGAAGCTTATCTTAAAAACAGCATTAAGGAGAGAAAGGTTTGGAATGTTTTTTACGTGCTGGGGAAAGGTCTGTGCACAGAAATCACTGAAGATGGTTATATATCTATCTTATCTATCTATCTTAAACAAACAAACAACCCAGCACTAAGAAGGAAAAGGCTCAGAGTGCTTTGCAAATGGTGGTATTGCAATCTGACAGCACAGCGTTATTCTGCAGCTGGGACTCAAAGCTTGGGTCTTGCTAGGAAAATTAGTTCTCCTTAGACCTGCCAGCATTTCTGTCCTCCTGAGGGTTAACTATGTTGTGGACTCTGGTCTCATTTGATGATTTTTATGGCTGCAGCATCTAAGCTTGCCCCAGCTGATGTGACTGTTTTTCCTTCTCATTGTGTGCTTTTTTATTCCATGAGCTTGCACAGACATTACAAATCTTCCTTTAACAGTGATCATGAGATAACTGTAAATAAGGAAAATTGCCAAAGACAAAATTATTGAACTGTATGGTGCCACTTCCACAGCTATGCCATGTATGCTATAAAAAGAGGCTGAGTAAAAATGAGCAGGAATAAACTGGCATTGAGATCAAGGTGAGAAAGAGAATAAAAGGACTGTGAAAATCTTCTTTTATTTATACAACCTTCTCCTGTGTCCAGGCCTGAGTTGAAAGGAAAGACCAGCTGAGTTTTTAAACATATCTAAAGGATTTCTATGCCCAGTTTTCACTTGTAAACTGTCCATTGTAAACTGGAACCCTTATGCAACTTTGAAATACCCTTGGGTAGATGAACATCCTGAAGTCATGGAAAGAATCAAGAGCTGAACTGGGGTCAGAGCTGAGGGTGATGCAGTGATGCACCAAATTGATGCCCAACAGCATTTGTGCCAGATTACCCCAGAAGAGCACTGGATACACACATCTGGGTAAATCCTGATGTCAGGGACAACAGGAGGGCAAAACTTTCTCATTTTCTTGTTTTTAAAGTCCACAACCACATTACCCAAGCACAAAAAGCACACTGAAGGGCATGCAGCATAGCCACCTCTCAAAAGGGGAAATAGAACTCAGAAGGAAAATCTCTTGGCACTACTGGGGAGCTGCAGCCTGATGGGCACCTCCCCCTGTAATTGTGCCAAGGCTGGTTCAAAGGCATCGCATCAAATGATAAGAGCAATGAGCAACAGCAGCTTCAAAAACAGAGATAAGAACAACATCCTCACAATTGCAGAATGGAGCTTGGGGTGGGAAATGAGTCTTGAAGAAACTCAAAAGTTAACAGCACAGGTACTCCGCCAGCTTCTCAAGGAAAATGACATAATTCAGGACTCAACACTGATTCACACACATTGAGGATCTTGGCACTTAGAGGCTTCGGTTTCTAAATTAGCATCACACAGATGCCCATGAAAATCCTGGCACAGTTAATAACCTTGCTAAGTATTCTAGGCATTATTTTTAAACAGAAAAGAAAAAACATAAATCCAACTCCCCCCCCCCAAAAAAAAAAACCAAAAAACCACAAAACAAACCAGCAAAAAATCCGAATAATTACCAATGTGCCTGCCAAATTAAAATACAGTTTAATTGTTCTGTTTAAGTGTTCAAACAAAACATGTATAACACATCCCAGGAAAACACACTCATTCTTGCCTCCCTCCCCAAATAAAATGACATTGATTTGTCAGTGCATTTTCAAGTCTAAAAGATATATTAAAAAACTCCTATACCATACATTTTTGAAAACGTTGCTCAGATTCAGCTTCCATGAAAGACATTACTCCCAGTCGTGGTATTTAAGCATTTTGCCTTGATAATTTTTCAGTTTGTCTATTGAAGTGTTACCTAACACGACTAGCTAAAGAATGAAGAGCCAGCTCCTTATGTCTGTTGAGATGCAAATCACAGGAGCTGTCAGGACTTTGTCAGAAGCCAGAAGGGACACGCTGCTGGCTCCACGGCACAGTCCTGCCTGCCTTTCTTGTGAGAGAGATCAAGGCAAGTTGTTGCCTTTCTTTTGCTCTATCTCTTTCCCGGTGTCATTGAGAGCAGTGAAGGCAACAGCAGGCCCTCAGTGTCACTCAGACCTCTGAGTGCCAGCAGCTCAGGAGCAACAGTGTGAAACTCCCACCAAGCACCTGCTCGGGGCTGTACCTGTACCACCAGCACTGGGCTGCTGGCACCTGGAGAGTGATGGACCCTCAGAGCCTGGATTATGGCTGTGTTTAGCTGTGGGAGACACCTCACCACGGGCTGTTGGAGGGCAGCTGGGGAAACAGCAGGCTATTGACTTATTTTGAGGTATTCCAAAGCACTGAAATTCCCCGTCTCTAGGTGACGCTTGCAAGGAAAATACACTCAGTGCATTGCAAAGACAATCCGTGTTAGGAAAACAGGGAGCTGACCAGACACTGGCCTGCCCTGAGCCAGTCCTCCAGGAACACCATCTGTCCAGGAGGGAGGTCTTGCAGATCTGTTCCTGGTTCAGCCTCAGAGCAGCACGGGGAGGTAGGAGTCCCACACACCATACCGTGGAGTAGGTGGGGGAATGGATCTCATGCCACCTACACATTGCACGGTGTGCAATAAATAAAGTGGGTGGATTAAATGTCATAGATACATACCACTCCTAAACTTTTATCTGTCTGCACTGGTATCTGTGCCAGCTGCTTCTCCACCTACCTAGAGGCCTTTTGGTTATGGAAACCCACAACTCACAACGAGATTTTACTTTTGTAGAGATACATTGCTTACGCCCACAGTGAAACCAAGCAGAAAACACATGCTCTTACTTGGTACCAAAGAGTGACCTGCTCTCTTGGGGGAGCAGTCCCATTTTGTGTGATCTGGAGGTTGAATTAAAGGCAAAGAATAGCTTGCTTTTTATTTTAGTAGGATACAATTTACCTGTAGTACTGGAAATGACAACCAGCCACTCCTGCCCTCTTCTACCATCTCTGCTTGGGAGCTTGCAGGGTTTGCCAAAATTTGAGTCCAGATCCAGATATGGGGCCTGTGGTATTACCATGCACTTGGCAGTGTGGCATTTCTTATATTCTCTTTTGTTATTATCCCTTTGGAAATCTTACACAGATAAAAATAGGCTACAGTGTCTGCTTCTCCTTCCCAATGATTTGCAGACAGACACTTGCCAAGTGTCTAGTGACTCATTTATTTGGGAAAAAAAACGACCACAACAATGCAATCTGCAAACCCACACTTTTCCCACTCCCATATAAGAAGCATTTTTAAGTCACTCAGACCTTGTGTAGAACAGATATTAGCAAGCTGCTCCCCTGTTTTTGTCTAAAGAGTGATGAATACAAGCCCAGGGGCCAAATTTTCTTTTTCTGCCTTTTTTTGGTAGCCATTTACTCCATGCAAAGTGTACCTGACACCAGTCTGGAGACCCATGTTATTGAGCAGAGCTTGGGCAGAGAGGCATGGGATGGGCTCGTGGAGCTGCCAACACTCTGTCTTTGACAGAAGGATGGAGACTAAATCTCAAATGTGCTTTGCGGCTCTGTGGTTCTGGTCCAGCCATCCATTTAGCCAGTGAAAAATTGCTTTAGATGTTGTTTTGGTTTTTTTTTTCAGCAGCTTGTGCCACATTGCACTGGGTGATCTGGGGATGAGTGCTGTGTTTCTCTGAGGATGTTGTTGCAATTGAATACACATGGTCAGCAGAACTTTTACTAACACATAGACAGAAAAGATTTTGAAAACAAAAATAAAAAGGGATAAGGAAAAAGAAAAGCTCTATGAACAAAGAGACCAAACTTTTGGTACTTACCACAGAATGAAATGTCACTGTCTGTACTCCTGCATTGCAGTAGTTGTAGGTGGACTGACTCCTCAGACATGGGCTCTTGCAAGGCCAGATCCAAACAAAGGAGCCACAAGCCTATTCACAAGTGTAAAGACAAAATAATCTAGATTTTCTATGTTTAGTGCCACTTGTTTCTAACAATCCCAGCAGCACTCCAAAAAAGCATCTTGCTGAGGCACAGAGCAGTTCAGGAGACACCAAAAAGCCACAGTGTTTGTGAGTTGCAGAGCAGGAGTCAGGAGTCCCAGTACTTTGCTGTATCCAGAAGCAGTAAAGGTAGGGCACAAAATGCCAGGGTGGGTCAATGCCTGTCATTTACAGCTGTCAAGAAAGCATATTGCAGTTTTCCTGATGGGAGAAGCAGACATCTCAAAGACAATTTTCAGAGAAGGGCTGGTGTTTTCCCATGTCCTTGGGAAGCAAAATTTCCTGTCATTTCCCATTGAATTCTTTTCTACAACTTGTGTGCCCGAATGCATAGTTACAGTTGTTCTGAATTTTATTAGGAAGCCAGGAATCTGTGGGTTTTTACCTAAGCAAAAATCCTCCAACCTCGACCATTTCACTTTCATGACACAATTTAATCAATACCTACCTCCATTTAAATATCCCACCATCTCATATTTATGATGCTGAAAAGCCCTGGAACAATTACTATACGTGATTATTTTCTACTCAAGAAACAAAAAATTAAAAATTGCGGCATTCTATTTTTAAATAATAAATAGAAAATATTTATTTTACAGCATTTTCAAGATCATTTTGACAAAAAGGCAGTTTTCATCAAGCATTTGACAGAGCAAAAGAAAGAACTTCTACAGAAAGCTTTGTAGCTCATACAGCTGCATACACAAGGTGAGTTCTTGCTCTTTAGATATATTTACGTATGTGTATGTTTCCAGTTTTAACAATTACAAACTAAAAGCTAATATACTGAATTTCAGAGAACTCCTACTCATGATATAATTACATTGCAGTAATAAAATCAGTGCTTAATATGTTCAAAAAAGATATGAAAACAGTATAGTACCTTGCCACATTGCCGTCTCCTCGTCTATACAAATCTGCTGTATTTCTTTTTCTTATCTCTCTCAGATCTTCAAAAACTGGCTTCTTAGTATCAGCTCCGTGCTACTGACAACGTATGTTTTTGGAAACAGCACAGCAGATCTTATACTACAATTATTAGAAGATAGAATTCATTGCCAGTGCAGTGATCAGCAAAGAAGATATGGCATTTTTCTTGCTGCTTTGAGGAGTAATCAGAATTTTAAATAAAAGAAACAGCAACAGAAAATATGCCCCTAAAAGCCCCAGGCAGAACAAAAAATCAACCAACTAACCCTCAGGTGTCTCCAATTCATTATAGAGACATCAATATACTGACAAAAACTTGTCTTTGGGCAAAGTCATTTCATTCTTTCCGCATCAGGACGATGATTGCAATTGGCCACAAGTAATACTGAAAGGAGCAAATATTGTGAAAAGAGGATGAGAAACAAAAAGACTCTCTGGTTTTGAATATGAGCCAAACATTCAAACACCAGCACTGCATAATTAGGAAAAAACGATGAGATTTTGATCTTCAGAGATGAATTGATAACAAGCAGGACTTCTTAAAATTCAAGTGAAAAGAAAGAAAAATACTAGAATTATGATTAATTCAGAAAAAAATCTAGTAGAATATTCAAAAGAAGCATGGTTAAAATCAAGGTTTGCAACTAGATTAACAGGAAGACATTCCTTTAAAATATTTTTTGAAATAAAGTGTGGATCTGTGGGAAAGATTGTCATCCTCAGCTGAATTCAGCAGCACAAGCAAAGATGATAGCAGCTAAAATCCTGATCTGTGTATGTACAATAAGCAAATTTATAAATAGGGTAATCATGACTATAATTAAGTTCAGGCCACAGCAATTTCACCTCGACTTTTATCATGACAGTCATTAGGGAGCTTTGGATTAGGCCCATCTCTAGGAAACACATGAAAGATAGAGGAGGAAGAAAAAAATGACAGAACTACAGCTGCCTGGAAGTGACCTTTAAGCTGTATTGTATATCAAATGCAAGAAGTGAAAGCATAAGGAAAACACATGCAATTAAACATCATAGAGGGTTTAAAAGGACTGTCAATAACAAAACCTGCGAATTTATGCACACATTAAGCACTGATGAAATTTCCTGTCCTGACATGATTTTATTTTAAATTATCTGAAGCAGTGAAATAGTTGGATTGCTTTTCCTGTCTCTCACCTGCAAGAGTTCTAAAACAGACCTTTTTTTTCTATTTTTTTTTTTTTCTGGTTAGCCACGCTTGCTGCAAAACATGTAAAATAGTAAGTTCTCAATGCACTAGTCATTAATATCATATGTCTACTTCATAAAATATCTGCAAAACAAAGCACCCTATTATAAGGGTAATGACTGTCTCAGCTTGTATATGAAAAAAAGGATGTGTCAGCACAGCATACAAACCTTCAAAGATCTATCGAATATTTGTACCAAGGCGATATAAAAACATGATTTAAACATAAAAATATTCATAGTATATAAGACAATCTTCCAGTGGTAGTTATTGGACATTACTCTTCACACACACCGTACCCACGCATACAGATACACAAACGTACGCTCACTCTCTGGCCTGGAGGCTCCATAGCCCCCAGTGTGGAATTGCCCTTCTTCCAGACTAACAGTTGTTGCTCTAAGTAAACAGCTATTTCTCAATGCATTTGATTCCAAAGTAACACAAAGGAATGATGCAATGGCATGGCAAAATACGTTGTTTTATGGAAAGATAGTCAATAAATATTGTTCTGCTACAGGAAATGTTGTGTAACAGTTTAGCCACATGGTTTGCAACCTTATACAAAAGGGCAGTTTTTCTAAGTCCTTATCATATTACAAGTACTATGGCAAGGCTTTCTTCAGAAACCTCTTGAGTCTTAACTTGATCATATTTCTTGCTCTGTTCACAATCAGCATTGAAAGAAGCCCAAAACCCCCAAAAAGCAGCCTAGTATGAAGAACAAATAGTTCAGATAGGAGTCAGTAAGAGCCATGTGCTTTCACATTACCTCATCTCCTCTCCCCAAAATAAAGTTCCACAGTTATACTACCTGTAGAAACCAGGAAAAAAATATGTATGCATATATGTCTCATATACAAGTAGCTTTGTTCCCCTGCACCACACTCTGCCCTTCCAGCTCCTAGGTGTGTTACTTCCATAGCAGACAGACAGCAGTCATGAGGTGTGCTAATGACTTCTCCAGGTCGCACTTCCCAGAGTCCTTTTCAAGCATTGCCAAGAAAGGGTGTGACTAAGTGTGATTTTTTTTTTTTCCTGCGTGTTTATTATTTTAATTTTTTTTTTTTTTGCTATAGAAGTTGTTCCTTTAGTTTGTGCTTTGTTATGGTTTCCTAACATTTTCCCAAAGTACTTTTATTTTTAACAGATAGAGAATCTTGAGCCCTCAGAATGTATTTTTTATTTTCTTTTTGTTTGATTTTAGTTATTTAAGTGCAGGATGAAATTTTCGCCCTGTCATTTGTCACTTTGCTCTCTGCTCTCGCTCCCGCAGCCCTGGGAGTCTTGTCTCCGCAAGTCCTCCCAACGGGCAGCTGCCAAAGTCCTTCCCGTCTTGTCTCTTGCAGCATCTACAGGGTGGACGAGCTTTGCTTATAATCCCTCAGGATGACAGAGGCGTAGGTCACATCTGGGGGTGTGCAGAGCACCGACTCCGACACGGGGGAGCTGGGCACGGAGCTGCCCGAAGCCACCGAATCCCGGAAAGGGGACGGGGGCGTCAGCGCCGGAGAGTCTTCTAGAGTCAGTTTGCTGGTTGCCGGCTCCTCGTCCTCCTCCTCCTCCTCTGTGTTCTTTTCATACACGTATCCCTGAATGAGCTTCACCTTCTCACTCTCGGCTTCCTCAGCCGGGGGAGACAGGGGCTCCTGGCTGAAGGCAGCCGCCGGGAAAGGCTGCAGGGGCGGCTGCTGCGGTGGCGGGGGTGGGCAGGGCGGCCGCACGCCATTCCCTGGGCCGGGAGCGGGGAGCACGGCGTTGAAGTCGGGGATGCCTGCGGCAAACTTGTTGACCACTCCTTGCAGCTGGTCCATGAGAGACTGCGGCTGCAGGGGCAGGGTCTTGGGGGACTGCTCAGGCAAGAAGAGCTGGGTTTCCTCCGCCGTGGCCTGCAGCGGGGGGGTCGTGGCCACCCGCCTGTGCACCACCATGGAAGGACTGCTGGACTGGTTGAGGTGAACGGGCTCTCTGTCTTCTTCCTCCACATTGTACAGAGTCTTAGTGCTGATGTCGGTAAAAGTCAGACTTTGGCCGTGGTAGTCTTTAGTGAGGGGCTTGATCACCGCTGTTTGATTGCACCCTGTCTCCTGGTTCTTCACATGCACTGAGAGTCTGTGCCACGTATGTTCCCCCTTTGGATCTTGTCTTCCACCTGGTTCAGACCATGACACAGACTTTCCATTAGAACTATGAATAAAATAAAGATGGTTTATTTGCATTTACATTACAAAGACATGGGCAGTATAAACAAACAAGCCTACAAAAATACTGATTCCTTTGCCTCATTAGTAAGCCTCCCCCCTCTAATTTTTAATGTCCTCCCAGAAATACTACATGAGAAAACAACACTATGATTTTCATCAAAAAGTGATGTTGGTTATCCATCCTACAGCCAACCTGGAAAGGCTAGCCTGCGGGACGGGCTCTGGGTGAGCCACCTGTGGTTTCAGGACTTGAGCTGTCATTTGGTATCTAGGTTTGCTCACCATTTTGCAAGGGGGAAGAAAAAAACACAGGAAAAAAGTCACAGAAAAAGATTTAATTAAGTGTAATTTGCAGCTTTTAGGAAATATTTTCAAGCTGTTGGAAGAAAAACAATCCACAGTCATAGCCTTTGGCAAACTGGGTAGAGAGATAAATTGTTGCTAACCCCTCCTTTCCCTTCTATTCCCTCTTTCCCTTAGAAACAGATTAGCTAACAGAGAAATGAAGGACTCCCAGGGCCTCTATCAGGTGGGAGGTAAACACGCTTCTTCCCGGGTGACTGTTATTTACAAACCGGGCTAAAATTCTGGGACTGAAAACAGTTGGTTTTTGTGGGAGGAGGAACAAGCAGCAGCATGACCATGGTGAGTCAAAGCCTCTGACTCCTCATACAGGCTGGGTCCCACCAAAACACTGGGCACTTTGGCTGAGTGAGGGTCCGGTCCCACGCTGAGGAGCTGTGGAGTTTTGCATTTCCCTGTAGCCTTGAAGGGAGAGGCACTCACAGCTGAGTGGCAGCTTGTGAGCAGCTGGTGGGACAGGGAGCTGAGCAGTGCTTTAGAGGACCAAGCAACTGTTTAATTGCAGGTCAGGCAGTAGAGATGGTTCACAAATTCTAAAATACATCATCTGGGTGGAAACCAGAGACAGAGAAAAATTCTGAGATGATTTATTCGAAGCAGCCTTATCTCAGTGTTTCATCCCTCATGGGCCAGCAGCAAACAAAGAATTACATTTCAGACCCTGAGATTGCCATGCAGATGGGAGACAAAGTGAAGGGGAGGCTGGCACAGCAGCCTCACCTCCTGCTACTGCACACTCCAGAGGAGATTGCTTCCCCTACAGTATTGCAGTATTGTTCTAAGCATTTTGCTTTCCTTGCTCAGACTCTCATGGTTCTCTTTTTTAAGGAGTAAATAATTGCCACTTGAATTTTATAAAAAAAACCCCATATTGACTGACTTTGTCATAGCTGGAAGAGACTGGTACAAGACATATAGTGTTGTAAATCTGTCAAAACAGAAAAGAAATATACATGACAATGTGTCATTTTCTGTCGAGCAGTAAGTACTCCTGGAGAAAAAAAAAGGATTTTAGGTGGATCCAAGCTGGGAAGCTCATCTCCAGCTCCAGACTCCAAATGCAGGACCTGTGACTCACCACCTCTGTGGGAACTGGGGCATATGAAAGGGCCAATCTAAAAAATTCATAACTCCTCAAAGCATATAATTGGTAGGACCTGGAGCTGTTTTGATTTAGAGCTTTAACCTAAGAGATAAGAAAGCTATTTTCCCAACTGAAGAAGGAAATGTCTATATTATGGTGATCAATGAAAATATAAGAATGAAGGTTTAGAACCATTTCTGTTTTGATAAAATAAGCTATGGTATGACTTTCTCTTTTTTTTTTTCTTTTTTTCTTTTTTTTTTTTTATGTGTTGTAAAGATAAGCAAATGAGTATAACTCTTAGGTGTGAAAGTTTTTTAAAGTAATGTTTAACATGCCAAGAACTACAAACTCTTCACACAGAAACACATTTGGTCTACTTTAACTTCAAAACAAGTATCTTCTTGTAGAGAGGAAAATAAGTCAAGTGCTCTCGTATTTTGCTGATGCTGCAGCTTACAGTTACTGCAAAGGGCTTTTCTAAAAAGATGTTATGATTATCTCCTGCCTGTTGTGCTACGTGCACTTCTGCATCATTTATTTCTTCATATCTAGTTCTGGTGCATCACCTCACTTTTGAATCCCTCCTTACACCATCTGTTTCTTCTCTATCTCATTTTATTTCCAAGATTTTGTATTTTACATCAAAGGCAAGCACAGCTATTTTAAGGAGCTCACTAGCTCTGTTTTCAAGTCTTGCTCCTATTTAGTTCATTTCCCTCTCCCTCACTCTCAAATTCTTCTCTTACTTCTTTCTTCTGTAGCACTCTCAATAGTCTCAAGTCAATGGCCACAATTAAACTGTCCTGGGACTGCAATGTCCTAATGTGAGCAAATTATTTCATCTAGATTTGTCTGGTAGCATCTAGCTCCTCAGGAAGAGCTGGTCCTGCTTGCCTCAGCTTGCCAGACCTTACTGCTCATGGCCCCAGTGGCCTCATGATAAAAAGATTTAGGGCTGCAGTGGTTCTCTGTGGAATCCATTTAACAAGATCCATGGATTATTTGCCTCAGATTATTGTTCTAGCTCTTTCCCTCTATTTGTTCTTCTTGCTATGTCCAGGCACTGCTAGCCCGTTAATGAGTCACATTTTGAGATGGAGTCCTGAGGCTGCCATAGAAATACCTGGGCTCTGTCTTGCTGGATGGCTGGCAGGGTGTCACACTGAGTTTGACACATTCAGGAAGAATTAATCATTAAAATGCAAGAAGAGTACTTGTTATGCTGGAATAAAGAGCAGCCATCTTGAATATCATTAATTGACATTTAGACAAAAACAAAGATGGGTCTGGAAAAGCTCAGACCTGAACTGAGTCTCAGTGAGAGAAGGAGTCGTCTCACTTGTGCAAAGCAACAAAGACAATCCTGACTGTGTGCTCACCACTCACTAAGTGATTTCCATCTCCTCTTTGAAGGAAACATCCATTGGAGAAGGTCAAGATCAAAATAATCTGCCTGGGATAATGGAAGAAGGGATGGTTTTCCATACAAAGGCAAGAGAGGGTACCAAGCCAGGTCACAGCTGGGGTATTGAAAACCTGATGTTCAATTGCACAGGGACGAGATGGCACCAAGTGGTAGCTCTTCATTTTATCAGTAGGATGATTACCCAGTTCATGTCCACCATGTGTTTATTTATCTTTTCTAACTCTATCCTTTCTCCTGTCAGTTTCTCATAGCATTTAGACTTCACACTTTCTGCACAGACGTGAACTAGGAGTCTCAAGGGATCTTAAGGTTTGTACTTGGGTATACCCAGTGTAACACTCCACTTAACTATTTCTCCAAATCCTCCCATCTAGTCTACATATTCAGATTCCTGGATATCCTATCAGCACATAGGCTGGGTTTGCTTTTGTTTATAGGTAAGAACATACTTTGAATTTAGATGCTTTTTCTCAATTTTCACCACAGCTTTATCTATGTGTTTTGTATTTTAGGGGAAATAGAAGTAAATATATTTTTGGTGTGAGTTTTTATTAGTTTCATGAGCAGAGCTTTTTCTATTTTTGGTAATTAAAATTTTGCTTCTGATACATCCATTGATATTTGTAACATACTTGCTGCATGACTTTGGGGCACTTTCAGCTTTCTTTCTTTGTTATAGACACTAAATAAGATGGAAAACAACTTGAGATCCTAATAGTTACTTCCTGAAATTCTTTAAAAGATCTGATGCACCCAAGTCTAAGACTATGGTTCAAAATACCTGGTTCAAAATGGTTCAAAATGCCTGCCCAACAGTAGGTCATGCCTATAACTTGTTATACAGCTCACTGTTCATTGTTAAGTATCTCCATATGACCAAAATCGTGTCCCTCCTTGTGACCAGGAGTTCCCTGGACCCAAGTCCAGTTTCAGGCCAGGAACAGTCCTGCTCTTGCCAGTTCCTGGAGGATCTCACTTCCTTGGAGCAGTGTCAAGTCTGAGTACTCCACAACAGTTGGCTTCTCTCCATACTTCAGGATTCTGAAGATGACATATTAGATGTTGTATAGAAAAGGTTTCTTTATATCTCAGAGTCTGAATGCTTCTGAGGTGAAAAATTATTGTTGCATTGGTGTAAGGTAGGTTAGACTGTGCAACTCTCTGATCCTTTTACCAGCGAAGTTATAACCTGAGATCAAGAGCATAGAGTATTAAATCACCTTGGAGTCCTGTGGGCCTGAAACTTTGTCTCTTTTGTTGTTTGATTTTTTTTTGTTTTTTTTTAGCCTTGAAGATATTATGCATAACAATCCCTAATTGATAGCACATGAAATAGTTAAGCTGAGTAGTATGTGCTCTGATGAGGTTAACTCCAGGAACCCACAGGTTGGAAAATGGCTTCAGATGCAGTCAGGCAAAATGCTTGAGAAAGAGCCCTTTCTGATAAAACAGATCTGTTAAGAGTTCATCCCCTGTTTTGTCCTTTCAGGATGCCAGAGTGGTAGTCTGCTATCTTCTCCAAGTGGCCATGAGCTGAGGAAGAACATTAATTGATTAAGATTTTTAATCTTGCTGAGGTGAGTGATACAGTGATTTGAACAAGCTTGGTGGTGTTAGACAGGTCACAGAGCACAGATTTAATATATAATGCTGTTACTGGGGGTTTTTTAAGCAAAAATGGTAATTAACCAGAGGAAGAGGTTATGAGAGAAATAATAAATGATACCTGTCTTTCATTGTCAGCCCAATCCTTTGGCCCAACCTACCTCCTTGTAGTCCCTGTAGTAACTGAAATCCCACAGCCAGGAGGAAGCACTGGGATAACCTGGCAGTGCGTCTTATGAAAATAAAATTTTAGGAATGAACATAAAATGTGAACTGAGAAGTCTATCAACTTTGTCAGAATAAATTAAGTCTGAAACAAACCCTGAACTCTCATATCAGCAGCCAGAAGAGGTCAGTGTCAAGCACTGCCCAGTGACCAAATGCTGCTCCTCCCTTCAGAGAGCCCAGTTACAGCCACTGACAGCTGGCTCTGGAATTTAGCACATGCAGAGCTGTCCCTGAGCACTGACACAAAGGTGACTAGCATTTGGAGGCAGTGGGACACAGAGCAAAAGAAATGCCCTGCTCAAAAGCTGTGCATTGGACAAAACCTTTCTCATCCCCACACAGCACTTGCTGATGGATGCCATCCTAGGGAAGCCAGTGGAGGAATTTCTGCCCTGCCCACAGAGAGGCAGTCAGTAACTACAAACTTTCTCCAATCCTGCAGTCACATAATTGGTAATGAGCCTGCCTAAAGCTCTGTCCCTCTGCTGCCTCACGGCTCCCAGGGCCTAAGCTAACAAGCTGAAAATTTAAGGCTAATACCTGCACTGCAGCACACTGCAGGTGCTTTGTTGGTATCCCCAAAGTCTTTTCCTTTATTGTCTCCATTTCAATAAGGCCACTGGGGCATGAAATGTGATTAAGGGAGTGAGCAGATTTTAATCCAGGGTAGTGATACCTCCCTGCACTGAGCAGCAGCTCCTCTCAGAGCTGCCACAGCCAGCCCTGGTGCTCATTAGCAAAGCAAGCCATGCTGGTCTGCGTGTTCCTGCAAGACTAAGTTCTACAACCCTGGTTCTAGGGACTTGTCATCGACCACAGTCCCTATCTGGTGTATGCTCAGGATTTTTGCCTCATAAAATCACCTAAATGAAAAAGGAATCACAAACTGATTTCAGCCTTAGCTCATTTACACTATAATTTCTATCTTGGTGACATGAGGAACTTAAAACTGTTCTCACAACATGGCTCCAATGCTCTTGTTTGTGCTGTAAATTAGTACAATGTTTAACCTCCTACTTGTGTTTCTGGAAATTTAAACTACTTAACTAACTTCTCCTTGTTGCTCCCCTCCTCCCTTCCTCCCCCTCGTCCTTTTTTCTTTCTTTTTTTTTTTTTTATAAAATTGCCTCTGGCACTGGATACAACATTCTATGTGAATTAGAGCACTGCTTTAAATGTATGATGCAAACTGCTACAAAAATTATAGGAAAACATAATGGTGTCATACTGTCTTGCCAGAGCAGAACCTGATGATACATAGAGGTTTTGTGAGTTAGCTCAAGTCCAGAGCTGCCTTTCCAACTCTCTGTCTGGCCTGGTTTATGTAAAATAAATGTAACATAATAGTTTCCTTCATAAGCTACTCAAATGCAGAAGTTAAGCATTACTTTATCTGAGTTACAGATAGGCTTTCTAATATATATAGACCATATTTATAAATGGGGTATTTTTCTCTTTTTAAAATTGAAATCCTAATATTATACAATCTGTAATGTGGATGCAGTAGCTATGAGTAGCTAGGCTAGCAGTAGCTAGGCTGAGCACCCCATGATGAGATCCTGGTTTCCATCCACAGGGGCTCCAGGTTGGGATGAGTCCCTTGGGCAGGATCAGAGGTTGGCAGCCCACTCACCTCTCTGCTCTGGTCACCCAGATGGGGCAAGCTGGAACCAGGCCTGGGGTCACTCACTTTACATTTGTGCCACCATAGAAACAGGTTGCTGCTAAGCTCATATCTGGCCCTAGGGGTAGGGAATTAGTTCCAAATCCAACAGCTCCGATACAGCCAAGTGTCCCAAGATAAGCAGATTTATTCACTTTGAGACATAACAATAATTTTTATGTACATAAGTGCTTTTGTGCAGCTGTGAATTTGGGGAGAGTGGGAGGTGGTGAGAGAAATGGTCAGTACATTGCTTCAGTGTAGTTGAAGCCCCACAACTTCAGCATGTACCACAAATCTACCTAGCCCAACAGAGGTGATAGGATGTTACACTGATAATGTGTGTGAAGGTCTGACTACTCATGATAATTACTACTAGAAATTTGTAGTCTCATCTGAAATACAGAAGCTGTGCTATATTTTAGTCAACCAATTTAGTGGAAAAATTTGCTTCACCTGTGTGTTCATTAGGTGTTTTGAAAAAAAATCAAATAACTACTAAAGTGTCGCTTTGAGAAAACCATCTAATAGATAATACAAAGTTCAGGATAATAAACAATTCAGGATAATAAACAATTTGTCAGATACAGAAAGAAAATTCATCTAGTGCTCAAGAAATGAAGAAGAGAAACCTGCAAATCAAAGTGAAATTTAAAAGTGCTCTTAATAGTGAATAGCTTTTGAATCTGTTTATTTCATTCTTATTAACAAGTAAAACCCATCATTCAGAATGAATTCATCCTACTGAATGATTTTGGTAATTTTTTTTAAGGATAATACAGTTAATGCATAGGAAATCATGGTGTAAATCATCATAGGTCCTCTGCTATCAACGGAGAAGCTCATTTGTGTTATCTGAAGGTGTGCCTCATGCTGCAAATTCAAATAAATGTTATGACAGTGCAGCCAATGCCAATGCCTGAGCTGAAGCATTTATTCTTACAAGCTCAGAGAGGAGCACAGTCGATAGAATCTGAAAAGTGAAAAGTATAATGTTTTGAGCAAAGGAACCTGGAAAGCTTAGGAACATACAAAGAAAATGCTAGATCTAAGTTCATTTACAAAAAAATGCAGGTGGGTGCAACTAAGGCAAAATAGTCTGCAGGACTGGGAGGCTGTGAAGATCAATAACCTTCAAAAAACATGACAACAAAAGAAATGCCATGGAGCTGCTGTTGAATAAGAAACACTAATTAATGAACTTTGAATAGAATAAAACCACAAAGATTGCCCGTGAATTCTGTATTCCCCACTCAAAAGCACCACACCATGGTGCAGAGATCAGTAGGTCTTTCCTATGAATGCAGTTTAATAGTAATTAGGACAGTTGGAGGTTTTTCCTTGCTTTCTGTAATCCTCTGTGGTTCTGATGGAAAATTATTTGGGCCAAAATGTTTTTTACCAAAAAGATATTGACAAGCTGAAAGCTGTATAGTGAACAGCAATAATAAAACACTGGAGACATACGACAGTGTGCATGAGATACAACTAAAATATCCGAATATATTCTGGTTTTTTTCAAGCGTCTCGAAGGCATTAGCACCACGGCTGAAAAGTATTTCACATGGCATAGAGATGCCCAAATGAGACCTCTAAATGAAGCTAAAAAAGGGCCAAATTATACTGCACAGCCAGAATATTTCCTAGTTAATAGCTGTATCAGAAAAGGAGCAATTTCTTGTGAAAAAAAAAAGACTGTTGCCCTGGGTATTTCCTGCCAAAAAGTGTGCAACTCTTGCAGGAGTAGTGGTCAATGAGGTCGTTCTTCCACAATAACTTGTCAAATTCTCTGGTATACTTGAGAATAAAATAAATTCAAAACAGTTTAAACGGGGCTTAAACAGCCATCAGACTGTTAAACTTAACAGTTTAACATGCCTTAACATGCCAGCATTTTAAGTGCTTAACTCTGTGGCAAACTTAGCCAAGCTGCCACAGGAAGCTTAGTCATGAGGCCCCGTGTTTGTAGTGTACAGCTCTCCCTAATATGCTGCAGTAGATAAAGCAGCCTGGAAAGCCTGTGGGTTTTTTGGGTGTATCCGAAAGTTTCCATGGTAACAAATGTGCAGCTTCAGAAGAAAAGAGCCTTGAAACTCCAAACTGATGCCTCTGGGTTTTTTTAATATCGTAATAAAATGTTATGATTCTATATTTTGATGATTCTGCATTTCTAATCATCTCCAGCGTTGTACAGAGAATGGAGATGAAGATTGGTGAAACAAATGATGCTAAGTGTTATATGCATCAAAACACAAGACAGTTTCAAGGTTTACATCTCCTTGCTTGTAGGTGGGAGCTGAGGGAATCCATAGCATGTGTGGTGATTTCTAGCACATTGGGATGATGAAGCAGGGCCTCCTAAGGAAATTCTGGCCTTACAGACTGCTGGAGTTCTGGTGAATGAGACTGAGGCTTGAGACCAGATGGTGGTGATGGGCAGCTGGTGATATGATGGACAATTGTCTACTGCTCAAACTGGGCTATGTGGCCACAGGGAGCTCAGGCTGCAGATGGAGGACGTGTCCTTCCCTGAGCCACAGTGCAGCTCTGCCAGGCCTCTGAACACATCAGCCCTGGCTGGCGGGAGAGGGAAACCTGAGGGGCAGAGACAGGCAGAGAAGCCAAAATAGCAAGCTTCATGCTCAGCAGATCTGAAAAACTGCCCTGCTTCTTGAAGCTGTTCTTATCTGGGCAGCTACCACAAGCATGTGCAGACCCATTGACAGGTTGGAGTCCCACCAGAGGTGTTTCTCAGGAGCTCATGCGGATAAGGATTTTTTTCAAAACTGAAAAAAAAAATATCCCAAGCGTGGTCATGCAAAAAGCAGGAGGTTCAGCTTTCCCTGTGCTCAGGAGTTTCACAGCTTGTGCTTGTGCTTTTTTGAATAGAATTTGTTCTTGCATTTGCTTTTGCCTCCTAATAGTATGACTCTTTGGACTCCCATTTGAATTTCCAGACAGACAATTGGTGATCTGTGCCCTGAGAATCTGCAGCACTTGTTCCAGTTCAGAAAAAAGAGGCATATTGTTCTAACTAGAATATAGAAACAAATAGTTTGTACTGCTCCTTACACTGCCTGTGTATAGTTTGCCTTTCAGGGTGCCAAATCTGTTTGCTGCACAAGCCACATAAAGCCATCAGGACTGCTCCAAATATATGATGCATTTTGTGGGTTTCTTCTGATCTGCAAATCAGAGAGGCAGGTGGGATTGAATTAACATCGTTGCCACATGCCCACAAATTGCATAGACTCTCAGAGACAGACACAGAGCTAGAATGCTTTGCACTACTCAGAGCAGTGCAACAGCATCTCTGGTTGCAGCGAGCACCACTGCCCAAAATGCTGTGTCAGTGGATCACAGGCATCTTTCCACCGAGTCACTGCACAATCTTCCCTGGGGCAGGGAGCAAGACTGTTACACATCTGCTGCTTATCAGATGGAAATGAACACAGATCTGGAAGAAATGATGTGAAGTCTTTCTGGTTTTGCTTGCTTGTTTTCTGCACCGTGTTTGTGTTTGCTCAGAGAGGGGCAGTATTTGTACTTCTTGTTTCTGAAGAGCTGAACTTTACTATTGTTTGCTGAATGCAGAACTATGCAGAATCTGAACATCTTTCAGAAATCACAACAGAAAAAAGATTCACTGCTGTTATTTTGAGATGCTGTTTGTTCCTACACCAAATCCTGCTGGTTTTATTTACACGTGCCTTTTTGTGATTTCCCTGTTTTCTGCAAATCCCACCAAATAAATATATTCTGTGTTCCCTCAGCTGGATCTGCAGCTGCAGTTTGCTAACAAGCAAGAGCTGTGCACAGCAGAGGTGTCTTGCCACGTAAAGCACACAGGATAATGTCATCTCTATGCAAAACTACAAAAAGGAGAAAAATTTTGGCTGAATGGAAAAAGAAGATAAAATTAGTACAAGAAAGAGGACATATTTTCAAAGTTGTAGGCATTTAGAAATAAAAAAGTAAAAGCTTCAAAAAATTATTCAGTGTCCTCTTCATCACATCTGGACAATGTTTAAAGTATTGTGTGAAACAAGGGGACATAAGCAAATTTCCCATCTTTAATGGCATGCACCACATTTGTCCCATCATTAGACATGATAAACCAATGAGAAAAAGAAAGCAAGGGGTAAAACCACTCTTTGTCATGCAGCTTCTCTTACACATTCACTGCAGGGATTTTTCAAAGCTGCACATGTGCCGACGGACACTGGCTGGTGGGCGAGAACTCTGGCTGCCTCTTCCTGAAGATTGAAAAGAAAAACACACCCAGTGAGTGGCTATACACATGTGCACACATGGTGGCTATACCACTCAGTAGGTGCCTGTCCCTGACCTATGCCTGTGGGCTTGCCCACCTTTCATCCTCTTGTCACCTCAACCTCCACACAGATTTTTCCTTGGCTCCAGCACAATACTGGTTAAAATAGATTTTCATGATGTTCATTCTGCTTCCTGTGCTGAGCCTTGATGCACTTTACATACCAGATGGCAAGGGCTGCTGTGCATCTTGCTGTCAGAGGAACTTCGCCCCTGGTATTCTCAACATAGGATGAAATGATGAAAAAAGGAGCATCTGCCCCTCACATCTTATTTACAAAAGCCTCACCAGAAGTTTTTGCTGGTGGAGTTTTTAATATGTACTCAGCTGCTGCTTTTTCCTTTGTCTCTCCTCCCCTAATATGTTTTTCTAAATGTTTCTTTTACTTTTGGAACTCTGGCTGAATAGTCACTAGCTTTCATTAGACGTGATTTTACTGCTATTCTTTTTTTTTAAAGGAATCATTGGGTTTATTGAGGTAGACACAAAATGAATAGTCTCCTAAGCACTCTATCTGCAATGGTAATTCAATACAGAATTGCAGATTGCAGCTTGGGCTGTTAATATAGGATGATTTCCATTTCATTTCCTTTTCTTCCTTGCCCTGTCAAGGAGATGGAAATTCTCATTTGTCTTCCCCAGTATCAATAAAAATAATATACACACAAGCACGTGCTTTGACAAAAATCTCAGGTATTTTTGCACATGGAATGTATCACTGAATTTCTGAAAAAAAAAATCAAATAAAATCATCATTGTATTGCAAATAAAATGCAAATAGAAATTCAGCATTTCTCCCCATCAAACAGCATAGTGCATGCTTGCCAGACTTCTGTGTACCTCCAAATTACAGATTCATGGATGGTGTGTGCATGTACTACATACTCAGCACATGAGCCAAACAAGCCATTCCTCTCACCACGTACTAAAGCACAGGAGCACAGCATGATGTACACAGAACATATGCATACCCACTTGGGAGCAGTAGATGCCTTGAGATGACTTCTGAACTATTATGAATAAAACACAAATAAGACATTCTGCTGAGCAATTTTGCCAACCTGATTACTTTGAAGCCTCTAGAAAAATTTAATTCCTTACCAGGTGTAATGGGATCGCTGAGATTAGAAAATTTAAAGTGATCATGACTAGGAACTTATCTAGCATGCTCTCTCCTTCACCCTATTAAAGTTACAGGGATTATTAGGCTTCTGATTAGACAGAATATTCAGCATTTCTATAGTCTTCCATTTTTCTTTATCAATTGAGAGAATAAGAGCTTTCTACTTCCTGTGCTTTTTGTTCAGTCACAGGAGCTAATTTTACAAAACAAGTAGTGATGCACAGTTGTTTATCTGTGAGAAATCCCAGAGCTAAATGTATTTCACACACATGTATTGCTGTACACTCAACGGAGGGCACACAGCCACAGACAGCCCTGCTTAGGACCAGGGAAGAGGTGGAAGACTTGTTTCAGAACATGGCTTGGAACTTGGATCTTTCTGAGTCAACAGGCTTTGGCAGCCATCATTCCTCAGCTGCTGCCATTTGCTGTCACTTATGGGTTACTTAGCTGCACGCCCTTTGTGTTTCTTCATACTCATATATATCCCTGTAGTGAGCTCAGAGCAGTTTGCTCTCAAAGATTGGGGCATTGGTTGGTTTTGTTATGAAATTCTCCTAAGTGAAAGGAAGAAAGAAGCCTGCTTCCTCAAGCAGCTCAAAATACCTCAAAACATGTTCAAAATACAGCAAATTCCTCTCTTACTGTGATTCAAGTTGTGCTCTTCAGCAAAAATCAGCCACGGAATTTGCATCTAATAGAGTATGCAACCCCCAAATGCCTGGCCAGGTTTGCATTCTGGAATTTGGTTTGCATTGTTGTTGTTAAAATCGTGCCAAGCTCCATCAAAGCAGTGGTCTGCCTTTTGATCAAGGTCAAGGGTGATCCCCACATGGTAATGCACAGCATATACCTAGCAGAAATCACCTAAATCTCAGGGTTCATGCTTCAGTAGAATTAGAATTTATAGTGAAATTTAGATTTGTAGTATGGGAAATGTGGTACATGTGTTGATAGTATTTCAGTGAATTATTTTCCAATTATCAAATCAATGTCAACTGTGTAAATAATAAACACTTTTGATGCATTGAATATGAAGTAGCCTTATAGGCTTTCTTTTATCTTCCTAGTAGTGTGTGCTAATACTGCAGAGCTGTGGTTCAGAATTAATGCCCAGATCTCTGTACCTTTATTTTTTTCTTTTATTTTTTAATGATGGCAATGAATCCCTGATTCTTTCTCCTAGCCTTGCAGGCAGTAAGAGCACTTCACATACATCTGGTTATAAAAAATTAGGTACTCTGCCTATCTTTACAATATGAGGATTAATGAGTCATTTTGGAGGCAGTCTTCTCAAGGGTAATTCCTGCTGAGTAGTTATTTGTATCCTGAGCCCAGAGGCAGGATGGATCTGCTGTGCATTTGAACAAGGAGCTGGCATACCATCATGAAAGTGTCTGAGTTGCTTTATAAGGAACTCCTGGGTGCAATAACAGGGAGTCTGGCAGAGGAAACAGGGTGGCAGTGCAGAGGGTTCCTGAAAGAAGTGGCTTAATTGCTTTACTTTATGTTCTTTGAAGCAGAAAAATGCTTCTGGCTAGTCATTCAGAACAGAGTAGGTAACAAGCCTGTTGAAATCTGCAGTGAGGAATATAAAGCATCAGAGGGAAGAGTCACTCTTGCCACCATTTTTCCTCTTAAGTGTAAATGAATCATCCCATGAGGCAAACAGCTGTGTCAGGATTATAGGAAGTGTAAATTCCTATCTGCAATGTTTTATATCTGCACAGCTGTGAAACTAGAAACATTCACCTTCTGCTCTGGAATTATTCTCTCTGCTCAATAACACCCCTGAAACAAAATGAATCTATCTGGTGCCCAAGAAAACTGAGATGCAGTACACTGTGCTTTTGAAGTAATGGTCAGAGATCCTCCTCCCTAGATGTACTCCAAGCTGTAAAAAACTTTCTCATTCCCCACGTGAAAAAAGTACAGAATAGCACATCACCAGAATTTGTGCAATCTCATTTGAAACAACTGACCATCAACAACATTAGGAAGAAAGTAAAGAGGAGAGGATATTCAAGGAAAGTTAAGTGATAGCCCTGAATAAACTCCTCATTTTTAAGAACTTATATATGACCCCTAGCTTTAGTACAGGAAAGGAGAAGCTTTGTACCATGTACCCTTGGCACACTGCCTCACATTCAAGAGCAGTTCCTGCTCCAACACTCAGGCTGCTGTCCTCTGCACTCCCAAGGAATATCTCAGCAACACCAGAAACATTCTGGCCTGCATTTCACCTCCTCAGTGCTCCAGTGGTGCACTACAAGGTGACTGGGAGGGTAAGCAAACCTCATGTGAAGAACCAGACAACTAAAGTGCTCAACTAAACTCTCGTCCCAGAGCCTCATGCCTCTCCAGTTCTAGCATCTTCCTAGGAAGAAGCATGTTTCTCTGCAGGTGTTTGTGTCTTCGAAAGGTCAGGTTTTATGTACATAGTTGTCATGGCTGGATCAAAAGATATCTACATAAAAAGAAGCAAGGCCATGTCCTTTTCCTGTAGGATGGGAAGCTGAATTTTCAATGCCTTTTATATGAGCTAGGACATGATAAAAGATTTCTAAGCCAATAGATGAAGTTGGGAAGATGGACAGATTCTTGGTAAAATTTAATTTTTTAAACACAAGTCCTGAATTCCAGTCTAGGTAATGTCTGGAAATAATTGCTCTGGGTTCGAAATTAATTATGCTAATCAATGGCATAGCAACAAGTTTTGGAGAAAAATTAAGAGTCATGGTGCAAAGAACAGTACAAGTCTGTAGGGTTATTCACCCTCAGCCAGCAGAGCGAGGCATATGGGTAATTATCACCCACAGAGGACTGAGAAGCAGGAGGGATTTCATGGCACATGCTTTATGTTGAGGTGTGGGCATCTGCTGAAGAGGTCAGAAGGGTCAAGGTGACCAAGGAGAACATAATCCCAGAAGGATGCCCAGAAAGACCTGGCACTGAGCTGGATAGTGAAGATGGAACAAAGGCTGTGTGTACTTTGGGTCACCCCAGGGCAGCAGGAGCCAGCTGTTCACTGCTCCCTTCTGCTTCTTCACCACCTCCTCTGTGTCAGCACAACTCTTGGTGCAATTATTCAGTCATCTGGCAGGGAATGACAGGGACAACTAATCTGGGTCACAATCATGCCAGAAAAAGAAAGGAGAAAAAAACCCGTCTTATTTTACATTTTGAGTTCACAGCATGACTGTCTGAATTCTTGTCCCTGCATAGGCAAAGTGATGGCATGGGATAAAGGAAGGCTTTGAGTGTCAGTTCTAGCTTAGGGCAGCTTAAAGCATTTGAGGATTTACAAGCTATGATAACCCAAAGTAGCTGCAGGAAAATCTCTTGGTTGTCTGGGACGGTGGCAGGAGAGATTTTTGAGATAACTTATATAACACTAAGGATTAAGAAATGTATACAGCCTTATGTTTCAGAGGATATGGGAAAGCAAAGGGGGAAGGACTGCTCACTGTCTGGGGAGCACAGAGATGCCTGGGGCCACACTCTGTGCTCCACCAGAGCCTGTAGTGCCCAGGCACACGAGCTGTGGCTGCACACACACGCAGTCCCTGCTGAGCCCACACAGGAAGCTGCCAGCTGGGCACGAGAGCCCTTGGCTCAGCAGGGCTGCTGCCAGCCCCATGCCTCGACTGCTCGCTGGGCACTGGCTGAGGGTGGCTGCACTTGCAGGTGTAGCTCCCTGCCAGTCCCTGTCAGTCTGCTCGAGGTAGATAATCCCTCTGTGGGGGTTTCCACAGACTCTAGGATTTGCTTTCTTTGGTTTGATTGGTTGTTGGCTGGGTGTGTTTGCTGTCTGGTTAGTCAACTTGTCTGGGGGACTTTGAGATGCAAAAAATATCAGAAATGTGAAATAAGTCCCAATTTCCAGACAATAATTTCTCTGGGAATGCAGGGCTTGTGAGCCAGTCAATGCAGGCTGAATGGAGCCACCTGAAGATTTGGGTTGTGCCAGGAAAATAAATGGTCAGAAGATAACATTAAAAAAAAAAAACCCAAAACAATCAAGTAGAGGGGAAGACTAACAAGAACTCTAAGTAAGAAAGTGTGAAGATTCCTGGCTTCAATACACCAAGGATGAGAAAAGATCAATAGTGTTGGGTAAATAGGAGGATCTACTAACTAGAATATGGCTTGTAGATGGTTATTTAAACTGAACCTGTGATTCTCTGGGGCTGATCAGACTGAAATTGCAAAAACCAGCAAACAATTCACGAGTGAGAAGTTGCTGTAATGAGATCAAGGGGCACTTGTTTTGATACCGTTTATGATCAGCTTTGACATCTCTGACTGTGGTGCTGCAGCACAGCTGTGCTAAACTAATAGTTTGCTGCTGAAGGGGACAACTCTCACCCCTTTTCCCCAAACCATGGGCACTGGGGACAGTTTCTCTGGTGCTGACATTAGTGTTTAACTGACCTTGAAATCTGGCTCAAGGAATCCAGCAGACAGTAATTAATTTTCTTTTCTTTTTTCCTCTTTGTAAGGATAGTTTTATAGGGTGGAAGAAAGCCACATCCTGCATACCACAAAAGAAGAATCATAGAGAGCAGAAAAGGGGAAACAGCTTAAGAAGAGATAAACTGAAGCAGTAAGCTAGAAATGGTAAATTATCTATAATGAACTAACAAGAAACCTGGAGTTTTTAGTTGTCAAGTGGGCTTGAAAGTGACAAATTGTGTGATTGCTTTCAGCCTGCACGATTATTTGCTGTTTACAGAGATAATGACTTTTAACCTGTGCTTGTCAGGTGTGGGAGGCTGAATGCCAGAGCACATATATACCCTGAAAAATTAGTTGACTTGTTGTTTCAAAATTAAATAGTCTCTTAACAACTTTAGTGTGGAGGCAGATGTTATATTGATACAATATACTTTCAACCCACACTGAAAGTGGTTTCTTAGAGCCCTTTGGCACAGGAGAGAACCTAGCTTCTCATGCTGGCCATGTTCATTAGTGACTTTTTGACACTATGTCTTCTGTGTGGTGGAGTCTGTTGTACAGATATACCTTGGTCTAAAAACCTCAAAAGAGATCTGACAATGAAGAATTTGCCTATTCAGAGTCCTTGAGGCACAGAGGTAAGAACACACAGAACAGAGGGGAGTGTGGTCAGATCTCTGCTCTGGGTGTGAATAGTTTTCAGTGTGTTTGGGGCAGAGGAAAAACAGAATCAGAAGACAAGTGAAAAAAAACATCACTCCATACTAGCTAAAAAAAAAAAAGTCAAAAAGTCAATCAGAAATCCAAGAAAGATATTTTAAAATTTGTCACTCTTCCCTTTACAAACTCTTAAAATGCCAAGAACAAAAATATAAGAATGCAAGTTGCTCATTACACATGTCTGAGAGACAGACATTTAGCAAAGACTACATCCAGATTTTGAACTGAGTAGTGCACCAGAAGTTAGCTTTTGCTTTGCCATATGCATCATATCCAGATACAGGTATTTGTAAATGAACACATCTGAATCTGTAGATTTTATTTCGAAGAGGGTGTAGAGCCATACTTACCTACATTCCCTTAACAGAGACAGACCACCTTCTCTCTCTGGGGGTAGGATTTATCTGTGAATTACAGAGTCTGGCTAAAAAACCAGATGCTTTGTCAGCATGTGATCATAACATCTGCAGTTTGTCTTGTGGTGTTCTGCTTTGTGAGGCATCCCTGAACAAAGGGGAGAGCTCATCATAAGAAGGGATAAACCTGGTGGACAAGCCAGAATGCAAAATGCCTTTCACATCAGTGAAAGAGAAGACATGTGAATGTTGTCCCCTTCTTGGGCTCCTATGTGCCTCTTATGTGTCCCTAAGCAAGGAAGAAGATTAAATAAATTAGCAGAAGTTCTGCATTTCACATTAGTAACTTTGCACTCAATTTCTGGGCTGAATCTAAGTATTTTTCAGGTGTTTTAATTTGAGGGAAAAAACAAACTCCAGTATTTACTGTATATATATGTGTATAATACTGCTGCCGTTTTATAATCTTGTTCTTATTTATAAAGAATATCAGGAATCCACATCATACCCTTCAGTACTCAAATTTTTCACCCCTAAATTAGCTCAAAGATGCATGAAATCATAAGGTGACTCAGAGACCCCTGCAGAATAAATGCTTGCAGAACACCCTGCATGTTTATTCTAGCAAGTGTTTTCACATGAATTATCACGTGTTCGTGCAATGTCACAGCTCTCTTAGTTTCTGCTGAGGTGAGGTGAGCAACAGTGGCATGGGCTGAAACATCACACTGAAAATAGAAAAGAGGCAAATTGCATTCTTGACTTAAAAAATGTTAGTGACCTCTAGAAGACTTGTGTTTTAGTTCTTCGTTCCATTTCCATTTTATATTTCAGAGCAACACTCACAACATGGGTGTGGGGATTGGTTTTTTTCCCCTAAGGGTGTGCTTATGAGAGTTGGAATCTGATTTCCATTTGAAATATAAAGAACTATCCAGGGGTTTAGGTGCTTAACTGGATGTAACCTTCAACACGTATTTATGTATCTGACACTCTTTAAATGTGAAGGTTTCTTCCTTATTTCTCTCACAGAGGAAATTGAAACCAAAACAATGTGTGAGTGTGGTGCTAAGTAGATAAACAACACTTGCTTATCCCTACATGGGAACACAATTGTTTGTATCACTCACTAATGAGTTGATGCACTTCCGCAGCATCCTAACTGGATATGAATAATGTAAACAAGTACCAAAATACAAGGAAATGTAATAAGTGATCCAGTCAAGCAAGAAATTAAATTACAAGTGGTGTCCTTATTCCTGTGGTTTATGCCAAGAAAGATACTAGCTTTCCCCAGGATTTCTGTAGTGCTGTCTTTGCTTCCCCTCAGTCAGGAAGCAGAGATTATGGCACATAACTACAAAGCTCCCCTCTGATGTGACTCTGTATCTTTCTGTCATTGTGCTTAAGTATTGAGATTCATTAAACAAAGCTGCCTGGTGCTACAGCAGTGCCCCCAAGCAGAAAAACATTTTGTTATTCAGCATCTTAAGAGCTGCA
Organism: Passer domesticus; assembly: GCF_036417665.1. Taxonomy (NCBI): domain Eukaryota; kingdom Metazoa; phylum Chordata; class Aves; order Passeriformes; family Passeridae; genus Passer; species Passer domesticus. The sequence continues at coordinate 66,098,925 of NC_087476.1, read as the reverse complement.
AAACAAGAGGAGGAGTCGTAAAGTGAGGTTCTCCAGCAGTCCTTCGGCAAGAACCAGGCTGGACTCAGAGCCTGTGCCTTAGATATATGTCCTGTCAAAATCTCCTGGGAAAACAAAGTTGTGTCCACCCCTGAAAAGAATGTGGTAAAACTGCCATAGACTGGGAACTTCTGAGAAAAGGAGGAAATTGCATAGAACCTTACGCAACAGCCCTCTCATTTAAAGGGACCAGGCACATAAAATGTGGCTCTAACTGGTGATGAAGAAGTCTGGATGGGAGCTCAGGGTGCAGGCAAAGTATCCTGTAAACTTATTCAATATCACCTGGGTTTTGTTTGAGGGGGGTTTATCCCCACTGTTCTTACAGGGAAACCACTGCAGAACTTCATAGTTCTTCTAAGTTATTTTTCCCAACTGTAGTCTCAGGCAGCCTCTGTTTGGCTGTGGAAACAAACCCAGAGGACTGAGATTAAATTGCCAGGCCTTTTGGTTTTTTTTTTATCACAAACATCCCAATCACAGCATGTATTTTTGTCCCCTTCTTCTCCTCATCTTGTTTAAGGAATGGCATGTGATCAGCTATGCATGAGCTGGGAGTCCCTTTAGCTGGTGTAATTTGACAGGAAACCTTAAGGTGCTTTATGCAGCTATGCCCCTTATTTCTCATTAGAAGGATTAAAAAACCCACTATCACCAGACTGGTTATTTTGCACATATACACACAGGTAGACAATTTGGTATATAATTTGATATATGCATATGCTCTGCCTGTTTTTTAAATAAATACGGGTTTTAGTAGTTATTTAAATGAGAAAGAATGCATGTCTGGAAGTGATATCTGAGAGTCTTTTATCCCTTATTCTGTATTTTATTTTTGGTCTATTGGCCAGAACTAAAATATATGTGTATCATAATCAAATGCAAATTCAAGGCTATGGAGGACAATATTAGATATAATTACATAGATAAAATTTAACAGAGAAACCCTGTAGCAGGGTTGGAAGGGATTGTTATTGGAATGTTAAGTTTCACACTCCCCCATTATTTTTTGTTTCTTCACAGTTCTTTAACATTGGTTCTAAAAGTCTCTTTGGAACCATGTAACTGTCTTCTGGGAGTTTTAAATATTCACTTAAATCAATATACTGACAAAGACAGAACAGCTTGACTGGGTTTGTTGTATTTTCTTACATGAAATTCACATCACATCCACAAGAGAACTGGGTAAGAGCTCTTACATGTCACAGTGAAATGTGTCTGCAAAACCTTTCATGGTTTAAGACCAATAAACAGTCCAGCAAAGCCAGTCCAGCTGCTGAGAGAGAGCACTTTCATCTATCCTTTGTGAGCATGCAAGAGGCTTTCTCAAAAAGGCACAGCAACCTCAGAAAAAGGAGAAGAACTACACTGAATACAGAAACTGGGTAAATGTTAGGGAGGGCTGAAATCAGAAGATGAATCAGCCCAGGCTGGGGTGCCACCTGCCTTCCCTGTGACAGCTCTGTCACCAGGAGCCATTCTAGAGCTGCCACATCTGCAACAGCCTGGGAAGGAAGCAGACTCCTCCTGCATGATATGCCCTGAGCGTGATGCAAGGGTGAACCAAACGTTCAGTGGTTTTGGAGCCCCGTGCCCTGGTGGGGAGCTGGGAGCCTCAAAGCCATGGACCAGCGCAGCACCTTGTTCCCCATGGTGCCACTGCCTGACAGAGTCAGCCCCAAAACAGGGCATGGTGTCAGCATTTTGTTGGAGTTAATGGAGAGATCAGATATACAGCCACAAATTGTTTAAATAAACAACCTTATCTGTCCTGCTCAATTTTATCTTTTTTTTTTTTCTTTTCAATCTCTGAATAAATAATTTCCCACTGGCAGAAGCTCATATCCTTTCTGCTGTTCCAAAATTCTCTTTCATAATATGCCATTTTCCTCTGGGGTAAGCTTCTGGGATGGCTGTGCAGGCAAAGCAGGCTTAAGGGTCTACTTGAAAGTCCTTTGGAATGTGGTATTTTCCAGGGTCTGTAATGGTAAAAATTAGGGTAAAAATTGTGTCTGTAATGCTAGTGCAGGACACAAGATGTTTACCCACTGCATCAGTTTGCTAAATTGCAAAGCCAGGTAGTCTTGTCAGATCTCTTGTCAGATTCAGCAATTGTCTCTATAACTGGTTTGGCACTGTTGTAGGAAGGTAAAACTACAAAAGATGCTAATCTGTGTAAGAAGTATTTAAAGATAATTCCTATGTGCTGCAGGCTAGATGACACACTTCAGGACCAAAGGAAATATTTCTTACATTGTGTGTCCTGAAGCACAGGATTTAATATATCTGTTTTACAAGAGAAGGTACAATGGTGACCAGTTATTATTAATCCTTCTTGCACTTTCCACTAAACCTACTTGTTTCAGAAGTTTTGATACATTTTAGCCAGACTGAGGGAAAAATTCCCCCTGTGGCTATTGCTAGGTAGAGGTAGATTGGTTTGTTTCCATTTCACCTACTTTAGCTTGTAGAGATCAAGAAAAAAGGCATTGTTTTACTTACATCAAAAGTACTTTCATGTATTCTGTTCACACTTTTCTCTCTCCCTCCTTGCCTCTATAACCTCTGCTTAAACACAGAATATCAACTGTGCAGAATAATAACATAATAGTGAGAAGATGGACTACTCCTGAGCACCTATTTCTGTGACAGGGCTGTTCAGCTGGATTAAGTGACAGGCTGTAAAATATCTACATTTGAGCAACTGCAGCAGAGGATGCAGAACATTTACTCTCTGTGTCTGGAAGCGCCAAGTCTTGCCATGCTTCATTGTGCACTTGCCTCCTCCCACCACCATGAAAACCAGTAAAACAAAATCTTCTGGACATACTTGTGCTAAGATTCCCCTCACCACGTGTCTGTGGGAGGCTTTGAAAATGAAGGAGGTGAAGAGCCCAAAAGCATTTGTGAACTGTGAGTGGCCAAGGGAAATGAGGCCAGAAAAACATGGCTTGTCAATACAGCTTGCTCAAGATGAAATGGCAGCTCAACAAGTCAGTTTAAAGAGAAACATTAACTTCAGAATACCTGAAGATAATTTAATAACTGGCAAGACAAAAAGCAGAAGGTTTCCCTAAGCCGTGTGTGACTAGAGGTTACTGAGAACTCTGATTCTCAGTTAAAAAGCTGTATGTATGGAGCCAGCAAACAGGGAGAAAGGACAAAGGGAGGCAGGAAGAAGTGACTAGGGGGTGTTGGGTTGTCTGCAAATTTTTATTGGAATAAAATAAATCACATTTGAGAGATCCATGGCCCTGGTGACTGGATGCCTGTGACAGCAGTCTAGAGGCATGGACTGCTGAAATGTGTGAAAAAGATAAATTACATGTTTGGAAGTACTTTAAATCAGTATTAATTTCTAAAGGCAGACAGCTGGATGAAAAATAATTGAATGTAAATATACTAAAATTACAAGGGGAAAGCAGGTAGCCTTTGCATTAATGTGGAGTCCTGGCCATTTAGTAAGTCCTGCTAGTTGGCTTCCTTTTAACTCACATTTTGCTACATAATGTGTATTGACAATTAAATCGTTACTTACTCTGATTCAAAATGCACTAAAATGGTGTCCAGACCTGAGGTCTCAACCATAAATTTAAAATAATTTTTGCATGAAGACTGAGGGAGCAGATAAGCATCACTGCCAGTCCTGGAACTTATTACCCAAAGACACAAAATGAACTTTCTCTCTGTGGCAACCCCTGCAGCAGTCTTGGAGAAGGCCTTTCCTGAACCCTCATCATAATCAGCATCTGAAGTGTCACTGTTTGGTTTTTTTCCCTTCATGTAGTACAGAAGGGAGCATTGCTTCCTCAGGGAAGATATCATTCAGGCACTGTAAAAATGTCCTTCCCTTCAAGCCCATTGACCCCCATAGACCAAAATAACTTTTGAGACCAAGAAGAAGGCTAAAGATCACAGCAAGATCCGTACACAAAAGTTTCTGTCTCACATCTGGAAAAAATAAAAAATAGATGCAAAAGGCTCTCCTAACAAATGCTGCTATGTCATCATCCTATAACAGCCAGGATCTTGTAATACCTTCAAACAGCAAATGAACAATAAATGTCCTCACAAAGCTTTAACACAAGCAGCAGATATCCCTCTTTCCTCATCTCTCCTGATGGAGCTGCTCCATTTTTTATACATATTTAAGTATTCATTTGACAAGAGGGAAATAACGACAGTTGCTTGGTACTGAAGACACTCATGAGGGATCCCTCAGACCCAGATTCAAGCTCTCTCACAGAATTATGCCAACTATTTCCCTCGGGTTTGCACTACAATATTTTTATCTCTGTTCCAAAATACTGCTGGACAGGAACATACAGAAAGGGGACTTGCCCTGGACAGTGCACAATCCAGTTATAGATCATCCACCTGGAAAAGGAGATGCTCTTAGGCTGAGTGAGTGCTTTAACTGTTGGGGTAAGATGCCCTCATGATTTCCCAACGTCTTCCTCTTTCAGTGGGAAGAAGAATGTCCCTGTGGCTCCAGGTAAATACTTACCAGCAAAGCCCAATTCTATGAAGCATTTTGAAAGGCCAGAATTTTCTGATGGAAAACATATATATTCCACTGGAAAATTCCCAACCAGCTCTATGGAAAACAATGTTAGTTGTAATTGCTTACAGTTTAACTCAATCAAAATAAGAATGAGCTCAAACCCTCAAGACTGCACATACCATCTTGAGAGTGCAACAGATCAGTAAAGGCAGTGTGCTTTATTATTTGTGTGAAAACCAGTGTTATTAAGAAGTTTATTTTCACTGAAACTCTGTTGGCAATGCAGCTGGGACAGATGCTTCTCAAGATGACTTTTCTGACCACTATGTCAGCACCAGAGGCAGCTGAAGGGTTTGAATTGATTAATTGATCCTGTGTTAGTAGACTTCCCTGGTTAATTCTTTTGCTCTATTTTAAGAAGGAGAAAGGAAGAGTGTCTCAGCTTGCTCTAGTCCCCAAGCTATACTAGTTGAACTAACAACATAACATTGCCTGAAAATGCTTTATGAAAGCTTATATAAGTTTGATCTGTCCTTGTAAAAGTAAAACAGTTTCCATTTTTAAAACTAATTAAATTTAACCCTGTATCTCCACATCAATTTAATTTAGATGGATGCCACTTTTCTGTTTAAGAATTGGAATTCAATAGATTAAGCAGAGAAGAGATTTGATACAGACAGGAAAAGAGATGAAAATTGAAAAGCAGAAAAAGAAAAGCAAACTAGGAAGAGGGAGAAGGCACAACAAGAAGATAGATTAGTACATCTAAAAGAGAAATCTTTTGAGTGCAGAACTGCTGGCCACCCATAGACAGAAAAATGTGGCCACAGGGAGAGACTATTGAAGAATCTAGAAATAGAGCAACATACTTACAGGGATTAGAATTAATGAAAACATTGCAAATAAATCCCAGATTTTGATATTTGACAAACAAACCAACCAAACCAAATAAAAAAGAAACCCACCCAAAACAAAACCATCAACAAAATAACCTAACCAAACCAAACCAAACCAAAACCACAAACAAAACCATTGAAAATTAGTCTGGAGATCATTCCTGTGGTATTGAACATGTACCAGTAGCTTTGAGCCCTATTTCAGGAAGGACCTAATGACACATTTGACTTATCTAGATGCTTCCAAGACTGCAGCAAATTCTACTTTTTCCTTCTTGATTTCCGCAGTGACTCACTTTTTTTTAGTCTGTGTTGTCACAATGTCCTCAGAAACTTTGCAATGGGCTAAGCTAAGAACTAAAAAACCCCTCCAAAGCTGTGAAATTACTTTTTGTTTTGCCTTGTGACTTTATTTCCAAAGCTTTGTGTTTGTCTATTAAACTTCTCTCAGTTCTTCATGTCCATGAACAGAGCTGTCCTTTTCCATCAGCAACCCCAGGGTGCCTCTGCACCTGTGCTGCTTTGGGTGAAGAACATGCAGTAACTGCATAAGAGGTTTAGGTCAGAGGTGGGAATTTGGCTGTATAAAAGACACAGATTCTTAACCTGAGGGAAAAAATGCATATTAACTAGGTATTGAGCTTTTAGTTTAGAAAAACAAAACTCCATAGAGCTTTTTTGCTTTGTAACACTTACAGAGGCTTAACATAGAGGTTGAGAAAATTTTACTAAATTTATGTAACAGATTGCTTAAAAACTCAGATAAGCCCTGTTGAGTTTTAAAGGTGATAATGATGAGGGAGTATCTCGAATTTTGAACAAGATGTAATATTCTCTCATATTATGAACTGTATTCTAAGTATATCACATTTGGATATTTTCAATTACTTTTTTTTTTTTTAAATAAAGATAGAATAAGAGTAAGCAGAACAGAGAATTCATTATTAAGTCACTCATGACCTAAAATATTCAAAAGTCTTCTTTTTTTTGACAGACATCAGCTTAAAGAAACCAACACTGTTAGGCAGAAACCACACTGCAGGGACACCACACTAGTTTCTTGCAGATGTCTGAATCCCCATCTAACTACCATAAAGTCAGAGGAAGGTGGATCAGGCTCCACCTTTCTATTTGCACGGAATTCAAACTCTTGGGCTACAAAGAGTTTTGGCCACTTCCCTGGCCTCTGTGACACACTGAGCTGTGTATTTGGGTCACTTACGTCTCTATTCCCTTCCCTTCTGACCCCCTGTCTAGCAAAAAAATAAAATGTACTGAAGTAGCATGAAGACAAAATTGATCACAGCATGAGTTTTCTACAGTATTACCTCCATCACCAGGACAGATGAAAATGGTTCTTATGCAAACTGAACAAAATCAACCTGAGTGACTCAGAGAAATCTACAGATCCCAAAAAACTGGAAATTAACTGAATTTTAATTCTATTGGGAAGCTCAGAAATGTAGGTTTCACTGGTGCTTTTTTATTTTTATTTTTTTCAATTGGGACAAAAATCATCTAAGCTCATATGTAGGTAGCCCTATGGTGCTTCTTTAAAGATTAAAAAACAATAAGAGAATAAAGAATGCAAATTTTCAGACAGCTACTCACAGGGAGACACTGTTTGAAGTAACAGTTCTCTCTCCTGCTCTGCTGCATCTGGGTTGCTTTTAATTATTAGCAAGGAAAATAATGAGTTCCACAGATGTGAATGCAAGTTCATTTTCACTGTCAGTTGACTTCTGCAACTTTCACACCAACGCTGAGTTTGAGAACATGGAGAGATTTACACATATGATGAGTAAGGGTATTGCTCATAATGCTGAGTATTAAATAGATAGCATGGAGGGTGCCTTTGAATCACAGTCATGAGGACTGTCACAATACACTACCTTAAAAACTTATGTTCAGTCCTCAGCTTTCACACACATTCCAGTGACCTTGGGCAAGTACAATCATTCAGAGATTTCTTTTCTAAAAGGCTACAGTGGCACCTCAGTTTGAATATAATGCAGAGCAACTGCACGTCAGGGCGTGAGATCCCTGTACAGACACACATGGGAGAGGAAGATGTGAGAAGCTGCAACGGAGCTTGGTCACTCTGCCACTGCCAGACCTGCCCCAGCAGTAGAGGGAGCTGTGCACAGGGCTCCTTCAGAGCAGGAGAGAAGATAATGAGCAGCACACCAATGTCCATCTGAGACTTAGAACTAAAGGGTCATTTCAACCTTCTCTCCTACACATGAGATGCAACTATTACATACCTTACTATTCAGCAGACTACAGTCAACCAAGAGAGGATGGCAAAGAGAGGGACATATACAGATAGATGTGTACCTGCAGTCAATCCACTTACTTTGGATTTCCAGCCCCTGGCTTCTTTCTCCGGAATATGTTGAGGAAAGTGTTGGACTTGCAAGGTGCCTTGCCATCCCCGACATGCATACGCACCACGTCTGAGGTGGTGAAGGCACTGCGGACGTTCCTCTCCGGCTTGGCTATAATGATGTACATCTTAGGAGTGAACATGCACCCCAGAGCCACTGTCACGCTCAGGCTCACTGCGAAACAGGTGGTGATGATCTTGTAGTTGCTCCCGAAATAGATGGGCACGAAGGCCAGCCAGATGATACAAGTGGTGTACATGGTGAATGCAATGTACTTGGCCTCGTTGAAATTGGCAGGCACATTGCGAGTCTTGAAGGCGTAGTAGGTGCAGCTCATGATGAGGAGTCCATTGTAGCCCACGGGAGCCACGACGCCCAGGTTGCTGGTGTTGCAGATAAGGTAAACTTCCTTAATGCTGGGGTAGGAGAGGATGGGCATGGGGGGCTCCAGGATGATCAGAGTGATCACCAGTGTCAGCTGCACGCTGATCAGAATGGAGGCGATGACCACCTGGGCCCAGGCGCTCATGAAGCGGGGCTTGCGGGTGCAGATCTTCTTCTTGCTGCCCGCCAGGATGCGCGCGATGCGGTTGGTTTTGGTCACCAGGGCGGAATAGCACATGGCGGAGGAGAGGCCCACCAGAAGGCGCTGGAGGTAGCAGGACGTCGTGGTGGGTTTAGCTATAAGGGTGAAAGGGCAGACGTAACCCAGAAAGATGCCAGCCAGGATAATATAGCAGAGCTCGCGGCTGGAGGACTTGACAACAGGGGTGTCTCTGTAGAGCACAAAGATAAGGGTGACAAACATGGTGACCAGGATCCCCAGGCAGGAAAAGACCACAGCCACAATAGACTCTATATTGCTCCACTGGAGATACTTTACAGGGATGGGTTCGCAGCCTGCAGTGTACAGAAGAGAAACAGAGTGTTAGAAAGGCAGCTCCTGGAAGAACCTTTTCTGCTGGATCTCAGTATAATTCAAAAATTAGCATATGTCTATATGGTGTGGCTTATTAAAACCATTTTACAAAGGAGTGAACTGCATGATAGAAGTTTGGATTAATATTTTAAAAAACAGCCATCCATTTTGGGTCTCCCAAACATTTTCTCATTATGCTGCAACAGGAAATTAGATTTGGAAATATCTGCTTTTAGAGATACCTGATTACAAGCCCTGCATACCAAAGGCACAGCTGGGAACAGAATGCAGACAAAGTCACCATCATCTCTTCATTTCAGCAGGGAAAGTATTGTGAATGGGTGGGGTTTTTGCCTCCTCAGATTAATTTACTCAATCATTACCACAATCACTATAGTTTGATCTACTACATTTTTTGAGAGCGATTTTATAAATGTTAGAAGCTAATCAGAGGTCTATGAACAGAAAAATGGTAATAAATCCAAAATTTTAATGGAACTATATAATAGATACTGTACCTTCTTAGTACATTTCTGCTTTTTTTCTCTTCACAGTATCTTATTCTTATTTTGTCAAACCCTCTGCTCATTGTTTTGCCTCTAAATAATATAATTTAATTCTCTTGGAAGAGTCAAACTCACAGAATATGCATGCCTTCAGATAAAAACTGTAAAGACTCTCTAACCAGTACAGACATGCAAACATAGATGTCTGTTAGGACAGTACTTAAGTGCCGTCTCCCACACTCAAGTTAAAGGAGTCTCTGGATATCTTCCTCACTGTGCTGAAGTAATACCAGCAATAAACACTACAGAGAAAATAAAATCTTTTGTGTTAATAAGATGTTATGGTTGTGAAGTTACAGACATCTTTCATTATGGCATTTTCTAATTTCTGTTCTTCATTTAATAGTTCCAAAATGCTTTTTACATGCTTCTTTATCCCAAGTGAAGTATCCACAGCCTCTTCTACTTGTTCCCATCCTCCTCCAGTTTCCTTTGGACACATCTCACTTTTTCTGCCTTTCCCCCACCTCTCAAGTATCTTTCCTCCCAGTCCCTCACCATCCCTGCCTCAATTCACCTTACAGTTCAGGTTTTTTAGCCACCTCTCCACCCAAATGTCTTCATTGCAAACTGCTGCTCCAGCTTTTCTGATCCTGGACTGGCTGCTCATGAACTCTGCCTGTCTGGACATGGCTGAAAAGAGCAGGGGAAAGATGGTAATGTCAGCAAGCTTTTGAGAGAGGCATTTTTCCTCTCATTTTTGCTGCTAGATCTTAACAAAGGCCCTGCTGTTGTGATGGGCAAAAGTCATGCTCAGTCCCTTTCTCCTCAGTATGGAGGGTATTTGCAGAAACCATTGCTGAACTAAAAGCTTCTGAGTCCCACAGTTTTGCCTAATTTATATGTACCTCCCACGTGATGATAAAAACTACCAACAGATACCTCTACTGTAATGTAGACACCATTACTGAATGTAAAGTCCTCCCTTCCAAATAACTGAGGAGTAAGACAAGGTACAGACAACGGCTGAACAGTTTTACTGTAACCTCATTTTGAGAAACAGGAGAAAAAATGGTTTTGGTTTAAATTAAAAAAAAAAAAAAAATCAGCCCAAGGCAAAGTCCTGACATGGAAAATTTCTGCTTGAACTTTTAATGTCTGCCAATGTCATGTGAACTGAAAGAAGATCTTATAATTCTGTATCATTTTGTCTCCAAGCTAACTTAATTACAGATACTGTTGTTACACATTCCTGTAACATGAAAAACAATAGAAATTATAGCAGTGGCTACCAGAGGTCTTATTTTATAAAGAAAATACTATAAAATAAAGAGAAAATTTTATTAAAAAAATTATTTTGCTGAATGTGTTCTGTTCAAGACTCAGGTAGGAAACCCGTATGTCAACCAATACTTCTGTGGTGGAATAGGAAGGAAAACCTCTTTATTAGCAGTGTGAACCTGTGACCATTTGCCTCAGCAGTCCTGATTGGAAGCTGCTTAATAAAATACTAAGGATCAGAAGCTCAATAAAAGACTAAGGATCAGAAGTTCCTGCTCATTGATTAATACAAGTGAAGCTCTTCTCATAAAATAATCTGGCCAGAGGTTGTTGGAAGGGTTAAATTTCAGTATGGACTTTAAGCTTAACAACATCAAGACATATTCACATTGTTCCATTTTAAACTATATTTGCAGGGGCTTAACTCAGATCCAACATGGTAGTTAAGCCTATCGTTTGCTTTAGGCTTATCCTGTGTAAGATTTGCTTAGAAATGTTTCATTAAACCAGTGTAATTCCTGTGCTCCAGCAAGCCCAAGAACCACATATTGCACAAACTGCAAGAAGTTCCCTATGCTGCCTATTACCAGCTAACAGTTGTTGGTTGTCAGCACCTGTGAAGGTGGGTCATTTCCCAGCTAGGAGAAAGTGGGCTCTGGAACCCCATTGAGACTGAGGGAGGATACTCAGGAAATTGTGCATGCATTTATAAAAACAAAACAAAATAAAACAGCCCCCTCAACAATTAAACCAAAGATCAAAAAAAATCAGAGCAAAAGCTTCACAGTTAAAATTTTCTGATAAAAGCTGTCTGGTAGTTTTCATGTATTATTTTCCCTGCATTTTAACTGAGTAATTGTGAGTAATTGCCAAGATCAGAAGGCTAATCAATTTTTTTATTACTATATTCATAGTGCAAGGACAATAAGAGAATCTATGATGTTTTCTGAGGTTATTAACACATCCCAGGTAACTGATGGCCCCCAAAACCTTATGATTCTTTTCATAAGACTATAAAACTTATTTTTCTATCTTGTTTTATTGCTTATTTAAGATGGTTTATGTAAATTGAGTTTACTAGCTTGACATTTATCCGTCTTGTATTATATTCTGGTACTATAAAAGATTTCTCTTGGCACAAGGTCTAAGGTACTGGCTTTAGTGACTATTTCTCAGGTCAGGTTTTCATCATCTGTGGTGAGAAATCCTTTGTGTCTGCTGAGTCCATTTCACTGAATTCACATTTAAGGGAAACAATCTAAAAAAACTGTGTACATTTAAAAATAAAATTAAAATGCCAGGAAATGATTGCTGAGCCACAGAGACTGATTTCAAATGGAGAAAATGAGCACCTTGAAAAGGATGTCTTACGAAATAGGTTAGTATGTGCTTCACGTTTCTTAAAAGGATTAAGGATTTTTAGAGCCTCCATCTGTGATGGAAAATGAGTCTAAAACCACATACATGTTTAGCATTTAAGATTTAGATTTAAGGAAAGGGAAAAACAATCTGCACTGTGAGATGCTACCGCCTGTGTCTAGATGCTATGGTGACTGTCAGGGTATGAATACAACATATAAAACCAAGCTATAATTGATAGGAGTCCTGGCAAGAAAAGAGAATTCCAAATTAAATCATACCAATGGGGACTCCCACAAAGTTCAAGAGAAAAGTTCATATAGATAAATCCCCTTCTTCTAAAGATTAGGATGGCATCAGCTTCCTTTCACAGCTTTGTACTTTGTGGTATAGTTCAAGTAAATCAATTTTAAGGGTTAAAAAATAAGGTTTTTCTTCAATAAGACAGACTGAAGAAGCTGTGCGGGAGCAGAGTGCCATTTCAATGTTCTCTAGGAAATAAGTCGATGGCTATGCTGTCATTTGGCTGACGTTACTGTGATTTTAGAACAGCAGCAGTCCAGTCTCCTTGCTGAGAAGAAACACAAATCAGCAGGTCATCTACTGATTTCATTAAAAGTTAATAGATTGCAACATGCCCTGGAGATTGTTTCCAGCACTGATTCTTTCTGCAACTCTTTTCAGCAGTGCCTGTCATTTTGACATGACCCCTTTTGAGCTCCTCTGAGCAGCTGGTAGCTCTGAACCATATTCTCTCAAGTGCATATTGATCTCTCACCAGGGTTTTTGTTCTGGCTTCTTTTTAATCAATAGAGCCCTTTTTCTTCCCTGAAAAGTAGATCTAAGCAATTCTGTGAACTTCCAGGACCAGCAAAACCTGTTTATGTATGGATATCTGTTTTAAGATTAGCAGACGCTCGTCTCCTAGGAGCAGGAATTAAATATGGGCTTTTCAAATAGTCAGGACATTTATGAGAGGTTCTGTGGATTTTTTGGTTTCTATTGATACCAGATGTGTTTCCACAATTTGGGCCCTTACAGAATGTATTTTTCATTAACTCTTCTCCCTGCGACCCACTGACAAGAAACTTGAAGCGTCTGAATGATCACTGAGATTTCTGTATCCTGAGAAATCTGTTTGTCAGTTTAGCTGCAAGCCAGAGCACAGGCAGGGCAGGGTGGTGGGAGTGGAAGTGGGAGGTGTCATGTCCCATCCACATCTGGGACATGACCATAACTTGTTTTCCATGGAAAATCCAGACAGAAAATGGATCACATTTCCCAGTCTCTTGTAATTAATAATGTATTTTTACCTGGAGAAGTGGCTGGCTTTCCCTCTCAAAATACATGCTCTGAGAGCTCATTTGGCTGCAGTTACTAGCTTGACGTATCTTATAGAAGAAATTAATTGAAGTTTGAGAATTTTGTCTATGTGCTAAAAGTTGCAGCAACATCTGTCTGTCAGCCAGTCATGGTAAAGGACAAAGATGTGTTAAGTTGCATATTTGATCTTTGGCTAGGTGTTCAGATTGTTGCTGTGACTAGGAAAAATGCCCTGCTGTCATCCAAGATTTGCAGAGGTGACATGGGCCAGAGGTGCTTCTAGTTTTTCATAGTGATTCAAAGCAAAAGTTAAGGTCAGGGTGATGCTTCTAAATGCCTTGTAACTTTTTTGGGGGGTAATGGCTGCTATGAAGCCCAGAGCAGAAGTGGAGGTTGATCTTGATGGGTAAAAAATAAACAGAAGGATGCCATAGCATGCAACTCATCCGAGGCATATATACAAGGGAGACCAAGTCTAACTCCTTCCAGACAGCTTTTCGCAGGATTTTGTTAAAATTCTTCTTGCTGGTGGGTCCAGTGAGAATGATCTTTATACCAAACAAGAGTCCAGTACTCAGTTCTTGAAGGTCCTGAAGACCCAGATAAATTACTACTAATTTCATGGTAAAATGGTCAGAAAAGAGAATTGAGTCAATATGACAAAAATACACAGAACTCTTGTGATAGTCACTGCTAAATTGCAGCAAATGCTGCTGAGTTCATTAGCAGTCTTAACAGCTTTATTAATACTTGTGCTAAATGAAGGAAAGGAACAGACAGACTATAACATTTCTTCTTGGCAGAAATTTTGCTGTCTTTATTGTCTCTGGTGCTGCACTAAGCTGAAAGACAGTCATCCTAAACTGCACTGGAATGTGTGTCCAAATATGTACCTTTAATCTCTGCATGCTGCCATCTTTCTGTCCAGCACACAGCACTCTTCTTGCGCCCTGTAGAAAAAGAATGTGTTTGGAGGGACACATCCCTACCTGTCAGGTCAGCATTTGGCCACCAGCCAAGCTCACAGGCTTTACAGGTGAATTCATCCTGAACAAATTCATTCTCCTTGCAAGCAGTGCAAATCCAGCAGCAGCTGACTTCTCCTTTCCTGATCACCTGCAGTACAAAATACATCCTGGATTCTGATCCTCTATCAGAAAACAAAGAGGCACACACCACCACTCCCCAGCAAACACATAACACAATACACTGTTCAAAACATGACAGGATTCCTGTGTATGGCACCTTTCAAACAGCTAGAAAACACCAATCATGATTTTGTATCGATCCCTGTATTAAAATTTGTGTTTAGGATTTCAAGAATAACCTCTGGGGACAATATTATTTTGTTTTGAGGAGAGCTGTTCTGAGTTAAAAGCACAAAACCATTTTTCCTCTGGTACAGAGGCATGGTGAATGTCATATTTTCAATCAAACTTGAGGCTTAATCTGTGAGATGGCAGAGGTCAGGACAAGCAGTTCAGCCCACACTAAATATCTATTGCATAGTAAAAACCAGTAAACAAAGTCAAAGGATAGAACCAAGAGTAATTCCTGCATATAAATACACATATATATACATGTACACACAAGCACATTCACATTAACATGCATTCCAATTTATGTGGAAGTCTCTTTGGGACTCGTTACCCAAGTGTAAATAGAAATTAAAATAAGAACAAATTACAAAACATCCTGCTAAAAGGATCTATTGGGTTTTAGCAGAAAAAATTATTAAGCAATGACCAACCTCATGCTTCAGAACAGCTCTTGTAGGGACAAATGCCCCTTAAAACTTTCTTTCTTTGCTGTGAGGGCTACTAAATGTGATGATCCAATGCTGAAAAGATTATTTTCTTGTCTTGATTCCTAATTTCATTACCCTGAGGCTGAAAGAAAGATTAAGGATAGGTCTGGCTCCTAGAGCTCTGACAAAGACTCTGCCCTTGTTTGCCAGGAAGGAGGAATCCAGCCTTTTCTTCCAGGTCTTCCTATCCATCTATATGCAGAGATAAGTACAGCAGTGAAATGCAAAATGTTTGTGTTATTGAATACTGGCTTTGTGGGCTTTTTTTTTCGTTTAACATTTTCTCATGCAGTTTGTGGAGACAGTCCAATAGGTTTCCATGAGAGCTGAAGCTGGCATTTTGTATGCATAGTGTTTACATGTACACACATACACAAACTGCACAATCTCAAAAACAGGGAAAAGATGTTTTGGAGGGTGGTAAATACCGATAATGTTTCTCCTCCAAGATGTTGGAGTGTGTCACTGTGCTTTTGCCAAATCATCAGTTGCTTATTGCTTAGAGTAGCAATACAGAAATAAAAAGCTGCAAATATGCTTATTAAATGAAAATAGAAAGGAAGGTCTACTCTAAGGAGGTTTTGCTGAATGGTGTTGTTGCCATTTTAAACTTAATGCATCCATACCATTCTGATAGTGGTGAAACATGTCTTTATGTCATCCAGACAAGACTGGTAGCAAATTATTTGTAGCCTGATGCAAGTGCTACTGTTTGGTGCACACAGAGTGATTTCATTTGTGTTTCCATTTGTCCTGCTGTGAACATGAGATATAAATAGGCGTGGGGTTTGTTGGGGTTTTTTGCAACTTTTCCTTGCAGGTGTAACTGCTGGAACAAAATACTGGACTCCTGTGGGTCACGATATTTTCAAGATCAGCCCCCACGTGAATCACAGCCACTGAGTGACTAAGTGAAAATCTTTCTCACATAAGGTAAAACTCAAATTCTGCCACACTAGAAGATTCTGCTTTCCTACAAAGGGTAATTTTAGAAAACATGGGCCTGTATATGCTGTTGTTAAAGGAAGGTATCAGTCTATGAGTCTATAATTTTGGCATTCCTGAAGGTCAGGAAATCCTACCCATTGGCTTGAAAGGAGCTTGCTTGGGTTCAGGGAAAAAACAAGTACTGGATATTCATATTTCTATATCAGAAAGTAAGTGTCTGAGGCACACCTTAATCTGGCCCTTCAGGCAAGGCTCGCTGCACACCGATCGGACCATTCCGCTCTTATTCATCTGGATCCTGTAGTCATCGATGTTGAGCACGCCCTCGTGCCAGGTCCCAACAAGGACGTAGTCGTAGCGGTTGGGCTCTATGTACTGCAGGTTCATGATGTCATATCTGCAAGAAAAAAGCAATGAGTCACTGTCCTGCAACATAAAGGACAAAAATTTGTCTTGCTCTTCCTCTTCTGCCTCTAAATATTCATGTTATCCCTTAACACCAGGGGCTTGGGTTTCACAAAAACCCAAAATCCTTCAGGATTTGCAGCAGAATCACAGGAAGTGTCAGCTCTGATTGGCACATAATTGCTGATTGTTTGCCTTGCTGGAATAAAACTGGGTAAAAAGTTGTGTGTCCAGGAAGAACAGCACACCGAAGACAATAAACTCTGCTGAAGATGCACTTGTAGGCAATGTCTGGATGCTGTGTTTTCAAATAATTTGTCAAAACTTCTTTAACCTTCACTTGGTGTCTCCATGCAGGCTGGTTGTAATATAGCCCTTGCTTGGGGCTCTTAAGCAGAAATGCTCAGACCAACCAAGCTGTTTGCCATAAGTTAGCTGTAAGCTCTAAGTTTGACCATTCATTTTATGCAGCCCAGTGATCCTGTCAGGAAAAGTTAGCACCTCAGTCACAACATTTAATTCCTCACCCTAGGCAAGGCAGAGAGCACTTCCCAAGGCTAAGGTAAGGGAAGCATAAAAAACTGCTACAATAAACATCCAGCCTGCCCCATTGCCTTCAATGTGTTGGACCTGAGGTGTGTGCATCCCTTATTGATAATTATTATATTTACTCTTTTACCCACAGAATGCAGCTTGATTCTTAGTAGGAAATAAGCAAGATTGGAAGAATGAGTGTTGGAATATGAACAGAGAGTCTTCTGTACTGCTCTGGAGAAAAAAAACTTTTATTTATAATGGGCGTTGCTAATCTGTACATGCTTTAAGAATGAAAGGTGAGGTAAGCAAAGTACAAGCCATAAATAAAATTGGGATGTTTGGTTGTGAGCAAAGAGAGACATCCATTTATTCCTTTTCCATTTTGAGGTTCAAATATGGAAAATTTCAACTCTCTCTGCACTTCACAGAGGGAAGAGGTGCTAGAATTATTCTCTAGAGTAGAGCAGAATAATTTTCATAACTAAGTCTTAGTTAAAGATGATTTAAATAAATGCTTATTTACAGCTGTAATTAGACCTCAGTTTGGCAAATATGCATGCTCAGATAATGTCAGTGCCACTGCAGAGCTCCACTGGATCGTGTGAAAAGGACCCCTGCCACTGAGTTCAATGGAGCTCCAAGCAGGAGGCAGCTCCATTGGTTGGGAATTGGCCACTAATCAAGGCATTGCTTAGGAAACGGGTAAATTTCAAATTCATTAGGGAACAATTGCTTCTCATATCCCAGTTCTAACACTAAAGGAAGTGCCTAAAAAAAGAAATGCTGTTTCCAGGCTTGTGAAGAATGAGGATAACAAGAAGCAGTGAAAGTCAGGCATTTCATAATGGATACTTAACAGACAGGAGTAAAGCTCAGCGGAAATGTGAATTCATCTTCCTAACAAGGAAAAAGTACTTGGATTTCAGTTTGACCTTATATTAGACTGACACAAAATCAGTTACTCTGGGAAAATTAATTCAGGAAGGAGAATAAAAGATTGCTAAAACCTCACATTCCCTTAATGGAATTTTTGAGCCCATACGGTTTTTTCATTTTTACAAATATACATCACAAGGCACAGAGTGACACTAATGCAATATCAATTAAGAGGTTCTCCTGTGTTCTTGTAATACTATTCCCTTTCCTATAGGTTACCTGTCAAAGAATGAAGTATGTAGATTAAAAGCTCTTACACAGCCTTGCATTATGACAAGGTGTAGTACAATGTTTGCAGATTTGATATGCAGCTTGAATTTTAAGTGGAAAAATATGGTCTTGCAAATACACTTGGTATATGGATATGTGCTTAAGTTCTTTATCCTTTCCTTCTTTTTCTTAATGAAAAAGCTGTGCTTTGAGCAAAGACAAATTCAGTGCTGGAATACCTCCTCCTATCCTCTTGCTCACATATGTACAACTTTAACAATTTTGGGCTGTGTCCATGCTAAAAATTATGAGCCCAAAAGAAAAGGGTTTGACAAGAGTTGTGAAGCTCTCAGAGAATGAGACTTCTTGGAGGCAGTTGTATTTCACACACACATGGCATCCTTTAAAGAACCCATTAAAACATTCAGTGGAAAAATTAATCTTTCTTTTAACATAAGAGCAAACTCTCTGGTATCTTGGGAAATGATGTGACCCGGTAAGTGGTGTCTTTTGAACAAGTTACTTGTAAGGCAAGCCAGAATATAAGTCAGCTGGTCGTGGGCACACTCTTACTCTAAGTTAACTCTCAGTTAATCTCAGATAGCTGAAGTTATCTTTTTCCATAGCCATAATACCTGACTGATACTGATGATTGCTATCCTGGAAGACAGGAGGGAAAAGAGTGATGTTGAGCAATGCTGGGATGTAAATGAATGAAATAACCACCCATGATTCCAAACTCTGAAACAAAAATGCATCTTTGAAAAAAAAATTTTACATGCAAATTTGAAGTCTTTGCATAAGGCAAAATTTGATTATTCGCTCAAAGCACTAGAGTTGGTAGTGTTGTCATGATTGAAGCCTGAAGAACTGTTGGAAATTTTGAACTAAATAGACTTACATGGTTCTAAGTCCAAGTCTAGTTAAGATGAAATGCTAGTTAGGTGAAATTTTTCTCTTAGATTGTGAACCTCAGCATTTCTCCACATATCAAAGTTTCATTATTGGAGCTGAAAGTTCTTCTGCCTGTTGTCACAAAAGATTTTATGGTCAGAGGTCTATGCAAATAATTTGTTCTAGAGAGGTAAGGTTCTTCATACCAACCACAAGGTAAAAGGAGGCAAATAGCTAGAATAGACCAGAGCTAAAAAGCTATGTCTGTATCCTAGAGAAGGATTGCGTTGACTATTGCATCCTTCATACATTTTCCAGCCATTTCTGGAAGTTTGAGTGATGTGATTGCTACAGAGGAAGGAAATGGGAGCTACTCAATGAAAGTAAAAAGGGCAGCAAATTTACCAGCATGTTCTTAATGACAGTATAGTGAGCACATACAGCTGAGTTTCCAGAGTTATATCCATGTCATTTTTTCCCAGTCAGCTAAATGACTGCATTTGTGCCCTTCCAATAAAAGTTTCCTTCATATTTCTGCATAAGAGATATTCAAAGAAAAGATTCTCCACACAAAGAATACAACTTTGTTTACATGCTTTGTGTTTTCCAATCTCATTTTGATAAAAACCTTGAAACCATGAATTGAGCCTGAGATAAATAGAAAAAGACTTGTATCTAAACAAGTGGTTAAGGTTTCATGAAACTGTACAGGTTTCAAAACAGGAGATTATGGGAGTGCCAGACAAACATAACTACAGGCAATTCTATCTGCTCTACTCATGATGATAACAATTAGGATTTCATGGGAGTCAATTGCTCAAAGAACCTCAGAGATTTTGAAAATTATGAGAAAGGTTGTTGCCTTCTAAGGAGGAATATTATTCCACCTTGTAAAGTTGATTTGTTCACATGATTTGAGGACAAGATATCTAAAAATTTTCATTTGTGTAACATTTTTACACTTGCATAGAAAAGCTAAAAAAACTAAGAAATTTCATAGCAGGCTGGCTTTGCTATATTTAAGTGTTGTATGTGGTGTTTATCTTTCTATTCTGCTGAGGTACAAAAGCTCTTGGGTATAGACATAGTGCTATGGTCTGTTCACAAAGAGACTTTCCACACAAAACTCTGGAAGCACTACAGCCAGTCTGAAGCTACAGATGATTCTGTTAAACTGCTGCTGCCATACAAGGATCTGACAGACTGTGCAGATCACAGTTCATATACACACAGCTATTCTCTGATACGATATTGCCCACATCATAAATGCCATAGATTGATTCAAGGATTACAGAATGAATAACGAAAAGGGTAATTGAATTTCCTTGCCCAAACTTGCTAGCTCCAACTGTGAAAATATTAATAGGATCAGTAACAAAAAAATTCCCTACCTAAAATAACCTATCAAATTCTAAGTAAGTCAGGGAATCAAGAAAAATGAACCTTGCTATAGACCAGAATGATGGATGGAATAAATTCTATCATTCTGGCATACTCAGAGGAATATCCTGATATAAACTCTCTATGTTTTAAATTAGACTGTTCAATCTAATTTTATGCTTGGTACTGATGAGAGTTGTGGAAATGCTCTTGGGCGACAAAATAATAAATAAGAATTAGGCTAAAATTGGAAAATTACATCTAAACATCAAACCAAATAGCTAACAGACAGAAAATGCAGCATATGCAAAGCTGGAGTAATGCTTTTATGGACACAAATAATGTGCAAAAAGCATAAAGATACACTAAGCAGTAATTTCTCTATATTATCTAAATTATATGTGCAAAAACTTGATTTATGCACGTGTCGATAAGTATGTGTTCAAATGTAAGGGAATTGCTTGCTTTACTCTCAAGCCTAACCTCAAATGGTCTGTATCTTTGACTAAAAAAATTCTGAAAATGCTCAACAATCCAAAACTAGCTTTTTGTTGCTTATTAAACATAACAAACTGTTTAAATGTATATACTGTTTAAATATGACAATAGAAAAAACCATAACAATCTAGGAAATGGCAAAACATTGGCCAGTTTTGCTCATAAAACCTAGTAACAGATAAGAGTTGCTTTAAGACCACTGTGCCTTATTGGAGGCATGAAAAGACATGAAAACTCTTGTTTGCTCCAGAGCCCTCCCTTTGTGCGGTGCTGGCACTCAGATGCACTTATGCAATAAGCCCAAAGATGGAGTGAGAGAGCCTTTTATAACACTTCAACAACTCAGTAGGAAAACAAACTTCAGTGAAGCAATCCCTGGGTAGGTTTCAATTAATAATGGACTTTGTACTTCAGCAGCTGAATTAAATGTGTTTATAAAAAAAAGAAAACAAAGAAAAAAAATCCCTGTGTTAAAATAGAACACACAAAACTAAATGAAAGATCTCTGCGAGTTTGCTCCCATAAGAGAAACAAAGGTGACATCCAAGTCCACAAAGGTGCTGCCTTACCCACTTGGGTACATCCTGTGTCTGCTGCAGGGCTAAACAATAGCAGCTGCCACAGCTGGGACCAGACTCCAAATGAGTGAAACACAAAAACTTCTGCCAAAAGCTCCCTATTATTTGTCCTGCTCTACACAGATCTATCTTTAAATTCAGGGATTGATCTGATTCTATTTGGAGTGAAACAAATTAAGGAGATCATAAAGGATCTTACCAATCAACACCAAATGGTCTCTGGCAAGTTTTCAGCAGAGCTCCAGCTGAAATAGGATGAGCACTACAGCCCTCTATTCAAAACCATGTCAGGTAAATTCTTAATTAAATTCTAATCATTTGTATTAGGCTTTATACATGCTAAAACCCTGTTACTGTGACCAAATACTACCTTGCACACCATGAAGTCTGTGAGTTACAAGGTTTTTCCTCTCCTGTAGCACCAGAAATTCATAAGCTCTACTGTGGTTCCTGTCCCAATATAAGATTACATGTGTTACCATTGTTGTTCCTGGCTGTTGGAAAGACTCGTCCATGCTTTATGTTTCAGAAAAAAAAACCCAAAGAAATCTATATCACCAAACACAGTAACATTTAATAGTTTAATAGTTGAGATGAAAGCTCTTTACCTTCCAGGGGCATCTCCCTTTTCATCAAACCAAACTTCTTCTCCAGAAACACCAATGAATGAGGATTTGAGGAGGAACTCCAGGAGCTTGCTGCCATCAATTGGCTTCATAGCATCACACAGTCCAACATGCCCGGGGCAAAGGGAATGGTGCATGTTCTGTAGCCCATAAGCCATAGCATATATTGCATTGATGACAAATCCCATTTTACTGTCCTGCACATAATTTTCTTCTAAGCTCTCATTGCCTACAAGAGTAAGAAAAAAAGGGTTGTTATAAAGAAAGATGAAATTACATGAAAATATTTAAAAAACCCCCAACAATGTATAAAAGGGATTTCCTTCTTTCTGGTATAAAGCTTTAGAGGCACAAAAAAGGTTCCAGTCAGGGATAATAAATAAATAAATAAATAAATAAATAAATAAATAAATAAATTAAACACCCACCACCCCAGTGATCTTGAATTCATTAAAAGTGAAATGCGTCATGAGAAAACACCTGTTTCATCATGTCATAATCTTTTGTTTGGTTGGTTTTTTTAATTTTTCCTTGTCATTCCAAAATATTATTTATTTTAGGGAAGGTTAACCAAGAACACAGATTTCCACTGAAATAATTTTTAAAGTTATTCCCTTGAAAAATTGACATTTTGTTACATTTGAAGTTTTTTTTTAATCTCATGTTTTTGAGGGTCAAGATAGCAATGTCTCATTCAGCGTTAATAACTAAACAACATAAATCAGCATCACTTCTCAAGTTATCAGAAACAGTCCTTTTAGTTAAAACTGGTACTAGGTATGCCAGTATGGGATTGCTACAGAAAGTCAGCCAAAGTTCACAACACTGAGTTTTTGTGTAACTGCAGCAGGAACAGACACTGAAGTCTCCTTCCTCTGATCGGAAACAACGCGGCAGCAGAGGTTTTCTCCACCCAAAGGTTTTCCCCCTGATTTGCAGATGGGCCAGCACTGTCGCAGGATGCTTCTTTTTGGCTGCACTTCACATCAGAGCCTGCTGGGTCCTGGGCTGCTCCCTGCTTGCCTTCTGCCAGCTGAGCTGCTGCAGACCCTGCCAGTGCCGACCCCAAGGCACTGCAGACCTGGGCTGTGGGGCCCCGAGGCAGCTGGAAGTAAGAAACCTCCTTGTTTTGCTTCTTTCCCCTTGAGTCATTCAATGACAATATGCTCCAAACTGCAAGTTGCTTTTATCTGCAGGCCTCCCATGTTACTGGATGTCTAACAGGCAATGGCAATCCTGTCTCTGTTACTGTGTCTCAGGAACATCTTGTGTGCACCAGGGAAGTAGAATGTGTGAGAGACTAGCTGTTAACTGACACTTCTCGAATCCAGGTTGGAGAAGATGTTTGTCATTTTAATATGATGAAAGGAGGTAAAAATCTTCAAGTTCACCAAAACTTTAAAGTTAAAAAATAGTTCCTTACAGTAATGTAGCTATGCTATGGATTTCAAATCAAACCATGAAGACTGTCCTTACATTTATTATTGGAAAAGGCTCTGATTTGATAGGTCTTCTCCGTTTGCTTGCCCTAAAACTCAGAAATTTCAGCTGGGAATTCAGAGGATAGCAGAGATCCCAAATACAGGGATATCTGTCTTGCTTTCCCTGGGTTTCTTTGCAGCTGGGCAAGAAATTTTTGCCTCAGTAACTATTTTCCAGATGAGCTTAACATAGCAAACAGACGTGATGGTGAATTTAAAAAGCTTTGTGAATATAGCATAATCTGACTGAATGAGTTCATGTGCTCCTCACTACCATACATTCACCACCAGCACCACTAAGCAAGGAGCAGCCTGAAAGAAAGCACAAAGAAATTCTTTCCACAGGCAATGTATCTGCCACTTTCTTTATGAGAGAAGGTTCACAGCTCCCATTCAAATCGCATGAAAGGAACACCACTGAGATTCATGTTGAGAAACACAGAAAGAATAGAAAACCTTGTATGCAAGATGACAGAACATTCACCCAGGGAAGCAGAGAGCATGCCAGTGCTTGTGCACCCTCACTTATGTACAGCATAGCCTTGACATCTCTATGCCTGTATATGCTAATATATAGTCTCAATAAATTACCTTTTGGGGTGTTTTATCAGCTGATTAATCCCATAGGAATAGCACGCTGAATTTATCACTGATTATGCTTTCTCGTAGCTAGAAAATGAAATTATCAGTCCCTAAGTCTCTGGAAGAACCTGGGCTTGGCACAGAATTCCTCTTGTGAAGCTTCTAAGCAGCAGGTTATGGAAGAGGTCACAAAAAGCAGATAGTGCACAGCACTCATTATCTACTACATGAAAGTTTACTTCAGATCTTTCTCAAATTTTTAAATCAGTTAAAAAAAGGAGCATAAACATCAGTAACTCTTGCAGGAGATAAGGACAGCATCCATGTGTTTCCTGAGGCAAGTCTCCATGTAAGTAGAAAACAAAATGTAACAGGATTTCCCAATGTTTAAAAACAGGCCATTCCTTTAAGTATGTACTGACTCAGCAAAACGTGCTTTGGATTATCATATTTCAATATGATATGCACACCTCCAAAGAGAATAAATAGTTGGTGGCTGAAGAATTTGCTTTTGACTGTTTTGGAATGAACACCTAAATTAAGGTTGCAAGCATATAGTCCCACACTACAGAGATGACTTCCTTAATGTCACCTATAGAAAAAATTGCATTGTAGTAGAAAGCAACCTGTAAATTGTCTGGTTGGGGAATAAATTGTCTCCGGATAAGTAATATAAAAATCCTTATATGTAAATAAGATATTTTCCAGTAAATCCAGAATGACATTTACTATTACTATTTACCATTTACTCTTTTTCCTAAACTTAATTTCCCAGAGTCAAAATTCACTCTATTTCATTTTCATAATTATAAATGATTGATTATGCATTTGAATTTGTAAAGTTCACTTAAGACAATCAGTTAGATATCTGTGGGTTTTTAAAACAAAAGGAATAATGTAATCGTGTTCAGCCAGAGAAAAAACATGTTCAATTAAGTTTTCATAGGGCAAGCTTTTAATAAATGCAAAAGTATTACTATATTTGTCATGGGCTGTCTCTATAAAGTTGTATTTTTCCTCAGTAAGTCTATGAAATGTAACAATGAGCAAAGCAGAACTCTGAACAGTGAAACTTTTATTTTTTTCTTTGTTTCTCAGCCCATGGAAGAAAATATCATTGATCTACAAAGACTAATACAAAATATTTTGTTAGCTTTCTTCCTTTTTTTCTTTTTTAATTTTAGAGACCTTAGTTTTCACTAAGCAAAGAAAAACTGTAAGTCATAAGTCATGTGAATATTGGATTAATTGCAGTCACTCAAATTAGACCATTAATTTTTGGATGACCTTGAAAAATTCAGGTGTCCTAAATATCATACTTAATTTTCTATTGGATGTAATGCAAATCTTCCTTTAATAATTTAAGTTTAACAGCTTCTCAGTAGTCTGGGTCATTTTTTTAATCACAGTTTTGATTTTAGGCTCTGTTTCTGTCAGTAAATCTTAGAGGATGAGGGCACGTACACGCATACACTACTAAATGGAAAGGAAAAGAAGAAAAAAAAAAACAACAAACAAAACCCAACAAAAAATCAAACTCCACACCCTGGCTGCACACAACTGAAAAATGCTCCCAATAATGCTAAAAGTGATACTGAAGTACAGGTAGAAGGAAAGAAGAGAAAAGAGTCCAAATTTTCATGAAAATCACTCTTAATCTTTCCATTTACTGTAATGCACCTCACAGCTAAATAATACCAGCTTCAGCTAAGTCCTCAGAAGGATGTGACTGTGAGGCAGCCATGAATTTAATTTAGTGCTTTTACTGTGAAGTCAGTGTGGAGCTAACAGTGCTCTTGAGAACAGAGAGTATATTTTGCAAATCCCACTTGACAAGCTGAAATAAAGAAAAAATGTGCTATTGGAATTATGGCAAGATATGAGTTAACTATAATGTAAAAGTAAAGATAGGAGATGTCTCTTGATATTCAATATAAAACTCAGCACCAAATACTCCTCTTTTGCAGTCCCCAGAAAGGTTAGGGCAGGAGGGAATTTGTGATGGAAATAAATGTAAAAACATTTTGGTTGGGGAATCTAGCCAGTTGGCAAATTTTGAGCAAACACAGACATTTGATAAAGAACACAGTCTGTTCATAGATGACTCTTGATTAGCTTAAAAAGCCAAAATCTGTTCAGCAAAATTGTTATAAAAGACAATATTTCATCTGGAGTAGGCAGACAGTTTTATTATTTGCTATGGTCATCTGCTGAATGTTTAGGGTGAAATAAAAAGTTACCAGCTGTCATGAAAACTATCTTCATTTCTGGTGGTCGTGACAGAGGTATGAAGGTATTAAAAATTGAATATATTGCATTCTCAATTTGCAGTTGTCCTTTTCAGGACTGCCAAGCTTGGGAAGGCCAAATGAGATTTTTGCTTTGTTGTAAGTTACAACATGGGTGATGGTTGCATTGAATGTGAGTGCTAATTTATGCAAAAAAAAAAAAAATCTGGATGAAAAATTGGGGCAAAATTTCACTGGGAAAATGAAGTTAAATAAAAAAATCTCCCATACTTTGGTTGCAAATGCCAAGGATTAAAGAGGCCTTCCTCCAAAAAATGCTGGATATGAACTGGTAGAACAGTACCCAGGTTTCTAGAAAATGTCCATATCCATTAGACAAATTGTGGAGGCAGGTTCCCTGTCCTCCCCTTCAGTCCCAACAAACACTGGAAGAGGCTTCCTACAGAGATGGCCAATGCTTCAAGCCTGTCACCTGTTGGAGCCATTGGAACAAAACCCTTAATAATCTGCTTTAACGCTGGTCGGGCCCAACAGAATTGAAATTAAAAAAACTCCAATGAAATAAAAGAACCCCCAGTGGCTCTAAGAAAATTTGCTCATCTTCCTCTGTGCAGGTTTGTTTGTTTGCATGTCATAGCATGTCTTTGGAAAACAGTGGATGTCACACAGTTTGCACTGCCTCATGCTAAAGAAGACCTGACAAACTTCGACAGGATCTTTCAAGGAGCAGGGCAGAAGGTCAGCATTTTGACCTGACCAGTCATTTTAAATCTGGGACTCTAAAGGCAACAACTGAAGGTTATTTGGGAAACTAAATGGCACATTAATGGTGATGAACAAACTTAGTTAAGGGTGATTTTTGCAAAATTTTAGGGTATTTGGCTACTTAGAAAATATGGAACAGTTTTAGTTAGATGCTTAAATATTTAGTTATGGTTTTATCTGTGTGCACATAGAAGACAAAATGTAGCAAATTCTACATTTCTGTTTTGTCAACAATTCCTTGAAAAAAAGTAATTTTTAATTTTAGTTAAAACTATAGAATAATTTATGTTCAAAAATAATTTCAAGGTCATTGAGTCCAACCCTTAACCTGACAAGTCCACTGAAACCCCCTTTAATGTCTTTTATGACAATAGCCAGATTGTGTTCCAGCTGGACTTTGGCCTTTCTAATTTTCTCCCTGCATAACCTCATGAAATCCTTGCACCCTTGCTGAGTTGGTGGCCCCTTCACTCAAATGACATGAACTCTCCTTTTTTCCCTGAGTTCCAGCCAAAAGTATCTGTTCAGACAGGTCAGTCTTCTCCCCTGGCTTATCTTTCCACACATGGGAACATTCAATAATGGCTAATCCTCTAACAACCATGCCAAACTATGATTATATAAAATATTTTTTGCAAAGGGTTTCATTTGTTTTAACTCATTTGCCATTATTGATTCAAATGTTTTAGAAACCTTGCCAGCTCACTCCCTCTTATATTCTATTTGTAACATCTTTTTACATTATCTAACTTCAAAGATAAAAACAAAATTATTTAATAAATTTCACTTCAAGGCACTGCAAAATGAGTAACAGAGGTTATAATTTCTCTAGATGTGATAAGTACAACATGGTGTGTTTAAAACCTGTGAATCTTTTGGTTTTTTCTCTTCATATTACCTTTTAGATAAAAAATACATTCTGCTCATTAATATTGTATGGCTGAATGAAATCTGCACATCTGAAGAATAAAAAGTGAACTTTGTACTCACTATGTCAAAAAATAAGTCACAGGCAACAAGTTATTCTATATGCGAACATCCAAAAACCTCTTCCAGCCCACAATCAAATATGCAGTAACAAGAATTCCTGAGGTTTTATTTTCCTATGTAACTGCCTGCTTTCCAAGGCATTTCAAGCTGTAGCTCACTACCTATGAGGGAGAGGCCAAGATCTGGTGACTAGAACAAGCGATTGTGAATCAGAGGCACAGGTTCCACTTGTCGTGGGCTGTCTCAACAACTGCTGTTTCTATGTGCAAGTTATAATGTGACCACCAATAATTTGTGGGAAAATTACCTGGGGGAAGCATATTTTCCAAGCCAAAAGATGTTCAGACAAAAACAAAGCTTTGTTCATTCTTAATTTAAAATAACTTTTGCAATTTTCATGAGAATTGATAGGCTGAAAAATTTTTCACAGACCATAATATGTGTTTCATTCAACCTACAACAAATGATCCCCTCATAATAGTAAATTATTGTTTCTTTTATGGCTTCTGTTCCCAGAAAACCAGTTACTATTCTGTTTTCAAACAGAACAGGATATGTTCAATGGTTACCACTTTACTTCTCACTTTGGTGTCTGTACCTCTGCAGCAGGGAGGCAAGTCCAAGAGGTAACTAAATACAGTGAAAGAAAGGAGAGGTCCCTTACAGGGATGCCATACACAAAGGATAGAGCTATCAGAAAGGCACAAGATGAAACAAGTAACTCAATTCCCATTGTATGTGAACTATTTGTTTGTCTGGACAGAGCTCCTCTATTTGTAAGGTAAGGCTAAGGAAGGATTTAGTATTGTTATGTAGGAAAAGATCTTTCCCTAATGTCCCCCTGATCATCATGTCGCCACTCTATAGGAAGGAATGCATTTCTCTATCTAGAACTGCAAGTTCCTCCACCTTTTGGCAAGAGAAGAAGAAGAGCTTTCACAGGAGAAGCTAAGAGGAAAGAATACCTTACAAAATGTGGGATCTACACCAGATTTTGAAATATGCTGATAAATATTTGACATCTTACAGTACTCATGAAGCAATAAATGAAGTTCACAGGGTTTCAGACTTTGTTTTCAGGATGTCATTAAATCAGAAAGGTTTTGCTTCCATTCTTCAAATGGTTTTTATTTCCCCGAGCAAAGAGATTAAATTCATGCAATTACATTTGATGTATTTTTCCCTGAAAAGCTAGGATACAATTACAGTTACCAGTTGAGACACCCTGCTATTTTCTTTCTGAGCATGGTAAAATCTATGAGACTCTGAGATACTACTGCTTTATTACATCTGGTGAATGTTGTTTTTTTTTTAATTGGGATTACTGTATTTCTATTATTCTGTATAAAACTAGAGAGAAGAGAAACACCCATTTGAAAGCTGGGTGTTCAGCTAAAGCTCCTCAAAAATTTGCACTAGAATTCTCTAAGGCATTAAAAGGATGGTAATTGCAGCAGTATTTGTATGAAGGGGGTTATTTTTTATCACTAGCAAAGTTAGTCAAATCACTGATGAAATTTCTTCTCTTGAAATAAAGTTGATATTGAATTTAAAAGGATTTGGGGTTTTAAAATTTATTTTTACCAGCATATTTTTACAGATGTCAACTCCATGGCTAAAAGAAACCAGAATGTGAATTCAGCCATCAAGGTACAGGTTCTCCCTCATTTCAGATATCTAACACCTTAATCTTTTAAGATTACCACCCATTTTATTTATACTATACACCACCAGTGTCTTCAATTTCTTTGCTGCTTTTGTGAGTATGCCACATTATTCCCCAGTGTTCAAAAATAAGTTCCTTTTGTTTCTCCCTGTGTGTCAGAAGGAGTGGGGAAAGATTTAATTAAATTTACTTTCTTGGTTCTCCATATCATGTTATGTAAGCACATTAGGGCTTTAAGAGCTTAGTGTCAAAGACTCTGGAACAAGTCTGGCATACACAAATACAACAGTGCCACAGCGAAGTTGAAACATTGTGAGGAGAAATGACTGTACGAGTCGCTGACTCACTCATTAATCAGATGTAGAGCAAGTGTCAGAGCCTCTAAGCACAGGGCAGGAGAAGGGGACCCAGCAGTGCTGCCAGCCCTATGCCAAGTCTGAATTCAGCACATGACTTGGGAGCAAAACAGAAGGAAACTGATCTAACTCCTCCTTCATTTACCACTCTGCAGACTTTGCTAAACAGATACAGGAGTCTGAAGTTTGCTCCCCACTCTGCTCTTCCTGCCTCTTCCCATGGGCATTCAGACTCTCACACAACATTATGACTCCAGGAGGAGCAGCAAGTAACAATGCACATAGCTTATAGAGGTATGATGAAGAGGTAGATGATGAAGATGTGTTCTAGTGTGCCTTTGTCCAGGAGAGTAGACAGTCTCCTTTCTGTGTCCCAGAGAAGCCAAATGGGATGAGAACACTGTCACTTTCCTAGGGCTGCCTCTAACCACAAGTGAATGTGGAGACGGGGCAAGCCTGTTGTTACAGGACAATGCAGGGCTGAGCAGAGAGGGCACATCTGGGCGAGATATTACATATTCACAAGCACTTATAGCTGATGTGCAATGCTGCAGTCCCTGTCTGCCTTCAGGAGAGGCTGGAGAAAGGCTGGAGGCCTTTGCAGCAATTGCCAGCATGGCTTTGTCAGAACTGCATCACTGGAGTGGGAGGCTGTGTTGGAGAAAAAGATTCCTTTTCCCCTTCTCCATAAATCCACATTTCCTACTCTGTCTCTTGTGTTGTTTAGCAGTGAAAGAAAGGACTTTAAGGGAAATATAATGCACCACCTGAGAGCCATGCTAACAGCACATCTGTCTGCATGCCAGAAGCCCCAGGAGAGTTCTGTCTCTTCCTTCATTAGGCTGCCCCTGGCAAGGTGTAGCTCTCCAACACCACAGATTTTGCAATCTACACAGATTGTTCCCATGAGTTTATAACTACTATCACTGAGCTGAAGAAACCGATCACAGAGTTGAAAAGTTGCAAGTATGTAGGTCCACAAAAGCAAGAGGGAAAGGAGCAAGAAACTAGGTAACAAGCAGAGAAAATCCACAAGTTCATGTACAGGGGGACATGCTGTTAAATGCAGGTCTAGAGAAACCCACCTAGAGCAGATGGCTTGACAGAAGCTCATCAGCCTAACAAAGCTTCTGTAGGGGATGACATGGCCTGAAGCCTCTGTGTTTCTATCCCTTTAGGCTAAAATTCCTCATAAAAAATGTTACCAAAAAATATAGGATTTATGGCCTATGAGGATGATATGCTGAGATTCCTTCTTCTCTAAACAAGCCTGCAAGCTGGCATTTGAAACCCCTTCTGTACACATCCATTGCTATGAACTGTTAAAGGCTTGGCAGGACATTTTAGCATTGCTTCCCTTTATTCCTAGCTTTCAGTGGAATGATCTTGATGAAATAGCTCTGCAATGAGGACTGGTTTTTAATGAAACAGAAATAGAAGGATCTACAAAGTATAGCTCAGTGCAAGGTGAAAAAAAAATCAGCCCATTTAAAAGAATAATAAAAAAAAAGACTCATACTTGTGAATATTTGTGTGTGCGCTTCAACGAAATCAGCTTGAGAAGTACAATTCACAGAATGTTCAACAGTGAAGCAAGATAACAAACACCTGCCAAAAATGCTAATTTTCAAAGTTTTTGTTTGCCTCCTTTTGGCTATTATCTTAATTTGCCTCCTTTTGGCTATTATCTTAATTTGCCTCCTTTTGGCTATCATCTTAATTCCTGCTCTTTAGAATTAATACACTGGGAAACAACAGAATACAATATTTTATAATAGAATATGTATTTTATAATCCCAAGTAAGCATCAGTACAAATGATTTGCAAAGAAGCATGACTTTGTATTTATGTGCCATCGTTTTCATGGCTGCAGTCATGTACCAAACCAGAAGCATACTTAAAATGCCATAATGAAATAAAGTTATGGACATTAATTTTTATGCACACTCTAATGAAAATGTTTGGAATCAACTCCATCATGAAGCAAGTAAGCTGTAAAGATATTTCATCTACTTGCAGATCATAAAAATAATCAATATTCAGCCATTCAAGCTTATGAAAGTTCATCCCTGATTAAAATCCTGTGATCACATGTTGGAGGGCTCATGGAAATGAACAGGAAATCACATGGAAATACAGTGGCTTATTATGGTCAAATACTCAAACATGATACTCAAGGCTTTAAACTGGAAATCAATAAAATATTGATTCTGAACTTGGGAATCCATCAAGTCAGAAGCAGTTTAGGCTTAAAAGAAAGCTACACTAATTTAGATAGTTAGGACATAACATTAAATTACATATTCATTCTAGAAAAAAAAAAAAAAAAACAAAACAAAAAGAACAACATAGAAGAGAATATGAGGTGATTCCAGCATCCTTTTTTTGAAACAGAGAGCAATTACAATGAGATCTTTACAAATAATTATTATGATTTCCTCAAATTCTGGACTGTGTACAGTCTGCCTGCAAAATGACCACAATATGTTGTTTTACTTATTTGAAATTATTATTCACCTTCTGCAGCAACATATAATTTCTCAGTTCCTATTTTAATTAGAAATTAATATTTCATCCTATAATCAGCAATAAAATATGCCAGATGATCTTTTTCTTTGATTGAATGGTTTGTATATGTAATCAACAAAGATGCTGATTTCAAATACTAATATAGCATTTAAAATCCATCTTATTATTTCATTAGCTGACTAAAATTTAATGCCAACAAAGGCATTTGAATGGTCAGGCTCAGCCTTTGCAGTTAAAGGACATAGGCAGCAGCACCGTTATTTTAATGGAAGATTCTCAAGAAGTGGGAATGGAATGGAATGGAATGGAATGGAATGGAATGGAATGGAATGGAATGGAATGGAACGGAATGGCTTTTCATCTGTCTTAGCCTGTCCAGAGGCCATATTCTCATCCGGTGTCATAGGTTTTGTTGGGCAGTTATTTTGGGGCAGTGGTGGTGGTATTCTTCTTATTATGATTTTTCTCTTATTTTCTTCTGTTCCCTTTCTTGGGAATTCAAAAGGAGAGGATTTAATTTGTCGCTATTACTGTGTCTCACACAGCTACCTCTGTCAGTTAGAGTTCAACAATAAACTATCTCTGAGCCTCTCTCAAACTCTGCAGAGTCCCACAAATGTCCATGCTCCCAAGGCCTCAGGCACCAATTTAATCCTAATATTATTTAATGTAGTTATTATCACAGAGACCTTGGATCTGCCTTCGTCTCGTGCTTTCTTCACAGCCTTCTCCCAGTGCCATGTGGATCCTGACCAAGATTCTCTAAGAACAGGATTCCACAGAGACCATTTTCTACATGACCTGAACATCTGGGGAGAAACAAAAAGAAAGAAATCCGAATCTCGAGTCTTCCCCTCTCCCTTAGGTAGCTGTGTAACCTTGCTGCCTTACTCACACACTCAATTATAGACGTATTTAGAACTACTATTCTTAACAGATCAGTTATTTGGAACAAGCCGAGCAGATACTAAGTTGCTGCTACTCTTACATGAGACAGGAATGAACACACTTAAAATCAAATTCAGTTACAAACGTAAAAGAATGTACACAGATTTTTATGCTATCTGGCTAGTTTTAATCAAGTTTTCACTCTTAATAAAAAGAAAAAATAAAGTCAAGTCAGATACCCTTGTAGATGTTCCATTGTAACACACTGCAATAGAAAAATTGAAAGTTCAGGAAATAGGACAAATTATATTTTAGGTGTCATGCTTTTTATATGAAGCCTGAGACCTTATCTGAAAGAAAGAGATGGAACTCAGTAATTGTACTGCAGCTTTCAGAACATTATCCACCATACAATACTTAAATTAGGAACCTAAATACATATTCAGGTACCTAATTAATTGACTTGATTAATGCCTGAACTTTTCTAGCTGCTGTTGACTTTCATGGAAATTATGGGAGATCAGTACCCTTAAAAATCAGGCCAATTTATCTAGGTCTCAGAACATGCACTTGAAGAGCCTAATTTTGAGCATCTTCATCAGAAAATGCTGGTTCAGGGTTGAAAATAAGCAATGTTTATATTAACCGCAGAATGTAATGAGGCAAAGGAACTTACAAGAGATCTATTCTCAGTATATGTTAAATATATGGCACCAGCACAAAACCCAAAACAAAAGTCAGGGTCTTTAGAGTGGAAAAATATGATGATTGTAATAAAATACACATATTCATCTATGCTCCTATGTGTCATGGAGACAGAAAATGGAACAAATCACAAACTTTCTTCCCTCCATTGATCTAGATTTGTAAATGTCTAAGTCAGTGTATGGGCATGAGATTCTGAGGCCTTCAGAAGTGTGAGTCAAGAATCTCATGTTAATAGACCAAGTACTCACCTCATGGTAGGACACAAACTAGCTGACATAACTGATCTTTTCCTATCTTAAATTCCAGTAGTTCTGCCTGAGTACAAAGACCAGCCAGGAAAGATATTCACTATTTACTGTGCTTTGAATCACTATTGATTTAGAAGGGCTTCAGAATTCTTGTCTTTAGCACCCATCAGCCAGTAGTACTGGTTTTTCATTTCTTTTAATGTTTTTATTATTATTATTCTAAGAGAACAAACCTTCTTCTTCACTTCTGTTCTCAATGCTAAGGTGCTTTTAAAACCACAAGCATTAGCTGTCAGAATACAAATCAACACGAACACCAATGTGCCTTACTTCTGCAGAAATATAGCTTACTCCAAATTTCTCCTTTGCCAAGATTCCCGTTGATTTTGGGTTTGTTTTTGTTTTTAATAGTCCATATCCTCACACAAGACAGAGTCTGTGTGAAGGGCTGCCTTCCTGGAGCCACATGGATATCCAATGAGCAAGACCCAGGCTACACAGCAGTCCTGCAAACATGCAGCTTCTTACAGAAAAACCCCTGGCTTCCCAGGACCAAAGCCAGATGCTGCAGCTGCTCTGGAGCTGCAAAGTGGTCTTGGCCACCCTAACCAGCTGGGCTATGTTATAAACTAGCAGAGTACACTCACAGTTTTGGGTGAAATTAAGCATACTTTTCAAATGATTGTTAGGAGCACCCATGTGTTCCCTTTAAGCAATAATTTAATCACAAATACACAGATCACAAAGACCCACTTTATTGTCGCCTCACCCGGACACCTGCCCAGGGCTGTGTTCAGCAACACAGAAATGATCCTTCTTAAAACATAGCTAAGATTAGGAGTTTCTGAACAATGTCTGCGCAAGCACAATGCATCAGTGATTAGAAGCAAAGTACAGCTAAGCAAATCAGAAGATAAGTGGCCCTACTCTGTAGCCACATTTCAAATTCAACAATAAAAGAGAAGCAGAATTCTTTCTGATCTGAAAGAATTTTAAAAGCATGAATTTTAGCCCACCTCTTGTTTTCCTGGGTGTAGCCAAATGTGACAATGAAGAAAACACAAGATCTTGAGATCTCTCAAGAAAACAGGCCCCCGTGGTATGAATTTTTAGACAAAATGAGCCTAGAAAAAGCAGCAGATTAATCTGGCCTCTGCAAAAAATAGACAGTTCACTGCCTAGCATGATGTGTACAGTGCTACTATTTTGAAGAAAACAGCCCTGCTTTTTCATTCCTATGGAGCTGAGCCTGAATCCAGAGTTAAATGGAAGATTTGAACTTGTGGGGTCCTCCAAAGATACTTTCTACTGTATGAATCTCAAAAATCTCAGCTGGAGAAAACATTTTGAAATAATCTGGTCTATTGCCTTGCTGTGCTACAGTAGATTTCTGGCTCAGCCAGAAACCCAGTGTCGATGCAGTATCTTATCATTATTCCCTAACTCTCTCTACACAAGCAGACTTCTGCACTTCCCCAGACATCCCAGTATGAATGGGAAAACAGAGATTGATTCTAGCAGAACTACTTTTCAGACCACACACCTTCCATCAGATTATTCTTCCTGTGGATACCAATACAGTATACTGAACAGGAAATTCTGTGGGTTTTGTGGTTTAGGCTTTATCACTCAGGCTCATAATTTATTGTTCTTTATGCCACTGCATGCCCACAATCTTTTAAGAGGAACTGATTTATTTTAAGAATGTTAATGGCTATTTTTCAGAAAATATCCTTATGTGCAAAGTGTATCTAGTCTGCAGCTAGACAGGTGTGAGAATGTAGGACTGTGCCTACATGTGTTAGCCTCCACTGCTTCTCCTTTGCACCTGTATTTATGGGGTAACACTGCCAGTAATGACAACCTGTAAAATTGCAAGCTGTGTTTAAAACTTTCCACCTAGGTAAATGAGGAAATGAAAGCTATCATTTAATAAAAGACATGGGGTGTGACAGAAAGCAGTTTGTCTTGTGTTCAGATCAGTTACTTGTGTTATTTCTTCTGGCTGACTTCCTGGTTTGGTTAAATGTTTATATCTCTGCTAATTGTTCTGATGCACAACCTGCACAAACAATTGATTTCTAGGAACAAGTCAATTTTTGTTTTAATTTTGTGCTTTTGTCCTCACTGAAATCCTGATAAAAGTTTAAATCATCTGTGGCAATCTGAGCAGTCAGGAGTGGCCCTGTCTCTCTCTAGGCACAGGAGACAGAAGCCTGAAGGAAGCACAAGGGAGCATGATTCAGGTGTCCTCTTCCTTAGTGGCACAATCTTTTTGTCCATGTAATGGAGAAGGGTGAATGTCACAAGCCTACCAGAGGATTTTTTAAGCCTGGAAGTGCAAGCTTTTACCGTTAAAATCCAGAATGGAAAATGTAGGTGTAGATTCAGAAAACTTTTGTCAAATACTGCTGTAATATGCATGTTCTGTGAACTGTGTTATATGCTGTTTACAAAGGCACATGAATACTGCTCTTCTCTTTTATTTCATGATAATGCCTTTTTTTTGTTATAGGTCACAAAAGAAGAAAGATATCTATTTTTATTGTATACTTATAGACAGACTGGTTTAAAAGTACTTTTGGAAATAAAAAATATAAGATCAATATAATTGTTTTTTTCCAAATATGGACACAAAATGCTAGAACAAAATTAACAAAAACCTGGCCATTACATCCTTTCCAAATAATTTACATGATTTATCACAGATAAGCACATTATTAATCCTTCTCATCTTTAAGACTTAAAAGCTGTCTGTAACATAGGAAAATACAATGAAACTACAACTCTCCTGTCTTATCTGCTGTAGAAAAGACTTGACTAAGAAAGGTAGCAACTAGAATATTTTCAGACAAGTTGTCCCCAGTAGGCTTCGATCTAAGTGCCAATGAAACTGCAATCAGTCTTGATCCCTCCTGGGATCACGAGGATCTCCTGACTCATACTGAGGAAGAAAGAGTGCCATACAGGACCTAAATATGTAATGAAAATGCATAGCAGAGGTGAGCATGGATAACTCACAGCATATATTAGTAAAATATATTTTGAAGAAATTATGGCATGTCAATAACTTGATTCCTTCTTCAAAATCTTAAAAATATGTCTCCTATACATGACAAAGGTGATTTACCAGCAGTGGCTGACTTGGCAGAGGGCACACCCAGCTGTTGTCTTATGATTACTTTTTCTGAATTATTGTAGTGGCAGTAATTCCTACTGTAGGTGCTTCTGCTGATGAAAAATCTCATGGGACAGGTGTTCTATGGAGGAGCCCAGCAGATGTTGAGATTAAAAAGAATGTTCTCAGAGAAACACCGGCACACTTGTCTGACACAGCAGCATGAGCCCTAGTAATGTCTGCTGGATCTAATTTGTCCAACTCTGGAAACAACTCAGATAAACTTTCACTGGAAATGCACTCACTCCTTCAGAAAAGTGTGGAAAAACCAAGTAGACATCCTGGAGTGTGTTGTCCACTGAGATGAGAAAAGGAGAACCCCATGTCATTTCATATAGATGTAATAGAAGTAGGGTGAGTATTAAGAAAAAAGTTCTTGATTAAGAGAAGCTCTGAACTACATTACTGGTGGCCTGGATGTAACCTGAAAGATACATTGGCCAAGTACCACTGCGTCTCAGGATGGGAATAGACAGCCCTCAGTCTTCTGTCTTCCCATCTGGTGCAATAAATGCAGTCAAGGAGAACTTCACAAACAAAAACAGAAAAACAAACATCATGACAGGCAAGAGTAGAGGCCCTGTAGATCTCCTAAAAAAGATGTTATTATCCTTTTCTTTGTTTCAGCCAAAATCACTGGGAGGGGCTGTAACCAAGACTGTAATGTTATTTGATATCATCTTACATCATTGCCAAGGTGAGGGAAAGGGACTTTCTCTTATGTTCCCCTGCTGTGGGAGAAAAGGTGGTGTGGT
Organism: Passer domesticus; assembly: GCF_036417665.1. Classification (NCBI taxonomy): domain Eukaryota; kingdom Metazoa; phylum Chordata; class Aves; order Passeriformes; family Passeridae; genus Passer; species Passer domesticus. Next base: position 66,060,497 of record NC_087476.1, on the reverse strand, counting down.
GGGGAAGAGTTGATTGATTTGTTGTAGTTTTTAATGTAAATCATCTCTTTGTTCCTTTGTCTTATACCTTCTACTGCTATCACTGTACTGCTGTTGTTCACTTTCTTATTTCATTTTTGTTTACAGTAAATTTTTCTTATCTTAAACCATGACTTTCACCTTTTGTGCCTCTAATTCTCAACTCCATTCCTGGACCAGGAAGGGGAAGGGGTGAGTAAGTGAGTGGCATCTAGTTTGGGAGAGTCTTGGCAGGGGCACTGAACTGGGGAGTACCATATCTAAAACAGATATACCATGTCAGAAAAAAACCCAAAATTTTGACTAAAATTATAAGAACTGTGAGTCTGGATGGAATAAAACTAGTTACTTTTTAATGAGTGGGTGACAATGGTGGTAAACACTTAGGGATGCTTTTCAGAGAAATCTTAACTAGAGGCTAACAACACCACCTGACTTCAGAACCAATTGTTGAAATGATTGGACATTATTCCACAGATACAAATACACTATTTGTGCTGGTATGTTCATGTAACACTGCACTGCTTTTTGTATTGCTGTGTGCATCTCTAATACCTAAACCACCCCTGCCTTGCCTTCCACATCTCTTTCAGATTACAGCCAAATCTAGCGCAAGGTCTTTACTGTCACAAAATAGTCTATATTCACTGACATTTTCATCTCAAGAAGTATGACTCTGCTCTTTTCATATCAAAGCATAAATATTCTGGAATATTTAGCCTTCTTCCCAAGCTTCTTCTGCTATCATTATGTTCTGCTCGTGATTTAATATGTTATGACAATTTGTGGTGGTTTTTCAGAACTGGCCACATGTGGTGAAAGTTTATGTCTGCTGCAGAGAGGAGATGGAAAAAGACACACCTTCTTAGGACTAAATTTGAGACAAGAATAGGGTGGACATACAGATCCTTGGCAAGAGTGATGGCAAGCAGCATCCTGTAAGCAGGACGGTAACAACAGCACAACTAGTGTCTGAGGCATGGCATTATCTAACCACTACCACCATCCTTTACTTGGCACTCATCAGGCTGCACCTGGAACACTGCATGTGGTTTGTGAATCCCTAATACAGAAAGACACTGATAACCTGGAGTACCTGCAGCAGAGGGCAATCAGGATGATCTGGAGCTGCAATCCTTGCCTCTGAGGGCAGACTGGAGGGCCCGGGCTTGTTCAGCCTGAAGAAGAGATGGCTGCAGGGGAACCTTACAAAAGCACCTCATACCTGTGGGGTGTTTATGAAGGAAAGAGGGGCAGGTTTTTAATAGTGAGGTCTGGTTGAAGAATAAGAGATGATGGGCATATATTGAAACAAGAGAGATTTAGACTCTCTCTTTAGATATGAGGCCAAACTTTTCACATTTGGAATAGTGGAACAGGTTGCCCAGACACACTGGAGACCTTGAAAACTTTGGAGGTTTTCAAGGCCTGATCAACCTGGTCTGAACTGATGACTTACCATGCTTTGACAGTGAGTTGGACTACAGTCTTCCTGAGCTACCTTCTAGACTGAGTGGTCCTATGATCCTTGTGACTCTGGATGCACTCAGACTGATTGCTTGCAGTTCTCTTGGGCCAAGACAGGAATTAGCAGATAAAGAAATCCTTATGGCATGACCAAAATATGAGTAAGCATCCTAAAGGGAACTTGGACTATGACTTCCTTTGGAACAAAAAATATCTACATTTCTTGTTCTTATCTGCAACAAGTACATTCACTGACAAATAACCCTTCGTCACAAAGATCAATTGAATCGATGAATGAATCATGAATTGCCCACTTTGTTCCACTTTGCTCTATTGAAAAATGTTTGTGCTGATTGCCTGCCAGTGTATTTTGTTGTCCCAGCAGATGAACTGCTGTGAGCATAATCTGTTATTTGCATCAGTTCCATTACCAATTTCATAACTGTCTCTTGTGGTGCAGAGAAAGGCTCAGCCCACCTGGTTTACATAAACTCCAGCCATTGTATTATCTGCCAGGAGGAGAATAAGGCATTTTGTAAAAGAGCTTTTAGACATACTTACAAGTGTTTGCACTGCATTGAGTTTTACATCATTTCTGTGTGAGTATGATTTGCATTTAATTTTGGCCTATGTGGGTTCACCACATGCAACAGAGAAAGATAAGCCAGTGTATTTTTGTGTGGGAAAAAAAAATCAGACTTCCATTTGGAAGGAGAAAACATCCTAAGAAAACATTATTAAGTCTGTTGGAAAAATCTCTGAACTCTGTTGCCTGATGTACACAGTCTATCATTTAACCTTGCTGTCAGTGTACAATCTGCAAAATGGAGAAAAGGCTGAGTTTTCTAATGAACTGAGATAAGCAGGAACTGTTTCTTGGGGCAGTGCCTGAGGCTGTGTGCTAAGGGAACTTTCTGTCAGGTCCATCCTAAGTCAGATACTGTCTTAGTACCTCAAATTCAGAAACAGCATTTTTTGTTACAGTTAGAACACACTGTTCTGTTCTGACTTTTCATCTGATGGGCATGAAGAATGTTGTGAATTTCTGAATTCTGCTGTGTGTCAGGGGTCCATGCAGAGCTGTAAGGCATGCTTTGTTTCCTACAGACTATAGCAGCTATATGGGATACATTACAAGTACCTTAGTGGCACAGATAATTTAAGTAACTTTGTACTGGAAGTGGTTTTGGCCAGCTGGATATCCAGGAAACTCTAGCAGAATAACTTCTAGGAGAACAAATGTGTTTCTACTGTGGTACGTTGACTTCAGCTGGCTGGCAGGTGCCCACCAAGACACATTCTCACTCCTCCTCCTCAGCAGGACAGGGGAGAAAAATACATAAAATAAAAATTAAAACCCCATGGGTCAAAATAAAGGTAGATTGATTAAAAAAAAAAAAAAAAAAAAAAAAACACCAAATACCATGGAAGAAAAGGAGAATATATTCTCTAACTCTGTCAGCAGATGATGTCCAGTTTCTTTCTGGGAAATAGGGTCTCAATGTATTGCTTTGCAAGAAAAATGCCTTAATAACAAACGCTCTCTCACCTTCTCATCCTTTCTCTCATCCTTTATTGCTGACCATGACCTCATATGGTGTGGAAATTTTAGTCAGTTTGGGTCAACTGGTTTTGCCCCCTCCTGCTGTCTTGCTCACTCCCAGCCTACCAGCCCTTGAGGGTGGGGGTGTGTGGTGGGAGAGAGCACCAATGCTGTGCAAACACTGCTCAGCAATGCCCTAAAACTGGTGTGTTACCAATGCTTTTCTAGCTACCAATACAGAGTACAGCACTGTGGGGGCTGCTGTGGGGAAAGTTAAGCCAATCTCAGCCAGATCCAATACATGTGCAGGTAATAAAATTGCTATACTTGAATCTTATTGGGGAAGAATATTTCCTATAGCAGCAGGAGAAAGAGGGAAGAAGAGCGGGATAGGGAAAGGCATTCTGTTACAAGAGGCACTTGGCTAAAGCATTGCCAAGAGTGAGTCAAAAAGAGCTCCCACTCATTTGGCTACCACCCAAGTGGGAAAAGTAAGTTGTTTAATTTTTGCAGAAAGGGATGATCTAAATGAGCAGTAACTGCACAGTCTTGATGGATTTCTTCTCTTCCCAAGAATTTTTTTGCTACTACTACTTAGTTCTAGTAATCCAAATGAGCTATTCTGAAATTGTAGCAAACTGTTAGGCATCCTACAGCCTTCATGGAATAGAGCACACTCGGACTTGCTTCCTTCCAATAACGCTTAGAGCAGATATACTTTTTTATTTTTTCCCCAAAATATGCATGTATATTCAGGGCTCAGTATAATATGAGAATTTCTGAAGGACAACATCAGTCTTCTCAGAGACTGAATGAGGGAATTCCAGTAGTAATTCCTATCATCAGAGAAGGGAGATTTCTAGGAACTAGCTTTCCCTTTCTTTGTAGGGAGTATGCAATCCTGAGCTAATGCTGACTCAACAGTAACAGGGTGTGAGAAATTGCAGATGCAGCAGCTGTAATTGCTTGAGGAGAAGTCCTTGCCTCTCCATGAATGATAAAAATTGAACCTCACATGCCAGTGGCAATTCTGAATAAATTACTCAGTAAACTGATTAGACTGTATGTGAGTAAATTATAATGGGCAGGCAGTAATTGAAAATTCTCAACAGATACAAACTTTGCTATTAATCTCCTTTTCAAAACATAGATAAGTTAAAATATTGTGAATATATTTTAATAAGGCATTCAAAGAACAACACGATCTTTTCTATTTTTTTTCTCTTGCTTCTCTCTGCTCCTAGGAAACCCCTTGCTGTGTAAATACAATTACACTATGCTTGCCTATCACAAGAACTTTTGTACATGGTTCTATTTTTCATCCTAGAGTTTCCTGAGATGTTAGCTCTCCAGACATGGAAAACAAACTTGAGCAGTATTGCCTTCGAGAATTGCTGTCTGTGTTCAAGTATGGGTGTGTTTTGTTCTCAGTAAGGACTAACAGAGCACTTCTGTAATACAAAAGAGGTCATGACCCAGAGATATTCACAACACCTCTTAATAATGTGCATGGACTCCTGGGACCATAGGGGATTCAGCGTTTTCCATGATGCATGGCCCTATGTGCCTTTTCATAAGAATATTGAGGTAGGAGAAAAAGCTTTTAGATATACTGGAGATAAGGTGCTTGATACCAGTACTGGTTATTGATTATTTTCCTAGGATGATATAGGAGTCACAGAAGTACTTAAATTTGTAGTACCACAAAAAGTCACATCATCTATTGGCGCTTTTAATGGGTTTCAAATATAAGTGCTTATTGTTTCTTGAGCATTATGGATTTTCTCCTTGAAATTTGTGTGTGGAGATACTTTGTGAAGGAAGGAAGAGGCAAGAGACTCCTTTTTTTAACAGAGAGTTTGTGAAGAGTCCTGCCTCCAAATCTGTGAGAGATGAAGAAGGCGGTTTCTTGGCACTGTCATACTAGACCTCCTTGGAGAGAGTGTCTCCACCAAACAGCTTTGAAGCTGCTAGTATTTAAAGTGACATCCTTAACCTTCCAGAAATGTCAGATAAAGATATGTTCACAGAAAGCTTTGGTGGTGCCAGACAGTCAGCAGTCAGATCTGTGTAGTTAAGCAAAAATAAGTATTGTATTGCCCACAGATTTGCTGGGGACATGGAGATCTCTTGATTCTGTAACTATGTCATTATTAGGAACGATACCTTGTGATGCTTCCCTTTGGTGACTTGAGACATTTATGGATTTTTTTAATTGTGTGTGATAAGCCTGAGGGTACACCACCAAATTAAATAGCTGATTGCTTTTCAGCAAAGCCTAAGAAGTATCACATATTTTGAGGAGTCATGCAAAAATCGACAGCTTTCTAGAGGAGGGAAAGATGTCTGAATGCCTGACTTGATGCTATTAACTGTCAGAGTCTACAAATGTAGACAAATGATTTTGTGTTTCACTAGTATTTTCAGAATTTAGTGGTCCCTGACACCTTGAGAACACTGGGCACACATGTGATGATACCTCTTCAGAACTCTTCCAATACCCAGTGACTTCAAACCTGGGATATCCTGAAAAGTTTGGGGTTAGATATTTTCTTACCAAAATAACCTCCACTAATTTTCTTCCATGATTTTCTTAACTTTTTTTTTTTGCTTAAGTACAATTTTAGAGTCTAAAGCAACCACTGTCTGAAAACTCACCTACACATTCTGTGCAGAAATACCCCACGTTGGCCATTTTGAAGTCACTGCGTGGGGAGTTCCCTTGCCTTTGATCCACCAGATACAAGGTGACTATGATGGCTCAGAATCAGTTTTAGTTTCATAACCAAAGAGAGGCTGGATAACAAAATACCCATGTTTATAACAGCTGCTGAGATGTCTCGAAATTGAACCTTTGTTCATCAGCATGAGATCTATTTGTGTAAATGGAATGAACAAAACCATGCAATTTTAAGTTTCTTTTCTTACAAAAGAAGGCTGTGCGTTTGCACTGTGCATAAATCACTCAACTCTCCTTAGCAATTTTTGCCCCTGTTGGCCTATATCAACTTCTTTGTCTGAGCTGAAGTATTTCTGGAGCAGATTAAATATTTACACGAAAAAATCAACATTTTGGTAAAGTCCAAAGTTAGTAACTCATTTGAGGAAAAATTATCAGTATAAACTCTGTACGGATTTAGCCTGTCTGACCTGCTGTTAGTCCCTCAGCACTCAGACAGGCCAGCCTGGCTGCCAGTCAGCACATGAGGCCAGTTTAAAGTCAGTGACAGTATTTGGTGATGTGCCTCAAAGGTGAATAGTAGAACAGGGGAGAAACAAGAGGTACTGTGAAAGTCCTTATTAGAAAGTATTACTGATTGAAAAGGGAAGAACTAGAAAAATATGGGAATGCAGCTCAGAGAGCATGAGAAGATCAACTGAGATTAGTGCTAAGGGATACAGGAGATCAAAATGTAAATATGAAAGAAATGGATGAAAAGTAAGGTTTCATTAGTTTTGTTTCTAAGGAAATAACTTCCTTACTATCAAGTATACATTTTTGAATTAAATAATTGCAAACTATAAGCAAAATATTTGCAAAAAATCATTCAGGAAATATTTCATAGAAATGTAATTATCTCTCAATTTACTAATAAATTTAATCTTACTGAAATATTTTAGTTAATTTTCTCAGATTCTGAATGGAAGAGAAAAATTGTCTATGCAGAAGTATACTTCCCTTGCTATGAGGTAAGAGTTACTTCCATGCGTAAGACATGTTTTTAATGTGAATGCTATATAGTAGAAATAAACTGTATACATTTTAATTGGTTAAGGGGGAAAAAAATGGTAAAGCAGATGACTGGCCAAATTTAAAATTCATCAATTTTCTTTAAAATTGGTTTTCTGCTGTAATATTGTCTGTGAATTTCCTGATTCTTCAGTTAACTTTGTGGAAAGAAAGTATAAATTTGTTCATATTTTTGTTGAAATTTCATGTCTATTTTTTACAAGCCATATTACAAACTTGGGCACTCAGCATAGCCCTAAAGCATAAAATGGTAGCAAGTCACTCTATAACAGAGCAGAACTAAATTGAGAGAAGGCTGTGCAACAAGCACCAGATATACTCCCACCAGAGCTGGGATTATTATCTGCACAATTTGAGGTCACCATCTTTCTTTTCATAAAATAAAAAACCTCAACACCAAACATTTAATGAAAAACCAAAAAAAAAAAAAAAACCAATAAAACAACAAGAAGAAAAACCCAAACCAGAACCAATGAAATGTTTTTTGCCAGAGCACAGATTCAAAAACCCAAAAAAAATTAGAAATATTTGACAAGTTACCAGTACAATTCTTCTGGAAGTTGGGATTCTCTAGCGGGTGCCCTGGAATGCGGCACTGGAATCGGTGCTGCCAGAACTCAGGGAACCAGGGGTTGCGGGTGTTGGTGTCCAGCCGCAGCTTCAGGTAGTAGTCATCAAACGCCAGCACCTCGGGAGACTGCAGCTTGATAGTGATGCCTCCGTTTGCTTCGGGTTCATAGCCTTCAATGACTTCATCTCTGTCTGCCCAGCCATCACTGCAAAGAGGCAAAAAACCGCTTATTACACAAAGACAGAAAGCTGGTTTTGGGAAAGTTACCAGCCAAAGGCAGGCTGGCACCTTTGGAAGGAAGTGATTAATGGGGAATCTGAAGATGTAAAATTCAGGCAGAAAAAACAGAGTGATGGCGACTTGTAATGAGCAGTCTGACTGATTTCGTGCAGAGTCCTCATTAACTCATCCAGAATAATGAGGTTTTATCCTTGTCCTTCTGCAAAGGTTATTTAGGCATAGCTTGTGCTGTGATATCCCTGTGACTGAAGAGATTCTGCTTAATTTCTGCTGTCCTGTAAGAGGTGGAAACTGAGAAAATTATTGTTGTTGAAAAGGAAAACAAGCCAGAATCCTGGATTTTTTTTCAAAATAGACCTCAGCATGCATGGATCATACAGCTAGAAGAGCAATTCAAATCAAGCATGATGTGAGAATTGCATTCTGTTGGAAGAGAATGGAGTAAGACTACTTGACCAGACCAGAAAGAAAACCACATGCTATTCTCGCACTGCATGGGATTTGTGATAAATGTTCCATGCCCCCCTATCCTTCTTCTTTTTATTCTTTTTTTTCTTTTTTATTAAGAAAAAATGGCTTTCTGCTTTACTTCCCTGTTTGTTCATATATGAGTTGCTTTTGAAAACCTGAAGATAAAGCTCTTTCTTGACAAAATTATTTCATGAAAAGTCTATCTTAACAGGTTTGAATAAAGTCCATTGGGCTTAGCATCTGAGCTCCAGTTCTTTAGTTCTTTTTCTCCTTCTTTAAGTGTCCATTGATTTAGTGTCATTCTCCAGTTCTTATTAGTGTCCCCCAAGAACAATGCTTTTACAGTCTAATTTAAGTGCAAATATAAGTCAGCCATTGCTTAATCTTAAAATGCTGGGCATGTAATGAGAGAAATAGATTATTCTGGCACCTCACATCTAGATCTATTGCATTCAGAATCAAATCAGCTACACTGCTTCTGTGAATAGCAGACAGATGAAGCACTTCCAGCAGCAAAGAGCTTAAGAGGAAAAATGCAATTCACCGCTGAGAGAAGTCTCAGATTCACCCAAAAGAGGGTTGCATCCTGAATTCCAGACAGACTGAAAGAAGGTCCTTGTTAGAAGCCTTTTACACACAGCCTTGAGAAGAGTGTTGTGGTGCAGACCATTACCAGCTGAGGGCATTTATGAGACACTCAGCACAGGTGTGCCTGGGTCTCTACAAAAGAAAATATAGATGATTTAAAGTAGCAAGCTCTGTCACAATCCTGGTCAAACAGCTGTAAAGTGACTATGTACTGGACACGTGTGAGCTTTTGGTCCTCAGCCACCAGACTAAACAGCTGCATGGTTTAGCTGGCATTCACATTAACTGCTGCATTTCTGCTCTAAGCACCCAGAAAGAAAACGGCAGCTTTCCATGAAAATACAGGAAAACCCATGTAGTAAATTCTTTCCACATCTGAAACATAACACATGCCTCTATTATGGAAGTTATTTGAGACATGGGGCATCTGGGAGTGCAGGGTAATCAATACATTCCTTTCAACCTAGTCTCAGGATCTCACAAATCTATATTTTTAAGATGGTACTCCACAGAGCCTTCGAGGCAGGATTTCTCCTCTATTTCCCCCCTTTGCCAAGGCCTTGCAGTAGAACCACCCAAAATTTCTGAGTTTACAGACTCCTGACAAATATCTTCATAGAGGCTGAGATACATGATGCATTTCAAACGCAGTATGAAAGCAAAGAGCTGGAGGAGATGCAAGGTGTAGGTCAAAGGAGGGTGACAGAGATTTTGGAAGTGTCCCAAAGGGACTCTCTCTGTCTAGCTGAACCGGTCAGAAACTGCTGGTCACTTCTTCCCACAGCCTGGGGTGCAGGTTGCTCAGTGTCTTGTACCAATATAGCCCAGTGCTACCCGCCTGGCTCAGTTTTGGCCTGATAGCTGCACTTGCATTGCCACAGGGGTGCACAGAGTTAAAAACCTACAATTTGTCCATCCCTGCTGCCTGTCCCAGGAGACTGCCTGAAATTCCAGAGAGGGAAAGATGCCAGGGTTGAAAATCTCTGCATCCCCTCACTCTTCACTTGTCCATATGCTGAGGACAAATAATAAAATGTACCATGCTCCCCTGACTACTTCATGACAGACCATGGTCTAGGTAATCCTGGTCTAGTCAACCTATACAAAGGTAAAACCAGAAAAATCAGCTTTTTGGATTTCACATAATTCAAGATGGAAATTTTCACTAGACAGGAGAAAAGACACAATTTTTTTTTTTTTCTTATGTGGGGGAAAAGTAAGGAAGAGATCACTCTTACAGTATGAGTAATTAACTCCTAATTACATAATTACCTCATTATTTGTCACAATGTTTTTGGCTTTCAAACAGTAGACTCAAGCAGAAACATTAACAAGACACAAGAATTAAGCAAATTGAGCCATTTTTTACAAGACCTTGTTGAAATGAGGTAGTTTCACTACTGCTTGGATTCCTACCAGCCAAAAAAATAGCTATTTATTTTTCTTCTCCCATTCCCCAATATGTTTAGGTTGGAAAATGGCCACATAAATTCTGAAGGCAAAACTGAGCAAATCTACAAAACAAGATTTTGAGGGCAGCTCATTGAAAAGTTCCCCTAAACTGGAACACAGATTGTCACTTAATGTTTCTTTGTCTCTTTCTGGCCCCAAATATTTTTATTCTATTTTCAACTTCCTCAAATTGTTAAATCTGTCTGATAAGTCTCATCTTCAACAAAGTGTGAAGAAAAATCACTGGAATCAGAAAAAATGGTTCATAGGTATTGAAGCTCATATGGGAGCTTAGCTCTACTTTCAGTAAAATCAAGGAAGCAAAGAGTCCTCTGGTTTCTTAGGGAATCCATGTCATCCTGGCAGCTGCAGGCTGCCTGAGGTGAAATTTGCCCTAAGTGGGATGTGCAGCCCTACCTGCAGCTGTGGGAGGATTATTAGAGCCCCAAGATCCTGTTATAACACCTTTCTAATTCCTTTTTGCTGTTTATACCCATGTTAAAAAATGATTGTCTGGGAGCACTGCACCCCTGGTGTCATATGAATAAATGCATAGTGGTCCAGAAGATGGTGGGGAAAAAAATACATTTTTATTGCTGGGCAACAGCATGATACTGATGGTCAGATGACAGTGACAGAATCACAAGACCAATAGCTGAGTCAACATAAAAATGAAATTTCATTTTAAATAGGAAGCATACACTATTCTTTTGTTGTCAGAACAAGTACATTCCACCTACCATCCTTCTTTCATCCTGTTGAATAGCAAGTAGCACTACACATAGCACTTTTTGCTAGCCTGTCTTTCTGTGCCTTTGCTACAGATTTTGAGAGGTGGCCCAATATCCATTACCCAAACTGCCATTCCTGGTAAGTGTCCATGTGTGTGACAATCTAGCCTTGAAAGGTGCTGGGTACCTTGTGCAACTGTTGATCTGAAGCTCTGTGAGGGAGTTTCAAGTGTGATGACAGAAACAGTGAGGGAGGGAAAAGCATGTGGGTGTCAAACTAGCAACCACTCTTTTTGCTCTTAGGAGAGAAAGAACAGCTTTTGTTATGGTTTTTGGCATTTATCACAGTCAAAATGGTCACTGATATTCTGCAAGCTGCTCTTGGTCCAAGTTCCAGTCTGGTGGCTGATATTAATGGTACCAAATCCAAATGTCAATGTTCACTCACAAACAAAAATCAGGTGGAAAGGGAAAAAGCTCAAAGCTACCCCAGAGGATGAGAAGTCCTAGTTACTGCTATCACAGATGGAGTTAAAGAAACAAAGCTAATTTTTTCCAGTTGGTTTACTGTGCTGTTAATATGTGACAATGGACATCACTGAATTGTGGCTTAAGCATCTTAGCCTCTCCATATTTTCTGAACTGCAGTCACATATATTCTTGTGTCTGAAACACTGAGAGAAATGGAATGGATTTCCAATTTCCTCTCCTCTTCCAAACATGAATACTGTCAGCTGCTTTTCACAAGGGCTGATGAGACAACCAGCAATCAGCCTTTCTATTTTCATCTCTTCAGGGCTTAACTCTTAAGTGATGCAGCAGCAGCTCTGCTCTGCTTCTCAGCACAGTGCTCAGAGAGTTACTCATCAGATGCTTTTTCCAAACAGACAAACCCAAAAAAGTAAACACACTATTGTTTATGAGGACTGCTATCCCTGTGATTATTGTTGAGTTAGCATCCTTTCAAAGGGAAAGAAAATGAAACACATTTGTTAGTCACAGATACTGACTGGCAATTTGATCCCTGCACCCTTGAATTGTTTGATCTAACTGACCAAAGCTATAGAGGGCAATTGATTTAGAGTCCTCAGACTGGAGAGCTGCAACTCCCTTTTTAATTACCTGAGGTTATGTTTTCTTAAGAAGTTTTCATTCATTATGAGATATTTTCTTTCTCTATGGGCAAGTTATAAAAGAGAAGAAATTAAGAGCAGGAAGCCCTTTGAAATGCTAAATGAATTATTTCTGCAATAATCCTTCTGCCTACAGCAGATATTCTTGTCATTATAAAACCAAATAAATCAATCATATTAACATGATTTCTATCTCTAGTTTCAAGTATTCAGCCTTCACAGTGGCTCCCTGCAGATACCCCATTCAAACAGGGTGGCAGAGAGCTAGGTGACCGTGACTGTCACACAAAAGGCTCAGAATCTACATTCCTGCCTTGCCTCCTTTCCACAAAACTAAAGTCCATGTCAGTACACCTCCCCTGTTATGTTGATATATATTCCTGCAGAGCCCAGGAATGCCTTCTTGCCACACTCTGAAGGCTGCCAGCTGGCCTGCTGCTTTGTCAAACTTCTAATGCATTTAAGTGTGAGGACAGCACCACTCAGAGAATTCAACATTCCATAAAGTGCCATGACATTTTGTTGATATGTTAGTATCTGTATTTTTAAAAACAATTATTATGTGCTGGATTATATACTTTTTTTTTTTTAAAGGCTGGACTTTGTAATTGGAAAGTGCTTTTTGCAAAACTATCTTTCTGTGTAATAGTCAGACACTGCTTTTTTAGAGTCTCAGACACTGCTCATGCAGAGGTATTTCAAAATGCTACAAAACCCAAAATAGTGATAAGTAGTATTTAAATAATTTGTTATTTGATTCTGGCAAATACCAGTAGTCTCAATTTCTAGAGCTCATCAGACATGGAAGTCTGTAAATTTCACTTTCTCATTTTATAGAAGTCTTTTCTGACAGCATCCCACTGGAAAAGCCTGCACACATTCTCCTGTCTGCATTCAAGGGTTGTATAACTCCTTTTCTTTACTGGCAGAATGGATGGAAACCGAGCTTAGCATAAGGCCAACCCAAAAAGTAGCAGTGTGGCAAGTGGAATAATTTCATAGGAAAAAAAAATCAGTGTTGCCACTTGCTATGATCATAGGTGGCAGAATCAGGCCCAGAGTTACTCATGAACAGCTCTGTAGCTGACTGCTCAGATGTCTTCTTCTGGGAATAGATTTTTTTTAAGAATCCTTTATTTCACCAGCCTGATGTGAAGAAAAAAACATAATTACCTTGTTGTGAAGGAGGATGGGCCTATTCTCTGGCAATAAGGAGCACTACCAAAGATACTCAGTGTCTGTGTAGCACATGCCTTAAACAGAAGATGCCATGTAAAGAAAATTGAGACTTGTCCAATACTCACAAGTCAGCAACTCACAAAGTGACTTTCCTCCTTAGGTGTATGCACTGTCAGTCAATCCCAGCAGTCAGCAATGTCAGCTAAAGGGTGCTGATCATTATTGCTAATGAGTATTGTTGCAAACATGAGAAACAAAAGGCCATTTTTTGCGCTTACTCATTTAGCTAATTTACCAGAATTGTACACTTGCATTGAAGAGTGGGAGACCTGTCTTTAGCTGCCAACGAGGAATTTTTAAAAAGCATAGTTTTACTTTCACCTGTGTTATAATCCTAACAATATTAGGAAATTAACCTCGTGGCTACAGATAAACCTCTATGTCACTGTTGCAAGAGCAGGCTGAAGGGCTGTGTATTGTCAGTCTATGACCTGAGCCCTGCTGACAACTGACTGACCTCCTCAAAACCAGAAGAATCAAGTTCACTAAATTTTCTCAGCTGAAAGGAGAACAAGCAGGTGATAACACACAATCATAGAACAGCTTGGATTGTAAGGAACCTTAAAAGTCATCTAGTTCCAGTCCCCCTGCCATGGGCAGGGACACCTTTCACTAGACTAGATTACTCAAAGCCACATCCAGCCTAGCCTGGATGGGGAATCCCCAGGTTCTCTGGGAAACATGTGTCAGTGTCTCACCACTCTAAAAATAAATAACTCCTTCCTAATATCCTGTCTAAACCCACCCTTTTTCAGTTTAAAACCATTCTTTCCTGTCCTATCACTCCTAGCCCTTGAAAAAATTTTCACTACGTTTTCTTATAGGCTCTCTTTAGGTACTGAAAGGTGCTATAGACTCTGAAGACTTCTCCAGGTTTAATAACTCTCGACCTGTCTTTGCAGGGATGGAGCTCCATCCCTCTGATTGTCTTGGTGGCCTCCTCTGAACTTGCTCCAACATGTCCAAAACCTTCTAGGTCCCCAGAGCTGAACACAGTACTCCAGGTGAGGTCTCACAAAAGCAGAAAGCTGGAAAAGCCTCCTCTGATGCAGACCTCAATACAGTCCAGTATTTTGACTCCTGCATGTACAGATGGAGATAGGTAGAAGTCATCACCTTCCCAAGATCCCTGCCTTTCTCAACCAGTGTCACAAGGTACTTTGGGATTCATATCTGTTTCCTTCTTCCACAAACTCTGCTGGAGTCAAATGTATCCTGAATTCCAGCCTTTAGTTTTCTCCAGTTTGCTGACCTCCATAGGTCACTCTTGACTAAAATGAGCTGAAAGCATGGGAATATCAGTTCTGCACACTGGAATCATGAGAAGAAAACCACTGAAATTCCTTCTGGGAAAGCTTTAGAAAGCAAAAAGTAAACAGAAGACTGCTGCCATGACAATGTCATGCACACACAAAAGAAGGTACAAGAGGAGCATTTGGTGCCAGACTGCGCAGATTTTAGACTGAGAACTCACACAGCACTACTATGGCACTGTGGGCTGTAAACCCCCCATGGACTACAGACTGAAGAGCATGTCAAGGGTCAGAGCGACTGAGGAAGAGGTTGGTATGATTTGCCAGTTAACCCTGCTCCATGTGAGACAGTTCTCTGTACCCATTATAGTTTCAGTTCTAATGTCCTACAGAAGATGCTATGTCCTGAGAGAAATTGAGATATGAAGTTTAAAAATAATTCCAAGGCCACTTCTTGGAAGTGATTTGTCACATTTCTTAGTAAAATTTCTGTTCTTGTCAGGTTCTGCTTCATGACATTACATACAGCATTTTTTGCTTCCCATTCATGATTACTGAAAGCTGACAGTCACAGTAGCACATTAGTTATTATATTTCACACAAACAAACAAAAAATGTTCGTAAGGGCTTGAATCTTTTACTTAGTCAATCAGAGTGGGTTTTTTTGAATGAATGACACTCTGCAAAGAACCTGAAGTTGGTAAATGACAGTTCACAATGTTTGAAATTATCATCATTCACTTCCGTGTGAATGTTCAAAATTTTTGTACTGTTCATTTAAAAATGCAGATTATAACCTTGTGGACCATGATGGATTGTATTTTGCAAATATGTATTTACAAAGGTTTTAATTATCATATGTGGTGCATATATTTGCATGCAATTTACATAATGTAATTTCACTGCCTATCATGCAGGCACTATCTTGGAGAGTCTTTACTGTGAAGACTCTTGATATGTTTGGCATTTTTAAATGTAGTTGCTGCTTTTGTGCAGGAAAGGTTTTACCATTTTCAAGCATGCACAATGCTGTATATCTCGGAAAATCAGCAACCATTCATGTATTCTCTAAGGCAATGGCTGATTTTTCAAAAGGGATGCACATGCTTTCACCACAAACTGACAAGTGGATTAAATCCTTGCTCTGCATGTTTGAAATTCATAACATGAGGCATCACGAAAGCACAGAATCTTTTCTAAATGGAAGCATGTGTGTAGAGAAGAATATCTAATTTTAAATAAACACACACAAATTGGAAACTTTAATTTTATCACAGAAATACAGAATCACAGAATAAGCTGAATTGGAAGGGACCCACAAAGGTCATCGAAGTCCAACTCCTGGCCCTTCACAGGACACCCCAAGAGCCATGCCATGTGCCTGAGAGCATTGTCCAAACACTTCTTGAATTCTGTCAGGCTTGGAGCAGTGACCACTTCCCAGGGGAGCCTGTTACAGTGCCCAAGCATCCTCTGGTGTGCCCAAACACACCTTTTCCTGATATCCAACCTAAACCTCCCCTGATACAACTTCGGCCACAACCAGTGGAATCCAAGATTTTTACCATCTTATTAATACACATAAATGTAAAAACAGAGATGTTTAGCCTTGCACCTCTGTACCAGTTCCTGGGATATTTTTTGTATCCCCTTGATGCTGCTTTGCTTTGAAATATGTGCAAGAAGACTCCACCAAAAAATGAATATGGATTGTAAGGATATGGTCATTCCTGCTATAAACAACTCAACTGTAATCCCTTTTAAGGATGGACAATTAGGGACAAATATTCCTGCTGGTTTTTTCAACCTCTCTGAAATTTAGAGACTGAGGTCTTTTCTGTGCTACCATGTAAAGGCATCAAGGGGAATGGAATTGTTCCTGCTTCTACTCTGGCCAACTGCAGTTTTGGGGGCTGGGTCTGAAGGACTGGAAAGAGAGACAACATATGGAGAGGAAACAGACTGGAAATACCTGAAAAAAAAAAAAATATATATATATATGTATATATACACAGGAAAGTCCCTCTTTTCTCCATGTCACTCCATCGCATCTTGCTGGATGCTTGGATATTAATTTTTTTCACTTATGAAAATAATAAATCATAGATGTCTTCCCTAAACACAAGCAGAAAAAGTGGAAGCATAGTTCCTTTCTTCCCTCTTGCTTTGATTTTTTGCAGTCCTGCCAAGGAACAGGAAAATAAAGAAACATCTTAGAATCCCATTTCCATTTCCGTAAAAACCATACTTTCAAAACAGCATGAATTGCAGCCTTTTGATTTCTCCATGATGGTTGCTGACTTTCACAAGATAATCCAAAATTTCCCTTGAGGGTTTCTATTTTTAGCAGATTCCCTCAAGCCATCACTTACAGTAATATTACAAGACTTACATCTCATTACATTACTTACATCTCATATTACAAGAGTTAAGAGAAATACACAGAATTTGTAAGCCTTTTCTCAATATAAATCAAATTTCAAATATGAGGACCTAAAGAGTACATCCCATATGTTACATTAGCTTGCCATTACTGGTTTCCATATAAACTATTTTTCATGCCTGCACAAGGTTTCTGTAATGTCTTTTCCACACTCATGCTTGAAAAGGGAACTTTTGTTTAGGAACTGCTTTTTGCTTTGCTAGGCCTTTAATGAAGCTGTGTCTGCAGAGGCACTGGCAGCTGGAGGTGAGAGCCCATTATCCATTCCATACCAATGTGTACTGAAATGGGCTTTGAAAATCAGATTGAATAAAATGAAGAGCAAAAGAAAAAGTATGATTGAGCCTATGATAAAATCACAAAGCTCATGAAGATATTAATCAAAGTTATCATAAATTAGAATATCTCCCTAAATGACTGTTTCTACCAAAACTATTTTAAATTTGTCCTCATCTGTCATTCTCTCTTTTTCACGTTCTGTGCATAATTGAACATCCAGATTACTATGAATGTTTATGAATAATGTAATTTCCACTCAAATATTTATAAGTCATTCATTTGAAATAACATATTGATATGGGAAATATCAAATTCATATTATGCTAGTGAGTCTCCGAAGCACCTAAACCATTCCAGTGAGAGCATCAAGACTTGAATAAATAAACACAGAATAAATGAAATTATTAAACTCCAATAACCTACTAGCACAGCATTGTATTTTGTCAGTAAAGAAAAGCCCATGAACTGCTAGGAAACCAAGAAACCAATGAATAATTTGAATAATAAATTCACCTGAAAATTAACCAATTGTTTAATGAACAAGTGCTGAACATTGAACACATGTAATACCTTGAATTTTTTATAATCCACTTTGTTCAGACAATTCTATTATCCTTTACTTGAATCAAATGTTAGAGAGCATTTAAAATGTATAAAAATATTATTTATTTACCTTTCTTCAATTACTGATATTTTAAAGTTGTAAATGTCTAATCCTGTAGCTATACACTTATGAAATAACAAATTTAAGAACAGTCCTATGCTTGTCTAAACCAAATTTAGTTCAACACCACCTGGCTAACCTCAATACCTTAGAGTTCCTGCTGCAGCAAGCAGAGCTAGAGTAGGACAGTAGCAGTCTTTTAGGCACTTGAGTCTCAGGTATCCAGTCCCTGTTAAAACCAAAAAGGTCCTGAATGTAACTGGAAATTATCAGATGTCTTTCTCAGAGGAACCACTGAAATGTGCCATCTTGTTTAAATGCGCTTATTAAAGACTAGATCAGGAGTTTATCGTTCAGATTGTTCAAATGGTATTCCTTCCAGGTGTCATGCTGGCATCACTGACAAAGTTAGGATTGCAGATGCTCACTGGCATAAGGAAAAGTTTCACACAGGCTCCTGCTAGCATGCAGAAGGATGTTATAATATTGCATCCCACAGTAACGTCATTTTGTAGCATGTGGGACATGGAATAGCCATAGTGAGGTGTATATTTAAATGCTGAGTTTGCATGCAGCAATGCCTGTCTACCCTCCTGACTATCTAGGGATTGGAAAAAGCAGCTATTAAAGCCTTTTTGTTTTAAAACATTATTCATATGCAGACTTACTCAAGTGTAAACATAAGCGAAGATTTACTAAAAGTGATCAGTTTCATTTTAAGTTCTGCTAATCAGAAATTTATATTGAAGATTTTATAAGAAATATTTAAAACCCACTTATTGGGTATAAACATTAAAAAAATTGTGAACAGATGTACATTTAGAAAGAGCAGAATGATTTGCAAAAATCTTACTCACACTAGATGTATCCGTACAGGTACTTGAAACATCCTTAAAACTGCAGGAGAAAAACAGTTTCATATACTTTTTATATGGTCAAGCCAAACTGAAATTAAGTAAATGTACATTAAGGAAACTACTGACATTTCATTAGACTAAATAAAATACAGAAATGCATCAAAGTCACAACTGGGAAGGCCTCCATCCTTCAAAGTGCTTAATTTATCAAATCACCAAATTAATGCACAATATAATCAGATTAATTTCAAAATGCACAAAACAAATATTAATCCTTGTTAGTTCTGCACTGGAGATTGAGAGGGCATCTTTTTTCCTTCTAAATCCCAAGTTGTAGATGAGTGAATTGGAAGATTTCTTACAGGCAATATGTCTGGATATCTTTTCTGATATCAGATATTTTCCTGAAGGAAACTTGTCTTAATGACCATGTGCCCCAAAGAAAGATGAAGGCTTTGCTTCTGATGTAGAAGCTATGTTTGTACCCTTTACTTATGCAGTCATGGAATAATTTTTGTTGGAAGAAATCCCTGGAGATCTTATAGCTTAGGAAGATATGCAGTCCATGCAATCTCCCTTTAAGTAATTTGTCTCATTCCTGACATTTTCTTTGGATCATTAGAGTCATATAACGTGGGAGACAACAAATCTGCTACTATAAATTAAGTTTTACACTTTTACTTAGGAAGATAAAACTTCTTTTATATTTCATTAATCTATTGACCCCAGAGTAATCAAAGTGTTCCTAGGATCAAATGCTATTAATTAGTGATGATGTTACAACTTTCTAATGGAAAACTGAAGCAATCTTTTTAAAAATAGTACCTGATTTTGTCTGGCTTTTGAACAAAGGCACAACTGTGAAAGATTAACTTGACTTTCCTCCTACAAGATATAGTGAGAACTCTTTCCTTTTCCTTTCATGAATCTAGCCAGAGAAGAAGAATGTGTTTGGAGCAACAGAAAACACATATTTGTCAATTGCTTCATGCAGTATTGGGCAAAGAAAATCTGAAAAGCAATGTGCAGAAACTTGTCTTGAGTTTAAAAGCTGCATTTTTGGACAATGAAAGGTGTAGGAGCAAAAGCCAAATGGAATCAAGTAAAGCCTGCTGTCAGGATGCTCCATGGGTCAGATAATCCTTGAGGGCTGGGGAGCTGGGAGCTGAGGGGAAGCCCTGGGCAGGGCTGTGCCAGCCAGGGCTCAGTCCAGTTGTGCCCAGGCCAGGAGAGCCAGGGACACCCAGGTGCCATGGCCAGGTTCAGCATCCCTTCTTCTTTCAGACTTTTGAATAATTTTTAAAATCTCTTAAATAAATTTTTTAAATCTCTTAAATCTCTGTTTAATGTTTCTGTCCCACAAGTACAACTGCTATGGTCATGACAAATATGCAACATGTCCAGGCAAAAGAGAGAATGACCCTCATGACAACAAACTGGACCATTGCCGTTTCCTGAAAGTAAGAAAGAAAAGGAAATTCAAAACCATGGAGAAGGTGAGTAGACCCCAGTGCTGTTATTTCCTTTTACTCTATGGCTGAATGATATGCAAGAGGTTTAGAATCAATCTCAAAAGAACCACTCACAGAAATCTACTCTACCTCTATCAACGAGCTCTGAAAGCAAATTGTTAAATCCATGTTTATACATGAAAATCAGAGAAAAAACAGTTACTTCTAGGGAAGCATTCAAAATAAAAAAATACTTCCTTGTATTCATTCATTGAAATGCCAAAAAACCCTACAGAATTTAAGCTTATGTCACATGCAAGTTAAGAGAAAAGAAACCAAAAAAAACCCAAGCAGAACAACAACAACAAGAAAAACAAAATCCTGAACACAACAATGAGCGGGGAGGAGGAAAATAGCCTTTTCAATAAAATTACTGTTTTGGGACTAATGTAAGAACCGCAGTCTGAAACTTTGAATACAAGGACGGTTCCTCACAAAAAGGTAGAGAGAGAAAAAAATTGATGAAAGTGGAGATAAAGAGCTGTAGATTTTCTGTATTATGTCCTGTGAGCTGTAAGTAAAGGAAGATTGCACAGTTGGTACTACCTCAGGAGAAACCTGTGATGTGATTAAAAATCAAACAGGCAGAGTGCTTTCATCTGCTTCCTGCTGTCTTAGAAAGGACAAATGTTTGAGTTTCCCAAGTCCCCTTTGACCTTCTACTGGTGGCCACATGTGCTCAGTCCTATACTTTCCTCTCTACTTATTTCTGGTGCATTAAAACTCCTTCTTTCCCATCCCAGTGAGAACGAAAGCATGGGGAATTTTAATATGCCCAGTCAGGAGGAATGGACACAAAGGACAATCCTACAGAAGGCTGAGCCTTGATGGAACAGCAATTCTACATGGAGATAATTACTTATCCCTTGTGAATACCATGGGGCTGATTCTGGATCCTCTAACTGTGGTCTGGTAACACCTGCTTATCTGAGGGATACTAAAGGAAATACATGAGATTGCTCAGGGTTAGTAAACTTCAGTCAGTTAAAGAAATGAAGGAATATGAGGGTAGTATCAAGGTCACTTTCAATCATGGTGCTTTTCAGAAAGTCCATGGCAGGCAGAGGACACAACAGTAGAGAAAGAAGGCAGATATGTCAGTATTTTGAGGGTTTTAAAGAAGAGTGTATAAATACAGATATTGGCAAGAAAATAATGTTCTGAGTGAATTAAAACTAAGAGAGAAGGCAGGGAAGGGAAGGAAGGGAAATGTAGTCAATTCCTACATTGCAGTCAATGTAATTTGAAATATAAATACTTCATAACCTATCCAATACATATTAATCGTATCTCCAGTTGTAGAAAAGGAAAAATATTTAACCGAATGCCCCATTTGACAATATTTAGTAAACAATACTAATGGAAAAAGAGGAAAAAATATTGATACAGTATCTTTATGAAATAACATGCTGTTTTTACTTGAGGGAATAAAAATATAAATATTCACCAAATTAGCCATTACTTAAAATCAAAAACTGTTTATTAATTAATTAGAGTAATTTTTTTTTTTTAAATTGCACAGTGAACTTCCCTCTGTACTTGTTATTGAGGAAAGAAGAAGGAGATGGGACAACTGCGCAGATGTGAGACCTATGTATCATCTATATAGCAACCACAGTAAAAAGCTAAAAGCGAATTTACATGAAGGGGAATGAACTCTATTTGCCAATCAGTTTTCACCTGTCCTCTGAGTGCTCTTTGTTGTGATATAGCACCATACACTCTGTCCTGGACAGTGACCCCCACTAAGGCCAAGCCTCACCCCACCCTTTTCTCTTTCTCATCTGCTTGTCTGCTGTTTCCCCAGTTATTCTTCCTTTCTACACTACACAACCTTCACCTTTTCACACTGCTGAGATAATGGAACTTCATTCCATGAAAGCCTCCAGATATTGTCATGATTTAAGTGACAGAGGAACATTAAACTTTTCAGCCACTATTTTGTGCATGAGAGGCAGTATCTCTGCATGGACAGCCAGTGATAGCACACTGAAAACTACATTTTAATCCCTGCTGAAATGCTACTAAGTAGAAGGATGCTACATCAGTTAAAACAAATTAGCTGTGAAAGACTGGCATTGTATTAAGTGGGAACTACACAGTTTTGGCAGAGGAAGAAGAGAGCTATCCCTGGAAGTCTGAGTCAGTACAAAAAATGAAATTACTACAAAAAAATGTTATTTATTTCCATCAGCATCAAGTTTAACTGTGCTACATGACACATAAACACCACTAAAATATAAATGCATGTTTGTATTCTGAATAACAATTAAAAAAAATACATCTGTTTAACAAAATTAGAACTTGAGCCAGTATTTGTCACAGAGCTGCTTGAACTGTCTAAAATGTAAGTGGTAGAACACAACAACACTCTTACTGTGAATTAAATTATGACTTGGAAACTATATTTTTGCATAGAAAACAGAAGGGAAACAGAAACTATATTTTTGTGATAGAAGTAAAATATCACTCCCAGAAAAGATACCATTCTGTCATATCCTAGTCATATATATATATATGTGTGTGTGTGTGTGTGTGTGTGTGTGTGTGTTATGTATGTGTGCCATATAATTCTGCCAGCCAAGAAAACAGGACAGCAATAAAGAATTCTGATGAAAAAAATAATGTAATTAACAGACAATGAAAGTAATATTTACTAGATCAGATTTTACCACCTTGTCAGTGAAGTCTCTACCTCTAGGACTCAAAAGCTTAATAAATTAATAAATGAATTCTAGCTTAGAACTGTGTTGTCTAACAGCCAAAGAGAGCAGAGGAATAACTTTTTTATGTATTTGTCTAATGAATGCCCAGAAATAGCAAAGATTATTTTTCAGGGCAGGTTTGACAGAGAAGTGTGTGATGGGAGTTGGTTTGATAAGACAAACTTTTAAAATGCTATATTCAGGAATTCCTTAGAGAAACTCATACCTGTATTCATTTGACAACCTTCTCTGTAAAAAATCTTTTTCTCTTTAAAGAAAATAAAAATAAAAGTCATGAAGCTCGGTAAGGACCGATTCCATTTCCTTCTTTTTTTTTTCTTCTTTTTTCATGAAATCACAAGTTTAATTTACCAAGCCTGGAGGTTTTTGTTATATTGAAACAGAAGCTCATTTAAAACCAATGAGCCCATTCAACAATAATGGAAGTAGATACTGCTGCTCCACTGTCCTCTCTGACACCACCTTTACCACATACTATCTCATCACCATATACCAACTAACATTAGCCCACATTGGTCATTAGCTGCTTTGCAAAGAACCTTTGCACCCTCTTTGTAACCTGCAAAGAGAAAAAAACAATACCAAGAAAAATTTCCTCTTTTTACTGCCTCAGAAAAAGAGGTGAGGAAAACTGTGTGTCATACAACAGTAATTTATTATGTGTCCCAACTAAAACACAGTACCCAAAACCAAGATTCTTCATCCTCAGAAATGTTCCTGTGTTGAAACATTTATTATTGAATGTTCACATCTTCCTCAAGTAGGTTGTCCCTATGACTTTTACATTATCAATAAACAAAACACCTGATGATCACAGGCTATACAATTGTAAGCCGTGTAAAAATTATGATGTATTAATATACACAGTACTTTCAGAGACTATTAGAGCTTTCATTGCTCAAGTATTTCATTTGTTGAGGCTTTATTTGAAATCATAAGAGTTAAGCAATTGCTTTATATTAAATGAAAATGAAGATTCTTGTGTTGATGCATGCCTTCAGTAACTAAAATAGAACAGTAATACAAAAGAATTCAAAAATTAGAAAAAAAAGAAAGGCTGCTCTCTCCCATCAAGGGGACACTTAGTTAGTAAGCTAAGTGCACTCATAACGCTAGGGCTAGGAGAAACCACAGTGCTCCATTCCACAGTTTGTTCAAGTTAATTTCACAGAAAATCTATTCACAAATACCAGAAAATATTCAGGATGCAAGATGTACCGCCTGCACAGTACTTCACTGACAATATAAAGTGATTCAAAATCCATCTTAACTTTTCATCTTCATAGTACAAAGCTCCTTGAGTCCTTTGACTGGTCCTGCAGACAGGTTTGCAGCCCAGAAAGATGGACACCAGCTACTCCTAGGTGTGACACTAAGTTCCTAACTATTTAACTTCTTAATGTCTTCTCTTCTGAGATCTGAAACAGCCACTGCTATCCTGGCATTACAGAAAGAATGTCTGGGATAATTATGGGTATAATGTCTGCATTAAAAAAGAGTAAATAGTAAAACTAAATAATTTTCCCAAGTTGAAAAGAAAAAAATGGTTTATTTTCTCTTGATTCAAAAAGTCTTTGGAACCAAGAGTGCATCTGAGATCTGATATGTAAAGTAAGATGTAAGAAAATAAAAGGAGATGGAAATATTATTAGTGATTGGGTTTCTGCTTCAGACTACTGGGACTTGCTCACTGCTGCATGATGGAAAATTTGAAAATTTGCTTCTGGTTTCAAACTTCACATCTACATAGCAATACACCCAGAATTCTTTTCATCCCCTCCTTTTACATGTACTTGTCAGAATTTTATAAATATAACAGTCTTCTTCAGCATGCTTTTACACTAATTTCTTTACATGCAAAACCTAAATTTGAATCTTTCTTCTGCCTGTTTACATCCTTGGCATTATTTGCCTCATTTCTATATTTGATTTCCTTCTCTTATATCAGCAATGTGTCCTTCTCTTACATGTGCAATGCCCTTAAATACTTTTGCCTGTGTGTCTCATCTTCATTTGTCTTGAGAAAAATTTAAGCAGCAGCTAGTTTAGTCATTTTAAGCTCGTTATTTCCTATCTTTATTCATGAGTTTACTTCCTTCCTGCTATTTATTTTTTCTTGTTGTAATTGCAAACCAGTTATCTCCTTTTATATAGGTTGTAATTTCTTGTCTTCACATATGGCTCTCGTTTGGTTTACTATCTTGTTTGGTTTACTATATCCCTCCACTTGGCAGAAAACAGAAATGCTCAAATAGCCAGGCTGAAAAAAATCATATCCTTCTTTATGCACAGCACCTTATTGATATATATTTCTTATTTACCTTTTGAAAAAGTTGTTCTTGTAATTTATACTTCAAGTTCCAAGAAGAGAAATAAAAAGAGATCTGCCTTTGGAATTTCAGTATATAATTTGAAATAATTCAAATCAGAAGCAGCGCTTTTAATGCATATCTGATTCACTCTTCAGGCGTATGTGCATTACTTACTACTTGAGGGGATAAGAATCCTGAGCATACAACAGTTGTAGAAGTCGTGCTTTCTTTCAGTAAGAAATTTTTTAAACCCCTTTTAACTTTTAGAGAATCTAACAATTTTCATATTGCTCTTTCTCTATATGGTTATGTATGTGTTTGAACATATATTCCTATGCACCTGTACTTAATGAAAAATCTCAAAAACTGGTTACCTATTTACTGTAGTAATTTCTTTCTTTACAGACCCCCTGCTTCCCAGTTACACAGAAATCTCACTGCTCAGCTCAGTTCTGCCCCTGTTAACTGTCTTGGCCTTGGCAGGAAAATCACCATGCTCAACATACGTCTCCTGTGTTCAAATGGATTTATGGATTTGCTCTCATATGGGAGCTGGAAAGAGGAGCTACAGGACATTACCTGTGGCAGTGCATCTCCAACACACCACATGCCACAGCCAAAGCTGCAGACTCTAACCCTGCCCAGTTCCCATTTGTGTCAACTCAAAATACACATTAAACTCACCATGAGTGCAGAAAAGTCTGGGTTCATAGGGGAATGGGTAGGGGAAGAGGAAAAATATCTGAACATTTGCATCTTAGAATTTTTGCATACCTGGTTGAAGAGGTATTGCACATGGGAACTGGGAGATCACTACCTTAAATATCTGGGGTTTGTGAATCCAGGTCTTTGCCAGGGTTAATGGCCTCAAAAAATGATTTGGAATATTTCTGCTTCAGAACTTTGATCAAAGAGATGAAAATAACCCATTAGGATAGTGCTGTGCTCAGGAGGAAGCCCAAACCCTCTCACTCACAGTCAATTTCTCTTTCCTGAGACAGAAAACAAGCTGTGGGGTTTTGCGAAGTTGTTGGCTGCTTGGCATTTTCACAGCACTTAGGCAGGGTGATTCAGAGATTAAGAGAAACTGAGAGGTCAGAAGGTTGTGGCAAGGGAGACAATCTTGGGCAAAGTGATGACCCAAATAAAGTCCATTTTTGTTTACCTTATCTCTAACTAAGGGTTTGTGCCCTTGTGCATGCCTAGTTGTGGACAACACAGTCCCTTTTTAAATGACAACAAAAATGGAGTACCTCTGGCTTTTCTGGCTTCTGTCATGAGGCTGGCAAGGCGTGTCAGACCAAGTAAGCAGCAGCCATGAGTGGTAGCTACTGAGATTATTATTATTGTTGTTAGGACATAGGAGCACAGGGCATTGGTTACGTTGACCTCCTACAATTGAGCACCGGCATCTGCAGCTCTGATGAGGTTGGATGTTAGGCAGATGTGTGTGTAGCACAAAGTTAAATCAGTGGAACTCCAATATATTATAGGACTAATTTGCAGTGTCTTGTCAGTGTGTCTAATGGAACATGTGTTGGTTATCTGATATGGCTTTTGTCTGGGCTATCCTTACATGTGTGTTTCCAAGCCTTTCCTGTGCATAACAAGTCCTGCTGCTTTCCAAATGTGCATCTATTCCCAAGGTCTGGGTAAGTAACTTTTGAAGGTGCTTGTGTGGACTTTGTAATAGACAGAATCTTTGGGTCAGTTTGTAACAGCAGAATATGAGGAGCGCTCCAAAGAACTGAATCAGAAACAAAAATACCTAATAGAAAATTCAGTACAATTGAGACCTTATCATGTGAAGCTAAAGTAGAAGACTTCAATTGAAAACAAAAATTAAAACAATTTAGTTAAAATCAATGGGAACAAATATTTTTGCCCAAACTCTATTTAAAACATGCTGTAGCCAGCATGAGATGCAGAGGTTGTATGTAATGAAAGACTCCAGAAAGAGTAATGTAGGAGACCAGCTGTCCTTAATGGTATTTGTATACAGACCATAGATCCTGCTGGTTTACAGATCTTTAAGCTGGAAACAGAAATTCAACCATTTAGTTAACAACTGATAAGAGATATTAGAAATGGACTCTCAATAGGTACCACTAAAATGGAAATAAAATTTGCCTTATCTGTTTGTGTTTAGATCTAAGAGAACCAATTAGATTGAAAAAAGTTCAATGAATTGAGGTATTATTTTTTCACTAACTTAAATATTTATCTGCTTTGCTTTTACAAATCTCCCCAAATAAGAGGAATTCAAGGCAAGCCATGTTCGATGCACTATACAGGAGGTAGTAGTTTCATGGTCTTCCTTTGGCTTAAAATGAATTCCCAAGAATTTTCACTAAGTGTTACATATTTCTTGAAGGAACTGAATCTGTTGAAATGCACAGAGATGATGTTCTGACTTTTGAGAGTACAGCAACAGAACATCACAAAAGACTAAAAAGTGCATTTGACAGGGCTATGGAATGGGACCCAAATTATACAATAAATGTAAAGCTTCAGGCTCCAGAGATATTTGAAAGAAGGCCTAAAGAAGGCAGTCAATTCCTAGGTATTCTAGACTTCAAAGAAGAAAAGACAAATGAGTGTGCAAAGTGGGAGGGATGGTAAAATCTGTGGGAAAATTCATGCCATGCTTGACAGTCTTTATTAGTAGCTGTCAAGCACTTAGAAAGAAGAGCACAATGGCATTCAAGCTTGGACAGAGACAGAGTTACAGGGTTAATAAAGTTCCTATTTTTAAGTATTTTGATAAGAGTACACAGACCTAGGCATTTTCAGATGTTTTGGAAAATTGTTGAAGGATAGGATGCTTACAGAATAGGCTGAATACCTATTCTGTAAGCACCAGATATATTATATTCTGTAAGCACCTTTGATATCAGAATGCTCCTATGCTTTAGCAGAGGAAGAGGATAGGTGAAGGAAGTTTTACATATTCACTTACAGAAAGCCGCAAATGGCAAGAACTAGTCACATAGCTTTGGTGCTCAGCAAAGGTGTCACTGGTTAAATATAACTGGAAAATATGGTGGGGTTTTACTGATTCAATTATACTGTTTGAAAATATATAATGAACCTGGAATAATACAGACACAGACAAGATGAATTCTCACAAATAAAGTTGTATTGTTGCACATGGGAATAGTAAAAACAAAAATGTTTCAGGAACTATATTGCTGGACTATTATATGTGTTATAATAAAGCTACATGGAGAAATTTGTTCCAATTTTTTCATGGGAAGAATTAAACCTGCATTTGTCCTGGTCTACCACCTGATAGGCATCAATCTCCCCAGCACCCATGTACAGCAAAGCTTCATTGGTTACATTTACCATGCTTTGTGGATTTTTCTTAATTGACAGGGATCAGGCAGCTGTGGAAATGTGAATCTGGTTAGATTCAAACAACTCTGCAATTATTATAGAGTCAGTTCTCATTCAAAACCACTGGGATATTAAAAATTCTCATGACCTGTGCAACCATTTTAACTTTGCAGCCAATGTGTAAGCTGATTTCTCTTGTTGCTGGGACTAGATTCAACCAGAAGCAGCTGAAACTAATAGAGTTATAGTACCATGTACTAGAAAAAATTGCATCAGGATTTATATCTAGGAACAAAATTGGATTCGTTTTAACTTTAGAGTTCCAAAAGCTTTTTGACATGAAGCTTTACATGAAACAATACACCAGGATGGTATTAGCTCCCAGCACACAGCTGCACTCAGCATTAACCTGCTGTCTAGTCTGTCTCTGCTCAGGTTAACCCAGACCCCAGGGGTAGCACAATGCAGGTAATTGGTGCTGGAAGGCACTGAAGAGACACAGGGCTGGATTATGAGGGGTACTGGTAGTCTGCTCCTTGGGCCCCATCAAGCATTTAAAATTCCTTTCTTTACCATATGCATAAAATTTCCTTTGTGCAGAATATATGCTTAGGTTATCTAGAGGATACTGTGCTGATGCAAATATGTGCAGAAGAGGAGAGTATTGTATCTCATATATTATACCATATTATCTTGAGATACCATATTGTCTTGAGTAAATGTCTATCCCCAACCTGAAGAACTACATCAGTTCTTGAAGTAGAAAAGGATAAAACTGAGATGATAAAACCAGCAAGAACTTAGAATTTAAAAGAATGTGTTGTCTTAAAAAACCAAGAGAATAATCTAGGTCAGTGTTACTTGCAGCATAAAGAAAAATAGCAGCCAGACGCACAAAAAGGGAAAGAGGGGAATAAAGGTTTATTGGGCAGTGTCAGGACAGTTAAATGTCAGAAAAACACCCAGTCTTCATAAAAGATCAGTGATAAAAATACCATCCCATAAAAGTTGAAAATAGCAGAATAACCTTACAGGAATAAATGTCCCATTTTTATGAATGTGACCTATAGGATGAATTACTAAAATCTTAGCATGGGTAACTGAAGATTAGAAGGACAGCATGTAGCTATAAGTGAGTATGTACTGGACTAATAACCTTAAAATACGTGACTGAGGAAACTCACAGAATAAGCTATAATCCATTTAAAAAGATTTAGATGTGAAAGGACAGCAGTAACAGGTAGAATATCCATGAAGTGATGCTATATTTAAAGATAGATGACATATACAGCAAATTAAAAGAAAGTAACTCTTCCAACTTTTTTTCCCCTTACGAAATAAAATTCAAAGACAGTTTGTGACACTTAAAGATATCCAGTGAAGGTTGTAATGAAGCTTACCAAAGGAAGCATACTAAAAAGAAAGACAGGTGAGGTAGTGGATCAAAACCAAATTAACTTCATTTCATGAATTCATCATTTGAGCCATTCCATAGCTGTATCATTTGCGCTTCCATACCTTTCAGAGATTCCAATCCAAGGCTTTTATATTCCTCTAGAGTGAGACAACCTAATCATCTCCATTCTCTCTTTCAGCTGAATCTTTGAAGGCTTATTTATACATGAAAGAGCCTGCCTAATTTACTTCTGCTGCTTTTCAGGGGTGATGCTGAGTTCGCTGTCTTAGAGGTATCTACGGTCCTATTAGAAAACTAAAAGTTTTTCCTGCAGACTGTCAAGAGTTTGAAAAGACTAACCAGACTTCTAATTATTATGTTAAGGAGGCAAAGCCTTGTGCTTTTAATCTGGAGATGGACAGATTACAGGCTCTAAATCTGGAATTAAGGAATGTAAACCTCAGTTTATTTCTGTTTTCTCAGCAGGGACAGGAAAATAAAATGCCCTCTGAGAAGAGAAAAAATTACAGCATGTAAGGACCTACTGTGCCCTGACCCAAACTAGGAAGCATTACCTTAGGTTAAAAGGTACTGCATTGGTACCTAAATCTAGTCAATGAAATGTGAAATCAAAGAGAAAACATACTTGAGATTAAGAGATTCCTGAAGGAAACATTAAAGCAGTCTGGAGTAAGTACAGAATATGTGCATGTTAGCAGTTACATATGTTTAGTGAAATGAATTTAAAACACATAGATCACCCACACAAGTTTATCCAAGATGCTGGGGCACCATATGATTATTC
This sequence comes from Passer domesticus, assembly GCF_036417665.1. NCBI lineage: Eukaryota > Metazoa > Chordata > Aves > Passeriformes > Passeridae > Passer > Passer domesticus. The sequence continues at coordinate 66,029,708 of NC_087476.1, read as the reverse complement.
ATTTACTCATCTCATCATTTGATTACTCATCAAATGGAACCAACTTCCCAGAAAGCAAAAGTGTGAGGTCTTGTTAGAGACAGTTTTAGAGTTCCTTCTATCCCCTTCCTTCATTTATTTCCAGATAAAGTCTCATGCTGAACCCTCTTCTGAACAGTAGCAATCACTTTGCTGAGTGGTGCAGGGAATCACTGTGAGTTTCAAGACTGCACTAATTTACTCTCAAGGCTAAAGCCCAGTCTGGCACATCAAGGACCAAGCAGCAAATAGCTGATATACATGGCAGTTCACTAAAACCTCTATTAGCTGTATGAAAAAAGCCCCCAAATTTTGGAGAGATGATAGCAGCAGAGTTTAAGGGTACAGTTGTAAAGTACCTCCTTGGATTCAAGTCTACCAAAATAATGTAAATATTATTATTAATGCAAATATTATTAAAGCCCTACTGAAGGAAAAGAAACTTTCCAGAATCTATTCACACATTTGATTGCAAATATAGCAAAAGGAGTGCTCTTTTCTGACAGATTATAAGCAGATTTGCAGAGACATGCAAATAATACTTCAGTTAAACTTACTAACCACTTCCAATTTGAGCATGATGAAAATATGTAACAGTCATTTAAACTGAACTGCTTTACCAGCTACTACTCAAAAATCAACTGCAAATGCATCTTTGAAATGCTTGTGTAGAAAAAAAAACCCTCTCTGTATCTAAGACAGTAACACAGCATGGCTGAGAAACTGTTATTTTGCAAAAAAAACCCTAGAGAAAACATATACTGGTCTAAGGTGATGAAGGCCAGTCAGCAACTTGGAGCACAACCACGCAAGGCCTGTTTCTAGTACCTGGAAGTTTTTAAGGGGAATATGAGGTTCATATGAAGCCAAGGTGAAGATTTTAAAATTTTACTAATGTGTTGACACAGGCAAGTGTTACTGAGATTTTTCAGATATTGCCATTTCGTATAAAGAGGGTTTTGTAAACAAAATAATCACAAAGACCACACCAAGAAAAAATTCCCTGGATCTTTCCTTGAAAAAACCAGTGGTGTTAACTGACTCACTGTGTCATTTTTAACCACCAGGAATCTTGCATTTCAATTCTACTTATCACAGACATTAGTAAAATAGGACTGGTAGACCCAAGACTATCAAATATGGTTAGACTAATAATAGGTGAAGAAGAAATCTTGCATAGACAGAGATATTGCAGGAAAAACCTCACATATACTTAGAAATTAGTTAGCTTATTTTTGTTTTAATATTATAAAACTATGGGACACCCACAGCTTAACACAATGAAAGCTTGCCATCTAAATCCATCATAATAAACACATGATGTGACAGAGTTAGAGAAATTGTGACAATAATGCTATTTTTAATGCTGCATAACTGAACCTGATGGCATCATCAAGAAGCAAAGGAGAGGGACATAACTTAATATAGTGTTCTTAGCAAGCTGCAGATTAGAACAGGGATCTCAGAACCTGAGACTCATCCCACCTATTTCAATACATGAAACACAAAGAATGCAAATAAACCATAATAATAATGGATTATAAAAATAATAGTCTATAGACATATCAAAAAGATATGACCTGTGAACAGTGGAAAGCAAGTGATTTAAGTAAATTTCCATCACATTAAGTACTAAAGTAAAAAAGAATCCAAAGAAAAACCATATTGTCCTTTCCAGATCATAACAATGCATTTTCAATTTACAGCAAAAAACCCCAACATTCTTTATACTGTGATGCTTTTGTTTGTCTTTGGTGGTTATTTCAACAAGGGTTTATGAAAAATGTCTTCCTTGTTCACCATGCTTGCCTGGTTATGAGTGCCTGGAGACTTCATGTGCTGTGGTGCATGCATAGATATGCAGTAGCTACTATGTATGAAGGTAGCTAACAAGTGGAACATTATACAAAAACATTTATAAAAACATTTACTGAATTTATCAAGCTGTAATCACAGCAAAATTTACAGCACAGTAAATGTGATTACACATTTCAAATGGCTTCCTGACTGCACCAACTAAAAATTCAACAGATCACGTGTGCATTAGTACTAAGAACCACGCTTTACCAAACCCTTTGCTTTTTATGCAGACTGATTTCTGACACTTAAAGACCAAGTACACTTTCTCTCTGAATCAGCCACTGGTAATCTCCCCAGTTGTCAAGGTCTCACTTTGCGCAAGCTTAAATCAAAAATATGGCAAATTGTACAGATAAATAAATTTAATTAAAAATGAGTAAATAAACCAAACATAAAAGACTAGGCTTGACATGAGAAATCCCTACTGAATTGGTCACCACTGAAGAATACAGATTATTTGAAATATCTCAAACTTTTTAAACCCACTGGTAACAACTTCCATTGAACATTTTTGCCTATCTGGCAGATCCCAAACATTTACTAAAACTTGGGCTGATTTGTCGCTATTTATTACTAAATTGCTGCTTATTACTAAAATTGCCTGTGACTTCCTAGGGTAAGATTTTGTTTACAGTAATTTGTAACTTGGAAAAATACCTGTCTCTTTGCCTACTGTTTACCTCAGGCTTTCTTTTTTTATTGATATATTTTTAAAATATCTACAAAAAAATTGTAATTTCTATTATCACAGCTGCAGCAAAAGATTGTTTTGCCTTTGTAAAAATTCTCTTGTGACCTTCTTTTGAAAAATTCTTGCAGACTCCATCTTGAAATTTGTGACGGCGTACAGAATTTTTATTAGACTGTCTTTTGAAAGTACACATTTAGTCAATGCTCATCCCTCTTTTAAGCATACAGAGCACAGGGAAGGTCTCTTGATCAACCTCCTGCTCAAAAGAGGATAAGCTCTGAGGTTAGACCAGGCTGAGATCCATGGTAAAAAATGTTGGAATCAGGGTCAGAGCAAGGAGATCAAACAGGTCAAACAGGAGACTCCTGTGGAAGCTTAAAAATCTCCTTAGCCCCAATGGTCACTTCCAAACGTTTTTTACTTAGATGGCTGCTTCTAGAGATTGCTGGTATAGATAACTGAGACCTATGCTTCATTTTCCCAGAAAAATAAGTATTAGAAGAACAGTAAAATCAAGGCATCTAAAGACAGGATGGTGATTTTCTAATGGTTAGGCACAGGCAACAATATTTTTTTTTCCTTTTTGTCCAAAACTCAAAACTATGCTATCCTCCCCTCTCAGATCTATGATTTTTTAGGCTGGAAAAAAGATCAAAATTCTTATACCAAGTAAACTTAAAATACTGTTAAAATTAAAATAATTTGTTTCAGTATTAGGTTAATATTTTCATTCTTTTTCCTTTCCAACATGGTTCATTTTTAAATGCAAATTCCTCTCAGATGGAAGACAGAATTTTCATTTGCAAGAATCTGAATTAAAATATTTCAGTTTTTCATAGAGAAAATATTTCAGCTAGGAAAGTAAAAAAAAATCCTTTTATGTCTTCAAAACAAACTATCTAATAGTGTTCACTCTCAACTTCTGTATATTTTTGGTTCCTTCAAAATGCCACTTACATTATTAAAAATTAGAAAAACCTTTTCACCACCACTTATGCATTTTCTTGCACAGCTTCAGAATATGGATTTATTAACAATGAACTTAACTTCAGAACACACTTGTAAGATGAGAGAAGAGGGTTAGTTATTTCTTTTTCACAGAAGCTGAACTGAGACATCAGAGAAAACTAGTAAGTATAAACTAATTTGGAAATCCAATGACACCTACTAACCGGTTTTTCAGAGTACCACTACAGAAATATTTTATTTAATTGATTCTGTATGTATTTTACATTCATTTTTATGACAGATTAATACATTCTGCATAAAGTGTATTTATGTAATACACTCAGCAGTTTTGCAAAGGCTCTAAAGGCTCTAAAGCCTGGTCAGCCTCTAAAACCTTGTGCTACATGACTTTGTCAGCATTACACAGAAATGTGGTGTAAGGACGGTGTTGTGGCAGAGACAGGGTTTTTTTAAAAAAAATTTATCATAAATATGGATGTTGAATTGTTTTAAAAAAGACACTGTCTCCTTAGGAAGGGACCCATCAGGATCACAGAGTCCAACTCCTGGCTCCGTACAGTGCCATCCCCAAGAGTGACACCATGTGTCCACGACTACTGTCCAAACACTCCTTGAACTCAAGTTCAAGAACTCAGGACAGTCTGAGTCCATGCCCACTTCCCTGGGGAGCCTGTTCCAGTGCCCAAACACCTTCTGGGTGAAGAAATTTTCCTGATATTCATCCTAAACCTCCCCCCTGTGATACAACTTCAGGCCATTCCCTCAGATCACTGGTCATCACAGAGAACAGATCAGTGCCTGTTCCTCCTCTTCCCCTCATGAGGAGACTGCAGATTGCAGTAAACTCTCTCCTCAGTCTCCTTTTCTCCAGGCTGAGCAGACCAAGCAACCTCAGCTGCTCCTCTCATGGCTTCAATTCTAATCCTTCAACATCCTTTTGGCCCTCCTTTGACATTCTAGATTAATATCTTTTTTATGTTGTGGCACGCAAAACTGCCCCGGCACTCAAGGTGAGACTGCCCCAGTGCAGAGCAGTGGGACAATCCCCTCCCTTGCCTGGCTGCCTGATGTGCCCCAGAACAAGCTTGGCCTTCCTTGCTGCCAGGGCAGAGCTGATTCAAATTCAGCTTTTCATAGACCAGGATCCCCAGGTCCCTTTATGAGGTGCTTCTCTTCAGTCTCTCATTCTCCAGTCTGTACGCACAATCAGGGTTGCTCCATCCCAGGCGCAGAATCTGACACCCACCCATAGAGCTGGTGATTGCGCAGCCCTCCAGGTTTTTGAGGTCTCTGCCTTTAAGGGAGTTAACAGCTCCCAATTTAATGTCATTGGCAAACTTACTTAGTATTCCTTCAAGTCCTGCATCCAAGTCATGAGAAGAACTGAAAAAACCTAAGAGATTTTGAAGTGCACAGGGCCAATAATGGAGCCCTGTATAACCCCCCTGGTGACAGGTCACCAGTCTGATGTCACCCCATTCACTGTAACCCTTTGCACCTGACATGAGCCAGTTGTTCACCCACTGTGTAACTTGGTTATTCATCTGTGTGCTGTACATTTTGTCCAGCAGGAGAGAGATTGAGAGATTGTATGAAAAGCTTTACTGAAATCCAAAGAGATTATATAAACTGGCTTCCTTTGATTAACCAGGTGGGTCACCCTGTTGTAGGAAGAAATAAGGTTCAACAAGCAAGACTTTCTCCTCACAAAGCCATGCTGGCTGTGACCCTTGACTGAGCTGTTTTCCTCCAGGTGTTTTTCAGTACTTCCCACAATAATCCTTTCCATGATTTTAACAGATGTGACTGATGTGAGACTGACAGGCCTGTAGTTTCTGGGTTCCTCCTTCTTGTCCTTGAAAACTGGGACAACATTCACAAGGTTCCAGTCAACTAGAACCTCTCTGGGTTCCCAAGATCACTCAAAAATCATTGAGAGAGGCTTTGCAATGGCATTACCTAGGTCCTTGAGGATTGGCTGTTGAATCTTATCAGTCCCCATCGATTCATAGGGATCCAGCTGGAGTAGCAGATCCCAAAAAATTTCAGGGTCAACTGGAAGTTGATAATTCTTGCAGTCATGGTCCCCCAGCTTAATCCTCCTTGTCCTCTTGCCCTCTGATTTGTTTATCGCTTGTGTGATATTTCAGTATTCCCTGAGGCAGAGTTACTCCAAATGGCAGTTGCCTTCTGACACAGCCTTGCCTGTACCCAGAGGAGATCTGCAGCACGTACTGAATAATGCAGTGTCTTATGGAGAAGGAAGCTTGCAGTTACTTAATTAAGGAGTGCTTCATGGCATTCTTAAATGCCAAGTGATTTGCTTCATAACTTCAGGAATAAAGTCAAGAAGTAGTTCTCTGTGTGTGTATGCACATCCTCATCACAAATGTCTTGTTCCTCCAACTCTTTCTCTTCTTTTTAAGAATGTATTTTCCCAGGAACCTCTTGCAAAAGAATATAAGCTGTATGTTATCTCCTCTTGTGAAATGATACCAGGTAAGAAATAAATTAAGGATCTGAACATAGGTTTGATGATACATGCTTCTCTCCATTCCTCCACAGTTATGTTCCAGATCCTTTTCATGCTATCGTTATTTTTACACCAGTAAGTAACGGTCTCCCTAACAAGTAATTAGGCCAAGTACATGCAGGCCAGCATAAATAAGTATAAAACATTGAACATCTAGATTTTGTCCTATATTTCATGGTGAAAGCATTTGATTTGTACATATAACAATTTGGTGAACAACATAAGTTTTGAGAGAACAGAAAAATACAATGGAAATCTTGTATACAGTTAAAATGTCTATCAGACTTATAAATAAAAATAATGATGGTATCTGTTATTTTTCTCAAGTTTTTGTTTCAATGAAATGTCTCCAGAAGTGCCACCAGGGACTGATGTGGGGAAAAAGGATATACACCTTTCCCTACTTCGGGAAAGGCGTAGGGCATAGCTAATCCCTACCCTTGACAGATAGCATCTGCCCACTGACTAGCAAGTGGTCTTGGGTTTGGTTTCACTTTATTTTGGTATTTTTTTGGCAGACAGATGGCTCCATGCTAGCATTATTAACTAAGTCATTAATGTAATTAATTACATTCTTACATGTAAGTACATTGATTCAGTCTTGTGTGACATGTTGTCATATGCTGCCTCATAGAAGTTCTTTCCAGCCTTGAACACATAGCCTGCCTCCAGGTCTCCACAGGAAGAGAGGTCCTACCTAAATGCAGGTTCCCCTAGTGCCCTCTTCAGTGTTTCACCTCACTGAAGGATATCTATTATTTTCAGTTCTATTCATCTTTTTTAATTTTTTCCTTATACATGAGACATTTTCAAAGCTTTCAACACCACAACGTGGAAGAAAAGTTCAGTGCTGACTGCCACAGTTGACAAGAATGAGATTGCAAGATATAAGTGGAATTAAATTGGCAAACAGTACTGTGCAATACCAAAATGGAAGTCTTAAGGCCAGGGGATTTAGTGTTCTGAGTTAGACTTCAAAATTCTCAAGGAAGCTTCTTTTTTTCCTGAAAATCCACCTAGTTTAGGAAAATGTTTGTTCTTATAATCCATATGAGAATACATTGTAAAGAAAATATTGCTTAGGGTAGAGCAATTACAAAAAGAATTGCATTGGGTTTTATTTGTTTTCTTCTTTTGACTTCCTTTTTCATTGTTGAGATTTGATTATCTTTTAAAAAAATAAGCAAATGTTTTATTCAAAGTGCAGTAAGGGAGAAAAAAGGAAACACTATTTTAATGTTTATGTAGCTTACAGGGGGTTTTTAATCACCTCAGAGCTCACAGTGCAATTGGGGCCTATCTCATTCAGATCAAATCTGACTACTGGAGACGTTATTGAACAGATTCTTTTTTTTTTTTTTTAATAGGGCATATCTATTGGAATAGTCCACGACATTAGGAAGTTTGCTTTCACATTTTTCTGTACAGCATCGGCTGACAAGCTGCCCTTATTTTCTGCTGCTTTGTTTGTCCTTAATGTGTCCTTAATTTTTTTTCTATGAATGAGTAAAATATTTGCTTTAGTAAATGACTGAAAAATTGGTATCATGCCTAGGCTGATATAAATTTGTGTGATAATTTGGAAAACTCATACCGAATAATTAATAATTAGCAATGTCCAGAAATACTATTCTTTTTATTGTATTGACTACTACAGGCTGGTAGCATGACATTGTTGCTATGTACTTCCACCTCCTCAGCACAAATTTAAAGCTGCTAGGCTTGACTTAGTCATATTGTGAAAAGAATATCAAATTCCACAGCTGCTTTCCTCAATAGGGTGATATTTAAGGAAAGCATCTAACAGGAAATTACAACTGATAAATACTTACCTCGGAGTTGCTTATGGTTATGATAAAGAAAGAGATTCTCAGGTGAGATGTGTGAAATAATTAAAAACCCACCAAATTTATTGTGCTTTTTTTCCGTTTGTTATCAGTCAAAAAAATCCAAGGACCTTCTGCAAGTTAAATGGTGACTATGACAGTTTCCAGGCATGATATTCAGCTTCAGAACTTTTTTCCCTAAGCAAAAGTATTGACACTATCCAACAGTACATTGAATACCTTACACTGACAATATTCATATATTTTTTAATATGTTTAAGAAATATTTGAAGTGGATAAAAGTCAGGGAAGGATATGATTATCAGGCTAAAATGCTTATGTTTCACTCAGAACAGAGTTTAAGTTTTTGTTTTTTCACAGTGATCTTTTCTTTTTCACATGGTAATGACCACAAACCCACTCCTCCTAACAAGTGTAACAGTATCCAGTACTTTGAGTAGCCTATTATCTGGCAAATAAGGTTCATCCTATACTTTCTATTCTGTCTATAGGGGCGGATTTTCAAAAACCACATAGAAAGTAAAGAGAAATTAAGCAATTGCACTTCAATTAAATTCTACAGGAATCAAGGAGCTAATGCCTTGGGCACAGCTTTAAAAATGTTGAGATGAGCACCAATTGACTGGACAGCTCTGGTATCTGGCAAAGGATCTGGATTTCAAGGTTTTTTAGACAGCATGAGTTCTACAACACTAAATTAGAATGGGCAAAATTAGAGTTAAGCCAGTGCAATGGCCATCTCACAAAATTTGTTCTCAGGATGATCCCCAATATAGGAACTCTTTCCTCTATGACCTGCCCTTGCCACTCAGCAATCAAATGACTAAATCATGTAACACTGTTGTAGTCTCTGCAGTGGTCTTGGTAAGCCGGAATCAATTTATCAAATGGGATAAATGTACAGAATTGTCTAGCAGATTAAAATTATTTCTGGATAATACCAGTACAGAGAAATATATTGCTAGCCATTTTTTCCTTATCTGGGAAAATAATAAACTAAATTCCCAGGAACACTTACAGAGTGATTTCCAGGGAGGACTTAGCCTTGAGATCTGTTGTTACATGAAAAACTGGAGATCACTTTGTTTTGTGCAGGAGAGAGACGTCTGAAGCATCTGTTTCTGCTTGAATTCAGACATGCAAAAAACTGATCTGGCTGTACAACTGTAGGGATACTGCTCCTCCCTTGGAATACTCTCACTGTACGTGCAGGCAAACACTATAATGCACAAGGAATAAAAATTGGTGAGCTATAATGAAATCTAGAGCAGGAACAACACACACCTTATACAAGGTTTGAAAATGCCATATACCAAAAAATAAATCATTCATCTGGGTGAAGTCCTGCAATATAATTATATTATAGAGAATAATTTTGCCTAACCTACCTGCAACAAAAAGTACTTAATCTATTAGCTGATTTAAAACATTCATCATAGAAATGCTAGAATTTTTGAAATATTTGGCTTAAATAGCCAAATTAGACAAATTTCTAGACAAATCTCATGGACAGAAATTGAGATATCTCTTTTGGACAGATGTTCTCCCCCACTTTAGACAAGTCATAATTCTTTTAAATTGATGAGCAATAACCCATAGTAGAGGAAATCTGAACTGGACAGTAACACTTAATCATGAGCAAATGTTAAATAGCATGACAGTGTTTGATTTCACAAGACTTTTTCTATTCACTTGAGAGAGGTTTGGATCAGCCTGAGAAGCAACCTAGAGCTAATGAAAAGAAAGTGATATTCAGATTACACAGCTACTGGCAAAGTGCATGGAATGAAGTAAAGGAAAACAAAACCAAGGAAAGTTGGAAATTATGAGAAAAATATCTACCAAAAACTGTAGCTTAAAACTAGATGTAATTATGTTACATTCCATGTTTTAAGAACTGTTGAATGTAAAAAAATAAAAGCTGAATACTAAACCGAAGAGGAGACCTGCTGAATGATCGTGTGCCACAGCTGCAACCGGAATCCAACCCTATATCAACAAATTTAAGAGGTAAAAAAAATTAGAGTATGTGTATATTTCTAAGGAACCCTGTTGCAGATTTTTCTCCAAGTCTAGTTTTTATTATTACAGGAAATTTTCAACATATTGCAAAGTATGAGTATTAAAACATCTTTGAATTTAATTTGAGTCTGAATACTTGTATTGGTCCCTGGTATTGGCCTAATCTCACAAATAGCCTCCACAGAGACAGATTTTTACAGCCCTTCAGAAACTCGCTGATTTCAGTGGTTTCTCTGCTACCTATTCAATAGATCACTATTACATTCCAAGTTCAGGTCTGTGCTCAGCAGAATATTTAAGAGCACACTTAAATCCATACTTACTCATCAGAATACTCAGCTATAAGCACATACTCAAACCCTTCCAGTATCAATATCACTTAAATATTTTACTGACTATGAGGAGATATTTCAACTGGGACACTGGCTGGGTGTGCCAGCACATATACACCTCATTTCTCTTCTCTAGCAAAGAATATGGAATATTTGTTGCGATTTACACTACTATTAAATTGCTGGATGTGGTTAAAAAATTGCCAAATTGTATTTGACCTAACACATTTATATTTTTACCTTTAAAAATATTTGAAAACTTGCTGAATTGAAATTCTTTGTTGGAAACATAACTCTTATATACCATTTCTGTGGTATTTTTCAGAAGACTCAAGTTTGATAAAGGTTGTTATTGCATTGCTGTGTTGAGCAAATTTGATAAAACAGATGGAAAGATGATAACCCATCTATTTTCACTGCCCACTTCAAAACAAACACCAACTCTCAGAAATTTTTGAGACAAGTGTACATGGAAATACTTAATTAAAAATTAATAAAACCCTGGATGTTTTAAGCTGATTTAATAATAATTTATACTTTTTTAAGCTAGAGTAATTGTTCTGAAAGCTGCAGAATATCTGGGACTGTAAATAAAGTACAGTTAAGGTTGTTAGCCTGAAAGTGTTTCCTATGTCTGAATAGTTACTGAATTTTAAAAAGGTGAAACATTTCATTTTAATTTTTCACATGACCTCTTTTAAACAGACTGCTAGATAAAAATATTACCCACAAATTGTCTTTAAAAAAGCTTTGGGCCTCCAAATCTAGGGGTTGAAAGAGGACTGCATTATTTCTATTTGTAAGGGAAATGAAAGATACATAACATACTGCAAAAATTTTCAAAACAAATAATCCACAAATCACTAAAAATGAAAGATATTATAATTCTGTTATAAATTAAAACTAACTGTTGAAGAAAGTAAAATAACCATCCATTGTGCAAATGTCAAAAGTAATTATTCTCTTGTATGCAATCAGCTCAAGTCTCTAGAAAAATTAGCTGTGTCAGTCACAGCCCAAACTAAATGCCAATTTTGTCTCTCTAAAACCTTTCCAGTGAAAGAGTTGTCATTCCTAAAATCCAATTCAGCATTTCAATGTCTCTTTTAAATTCCGTACATTTAGAATTGGTAGTGCTTGATTGGATTGTGTTTTGATAATCTGACAGCTGCAGTAGTATTTGCAGCAGTAAAATTATATTATATCTGTAGTAGTAAATTACACATAGAACTACAAGTTGCCTGATATTGTTACAACCCCCTAACACGAATATCTGGGACAGTTGAAATAGCTAGGAAGAAAACAATTTTGAAATAACTAAAGCCCATAACTAGTCAAAATAGTTTGAAGTCCTCATATTCTTGTGTCTACTGCTAATGGTGTAACGAGCTGGTGTGACAGTCACACGTGAGTGAGACACACAGGGTCTGTACTGAAGGCACTTAGCAGGAGCCAGAAGAAATCCCCACCAGCATCTCAGTGTATATTCCTCTGTGGGTATCTGCAATTGGTATTCCACATTCCACAGAACAAAAGGGTAACTTTGGGTGAAATATTTACAAAATATTGTGATGTTGGAAAAACGTTTTCCATTTTAGTTTTTTTTTTTTAGGTTAGTAGATTGCATTTACCCATAAGGGCAGCAGACTTTGCGCAGTGTTTTTGAAACAAAAAAGCATTATGCAGACTGCAAAGGATAAAATCCCTATGATTAGCCTCTTACCTCTGCAAGCTTAAATGGAGTTAATAATCAGCTTTGCAGTCTGCAGGTATAGTTGAAAAGGCATGAAGAAATCTGTATTCTAGCCAATATTTTACTCACAGAAGAGCAGGAAACCTAAGTTTATCTTAACTAATGTTAATAGCAAAAGCAGTTTGAAGTTCAGGCTTTGTTCTCTGAAGCAGTAGCCAGGTGTTTACAAACACCACCGAGGCTGACAGGAATACTCCAGTGTTCATGGCACCCTTGCTAGAACTGCAGAAAAAGTAATCACAATAACAAATGATCTCAGTGGTTGAGTAATTTGATAATAACATTTGGTTTAATGCTCAAAAAGATAGACCCTATCTTCAAGTTATTTTTAATGTAGATCTCGCAACACTGTCACGGGAACAGAGAAAATACATTTATAAAATTTGATACTAATTTATTTGTCATAAGTCTGTCATGTAACTTCCCAGAAGATACTTCTTAAATTTTTTTTAAATATTGTTATAAAATATAGGAAGAAAATGAACACTTGATAAAGGAAATTCTGAGAGGCTGTCCTTAATTCTAAACCTTTGCACTAACAAGGCTGTATAGTTGTTAAAGGTGTCATTCAACAGTTTTTAATCACTGAGTTGTCCTCTTCACCACTGAGTTCAACCAGCACTAGCACAGGTTGCCTGGAGTTTCCATTGTTGCAGATACTCAAAAGTCATCTGGATGATCCTGGGTGACCAACCTTAGGTAGCCCTGCTTGAGTAAGGGATTTGGACCAAATGACCTGCAGTGGTCTGGCCTTCCAACCTCAGGCACTCTGCAATTCTGTGCTAATTCTGAATTTATCTTTCCTATTCTCTTCCTTTACTATGAATATTCCACTAAACTCTCCTGAAAAGTTCTTGGACAAAACCCTAGTCATGCAATACAAATTCATTGATTGGTTACTATTTTATGTCCTCCTTCTTCCCCTGAGCAGAAGGCAACCTAAGCCGACAGATACTATGAAGAATGTGGGACACTCAAACCCCTAAATGGCTTTTGTGCTGCTGACACTGGGAGGCAAGATCAGTGCTTTTGGCTGCTCGAAGGGAGCTCACTGACAGACTGCCAAGCAAGATCAAATATTTTATCAGGCCCATGTCTTGGTCTGTCCCACTGTTATTTGCTGTGCATAGAAAAAGTTTATTTGGAGAAGGCATCAATGACAGGCTTTAAAGCTGTTTGCAAAATGCAGTTTAGCTGGAAATGACAGCAAAACCAGCAATCTTCATGGTCGCTGACACAAACACAAGGAGACACCAATGCAGAAATGTGCTTTTGCTTCTTGTATTCTACAGACAAAAACCTGTCTCAAAAGAAAAAAAAAAAAAAGGAGTTCAATGAGCTATGTCCATCTGGTCCCTCTTGCCCAGGGTATTGTTAATCTTAAAATATGCCAAATGGAGGCCGTGAGCCTCTCAGCTTCTATGCTGAGCCACATGGCAAAAGTGATCCAACAGAGCACTAAAATCTGTGCAGCTCTGTGTGCCTTTCTCTCGTGGAAAAGGGAGCAAAGTGAATTGATAATAAAATGAAATTTGGCTCAGCAGCCAAAGTCCCCTACAATTTTTGTGTTTAATTGGCTTTTTCCTGGTAGTACGAAGGTGCTCAAAAGGCATTCAAAATCATTACTTTTAGAGAGCTCACTTCTCAGGAAGCCCTGAATGGATAAGAATCTCTCAGGAGCTGTAATAAACTCCCACCCAACTGAAATGTACCTCTAGAATACTACAGACACTTTTGTACACAGAAGCACTATACAGCCAGTTAAAAGAGAAAACAAAGAAGGAAAATTACAATTAATGATAAAATTCCAAAGGAGGATAACAGAGCTATGCAAAATGTTGTGATTCACACAGAGGTTCAAAGAAGAGTTTGTGGGCTCTGTACGGGCTTATTCCATTCTGCATGGAATAGCAGAGAAATGGAAGATCAGGTTCATAAATATATGACACTTAAAGTTCTACCTGAACCCAAAGCTCTATCCTGAAACATCTTTAGATTCCAGGGCTCAGGTGAGTGTTCTCCTTGTGGCTGACTCTGAAGTGGGAGCAATGCCTAGAGCTGACCTTAACAACTCTCCTTAGTCCTTATGATCTGTCTCTTGGAAAAGAAAAATGCTACATACTAACATCTGTTGCTCAAATTGTGATGTCTCAGCGATGCTCAGATTTGAATCACTAGAATTACAGGAGTGGATACAGGAATTTTGTGTGTACACGCATCTCTATCTTAACAATTTCTGTGTTAGAGCACACGGGTTCACTGGCAATTCCACAGTCTGACACTCTTCTCACCTTATTCACATATCTGTTTATATTTCCATATAAAATTTCACCAAAAAAAATTCACTTGCCAAAAAAGCACATGAAGTAGTAGGAGAAGCTGTTCCCTACCACAGGTTGCTCCCAGCCCTCTCCCTGGTAGCAGCCTAGAACATGTAAGGTGTTTAGATTCTCTCTTGGGGAAAAATATGTGCACCTATACCTTATAGAAACAGTCGTGATTTACACCATTCCTTGAGGATCAGGTTGAAATTTTCTTCTCAGTGTTTGATTGGAAAATTGTCAACAATTTTTCTGCATTCCCTCTCAAACTTATGGTAAACAAGTGCATTTTGGAAGAAAAAATAATCCTCCTTCATTGACCTGACTGTGTTGTTCCACAACAGTAGCAGGTTGCTCCATTCTGAATATCACTGTAAAGAAGACATTTAGTGGTACCAAAAACATTTTGAGAACTAGAATAGTGGGTCTTCTGTATGTCTGTTATTTCAATTTTATTTTATTTTGGGGGCTGGAAAGGGAAGCTTCTTTGCCGTTCAGAGTTTAGTGCAAAAACTGTAAATGTAGGTTGCCTGGCAACTGCTTTTAAAGAGTGTTATTTGCTCTCCAAGAGACAAGCTGTTACTTCTTGCTTTTTAAAACAAAAACATAAAAGAAGAAAAAATGGAACAAACAGTAAAAAAAGGAAAAAGGTAATTACTTCACCAGCTATTAATGTAATGGCCCCTTTATATGCATACAGTGGTGACATGCAAGGTCTTTGTCCTCCCCACCACATGACTTCCACCATGTAGCAAAGAAGAACCTGTAGCAAAGTGGTTTTCTATAAGAAGTGCAGCCAAGTGGAACTGACATCTCATACCAAATCAGAAAAATAAATTACATGCAAGACAATGCATCTCACAGGCAGAAAATGCTATTAGAGGCCAAGGTCAAACCAGCTCAAAATTTTCTCTTTTAGAAGATCTTGCCAGCAGCTTCTTGGGGAAAAACTGTAAGGATCCCTGTGCATATTCCTCCACCCAGCTGTTTAATCCTCTATTTAGAGGAGGCTGTGAAGGGGCAGAGGCTCAGCAACACCAAGCCCACAGAACTCACAGAGCAGAATTAGGGAAACCCAGCTGAAAGAGACAAGATCATTGGGCTCCCTGAGGAGGACACCCCCCATCTAGAAAGCTTTCACACCTTTTCAAGAATTGAAGGCCAGAAAAACAAACTAGCAATGGCTGCTCAAGACAAAAATGCAATGGGTCCATAAATTCCATCACTTCCATCAGCCTCCTTTTCTTCCTTAATGAGTACGCAACATCTTAAAACTCCTTTTGCTGAATTTTTGGTGTTATGGTTCTATGAAGACAATGAACATTACGTTGCATCATTAATATCAGGTATTATTTAGCTGCAAAAAGACAACTTACAAAAACCAGGCACACTGAAGAATCCAGAAAGTGCTTCAAATTTATTTGGTATGTGCAGTTAGGGTTGCAATTTCACATGACAGAATGTGTGGTTTATAAAACAAGCATACTTACTTCTCTTGGAGGAAAATTTATACAGGGCGGAGATCCAATTCAGACTACAGAGGCTAAACATTTCAAAAGAAAGCATTTAAGGTACACATATGTCCTCAACAGTCCTCTACTCAAGGAATATATCCACTCTAAGCAAGTAAGTCAAGTGTCTTAGAGGTAAGAGGCAACTACATGAATGTCTCTGCAGAACAAATAGAAAAGAGAGGAATTTGTAATAAAAATTAATCTGAGTAAATACAGCAGAAAAGTTTAAAATTGCAGGCCACAAATCAAATATACTATCAAGAAGATTAATTATGCAGCAGTTTTATGTTCTTCTAATACTGACAAATGAATAGAGGTTAATAATTATCTGGTTTCCATCAAGAATACTTTGCAGATCGTGAAAGTTCCCAAGTCGAAACAACAGCTAGCTAGTCTTCAGAAATATTAATTCTCCTGAAACCATTATATCACAAGAGTTAGCAGATTTCATTTAATTTGCTTGGAAACTTTTGTGCTTGGTGCATTTCAATACCTGCTAGCTGACCAAAAGAAAAAGAAAAAAAAAAATTAAAAAATAAGAAAGTTGTGTACAAGTCTATAAAGAGGTCAAAACTCACCAATTAGACCTGATTAGTTTTCATCTTCAAGTATACCAGTTGTGTTACACCAGAAAAAATTTGTATTCAAATGATGGACCTGTATCTCTTTCAAGTTCTAACCTGAGCTACTGTAGCACAAGAGTCTTTGCATGTGGATTTAACTTATCTTTTTTTAAAGTAATTTTCCCATGTAAAAATACAGTTCTAGCTATAATTGCTTAAGCATTTTGCAGTTTCTTTGATGGGCACCAAAACAGAGCCTGATTTTAATATCTTATATTCTCATTTTCAGATGACATTTTAGGATAAAATTTGCTTCTGCAGAGGGGAACGAACATACAATTACCTCATAAAATGGATTAAATGGAATCCCTTTCCTGGTGTGCTTCCAACACTAAAAGAAGAAACATCTTTTCTGGTATAAAAACAATTCTTAAATTAATGGCTCTAGGAATCTGTATCTACATTTTCTTCGAAAAAATATAAAGAATGCTTAACAGCACTAACAAAAAGACACGTGTAAAACATGCAACTTTATTCCAAAAGGGTGGAAATTATTTTTTCCTTTGCTTTTCATTCAGAAATTACTTTTGGTAACTCACTCTACAGACAAATGTCTCATGATTACAAGAGAGAGCAACGAAGGTAGATGCCTGGAGTTATATAGCTGTGATCCTATACAATTTTGTCATTGCCCCAGCAGTGGAACCAGCAGTAGCAGCACTACAAACACTTTTCATGGACACTATTAATAGAGCGGAACCTGTAATCATCTCAGCCAACTTTTAATTTGTTGGGGTGTTGTGCAAGACCTTAATGATTGTAGCAGACATTAGGAAAATGGGGTGGCAGATACATTTTAGATGGGCAACTGAGGAGCTGGGCTCTGCCAGGCCTCTCAACACAGCAATGGAAAAGTTGCAACCATGTCTCAATTCAATTTTCTTTTAATCTAAAACAATATACAGGGGAATATGGTGAGAAGTAATGAGCTTGTTTTGCATCCAGAGAAGTCATAATTGGCTCCAATAAAGCCCAAAATGTTTCTCCAGTGTGGTCCTAGTGTCAGTCAACCGGGTACCAAGCACCTTAGTCCCCAGATATGAATTTTCCCCAGGAAACTGTCAATATCATTCAGAAGCATGTAATATGTGCAGTGGTTACTTCTTCAGGAAGCAATCTATTGACTCATTTCAGGCTGCAATTATTGCCAGAATCAGCTTGAACAAGTTAAAATTTTTTCCCAGAGCTGGAATTAGAGTAAATATGCATCTCTTTAGACTGCTCAGCCCTTTATAGCCCATGTGCAATATAATAAGGGCCAGATTCAGAGTAATGATAGTGGTCATTCAAATTCTGTACTGCAGAAGAAACAACAAAAGGAATGAAAACCACCAGACTGATTTTGAGTTCTAAAGTTAGTATCTGAGCATTGTCAACTGTAGTGCAACCATCTTTGTTGGCTGGTTGTAGGTCCTTGGTTCCCATTAGACCAGGAATGGACAATCTGGTCTTCTCAGAGGGCACCTCCTTTGGGCCTCTCAAGGCAGGCAGCAGGCACTTGGCTGGCAGAACCTCATTAAGCAGGGACATTGCTCACCTTGCACATTAACTCAGTGCTAAAGCTGTTAACACAGAAACTTGGGTTCACATTCTTTGTCTAAGCAATTTGAAAGGCCCATATTCCTTCCCAGGTGTCTGAAGGCATTGGTCAATCTAAAGGGAACTCTTAATTTTTGTTGGATCAATTAGGCTGAGGAGTAGAAAAGAAGTTAAAAGAAGAGCATGCAATGGAGTCCATTTCTGTAGCTTGGAAGCAGGCTACAAGGTCAGGAGGAAGATTCTAGCTTTCACTCACTGTTTCCTGGATGATTTACACATTTGCAATACTCTTTTTTCTTTATCTTTCTAATTTTTTTCCCAAAAAAAGAATGAAACAAGCCAGGAAATTCTTAGAACTATTCAGCATGGTGCATTCCAATCAGGAAAACTATGGAACTCTCTATATCATGTGACACTTTTTAGGAGGTAGAAAGTATATCTGGATATAAGATTTATTTTTTTGTCAGAACTTTAACCAAAAAAATACACAGAATGTTGGTCACTTGATGTTCTGTAACATAGATGTGAACTCTGGTTTGGTGCTTTTTGCATTCTCATTGAGGGAGTGGTTTTTTTGTCTGCTTAAAAACCTACAGTCACCTCTCAAATAGCATCCCCCAATCAACATTTGGGGCTTCCATTATTCTAAGCATTGCAGCTAAATTGTAGCAATAAAATTACAAAAGACCATTTTTTACTTTATAATGTGACATCAATATGCACTACATGTGGAAACATTAGCATTTATATAAAAATATTAATTACTTTCATTTAACTTAGCCTTCTTACAACCAGAGGCACATCTATTAGCAAACAGACTCTGCACTAGCTCAGCAATTCCATCTGAGGTTTAAATAAAGAACTTGTGTTTTGATACTCTTGATACTTGAATAACATTCAGACTGTATATTAGATTTTTTATTGAAGTGCCATCCTTGCCTGTAAGCTGGCAGTTAAATTTATCTTTCCAGTAACAGCCTATACTGAACACAGGTTTGTACTTCAGTACAAACTTAAAGGTAAGAATTAGCATTATTTCTTGATAATAAAAAACTATATGTGCTGAAAAAAAATGGTTGAGCCAATACAATGAATGAGAAATACAGTGGGAAGGGAGAGGCCTGTGCTGATCTGACCCATTGAAATGGGCCAGCTCTGTTTCTCTTGAGAATATAAGCCAAAATAAGCTGTTTCCAGCCTGCCAGGCTAGTATTTCATCAGACCACAGAAGGATACTGGCACAGCAGCACTGCCTCCACAACAGATAGGACTTTTAAGTGCTGGACCAGACTGGGCAACACCCCTAGAGGAAATTTTTCCTTCTCCCTTTCTCTTTCATGAATGTTGTTTTTCTTTTCTGCAGTCTTCCTTTCTACATCAGAAAATTCCACTGATTTTCTAACATGAAATAAACTGTGTGAACCCTCTACAGTCTTCTTACAGTAAAGTGGACAACAGTGTGATTGAATAAAAGCACCTAGATTTGGGAAGTATATCTAAAGAAATTTAAATCAAAATTAAAAACTTAGCAAACTACAAACCTTTGATCAGCCTGAAGCATCCTTCACAGAAAACAGTTCATGCAATTTTTCAGTCTCTGCTTGGAAAAGATTGCTGAGGTGCTCAGAGAATTTCTCCTCTTTCAAGCCCCCACTGTAAAGCTAATTGCTTGAAATAATGTTAGATAACACAGCAAAAGGACCATACTAGTTTTTCATTACTGTACTTTTTGCCTTTTCAGGATGAGCCATTAGAAAATGTTGTACTTCTCTTTCTCTTTTCAAGGATTTCTCCTGATGACAGGAACATTTACATGAAAATACAGAACAGGCACTGACTGACACTGTGTTGAAGCTCATAAAACTATCAAATTATGTTAGGTTAGAATAAATGTCATTGGCATACAGGAACATAGCATGCTCACTAAAGCTTCTGCATTATTAAGTTTGAATATTTACTTAAACTAATTAAAGATAGTATAACCGTCTGTTCAAAATTAGGGAGTTAGGTTTGGGGTTCTTGTGTAGAGAAAAGGAAACTACAATTTAATTGAACTATTATGACAGGTGATGCCTGATTAGTTTTGCCACACGTCACGTTTCTAATTAAGACAAGTTTAAGATTAAGTTGAAAAATGTACTCCAGTAATGAGGGAGTTATTTCCCATTCTGTGTTATTACATCATGTAAAAAAATACACCTATGCATATAGACATTATGAAGTGAGTCAAATTTAAAAATAATGAATCAAATGCTAATAAAAATCTCAGCTTTTTTTAAACTACTTATAGTTCAAGATGTAGCATGGCTGAATCTCAAAACTTTTTACAAGAATGATCTGCAAATTTCACAACAACAAACAATTCCTATTTCAGACCAGGCTGAGAATGGTATGTAAAATTCAGTATGCAGTGAGAGAAAGGCTTGTCCAGTATTTTGCACAGATGTTAAAGGAACTGGAACAATACAGATACAGCCTACTGACCACAAACCATTTCAATCAGATAGAGTGGCTGAAGCACTCTTGGAGGGTGAAGGCACAGGTACCAGTAGTATTCTTTCCTTGGGGCGTGGAGGAAGTCACCTTTAAATGACATTTTAAAGTTGCTTCCAGCTAAAATTTTTTTTGAAGAATTTTGAGAATGCAAGGATATAAACTTGGGACCAAGCATTCATGAACTGATACAGAGCATTCTAATAACACAAAGAAGGAATGAGAGCTCTCTCATCCAGTGAGCCCCAGTCAATTCAGGGAACAGGTGGGTATATCAATAAGGGGATGTAATGCACAGGTGTGTGTGAAAAGTGCCATTTACTGAGACACGCAACATCAAACGCTGAATGGCACTAACTCCTGGCACTGTGGAAACTGGTAAAAACCAGACAAATGGCAGGTGTCTAATATGGAAATATAAAGGGGAATGCAGATGTGAAGAAAAACAAAAAGAAATTTTAAAAAATCATTTGAGAAATTTTGGGAAATGTCACATATTATGGACATTTTATGTCCATGGTTTTTCATTACTTTAGATCATCATAAGAGAGCAAAATAAGAAAGCCTATCTGAAAAAACCAAAATCTTCACGCAATACAGACCATAAGAATAAAATAACATATCAATATGGCTGTGTTTTAACTCAAAATTCTGAAACACTCATAAACTGAAGCAATTAACATTGGTATAATAATTCTCAATTTACCAATTGGGTTAACTCTGCTCCAAGCTAGAACAAAACTGATGTATCTGACCGTACAGAGAACATTCTGGCACAGGTCAACAAGTCCAATCTCTAGATGATCCATTTTTCTTCAGAGCAGGGAAGACTTGTAAGATATTAATGTGTCAATTAACATTTCCAAGTACAAAAAACTTACATAATTTAAGTTTTGGTTCCAATTCATTAAACCTTTGAATTGGGATTTCTAGTATAACATGCCACTTGAAGAAAGACAAAAGTTCAGCATCGTAATAGATATCCACAGTGAGGGAGAACATACATCAGCATCTCCCCTTGAATCTCATGGAGACAAATGAACAAAGCCTCTGCTAAAAGACAAGCAATATCTTGAGCTGAAACTGTGAAAATGATACAGATAATTCTTGCTTTGGCTATCTAATACGGATGACACGTTTAGCTCTAGCCTCAAAATCACAGTTCTCCTAACGACTGGCTCTGGTGCTTAGGCAGAGAAAGGTTTCTTTAGCCTGCTGAAGCAATTATGAGGACCAAATTAAAACATCAGTACTAGGAATAATATGCTTCTTACCTATTCTCTTCTTAAGGTAAGAGCATCTGCACTGGATTTTATCTAGGGAAAACACCCAGTTTCAAATAAAAACTATGTGGAAGAAAGTAGAAGGCATGAAATGTACTGTAAGGGGTGAAATACTAATGGCATTTGAGCAGCCTGGTCTGGTGGAAGATATTGGGAGAAAGTAGCAGGAGAGACTGTATGAGATAATCTTTAGGGTTCCCTCCTAGCCCAAACCATTCTGTGATTCTATGATTACATTTTATTCTGTAGTTTGGTCAGGGACATGTTGTATGCAGCAGTTTTTGGGACTTTGAGAGGCCAAAGCAGTGCTATAATTCAGACTTTGAGAACAAAAGGTATTTAGAATTTCAACATTTCTTTGCTACCCTAGTCCCCAGTCTGTTTATTTTTCAACCCTCACTTTTATTTTTCTACTCACACATCATTCCTAAGGATTCACTTCACATCTGCTCACAAAGCTAAAGTTCTGATCCACCTGCTGCTTAACTTTTTTATTTAGGTCTGTTTTCACAAAACCCTTGGCTTGGCAATTGCACAGGTCAAATCACAGCATTCTCAGGATACAGAAAATAAGACAGCTCTCTACCTATGCTGTGAGTTAGATAAACAAAATAATTTTGAAGATATCTCTGTAATTTTACAGAACATCTTCTCTGTGTGTCATCCCCTTTCTTCTAGGTACCTGTGAAATAATGGCTGGGGTTTTTATAATATGCCCTTTCTACTGAAGATCATGTCATTATATTTGTACTTTGCCATTCCTGTTTGTATTTTTTTCCTCAGACTTTTGTAATAATGGGAATGATGAGATGATGATAATAATAAAAAGTTCTGAATCATAATAGCAGGTATAGAGGGAATTAGTTCCTGCATTCAATATTAAGAGAAAGAAACCAAGACAGAACCAGGCAGCTGGAGAGATGGCAAGGCAAGGCTAGAGAAAGATAGTGAAAAGCCAAGCTGGAGGAAGCTGCTGACTTAGACCCAGGATTCAAGCAGAAGAAGACATCTGTGGAAATGAGGCAAGTGCAAAGCAGAGACCAAAGACACAACAGGCAGTATCAGGAAATTAAAGCCAAAATTAGAGGCAAGGAAGGAGGACAGATATACCGCAGTGGTCAGAGGAAGGTTTGTGCACCACCTGGCATCAGAGGTGTTCAAATCTCCTTCTTTGGGAGAGTCAACAGAAATACAAAAACACAGTGAATATTTCACACTTCTTCTCTTCCCACCATGAAAGAAAACAGAGTTCTTTGAATGACGGGGACAGAATATCTGTCCAAATAGGGGCCAAACATCACTTACAGTTACCAAGAAAGCCAAGAGTACCACTGATTAATTAGCAAATTAATTTTGTAGAAATGAGTATACAAATAAAGGGGTGGATCTGGAAGGGTCAAGCAGACTTTGATCATAAACACCAAGATTTTTCATAATAGATTTATGCAAAGATCTGATAAAAAGATATTAATTTTTCAGATCAAAAAAGTAGGTATACAGCAGTGAGCAACTCCTAACAGAAAGACTGAAACTTTGTCTTAGACTCTGCTTGAAAATGAGGGCCTTCAGATATCCAGTCCAGTGGGAGCCGTATCAGGCAGCAAGGTAAAATGGTGAAATCCATGACTTGGCAAAAGAAGGTGGAATTTCTACCAGAAGTATTACTCAGCTCTTCTATACAAATTCAGCAGAAAAATAAATGATGATAAATTAATAAAGCAAGATAAAATTTGCTTGAAATATTGATTGGCTTATTTCATTTTTCCATTGACTTTTGGAGAAAAATTATAACTCCTTCCATAATTTAGAGATGCACCAAGTTCTTTCTTTCAAGCCTAGCCAGCTGAGAAGAATATCAAGCAGTAACTATTGTATCCTGTGTTTGGCTTGTATATAATTCAAGAATTCCACTTTAAAGTGTCAGACAGATACAGGTATGCCAATGACTCACTTTAATTATTTTAGCAAAAGACGTACCAGTATCTCTCAAAGTTCACAACTAATATCACAAAGTTTTACAGGTTGACTACAAACACAAAAAAATATTTTCAGTCATTTTATACTCATTTTCTACATTGTACATGCTTGAAAAGAACAGAGTTTGGCAACAAAGACTTTTCTTTATTCCTTCCCCCTCTTTCAAATTATTGAGTGTGGTTCCTGTTTTGACCAGTCAGGTATGAGTCCTTTTCTTCTTTGTAGCAAATCGTTAAAGAAGGTGGCAAAATTATTCATACTAGCAATTAGATGACTCAATGTTTATCTTTACCCAGTATTTGCAATAAGGTAATATGCATTTTAGCTGGTTGCTGAATGATGACATCATTGCTGTCCCATTGCAGTTGCTATAGAAACACAACTGGGCTTTTTACAGGCCAGGCAACAGAAAAGCTGTAGAGATTTGCTTGTTTCTAGTTTGGGTACATGACTTGTCAGCCAAAGTATAAGATCCTATCACTGTGTACCTGATGGAAAACAGAAGTATTAAAGGTCATCTATGTCCTAAGAAGAGTGATTTAGTAAGGTCACTACTAAGTGATCTGGTTTTCCTGCAATTCAATCCATATTAAACAGATCATGATTCCAGCTAAGGAAGGCTGAAGTGAACTGAGTACTTGTGGGTATCCTCACACTGGCATAAAAAAGCAAGTCCAAGTTGTGGTGTTTATACTTCTCCATCACATGTATATTTAGATGCTACCAGCTACATGCATATCTTCCAATTGCTTACAAAAGCCTAAGTGAGCATTAAAGGGCAGATAGACTCCTGTTTAAATCTCACATGAAAGTGAAAATATTGAAGAGATCTTTGTGGATTTGAGTCTGCACTAGACCCTGCATTTCTAGACCCAACCCACATTGCATAATCTCTGGGGTTATATTCCCTAAGCATGCCACATTTTCTGAATGTGCAACGTTTGGTGTTTGCAGTTGGGAGACAAGACTCAAAGATACTACAAAACCAGGGTCGATCCCTTCCTAAATATGATCGTAAATGAAATCGCACTTTATATTTTCATGGTTTGGTGTAGAAACTTTCATCACAGTTGTAAAAGAAGGCAATTGTACAGACTTCAGAATTTAGTTTTGACTTATGTAGGTTTCAAATTTAGAAACACAAAAGTTCCCTTTCAATGCTGTACAAAATTAGTTGTGTGGCTTTTCATTTGGTGTTTCATAGGAAGCAGTTATTTTAAAGTTATTTTGAAAGGAGAAATGAAGACTCCACGCCTTCCTAGAAGGTCTGAAAGTGTGACTTCACCATTGTGAGTCTCAAAAAATACTTTCAGAAATACTTTTATTCAAATCAATGCAACCTATATCCCATGCATTGTACAAGATGCTACACAATCTTTAAAGAGATACACTGGTTGCAATTCAGTCCAACGGCACAAAACCTTAATTTATGTGTGTACGTGGAGGCATGTTTACTTACATGCCTATAAGAAAGTTAGGTGCCAAAGTTGCGATTATAAAGAAAATTTAATCAAATACAGGCAACAGAGACTAGATGATGTTTCAGGTAGCATGTGTCTGTTTTTGGGGACTGGACTGGTTTAAAGATTTCTTGACTTGCTCTGCAGTAACTGTAGTGAGATCTCAGTCACATGATACACTTGGACACCTAACTGAGACACTTCTGTTTAGATGTATAAATTTGTAGATAAATTTCAACCATGTATCCAAAAAACAGAATAAAATCATTACATATTAGAATAACACAATAAAGGGGGCAATTGTAAAGGCAGTAGGAGCAAAAACAGGTGCTGTGTTTGGGTGCTATTCCTCTCTTCCATAGTAATGCAATATGCTTTCTTCTGGAAACCCAAAACTTGGCTTTGAATACATGAAACTCCAGGCTCATACAGAAAAGGAGGTTAAAGGGTCTTGGTGTGATCTCCTACAAAGGCATGAACATTTTTTCAGGAGTGGCTTTACTTGGCAAAGTATCTAACTCAACTATGCAATTAAAGAATTTTTGTCATGTGATAAATGAGCTAGGAGAGACTTCCTGTCCTGACAGCACTTTCCTCTCTAACAGCACTGACCAGCTTAGTTCAACCTCAATGTATTCATAGAAACATAGGACCATAGAATATGGTGATTTGGAAGGCACCTATCAGGATCATGGAGTCCAACTCCTGGCCCTATGTAAAACACCCAAGAATCACACTCAATACCCAAGAACGGTGTCCAGATGCTTCTTGAACTCTGTCAGTTCTGTGACCACTTCCCTGGAGAGCCTGTTCCAGTGCCCAAACACCTTCTGGGTTAAAGCCTTTTCCTGATAGCAAACCTAAACCTCCCACGACAACTTCATGCCATTTCCTTGGGTCCTGTCAGTGGTCCCCACAAAGAAGTGATCAGTGCCTGCCCCTCCTCCTCCCCTCACAAGCAAGTTGCAGACTGCAGCGAGCTCTCCCCTCAGTATCCTCCAGGCTGAGCAGACCGAGTGAGCTGCTCCTCACATAGCTTCACCTCCAACCCTTCACCATCCTCATGGCCCTCCTTTGGATACTCTCTAATTGTTTAATGTTTTCTATGTATTGTGACACCCAAAACTGCCCCTGGCACTCAAGGTGAGGCTGCCCCAGTGCAGAGCAGAGCGGGACAATCCCTCCCTTGCCTGGCTGTAATGCTGTGCCTGATGTGCTCCAGGACAAGTTTGGCCCGGATCTGACTTAGATTCAACTTGCCATAGACCAGGACACCCTGGTCCCTTTCCACAGTGCTCTCTCCAGCCTCTCGTTCCCTAGTCTATACACACAACCAGGGTTGCTCCATCCCAAGTGCAGAATCAGGCACTTGCCCTTGTTAAATTTCATGCATTTCCACAGCTTAATTCATTTTAAAAAGAAACAACAATGGAAAACCAAACACAGTGAATTTCAAACTTTACCATAACTATATTCAAAATCACTTTTTGCTAGAAAAAATATTGCATGGATTTTGCAAGAGAATTTTTTGGTTTTGAAGAAGCAATACAGTTCCAAAGCAGACACTTCTTTTTATCTGTGTTTTTATCTCTTTTTATCAGAAATGG
This sequence comes from Passer domesticus, assembly GCF_036417665.1. Taxonomy (NCBI): domain Eukaryota; kingdom Metazoa; phylum Chordata; class Aves; order Passeriformes; family Passeridae; genus Passer; species Passer domesticus. Next base: position 66,002,866 of record NC_087476.1, on the reverse strand, counting down.
ATCCAAAACACACAGGAAATATTCATTAATTGCAAACAACAACCAGCCTAGCACATCTGCACTATCTTTTTTTAGTTCAGCAGTGTTGAAAGGCTACATTTCCTTTTGTAGTACTTTTTAGACACTGCACTTTGAGACAGAATTTTTTGTAATTTAATTTTCCTTTCTTTTTTTACATTAATGCAAGTAAAACCTGTTGTCTAATTGTCTAGCAAACACTCCTATGATGAAAATTAACAATATAAGCAGTTTTGGTTAAACACCAAAAGTTATAAATTTTGTCAAATTAAAACATTTTTGGGAATCCTAAGTGACTACCAAAGGAGGATTCAGAGAAAATGCCAACTCACATGTAATTGCAGTGGTACCATCTCTCTACAACCATGCATTTATTATGGCATTTAAGCAATGCTATCTCCCAAAATGAATAGCACTGAATGGCTTACAGGACACAGTGAAAAATAATTCGTTCTCCTTTAAAAACCTTTTGCAAAACATATTTCCTCTCCGGTTTAATTAAAGCCATATAAATGTCAGCCTTTCCTTTTTATTTGTTCACATTATTTATTTAATGCTGAAATCTTTTATTTATAAGGGGTTGTGCAGGTAATTTATTTATAACAGACGTCATTTAACTGGACTAGGAGTGAATTGTGCATGAGATCACCTGTGTCCCTAGAGAACTCAACTGCAGTGATTCAGATCCCATCAAAAGGCAATCAGCCTTTGAGCTGTGACCTTAGTCATGGCACTTAGATTTTCCTTTTTATAAAGGGTTAAGAGGGTTCCAGTACAGAGCATGTCACCAGTTATACCACGTTTTCTAGACGTCTTTGCTCGTTTGTTGTTTGCAAGTTACAGGTCTTAATTCTCATCACTTACACTAAAAATTTTGTCAAGGGAAAAAGGAACACACTTTATATCCAAACACAAGAATTTATTGGCAGCTAATTAGTCTTAAAAACCTGATCAATTAATTTTAACCTAGTTGCAAAGATACTAAAAATTTATCACATATATAATACGGTGTAAAATGTAGTATGATGTATTGCATTTATATAATTATACACAATTCCAATTATATATATTCAAACTTTCATGGTTTTGATGGGGGTTTTTTACCTTCTTAAGGTCATAAGCTTGGTGGGGGCCAGAAGGGGACAGAGAGGGAAATGAAGGGATGCAGGGGAGAGAAGGGGAACCTGCAGTATCCTGAGAATTTTTTCCAAGAGGAGAGCAATGTGGATGGTTCCCTCCCCCTCACTTAGAGTAATTTTTAGGTTTGATAACATATTCTACAGACCTTTTTTTTTTTTTTTACTTGTTCAGCAAGACCACAAAGCAAGTAAATTTGCTGTGGGTTTTGGTTTTGTTTTTCTTTTTCTTTTAACTACTCTTGGTAAATCTGTTTCTGGTATAACAAACTTGCCAAGGTTTCATTCCTTTGCTGGTCACTGGAGAGCTGCTTACAGCTCAGAGTCTCCAGGATGTCTGCCTGTGTTTTTAAGCCCTGTCTGCCACCCTGTGCCTTTATTTCTCTGTGCCGTAGTTCATTGTAACCTTACAGGTCATTCATTCCACACACAATTAGCACTTTTTATTGTGTACTATTTGCAGAAAAGCGATAAATATCACAGCCACACAATCACGGAGAGCTAAACAAACACCAAAAAAAAGTAGGTGGTAGTCACCTGGTCATTAGACAAGTAGTGCTGCAAGCTAAAACAAATCTCCAGATAGGCCAAAATAGAGCCTAAGGGAAAATCTGTGGCCTATTACAAGCAAAAATGTCCTCAAATTTACTGGGCTACAAGGTTACATATGTCATTTGAAAAGACAAAAATAAACTTAGCTGGTGGTTTCTAGGACAGAAAAAAAAATCAGCGACAGATTTCTACAGCAAAAGTGCATCTGGAATCTACCTCTGAACACCATATGTGAGAGAAAGCTGACAGTAGCATGCTTGAAGTTAAGTCCATTGTGGTTGAATTATGCATCCATGTAAGATCTAGGAAATTATGTAAGTCACCTACATACTGATACACATAGGGATGTATTTGTATGTCTAGTTGACTATATTATACTTCAGAGTAACAAGATGCACATGTGTATTTTCAAGCACACCCCAGCCATTTCCCAGCCCTTTTGACCCATCTGCTTAGCTGAAAAATACAACAGGCCAAATTCCAAAGGAAAAACCTGAAAAAGGATTTTGCACCTTGGGCTCAGAAATCTCAAAGACAACCTGCTCTTCTAGTCTTCTGTTTGGTCCCATACAGCCACCACAAACCCAGAGCTTTTCATTTCACTGCCACTTGATTTCATTAGGATGGTGCTGTGCAGGCCCACAAGTCAGACTCAGTAATCCTTATGGGTTCTTTCCAGCTCAGCTCAGTCTGTGATTTTGGGATTCTACAGTTTTACAGGCAAAATATTTCATGCAAGGCTTATCTTGATTGCTGCACATTGACACCATCATGTGATTTGTTCCATATACAAGTACTTCCTTCCTGCTGTTTTAACTGCCTTGCATCTTACATCCATATCTATTTGTTTACTTATAAAATTTTAACACAAGCCCACACTATTCTAGGTCTGTGATTAAAATATTTATGGATGTTGCACAGGTGTCCTGGGAACCAAAAAAGGAAGCTGTGATTTGTATATCCACCAGGTTGCTAAGCAAAGAAGCATCTTTTCCTTTACAGACTGGATGACTGCAGGATATTTAGGGAAGATGCAATCCTTATAGAAAGGAAACCCAAGGTCATCAAGTAAGAATACCTTAAAATAAGTTTCATTTTCAACAGAAAGCTTTCTGTTTGAAAACAGGGGAGGTCTGGATAAAAAAATTAAAAAGTGTCCACTGCAAAAGTCCCAACTCATTAGATCATAGTGTTCCTTACTTTATTCACATCACATGAAATAATCAGTTTATTTTCATATGTGGTATTATCCTCTAATAATAATATAAGATTTTGCCAGACTTGATCTTATAAGAAGTGAATAGGGAGCCAAAATTATTGAAAGGAAAAGTCCTTCATATCCAAGACACCAAGACAGACATGTCTAGCAGGTTTCAGCTTCCAACCAAACTGTCGGTATGGCAACAAAAGATATTCACAGTTCAAACACAGAATTTATATATATGTATATGATATGTGTGAGATATATTGTATATTCACTTTCAAAAGTACATTTTGAAGCCTCTTATTTGATTAGTTTTAAAGGCAGATCCTCTTTGGTATGTATTTCCCAAATCAAATAGATCCAATAAAATACTTCCAAAAATTACTATAAATAATTACCACTCCCTCAAAAGCAGTAGGAAAAGACATAGTTTACTGATCAGTCCCACATAATTTAAGTTGCTCATATTTGTGAACAGAATTTATATCTTTTTGTTCTTCTCTGTCTGGCACAATTTCTGAAATTTCACTGCGGGGGATTCTGACATTAAAGTAACAACATATCAGGTACAACAAAAACACTGATACCTTATAAGTGCAAGTATACAGTTTCAAGTAATTTCAAGTATATAATTTTTAATAATTTCAAAAACAAGAATGATATTAATGAAAACCAGCCCTTACCTCAAAATAGTATCTGTTATAGCGTGATATGCAAAATTCTTTTTATATAATAAAGCAAGAGGCTCATCTAGATGTTCTGAGAGAAATTATACACAGGGCAGTCATCTTCAGGCTCCATTCATCTATCTAGCTTAGTCATTTTGTCTTAAATATGCTGAACAAGAAGATGTCAAAAATTTCATCAAGGCATCATTTAGGCCTCTGACACTGAAGAACATTGAGGATTTTATTGCTTTTAGTTGTACCAAGAGCACATACTGACAGATGCTAGGAAGATGGGCTCATTTTCACCATACAGAATTAAAAGATACATCTCTTATGCGCTCCACATGTCAATCTTAGCCCACAGCACCCATCAGTCCTGAGCAGAGGACATCCATCACCCTTCTTGGCTGGAATTATATTGTCCCATTTTTAATAATTTTCCAAAAGGCTGGTGCTACAAAGGTCTCTATCTTTTCTTGTTAATATATGAGAGCAGTTGTATATAGAAAATACCAAATACAATGTCTGAGTTCTGCTGACAGAATGACCAGGCATTTAAATCTATGAGGTGTATCTATCAGGTATGCTGGTTTAAAAGAATCCCAGAGTTGCTGACTACACCCTTTACTGAAGCAACTAAATACTCGTGCATGGGTTTTTTTTCCTTACTGGAAGGTACTTTTACTTTTTACCTTTGTATTATTAGAGCCATAAAATGTAACCTCATTCAAATCACTCATTACACTATGCCTTCTCCAGCTTGTATTTGTGCAATGTGAAGATGTCTTCACAGCTAAGTCACTAAAGCATATTAGATCAAACAGGCAGCGTGAATTCGCTTCATAGGTTGCTCTACTAATGGAAACACTCCAAGAAAACTGGCAAAAGATGTTGCTTGTTGGCAAGATAACACAGTGTCTGAAGGCAATGCATCTTCAGAGAAAACAAACAAATCAACAACAGCCATCTCATCACTTTCAGAATTCGTTAGCTCAAAGGAATTTAATTTCAATTCCTGTACAGGCTCAGTATAGCAGAATGTGTGCATGTATATATGTGTTCCACCAGCTTTCTGGTAGATTCACTTGGCACTACACTCTGCAATTCAGCCAAAAGCTTAACTAAAATTTTCTGATACAAGATCTCTTTTCTTAAATCACATTTTAACTTTTTTTATGCCATTGTGTGTGGATGCAATTTCTGAGCAACCAACAAAGGTCATATTTTTTATTTTGAATCAAATTTACTTTGGCCAAGGCTATTACTGTATTTGACTTCACTTTGTATCAGTCTGTACATAAAGCAACCAACATTCAGATTTCAGAGGTCTTACTAAGGTCTTTAAATACTAACTATAAAAAAGAAAGAAATAGCTAACTTTTTGTAAGAGTTAAAAGTATTTTCAACAGTGTTTATGTTTCAGTGCAAATACAAAGTTGGAAAGCTGAAGGAATAGCAAACTTCATGTGAAATGCTAATTGTCTAACATTAAAGGACAATATAATTTTTATCTTTTCTTACATACTGTTTACACCAGAACTCACTGTATTTTTCAGATCACTGTAATGAATTCTTTTCCTAATGGATATTCAGCACTAAGTTATTTATACCAATTTGTTTCAGTAACAAATGAATTCCTGAATCAGCACAACTAACAAAGCACTTATTGACTGTCTAGTTGGTTTCTGCATTTCTACACAGACTACCAGTGAACAACCACAGACCCTCAACTTGGTGCTTCCTTTCTTTGACCTCAGACTCAGCAGGAGTCCCTCTGGCCCCATCCATGCTGACTGCCTGGCCAAGGAGCAGAAGAGTTAACTTTTCTTGTGGAGTTAAAGAGCCCTGCTTTGGGGTTTCTCTTCTGCACACATGTCAGTTGTGGTAAGACTGATACAAACTCTAATTCTGAAGGACTTTACTTGTCTGCCAAATCTGTTTGAAATTGATCAAAAGTCTTAATACTTATTCTTTTTTATACTTTTTTTTTTCTCATAGAGGCCAAGGTAAAGGAAAGTGAATTTTGACCAGATTCCTTCCCTTTCATATTCATTTTCAGAACTAAAATTTTAATAGTTAAGAATTCAGATGTTCAGCTCTTCCAGATTTAGCCTTGCCAGTAGAAAGTGTGATTGTCCATAAAGTAAAAGTTATACTACATTATTAAAGAGTGCACTCAGAAGTTTTCTTTTTTCTGTCCCTCTTATTTTTTTCCATTGTGAATGAGAATTGTGTGTTAAATTTAAAAGCATTCCAGCAAGACTGTGGAATAAGAAATTCAGCAAGCTTAAAAATGCAATCATTCTTGCTAATGAAATGTCCCAGATTCCTAAGCTTCCCCAGGACACAGCCAACTCCTATTAATATTATTGTTAGTAATAATATTTAAAGACAACTGAATGATAGACTTCTTTTCTTTTTGCATCTCTCACCATTATCCAGAATTGTAGCCTTTATTAGAATTTTTTACATAACATTTCTTATTACTGACTGATGGTACGTTTCTTGCCAATACCAGATACTTCCATTCAGAACCAAGTTTTATATCTGTACTTTATTCTTCAAAGCCACACATTTTTCCTTTGATAAGAGGGAGTTTTTAATTAAAACAAATTAACAAAAATACCCATATAATGGCTGAGAAATACTTAAACATTTATGTTAGAGACAGTCATCTCAGTGCTTTTAAATAACTGCTTTTTTAAAAAAATCAACATCTGGAAGAATTGGATAGTTTATAGGAAAAGTAATGAGATGTGAATGCTTCTACCAGTATTTAGGTCCAGCCATACAACTTAAAATAAAAAATTACTGAGATCACCATATCAATGAGTGTCTGTTATTGAATGTTTACTGATGAGAATCCAGTTTCTCATGGAAAAAGCAGTCCCATTGGAACACAAATGTAACTAATATATCATTTGGTATCACTGTTCAGGAGACAAAAACAGTTGTCCACTTTCATTTGGAGCATTGTGGTTTGGGTGTTGCACTAGATCTGCTCAGCCTGTGAAGGATGTAATTTCTGCCAATTTCCCTCTAGTATATTATACAGAAACTGAAGTCCCTTTTTTTTCTCTGAAATAATTTAAAAAATTAGTGATATATTCCAGTTAGATAGCACACATTTGTCCCTTGTGATCTTCCTTATGTAATCAGAGTACCATATGACTTTCAGCATATTTTTACTTCAGGACAATGGAGGGAAATGTACAGTCACAATCAGTATTCCTAGATAATACCTGGATACATAGATCTCATCTACACAACAACAGCAAAGCATCAACACATTAATTCTCAAAACCCTCCTGCAGAGAAACAAAGACAAGAAAGCATTACAGTGTCCATTTCTCAGACTACAAAAAGACCAGCTATTTGAAGGGGTCATCTGTTCAGGACAACAAAGTAGAAACAGTAGTGATAAACCAGCATTTTCTTGCTATCAAGCTTTAGAAAAAGATTGCAATTTCCCTTCTTCAAGCCGAATACAACATATACTCCCCAGTTTGCACTCAGAAAAATTAGTCATAGAGAAGCAGAAGCACAATCTGTACAATTCTGAGTTTCAAATAGGCCAATAATGTAGCCCATGGCCTGATGCAACAAGAGCCATTGAAAAGTATTGTTTCAAAGCATGCTGGAAAAAATAAAGAACAAGTATTTGTGCTGATGGGAATAAGCATGAAATATAACCCTTCTTTATGTATTCGTAATAACTCCTACTTCCTGATTTTGGTGATCAATCTTAAGTGACTCTAGAGCTTCCAAAATTCAGCTGTATTAGAAATGTCAAGCAGTGACTCAAAAACTTTTAGTACTAATTCAGCAGCAGCTGACCACAAACACAAAATTCTGGATTCAGATAGTTTGTCACAGTTCTGTCTGATCTGAAATAATAGAAATCATGGGTGCCACAGACTTTTAACCTTTTAAGGAAGTACAAGCCACAGAGTGGGAACATACCCCAAAAAGCAGTCCCTAAAGAATATGTATTCTGGCACATTAAAAGGTTAAAAAAAAAGTAATTTGATTGCATATGTTGTCCACTACCTAAGTGCTCTACTCTGCCATAAACAAAACACTTGCCTCACTACAAGATATAAATATACTTTCTTTATGAATTTAACGTGCATTTGTTCCTGAAATTTGGTCAGCAAAGCATGCTAAATATTCATTACTTCACCATAGCCTACTATGATGAGTCTGTGTCTCTATCTCCAGCACAGCATTGCAATCCCTTTCTCACCACATACACTGAGACACCAAACAGATTCTCTAGGCTCAGCAAGCCTTGCATCACATCCTGCTTCTACCTGGTGGTCTGGTGAAAAGGGAAAGGGAGGGAGCAACTGATGCAGAATAATTGCAGCTGCAAAAGAAAGTGATAGTTATGTAAACCTCGGTGCTTGAGACTCTGACAGGCTCACTCCATTATTAGAACATGTTAATTAGCATATGCTCTTTGATTTTCTCTCTGTTGCTCTTCTTGGCACATAGGAAAAAGAACATGAAAATAAGTGTTAATTCACCTCATAAATTAACATGTACCCACTGGGAAAGGCTTTGTTTGAATATTTTTGGGTTGGGTAACTTCATAATACATAAATCTTAATCTAGACTCATAGCTATGTTAAATAATCAACCAACAAGGATATTGTATCAAATATCAATTGTAAGGTGTTGATGAACAGAGTTTCTCATTTTTATATAACTGGAGCGTGTCAGTTGGTAATCAAGAAAGTGCTTCTTATTCACCTTGTATTCCAAGAAGGACAGAAGATATCTGATGAGAGACCAAGAAGGAAGAAGATGGAAGAAAAGATATTTAGTAGATGAGAACCTAGAGAAAAAACTTGTCCCTAGGGATGTTGAGCAGTTCAGAAAACTCTCCTGCACCACTAAAATCCGGACTAGTGTGACTCTGATTAATGGCAAAAGAAGGAATGAGAAGTGCTGGCTTCCCTTCTCATTGTAGAGGAGAATTATGTAGAAGTATTTGTAAGAGAGCCATATGTACCCACAAAATGTATCTTTTGCCTAGCAGTGCAAAGGGGACTGCACATTGTAACCTGCAGAGAAACCCAAAACAGGGACAGGAGACCTTGTCTGATAGATGTGGGACCTGGAAAGACTACCTGGCACTTCAACCACAGACACTCAAAATGGCATTAGCAAATTTTATGCAGATGGCAGCATGGAATATACAATTGACCATTGAGAGAATTTTTCTATTAAAAATAGGAAAACAAAAGCCAGTGTTCAGTGTTCTACAGATCTTAAATAGCAAAACTGGTTGTATTGAGGGACCCTTCAGAAACAGGTGCTGTGAACTACAGAGAGATGATGACAATGATAACATGCTGTCTTTGTTGGAAATATCACCCTTTGTTCCTCAAAACACAGGGCTGCTATTTAAATGTTAGTTGCAGCCAAGGTTCCGTTTCTCCCGTATGTCAGAGCAGAAGACTGCTTAATTACATACTTCTATGAAAGAAAATCACTGATTCACATCTGCCTTTGCTTTAAAATATGTCCTCTTTTCAGCCAGCTGTATCAATTGCATTAAGTAGGCCTAGTCTGATGCTGGTGTAAATTAAATGTACACAATCTAATTTTGCCATACAAACAATAGATTCAGGAAATTAGTCTTATTTGAAGTTGAAAAGTTAGAACTCTCTTCTGCTTAAGTTGCAGTATGTATTTATACCAAACTGGTTGTGGATGTAAAGACAAATTGCGGTTCTATTATCACAAAGATGATACAGTCCTTAACTTCAGCATAGATAAAAACCCAATCATAAATCTAAGTCCTGTTTTGTCTCTAAAATAGCCCAAAAATTCCCTCTGACATTCATACCCTTTGAGAAACTTCAAGTACTAATTTTTAGAAGAATTTTTTTTTTATTTTTCAGTATGAAATAGCTAACATTTAAAAGTACAAAAATTTTAGTTGAAGACAAGTTCAATGCACTGCATCAGTGACAGGTTCTGTCTCTATGGGCTGTCAAGCTTCAGGAGAAATCTGGTTTACAGCATCAGAGAAATCAGAGATTTTGTGCCACTCAACCGAAACTACAAACCAAAAAAGGAGTTCAGAGGTATCAAAGCAGTTGCCCAAGGACCCAGAGACAGATGAAGCTCTTGAGAGATTCCCTCTCTTGAGGATGTGTGACAACAAAAGAGCCTCCAGCACTGCTGGCCCCAGCTATGAGCCAACATCCAGAATCACCACCATGAGGTCAAGTAGTTCCCACACCAACAGTACCACAAAAGACTGGAGACAACTTCAGGCCTTTCTCTCTCTAAAAAGGGAAGTCACAAGGACTCTTCAAGTCGTTGAAGAGCCCCATCTTCAACTAGTTTTCCAGGGATTGTCAAGTACAGCTCCACATCCTAGTGACACTGGTCCCAATTCACAACTGAATGGAAAGTTACTCAGAACAAAAAAGCCTCAACATCACAAATCTACCTTCTTTTTATGTACAAGTAAGGAGTCTGGATGCTACTTCTAACAAAGAAATGCATGTAAATTATATAAGCACGTATTTCCCAACCTTAAATTTATTTTTTGTGAAGGGCCATGAAAAGCTAGACAATAAGCATACAACTTGAGACATGGAAAGGAAGCACCTACTAAATGGCCCTTTCTCACTTCTGAGTGTTTGGTTGGGTATTGACACAAATTTATCTGTTGGTTAACAAATATTTTGGTGTACAGACAAGCCTTTTTCTTCTCAAAACATCATGAGCTTTTTTGGCTACCAGATATGCTCCAGAAATTATAGGAGAAACAAGGTGATTCAATAAAGATTAGTTCTTTGAGCATGAGACAAAACAAAGAAAGAATTTAAAGAAAACATTAAATATAGCATAGAGTGAGTAAATGAATAGTAAGATGCAGCAGACTCTTACAACAAGGAAATCACATATGTCAGCTCTATGAAATATGTGGCTATAAAGACAATATAAAAATAAAGATTAGACCAAAACCATATTCTGTCTTGGAAAATCACAAATGGGTGGCCCATTTATTAGAACAAACTGTTATCTCAATTACACTGAATTCAGAAACAAAATGTCAAATAACCTCTTACTGCACCCTTAGACAAGGACCAAGGCACAAATACAGGTAAAAGAAACACAAAAAATCCTGGTTTTCAACGTCTTCAACACTTTATCACTGCTATAAAACTATATCACTTTCCTCCATGACTATATCTAACATAATTTTATTCTATACAATGCTTATAAATACATCTATTGGCTTTTTTAATCAAGTTACTTCTTTGACCTTTATGAATGCAAGTCTCAACTTGTTTCTGAATCTTCTTCCCTTCTGTGCTGTAGTCATCTTAATTACCATGATTAGAGTCAATCTAAAGATATATTGACAATAACTTTTCTTGTTCTTTGCTACCCTACTATGTGTTACTCTGTGCCACTTTTTAAACTGTAATAGAGTCTTACTACTTACATTTTATACTAGTAAATTGCTATTTAGTAGTCCAGAATAAAATGTTAAATTTTAAGTGCATACTGTTGGAATAATAATTTAAAACCAGAGCCTAATTAATATTTGCTGCTTTTTTAAAACAAATCTATGCAGAACAGGAACCTTGTGTCTGCCCTTGTCCATACAATCTCAGTAAGAAATGTGAGGGCAAAAGTGGGAAGCCTACATGGGAGGAACCACTACATATCCCAGAGGACCAAAGTGTCCAAGATACAAAAAACCCTACACTAGAAGGTGACCTACAGCTCTCATTTACTTTTACAGCGACCCCTCTATTAACCAGGGTAAGAGAAATTAGATTATTTTCTCTTTACTGACAAAATTCCCTCCTTTCTCAGAAACAGAAGGGATAGTGATAGAAGAGGATCATTTTTTGTCCTGAAAGGCAGAAGTATTTAATGAAAAAATGGTTTATTTCTTTCTGTATAGATGCTTTGTAACCTCCTTACCTGATGCTGGAATTCCTGGACTTTTGCATGACTTTGCATATGTCTTATCCCTGTAGCCAATGGGGTAGGGAAGCCGGGAGACAGGGGGATGGATGGACAGAAAGGTGCTTTTAGAGGTCAACATGGCCAGGTGTAAAGAGCTCAGTATGACTGCTCTTCTTGCTCTGGTACTGCAGGAAGATCCTAACCTTTAAAAGGAGGACTGTGAAGCTGGGCAAGCTCCTCTTTGCATCTCCTCCTTTTGCTGGTAGAGCGTTGCATGCATCATGGAGATTCTGCGCTGCAATGCATGTTTGCAGCTATTTTCTAGGGAGATGTTTAGGGATGTTCATTCTGTGCTCTCAACGCATATATTTTTATGAGTGTTGATAAGAGAAGCCAGCAGCTAAGCTGCATATCTTACACCCTATCTCCTAAGGCCAGTATCAGACAGAAGTTTTATATTTTCACAGTACTCTTTGTGTTATTACAGAATACTCCCTTTTGGCATTTTAGACAAAGACATCTTCTAGATAGCTTTGTCAAAGATCAACTCTTTCCTTAAGGATAAAAGGAAAGCTGGTGTTACATAAGGATTTTGAAGCTAAGTAATTCTATGGGGAGCCAAAAAAAACCAGATGATGGTTATCAGGAACAGCATATTCCATGATGCTGAGAATGCATGTAGCACTGTCCCATGCTCCTAAGGACGTGAGTCTACATAACTTACATTGCATTTGTGTAGATCACAGAAGAAAAAAAAAATAAAGGAGGCTTGTATTATTATCATTATCCAAAAGAATAGGATGGAGTCTCAGACTAGTGAAAATAGCGGTAGATTTTGTTCTGTGGAGTCACTATCAGCCAGGATTTCAAAAGCATAAGTAAAACTTAAAAAATGGATGAATAATACATCTGCTGGAAAATACACTTGTGGGGAGATCAAAATTATTTACCAATTTGGAAATGATGGAGGGTTAAATGTTATGACAATTTATTTTGACTTTTTCTAGAAGAAATAGTTTCAACATTTTCAAAACAGGAGCATTCTGACTTTCTGTTTTGAAATAGCATATTTGTTTTGAAATTGACACAAGATTGCTCTGGATTTAAGAAAAAAAAAATTGGGTTGACAAAGAATAAAATTCTTCTTCCTTCTGAAAAAAGAAAAACTATTAAAATCATTAAAAGTTGTTTCAGGTTGCTATAAGCATTGCTTCCAGAATGTTCAGCCACTATACTTTCAAAAATATTATAAAATCGATCATTTTTACAAATCTTTGAAAAACCAGCAGGGAGAAAAGCAACTGGAGATGCATACCTTTCAAAGAGCAAGGCCCTGAGGTTTCTTTTTCCTTGGCTACCACCCACTGCAGCATAAATTGGTTTTGTATGTAATAAGCCAAGAAAACACATACATATAATTTGGAGCACTGCACAGCTGCTTTTCTGTCTGTATATCTGCCCCACCATTTAGCTCTCCATATATTCCATAATGATCAGTAGACCTGACTCCTTCAAGAGGGATGCAAATCACTTCCTACCTCAAGGGGAGACTTCAGTTACACAGCAGGGTTCCTTCTGCTTCTCAGTCTCAAAATTTCTGACAGTTTCATTTAAATGGATCCCAGAGCTCCATATTAAGTTACATACAACATGTAATAACACAGATAATACAACAGTTGATGTCTCATTTTTATGTTAAATTCCATTTTTATTTGGAGTGTCTCCACTATTTCAGCTTTCACTGTGCTGCAGATTTAGGCATTAACAATGTATGAAGTTTGTTTTAGAGGTTGCCAGGAGCAGAGAGTTGGAGAATTTGGATAGGTAAGGAGCAGGTATATGAAGGTCTGTTTGTCTAGGGACTCAAAGGGATTTGAGGTTTACAGGAAAAATAAATTTTAATCTGGTAGAAGACCTTGCAAGGATACAGCCATTCTTTAGTGGAAACTGCAATCTCAAAATCATTGATTACAAGGAACTCCGAATATTACAAGGGGCTCACAAATCCAGTTTTCTCTAATCCAAGAACTCTGGCTTAAGAAAAGCTTCAATTTTAAAAGATTAAGAACTAGATTTGATAGCACAACTTTCATTGCCTTAAGCCAGGAAAAGGAGACTTTAGGTAGGTCTCCATCACCTTGCAGAATCTCCTTCTGGAGCTCTGTTGGAGAAATGGGAGCTTTTATCAGTGTGCCTATACAGTCTGGAAGAACCACAGCACTGTAATAAAAACTTTCCTCCCCAGGCTCCCAGTCAACTTGGTTATCAGGACTTCAGGAACAGCTGCTCCTGTTGATGCTAAGCACCCCCACTTTAGCAGTGGGGCCATGACCCTCATGCAACATCAACATTTTTGTAAACACACATAATTTATCTCCCTCTTCTCTTTGGTGATTGGTCTTTCCTGTACATTCTTTCCTAAAATATTTTTATTCAGCTTTAAATATTACTATTTGCATGAGTTGCGTGAGTGATTAGCAAACTCAGTTATTAGCCAAGGTCACACCTCTTTGTATGGCATTTTACTGAGCCAAAATATTGTCCTTTCCCCAAAGCGTTTGTAGCATGCAGGACTTTAAAAACAGTGTACTTAGTCAGAAAATGACATGAGGACAAACATGACACTATGTCTAACATAAATGATGAAAATTAATCCAGGTAGACTCATATTCCCTGTTCTATTAGAAAGACTTGATTTCATTAAAAGCCAGCAGGTGTAAGGTACAAAGACATTCGCTTTATATTCAGACTAATATTGGGATCTCATAGGCACCACTTAGGTTTTTCTCAAAGTTAATAGCTTAGGAAGTTCTAAATAAGAACAACATCCGGAATTTCTATACCAAGGATGAAAATTACAAGGAAAGTCAATCACCTGGTTTGAAAACAAAATAGCCAGACAACATTCTAGGAGACACATTGCTTCACGAAGGGAAAGAAAAGGGTGGAAGTAAAAGATCTAAATTTGAATCACAGGCACTGAATGTTCACCACTGACAAACACAATCCTAGAGTGCATGGATATTTCTCTTTTTTTACAGGTAAGATCTTCATATCAGGAAGATATTCTTATTTCACACTTGCTTTAAGACCCCAGAGAGTCATTTATGATTCACAGCAACATGAAAACAGAATTCAGTCCCTGATATTTTAGTGGAGAGGTTCAGTTCAGAAAAGCATTCTTGTGCTGATGGGCTAGCAGTCCATCACTTTTTCAGTTTGGAATAACGATTCTGCTTTTTCATGTATTTTAACATACCTCAGTCTAGATCAGAAAAAATAGTCCCTACCTGTAACCAAACCTTTATCACTCTTCATTGCTGTCTTACGTACAGACTTTTATAACTCATCCTCCTCCACTTCCACATTCTATTTACCTTCCTATAATGGATGCTTTTCTTTCTCTGTTAGTGCTACCTCCTCTCCTTTCTTAGTCTTTTATCTTTCCTCCTTCTTAATTCTGCCTATATCTCTCTAAAACTTCAATTGTTACCCTGCTGGTTGTACAATTACTTAAGTCTCTCCATCTAAGAAGTTTTCCCATAAACATAATGGCAAACAGATAAAAGAAATCAGTCATACCTGAACATAGACCTCTCGAGATACATTGTGCTCTATCTTCTATTTTTATTAAACTTAGAGACAACAGAGAGTGTCTTGTAAATGCTGCAAACTCCCCATTGTCATTCAAGGTTCATTTAAAATACAGTGTAATCACCCTGCTGAGACAATTCCTTTGAGATGCAAGCAGATTAACACATCTAGTCTTGTACTCTAGGTGTTCCACTGGAAACCAGTCTGGGCACTGGCCTTAGCAGTGGTGCTTTCAACAGACTTTGGCATTTGGTGTGTTTGCTACATTATGCTACCTCTTAGTGAGTCCCCACATGCACTCAGCTTGCAACTCTGAGAATGATCAGCTCTCAGCCTCCAAAGTCAGAGCACTGGCCTAGTTTCTCTCCCTTATACCATTGTCCCTCCTCAAAACTTAGTTTTAAAATACCAGGGATAGCATATGAGTCCAGATTAAAGTTGATTACAGTATTTCATTCCTTTAAAGGCAACAGTGGTTAATATGATAACAAATACTCCATCTTGTATTTTTAATGGCAATAATAATGCAAAGTCCTGTCAAGAACAGTTGAAAACAACAAAAAGACCAGTCTTACACAGCTACATACCTACTTTTGAGCGGGAGGACCTCTTTTTTTTTACTACTTGTTGCACATCCACAAACAAAAAGAGGCTACATCACTCCTAAATTGATAGGTTTATTTAATTATGGCTTTAGGTGTAGGGTGATTATCTGCCTAACACAAAAGAAACAAATAGATGACACAAAAGAGCCATGAAATCAACCTGTTCCTCAAGCATCTCCTTTATAGGAGCAAGATTTTCAAGAGCAAGTTTTGCTTATCTCCATTTCTGATTAGGGAAATGCTAAAACTCTTCATGACTTAACAGAAAGGAAATTACACCAGCACTACAGACTTTTTAGTACACAAAATAGCAGGTGCTGGAGGGTTCAAGAAAGTCCAGACTCAGGTAAATGGGGCAGAAAGACCAAGAAAGGATGGATGAAGATGCAAGGACCAAAATGCAGTATGCAAGGAACTGAAGAATGCATGTAATATATAACAGTAAGAAAGCAGCTAAAAGTGTATATTAGGAGATACACCAAAGGAAGAGTAGAGAAAATTTATAGATTATAAATGGCAACTCATAATGATTCACCCTGCTGTGAGAAATAAGCAGAAATCATAAATGGAGTCACATTCACATTCTTATTTCTGCATACAGAATTACTTAAATCTGACCTATTATGCAGCTTTCCTGATCCTCACGTTGACATGCAAGAGATGATTTTAAGCTTCATCTTAGCAATAAAAAGAAGGAATTGAGTTTGATTCTGCAAAGCAGAAGAAAAGAGCTCACTCCATTTCTATTTACTGTTAAAATAACAGTAGTGTGTTCTTCTTTCTAGCTCTGACTTGCATTACATCCTTCCAGTATTATCCTCAAAGAGGACCAGGAGAAAAAAAAACCCTTAAAACCGCCTCCCCAAAAAATGAATAAATACAACCAAATCACCAGCATGGAAAATAACTGTATGAGCCCTAGGTATCAAAGCTTACCCACAAATAGCTCATAGTGAATAATGCATGTGGTTTAAAGTCAGTTAAAATAAGTGCCAGGTCACTTATCAGGCAGCAGTGAATTTGCAAGACTTTGAAGCAAAATTCTTCTTGCGATTCTCCCTCTCTGAGGAACAAATAACTGAACTAAGATGCAGGTAAGTAAAGACTGGAGTGAAATGTGGTCAAGGGCTGGCCAGTCTTTAAGTCCACAGTCTTTTAGTCCTATAGCAGAACAGGCTGGTGCTGAAAAGGCACCATGAAACATGAAAGAGCCTGCTTTGACTTTGTGAAAAAAGTTCTTGACATCATTTGGTCCTAAAGCCCTACTATGCCTCAGAAACTGAAAGGATTTTTCTTGGCTGAAAAATTCAGTAGAAAACCAACAGACTGAGAATCTATCAACATGGGTCAATTCCCTTTAGTCCACTTTAATTTATGTTTTTGAGACATTATGTATTTGGCTGCCAGATTACAATATTTGCATGACCTAAAATTTTCACAGTGCATGTTCATAAGGATGCTTCAGGGCTAGCATCCCTTCAGATGAATTCAGCTCCTCAGACTGCTGAAAGTTGTGCACATTTTCCAGCCTTGGAAATGTACCAGGGTTCTCCAGCAAAGGCCATTAGGTTAAGGGCATGTGTGAAAGGAAGGATAAAAGTGAGGAAAAACAGGCAATATATATAAATATATGGCCTTTCTCCACAGCATCGTACCCTGCTCTTTATTTTATCTTCTCTGCTTAATGAGCCAAAGGTTTAAACAAGATAAGTTTCTGCACTGAAAGTGCAGCCAACTGATTATTCAAAGGAGCTCTAAAGCTTTTCATTACCTCCTTTCCAGGATGCAGGAGAAAGGTGCTTAAATTGTAACATAAATTATTTTCCCCTTGGTGTGCTTGAGCCTGTCAAAATAAGTGTTGTTTGTATGGGTACAGCTCAGGCAATTATCATCATCTTCAGCCAATATCTTAACCCTATTATCAATGTTCTTCTAGTGATCCAAAGACTGGAACTGTTACTAAGAGCTGATGATATCTATTCCAATATTGCAAGAGGAAAATTTATTTTTATACCAAGACATGTCAAGAAACAAGAAAATAATTATTCTTACATAATAATTCATAATAATTATTATGGTTATTCCAGGTAAGATTAACTTTCAATTTCTGTTTTATCTCTTAAAAAATGTGGTTAATTTGCTGCTTACAATTATGAAAATAAACCTTACAAAAAATATAGAGTTTGAGTGAGGGTTTTGCTCATGTTATTTATCAGAACTTCTTTAAGTTTCATTTTTATTTGCACACTAAAAGGAACTGAAAGTAAACTGTAGAAATTTGAAAGGTCACAGTATTAGGGTCTTATTTTAACTGTTGTGAGAAAAACAAACTTTGCTTTGGTTCTTAACCATTTATAAAGAATCTCAGCCTCACAAAGATGTGCCTGACAAAGTCTGCCCCTACATAAATTATGCAAAGACCCTTGAAATGACATCATTCAATAAGATTCCTTCACATTAAAGTACATCATTTTCCAGGTGAGCAGCATTCATCCAGCTCCTGTTTTCTGCAGGGGCATGATAAAACATCTACTGCCCAATAAATAAACACTTAACACACAGCACTACTTAATAACTCAATTATCTCACATCCATATTAGTTCATAGACAACAAGCAGATCTCGAACTTTTGCACATTTTCAGGGGTGGAAAACTTCGCAGAAAACTTCAGGGTAAATTATTTCTATCAAGACTGGTCCTTCCTTGCATTCACTTAGACATTACTAGCTTAGGTAACTCTTCGTGCAGAACCCATGCCAAGACAATTTGAAAACACTGAATCAAGTCTCAGCTTTCCTTTGCTAAGTAAGAAGCATAAACTGCACTAGAATCCCAGAACATTTAAGAAATTTAGAAATGTGAGGGGTTTTTCCCCACAAGTTTTACCATCATAAAATTCAAACCTAACATTTGCTAATTTTATTAAGACACTTAGTTGTACATTTTTGTTTCCTCTCCTATTCCAGTGACTTAAGCAAGTAAAAGATAAAATTCCTTTGCTTTGATAATCAATTGCATTACATCTTGAGAAGCAAAAAAAATAGTACTTTATGGACTCATAAAGGACTCTCTCATTTATGGAAAAGGTACATTAATGGCTGCCATTATCAGTGAATATTGCTTTAAAACATGTTTTCACGTCCTGTTTGTCAAGCCAGCAAGCTTTCATATCGCTTTAAAAAACTGAGTAAATATTTACTTTATTAAAACATCTTAACTTATAAATTGGTATTTTAATAATCATTTACAAATCACTCGTATCTCACCTAAAACTTCTGTACATTTCATCCTCGTTTAAAACACTGAGTGCATAAAAGAAATAGACAAGAGTTAATACATGTTTTTAAAACTAATTCTGGATGCCCATATGAAAGATATTTAATTACATACAAAACCTAGTTTAACTCACATCGCATAGAAGCCAGAAGCGAAAAAAACAAAAGAACACCCCCACATTTTTAAAAATTGCCCACTACAATATATAAATCCCACTTACCATAAAAAATATGTATCCTTCTTGTATTTTCTTGTCTCTGTAAAGGTCAGCATTGTTTTTTTTATTAAGACTCAAAATGCAGTTCT
Source organism: Passer domesticus (assembly GCF_036417665.1). Lineage (NCBI taxonomy): Eukaryota > Metazoa > Chordata > Aves > Passeriformes > Passeridae > Passer > Passer domesticus. The sequence goes on along the minus strand of NC_087476.1, from coordinate 65,983,560 downwards.
GCTCAAATATACTGCTGTTTAATTGGCACTTAATAATCAATCCCATTTTAACATGGATTGATGTTATTGTAGTTTAGAAGGTAAACAAAATATGCTTTCTCAGTCTTCTTGCATCATGTAATTCTGTTTTCATCCACACAGATTATAAATTCTTGTCATAGTAAACAAGTAATAGACTGCAACTACTAAATGAACCATGAATAAGGTACAAAATTTTCTAAGGATATGTTCTGAGATTTCAGAATTTAAAATTAGCAGTGTATCCCATTACAAACCTTGATAATGTTCAAGAAATGGTCTGATGTTGCCAGGTGGGACTATATTAATCAATGATACTTTGCTTAAATGTCAACTTCAGTTATACTCTGGAAGGATTTAAATAATGAAATAATGACTTATTTCAGCATTTCACAGAATCTACCTCAATTTTAATCCAGGAATTTGAATCCAAACCCAGCTAAACCTCTCATTATATCTAAACACTTATTTAACACAGTCTTATATTAACTTGGAGTGTCAACAACAACAGAAATATTAAAAGTAGTCATTCTAAATATCTTTGGTCATGGAGGTACCAGGAAGAAAAAACAGTCCTCTTTCTGCAGCAAAATCCATGGAAAGTAAACCTTTGGGTATTAAATTACTATTTTTCTTGTTATTTTCAGCATGCCAATTGTCTTGTCATCTTTACTTTGTACTTTTAAACCACTGAGTTTTACGACTCAGACTGCCCTCTCAAAGAACAGTACATGGAATATGAATGGTTTGGGTTCAATCATATATATTTGGCAGTGCTGGATTACTACCAGTTTTCTTAACACATTCCCTTTCATAACAGGTTGGCATAAAACAGTATCATGATCAACACTCTACCAACTATTTTTGTCAGTTGTATAAAGCCCAAAGCTATCCTAGATAATCTGTACTAGCACAGGCAAGGTTTTTCCCCTCATTGATGACATATTGTTGCCTCTTAGTGATTTCTTCGTAATCTCTTAAGTACCTAAAAATAGCAATTTTTTTCTTAATGGAATTAAACACATTGGCCCTGCAAAACATTTCAGCTGCTTTGGGAGAATGTGGACATTTGTCATTGATTTTTCATACATATGGAGCAGCCCATGTGACGAAGACAAGGTGTATTGGAGAGCAGAGTACAACATCTTTCTTTTAGCTAGTCGAACTTAAAAGGACAGTCGTATCCTTTGATGGCCATCTCCCTTATGAAGAATATTCCACCAACAGTAAAATATTCTCAGTTATTTTATAAGTAATGCATGAGCCACTGGCACCAGGGACCCTTCAGGGAGCAAGAAACAGGCAGTCTTCTTAGCCACATATGTGAGGTGGTATTTGTGATACTCTTATGTTACTTGTGATGTCAGAACTGAATGAAAGAGAAATACACGACATCATGCTTTTGGCAGTGCAAGCTATGTCTTCTGTACCCTTGGTCAGCAGCCAAATGCTCACCCAGCCACTTGCCAGCTACCCTATTGAACAGAACAAACATAGAAAACAGAGAGAAAAAAATCTCACAAGTAAAAATACAGAAAGGGAGATTACAGGCAAGAGACTCAATTTGGGGCAAATTAAAACAATTTCTTGCCAATTAAAATAGATACAGAGAGAAACTTTGGTCACTTCCTTCTCCTGCTGCCTTGCAGAAAGGCCAGTTCCCTGACCAGATTCTTTCTCCTCCCTCACTAAATGATGTTATGGACCTGTCAATCTCTGCTACCATTTTTTGACAGCTGGGGTGATTATTGTGCTTAGAATTTGAGTGCCTGCCTTCGTCATGGTGTCCTTAAGTGCAGAGGCTCTCCTTCCTCTGCAGTGATGGAGCTGAAAAGGCTCAAGAGTCTCAGTGCTAAGGAACCGAGGGGTCTGATTGGGGTAGGCAAAGCATTCCTCTGTCAAATGCTGTACCAATTCAGTGGGATTACATGTGTGTTCTGATACAAAATCCCAGGCCTTGGAAGGTGATATCTGCCCTAGGTATCTGCCATAATCTTTCCACACTCCTGCTGCCCAGGGATTGACCACATCAGGTCACATTTCTCTGTCAATTCACCAACAAGTTGTTGACACTTGCACTTGGATGCAATCAAATTCCACCTATCCAGAAATATCAGGTAATAGGACCAAATAGTTTACAGAGAAAATGCCTTGTCAATATTTAAGAAAGTGTGAATTTAAATGCCAAAACCATTATTTATATTGGCTTCTGAAGGGGGAGCCGTCAGAAAAAAATTTCACGGCAGTAGGTACTCTGAAAGTTCCATCATCCTATGCTAAATGAGTTTTATTAGATACCTAGAAAGAACAGATATGCCCTTCAAAATGGGTTGACAGTAGAGAATCCAACCACACCTTCACTGCTAAGCATTCAAACTTGGAGAGATTGCTCTACTGACACAAAATTTATAGTCCTACAACAGCCCGTACAGCAGCATTAATAGGGACTGCAAAGCATCAGAAACCTACAGAAGTAAAGCAGTACCTATCCTTTACAAAGGACTGTACTGAAAAACAGCATGTGCGCTAATATAAGCCTTCCTTTGTAAAGTTCTTCATACTTTTACACAAACCATTGAGTGTAGAAGTTTGAGAACAAATCGTGAAAGAGCATTTTAATTTCCAACTATTCATCTAAAAATTTCTCTTCTCCAATGACCTCAGAGCATCTCCTAAAACTGGTTACTTCATTTGATTTTCATCTGCTTTGCATTATCCATACAGATGCTGAAAAGTCAGTTACATGCCTTTTCTTGATGCATGATCTCAGGGGATATATAGCAGACTCATCAATCTTGCAAAATTCTCAGAAAATCTAATTGATGCTTATAAAGTAATATAACACCCAGTGGCCTGCATAAACATGATTAGACACATGAGGTTGAGCATCTTCCTACATAATCTCTTCACATCAAAACTAATTTCTGCTAAAAGAGTTATCACCTGAACTACCTTAAGAGTACAGTTAAATTTTTTGCATAATTTTTGCCTTTGCTTACTCCAATTCTATTCTATTATTTATTTTTATACAAGAATCCATAACCAAGTTTTGCCTTCTTTCCGTTTCATTAACAGTCCCTTTTAAAATTTATCATCATCATTTTGCAGTTTAATAAATTTTCTCACTCATTCTCTGCTACATTTCTACAGTATTGATTTCAGAATATCTGCCATTCTGCCTCAGGCAGGATTGTAACCTCATCTGTTGAACTGTCTTAATTCCAGCTCCCTCCATATTCAGAAAGAGGAATTCCCTTCTCACCAAAATAACAGACTCCCACTTCCAGTAGTAAAGGAGACTGAACTTAGGACTAAACCAAAGTCAAATTTAGTTCCCAGCTCTCTTTCTGATAGCATGAATTTAGTTAAGCTAAGCTGTTCCTGTCTGCTTTGACAAGTAGCAATATTGAAGATGTAGCAGAAGAACTATTTAGCCAGGTGTTCGTTTGCAAAGGCTCCCTCTTTAGAGTGAGTCAGAGCAGAGTATGGGGTTGATAAAATGTGGCTGATAATAAACCTGTGGGTAAACTAAAGGCTTTGTTTGGCTTATTATTGAAAAAAAATCTTGATTTCACATTCACTTACACTTCCCTCAATTAAAAGAATGTTCTTAAAAGGCTCTTAGTTTTTTGCTTAGCTGGGTACTTGAACAAAAAAGACTGAATAGCACATCAAAGTAATGTTAATGTGTGCCTTGGTTCCTGTTTGTATATAGATGACCAAATTCACAGCACTGCAGTTCCACTGCAACTTACTTATTCACAAGTTTGCTAATTTGCCATATTTTAAAATCTCTTAATTAGGACAATTCAAAGAAAATTTCTTTTCTTTTAGTTCTGCAAGAACATAAGAACATGTACAAGCCCTATAATACTTTTTTTTTACTTCAACCAGCTGTTGTGCACAATCCAGACTATGCAAAGCAATAACCAGACTGTTTTACAACTGACAGAACCCATTCAGCCCTAAAAAGGAGTCTCCCATAGTCAACTAACAGCATGAAGGAAGGGTATGTGAAAATCTACCTGAAAAATACATAGTGATTTCCAAAGAAATTCCATTTAATAAGTGAGCATTACTTACAAAAATCTCAGAACTACACTGTTGGACAAATTCTGAGATAAACAACTGAAATTTATGGACCAGGGTTATGTTTGGTAAGGGCTCAAAGTCAAAATTTAAAGCTTAAATATTCCACATATCCACAGAGCAGGGCATTGAGTGGTCTAATAGGAAACCAAGGTTTGTAGCTTAATGTAGGAGGTTTAATTTATTTGGTTCTCAGTATGATTAGCATCAAGAGGGAGCACCAAAATCAGTGAACAATGAGACAGACCTACAGAGACAGTACACAAAGAAAGCACAGCATTGCCCAAAGCTTCAGGATGTTTACTAAAAGACCAGGGATGCTGTCACTGAGACTAATTTTATTATATTCGGTTTCTTCTATTCACTGAAAACCTATACATAAAAATGTGTCGCTCCTAAAGCCTTCCATTTTTCATTTCAACTGATGCAAACTAAATGATGCACTTGAAGCACATGTGCACAATCTGGAACACATAATTTTCAATACACGCTTGCTCTTTGTTTCATTTTAGTGCTGATGGTTGTCCAAATGTGCTACATCTTATCTTCATAATCTTCTAGAGATATTCTAAAACCTCAGCTTCAAATAGATAGCAAAAAAGGACTGCAACAAATAATTTATGAGACTGACTTAATGCTTTTAGTCTATTCCTTAGGCCAGAGTAGGTATCTGACTTGTAGAAATCATAACTGTGGATTTTGAGGAGCAATACGCTCAGGGGAAGACAATACCACAGCACAGAGCAAAAGGAGAGGATCTCAGTCACAAACACAGACACAAAGAACTTAGGGAAAGAGTGGGAGAAAAAGAAGTCAGGATCAAATGACAGCAGAAGCTAAGTAGACATGGAAACAACTGACAAAGGCCTTGAAATAATTAATTTAAACATTCCTTCAGGAAATATTAAAATTACAAATAAAGAAAAAGGGACTAAATAGAAGGATTAAAGCAGACATTATCAATCCAACATGGAAGACAGAAAATATCCATCCTCATCATTTGAGCAATGTTCAAGACAGAAAAATGGACAAAGACATTGCAGAAATCAAGGTGAAAGTCAAAGAAGCCTCAAAATAAGAATTGCCACAAAAATGGAATAAAGTATGTGATGGAACTAAACTAAATTTACCATATTTCAGTGAATACCTACAAAGATAAACTCTAGTAGAGCAAAGCAACCATTCCCATTTTGATAAAAACAGCCTTTTTCTGTCCAACACACATCTGCACTCTTACTCTGGTGATATAAAAACACACATATATACTCATTTAGCCATCAGCAAGTCTGACATTTTAAGAGCCAAACTAGCCTGCATAATATCAGTGCCCCAGCTTTCAACAGCAAAGATCACAGTTTAGTGTACAACTGAGAATGCAAGGTTGTAATCATGACACTGGAAATAAATTCTAGAAATCAAAACCACTTGGTAATTGAAGTTTCAAATTATAAGGGATCATCCTTACTTAAACACATAAAATTTCATCACATGCCACAAATCACATACTAAAACCAGAATTCTTCACTCCTTACTTCAGGTCTAAATATCTGTCCGTGAAACATTCCTCTAGAGTGTGCAAAAGCACAAAAACAATAATATCACATATCCATATAAAAGAGTTAGTAATTAACATTTAGTTCAGCAAAAGCTATCACCGCTGATAAAGCTGGCATAGATCTTCATATCTCCTTCCTGAGAATCTTCTCTACCACCTTGCCACTTCTTTTCTTGCTGTAGAAAATTAAATACGGAAATCACCAGTAACCTAAGCTGCATAGTTCTGAAATCAAAGGCCTGCCTGCAGGATGAGAGGGAGAGGACAGGCCAAGAAAGCAGGCTCAAAGCCTTACCTTCCAATGAGCAGGAACTCCCCGAGCACGCCCAGGCGCCGCATGGCGATGAGGATCCCCCTGACTGTCATTCCCTCGCAGAAGCACACCACCACCCTGGCCTTGGGTAACCTCTCTCGCAGCTTGCGCAGCAGGCGATCAAAGCTCTTCTCGCCAGCATTGCTGTAGATCTTGTCAGAGTGAGCAATGCAGAGACCCTCCTGGGCAGCCAACTCTTTGAAGGCTTCCATTCCACTTTCCCCATAATTTCCTATTAAAAAAAAATATTATATAATGCATTTAACTAATTGAATAGTGATAGTTTCCCCCTCCAAAATCAAGCAGCATTAGCAGAAGGAAAAGCAAAAGAGATCCATCAGAGTGAATCTGCTCAGAGTTCAGTGGAGCAACAGGAAATCCATGTATCAGTAGGTCTTAACAGACTGCAAGTTTCATTTCTTACCTTGACTTAACAACAGAGAGTAAAGGGAACATTAAACAAGGAATGGACAGGTAGAAAAGGGGACAGATCAGACAGTAAGAGTGAAGTTTTATTAAAATTTCTATGGCAAAACCCACAGCCGAGCTAATTTAGCAAAACTGTAATAGGAAAGGGAAAAAAGGATTTCATTCCAAGCTGTCTGTATGACATGCAGTCCTTATTCACAAAAGTGAATGAAAGATGGATGCACATTTAAAACATGCTGATCTGGTAACATTTTCAAAGTCACACTAATTTGACCAAGCAATGTTCATGACAGCTAAAATTTAGGCTTGATGATGTCTCTCTTAGAATAGGAGACTTTCTAACTGAAAGAACTTCAGAAATAACCCTTTCCAAGACAGAAATATTTGAAGTACAGTTCAAACTGTATATAAAAACTGATTCTCAAATTCACTTCTATGTATACATTCAGCAAGCCAAAACAACAGTTTTACAAAGCTCAGAGTGCCTTCTGTTATGCAAACAGGTGAAACCCCAAGTTCTCTTTGAATATCTTCTGCCTGACATGAGCACAGGAATTATGATGGGCACCCATCACGTAAGAGGAACAGATGGATTAAAAAAACCCATATCTATTAACAGTAACAAGAAATGGTTCAAAAAGAGAATTGTTAATTTGATGCTATCCATATCCATAATGTTTCTTTCATTTAATGAGGGAGTAAAATCTGATATGCTGATCACTTCTAGACCCAGACCTTTTCAGGCAAGGGATGATTGAAGAGGTCCCACTTCCCTGTTTTCAGCAACTGTTTAAAACAGCAAATTGCAGAGGAGAACTTCTGAAAAGGCCTAAATTTCTTCACAAAAAAAAAAAAAAAAAAAAATTAAAACTCCTCAAAAATAGAAAGAGAAAGAAAAGAAAGAAAATGCAGCAAGTTCAGGCACTCTGTATAAACCCAGTAGAAATATGTGCATTTTTCCAAAAACATGGATCATTTGCCACAGATCAACACCATGCAGACACAGTATGGCAGTCATTGTCATACTAAGTTGCAGACAAACCTGACAGGTCTAGTGTCAAACACAAAGCTGAAGTTCCCCAGCCCTTTGCACTGAACCGCTCTAGTTTCTCATAAATTTGAAGTGCAGAAGAATGGCCTCTTTTCTAGCCTATGACTCAACATCATATTCAGCAATCAGGTCAATTCTGCTTTTTTTATTGTGAGCCAGAGGTACTCCAGTGCAGCAGTCCTGCCTGGGTGTGGGGAGGAGAGGAGGATCTGTACCTGGTGGGAATTCACCACAAGCAGCCCAATCCCACACCCCTGTACTTGGGTAAACACTGTGGCCTTGTCATATGCTGAGAATGACCTAGAGGGAGGCATTTCCAGGTATTTACAGGCCAGGACCTGCAGTCACCAAGGGACTTACTCCAAGGTAGTACAGTTTGAGCCGTGCTGCTTTGATGACTTGCCTTGCCTTAAGTTCCAGACTGAGGTAGGACAACCTCACTCCTAACTTGCCATTACCAAGAACTTTATGCTTCAGAAGGATATATTCCCCAATTTCATGTGGAGCTTTGTTCAACAGAGATTCCTTTGAAACCGGTAAGGTTATTCTTAAAATCTTACCTAAGGAAGGACAGGAGACTAAACTGAATCCTATTAGATGTTTAGGAAGTGCATATTAAAAAAAATATATAGCAAGTTTCCTACCCTTTAAGGAAGGGCTTTGTTATATATCAGTAAAGCACTATTTCTGCTGTAATTCAAGTTAATGGTTGCAAGAAATGAAAAATTAAATCTGCTTGGAATTATTTTTCTCAGCTTTAATTTTGATAAAATAACAATTATCTCAAATATAGTCAAACCCGTACTAACAGTACAGCAGCCTACCAAAACATATGCTAAGAGAAAGATTGATATCTATAAATTCAGTAAGTGTGACAGACAGTCTAGAAGGGAAAAAGCTAATTAAGATCAAGAACAACAGGAACACAAGATGGAATAGGGAAAAAAACAATGCAGAAAATGTGCAGCTCCAAAGGAAAGACTTCCAATCCTTATATGAAAGAAGCATAACAGCTGTCCCAGTCCAGCAGCAGCACAAAGAAGCCTGATGTTAGACTGGAGCTTGCTCATCTCACAAGAGCATTATGTAAAGTAGGTTTCTGCAACAGCCAGAGATGAGACTTGGTGACCCTGGAGGTCCTCTTAAAATCTGTTTGCCATGCTCCCAGAGCAAGACAACATGCTGCACATCTTTCCCCTCCAGGGAAAAAGATCAGAGAGAAAAAGAACTTGTAACATATGCTAGATAGATTGCTCAATGCCCCCAGCTACCGAGGTATGGACAATGTAAGAGCATATATGGAATAGAAAACACCAATTAATTCTGTGCAATAGCCAAGAACACAGCCATCTGTACCAGCTTGGTGGGTACATCCATTTCAATTCGCACTCAGACAGCTGAGAGGACAAACCTGTAATGAAAGAAATCTCTTCATGATTGTAGTCAGTGAAGAGTTACGTCAGGGCCCCAGGCTAAGACCTTCCTTCCTTTGAAAGAACCATTGAATAAAAGATCTAATCTTATCTGAAACTGTCTTTTGCTATACTCACAGGATCAGCTGTGAAAGGCAAAATAATTATTATTGTGATTTTCTTTCTGACCTCTACCCAAAACTAGGTGAGAGAGTAACATACTTTGAGCCCTACAATTGGGGCTCAAACAGCCCTTGCCATTTTTTAACCTTTTTTAAGGTCTGCTCAATTTGTACCCTAATCAAAAGAACACATATTTTGCTTATATGCTTCATTCAGAGTCTGTAGAGCAGATTAAAGGTAAATTCTAAACCTATCATGACTGCAATTTTACCAAGAGAATTTTTATAACACTTTTATTTCAGCGCCAAAGGAAGTTTTGCTTCACCACTGGGAAAATTCAAGATAAGGCCATTTCTGAGAGGGATCCGCATATCTAAAGGTACTGCTGAGAGTTACATATAGTGGTAATTATTCTCACTCTTTGCATTACATGCCTTAAATATCTTAATAAAAACATTAAGACGCTGTAGTAAAAATCAGAGATGCTGTCTTGATCAACAGAAGACATACAAAAGAACACACTAACAAAAAATTCAGCCTCATAAATTGTTCCTGTGAGCCAGTAAGTATTACATTTGTGCCACAGCTATACTGAAACCAGCACTCTTTGGTTGTATTAACACTTGAGTAGTGTGAGGAGCAGAACCCATGAGCTCCATCTAAAAGGTTTATGTTCTTTTTTTTTATTACAGCTGTTTAGGAAATTTGTCCCCATTCTCTTCATGAAGAGAACAATTTGTTTTTTGTTTATGAAATGAGCAGAAACAGCTCAGCAGTGAGGTGCTTATGAAAATCCTGGAGACTGTTGTCTTAAGGGATAATAGAATATTTGTGTGGGTCTTCCCAAGCCATATAACAGTGTGTTGTGTTTTCAGGGGGCTTAAAAACAAAACAATGTGTCCCACCTAATCTCTATCTTTGAATGAAATCAGCCATTGATTTATTAGGGCAATAACATAAGGAAATATGAATCATTCATATTTGAGCTGAACAGAACATTTCCTTGAAATATAGGCTAATCACCATTTAAAAAAAAAAATCTTGAAGACCATAATGCTGAAGAGAAAGACCGAGATTCTTCTTTCTTGCTCTGCTTGAAGTGCCGTTAGGAAATACCAGCTACATTTTAAGACATGTTTAGAGAAACAACAAAACCCTCAGCAGAGAACTCTGCCTGGAAGAATGCTCCAATGCACTTAAAATGACAAAAGGTAGGGAGCAAGAGTTAATTCACCCACCAAAGCCATGAGTAATCTCTTCAGGTGAGGTCACCTGTAGATCACCAGTAGGGGCTTATTTGCTGCATTCATTCCTCTAAACCATGGCAACCACATCTGGGATCAAAAGTGAACACACAAAAACTCCCATATACCCTGCAAGCACACAACAAAGGTAATGCACCAAATAAAAAACCACAAATTCCAGTTTCACTGCAGGGTGCTACTTGCAGAGAAAAGTCATATTGCAAGAAAGTTCCCCTTTTCAAATTAACAAGTGAGAAACTATTTTTTGTCTTCTTCTTTCCTCTCTTAACATTATGATCTGTTTTTTCACCTCTCCCAAGCTTGTAAATACCTTGCTGGAGGTATGAAATCTGTTTCATTGTTCAGTATTGATTCACTGCAAGGCATCTCTTTTACTCAACTAATTAACTACATTTTGGCAGAGAAAATAAGATGAGAACAAGAGGACTGCATGACATACCAGCAAGTAATAACTTTTTTAAATCTTCACTGCTGCAAATTATTGGGGAAGAGCAGAGCAAGGACATGATCTGATTGTCAAATTAGTCCCTGATATATTGCAATAAGTAATTTGTAAAAACTAGTGATAATATGAGGTAAGATAGTAACTATACAGTTGTCAAATACAAGTCTGAAAAGACAGGAAAGTTTGGGACCACTGAACAGACAAAAAAATAGGCAGAATGAGCATCAGTTTTCTCTCCTGTAATATGGTATGCCTCCCTATGCCACAGGAGTATCTTTGAGTAGGGTCAGTAAACAAGGAAAAAATGGAGTTCTCTACTTTTAATGTATTTGTTAGAAGTACCATATTAAATAATCATGTGTAGTCTGTTAGTTGATTACAAACTAAAAAATTTCAGCCATCAGATTTAAGCTAACATGTAAGTAGCAAGTTGGGAGCACGTACAGAATCAGCTAATGAATCTGAAATGACAAGTAGTCACTTTCTAAGCTGTACTAATTCAACCACTCACAGCAGTTTGTCTGTCCACACTTTTGATTGGGAGAGTTACAAATAAAATTCAAAGTTCATATTTATTCCCTGAACGTACCAGACAGACAAAAAAACCAGAAAAGTTGTAGAAATGGATCTGTCAGTGTATGTTATTGTGGTCTATCCCAAACATAAATGCTGTGCTCATAGAAAGCAGCCCTGCTGGCACACAGCTTCCTGGGCCATCCAACTGACACCATGCAGCCTCTGCCAGACTTCTTTGTCACTGGGAAAAGGGCAAGGATCCAACGCTTCCATGTTTCCACAGAATATATTTTTCAAGGCTACCATACCACTGATGCCAGGAGGGGCTACATTTTACCAGTTATAAGTTATTCCAAGTAGGATTTGTTTTTATCTTTTTCAGTGAACTCTCTACACCTAATGTTGACTTTGCTACCTAAAGCCACACAATTTCTTTTCAGGGTTCAGATAGAAAATTATGTTGAGAAAACTTCCTCTGCTCAGTAAACTTCACCTCAGGTATTTTTAAGGGACAACTTCAAAGAAGGTAGCCTACGAGAGTACTTCACAAACCCTAAAGTACTGGGTATTTTACAATAAGTAGAATTCTGTGTGGATGTGGGCTCTGATTCTGTTACCAGTCAGGACAAAACAGCAGAGAAAACATCAAAATTACAAACTTCACTCGACCTAAAATCTCAGTCAAACTGCAAAGGAAAAACTTAAAAGGGAAACCTCTACCACTTCCTTCATTCTAAGCAGTTTACTGAGGAAGAAACAACCCAAAACCTGCTTTATAAAGAATGCTGAAGTGTATATTTCAATTTCTCTAGGTACAGTGGCTTTGAAGAGAGAAACAAGTACTGCAAACATTGGCCCCTAAGGACATTTTAATACAGGTTGAACATCAATGCTACTCACTAGAGGTTTTCCCCTCTGCTGAAGACCAGCAGGATGGGTTTCTGCTTCCTACTCCTTAGACTGGGTCCAACTACCAATCTCCTCAGTTCTACAGTTGCTTTTAGCCTGCTACCATGCATCGGTATCAAAGTCCTCCTTACCACCATCATCTTGCCTTCCAGACCAACCCATGGCGCTCTGGAAGTCAGTGTTTCCCTTACATTTCCCTAGATGCATAGCTTTGACATTGTAAAAAGGACTTTGTATTGGATGGAGGCCTTACCATCTTTTAGCTGTGAAGAAGAAAACTCATTATTAGAAATTGAAACTACACTGCAAGCAGTCTGTCTTCATTTAAGCTTAGGAAAGTTTTCTGGATTCTTTCCAAGTAACTGCACTCTAGCCTTACAAAGGCCAGAAGGATATGTTAAATGAATGAACTGAGTCATCTTTAGTACACTACAGATCTCAGCCATCTGTGCTTACAGCCTGTTTTCTTCAGGCCCTTCTAGAAATGCAGAAAGTGAGCTGTTAAGGCCAGACTGTCTTTTTTTCATATCCTAGATTTTCCTAACCAAAATTGAGTACAAGGGATTTTTTTTTAAAAGCTGAAATGCTGAATTAGATTATTATTACATCCATTAAACAATACACTATGCCTAACACAATTAGAGAATGAGATTATATTTCAAATAAGAAAACTCACATAATTTTATTAAATGCTAGGTTACTTCTTGTCATTAATTTCATTAATTACAAAGTAAGTACATTTTGCCAATAGCTCACCACAGTCATGTGTTACCTCAGCAAAGAAGATACAGAAAAAGGTACAATTCTGCCACTCAGTAAAGTGCTTATATTTAAGCCTTCATCCTGAAAGCAGCAGGTGCAATATCTTGAACAACTACTTGATATTCTTGTCAGAAATACAGCCACAGGTGAAGTCAGCCTGAAGTAATGAGACTACTAATGCTAAATGACACTTCCCTAATAAGACAAATGCCAAATTGTAGTATCATGCCGTTTTTTTCCTAAATGTATTCAAAGCATACACCCAGTGATTATTTATTATGTATCTATCAAGGAGTTTGAGAGGTTTATATTCTAATGAAGCTATTTCAGCTCCAAACCTAGCTGACACACACTACTTGTAACAAATTTGCTTGCTGAACTTCATCTTTCTGTTCATGACTTATCAGCAAGGGGCTTCCAGTTTTCTTCAGAAAATATTAAAATTAATCTAGTAATTCCTAGCATTAACTGTTGGTTGGTTTTCTTGCTTGGCATTGGTAGAAAAAAGTCTCACACTTTTTTGGGTGTGTTTCTTGGTGTGTCTGGGGAAAGTAAACATAAGAATAAAGCTTCAACTCCTATAATAATATCTTTTTGGTTTAAGCTTGCTGTGAATACTACACTTTGTAAAATCATTTCCAAAAGTAGTTACAGCAAGGATACCCAAAAGTGACATCAAATTAGGAGAACAATATTTCCTTTTTTTTAATATGAGCAGAAATTTCAAGAAGATGGAAAGAAACATATCTGCAGTTCTGCTCATGCTTCGACAGTTTTTCCATTAGGTTAGTTCACATTCAAGCACAAGATTTAAAACTTTGAGCAATCAAAAATCATGCATACATGTACCCTACTATGAGGGTTTGAACATAATGAAATTAATGAAAATTTTAAATCACATTTCTACTGGTTATCTGCTTTCTGAACCTGAGGATACATAGTTTCTGACCTTTCCTTATAATTTTGAGAGTTAAAGATGGTTATTTTATTTTAGTGACACCAGACACTCACAAACTATATGTTTTAATGTGCTGGCACTTAGAAGGCCAAATGTCATTAAATGCTCCATAAAGAGTCAGCAATACTATGACCACTTCCCAATAACCTGCACTGCATCAATGACTTCAGGAGGTATCTGGAAAGGATGTTAGAAATTAGGTATTTTACTCTCATTTTCTTATGAAAGAGAAGTTAGTGTTTGGACCTACTCCCACTGAAGTGAGATTTCCTTTCAGATGTTTATTAAGTTTTAAGAGAGACAAATGAACTATTAAATTTTATTCTTCACTGGGTGTTAACACACATCATTGAAAAAAAAAGTCCGAAAAGCTACTGAACTACAACCCCAGAGCTAATAGTTCATGACCTTCAAGGTAATTTTAGCTTAGATACAATTGTTAGACACTGATACATTCTGTTTATGTGAGTCACAGTTCTAGATGTGAATTATATTGTGTCTGGAATAACATATAGCTAACAAAACTTAGTCTTTTGTCTAAAAAACTACACCTAATCCTATTTTATCCATCACAAGAAAAACTGTGTTATCTAACTGGAATGGAGTCCTGCAGTTTTTTTACAAACCAGAAGATAAACTTTTTGATGTATGCTTTATCAAATCCCTGAATACTGTAGACTTATTATTCAGAAGAATATTATGTCATTTTAGAAATAATTGTGGTTTAAATTAAATATGTTTAAGGAAAACAGTGATTGCCTTGGTGTACATGTCTATTAAAGGTTTTGATGAAAATGAACATAATTTCATAATATTATGTGAAATAAATTCAAAACAAAAAACAAATTTAAATCCTGAGTGTGAAAGGTACTCTCAGTTATAAAGTTGAGAAGGGATACTCATACCAGCATTTCCAATTGAGTTCCTAACTGATTGACACAGTATAAATGTTTGAGTTGCATAGTGTTAAATGTCATGTCTGTTCCTGAATGGTTTGAAATACCTTTTCCCAAAGGCTATTGTAGTATCTGCATATGAAAAGGTGATTTAATGTTAGGAATAGAGGCAGAGCTAGTACAGGAAATTAATGTAAAAGCTGAATTACCACAAGCAAAAAACAAATTAGGAGTTCACTTTACACGGCTCCCACAGAGGTAATATAAAAGACTGAACTCTGGAATGGCAGTCTTGAGAGCTAGAAACAGATGGCCAAATGCAAGTAGGAGAAAGGGATAAGCCTGAACACGTGAGACAGTGAGATAGATACTGCATGCAGCTCTGCACCTGTGCAGCTCTGCACCTGTGCAGCTCTGCAAGGCTGCACCCCATGGATGACACCTTAGACAGCTTGAGTCCTCCCATATCCATGTCCACATTCAGGAATGCTCTCAGTCATCTCCTGTGCTCCAGGACCTAATGGGGGAGGCCTTAGGATTGGCAGGAGGCCCTTGCAGCATTCCTGATGCAGTTCTTAAAGCATCCTTGAGGAGACGAGGGCAGTGCTGCTACACAGGCCTGTAAAATTCCTCGATGGAGGGAAAACAGAAGGACCTTTTGCCTAGCTAAGAAACACAAAAAAAAAAAAAAAAAAAATACAACTCATGGAGAAAGATGAATATATTGGGTTTTTTTCCCATTGCAGAATTTGGAGTTTTTCTTCCTCTACAGCCAGAGCTTAAGATAGATCCCAAGGAATGGCTTCTGGGTACTCCCAAGTTGTACTGCCATCCAGAAAGCCCCAGCACCCCTCTGTTCCCAGCTCAAATCAACCTGAACCCAGGCACGTCATTCCACCATGGCTTCAGCTGCTCTGTCCTCAAATAAATGTTCCCGGTAAAACGCACTGAGGGCAAGGAGTGGCCCTCAGCCAAAGGCCCACAAAATACCTGCAGGCCCCTGCATGAACCAGGGAAGCTGGACAAGCCCTTCTTGCTCCCACCACCTTGTCTCTTCCCAAATTGTCCCTCTGAGGGCCAAAGCCTGCAGAGAAACAGGGCAGCAGCAAAGTGGCCAAGGGAGCTGGCGTTGGTGCCTGCCCTGGGACAGGGCAGAGCCGGAGGAGCAGCCATGCTGGCCCTGCCATGGGCTGTGGCGGCCTGGCAGCTGATCCCATCCTTGCTCCCAGGGGAGGCTGATGGCAGGGCAGGCTCCTCCAGCACAATTTCCAGGTCCTGGGTATTTGGAGGGGAAGGCAGGATGAGAAGGAGAAGGAGAGCAAGGGGAGGCATGACCACAGATGGAGCAGTGGCAGGTGCGACATGGAGGAGAGAGGCCGAGGCCGTGCATGCACAGAGCACATCCAAAAGCGGCAGCTGCTGAGGGCAAGGCAGCCGTGCTTGCACAGCTGGCTGTGTACAAGCTCTCCAGGAGCACTGTGTCAGCCACTGCCAAAGCAGGCTGTGAGGTGGCAGAGTGCGAGGCACATTTGGGTGGCCTGCTGGCCTCAGCTTTGGCACCCCGCTGACAGTGAAGAAATAAAGCTTTTGGCCTTGACAGTGGCCAAAGGGCAGCATTGACATGGCTGGCTCTGATCTCACATCCCAGAGCCAGGAAAAGTACATCTGCATCTGTGCAGATGTGATCTTCTTGGCAAAAATATTATGGGGGACTCCTCAGCCATTCCATGTGGTTGCTCCAGCACTGGGAAAGAGCACAGCCTCCTGTGTGCCAGGAATTTTGATGAAGGTATTCATCAAGGAGTGATTTTCAGTGTGTTCAATATTTCTGCCATGACTGAATCAATAAGCGATTGACATAGATGCCTCTTGATCTTATGACAATGTGTGGTAGGTCTGATCTGCACACTAAAGTATTCCACATATTTCTCAACAACAACAAATCTATTTTTGACAACAAAGCATATAGCAGTTCAACAGATGTACTTTCACCGCCAGGAGCGTCAGAAAATCCATCCCTAAAGATCTGACTGGGCACCATGAGGATATATAAGAGACTTAAAAATCATAATTGCCTTAAACACTATTAAGACCACCAAAGGACTTTAGGCAAACTGTATTAAGAGCCTGCTACCATCAAAGCCCACCCTCTCACCATCACTGTCACCATCATCCCACCCCAAATATACCTCCTGGATTTGGGGAATTTGGACTGTGAGCTTACCTGATGGGAACTCGAGATAGAATAAAGGCAGCATTATTGTTCAATTATCTCAGGTCTGGGGAGAAGTAAACAAGGCTCAAGGAGAAGAATGTGTCCACGAGGAAAGCCAAACCCAGCAGCTGTGCTGAAAATCAGCTCTGGCTGGGTTTGGGGCAGGCAGGCCATAGTCCACAGACTCATTTGCTGAGGCCAGGTTTGCACACTCTCCCTGCCAGCCAAGGGGGAGGAGGAGAGTTTTTGTGTGTATGATGGCAAAGCCTCTGGAACAGAGGGGTTGAACACCTGTTACCAGAGGCTACAAGCCAGAAAAGAAGCAGACCCTGCAGAGAGTCTTCCCTCATACAAACTGACTCAGTTGTAAAACTCCTCCAACCGCTGGGAATGTCACATTCACACAGGACATTGACATGATAGATAGGTGTCTTCATTTAAAAAGGGTCATAAACCATCAAAGACCCCAGAAGCATTCCCCAGACTCATTCCTAAGGCCTTCCACAGATCAGGAGTGTGTTGCAAAAGGCAGTGTAAAAGTCCCCAGAGGTGCTTGGCACCTTCCCATGGATATCTGAATGTACTGTATGTTTAGTGGGACCCCCACCACCAAGAGGACCAGAAGAAGAGGACAAATGGGACATTGCTGGATCTACAAGGATGGTGAATATCTTTCTACTTAATCTTCTCTCTGTCATGTTTTTTTTCGTTCTCTCCCCCACCTTCCTTCTGCTTTTCCTATTTCTTTCTCTCTCTCTCTGATCCAAAAGAGCAAGACACTACAAATTCCATTTTGGCATTGTATAACCTGACATCACTAACATGCCTCTAGTATGAAATAGCATAATATTCTGTGACAAGATGTAGGCAAGAATGAGTGAGAAGATACTGAATCTTTCAAATATATAGAATGTTTTCAGGCCAAACATCATCGGCTTCTTGTACCTAATCCAAATACAAAGGAGTGAATTGGTGCTGGTAGAAAGAACATGTGAGATAAAAATTAAACATTTTTTCAGTTTCTATTATATTGGACACTTTATTATTTCTTTCTTTGTTCCTTTCTTTTATTTTTTTCAGAAAAAATTCACTTTCTCTTCAAATTAAAGTAATTACTATTAACCTTCAGTAACACAAATTGGTATAAAGCAGAGGTGTTATGTTGGCCAAGTGTTAAAAGAAAAGAAAACCAAAAGAACAGAAAAGGTCTTTATGACAGCAAGCTCATAAAAGTTTCATAAAAATGTTAAATAGATGAAGAGGAAAAATAGGTCTTAGAGAGAAAAAACTAAGCAGTGCAAAGGCCAATGCAAATTCTGTATACCACTGAGGTTTCACACAAACTCTTTCTCTCTCCAACAAAGCATTTCTGTAACTTAAAATAAGATCTGTTAGTCTTTTATAGAAGTCTCACATAATTTCCTTTCCTCCATAATATCTGTTAGATTTGATGAATGTTAGTACAGAACCAAGATTTCATCAAAATAGCCTAGAAAATACTGATGCTTCCTCTACTATTGTGGAAAGAAAATAATGGTTCTTCTTAAGATGTAACTATAAGTTATACAAATCACATGGTACTTTGGATGTCACTAATATGTCCCTTTTATTAATTGTAAATGTTTTCTTTTTCTTTCACACAATTTAATAGTTTGTTTCTATGGTTTGCATGCACTTGTCCTTTGAGGAGGTGATAATGATACTGTGATTTTACAGAACACCTGTAATGAAATTAGGTTTCTCTTACTCTATTCTGAAGAACACTCTTCTGTTAGACTCTATGATTAAATTGGATTAAAAGAGCGATGTTTCTATATGTAATTGTATAAAGAAACAAACCCACAGCTGCTTGGAATAGGGAATTTCAGGGCATCTGTGTGTGTGTACTACATGAGAGCAGAGATGCCCAAAGACTGGGTAGATCCTACTTACATGACAGGGATTCCCTCAGAAGGTGCAGAATGCATTAAGCAGTTTCCTTTTCAGTAGTGTTTCTCTGTTTCTAAAATGCTGGTATATTTTCACCATCTATGTGTTCAAAAAATAGTGAACGGTGGTTTTCTTTAAAATATGGTATCAATGCAAATTTTTCTCTGTCTCCTTTGAGATTGTTTGAGCCTCAGAAGGTAATATTGAAATTTGCCACTGTTCATTTCCTTTAGTATCATCAGCATCCAGCTCAAGACTTCCTGATTGCACAGATAAAACATCAGTGGGGAAGGGATAGAGAAAAGACTGTCAGTCTAAAACCATACACAAATTGTTGTCACAGATTTTAGCCTATTTCCTTCACGGATTCGGTTTAAACCCCTCTAGGATGGTTACCCAGGTAAGGGGATAAGAAACTCCTTCACATATGCAACATGAACCAATTCCATGAGCAATGTATTGCAACTCATTCCAAGCTGTTTCTCTCCCACATGGAAAGCAAAGGATGCCCCCAAAGGCTGTCTGGGCTGACTGTCTGAGTAACACAATGGCCTCTCTCCCACTGTCACTGTGCCCCTTCCCAGGTGTGGGGCTGATGGGAGGGTGTGAAGGTGCTTTTGATGTGTCTTGTGAATACAAATGCAGAAGGCTGTTCTTGAGATGTCAGCCTGATGACGGGAATTACTGGTACAACCATGAGCAAGCCCTTTCCTACAAAATCATTGGCAACAACAAACCTCAAATATATGGAATTTGTATTAGTTTAAAGTACATTTGTTAGACTTTCCTACAGTCCTACCTCCTACATAACAACAATTGGGTTTCATTTTTTATGAGTACGAGATCTTGTGTCTAAGATTAGCTTTTCCTCAAAAACACATTGCTATGGTATTTCCAAATGAACTACAATCTTATCCTATACATCTGTCCAGGTTTCAATATAATCAGAAAAGCATATGGTTATGCATATTAACATACTATGAGAAGTAGATGAGTTAGGCAGACCTCAATTTTCAGCTTTGATAACCTGACTATTTATAAGCTGTTGGAAAGCATGTTAAATGACAGAGTGAGGACAAAAAAACTACTGTTTTGAGGATGCAGATTTAACTTATTGAATCTGGGGTTACATGCATATACAAATGCAAAAACAGAAGAAGGAGCCAGGACTTTGTTTCTGACAATTTAAAAAATGCTGTTGCAACTTGATGCAGACGGAGGCCAAAAGATGAAGGTTGTGTAAGTTTGGAGATTTTAATAAATACCAGCAGCACTTATCTTCTAACTTTTGCCTCTCTTGGTTCCAACATTCCGCTATCTATTTCTTGGGTGCCTGTTGCCTGTACAGATGCAAGGGGACTGTATTTCCAGCAGATACAACAGTACAGCAGGGCCGTGTTTTAAAGCACAAAGGCATAGTTGACAGAACCCACTCATAGGCTTTTGGGAATCTAAGAGATAAACCAATTATCTTTTTAGATTAATTAAAAGAACCCTCAGTGTACAGAGTGTAAAATCTAACAATATAAGAAATACCCAGAAATTGTTACTGAACTCTGGAAAACCATCAAATGCATCTTATTTATGAGTGAAAGAGCCAAGCCAAGATTACCAAAGAATCAGAAAAAGACAAATGGCCCTGTAAAAAAGCTTTTGAAGTCTGCTAAAGGTCAGCTGAAGTGAAAGATATATCTTTCACTTCATCAAGATATATCTGAAAATGAAATGTGTTCATTTTTCTGACCCCTGTATGGGCCATTCACTTAAGACCTGGACACAATCCTTGTGGATGCCTTCCAACTCTGAATATTCTGTGATTCTGTGGAAAGGCTTTATCCTATAACAATAATAAAGGCTGATGACTACTGGCTTTTTGCTTAAGGATTTCCATTTTTGCTTAAATAGTTTGTCTGTCCTAATCTTAGGTTAGTGCTTTCTGAGAAATTTCTAGCTCTTATTAAATTGAAAACAAATTTCCATGGTACCCCTTTAAAAGAAGTCTAAATTTATCTGGACTGGATATCTACTGATTTTTTTTTTTCAAAAGCAGAGGCTCAAGCAAATGACTGCTGAAAAAATTAGGGTTTCAGGCTTATACAATGCTTTTGAGAATTCTCACAGTATAGAATGACAGTATTTTCAAACTGTCTTATTGCATCTTCCTTAGCTAACAAAGTGGACATATCAAAACTAATAAGATATGTTAAAAACAAAATTAAGACATTAGAGAGGAAACAAAATAGGATCTGATTAAAAAAATGTAAATCACCAGACTCTGCTAGGGGTAAATTTAACTTCTTATTTAAAGATGATATTTGAAGATAGTACTTTTAATGTATTGCCTGAAACTTTACTGCAATTATAAAAAAAGGAAAATCAGGCAAACTTTATTTACCGAATTAACATACAGGAATCTTCCGAAGTAATCTATTGCAGTTTGCAGCCAAAGGAACTGTATGTGATTATCCTTTTTGTTCACTAAGTTTTTTTCAGTTGTGGGGGGAAAACAAACACTCTCAGAAAGACAACTGAGTAGCAGCTACGTTCTCAGTGGTGCTGGACCAAGTTTGCTAGCACTCTCCAAGTACCCCTGCTCAGGGAGAATCACCTCTCTTCATGTAAGCCTTAACTGACCTCTGAAGTAGTGCAGTGGTCTGGCAGCTTTGTGCTCTGTACTGCTTCCTAAAATAGTTGTGGTTGATGCTTTCCTTGTAACCACTTACACTCAGTGAGCATTAGAGAAGCCTCATTCTAACATCTAAAGAAAAGCTCAGGAATTACAGAGCTTTTATTTGGATAAAACCCTGGTGTGATGATTTTCACTTGGCACTTCTCAGCCAAAGATTGGAGTTTATCTCAATAACCAGCAAACAATCAAGAGTAAAAAAGACACCTGTAAAACCGCTGCAATATCTCGTTGGAACACTCACTACCAGCCTTGCTGTCAACCCTACAACCCAAAGAGAGATGTAACTGAAGTTTTATAGGAAAGTGACTTGCAGGAGTTCCCCCCACAGCACTCGATTTCCTGTGAAGTCTCATCAGCAGCTATAATAATGTTTGCATTTCCAATTAAAAAATCCAACGCGAGACAGAAAAGGCTGTTAAAAACATCATACTTTAAAATGTTATCACACACATTGCCTTGGAATGGAGGTTAGATGGGACAGTTTTCCTTGGCAATATTAATCAGACTAATTGCTTCATTTTTCTTACCATTTAAGAAGGTAATGATTTTGCTATTTTTGTATGTGTCTGCCTATAACAAAAAGTATTGACAATCAAAGATAAATGGATTTAAGAAAAAAGAAATCCAAATCTGAATTATCTATTACAGTGACACCATAGTGCTAGTAAAAAAAAGATGAAACATCACTTCCTGAATTCCATCCACTTTAGTCACATTTTGTTATAGATGTCAGTTCTGTCAGAATATCATCTGTCTGAATGAATTAGTACAAAATTTAGTACTTCACTTTTAACAAAAAATAAGATTGTAATGGCATTTCAATTTTCCTTCATCCTCTTGTTAGCACTTGATAAATGCAGTCTCTCAAGCACTGCTGCTCATCTGACATGATGCCTGCAATGTTAATTTAACAAACCTGAAGATAATTCAAGGGCAGAAAATTTTCTGGTTTTCTTAACATTTCTTGAGATTTCTGCAAACTATTTTTCTCTTGACAACTTAATTTGAGTGGACCAACAGGGGCTTTTTCTCCCCCTCCCCCCCACCTCCCCAAGGAATGTTTCGTTCTGAGTGGGTAATCATATTAACAGAGGTTGATGAACATAAAACACAATGTCAATGAAAAGCATCTGAAGCACTTCTGTATATTCATGTATGTATACAGACCAAGAGACAGACGAGCTGGTTTTGTCTCTTACCAATGGGGTGCTGTGAAGTAATTTTTTTTAACCACAAATGAGCATTTTCCTTTCTTTTCTCATAGAGTTATGTCAGAACACGACACTTGGAATAGACACTTCCCCTGAGAAAACTGCTGTGCTTACCATCCTTGAGAAACAAAATACCATTGCTCCTTCAATGCAAAACCCAACTGCAGGCACAACCAAAGGCACAACAATGACTCAAGCACCAAATGTTGGCTGGGCAATCTTTCTGAGTGACACCATTAGAAGTTTTCCATCTTCTGAGCACACAGCACCACCAGCCATCTGCTACACAGGGAGCTCTGTAACTGGAGCTGACTCAAAGTTAGTCAAAAGCATTAGCAGATGGCAGGAGGGGCCCTGGGATTTAGGGAAGGGTGAAGGCTTTGGGGCAGCAGGTTGGTTGCTTTTGGCAGATCCTAAAACTGGGCAACAAAGTTGGACCTTCCTTTGCCTCTCCCAGTTGTGGAGATTCTCAGTTCAGTCAAAGAGAATTCTCCCAGGCTTCAGGCCTGGGAAACTTAAAGAAGAAGAATGAAAACAATTATTATCTCTCTTTCTGTTCATGTTGTTTATAAATATATACCTTCAAAGTGTACTATTCACAGTTCACCAGTAGTGTGAAAAGTTTTTACTTTGAGACCAATCAGATTTCACCTTAATAATCTTAGTTATAAAAAGACACTACCTCTTACTAAAGTCACTCTTTTTCGCCTTCTGAACCATAGAATAATTTTGTTCATCCCTGACTCAACAGCCTCATCCCAGTAATCCCTCTCAGCCACTTTCTTTGTTTGATCTGAACTGGCATTCCTCTTGCAGAAAATAATGAAATTATGCCATTTGGCTGGTGATATTGCAGTCCAAAAGGTAAGAGAGAAGCTTTAGAAGCCAGGAACTTTGGAAAAGAAAGAAAGAAAAAAAGGGACAATGATGATGGGTCAGCGCCAGAAGGGATTCTGCAGAACAGAAAGAATCTTTTAATACATTTTTATTATATGTATTTTGGGAAATAGACAGATAATGTATACATACCAGAAGATGGTGATGATGTTGATGGTGATGATGAATGGTAATGTCCCTTCCCAACTCAGAAGGAAATCAAGTGGCAGCTCCAAAAGGTCAGGCATTTTTAAGTGGATGTGTTCAGATAACTTCTGACAGAAGTTGCTGATGAGCCTCTAAACAACTAGAAACTTTTTGATAGATGTTGGAGGTTGTGAAGCGCCAGAGGTCTGCAACAAAGGCAGTGCTGTGCAATATTTAAAAGGATGAGTGAGTTAACCTGAGTAATTACAAGTCTGTCAGCCTGACATCCATTTTGGAAAAAATAATAGGTTATTTTGTCAGCTGACATGGAATTTGAGTACAAAAAAAATTAAGGGAACGGGGCAATGTAAGGGTTGCCAGTCATGATGTGTGTGTGGAAACTAGGTGTTTCCAATTTAGTTATCCAAATCATCTCTTATAATTGAATTTATAATCTTGGTTTTCAAGAGTAATATAGTCAATGCAATGCTATTCAATTTCCACAAGACATCTACCTTCATTTTGCGTGACATTTTGGCTATGAACCTGGAATGATAAGAATCAGTACTGAAGACATAAAATAGATTAAAGTCTGGCTGGTAGGTTTCAAGGCACAGCTGCAGTAAAGGAACTCTAATTGATTGGGTGTCTTTTTATTGTGTCCCATAAGGATCTGTCCTTAGATTTTACAAGTTAACATTAAGCAGTGACCTGGAAAAACAAAAATACAAAAACATTACCAATAATATTTGCAAATGACAGAAAGATTGGGAGACAATTTACCAATGCAGTCTGATTTAGGTTAGTCAGTAAACTGGACACAGACAGAGAAATATGCAGTTAAATACACACATACATTTAAACTTGCAAGAACTAAGAACTCTGCTCGTAAGGGATATTGGATTCCATCATGAGATGCAATTACTGGTATGATAATTATAACATCCTGAAGATAATGATATGGCTAAAAATATAGAATCGGGGTTTAGTTATGCAAATAAGTGTGGTACTGTGGTAACAGAGATTATACTACCTTACCTCTAATTCACAGTATTGTAACTGCTTCTGCACTGATACCCAGCATTACAAGATAATGGAAAAAATGGTGAAATCTCAAAGAATAGCCATCAAGATCATGAAAGAGAGAAAGATGTGACTTTGAGTCAGATATACAAAGGCAGAGTCTCCTCAGATCAAAAACAAATAAACAAACAAGCAAACTCCAAAGCAACATCCAAAAGTAAAGCGTTCAGGAGGTTTTAATTGTAGAAGGAATTATATTCTAGAACAACATTTCAAGACAACCACTGGTATTAAGGAACTTAGCAGGCCAGATTTCAAAGTGAGTTAAGTGCACACATAAAATTATACAATGTAAGGCATCCTTCAAGAAAATGTCTGGAGAATTGTGTGATTTTTAAGTTGAATCTTGTCTTTTGAAACTTCTGCTCAAGTGGCTCTAAGGCTAGACCTCTACTCTGTATTCCTGAAATATATCTCCTATTTCAAAACAGTTAAAGTTCTCATAACACCACAACTTCTACAACCCTTGGGAACATCTTAAAAATGGAAAAACTTTCTAAATTAAGCGCATGAAATGTCATTTATCTGTAATATATTCCTATATCTCATAAGTACAGTTGGTCACACAGGTATCCAGGCTATTTAAGCACAAAGCATGCAATGTAAGAATTGTCCATAGAGTGCTCTAGGCTGTAAACCAAGATTAAATAATTTTACTCTTCTAAGTCCTTGTGTGGCTAGAGTTTGAAATGCTAGTGCATTATCTCTAAGGTATTAGCTGGGAAAGTTTCTGTGTGATGTTACAAACTCAATGAGGCCTCTGCAGACATGAAAGTTCAAATCAAGCAGTTCAGCATTTAGAGCACTCATCAGAGAAGTTTATAGCTTCAGTTTCAACCTGAGAGGGTAAGAAAACATCTTTCACATAGGAGAGTGGCTTAATCACTGAATAAGGTGTCTCTTGACCTGGATTTTAGTGGATTTGGCTGCAATGGAGTGAACTTTCCTCATAGCAGCCAGTATGGGCCATGTTTTGGATTTGCAGCTGTTTGGATTCACTCTTTGTTCTACCTATTATCTCTCCTTGTCCCCTCGGTACAGAGTGGGGAGGAGTGAGTGAGTGGCTGTGTGGGGTGTTGGCTGCTGGTCAGGGGCAACCCTCCACAGGGAGTAACAAACACATAAATAGTTCTTGTAAAATACGGCAGTGTCACATTTGACAGCAGTGCTTCAAAAAATGGTCTTCTCCTCATCTCGGGGAAAAGCTGCTTCATAAGCTCTTCAGTTAGTGTGATAAGTGAGACAACATTTATAACAAGAACTCCTATCATGTGTCCTTTCTTGGCTCTTAAGAGTGCCCCAGGATAAAACTTTTTCTTAATGTTGAAATAATTTCAGTTGTCCGAAGAACTTTTCCATAATAAATACATTAATTAATCACTTATCTCTAAAGCCGAGATGTAACCAATCATTTCAAGGTGCATAAGTCTTAAGGTAAAGTATTTCTTGTTTTGTTGCATTGTCTTCATTTAACTGTGACACATATTTAGATTCCTCTTTTCTACTGTTTCTACTCCTAATTGGCACTGAGCAGAACTTCTTGCTACATAGAGAACATAAATGCTCTGAGTAAAACAAAAGTTGCAGAAATTACGGATAAAACATCTGTGCCTGCAGGTGTGCTCTACCCCATCCGTCTTTTTATTAAAATGTATGCTTTTGCCAATTGGTGCTCCTGACTACTGTATGAAGAAAAACATTTTGTCTTTATTCTAAGTAAAAATGGACTTTGTCACCACAAAGATCATTAGTAGCAGCATAAAGTTTCCCTGAGATTGAAATTCAAATTTACATTACCATGGAGCAATTCTTTATAGAGATTAACACTTTTAGAATATCCCCAAAATCTTCCTATATGAAAATAAGGCAAACTGAAGAAATATTGTTTCTATCTGCAAGATGTGCAGGCTTTCCCTCAGGTTCTGTGCTTTATAACCCTCTTTCCTCATATACATGGACAGTTTGTTTATATGCATGTATATTTGCCTTGAAATTATAATACAAATATATTATATTATATATTATAATAATTAAAATCAAACTTCTTCCTACACATATCAGTGGCAAATCTTCAATGGGCATCAATGAAATCAAATTGAAAGTTATTTTTACATTAAAATAATCTAGAGGGGAAAAAAAGCCAATGATGATCTAATTGTAATGACTACAAAGCTTTTTTTTTTTTTTTTTTTAATTCTTTGCCTGTCTGAAAACTAAGCTTGCAGCTCAGCTCAGGCATTTAGTTTTTCAGTCTAAATAAAATGCACTTGCTCTTGATTGAGGGCATGATCATACATTTCATGTGGTTCAGAGATGCTTATGCCTTGTTTTCCAAGCTACAAAAGTCTGGTGGATTATGTTAAAAACATGAAAAGAGCAGCACTGAAAATGAGTGATTTTGCAGTACTTGTGTGCTTTTCCAGAAGGCACTACCTCCTGAAAACAATCCAAAGCCAACTGAGCTTTTTAGAGATTGTTCTAAGTATAAGTATAAATTCTGACATACAAGCCTAGGAGAGGGAGTTGTAGGGAAGAATAGGAGACAACATACAGAAAAGTACTGGCTATGATTATTATGGGATGCGGTGATGAGACCTGGAGTCAGAGACAGAGACAGTTAGAAGATTCCTATAGGACACTTCCCCTTTTCTAAGGTGATGATTCAGCAAAAGCAAATGAGTCAACAAAAATCCTGTCATATCAACAAATTTCCCCCCAAAACGAGGCAGCTCAGTGCCCTTTCATGGTCATTTCCAGTCGTCTTCTGCATGCTGCTGTTAGAAAATGAAACCTGCCTACTAAGAGATGCAGCACAGATAGGGCTTATTCTAAATATGATCTATATTTTTTTTTAATTTCTGTTTCACAAAACATTGTGTGTTCCAGATTTTAAATTAGTATTTGTTAGAGGCTAGACAATTTAAGATAGCATCCTTGGGAATTAAAGTTTGTAGAAGTATAAGAAGCCTGACAACACCAAAAAAGCCTTTTACATCAGAAATCTTTGTATGACAGAGACACAGAAGTAGTTTCTTTCTTTTTCTGCTTTGTGTGTTATTTTCCTCCATGTATTATGATAAAAAGGCTGCCTAAGCTTGAGAAATTAAGCACACACAAATTAGCACTCTAAGATTATTCATTATAACAGAGAGAGGAAAAAAAGCCAGGTAACATTTACCATAGTGTAATCCAGTATAGCAAATGAGTAATTAAAGCAAAATAAACAAAATACTTAAAAATAAATCATAGCTTTTACATGGGTAAATACAATTAAGTTTCAACATTCAGTTAGCTGCTTAATTACCTTGATCTTCTATTCATAAAATTAGAAAATAATTAGAAAGTAGAAAGCCAACCTAATCAGTTATTCCAGCACTCCACTTTAAATTAAGAAAGACAGCAACAACTAACTTTTCCTGTAATTTCAAAACAGCACTTCCAAAATTCTGCCTTTTTTCTCCCAGTGGTTTGCAGTCAGTCTTCATTTAACCCACCTATCAATTTCCATAACCCCCTGATATGCACAGTTCTAAGGCTCTTTGGTTTCCCCCTAGACTAACCCACTGCAGAGTCCCTTACAAAGCTTATAAATGTCTGCTTTATCAGTAGAAAACCTGTCTTTAATGTGAGATAGCCACACCCAGCCTCATCCTGTAAAGCACTGGGCACTGTTGTGATGCAATCTACCTCCAGAAACTGTATTGTCTAAGTATGTGGTTAGTTCTTGCCCTCCATAATCCAAGTGCTTAAAGTTAAGGTAGCATTCACTTGCCATTTGGGATCGAGCAAGAGCATTCTGCACCTTACAGGATCACCACACAGCATCATCATGGCTACATTTCAGTCAATATCTTCTATTGACTTCATTACGGACAAACGTAGCTCCGAATACAGATGTTTTACCAGAACTTTGAAGACAGTGTTATTATTCATATGTCCTCAGGATATGAACTATAAAAAGCAGATATGTGAGTCTGGATATGGTGCCAGTGCATTCCCATTTCTCACTTCACAGACAGCAACACATCTGTGACAAAGGTGGAATGCATTATTTCACATACATTTGGACTCAGTAGAAAAGTCAGAAGCAGATGTGACAAGAACAAAAGAATCTACAAACATGGTTATAGTCTAAGTTGCCTTGTAAAAGGACATTAAGATGTTCATTTCATGCAGGAATGAAATGAACATCTTAATTGTGTTATAATGTGTTGGTTGGGATCTGAAACAACCAGAAAATATTGATGTCCATATTACATGTGTTAAAATTAGAACAGATAATGAGAAATTCAGCACTGAATTAATTTCTAGAAAAACTGCTGGGTAGGAATGTTAATTAACCTAGATATCAAGTTCTAGCTTTCTTTAATAGTGTCTTTCAATTCATTTACTTTGCATGGCCTGTCACATGAATTAAATCATTTTAGGTACAAAGCAGTATTCTAATTGGTGAGACCTCTGGAAAATGTCGTTGCATCTTTTTAGAAAACTTGTGGTTTTGTTCAGTCACAGGGACAAACATCTGTGTCACAAGTAGGAGAATAAGTGAAATAAAAATTCCACGTGCAAATGGAAATTTCCCCCAAGCAAACAAAACCAGTAGGAATTGGGGCTGTATAGTCTAAGGCCAAAATGCATTACAGGCACCAACTGCTGATGAGAGGACAAACACTGACTTAGAATACTGCATGTAAACTGAAACAGTGGGCTGAATTTTACTGATGGGATTATCTTGTCCTGAGTTGCTCTTCCTCTACAATCAGTATCCACAGCACAGGATACTTTGGATGTTCCTAGGGAGCTAAATAAACAAAATATTAAGCTACTCTTTACATAAAACATTTTTTTCACCTCCTTGCATAATTAAAACTATTCACAAATGAACAAGATTTAATGACAAAAGAATTGTCAGCTCTTATTATCTGTCCATACCACCTATCAAATTCCAGCCCATACATTTGTTCCAGATCCAGCTGTGCTGTGCCCAGTGACATGCATTTCAAATAAAACTGTTCTGGAATATCTGCAGCTAATTTTGATTAGACAACATCAAAAGTTAGAACTCTCCTCAGTCATTTATCTCAGTGATCAATCACAGCACAAATAAAAACATTGGTCTTTTTTTCTAATTGGAATTTGTCGGCTTACCAGCAATCAGTGCTTGTTTTGCATTTAACCATTAGGATGCAGAGCCCCATAGTTCCCAGTGGCTTTGTTTGCTTGGAGGAAAGAAAGCATTTTTGACACATAAAACTGCATCTCCTTTTGAAAAACCAGACAGATTAAGCTGGTTTGGATTCCTGCTATTAAGCACTTTTTTCCTGCCTCCAAATCATTCAAGGTTATCCCTATCTCTTTTCAATATTTTAATACTGTTTTTTAAAAGTTGACAACAGAACTGAACAAATACCAAAATTAAAAGTATTAATCCTTAGACTGAGGTGGAGTTTCCACTTTCTCAAGGATGACATTAGCTTTTGGGTTGGGGTTTTTTTTATGCATAGTTCCTCTATAATGATAAAGTGTATTAGGACTTCTTTCAAGGACACAATTCTTCTGTGTAAGCTGCACTTGATGGTCACCCTTGACTTGCTGAGATCAGTGTGCTGAGTTCAAATTTATGGGACATCTGTTTTTCTGACATTGCACAGTGCTTTTTCAATAAAAATATTCTGTAATACTGACTCAGTGCCTGAAAAGAAATCTAAGATACTTGATCTGAACTTCCAATCTCTAACTACCAAGTTTGCATTTTCATCAGGGAATAAAATCAGGTTTGTTTGAGAAGAGCTATCCTTCATAGCATCACACTGATTTGTTTTAACTTCATTACAGTCTTTTGTCAGCTGAAGTCAGCTTCACCATTTTACTATTATTCTGGGGATTGCTGTCTGGCATAGCTCATTTGTCTTTTGTGTTTGGATTTTTGGTATAACTCAATACTGTCCATTTTTGGCTGCTCTATAATATATTGAAATCAATATTTGTTGACTCATTCAACTTCAGAGCATCAGTTTTGGACATTAGTGTCACAATGCCACTTCTACTACATCCTCATCCTAACCTTTTTCAGGATGCCAACACTGAAGGACACAACTAGGGCATGGTTAGGGGCATATGTTTAATAGACTATTGTTTATCTCTTTCTGAGTTTGGTGACAAATCCATAAGGAGCTCCTGAAGAACCTTCCTGTCCTAACAACATTTCCAGGTTGGTACTATGTGAGAATGGAAGGAATTATGCCTCTAGGTGACACACACTGGCACCATGTCACTTAGTATGCCCAGACTGAGCTGTCAGATGTCGGAGTCCTGGTCTAACTTGACAGAGGACAAATAATGGTTTGAGTTGTGCAGGTATCCACCCGAAAGAGGAAGGTTAAGCCTATCTAACTGGAAATACTGTGACACCTGAGAGCCACAATTGTAGTGCCTTGAGGGTGGAAGGGAACAAGAAAGGACTAAGTGACACCCAGTCTGCCAGGGCTGCTGTCTGGCTCATTCCCCCTTCTCAAAATTTTCAATATTTTTGTTCCAGTGGAGCAGCTGTACAGTACAGCAGTTCAGCACTATGCTTCATATAGCTGACAGCTGTAGAGTTTTTAATGCAGTGTTGAATGGGTTTATCCTCCGAGGAAATATGGCCTGGAAAATAAGGGATTCTCCAAAAGAATGCTGCCAGCTTGCCACCGTAACCCTTTATGAATAGTTCAACAGGAGTGAGTTTTTACTTTCCAGTCTCTCAAATAATCCTAGCTTTCCAGTGCTCATAACACAGCATTTCTTAACAGTACTACCAATATTCAGTTTCACATATTTGCTCTTTTGGCAAGAGACTGAGATCTACTCATGTGGAACTCACAGTTAGAGAAATATATTCTCACTAGGAGGATCACCAATTTCAGCATCCAGCATAAACTTCTACATGTCAAATTTTCATTTGCTGAAGCCTTTCCACACCACCACATGGGCAAGAAAGGCTCATAAACAAGCTTCAAAGGTTTTCTCACTTCCTGACAATTAATTGCAAGTTTATCTTTTATATTCTACTCCACCTAGGAAAAGATATTCAATGTTCAGTGGAGCGTGGTCAAACATTTTAAGAGAGTATTTATGAACATTTATTCAGATTCCCAGTAGTTGTCATTTGAGCAATATTCATGTCTGGTTCTTATGGCTGTTTTCCAGGATGAGTTTTGTTTGAATAATGTCTGGGAAATTACTAGCTTATGCAAACCCATCTGTACCTGCAGATTAATAAGGATGAACATTGCTGGTTAAACAACTGCATTTAAGAAAATGAAGGCTTGTTCCTCAAACATTTTGCAAAGAGAAGCAAGTATTAAATTCACTAGGGGAGCTTGAATGGGAAGAACTAGATTCAGCCTCCTTCTGTTTGGAAGGAAAAATGTATGTATCTGAATGTCCTCCAATATCTATGCAAATCCAACAAACACAGCTTTGTTTTCACACAATCTTACACTACTCCCAATTAACTATGGCATACACCTAGATGTGGGATTCACAATCCCTGCAGATTTTTATGGCTTTCTGAGTATTGTCAGCTCAATAACCTGAAAATAAAACATCTGATGGCTGTGCTGAGCTCCATTTAGGATCCACTGGTCTCAACAGAGGGACACCAATTAACTTCAGTGAGCATTTGATAGGTGCCTTATTGCTACACTTGCTCTCTGCACCAGCACAGGACATGATCTTCTTTGCTTTGCCTACCAGAACTGCCAAATGCCCATGCTTAAAATAATACTGTCAAATTTTCAAGGGACTTATAAATCATTGATGGCTGCTAACATAATTCAAATATCCTTTAAGAATTCATTTGTCTATAAAAATATCCAAGAGAAATTATGAATTAAAATTGTTTGAACAAAGGACCGTGATACTACAGAACAAACAATATGAGTTGTCAGTAAAATGAAATATCTGCCACACTGGTTTTTGATAGACACACACCACTTAGGCAGTGGCTCAGCAGAAGAGGAAACAGCTTGTGATGCACAATGCCCATGTCACAAAATGCTGTTAAGACACTCTGGCTCTGTAGGTAGCAGTGCCAGACTGTGGGTTAGATAATAAAAAATGAGGGCAAAACTTACATACTGTGTATTGATTTACTTTTTATGTGTTTCTTGTGTTACTCACTGGCTCATTGAACACACAAAGGAAGAAGCAACTCTTGATTTAGTCTTAAGCCATATACAAATTGTTAAGACCTAACTATCCAAAAAGCAGTCTGCAATTGTACTGTACTTTAGTGGTAAGTCCAAAAAAAAAGCTGCATGTGAAATAAAAAATCAGTAAAAGTAATGTTTAATTCAAAGCAAAATAAATTATATCAAGATGAGAAAGCTAATTTCAAGGACATTAGAATGAGTAGCAAAAGACTGAAATACTAAAATTACATAAAGACTAGTCAGGAATAGTCAGAGCCAAAGTTCCAAAAGGATTTAAAAAGCTGGCATGATAAAGCAAAAAAGTAAATTTCCTAATGCTATTCAAATAAACAAAGCAAAACAAAGTTAAAACAAATACTTTGAAAAATCTAAGTTGTGTTCTAATGAGGGAAAGAAAACAGAGTATACCTCGACAATTGAAATATAAAACCACAAAAAACCAAGATGAAACAATTCTGAGACATAAAGGGATAGGATCTAATAACCCACCATTCTTCAGATATTCAAGAAATGGGAAACTAGCCTGATATTCAATGATAACCTATTATATAAAGAGAGCACTCAGAGAAGATAAAACCACAACAGAAAAGTTAAATTAATTCTCTCAGTCTGCACTGCCAGGGAAGGCAGATAGGACAGTTCTCACACAATGGTCATTCCTTATGTAGGATAGAAATGAACCTTTGTCTCTGAGTATCAATAGAACGTGTTTTAGAACAAATCCAAATTCTTCAGGTGGACTTCTACAAATTTCCAATACCAGCTAATTTTCTACTGGGGCATGTTAATAGCAGTTACAGGGGCTTTAGCACAAAAAAAAAAAAAAAAAAAAAAAAAAAAAAAAAAAAAAAAAACAAGCAATAAAAAGCAATTTTATATTTTCACATATCAGTTTTCATTTTTAACTGAATTTATGAGAGTAGAGAGGCATAGAGGGCAATCCAGCGGACAACAGACATGATATTTCTGCAGACTTCAGATATTTCTTCACAAAGCCAATTGGTAGGAACAATGACAAAACAGTATTAAGGTACAAATAAATAAATATCTCATATCAGGAAAAAACTAACATAAATTTTCAGGAAAAATCCCCACATATCTCAGAAGTTAATTATACTTCTTTTTTGGGAGGAGGCAACCATATGACTAATATGAGCACTATAGAGCACTTAGGATTTAAGAAAGCTTTTGACGAAGTCTCTTATTAAAGTCTCTTACAGAAATAGAGGTAATATAGGATACAACAGAAGTTCCTAGATTAATAATTGGCTAACAGATAGGAATGAAACTGTAGGAAAAAAAATTTTTGTTAATAAAGTAAGGGTAACACACAAGGATTACCCTGTGCATAATGGCCTCTGAAGTAAGCCTTATCATTTACAAAGAAGATTTTGTAGTAATTTTGAGGACTTTTCTGACAACATTCATTCAGTGCATGGTGGTAATTAAAAAAGTAATGGACAACTGGAAGTTTATCAGGAAAGGTCTGAGAGCAATACTGAAATTGTTATCTGACAAGAGAGTTTAACCATGGTCTATCCCCACCCAGAATACTGAATGTAGCTCTGCTTGCCCACATTTTATATTGGAATTAGAAGTACAGAATAATGATCAAGATTAACAAATTATGAATAGTTTGAACTTCTGAAGATAATGCAGTTATCAAAAAATAGTTTTAGGGAAACATTTCTTCACACAAGATACAATTAATTTACAAGACTGAGAGAGAACTTCTTTACTGGTAGTGTTACTGAGCCCTGGAACAGGCTGACCAGAAAGATTGTAGAATTTCCTCCCCAGGAGATACACAAAAGCCATCTGGACAAAATCCTGAACAACATGCTTTAGTCACTCTACTTGAGCAGGAGGCTGGATTAGATGACCTCAAGCGGTCTGCTCCAACTTTAACCACTCTGTGATTCTGTGATACTCTAGAGACCAAAGTATAAATGATACAAAACAGAATTGGACAAACTCCTAGAGGAAACGTTCATGGCTGGCTGGTAGCCCTAGGACTTGGGAATGTGCTACAGACTGGAACTGTGGAGATGTGCTCTGTCCTGCTCATTTCTTTTAATATTCAGCCTCTCTCTCAACAGCTAACTTTCTGCTGGCAAACCAGATTTAGAAATTGTTCTTTAAGATGTATATTAATAGTAATAATAGCAATAATAGTGTTTGAGAAAAAACTATTGAAAAATTAGACTGCAAACCTGAGCTGGTTACCCACTGGCTGGCATTTGTCCCTTGCACGCGTCTCTCCAATCATGTCTGATGATAACCCTCAGCATTCCTTAGATACCCATGAGTGAAAGGACAGTTATTTCAGGTGCAATCATGTCAAATCGATTCCTGGCCCTCCAGTTCAGACTGCAGGCACATGTTAATTACTGCCATCTGTGACAGTGGCTTATGCAGTAAGCACTCCTGCCACCCAGAAGATAAACTGAAATCCCTGTGTTGCTTCACGTGGGTCAGGGAGCCCCAGTTAGTAATGACTTTGATCAGCATTTTTCTGGGCTGCGTGTGGCAGGTGCAATGCTTCTGGTCTCTCACTACTGTTACCAGCTCACTGATTTATTAGGCCCCAAAGAATCTTTCTCAGTGGGTGACACTTCTTTAATTATATGGTTTCACTCCATTTTACTCCATATTTTTAGCTTTTTGTTTTCTGTCTAAGAATCCTCAGTGCAAGAACCTCCATGTTATGAACCTAAGTTTCAAAGGTATATTTTAGAGTCATTTGGACACAGATTTTGAGAAAGCTGAGGTCATTTAACATTTCTAAAAGTCTCCAGTGAGACAAGAAACCTGCAGAAGTTAACAAGGATTGTAGGACATAAAAACCAGATAGCAAGGGCATAATGTAGAAAAAAATAAAGCACAAATGAACTCATTGTGCTGACTGATAAATATGAACTCTAGCAGTATTGCTGAGAAGGCAGGCACAGGAGTTTGATGAACCTTTTGAGATGATATAACTCATGCAGCTGCCAGTTGTGTAGTTGAAAAGCTATACTACTTGTGAATTTAGGAGTAATGCAAAGCAATATATTTTCAAGAAGGAATTTCTCTTGATCTCTACAACGTTTGTCACCAACCATAATTTTTCCAATGTTAATCTATGAAAATTATTCTCCCAGCACCTTCTAATTAATACTATTAATGGGATCCATCCAATGTTGAATATTTGTTTTGAAACTAATTTCTGTTTCCCTTGGGATATATGCCTGTCCTTTTTTTTGTGTCACAAAGCCTCTGAAGATGATTAGTGAAGTAAGTTAAACACAAAAAATAAAAATAGACTGAAATAGGCACTTATGAACACACATCTCAGCTCAATTCATACCACTACATGAGGTTAACCTATAAGAGCATTTTTGTAATTGTTGGTATCATAGAAACACTTGCACTCTCTAGAATTCCAAACATTTGAAATGAAATTCCTTATTCTGTTGCCTGACAATAATTTTATCAAAAAGTATTTATAATTGAGTGACACCATAGAATTAACAATAAAACTTTATCAGAAACACTTTCAAGAAATTAAACACAATTTTATGAAAATCATTCCTTTGAGCTATTTGATCTATATAGCCCCACTTATCTTTAAAGAGAAGGGTTATCTTCCACCATATCTAAAGCTACTTTAGTGCCTTCTACTGAATGAACTTGTGAAAGTTCACTATTTTCTTGGGAAATTTGCAATAAAGTGCAGGACTCACTCCTTTCCAAACTCTTTCCAACACATACAACCATGTTTATGAGTTTCCTGTACAATGGATAGTGTGCAGCAGTCAGGTTATCAAAAATCATTGTGAAGATAATATACTTACCACCTATTTTGATCTGAAAATCTTTACAATTGTGCCATCTGCTTCGTCATAGTTCATTTTAAGCCTTATACTCAAAAAAAAGGAACTGCCTGGCAATACAAATCTGACAAAATTTAATCAAGACCAGAAACATCTCACTGTTCTCTAAAATTAATTTCTAAACAGTCCAAATTTGGTGCAATTATCTCAATCATTCCATTTCCAAAGTTGCTTCTGCAAAGTCTGCGTGTTAATCTGTTGGAATGGAAATCTTGTTTATAAAGGCATATTTGTACAATAAAGCATAAACATGGTCCATAAATTGCAAGCAGCACTCAAATGAATGCTCACATACATTTTATAAGGCTAACAGGTAGGCAAGATTGAAATGGAATCCAGGTACAGGCGCTAAGTATTTCTATTAGCTTATTCAGAAGTGGGGTACATAGAAGATGAGGTGATAAAAGGGCTACTTACACCATCACCTCTCCTGCTCCGTGTACAAGAGGAACAGGTAGAAGTAAGGGATTTGGTGGAGACTTCATGCTCATCACTAGCCAGGGTGCAGTTGTCTTGTAGGTTTTGCCAGTCAGTTTAACCTACAGTGATCTCGTAACCACTCTGCTTTTTCTGATGGCAATCCCAGAAATTAATTTTCTCTGCCTTCAGCATGGAAATAGCACAGCAGTGGTGCTCACTAACTCTTGCCTTGCTCTGGGGGCAGCCCAGGGGCTCTTCCCCAGGAAAGGAAGAAAGTGTCCCCTGTAATTCTTCACAGTGTTACCAAAGCACAGTGGCTGCCTGGTCTAAGTTGAGAACTGACTCTATCTTGCTAAAGACAAGAATATCTCACTTGGAAAGTTACCCTTGGCAAGTGTCACTCCTGCCCTTATCACACTAAGGATTGTGCCCAGTTTTAACCAATGTGCTTTTTGATGCCTTTGATTTCCACAGGAAGCTTTGGCTCAAAGTTAAGCATCCACTTATGTGCATTTCAAGATAAGAATGGTTTTCAAGCCTAAATTTGAAATGTAGACGTGCCAAGAACTCCAATATTGAATTATCTTTGAAGAAAACTTTAAAAAATAATAACCTTGAAAGTGTTTTGCCACTACTATATGGTCCTAAAGCCTTACTCTGACAGATGCACAGATTTGTTACAGCATTTAATGACTGTTGCCCACTCTGGGAAAAAATTTACTCTTATGATAGGCAACTATGCTTAACATAGGTAAATAATAAAATAACTAAACCCATTTCTTCTTCAATGTGGAGTTTTTATAAGTAAATTTTAATCTAAAAGGAGCAATGTGTTATGCGGACCTTTGAAAACAGATTTTATTGACTGAGAAGTTTTCACACAGATAATGTTTATTCTTCTTAATAAACGACTGTGTAAAAAACCCCAACAGGTCTGGCACATCTCCATGCAGCTTCATATACCAGAGGGTGGAGACTGAGTGTAGTTAAAAGTCATCATCACTAATTAATTATCATATTGGCACATGAAGGATAAAGTTCCATGTCAAATGCAAACTACTTAAAGACGTCATCCTTTATGGATGACCTCCTTATGTTCATTCTTATGGCATGTAGAGACTTCATGTTAAGAAACTTGGACAACAAATTGTGTGCTATTTATTTCTATTATTATTAAAGCTATAATTGTGTACCCAGGTATTGGTTTGGGCATTCAGCCAACTTCAGGTAGGCCGCAGGAGCAGAGGAAGGGTACGCAGAGGAGCTGGATGGTTCAGGCTGGGAAAGGGCTCATCTGTCTGGGCAGTTTCCATGGCCCTGCCCTGGGTCAGTGAGGACTGAGGAGTGCGGCTTGCTGGCACAGGCGGTCAGTCAGCTCGGTGGTCTCACTGCATCCCCTTGTGGCTGGGAGCCTACAAGAGCTACACCTTGTCCATTCCCATGAGAACCAGAGGTCAGGTAGGAGGAAAGCAGCTTTCCTGCTCTGGAAAGGGGGCCAAACTGGATCTTGGAAGGGAAAGGAATTAACTTCTTCACAATGTCAACCTGTGCATTTCCTAGAAATACGCCCCTTCCTCACAGTCCCTGCTGAAGAGATTCTCCAACCAGTGATACCCTAAAATTCCTCCCAGCACATTTTGCAGCCCACCATAAAGACTGTGTAGAGACCTATGAGTAACTGTGGGGGAGGAATGTTTCTGACTACACTTTATCCCCCTATTTCCAAACATAGCATGGATGGAGCTGCTCTGCTCAGACTATAATTCAGAGTGACTTTGTGTTGTCTTTGAAAAACGATTTCACTTTTAACAATACAGTGAATTCACAGGATTTGAAACAACAGAAATGCAAGCATTTACACTGATTTTCATGAATACTAACTTCACTTTAAATAGAAGGGAAAAAGTCTTTGGAATCTACCCAATAGCAATTGGGTGGAGTAAATAACTTGTCTGTCTGAAAAGAAATGAGAAAGTTAAAGCTTGTTACATAATTTCAGTGACATTTTTTTCCTTTAATTTAACAATAAATGAATGGCAGACACAGATTAATAACAAAAAAGCAAATCTGAATCTCAAGCTGTATGATCTGTGAAATTGTTGTGATCTTTCCTAAGAGGAGTGTTGCCCTGTGGGCTACCCCTATTTTCAAAAGTATCACTTCATAAGTCTAAAAATATCTAGCAACAATTATTTTTCATCAATCAGTAAGATTTATAAAAATAGGCATCTAATTAAAATTTCTCACAAGCAATGACTGAAGTTGCGGATTACAATGATCTTTTTTAAAAATGAACCTTCAGAGGATGTTGTCTTTTCCAAAAGTGGTAAGGTCCACTAATGTTAACACGAGTGGGACAGAGGCAGCCAGTCCCTTGAGGCAACTCCTCAGGCACAGTGAGTTAGCAGAGCACCCCAGAGTGCCTTGAAGGGAGAGGTGGCTATTTAGATCAACAAAGAATTTACCCCTTTCATGTTTATTTGTCATCCTGGCCTTCCACAGGATCTAATCATATCTGTCAACAATAGAGAATCTTAATAGCTCATGTTGGAGTCTTGCTAGCAGCTCATTTTCTCATCTGAACAGGGCATAAATGAACTGCAAATGTTGGGTCATTGCTTCATGCTCTCATTTGTCCTCCCCAGCCCCCTCAAACTGCAGCATTTTCTGGTTTTGGTGTCCAGATCAATCCAGTTTCCTTCTAAATGTTGTAAATATGTAACCCTTCCTGGAGATTTTTTTTTTTTTGGTCACAAAATATGTTCTTACCTCATTTTACTTAGTCATCTCTGTGAGAATGAAAGGTGTGGAGTCAGCTCAGTAAGCACAGGGAATCATAAATCAAATCCATACAAGAGATAAACTCAGATAAACAGAACAGTTGCAAAGCTATAGCAATAACGCGGTCAGATTTGCAATTTTATACTTAGAAATCCCATTTTGAGGACCACAACTGGACTACAGAAATATCACAACAATATATCACAAGTTTATTTTCTATCAAATGCAATTGCTCCTCCAATTTATGTTGGTCCACATACCCTGGCTATGAACCAATGCCTCCTCTTTAAAATAACGTTATTATTGTTATTTTTTCTTTTGATATTTAAAATTAAGAAGACCTGTTGACAGAGCAATAGCTTTGACTGTTGCTCAAGCTGCAGACAAGATGCATGAGCCTCTGCCTGCCCTTTCCCTCGGCAGCTGGCTTTGCAGGGACTACCTGGACAGGAGAGGGATTTTCAGGTTCCTTTCCTCACTATTCGCAGAGCCAGGAAATCAGTTCACACGCAGCAAAGCCAGCAGCTAATCCTGGAGTCCCTGCCGAGCCCTGATCCCGTTTTGTCAAACTCCCGGCGATGGCAGTGACCGAGCGCCTCAGCCCCCCGGGCTCGCCAGCCCCACGGACCCGCCCCGGCCCAGCCGGAGGGGCGAGGCTGCCCGCCCCACATCCAGCTGCTCACATCTGTTAACTTTGATTTACAAACACGCGAACCACTCCGTGTGCGAACGGGGACAGCGCCGGGACCGCCGGGGAGGCGCCGGAACCCGTGCGGGCATTGCTGCGCCGCCGAGCCCCGCTCCCGCTGCCCGCAGTCGGGGGGCCCTCGGAATGGCACCCCCGGAATGGCACCCCCGGAATGGCACCCCCCTTCCCCCGCTTCTCGCCGTTCACCCCACGGTGCCGCGGGTGGCGCTGTCCCGGCGAGGCGCCGCACCCCGGCCCGGTGCCGGAGGGTGACCCGGCACCGGCGCGTCCTTGCGGAGCCGCCGCGGAGGGCGCAGCGGCCCGGGAAGGCGGGGTCTGCCCCATACCCACCTTCCGTGTGCACGGCGGAGACGTAGGTCCAGTTGTAACGCTTGACGATGTCAAGCATGGCCCTGGCCTGCAGCGTGTCGGAGGGGACCACCCTGAGGAAGTACTTGTACAGCGTTTTGTCGCTCAGGTCGATGCTGGTGGCAGAGTAGGCGATCTGAGGGATGTCAAAGAGCTGGAGCAGGTTTTGGACTTGGATAGCAACTGAGCTGGAGCCGGGGCCGATGACCCCTGCGATGGGCTTTTTCACTCGGGTCTGGGGCTGGGTCTGGGAGTCGGAAATGCAGCGAGTGCCTCCATCCCTGTCGTCCCTGATGGAGATGAGAGAGTCCCGTATGAACTCGATGCTCTGCTCCAGGGCCACGGAGGAGTGCCAGCAGGAGTCTCGGATTTCACTGCCCAAGGTGATGTTAGGTAGCAGGACCGGGTCTGCGTTAATTTTATCCAAAGTGTGAAACATGGCTTCGACTCTCTGGATGCCGTATTGCTCCCGGATTTCCCCGCACTTCCTCTCGGGCACTTTCTCGGCTGGTGGCTGGTGATGGACAGAGAAGAGGGCCCCGATGATGACATCCCCATCCATCCGAGCCACCGACCGCTGTGAGGAGGCTGCAGAGAGAAGAACCTTCCGACCACCACTCTTGGGCAGCACGTCCATCTCCAGAAGCAGAGCAGGGAAAAAGACCAGCAGCACACCAATCATTTTGTTGCACGATGTCATCCAGACCCAGGTTACAAATTTCATGGGCTCCCCTTGCCTGCACATGGTTTAAGGACATGTAGGAAATGGCATTTGCTTCTCCCCAACAATGGCCAGGTTGCTCTAAATACCATCACAGCGAAGCCTCACAGCATCACTCTTGAAGGTGCCAAGACAGCCGTCATCCTAGTGACTTTTAGCCTGGTGACATAGAAAGAGGGGATAAAATGGGATAACCAGGAAACCGATGTCAAACCTGAGCTCAATAAAGCAACCCTGCACAGTTAGAGATGTGTCCTTTCTCAAAAGCCCAGGGCAGTGTGCTTTGATAAGATGCTCAACAAGAAGTTTCAAGTAGGATTAAATAATGTATTTTTTTGCCTTGCCATACGATCATGCATAGTCACATATGTTGAGTTTCTACAATCCTTTTTGCACCTGCATTTCAAGCCAAGGCAGCTACTTCCACATCTCCAGCCAGCACACACACACCCTCTGCCCCCAGGAAGTTGTAAAAGTTTCTCTGGGTAGGCAGCTTGTCAGAGAAGATCCCTAGCCCGGCCCCAGCAGCCCCAGCTCTGAAAGCAGAGTGGCAAGTGCTTCTTTCTTTGCGTTCTGATTACCTGAAGGCATCTTTCTCAGTTTAGACATTTTCTTTCTCCATCCATAATGTGAGCAAAAAGAGAAAGTGAGCGGTCTGCCCTGCCAGCCATGGGAAATGTCATTTAAAGGTCAGCGAAGAGAAGAAGAAAAAAACCACTCTACAGTTTAGATTAACTTTTCCGCGTGTAGGGGGCAAAACTGTAATCCAGTCAGGGACACACACATGAAAGCCGTGGAAAATACATATTAGTTACTAAGGCAACCGCGGGCAAAGCCCCGATGTGCCTTACCAGCACGCCTGCCGTGCAGAGAGGCTCCGGGCGGGGAGCGGCGGCGAGCCCGGCGGCAGGGCTCGGCGGCTTCAAACGCCGTGCTGGAGGGAAGATGCCCCCGCCGCTATCCCGGAGCGCGGCCGGGCCGCGTCCCTGTTGCACGAGGAGCCGTCAGCACCCGAGACAGCGCCCGGCAGCCGGGGCAGCCCCAGCCCCGCCGCACCCCTTCCGTGCCTCCCCGTCCGGGGCTGCCCTGCCCGCAGCCTCCTGTCTCGCTGTCCCGGCACCCCGCTGCTCCGGCGCTCCAGTGTCCCGCTGTCCCGCTGTCCCGCTGTCCCGGCCCCGCCACCGCCGGCTCGGCCGCCCGCCAGCACTGCGGGGCGCTTCCCCAAAACTTCTGCCCCCCGCCAGGCGCTGCTGCCGCGCTGTCCCCGGATGCACACGCACCGCGGCTGGCACACGCACACGCACTGCTCGCACACACGCACTCGCACACCCGCACAGCTCCCGGCGCTCGGAGCCCGCCGCGGCGCGCACCGCCCCGCGCTGGCCGCCGCTCCGTCCCTCCCCGCCGGCGGCAGGGGCGCCGGGGCCGGCGGGGCTGCGCGTCCGCCGAGCGGCCGGGGGCTGCAGACGGTCCCGAGGAAGGCGAGGCTCCGAGGGAGCCGCCGTCCTGCCTGCGCGTCCGCACCCGCGGGCGGGCAGAGCCGCCCGGAGCGGGCTCCCGCGGGGCAGCCCCGCAGCTCCCCGCTGCCATCTGCCCGCCCTGCCTGCCCCGCGGGCCGGCCCACGGCTGAGCCCCGCGGTCCGCTCCGAGGGTCACCCCTGAGACGTACCTGGCCGGGCGAGGCAGTGGCTCCCAGCCTGCTGGGAGCGGGCATTGGCGGCTCTCCGGCCGCCCCGAGCTGGCGCGCTGGCGGCGGGGCGACGGCTGTGGGCTGGGCGCTGGTGCCCTCTGTCTTCAGCACCGCTCCACCGCAAGGAAAAAAACAGGTCATCCCGGGCTCATCCATTATCTCATACAGAAGGTTCAGTCATTTTCTCCCCCTCCTTAATTTTTTTTCGGCTATTGTCTTGTAAACGAGTAAGCAAACATCACCCGGAGCACGCTGCGGCTGCAGGGGAGGTGATGGCTCTCACCTCCCGTGGCTCTTAATTCATTATCTCCCTGCCTCAATCAGCAAGAGCGAGAGTTAAAGCAAGAGGCTGCTGCTAGAAGGGGACCCAGACCACGCTCGGGAGACCCGAGACAATGAAGTGTGCCTCACGGGCAGGGCTGAGCTATTTAAATAATTATTTATATTTGGGGGAGAAAAAGCAAAACAGAAAAAATACACTGCAACAAGGTAAATCACCTGTAAAGATAAAGGCATAAAAGGCATTGAGATTGCAGTTTTCAGGTCAAGATGAACCTAAATGAAGCACGTGAGAGGCATGCCAGATTAAAATAATACCAGATTGAATAATCATAATTCAGACGACCTGCTTGCATTCCTAACAGAGGTCTCGGGTGTTTTACTTGACTGCATGAAAGTTAAAGTTAGATTACCTCCCCGCTGGGAACTCTATAGATATTTGCCCTACTTTTGAAAGAAAGAGGCAAGGACAAACATTTAACTATTGCTCATTCAGAGATG
Source organism: Passer domesticus (assembly GCF_036417665.1). Classification (NCBI taxonomy): domain Eukaryota; kingdom Metazoa; phylum Chordata; class Aves; order Passeriformes; family Passeridae; genus Passer; species Passer domesticus. Next base: position 65,939,150 of record NC_087476.1, on the reverse strand, counting down.
GGTTTGCAGTGAGTGCTGCCTCAGGGGTGTCTTCAACTTGTGTCAATATCTGAGCTGATTTTATTGTCACACAGCTAGTTATTTGTCTGCACTGTGTTTATCCACGAGCTCTGTTTATTATGGAGGACCCTGCCCAGGAGGTTGCTGGTGCCCTCTTTCCCTGCAGGTAATGCTTCCCAAGGAGGGAACCAGGGTCAGAGGGTCTGCCTGTCCTCTGCCTGTGGGCATGCAGCCTCCCCAAGGCCAGCCTAGGCCAGTTCTGCCAGATGTGCACAAAAGGGGGAACAAATTCCCCTTCACCCATGTTTTAATGATTAAACTTTAATTTCTGCCCTTGACACAGCGAGCCTGCAGCATGCCAGCAAATTATTCCAATGGTTAAGTTTTGGGTTGCTTCTCTGGCTTTAGCAAGAGAAGCATTTGCAATGCTCCCACTGGTTTTTCCCAACATACAGCACCCTGTAGCCTTCATCCCCTCTAACCAGGCGCTCAGAAAGACAGCAGGTCTTTACGCTGAGACTCTGAGATGTGCAGAGCTGTCACACAGAGCTGTTTTCCCTCAGTGATGGTCTGAGTTTTGCTGAGATTGGAAAGCAGGTCACTGGGTCCTGATGCCCAGCCATGGCTGCAAATGCTGCCTCTCCCACCCCTGCAGCAGCAGGTGGGACTGGGTGGAAATGGGCAGAAGTCTGGGGCTCATACGAAGATATTTGGGATGTCTTTAGGAAAGGCCCGGGAAAGACAGCACTGGTTGCAGTGCTTTTGATTTTCTCTTCTGTCATGGGGGCAGCAAAGGCTTTGCCCACCACTAGTACTGCTCTCTTTGTCCCACAGAGTCATCCCACTGCCTTTTGTCCCTGACTTCTACACATCCTCATCCTGCTGTGTCCCACAGATCTAGTATTTCTCCCCTCAGAAACAGCCCATGTTCCCAGTCCTATCACCTTCACAAATTTCTTAACATATGGTCCCTTTATCATCTGGTAACCATCCTTGAGGCACTACATGGGACCGCATTTTTTGCAGACATATGAGCTGCCATCAAGCAGGGAATCAGGGCAAAACCAGAGCAAGGCTGGAGCTGTCTTGTAAGCAGCAATTCCTTTCCAAGGGAAATTGCCTGCTGTTGAATAATTTTTTCTCTGTGAAATGAAGGACAAGTGAATAATTTTCATATTCCCATGCTGCACAATTTAAAAATCACTTGGAGGTCGATTGAAATATTCTGTTTTGATGGCATCCAAAGTGTTTTGTTTTGTTTTCTTTTTAGACATTTTATACAATGCAGAACAGTTTTTACTTCAGCTAAAATCAATCATTAACATAAAATGAATGTTCCAATATTTCTTCCAAAAAAATTATTTTTTTCTACTCTTAGTTCACCAGAATTACCTCTATTAACAGAAAATTTTCTACTGGAAAAGTTCTGTTCAGCTCTTATGAGAAAGACTCGTGTATTGTAGAAAATGGTTTGAAAGGAGGATTGTTTGGAGTAGCAATGGCTGAAGCCTGGAAACCTGGTTTGTTGAAATCCCACTTTTGGTTTCCCTAACACGGCTACTCCCTCCTCTACTTCCTACCAAGAGAGACAAACCAGATTGACTGTCTAGCTGTACAGACCTTCCAACTAAATTATTGGGGAGATTTAAAGCTATTCTGCAAGGATCAATGCTGCTGAAGTTATACAATTTTATTCTGCCTTGGAAACAAGCAGAAAGCTCATGTGTTCCTGTCAGAAATAAGCTGAAACATACATCAGCTATCTGATAAATTGTCTCCAGTCCTTTTTATTCTGCTCACTTAGCTGCTTTCTTTTCATGATTTAAAAATGTCACCTGCTATATATAAACAGTGTGCATGCAAAACATGCATAGGTAGCCCACTGTTGTAGATACTGAATTGTTTGCTTGTGACCGAATATTTGGAATCATCATCTAGCAGGCTTGTTCAGATAAAACAGGGATTTAATCTTACTAATATTCAATATTTTTTTACATTTTCTCCTTTTCTCTTAGCAAAATAAACATTTCTCATAGTTTTGTCTTAAACATATGCATCATTTTTTACCTCTTTTCTTGCATTTAGGCTTTCAAGTTGCCCTATCAGTAAGATATAAAGCAACAGCATTTTTAAGTTTTGATTGCTTACACTTATTTGCTGCAACAGCTAAGAAATGAACATAAATGGATCAATGTCTGTATATATGGAGCTTTGTAAAGGTCTGATTGCTCAGCTGTTCCTTGTACTAGTAGATCCATTAAAATTAAATAGGATTAACCCATGAAATTTAGGACTCACTTCTGAGATACTTAGAAACTCGCAATACCTTCTGCACAAACCTATAACTGTATGGGGTTACTCTCCATCTTTTTTTTTTCTTTTTCTTTTTTTTTTTTTTGACAGGAATAGACATCCCTTGAAACCCAAGGATTCCCAGAAGTTTGAAAGCTAACATTGGTAGTCATCCAACACCCTCTTGCCCACTGTCTCAAGACACACTATTGTCAGCATATTTTACAGATTTAGGTGATTTTACAGCCTTTAAAAAAGTTCTTCTGCTGGGGCTTTCTCAGGAGGAAACTGTCTGCCTGGTTATGATTTCAGATGCCTTTCAAACAAATTTGAAGTCCAAATCAATGCAAAATTCAGTATTCAGGGATGCCTTGTAAATTTTTTACACTCTCTGAGGATTATAGACTCCGTGAAGTGATAAATAGAGCAGATTTATTCAGACATTCAGCAGTTTTCATCTCTGGCTAGCAGAGCTGTTAATAAGCTAAGAGTAATTTTTTTTATATTTAAAAATAAGTAACTGATTGCTTTTATAACTCAATATTAAAGAACTTTCAGCAGAAGTGCTTCATGCCGGCTGCTAAAGAGAGAGACTGTAAGAATGTGGTCCAGAAAACAAAAGGCCTGATCTCTCCTCAGCAGAAACTCACCTCACAAAGGGTTCCCTTACCACAAGCCTGTGCCCTCCAAGCAGTGGCATGCAACAGTCAAAGGCAGATTGTTTTCATTCCTTACAGGGAGGGCACACCTCAAGTCTTGAAGGTTTCTTGGGCATCTGCTCTTGTGAAACCCAAAGACAAATTTTGGTCTCATGGCAATGGGGATGCTCCCAAATAGTGAATAAAAGTCAGCTGAATGTCTTCTTTGTTAACAACATGACTGTTCAGTCCCAGACAATGTTTAAAATAATTCCTGTATTTATTTTCTGCAAAAATGTACTTAGGGTGCCCCCTAGGCCAAAACGCTCCACACTGTTTACAACATCCACTTACATCAATTCTATCCAGTTCAATTAATTTTGATAAAACTCCTTGTCCTGAAATCCCCTGATTTCCCTGAAATTATCTCCCAAAAACCAACATGAGTAAATAAATAAATTTCTGCTGGGACTTGCATTCCAACAAGCTTACACTACATCAGGCCAAAAGAGAAAAGTGCATTTCAAAGTCAAAGGTCCACAGTTCCTGAGCAACAGACTGTCCATTTAAAATCCACGGACTTCTAATTTAATTTGGAAATGTCAGTCTGAATCATTCTGGCTGAACTCACCAGACAAGGACTTATATAAGTGTGAAAGGAGAGACAGTACCTTGGATATATGGGATTTAATACAAATTAACAAGACAGGTCTACTTAATTAGATTGTAACTAACAGGACAAGTAATTTAACAAGAAGTCACCATCCCTTAAGGAGACAGATTTGGTTCTCTGTGGGAAATATGGCAGCTGAAGCATCAGCTAGCCAAATTTTCCAGTGATTTTCAAGGACAGCTTCTTGTAAAGCCATCTGCAGGAATTCAGTCTGGTACCAGTGAAAACCGGTAACACCTACGTATGGAAAAGAAGTCGTTGCTGTGTGAATGAATGAGGGAAAGGTGTTCCTGCTCTCTCCTGCCATCTCTTTCAGGCTGCAGCCTAGGGTAAGAAAGACTTTATGCTGCAGATAGGTTGCAGCTACAAAAGGCACCAGTAACTTGTGAAGATCCAAAGTTCACTCCAACTGTACAATGCAGCAACACATCTCTGCACTGCTCCAAGAGAAACTGCACACAGCCAGTAATTTCTGAAATTTTCCCCATGACTACAGTAAGCACTGAAGAAAACAGCTCTGTGTTTACTGGCTGTTGTGCCCTCCATTTCTCCACACAGAACCCTTATAAACATTTTGTAAAACAAAAAGAAGGAAAAAAATATTAAAAATCACAAATATCAGAGATGGAAAAGGCTAGCAGTCTTTTCAAAATGAGCATCTTTTGCACATAACTAAAGAATCAGAGGAAGTTTTACAAATATCAGTTTAGCAAGTAAACAATGTGTGATAAATACTTGACATACTTTAAAGAACCTTTCTAGTACTTAAAAAAATTAAAAAAGAAAAGAAAAAAAAGCCCAAATTAATATGTTGAATACCTCTGGATACTAATTGTTCCATTTGCAGTCTGTCACTGTTTATGTAACGCTGTATACAGGATACTTTATCAGCTTCCCTAAACACCTATTTTTAAAGTCTGCAGTAGCAAATAAAATAAGGAAGAATGGAGTACTTTAAAGATTAGTAGGATTTTGTGGTGACCTTTAACTGAAATGATTTCATTTTCTACACTGCACCTCCTTTATGCATTTGCAATTGTTCAGGCAGATGGAAAGAATGCCTTAAAATCAGTGCCAGCAGACTGATCACTTTATTCACTTTTTTCTTGCTATACCTGGTTGTAAATGAACTCAGAGGTGTCAGCTAGAACTATTGTTCTAGTTTCACAATCATTATTTTCATTATTTTTCCAAATGTCGGTAATGTGACAGAATAGCACGCCACTGTGTAGTAACTCAATAAAATAACGTAATTCTGTTCTTGTTTTAGCTGGGATAGAGTTAATTTTCTTTGCAGTAGCTGGTGCAGGGCTGTGGCTTGGATTTGTGCTGGAAACAATGAAGGGATAACAGAGAGGTAGCACAGAGATGTCTTTGTTACTGCTGCGCTCACACAGAGCCAAGGCCTTTCCTGTCTCACCCCACTCCACCAGCAAGGGCTTTGGGGGTGCACAAGGATTTTGGAGGGGACACAGCTGGGACAGCCAACTCCAGCTGACCAAAGGGATAGTTCAAACCCTGCAACATCATGCTCAGCATATAGAGCCAGAGGAAGAGGAAGGAAGGAGGGGTCATTTGGAGCAATGGTGTTTTTCTTCCCAAGTGACTGTTACATGTCATGGAGCTCTGCTTTCTTGGGGATGGCTGGACGCCTGTCTGCCCATGGGAAGCAGGGAATTAATTCCTTATTTTGCTTTGCTTCTGTGAATGGTTTTTGCTTCCCCTAGTAAATTGTCTTCATCTTAACCCACGAGTTTTCTCATAAAATACCATGTAACACTGTATTTATTTGTAGTATATAGCTATTACTTAAAACAAGACATACACAACAGGAATCTGATACCCCGAAATAGAATGAGGATGTGGTATACAAACTACACTCCTCCAACTATTTGCAAATTACTTGATACATTTGTTCAAAACGTTGATGCAGAAAAGCACCATTCCTACAAAATGAGAGGATAGTTCACAGCACTATAAAAATAGTTCTCACTAAGTGCTTACACATTTTCTGACATCTTCTCTGCTATTACAAAAAAAGAGAACAGTATCAGATGACATATGTTTCTTTAAATACTTATTTATAGTCATTATAAGGAGTTGCCTTGATGACAGAAATTGCACAGACTTTATCAATTTGACTTTCCATCCAAGCAATGCATTTCTGGAAGCATTTCATTACTTCAGCATCTATTAAAATCATTGTAGCTCTCCTTCCCCTCATTTCCCTGACAGTATGCTGCTGTGGCTTTGATGACACATTAATTGCTTTTCTTCTGTGACTTCCTTCTGGTGAAGTGGCTGCACAGCCTCACTGGCCACCTGCCACTGCAAAGATGTCAAGACCTTGATCCTCACTGGGTTACCTGGCTCCTCAGTTTGTTGCTATGACTGGTTGGTCCTTGGGATGCTTCAAATCCCAGCATCCCGGTTCCTCCAGAATCAGACGTTCTCAATCTTGTTCACCAATGCAACTCTATTTGACCTAACATTGGATTAATCATAAAAATTGCATTTATTAAGGCAGGAAAACAAACCTCAAGTGTAACATGACCATGGGTTATAAAATGGCTGAAGTCCAGCCGATCCAGCAGCTTGAATTCATTGGCTGTGAATGCCTGTCCTCAGAAAGTACATTCAAATGCTTTTTATCTTGAATTTCCATCAGCTAGTTGCCTTTTGTCATCCTTTCTCAAAGTAGCCAACATTTCATTTATATCTCTCATCCACTTGTGATTAATGGCTCACATTTTGTTCACGGATTAGATCATAGAGCTTCAAACACCATACTTGGGTGTTTGCTCTCCTGATTATCTTTCCCAAACACTATTATAATTTTTTTTGGCTCTACCTGAGCAAAACATGCTTACAAGGCATTAACAGGTTCTGATTTTCTACAAACATTGAAGTAACAATATTCTGAGGTACCAGACCCTCTCATACATTTTGAATTGGACATTAAGAATGTGCCTAAAACCATTAGTTTCTTTAAAAAAATCTTACTCTTTGTAGACATGGGGCTGAATTGAAAATTATCAAAAAGGAAGGCCAGGATCAGTGAAGAAAACTCAAAGAGAAGAGTCTCACTCAATTAAAGAACACTTTTATCCTCTTTGTCTAAAGAAATATAGCTAGCATGTTAACTGTGCCTATTGCCTCCACAGCCCTTCCTGACAAAATACCAAAAATATTGAGAAGGCAATTGAGGAAAAAAATTCACTGAAATTTGGAAAGGTCTCAAAGGTAAATACATTTGTCCAAATTTTTGAATGGCAGTTGTCAACTACAAGAAGTAGACCAACATAAATACCCCCACTGGGAGAGAGACAGTTAAAATTCTTCACTCTGAGGGAAGTGAGGCACAGATGTAGATTGTCCAGAGAAGCTGTAGATGCCCCATCACAGGAAATGTTTAAGAATAAGTTGAATGGGACCTTGAGAAACCTGGCCTAATGGAAGATGTCCCGGCCTAGGGCAGAAGGTTTGGAACTCGAAGGTCTTTAAGGTCCCTTCCAACCCAAACCATGCTATGATTCTATGAAATAAGCAGCAGTTGCAAGCAGGTGCCCAGGCAGCACAGCCCTGGGCTAGCTGCAGAATGGGGTGTCTCTGTCCCGGGGAGGTACAACTGAGTCCTCACGAGAGATGACTTTCAGGGGTGGAGGACACAGCATTCATTAGGCAGGCAGATGATACATGCCTGATTACAGGTTTGTGTAGGAAAGTGGGGTCCATGAAACCCCTATTCCCCTCACAGGTGTCAATCATGTGTAGATGATTAAATGTGACTCAAAAGGTGAATCTTGAAACTTGTTTAGCAATGAGCAGATGAAGGGACAGAAAGAATACATGTCTGAGTAGCTGCATTGCCATACTGTAAATAATAATCATAGGTAATCAACTTTTGCTTCAATAAATTAGAGAATTCAATAAAAAGAAAATGTCTAAATAGCAGTTAGTTGCATTGTTTAGAGAATGTCCACATATACAGGATGATTCTATGTAAACAGTCTGTCCTTGTGGTTTTCAAGTTTTCTGTAAAAGTCTGTTGTGAAAGCACATACTAATTTCATGGCATAGTCTTTATTTTTATTCTAGGGGATATTTTCTCAATAAATATACTATAATATGTGCTTGTTTTCATAGCATATGCTTGGTTTTGTTTCCTCTTTTCTTAGCAACAGCTTCTAAAAAGTCGTCTCATCACCACTGCACTTTTTATTTAGCTGCAAACAATAAGTCCCCAATAAATTAACCCAAACCATCTCAACCAATTTGGCAGCTGCTGTCACTGCAGTAATAGACAGCTATTGATTTCCATGTCTTTATTTAAATTCAACTAATGCTTGTGCTGAAGCTTGTGCTGCATCTCAATTCCTATTGTGTTTCTGATTTCTAAATGATACCTGCATTTAGTTTATCTTTTCTTTAGCTGGCTTTTACTTTTCTCTAAATTCCAACTACTGTAAACAGGGGATACAAATTTGTACAATACTCTTTCTTCTTGCTCTCCTTTACCAGACAATGTAATATGCACCACTCAAATAACATATTTTCAATCAATTTTCTAAATCATCCTAAAATTTAATTCTTCAGCCCAAACCCACATGAAAAGTCTTTTTGTGTGCTTTCATTTTGTGACTCCATGTACATAGACTGATGACACACATATAGGACTCAATCCCAAAGAATATTTGGACATATGCTTAACTCCACCTTCATTCAACATAGCTTTTAAGTTTTTGCCCTTGTTTTTTCTTTTTAGAAATTGAGGAGGAGGGCAAGGAGAAGAATCCAGGGATATGTGGTGAGAAGACTGCTTTCAGCTTTGGTTATGTACTCCATTCTTATTTTTGTTCATTCATTTCTAATACAGTAAAATTAAAAATTACAGCAAAACTAAAACAAAAGTCTACCCAGTAAAAATTCAGAGGAAGTATTATTTTGTGAAGTGAGGACCACACCTGTTTTTAGGTATGCCTTCCACCTCTGCCTATACTTTCTAGTTCAAAACCCGCGCAGCTGAAGAAACAGAAATCTTGTCCCATTAGGTATCAAAGGAAGAACTGATGCTGCAAGACCAGACTTCACAGTGGCTCCTTGAGGCTGCAGGGTATGTGTGAGAGTGTGGAAGATTTCTAAGGGGTGTTAAAAAGAAGTCTCTTAACATTTCACAGTTGTAAATTGTACTTTTTAGAATGCTGAGATTAAACTGCATTATCTCTTTTCCTGATTTAACTATCTTGGTTGAAGATATGAAATGTGGGTGAGAGGAAGATGTTATTCAGTTGGATGTTATTTTTAATTTCATAGTGTAGATAATGTATTCAGAAACCTTTGCTTTGAAGGCAATCTGCTTTCAGTGCTGGTAAAGAGTATCAAATCTTTACACAGTTTATGGGATAATTCTGATTAGATGCAGTACTTACTCTGTGGCCAGAAGTGTACAATACCTAAAATAATTATGGTAATTGTGTATTGGAAATCAGCTATTCAGGAGGAAGCTGTTTGTTTAGCACATAATAGTTCAGGCCTGTGAGAGAGGGAAGTATCTGCAGCTGAAGGACAAACAATAAAGACTGCTTGGGAGCAGGTTGTTCTTATGTTACTTCACTTTATATGTATCCTAAAGGTCACTCAAATTGAAGTTTTCCTGCTCCAAACAACACTAACGTCACCAGAACCCCTCAGAAATGCAAGGCATATATGGGAAACAATCAGCTTGGCTCCTCAGGAAACAATCTTGCCTGTGCAGAAAGCAGATGTGAAAGCAGATGTTCCTGGGAAAGGTGGCACCAAAACATCAAACCACACCAAATTCTCAGCAGGCAAACTCAACCCAAAGAAAAAATTTGGCTGACTCCACTCAGGCCAAACTGCGCAAGCTCTCAAGTCACAAGAAGCTGAAACAAAAAATCTGTGAGGATTTACTTGGTGCGGATGCTACCTCTATTTCCCTTCTAAAATGATGCTGGGTTTTTGGCAAAAATTTTGAAACAAGACCAGCAGCTGCAATAATTCTTCTGGAGTTACCAGGGTAGCAAAGCAGAGCAAAACTTGGCATCCAGGGTTACTTTTGGTGGATAACTCATAAATAATGGTGGGTGGCTGGTTCTCTGCATATAACCTAACCTTTCTGCACTACCAGAGATGTGTCTTCAGGTCTTCTGACATCACACTCCTCAACAACACCCTGATCTGTGCCCAGAGCAGGACCAACCCCAGGGCAGCAGCAAGTGCAGGGAGCTCACCTGACCCTTCTCCTTTCTAGGATCCCATCAGCAGCAGCACATGGCACTGACATACCCCTAATCACTTGGGTTAAGACTGGATAATGTAAGTATTTCCCACCAGGTTAATCTTTTCTGGAAGGCTTCCTGAAAAATGTGGTTTCCAAGTAGAAGTGAAAGGAAAAACCACCCTTGGCCTTGGTACCCTCATTGCTCTCCTTGTGGATCAGATATTGTAGGGCTCCCGGGGTGCCGGTGGTGGTGGGAGACCTCAGCAGGTGTCTTCCAGAGCAGAGCCTGGCAGCCAGGACACATCCCATCTCCCCAGCCCAGCAGGGATGATCAGGAAGGGCCAGTCTGGGCTGGCAGCAACATACCAACTTGTGCTTTGGGCAGGAGCCAAAACTGTTGCAAAAATTGATCAGCCATAAACAAGATGCTTACCAAGCCAGCAGATAAGCATTCCTTGTTTTGCTGATATCTCTACACACGACATTGTAGTATTGTTATTTATATCCTATAACATCTTAATCATTTATCACTTTCCATCTGTGCTCCAGACCCAGGATTTCATCAGCTTGGAACATCTGCAGGTCCATCAGCATCCCAGGAGAATATTTTTGCAAAATTTTTGTATTATGTTCCTATTGCCTAGAGAAACAAACCATAGTTAGTGAAAAGTAATACTTTGTTGGAAAAAGGGGAAAATATTTATTTTGTTCTGACCTCATTACTTTCTCTTGCAATCATTTTTCAAATAAAAGCCTGTTCTCTCATCTCTCGATAGCTCCCAATTACCTCCTCAATTAAAAAGGTTTATTTTTACTCAAGCAGGGTCATGAGATGTAATATTTCATTGTTTCATTGTGTGACAAGGTGGGTTTTTTTTCTCCCCTGAGACTGTGCTCAGTGATGCACAGAAATTTCTGCTGACTCATTTCTCCAGTCAGAGAATGTGGATTCTACCAAGCCCAGCGAGGAGGCATGAACAGTCCTGTGCTACACAGATGGGGCACCATGTAGGTCCATGCCTTGGAACAAAACCAGTCAAAAAGCAAACCCCTCAGAGCACTGAAAGTAGGAAGGAGATTGAATTGAAGCATGGTTTATTATTGACATTTGTGTACAAACTTTGGAACTGTAGGGCTACATGACAGGTTATGCATCTACCCTAGTGAGAGCACAGCAGACAAAGAATTATTTTTTGTTGTTTTACAGCTAGGACAAAATCCATACATCTGGGTTAGCCTGGATGGGAAAGGCAAAGTAGAGAGTAATAATAAGAAAATATCTACAGTGGCTGGAGATTAAAGAAAAAATATTAAAATTTGATTACAAGTTTCTGCAATTTGAAGTGGCAAATATGTATAGAAGTACTAAAATGTATACTAATATGTATAGAAGTACCAAAATACTTAAATTGCTTCCACCTCTTGTGCTGGTGATAAAACCAGAAACCAGAGCTGTACATTACATGGGCCATTCCATCAGCCCCCACTGGGCTCCCCGTGGTACTATGTAGGAAAACAAACTAAAATACACATTTGGAGTCCCAGACTAACTTCTCATGGCTTGATGCATTTCTAAATTTTAGGCCAAATACAGGCAACAAAAATATAGTTTGATTAATAACTCGGTGTACACATATTTAGAAATACAATGACATTTATATCCAGAGAAAACATCCTTTCTCATTAGTTAAGGTTGTTGCCTTAGCAACTTAATACCCCAGGCCAAAGTAAAATAATTGCTTGGGAATTATTCAGGTGCCTTTCTACTACAGACTTGCTCCAGGGACCCACATGACAGGGGGTCTAAAGGCTTCTGCTGTCTTACCATTTCCCCCTGAACAGCAGCATCAACTCAGTACCACTACACTCAGGTCTGTCTCTCTGTTGCAGATTTACTGCACCTTTCAGGGAATAGTTACAAGGGACCAGGCGGCAGTAGCAGCAGAAAGCAGCCAGTTCTGCTGCCCAGCTGAGATCTGCCCCTCTGTAATTCCCATGTGGCTCAGTGTCACATCGTATCCCAATCCCTGGGATACTGCAGAGAGAAATACCCCTCTGTGTCCCACCAGAACTGCTGCCTGGCACTAACAGCACCCAGGTAAGGTGGAGCTCCCCCGAAGCACCGGGCAGTTTGCTGACAGCTTTGGAGCATCTCCTCGGCTCTCCCATGCCCTGCGCAGTCTGTGAGTCAGCACTGCCTGCTCCTGCAGCCCAGAGCCACAGCAAATGCACAGCCTGCCCTCTCTGAAACCTGCTGCTTTTTCTGACTCAGGTAGTCACCCAAGTGGGCTCAAAGGTGAATTTTGGACAGGCAATTTCATATAATACTCCTCTGAAGAGAATTATTATTAACCTTCTGCAATGAAGCTACATCAATCTTTATGTAATTGTTTTAACATCAAACCTTGTTAAACTCAAAGAAAACATCTGTGGAGGCAGATCTCCATCAGTGTTAAATAAATACATTGATTTCTGGCTTGAGAACTGCAGATCTTTCTATGCTTCTAAGTTGATAAATCAAAGAAATAACAACCCTGATAAAGTTCACATTTTCTTTGACAGAAACTTCCAAGACCGCTTATCACTTCTTTACGAAGAAAGAGGCCAAAATAAAATAGTTTCAGAAGACTGCACATTTTTGTTTCAAATTATATTTTATTTGCCTTTTTTCCATAGTATAAAACATAGGTAAGAATTTTGCAAGCATTTTTGGTTTGCCTGTTTTTTATATTACAGAGCAAGATATGAATTCAAACCTTCTCTTGCCAGAGTGTGCAAATCAGCATTTTTCACTGCCAAGAAATATATCTCTAATAGATAATGTCTGAAATATCCTTTTGTTGTGAGCATCCTTCAGCTCTCTTTTGAACCATTTTGCCTTGTATTATGTTACAAACATCTATATTTTGAGCCTAAATTTCCAAATGCTTTTACTGATTTTATTATAAAGATTTTATTTATTTAATTCCAGTTTTATTAGAAGGTTTGTTTTTTCTCAGAAACTGCAAACTTTTCCTTTATGCATTTTTGTTACATTTAAAAAAAGGCTTATAAATGGAATATTAAAGCAATGAAAACATTGCTTTAATATGTACCTTATTTAGGTACATATTTAAATAACTCCAAGAACTGGATTCCAAATCCTACATAGTAACTCTAGATGATGTCCTAGATGCAATGACATGGTTATTTTTTTTTCTGCTCTATATTTAGGTAGTCTTTTTAACTGTCCTTTTCTCTTGGAAAAAGGGAGATGGGCTCAACTCCCACCAGTGACAGATCAGCTGCTGCTGTCAGTCCTGAGGTCAGGTGTATCACCTGGTTTTCACAAAACCAGCACGCAGCTCAGCTGAGAGGCAGATGGGCAAGGGTGTACGAGAATTGTGCACACACGTGAGCTGAGACAGATGGCCTGCAGCGTGCTGTTCTGTGGGGTGCAGGTACATTCCCCCAGGAGATGCCATGCTAAGAGGCAGAAGGACACAAGTGATATGTTGAACTTCTCTGTTTTGAGGAAACAGAAAAGAGTGGAAGCCCTGAAGGAATGAAAACAGGGAAATTTGTCATCACAGCTCCATGGTGTTTTTCTCATGCTGGGTTCTTAGCTTACTGGCTTACATGATGGTTTTTGGCACACAATAACACTCTGCTCTTTGTAGCTCTCCAAAAAATATTGAAATTCTCCACTCTTTTGTCCCAAGCAGCATTAGACACTGTGGATGGTGGCAATTACATGATAACACTTTCAAAGTCCCACTGTGACAATTATACTATTTTCTATTATATATACACCAAACACTCTGGAGGTTGGGTAGAAATTAACCTACGAAAATAATTTCCTACCAGGCCACAGAATACTGCTCACAATTTTATTAATCTGGAATAGACTGGAACAATATTATGCCTCCGCTGGGGTCCATCTATCCATTTCTGCCACATGGTGACTTTTATCAAAGGAGCTGAATAGGTTTCTCCTGCTAGTTAGCCACCTGAGTAACACATGGGTTTGCTGAGGCACAGCACAGCACACAGTCATTGTAGTGCAGGCAGTAGAGTCTATCTGCCCTCAGTTTCGTTCATTTGCTACAAACATTCACATTTCCTGCCAGAACCAATTTGGAGACTTACTTGATTTTCTTTAGAAGATTTCTGCTTGCCTTTGCAACTAGAAAAGGACTTTGAAATACCATAACAATTAGCATGCCGTTTTCTCCAGCCTCCCTCAAAAAAGAAATCCTTTGCAAAGGAGCATGTCTCCTGATTTTATTTGCTTACTCTTTCTGGGCTTTAAGAGTTGCTACTGAAAGCATAAGGGAATTTTTATTCATAGGCAAGGGAGGTTATGTTTTCAAGTGTGGTCAAAAAAATCACATGGTCTTATTTCATATTCTCTTCTCTTTATACTGCTCTTTTTTATTTTGTTAGATTAAATGGCAATTATCTTCTTTCATGTACTGAAGTTCTTTAGAATAGGAGAGAAATTACTGGGTGCTAATCCCCTGGATCCTTAGTCATTAGCTGCTGAATAGAAACAGGGATTTTTCCACCTGCTCTCAACCCTTATTTCAAAAGATAGGTTTGCAAGTGACTAGACAGAAAAGCAAAACTCCTTCAGACAAATGATGGACACAGTGGGTGAAGACCCCTTTATTTCCTCCTAAGAAATGCCTCAACCACTCCTATGGAGCCACAACAGGCAAGAGAACAGTCAAGTGTTCCATGAGATATGCTATGAGATATGTAGCTAAGAGATTTCCATGAGATGTGTGAATGCTGTGCTGAGGGGGGGATGATCCTTATCCTTGCAGCCAAGTGGAAGAGGGAGTGCTGCTAATGTGTCATGGCTCTGCTCTGCCCTTTCACTAGACCCACAGTTTTTGTAATCCTTCTCTTTATTCCTCTATGTATAAACTGTTACTTTTACATATAAATTGGCTCCCTGCCCCCATTTATGATGGCAGCATGGTCGTACCTCTACTTCTTCCAAAAGGAAAAACTGGCATTTGAAATCCTTGACTACAGAGGCTGAGAACACAACCACCCTACAGACAAATCAACAGGCCTGCTTCTCTTTCTTCCTCAAAGCAGGGACAGCTCTTTGGTAAGATTTGTGCCTCTGACTGTGTTGGAGTGTACTCAAGAACTTCAGAACTAGTGTTCCTGACACTCCAAAGATCTCCATTGCTCTTAGAGATGTCCAAGATCTCTCTTGCTGTATGCTGCAGCACAGATGATCTCTCTCTCTCTTCCCCCCTCTTTTTTGTTTTCTCTCTCTACTTTTCTCCCACCCTCCTCTTTCTCATATGATATTGCAAGGTTTACCAACATAGTTTTGCTAGCTGTTTGCCTTCATCTTTGCATTAACAAATGTGAATTTTTCTTCAAATAAAAGAATTACTTGTTGAAGGACTTCTAGTGTTGTTTCACTGCACGTCTACCCAAGAGTATTTTTGAATCTGAGTCACTTTCCTCTCCTTCTTGAGTTGAAAAGTTCTAAGGGGTACTGAGTCTTGACCCAATAAGTGGGCAGGGAGAGCTGGGAAGTGAGTTCTCAGCTTTATGCCAGGAGGGGTTCGAGCAGTGCCAGGACAATGGCGACCTGGGGAAGGCCAGTGACTGTTACCCTGTTTGGAGTCATCTCCTGCTTCCCTCGGCAGGATGATCATGGCAAGGTTGTTTATCTTGAGAACTAGGAAAGATACTTCTTACCAAATGAGAGTGAGAGAACAAGAGAGGCTCAGATAGATATCGTCATGTAGAGCAGGCACCCTCTTGGGGCCATGGTGTTTTCCCCGTCCTCTGAAAGCAGAAATGTTACTCTCTTGCTTAGTAGTCTTCATGACATGCAGATAAGAAAATAAAGTTCAGTTTCACAAATGCTTTATATTCTAAATCTTTAAAGACCATCATCACTACCAAAGAAAGGAAAAGTCCCAATCCAGGAGAGGAAATCGTTAATAGAAGACACGAACAATATAGAAATAGAAGAGCTAACTAAAGGGCAAGACTCATTAAGAGAGTCATGGCCCTGTGAACAGCCCTGTAAATGAGTCTGGGAACAGATGTCACTGAGGCAGGAATTGTTGTCCGCTATTTCTACAAGAGTTCTGGAAGTGTTTTCTTTCCTGTTTCCCTTTGCTGGTGGAGTCCAACTTCACCAAGTGGAGGAGGGTGAGCAGCAGTCACTTGTGGGACTTTGTCACAGCATCAGGTCATCAAGAGCAGGTGCAGGACACTCACATGAGGAGTCACACCTTTGAGGTCCTGTGTGGGGGAACTCTACGTTATCACAGACTCACAGCACACCCCCCTCACCTCAGTAAATGTGATGGAAGTTGTCCTCTGGCTGCCCTCACTCCTGCCAAGAGAGCGAGTTCAAGAGAGACAGTTCAGAATGAGAAAAGTTGATATTCAGATCTTGCAACACAAACCTAGATGTCACTCCTTTAAAAGTAGCTGCCTACCCTACCCATCCATATGTACAGGGATGCATACCAGCAGAAGGAGTGAAACAGGGTAGCTTCACGAATTCCTAGCGAAGGGAATCACTTCAGCTGCTCACTGCCCACAGACTGAACCAACAGGCATCCTGGCCTGCATCAGCAACAGTGTAACCAGCAGGAGCAGGGAAATGATCCTCTCCCTGTACTTGTGAGGCCACACCTCAAGTTCTGTGTTCAGTTTTGGGCCCCTCACTTCAAGAAGGACATTGAGGTGCTGGAGTATGTCCAGAGAAGGCAACGGAGCTGGGGAAGGGTCTGGAGCACGAGCCTTATGAGGAGCACAAGGGAGCTGGGGGTGTTTGGACTGGAGAAAAGGAGGCTCAGGGAGGCTCTTACTGCTCTCTACAACTCCCTGAAAAATATTTTATCCAGGTGGAGGTAAGCCTCTTCTCCCAGCAACCAGCAACAGGATGAGAGGACGTGGCCTCAAGCTGTGCCAGGGGAGGTTCAGGTTGGACATTAGGAGCAATTTATTCACAGGAAGAGTGATCATACATTGAAATGGGCTGCTCACAAGAAGGTTGTGGAGTCGCTGTCCCTGGAGAAGTTTAAAGGAAAGACTGGATGTGGCACTTAGTGCCATGATCTAGTTGACAAGGTGATCAGTCAGAGGCTGGACTCGATCTTGGAGGTCTTCTTCAACCTAAATGATTCTATGTGATTCTGTCTTCCCTTTCATCTCTGTTCTGCAGCAATTTCCTGTTGTAACATAGGACCACGTGATGCTTTTTAAGCTAATTTTAATCTAGGAATGTGAATTAAACATTGCAAAATTAAACCAGCCAAACCACATAAGGTTGGTATAAGGGCCAACACTCCAAAGCTACTGCACACCACGGTTTTGAGCAGCTCTTCTGAACCCACCCTTTCAGAAAGGCTGCGAGTGGCAGAAAATCAACAGAGGCAAGCAAGGAATTAATCTGGAAAACCTAATACTAAAAAATTATTGAAAAAAAATTTATGAAAGAGAACCCCACCTTCTTGCTGTAAAGGGCTATTTCTGTATTTACAACTGTCTCCAATTGTCAATCTGTGCATTTCACAGAATCACAGGATTGCTTAGGTTGGAAAAGACCTGAGATCATAGAGTCCAGCCTTGGACTGAATACCTTGTCATCTATACCATTACACCAAGTGCCATATCCAGTCTTTTCTTGAACACCTCCAGGGACAGTGACTCCACCACCTCCCCGGGCAGCCCATTCCAGTGTTAAATTGCTCTTTTTATGAAGATAGTCCTCCCTTTGACAAACCTAAGCCCCATGGGCACAGCCTGAGGCCATGTGCTCTCATCGTGACCCTGGTGCCTGACAGAAGAAGCCGATCCCCGCCGGCTGCAGGCTCCTCTCAGGGAGCTGCCCCTGAGCCTCCTTGGCTCCAGGCTAAACACTCCCTCAGCCACTTCTCCTAGGACTTGTGCTTCAGCAATTTCACCAGTGATATTCGCTCTTAAAAACGATTTTGCCTTTTCGCAGCGCTAACAGCCCAGAAACTCGCTCTTTCAATCGCGCTTGCCAGATGCCCGAACAGTCCTCTCTCTCCTGGCAAGACAAAACAATCACAGAGCGGGTCACGGTGGAAGGGACAACAGCGGGTCACGGTGGAAGGGCTCCATCTGACCCAGCCTCCCTGCTCAGGATCATCCCAGGGCGCACGGCTCGGGAATGCGACCAGAGGGTTCTCGGGTATCTCCAGCGAGGGAGACTCCTCAGCCTCTCCGGACAATCCGTTCCAGTTCACAGCCGCCTGCACGGCAAAATTCTCCCCCCGGTTCGGGTGAACTTCCCGCGCATTCCCGGGATCCCACCAGGCTCGCCCCCCGCTCAGCGCCACCCGCGTGCCCGCGGCCACGCCCACCTCCGTGACGTCACCACACGGCACTCGCCACGCCCTCAGCCACGCCCCACTGAGGGCACCGCCGCTTTAGCCCCGCCCCTCGCCCGGGGTGCACCCAACTGCGCCTGCTCCCAGGCCTTCTCTCTCTTTGTTCCGCTGACGTCAGGGAGAGGCGGGGCAATGCCGCGGTTCCCGGAGCCCATTGGCTGCCGCTCGGGCTGTCCCGTGCCCGCCCGCCCCTGCACCCCCTGCCCGGGGGCTCCGTCCGGCGCTGCCAGGGGCGGCGCGGTCTCGCGCCCCCGGCCCGCCCTCCCCGCCCGCGCCGGGAGGAGCCGGGGCAGCAGCGCCAGCGCTCCGGTACGTCCGCGGCTCCGCGCCCCGCTCCCCTCTCCCTGCGCCCCCGGGGCCGCCCCCTGTCCTCCGCTGCGGCCGTGAGCGGCCGCTCCTCCCGCCTCGCTGGTCCTCAGCTGCGCGGCGGCCGTGCCGCGGGCGGCGGCGGCGGGGCCGGGCAGCCCGAGGCCTGTGCGGGGCCGCGGGTGGCGGTGGGTGCCGCGGGGCCAGCGCAGCCGCGCGGAGCCCGCCGGTGCAGGCGTGGCGGTGGTGCAGTGCCGGCTGCCCGGGGTGTCGCTGGGCTCCCCTTCCCGAGCTTCCCGTGGCTTTCCTCGCTGGAGACAGCGCGAGCTGTCCGCGTCCCTGCGGCGGAGCGCGGTGCGGGAGGCCCCGGCCCGGGGCCCGGGGCTCGGTGCAGCCTCTGCGGGCAGCCCCGGCCGCTCCCTGCCCCGGCGCGGCTGTGCTCCCCCTCGCAGGCGCGGGCGTCTCTGCCCGCTGGAGCTGTGAGCGCACCCCAGTCGCACGGAGCGGTTCCCGCCGCTTGTCCCGCAGAGTGCCATGCCCAGGCTGGCGTGCTCCTGCAGGCCGGGGTGCTGCAGGGCCCCGTCTGCCTGTGGGATGAGTGCAGTGTGTGTTCGCCGTCGGGATTTGCTTCGAGTGCTGTCAGCATCGCTCCGCGTGCATGAGCATTGTTTTGAAAAAGTCGCCCTTCCTTCCCGGAAGTCTGTTGTGTAATTGTGGGAGGCTATCGTTCCTGTAGCCAGGTGAAAGTCGTGCTCTCCTCCCGAACAAATGTGACTGGGATGAGAAGAAATGGCCTTAAACTGCGCCAGCGAATGTCTAGATTGAGCCTTTGGAAGAATTTCTTCACAGAAAGGGTGATTGGACATTGGAATGTGCTGCCCAGAGAGGTGGTAGAGTCACCATGCCTGAAGGTGTTTAAGGCAAGATTAGATGTGGCACTGAGTGCTGTGGTTTAGTTGACAGGGCAGTGTTCAGTCACAGGCTGGACTTGATGATCTCAGCAGTCTTTTCCAACCTAATTGATTCTGTGTTTGAGTTTCAAACACAGGAGTGTTTGTATATTCCATTCTATTTCCTTCGACTTTCATGAATTGTCAGTTAGTGTTTGTTATGTTTTTTGGGGTTTTTCCAAGACTCTTAGAAAATCACTCAGTAACAGGAATTCTGTTCTGTTCCAGCATAAGCCTTTAACATTAGGAAACTGGTTTTAGTAGCTTGGCATATTTTCCTCTTATCTTCCTGTATTCCTTTAAAAGTTGTATGCACAAGCTGAGTTGACACAAATATCTATACTCACAAAGTGTGATATGAAGACACAGATCTATTGCTGTGTTCAGGCTCCTTGTAAAAAATATTTTCTTGAAAAAAGTTCCTACTTGCTTGAGTATGTAATTATGAGCATGTGGTCTTGGATATGTAGTTACTAGTTTCCCAGATGGATCTAATATTCTATAATTTGCTTCTTCATATATACAATTTAGCAGTTGTACTAAATTTTCTTGTATTTTATCCACAAAGTCTGTTCTTTGCCCAGGTTCAGTTAAGGAGTTGGATGTCCATCTTGCTTTGGTTTGCAGTTAGTCAATATCAGTAAGACTCTACATTTGGTTTGCTGATTGGTCGCCCTGAAATGCACAGTAACTAACTAAGGGCTCTTCTGCAAGCAGTTTGTATATTCAGGGCCCAGGATGTGCAGTTTCCTGGGAAAATTATTCAATACTAGTAGCAAGGTCAATGGGGACTTTGAAGGACAGAACTTGATAGCTTGGGCTCTGAACCATATTTTATGTAGTGGCAGCTTCAGACTAGCCCTGTGCCAAGTTTAAGTTTCAGCTCTATGTAGACTTTGAAAGGAAAGAGGAATTTTATGTGTGTTTATCCCACTCCCACCCCCACATTTCCTGTACTTCTGCACTTTTGTTTGCGGAGGTTTGTTTTGGTTTTTTTTGCTGTCTTCCTCCACCCCCATCTTTGAAGGATTCCCCTGCTTCTAGGTTTATATCTGTCCCACAAGATTCTGAGTAAAGAGCTCTGAAATGAAGCAGTCTTGTTGATCTTTGTCTGTAGCTGTCTGGAAAACTTGTAAGATCTGGTACAAAACCATGCTTCATGTCCAGCTTCGTGTGATGGCGCAGGAGTAGGAGGCCCTCCCTCTAAAGCTAATACTTCTGAGCAGTTTGAGTGCATAGTGCATATATTTGTGTCCCAGAATTTTGTACAGCGAAATTCTAGTGTGGCCATTTGATTTTGTAATGCCTGTTGTTGACTGATTTACTTCACCTTGCAGATACTGAAAGCACCACTGAGAAAACAGCAAAATGAGCAGTCGTCGGAAGCGGGCACCCCCATCCAAAGTGGATGAGGAGAAGAAGAAAAAGCTCTGCTGGAATATGCATGAAGACCGGAGAAATGAGATAGTGGCTTTAGATGATGAAGTAACTGATGAGGACCATATTCCAGTTCCAAGCACTTCTGCATCCTTCACTGTTATCAATGATGATAGCACTGATGAAGATCTTGTACAGAAAGAAGGCAGTGGCTCAAAATCTGTTAAGTTTTTGACAGTTAATGATGAAGAAGACTCTTATTCCATCTTGACTCCTGTGTCTGTACAGCTAAATATTATAGTCTTGCCATACCGTACAGATATGTCCTGGAAGGTTTTGTTGGGAGAATTTGCTCTTCGTCTGCCTTCTGAGCAAATTCTGTCTGATGAATTCCGTGACAGGAGCTTTACTTTAATGAAAGGAGACTCTGATGATGAGCTGCAGGTCTGTGTTCATGAAAGAAGTGAAGAAGAGTACAGTAATGAAACAAAAGAATACCTGGGTGCTTATGAACAACGTATTGTGGTGGAAGCAACTTTAAGTGGTGAAATACTGGAAGGTTTGAGATGGTTGCAAAAGAAAAAGATAATTGGACTTTATCAAAGACCTGGGGAGGCTCAGGCTTTAAAGGTATGCATTCATTATACTTGTTTTGCATTTTGAAAATTCTTTTTTTTTGTTTGAAATATAAAATAAAAACATCTGAACAAGAAAGTCTGGCAGCTACTCTGTATTTATAATGTGATGAAAATGTATAGTTTCTACGTGCTTTGTAAAGTTTTCAGTGTGTTTTTCCAATAAATATATTTTTATTTTTCACCATTAGCAAGGTATTACCTGAAAGAATCACAGAAGCTTTTTGCTGTATTTCCTCTACATGGTGTTTTTAGTAGATTTATTATATCTGTCTGTACCTGCTAATTTTCAAACCACTGTTATTATTTTTGTGCTCCTCTGTTGATAATATTCTTGTCAATTTAAGAATTAATTAAATTGTTGACTGTATAACCTCTTTACAGGTTGGAATTTACCTTCTTGAAGCTGGGCTAAGTAAACCAGAATTTCTCAGTGATGGAGGTGGAAGACCCAAAAAAGCTAATCAGATGATTCAAAAACTCATGGAAAAGTTCTACAGTTTTTTAATTCCAGGTAATGCAATAAAGTTGATTGTTGATGAACAGAAATAGCTTTGTCTTGTGTAGTAGTTGTAAATGTAAGGGAAAATAGTAGTTATTCCTGCCATCTGGAGCAACTCTTCTTTTCCAGGCAGTGTTATTAGGTAATTCACCCAATACTATTATCTAGTCATTACGCTAATTCTTTTATGCTGAAATTACAGGTGATAATCCTTCTTTGCAGGTACTGAAGCATGTTTTGAGTCCTTACTTTTTTGGAAGTAAATACCATTTTCCCTGTTTCATGGGGGTAGTTCGAACAGATCTACAGTATATTCTCTGAATTATACAGGAACAGTGTAAAAGAACCAGGAATTAAATTTGGAAAACTTGTTCCCAGGTTGGGGAACACAACTGCAGCGATAGATTTCTGTTTGTTTTATATTGTAAAGCAGTTACAATATAATATACAATATAAAACAATGCATGTAAAATGCTACAAAATTCAGCTTTATGACAGTTTCGAGAATATACCATTGCAGATTGAGAAACATGGGCCTTCCTATCATATTAGAATTAAAGGTTTGTTTTCCAAATTACACTTACTAGTAATACAGATTCACATAGTGATAAACAATGGCTCTATGTTGTGATGTCTTAGGAAGCTTGTGGAAAAAACAAACAACCCAACCAACGTTTGTCTCGTTCCTGAGTGTAGAGTTGAGTCAAAATTTTGACTGAAGACTGTAGTATACAGTTCGTGTTCTTGTGGCAAAAGCCAAGCACCCACCCCAAATAGGACTGCACTTAATTAGAAAAGGCAGAGGTGTATAAAAATCAGGCAACTCAGGCTAAAGACAAGCTAAAAGGAAGAGCTAACAATAAAATTTGAACATCCTTACCTGCTGCAAAGACAGCTATGCAACTATGAGGAACAACTTGAGATGTACCAAGGGATGGGCAGATATAACTCAGAAGCTGGGGAAGGTACTGCACTTGAGAAATCATCCTTCCAAAAACTGAAGTCCAACTGACACAAATATGCCAGTTTAGATTTGAAAGAACAACAAATCAGATCCAAGAAGAGGTCTGAAGAATAAATAGTTTAAGGTCTAGAAATGAATAGTAGTGGTTTTAAATCCGTTAGGAGAAGTAGAATAGTTGCCGGAGAATTCATAGACTTGAGATGTCTAAGGTGTGTGGTAGAGTGCTGAAATAAAAGTAATGCTATAGCAGAAAGCACCATTTCCTTCTCTGCATATCTTCGCATTGTGGAAGTGTTTGTGAAAAAAGTCTGTGAAGAAAATTTCTGGTGACTTACTGTAAGGTCTGCTGGAACCTGGGACATTTGTCTTCAGTACACTAAAGGATGTGTTTATAGGGACTACCTGGTTCAGTGTAGCTTACAGGTGAAGAGGCACTTTCTGAAAGGGAAGACATGCCCCTCAAGGTTTCTGGGGCAAGAATGTGGTTCTGAGAAGTTGCATTGTCAAGCCTTAACTTTTCAGAAGCCATGCAAGCAGCTCATATTGGTAAAGGAGCGATGTTGTTAGCTGGTAAAGATTTGGACTGTTTTTCAGCATGTACATTTTTATGTGCTGTAAAATAATAATAAAGTCTTGATTTCACGCCAATGAATGCCGTGTAAGTGATGAAGTAAAATAGCTGACATGGAAAACAGAAATAAATGATTGCAAATCACCAGTCAAGTCCTACAAAGGCATGTGCAGCTTAATGTATTACTAACACTTTGAGAAAAAGAATGATTGGTGTAATGATATCAACAATGTTTAAGTGTATTATTCAGTATAACAGATGAAGAACAACTGAAAGCTTGCAAGCAGACTAGGCAATGGAGTTTCAGTGGAAATTCAATAGATGAATAGAAAACAATGCAGAAGAAAAAAAATTAATGGCCTCTTTCTTTGCTAACTGTTGCAAGCAGGGTTGCAGTTCAGTATGTGGGTGTATAGCTCAGTGAATGCATCATCTTAATGTTCAGTGTTAATGAAACCAAATCAATAGTAAAGAATTATCCTGAAAGTGTTAGAGAACAAAACATGATCACTAAGTCACAATATAAGTCCATAGTGTGCATTATGCTCTGCTCTGAATTCAGAAAAAGCGTGTCACAGAATTGAAGAATATTTGTGAAGGATAGGTGATTATGCACTGTGAAACTAGTTACATTTCCTAACAGTTTTTGAGCACAAACTTACTGATGTGGCATAAAATAATATAGCCTTGATTCTGTGCTGATTAATGCATTTCCCTTAAATGTTTCTAACAACTTAGTTTAAATTCCACCTGGTTTTAAACAGAATTAGTTGAGGTTTGTAAAATTACACCGAAGTGTATATTCTAACATTTACCAATATCCATCTATAAATCCATACAAATACATTCTATACAAATCTATACAATAACATTCCAAGATGAGGCTTCTTCTTCCCCCCACTGATGAACAAAATCTCATGCTGATGGGGTTGTGCTCAAGGATTTACACAAATAAGGGATATGACCTCTCTACTTCCACATTTAAATATCTTTTTAACTGCACTCAGTTAATTCTGTTAATATTCTTCTAGATGGTTTTGAGACTTTATGGCAGGAAGTTCATCTGTATTATGGCAAGCATAGCATAGGTGCATTAAGTAATCTGAAAAAAAAGATAAAATATGTAATATGGAATCATCAAATCATTTAGGTTTTAACCCAGCACTGCCAAGTCAATCACTGAACCATGTCCCTAAGTGCCACATTTACACGTCTTTTAAATATTTCCAGTGATGGTGACTCAACCACTTCCCTGGGCAGCCTGTTCTTAGGCTTGACAACTCTTTACAGGAAGAAATTTTTCCCTGTTACCCAATCTAAACTTCCCCTGGTGCAACTTAAGGCCATTTCTTCTTGTTCAGTTACTTGGGAGGAGAGACTGATCCCCACCTCACTACGACCTCCTTTCAGGTAGTTGTAGAGAGGATTAAGGTCTCCCCCTCATCTACTTTGTGTCCAAATGACCTCAACTCCCTCAGCTACTCCTTATAAGAGTTGTGTTCCAGATCTGTAACCAGCTTTATTGCTCTGCTCTGGATATGCTCCAGCACTTCCATGTTTTTCTTGTCATGTAGTGAGGGACCCAAAATTTAATACAGTAACCTCACAACATCCTTGTAGTCGTCCTGAACTGCCAGTCCTTTCTTCCAAAGGTCATAAACTCTCTGTTTCCCCTAAGTCTCAGCTGAATCTGCCTGTTTAGGCAGATGTTCTCTGCCATCTTACCTTTTTATCATACACCATTTACCCTCAGTTTTCTTAAGAAGGATAAATTCTTTGTACAAAGATGGTTTTGGTATCTGTTTGTTTACTACCATACATGAGGCAACAAGTTTTCCATTAATCTAGGCTGTTTTCCTTAGTGTGGATATTGTTATACTGCAGTCTGGAGAAGGAAAGATCCTCCTGCAGATGCAGTAGCAGAACTGTAGTTCAGTCATCGAAGGAATTAAATAGAGTACTTGAAAAGCATCAGAGAAACTGAATTTTTAGATAGTACAATGCCATCTGTTTCCCAAATGTAAAAAAGATTAAGATGAGACCTCTGTAACTGAATTACATTTTGAAATGGTTGAAAGCATAATTAAATATTCACTGTTTAATAAGTAACTGAGAGGGATAAACTTCCTTAGCATCCTTTTCAAAATCCCCGTGGTACGTAGAACCATTTAATATTGAAAAAGAAATATCTGAAAGAATGAGCAAAACAAGAACGGTGTGTACAAAAAAATTAAATTGCACAAAAAAAATTTTTGCTTTAAATTATATTGCAGTCTTTGCTCTCCTGTAGAATTCTGGATAGACTTAGTTTATGTAAAAGTCAATTTACTATCCTTAAAAATGTGAGATTTGAAGACTTTTTTTAGAAAGTATAATGATAAGTGTCATTATATATCAAATTCTTTGATCAAAGTTATACTTTGCAAATACTCTAATTTTCTGTTCTTTTCCTAAAGTGAGGGGTATGTGTTAGAGGATCCCTTTGAATGGTTTCTTTACTATATAAAGCTGAATGCTTTCTTGGGTGCTTTTTGTTTGGCTGGATCTGATTGCCTTCTTTACATTACAAGTCATATATATAGTTTTCATGAATATGTAGAAACTTAATGTCTTTCAGTATTCTCATTTCCCTTGACAAGCTCTGGGATTGTTCCTTTGATTTAAAAGGATTAGGGGAAGGCACTGATGGCTGCCAAATATAGTTGTATAATTTCCTCCTTTTGTTTTGGAAATCATTCTTCATCTTCATCACCCATTTGAATGAAAGAAAGCTTTTGCTTTTCAGGAAAGAGAGTTCTAATACCAGATTCTGAACATTATTTTAAGATGAAGCTTTCTGGTTTTTACCAGGTACATCCCTTCCTTGTAAGCCCAAGGCATCAGAATCAAAATCTGATTTAAGTGTGCCAGCTGTTTGCTGTGTTATTAAAATGTTAAATATACTTTAAGGTCACTTCATGCTGAAAATTATAGCCTTGACTTGCTTCCAATTTTGGTGGTGGTTTTTTTGTTGTTTGTTTGTTTTTAATACAGAAATTCTGCAGGGTGAGTTTATCGCCAATGCTAGCTAGGGTTAGAACCGGTCTGTATTTTTGATATCAAAGTTTTAATTTTAGGCCTAAAACACTGTTAAAACATGCCTTGCAAGTATTTAATTCTCTCATATCTGTTTTCTAGCATGCCAGCCCTTGAATTTTTCATGAATGTTCTACATTGTTTAAGTTCCGTGTATGCCCATATATCCATACACATCTGTGCTCACCATAGCATGTTAACTTGAAGTGTCCTGGGTCCAGCTGGGGCAAAGTTTGTTTTCTTCTTAGTAACTGAGTGCCGTGTGTCCGGGTTCACTGTGACAATAATGTTTATAATGCAATGATGTGTTACTTCTTGCTGAGTGGTGCTTGCCCCAAGCCAAGGACTTTTCAGTCCTTGCTCTGCAGGGGCACAGGAAGGGAGGGAGCATGGCCAGGACAGCCAAAGGGATATTCCACACCACAGAACAACATCCTCAGTTTATAAACTAGTGGGAGTTGGCTGGGAGCCACCAGTTGCCACTTGGGTATGGGCTGGGAGTGGATCAGTGAGAGGTGAGCAATTGTATTGTGCATCACTTGTTTCTTGGGTTCTTTTAATCTCTCTCTTTTTTCCTTTTCATTGCTATTACTATTATTATTACTGTTGTTATTGTTGCAATGTTTTTCTTTATTTCAGTTATTAAACTGCTCATTGTTTACTACTGCTGCTAGCTGAGTCAGATGCAGTCATGGCATATGTTTAAATGACACTTTGCTTTGCTTATTTTCATGTGTGTAAACTAAATATGTTGCTGCAAAATTTACTGAAATGTTGTCCCAAGTTGATTGATGATGCATGCCTTGAATTATTTGTGTATGCAGATGAGCTGGAGGAAGATGAGGAAGAATCCGACACGGAACTAGAACGACAAAATATTGAAGAGCTTTATGACTTTGTACGGCACACCCATCAGCAGGATATCCAATTACTGAGAAAGGATGTGCAGCATCCTGCATTAATTCCCATTCTGAGGCCATACCAAAGCGAGGCTGTGAACTGGATGCTTCACCGAGAGAACCACACAAGTACTCCAAATAGCGGCAAGTATATGGATCTGAAAAACTTGCATAATTGTGGAAAGTGTAATTGCATTGTCAGCAGTAATGTTTCCTTGCTGTTTGATTAGAAGTTTTGTGATTTATTTCATTAGTATTTTCATAAAAGCTGTTTTTTGGATCATACACTAAATGATAAGCTAGGTTTTGCTGAACAGCAGTTGGTGTATCATGTTGGTCATGAAGCTCTGTGGAGGTGGACTTCAGCTTTTTTTCTCTTGATGTCACAAAAAGGCTGAATAATTCTAAGGAGTGCGCTGTTAATAGAGAAACTTCATCATAGTAATGTTAGCACTTTCTCCATAGAAAACGCGCTGCACTTCTTATGGCGGGAGGTGACCACTCTGGATGGAATAAAAATCTACTATAATCCATTTACTGGCTGGTATGTTTTTATAGTTACTCTTTCTGAGGGCACCTCAGGGTTGTACTTTGTGAAAACCATGTTGGTAGCTTTATCCTGCAGGATATAAGATATTCCATAACTTGTTTTTCAGTTAGCAACTAAAGAATTAGAACAATGATATCTTTAATTTGAAAAAAAGAACAAACTTGAGGATATAATGCACAGATAAATATGTAGATCTCAAGTTGAAGATGTAATTATTAAAGCTTTTCTTAAAGAAGTCAGTAATTTAGTGGTTTAATATTAACTTTTTTTAATTTGGAGTATTGGAGGCTTTGATCTTCTGATCCAATATTTTCCAAGTCCTAAGGAAGGCAGCAGTATAAAGCTTTTTATTAATGCTAGGTATTGCATTAATAAGCCTGTTTCTCTTTTCTCATTAACTGGGTCAGACTAGAACCTTTTGATTGCTAGTTTTTTTATTTTTCCCTATGTTACTTTTCACATTGAATATAAAAATATTTCAAATGTTTTGATATTAATACTATGATATGCTAAGATTAGCAAGGAAAGGCCTATTAGGAAGTGAAAAAATTCTAAAAATTCTGGCATGCATATTTGTCTTGGTCATGTTCATACACCCAAAAAGCTTGCTAGTTTTTGTTAGTCTCAGCTTAACTAAGAAAAGATAATGCCTCACCTTACAAACTTTGCCTTGCTGAAGCTATGCCATGTGTCCCTGAACGCACTCTTCTCTGTCACAACATTCTGTAGTTACTGACTTTGACTGGGAATGTACTTGAATTTTAGCATTATCCGTGAGTATCCAACTGCTGGACCCCAGTGGCCCGGAGGTATTTTGGCAGATGAGATGGGTCTTGGAAAAACAGTAGAAGTGTTGGCTCTTATTCTGAATCATACTGGACCAGAGATTAAACAAGATGATCTGACATTACCTGAGGTAAGGAAACCAGGTTGAGCGTTGTTATGAAGATGATGCTTTTCAGAATGAATGCAAGAGCATTCTCTTCTCTTGAGTTTATTGCTTTCTGGTTTATAGAAGTCCATATTTAAAGCTGTATTGCTGTGAAAGTTTATGATACTTGGCAGAATAAATGGTGGAATGGTTTGCATGAGAAGCTGTTGATCCTTTGCCATTGTTCAATGGTTTTATTAGGTGACTATGCTGTTAATATAGTTTGGACAGGCTTCAGGAGTGTATAAATACATAATGTAGTTTACTGTGTTAGAGGTCATTCTCCTTCGCTTCATTGTATTGATGGGTGTCAAACATCCATTAGACACATGTTCTGTGCTGAAATAGGGACAGTTTACATTCTAAATGAAGATTTCTGCTCTCCCTCTGTTTCGTATAATAAATGAGCTTATTTAGCAACAGTTTTCCATCTTTTCACTTTCCTTATCGTGCATACTGTGAAAACTTGGCATGTCCACTAAACCCAGAAATTCTTTCTGAAGGGAAAGGACCATTATTCTTAAGTAAACTCTTACCACTTTGTGAGTTCCATCCCTTGGAAGTCATGGCAGCCAGTTTCATTGTACATTTATCACATAGTGATCTCCTGCCTGCTTGTCATTTTATCAGTTAAAAGGACTCGATTCTTAGAGAGAATAAGATGATTCTTCAATATATGAGAGGGTCAGCACCAAGTAGTGCAAAAAGAGGAGTAGAAGCACTAAAGTGCCTGGACACCGACTGACAACAATAGGTAGAGGCCAGGGCTTTTGGAGGGCTGGAGTTACTGAAACTGTTTAATGATGTAAGTACTTGGGACAGACATCTTAGCTAATATATTGCTCTAATAGTAGAGTAAAATTTTGGGAGGCAATCCCTAAAAGGAGAAACATACCTCTTGTACAGCTGACTAGGGCTCTTCCTCCATATTGCTTACCTCCTTTTGTGTTTCTAGCTATATATTAAATATATATTTTCCGCCCCCATCAGGAACCTAGATCAGTTACATCTGTAGATTCCTGCAACTTAATACAAAATTAGTGGAGGACCCAAGAGGCTTTCAGAGCTGCTTTGTGGTTCAGTTAGGGTGCTGACCACTGTTTGCCAAGAAACTGAACTAAATGATGTGTCACTCTAAGAAGAATGAGCTATCTGAGCAAATTAGTGAGATCAGAATATACATTTGTAGCAGCTCATGCTTACTTTAAAATGTGAGGAGATCAATGAAGGTCAGAGTGACTGTGAAGAGACATGAGCTAATAACTATTTAATGTTGTCTGCATTAGGGTAAGCTTGTGAACTTCTTTGTTCCACCTCAACCTTTAGAAGGAAATAAAAAGAAAAACCCAAAGGAAATGGAGCCTAAATTAAAGGAAAAAATACAGTATCCCAGTAAGTATTTCTGATGAGTTTTAAAATGCATTTTGCTTTTAGCATTGTCTTATATTGGTCACTGACTGTGAGTTCAAGGCTACTCTGGACTTCTTCAGAACGAAATTATTCTTTTGCTGAGCCCTGTCATGTAGGATTGCATGCTACAACCAAGTGATCCACAGTTAAAAGTAAAGTTACTAACTCAGAACTCTGCTACAGAGCTCCATGCAACTAAAGGTCTTTGTAAAGAGTTTATGCATTTCAATGAAATAAGCTGTCTTTTTTTATGCCTCAGTAGGAAAATTGAGTGATTTATTTCTGTTGCTATCCAACATTGTTTTAGAATCACTGCAAAACAGCAATCTGTAGAGCTGTATCAAGTAAAAGCTTGTCAAAGTTGCTGCCTATCTGCATTTTTTAGATGAACACTATGTTTAGAGTTCCCTTAATATGCATTCTGTGAGGTAACTTAATTTCATCTGAAACTGTAAGTTGTTTTGTTTTGATTCTTCATACAGGCTTACGAGTAATGATATTGGCAGCTGTAAAGGAAATGAATGTGAAGAAAGGAGCATCCATAATTGCAATATTTAAGTACATCAGTTCTATATATAGGTACGACACGCAGAGAAATAGACGGCTTCTCAAAAGAACTCTGGAAAAACTAATTGCAGAACAGGTGGTAGAACAAGTTAAAGGACATGGTCTGGCTGGGTCTTTCAAGCTGGGAAAGAATTATAAGGAACAGAAGAAGCGAGAAAGAGCCAAAGAGCAGGTAAAACATGTGCTGTAGTTATTTCAAAGAAGGCTGTTCTTTTTTGCTGCCAATTGCATGCTACTCTCAGCTGCATTGTATATGTACACTAGCTCAGTGATACTGATCTAGTGTTAAAAATGAAGAAAACTTCAGCAATTGCTTTGACACTCATAAATAAAGAAGCCAAAATCATAAGTAGATAAAATTTGAGGCTAAAATAGTAACTATGTCTGTCATAAGTCTTTTAAAAACAGCATCTTGCGCTTGGTCTTGTTGAAGTGCATGATATTCCCATGGCCCCACTTTGTCCAGGTCCCTCTGGATGGCATCCTATCCTTCAGGTGTGTCAGCTGTACCACTGAACTTGGTGTCATCTTCAAATTTGCTGAGGGTGCACTGGATTCCTCTGGCTCTATCATTAATGAAGATATTAAGTACCACTGGTAGATGTTAAACATCACTGGGCAAGTCTGAATGTAAAGTCTGACATTCTTGGTTAATTTTACTTTGTAGGTAGCAAGGACTTCAGAAAACACTCAGAAGAAGCAGTTGATTGATGCTAAAACTCAAACCAAAGAATCAAGAAACAGTGATGAAACGTCTGAAAATGTCTTTAAAACTGCTTCACATGAGAATATCGCCATGGAAGAACATGATTATTGTACAACTAGTAAAAATAACAGGAAATCTGAAGCAGATAATGAGAACTCTGTAGAAGAGAAAAATGTTAAGCAAGAAACTGTGGTCCCAAAGTCTCCTGATTTTCATGGCAACCTTCTTGTCTCCAGTGACACGAGCAGTCATCCTGATGTTGATGTTTCTAAAACTACAGCTGTTATCCAGCAGGAAATCCCAAAGGTCCAGTCCTCACATTCCCAAGAACATGCTGGCAGTAGCGTACAACATACCAGTTCTGTATTTCCATTTAATACTGCTGAATATCGTTTTGAATGCATCTGTGGTGAGCTTGGATTGGCTGACTACAAAGCTCGTGTGCAGTGCTTGAAATGTCACCTGTGGCAGCATGCAGAGTGTGTAAACTACAAAGAGGAGAACCTGAAGAGCAGGCCCTTCTACTGTCCCCATTGCCTTGTGGCAATGAAACCCGTTCCCACAGGAGCGACTCTGATAATTTCTCCTAGTTCTATTTGTCACCAGTGGGTAGATGAGATCAACAGGCATGTAAGATCATCATCTCTTCGAGTTCTGGTAAGATTATATATGGAGAGTTATTTTATCAAGGCTCAGGGCTTGCATCACTCGAAGTTCAGAGGTCTTTGTCCTCTTTGCTAGAGCTCTACATTTCTTGCTGCTAGAGCAATGCTTTGGCATTATGCAGTGCATCGGTGTCCCAGAAAGACAGTCTGTGATTAGTTCTTTTATTTTTTTCTGTTTCAGTTGGTCACTGGGAGATAAACCAGTGGACTAGATTGTATAGCAGCTGAAAGCAAATTTTTGTGCGGTTGGAACATGTGGTTTCTGAGGGAAGGCTGTTTGAAAGACTACCAAGAACTTAAAAAGGCCTATGGGTGTTTTGAGTGTTGTCTCGCTGTACACATGCACTTAAGCAATTCTCTGACTGTTGCTCCTCCTTTTGTTCTAGATAAAAAATGTTTCCATAGGTAAAGCCTGTAGTTTTGCATTTCTGGTTCTCAGGCTTTATAAAAGAAGTCTTGGGCATTGGTGTTTTACTGTTACGACTTGGCTGTTGTGTTTATAACATCTACCAAATTGATTAGTATGTTGCTTATTTGGAGACCATGTATTGTCCTTTTACTTGATTTCTCATAACCCTGTCACTAGAACAAATCTAATTATACTTAGAGTAATAATGGCTATACAGGTCTTTAAAAATACTGTTATCACAGTATTCAAGAGTCTTTTATTACTGATGCAGCCAAGTTTTGTCCTTCATATTTTTAGCAGCCAAGAACCTTTTTAATAATCAAGAGCTTTGAAAACCATCAGTCACTTGTATTTTGAACAGAGTAATGACAGGTTGATATAACTTTGTATTCAGGGATATATCTGATACCTTTGGCTATTATGCATAGTTGCCCATGTATCAATGGATTCTAGGCCTCCAGTGCTATTTGTGTGAGCTGTCCAGTTAGATTTAATGCAGGTACTAACAAATGTGTAAAACTCACATGGTTTTTCTAGGGCCCAGTCCAAGTTTAATACCAGCTTTGATAAAAATTATCATAAATAGATTTACATGGTAACAATAAACTAGTTTATGTACTGAATATCGGTACTGTGTGACATCTTCCATTCTGCAAGATTGTTTTCATTTTCTTTTAACTGCCAACTGTGAGACTTGTTTTCAGTGTTGCTTCAAAAGGAAAATTTGGTGGTTTATTTTCTGTTAAGGTAAAATGGAAGTAGTGGAGATGTTTTAAAGAATCAGTTTCCCATGTTAACAACTTTTGCATTGCATGTGACATGTGTTTTTTACTCTTCAACTGCTTTCAACCCATGGGAAATTCTAATGGTTTTATGTAATAGAAGAAGAAATTAAAATTTATCAGTAAGTCTTGCCTTGTGGCAGATTGTCTTTTTCTGCTGCTGTGAAAACAACCAAAACTTGGCCAAGTTATAAATCTCCAGAAAATCTATTCTTAAGTACTTGAAGAAGTCATTAGACTTTGGCAGCTGTTTGTTTCTTCTTGGTTACTTCAAAGAGCCTCTTTTTGGTTAATTTGTTTCTTTTTTTTTTTCCCCATCCAAGCTCCCCTTCTCTCTTTTGTTTCATGTGCAATGACCTGGGTTGCTCTGTGGTCCCATTTTGGGGCACAACAGAAAGAAATTATCTACAGGTGTTTCTTTCAGTTGACAGAAACACTGTTGCCATATGCACAAATGGAGAGGAGGAGTATTACTGGAAGAAAAAGTAGGGTTAAGAGTGAAATTAACAGTGAAATCATGTTCTGATCATCAAAGGGTAAAGAGCAGTTATTTTCATTTCTGTACCTTTCTAAAGGGATTTGGCTTAACATTATGAGGGAGATAAGAAAAGTACTTCTGATAATAGAACAAATGTCAGTATGAAGGGTTTCTGTTAGTGCACAGGGACTGTATTTTACCCAGGGTATTTTTTTTCATCTCTTAAATCTCTGTAGGTAAAACTTTACTCAGAGTGTCATTTCTGGTTTTTATATATTTTGATGCATATTTCAGTCTTTGCCTAATCATCCATTAAATTTTAGTGAGTAAAGTTTTCAGAAGAAAGGTAATGATTACAGTAAAGGAGAGAAGGCTGAATATGTAACAGTGACTTGTGTAATGATGTTCTTCCATAAAACATTACAGAATACTTAATCTTCAAACAACTGTTACAACAAATAACTGTTTTAGAAAATAATGAAGTCCTCTCTCCTTCAAAGGAGGAAATAAATGTTTTGCAAAGTCATAAAAAGTTAGACAAATTTTGCATCCATGACTCTATTGTATTTATTATTAGGTTACTCAGATGAATTTCCCACCATACGATTATATAAATACAGATTTTATGAACAGTTTCTTTTTATATGAGCAACACTGCTAAAAGCTTGCACATATTAAGCTGTACTGATATGTTAAGATTTTTATCAAAGTGTCTCTTACCTCCCTTCTTTGCTATTGCGCTGTTCCCTGTAAATCCCTGTAGGTGTACCAAGGTGTGAAGAAGCATGGCTTTTTGCAGCCGCACATGCTGGCAGAGCAGGAGGTGGTTATCACCACCTACGACGTGCTGCGCACCGAACTGAACTACGTGGACATTCCCCACAGCAACAGCGAGGACGGGCGCCGCTTCAGGAACCAGAAGCGCTACATGGCCATCCCCAGCCCCTTGGTAGCAGTGGAGTGGTGGAGGATCTGCCTCGATGAAGCACAAATGGTTGAATGCACCACTGCAAAGGTATGACATTCCTGGGCATGCGCTCGTTTAACTTGAAAATGTTTGGACAAGTTTATTGTAAATAATAGTCTTTCCTTCCCCCTTCTTAATGTTCAGAGTACACTCAGGTGGTTTGTCCTTGTCCCTTGTTCTTCAGAAGTGAATTTTCTGTTGGAGATACTTACTATTGAATGGTTCTCCTGTTGGAATTTTGGCAGATTGTGAAGTATATCCAGCTGAAAAAATACTTAACATAATCTATACTGACAGTTTAAAGAACTAGGTCATCATGTTGTATATGGTGTTTGATAGTTTCAAACAAGACACTAGCCTTGTTCAGTGATGTGGTTCAGAGGCATAGATATGTCCTTTGGGTCTAGAAGCTAAAATAGTCAGCAGTCTGTCTGCAAACTCAAGGGATACAGTCTTCAGGGGGGATTATTTTAATTAGTCTTTGTCCAGTCTTTTTGTCTTCCAACACAGGAAGACAAAAATGCTACTTACATAATGCCTTACAGGCTTTAATGTTCAGAATTTTTTAAAAGTACAGTTTATTTTGCTATTTGTTTGCCTTCCGTGAACCCTTAATTGCACTTGATTACTTGGAAGAGGACATGGCTTTTATCAGCTTTCAGTTACCTTCTAAAAAGATGAAAAATTGTATATATGTTTTATAATTTATTGCATCAATGCTGCTTCTAGGTCTAAGGGTACATTCTAAAAAGATGTTCAGCCTTCTCAAAAATAAGATCCACTTGGTGTCAGACTGTGTTCCACTCTGTTTTTCCTTTCCTACCATTGGCTCTATGTCCTTAGGCTGCTGAGATGGCGCTCCGTTTGAGTGGAATCAATCGCTGGTGTGTCAGTGGCACTCCTGTGCAGCGAGGATTAGAAGGTGAGATTTTATATAGCGGTGTAATCTCTGGGCTTTTCTTATGCTGATAACTAGGAGAGGCTTTGAAGCAGTTAAAATGTCTGCTAGTTTTGTTCTGAATTCACTAGGTACTCTAACTTTGTAAGCCATAAATTTTAAGCATGATAATAAAGCTATCATTCATGTATCAATATAAAAATCGAAGAGCTGAAATATTTTTGTCTCCCTGAGTTAGACAAATACTTTGAGGAGTGGAGAAGCTGTATGTCTAATAGCTGACTCAAGTGTGTTCTTCAGTTTTCACTTAGTGGAGTGGATAAATATTAACCCTTCTCTGTAGCAGATAGTCTGCTCTGGTTGCAGAATCCTGTGAACTGTCAAATACAGCAAGCAAAGCTGTATTTGCTTTTTGCATGGGTCTGTATGAACTACCGTGGGCATCCACTGCCATGAATATAAATTCTAAAAATCGTGCTAAAGCTTATGAAACTGTCTCCAGTCCTTATGTAAGGACTTAATGAATTGAGATGTGTGGAGTAGGTAGCTGTGTGTTAGCAGGTGACATTTATCTTGTCTTTTTTTTTGTGTGATGCTCAGTTTCTGTAGACAGGCTTCAGACAGAGATAGAATAAAAGAAAGGGAGCTGACTAACTACTTTGTCTCCATGTGTTCTCTGATGGATTTTGAAATATATGGTACACATTGGGGCAATGCATTTCAAAGTGGGTAAATCAGTGTAAGCATTTGTGGACTGTTGTTTGGATACTAAGTAGTAAAAATCAATATTTTAGATTAATTCATAATGGAATTTTGAATTAAATTTATAAATACATGTAATAGTTGCAAGAATACAGCGTTAAAGCAAAGCTGCAGAAAGAAGTGATTGATTTTAGTGTCATGATGAACTCCTTCAAGGCCCTGTGTGTGATAGTTTTGATTTATTACATATCTGAAATGTCCATAATACATGTTGGCAGACTCTAAGGCAGCCCCCATCAAGTCAGGGATGAAAACTGCCGACTCATTTCAATCTGTGCCACTGCTGCTGTAATGCAGTGGGATAGGAGCCCTGAGTAAACAATGCTTCTTGCACAGAAATGATTCCCAGAATTTTTCTTTCTCTGGTCTGTGATGTGTTTGGTGAATGTCTTGATGCTTTCAGCTGAATACTGAATTATGATAAAGCTAACAGAATAAGGAATGTAGCCACCAGATTTTCAAGAACTAGAAGATATCATCACATATCTCTGTTTCTGCAGTATCCACATGCAGTATTTAAATGTGTGCTTCTGTATTTTTCCAGTAAGATTAAGGCAGAAGTTTAAAGTCAATATGTCCTTAAGTTTCATTCCAAAAAGTGACGAGTTTCTGGATTAGGCAGAATTAGCAAGACGTATTCTCTCAATTAGCAAGAAAACAATTGAGTGTCTTTTGTTAATTTCTTATGCATTAGGAGAGAAGTGAAAATTCTTCTGAATTGCAGCCCCTTCTAGGATTGTGGGCAGCAGACAGTTGGTGCACAGCAGGCTCTGAAGTAATGATGCTGAGCAATATTGGTTTAGAAAAACCTGGCAAACCCAGTTAACCATATGCAATCATGTAATTTCTGCCTCTTGTCTCTGCTCTGAATAGGTTTAAATTCTTTGCTCTCTTCTGCTAAGCTTGAAATTAGGAAAGTGTCTCACAAACAGCAAAATTGTCTCAAGTTGTGTGGAAATCAAAAGCGAGCTAAAGGAGAGAATGGCCACCTTCCACCACCCAGTCCCCTGCCTCAAATTAAATATTTTGCTGAGCGAGTGACTGGAAAACAAGTACAAAAGATAAAGGCCAGAATGGAGATGGTTTATGCTTCATAGGCTTTGGTATGACAGCTAATTTTTTTGAGACATATTGTGAAGTATTAAAACACAAACACTTTCTTTTCTTGGCAGATTTATATGGATTAGTCCTTTTTCTTGGAGTTGATCCTTACTGGGTCAAACACTGGTGGGACCAACTACTGTATCGACCTTATTGTAGGAAAAATCCCCAGCCTCTCTACAGTCTAATTGCGAAGATAATGTGGAGATCAGCAAAGAAGGATGTGCTTGACCAAGTAAATCAAAGTTTTGAGTTTTAGAATTCCTGAACATCATTTACCAATAGTTTTATTTGCAAATTACTTACTTTCTTTTTTTAATTTCAGATTCAAATCCCCCCTCAGACAGAAAATATACACTGGCTTCACTTCTCTCCTGTGGAGAGACACTTCTATCATCGCCAGCACGAGGTGTGCTGCCAGGATGCATTGGCAAAACTCAGGAAGATTTCAGACTGGACTCTTAAGCTTAGCAGCCTAGATAGAAGGACTGTGACTTCTATTCTGTACCCTTTGCTACGGCTCAGGCAGGCCTGCTGTCACCCACAAGCTGTTCGGGGAGAGTTCTTGCCGCTACAGAAAAGGTGAATTTCTGTCATTTCCTAAATGGCCTACTTTATCCAAAGCAAAACTCTCATTGTCTCCAGCAGTGCAAGCCCTTGTACAGTCCTCAAATAAGCCTAATTTAAACTTCTTTGGGTAAATGTGTGACTATGGCACACCAGGGTAATTGACCTCAGAGGCTGAACAGGCACAGTGGGTTCATTAGTGTAATTCTTGTGTTAAAGGACATAGTACTGAAGGCATTTGATTCTCCAGTGGCATTCTAACCTTACTATGACTAGAGTGTTGCAGGTAACAGATTGAGTGTGAAACAAAGCAGATTATTTTTTGTTTTAAAATAAGCCCACTGCTTTTTATTTTTTGTCTCGTACAAAGCTCACATTTATGAATGAGAACAATGAAAGAATTGAATCAACGGAATGGAATAATTCCTTAGTTCAAAGAAAATGTTAATGTGAGGTTGCAGAATTTGTAAGTATAGATCCAAACTTGAAAGTTGTGCAAATAGTCTTTTATTTGCATGCTTTCAGGGTCATCTTCCCCACAAGTGCTCTGCAAGTATCACTTTGGTCTCAGCTTTTGTTACACCAAAAAAAAAACATGTTGCCAGTTCTGTTGTGAAATGTAGCTGCTACCTTTTCAGTCAGTCAGAAGGAGGTTATGAAAGAACAGGCTGTTTCCATTCCAGCCTCTCAGAGTGGCGTCTATGTTTCTTTTTTAAGCTGGTAGGGAAGAACTTCGACTTTTAGGACTGCCAGTGTTTTTGCTACTGTTTCCTAGTCCATCCATTCTATTCAGACTCTTTCAATCCTTGTTAGAAGTTTTGTGTCCTACTCCTTGCTCTTTGTTATACAGGGCACCTGCAGTGCCTGAGCAGCTGAAGCTGACTTTGCATTTGCCTGAGCAGAGATCAGTAGTTAGACACTGTGTTGTAGTACTTGCTGTGGTAGTCTGCTATGTGGAAGCAAGGGACTCAAACATAGGAGAAGTCAATATTCCCATCCATCATACAAGATTATTTGCATTAAAATGAGCCAGTGTAGTGTAAATGAAATATATGTAAACTGAGCAGAGTATGGTGGGAACAACTTCATACTGTGTTGATTTTGGTGGAATGGTTGCACAGCGACAGCTGCATAGTAACTGGTGGAAAAGCCAGCAATGAAAATTAAATCTTTCTTAAAGTCACGTGTACAAAGAAAAGTCAATTCCCAGCACTGTTTATATACCTTTTTTTTGTGGCCCAAACTTGACTGCAGCATTGACATTCCCAGAATAGAGAGAAGATTTGGTTGCTGTCTTTGGTTATATGTAGGAGAATAATGAAGAAATTCTCTACTATGACCTTTGATGAATAAGAGAAATTTACTGAAATAAGAAAGTTGATGCTGAAGCATGTAGATAAGAGACATGGACCTGAGTTAAAAACCTGAATTTGGAGCATATTCTGTTCTATGATAGATGACCTTTTTTCCCACCTGTGTAGTGAAGGCAGTAAATGACGTCTACTCAGAAAAAAAAACCTCTTAAAAGAGATTTTTCTAGGTTCTCCTAATATAACTGAGTAAAACCCACTTCTGTTTACCTTAGTTGGTAGTCTCAGGCTGTGTATCAAATTGCATATTTTATATGTACATCCTTCTGCTGCAACAATTTTTCTTGAAACTGCTGATGGTTTTGAAAATAGAAGGTGAGTAGCAATGGTGGAAGTATCAACATACGTTATGTGTATTTACCGTTTCCTTTGCTGAATTCAGTAATTATGAATAGCGATTATATTGATTTAAAGCCGATTCTGGTGTAACACTGTACTATAAAACCAAGAATCAGTTTCTGCAACTGGAACAATGTTGCAAGGAAGGTAAAATAAAGGCCTAGGCAAGGGTATCCTTCTAGCATAATTTGAGCCCAGTCTGTGCAAGAGTTCAGTACTCTGTTCCACAGTGCTGAACACCAAATAGTAAATGCTTCTCCTGGTGAATGAAGCTGAGGAGCAAGGTTTCAGTGGAGGGGAGAGGTGTCTGGTCTAACAGCAGCAATTGATGTTAGAAGCAGCCTCAGGTCAGCTGTTGTAGGCTGTTGCTATTGTTTACTCTCCTGTCTCTTCATATCAGTCCTCTGATTCTTTAACCTGTGGCTTTACTCCAAGGTATCATTCAAGCTTCCTTCTTGCATCCTCCTCATTTCTGTTCCTGCTTCTCGCTTTTCTCTTAATTTCTGGTATTTTTATGTGAAGCTAATTTTTTTCCGGTAAAATTCCTCTCATAATTTGCAGATATGACAAATGTAGAAAAGGAAGTTTAGAATTATTTTTGCTAGTCTTCCCAGTTCTCATTTCACACATTTTCTTCTTTACATTGACACTTCATGTGTTTTGTGTTTAGATTGGTAGCAGAGGGTAGAAATGTAGTCTGTCATAGCTGTTTTCATCTGAACAGATTTTGACAAAATGAGGTCTATTTTGCTTGTTTGCAGTTCACCACTAACAGAAGGAGAACAATAGTCTGCCACATGAAGGATTATTTTACCAAGTTCAGATTTTCTTCTTGCTCCTTATTTCTTGGTGTTCTAGGAGATGGCAACCTCTGGATGCACTCAAGTTAGGGTAAAGCTCTAGCAGGAAGAAAATCTGACAGTTAGAGGTCTTTTAATAAGTAAAGAAATCTCAGAAAGCATTTGCAATATGTTGGATGCATGTAATGATCTGCTACGCTGCTCAGCATGACCCTCTTACTTTTCTAGTACTGTCATTTTGTTTCAAATTTGGTCTTTTCAGCACCATGACCATGGAGGAACTACTGGCATCTCTGCAAAAGAAATGTCGAACAGAGTGTGAAGAAGCTCACCGACAGCTGGTGTGTGCTCTTAATGGCTTAGCTGGTATCCATATCATTAAAGGTAAGACCAAAGGGCTGTAGCATATTCTTTACTCCTTTCAGTACAGGAGTAAAGGATATGCTCCATCTCTGTGTACTGGG
Organism: Passer domesticus; assembly: GCF_036417665.1. Classification (NCBI taxonomy): domain Eukaryota; kingdom Metazoa; phylum Chordata; class Aves; order Passeriformes; family Passeridae; genus Passer; species Passer domesticus. Next base: position 65,897,874 of record NC_087476.1, on the reverse strand, counting down.
AGGTTAAAAGGAGTCACACGTGTAATTGTTCTTAACCTGCTTTTGTTTTACCAGTACTGCTTTCTGGGTTTCCCTTGTGCCCCCAGCCATGCAAACTTCTGTGCTGATTGCTAAGATGCCTTTTGCTGCTCCTGCTAGACAGCTCTGTCAATGTTGATTTTGTCTGAATTACAAGGCAAAAAAAGCTTTGAATGAGAAACAAAAATAATTATATCAATCTTGAGTGTCCCACAAAATAAAAATAAATTAAAATTACTCCATTATGAATGTGTAAAAATGCCACTTTTCCAAATTCTTCTAAAGTTGACATGCTGTTTGAATTTTTCCAGTTCATGTCAAAGTCTTCTTCCAAAGAGAACAGGCAAACTGCCTTTTCTCTTACTTGCCTCACAGAAGGACTATATTCAGATTCTTTAATCTGTAGTTAGCGGGTTTGAAATACTTTGTTATAATTGTAGCTTGGAGATAAGTGTTTCTGATACAGTTAAGTGCTTAAAAAGAGTTACATACAGATGTAATGCTTCTGAAATGCACTAGTAGCAAAAATTATGTTTGGACTATTTTGAAAACCAGATTGATAAAAATTTTGTCTGATGAGAAACAAAAGCAGGACAAAAGAGGCAGAGTTCTGGTCTGTAAGTGGTCCCCCCGTATTGCCCTTACAGTCGGTCCTCTTTATCAGGAAGGGGGAAGCACACCTTACATAAAAGTGAGGCCATTAATTTAATCGTGGTATAATTGAAAACTTATAGGTCTATTATTAGTCCAAATTTATTGCTATAGGCAAAGAAGAGAGTAACAATCACACTTGTTTCTACTTGTCCTGCTTTTCTGCTCACCTTTCTACTTAGGCTCATCTGGACCCTGAGCTCAGTGGTTTTGTAGATGTGGTGGCAGTGCAATTGCCAGTTGTCACTACCTTCATCAGTAGGAATAAGATGGTTGTGTTGATGGTTTCTTCCTCACACACAAGTCCAGTGAGGGTCATTTTTATGTTTGCTAGCATGTTTGCATCTTTCTCTTTCTTCATTGGTCTGCAGCTTCATGAAAATGCCGAATTTAGTGGACATGATGCCTTTTATGAATGTTACATACTCTTTCTTTGTTCTCTTTGTTGCCCCTAAAACCAGTTTTGTCCAGCTCTAAGTCTGCATTTCTTTGACTGTGGGTGAGTTGTTTATAGCCATGGCTTTCTTATTCACTGCCAAGCCTGTGCACCATCTCTTAGCATCCCATGGCTCTACTCTACACTGCATCCTATATCTTTACTTGTCAATAGCCTCTGCTATTGTTACTAGGCCTGTATTTCCCTACACTACATCGTTGTGGTAGTTATAAATATCTCATTCTACATGGAATAACTGCTTGTTATTGCTGTCTATATAAAGCTGTGTTTGTACCACACAAAGATAAACAAAAGTTTAAAAATATAGTAAAAATTAGCCATGGACACCTGGTGAATTACAGTGAATTGCTGTCACAGCTAAGCCAAGTAAAAGGTTCAGGCAGGTCAAGAAAAATTCAAGGGAGGCCTGACAAGCTTCAAATTAGCAAATTCAGCACATAGCTTTTGGCTGGTTACTGGTAATTGCAATCCTGTATTGCAGGACTACACCCTTACAAATGCAACTCTTTCAATGTAAGAAGCAGCAAATCTTGTAGACATAGAATTGTTACACTTCCATATAGATAGGATGATGTTTTTTGTTTTACTCTCTTATCTGTCTTTATGCATTTATTTTCTCTGTACTTCTCCATGTTTTAAGAGTCTCTAAGAGTATTACTGGCTAAGTAAATTTCCATCAGTTGAGAAAAGCAAATTGAGATGGATTTATTTTTTCACTGCTTTTCCATACACAACTTCAATTTTGTATTTCTTTTTAATTGATATAAGCTATTTTCTGAGAACTGATTGTGATGCTGGCAGCTTACATCAGTAGTTCTGCTCCCTGCATGTACTTAATCATTTCTGCATTTCTGAAGTATGACACAACTTTCATGGTTTTCACTGGGAGAGTGAATAATGCATTTGCAGTGCATTTAGCAATGCATCACTGCAGTGAGTTGTAGATTTTATTTTTTTTATTTATGACACCATGATACATATTTTAAAATTAAGAGGTTTGCAGATCTTACAGTCACAAAAGATATTTAATTTGGAAACTGCATTATTCTTTGTAGAATATCATATTCTGTCTTTTACCTGTTTTCTGGGGGAAGGAATGACTAGGAAAGAATTGCTTGAAGACAGGCACTTAATATACAGTTTCTCTGAGAACGTTTTAGTATGTTACAAGTAACTTAACACTTGTAAGGCCATAGCTGTTTGTATATTTAAAAACCAGCACAATGTGTCTGTGTTTTTGCTACTCTTTTTTAATTCAGGAGAATATGCACTGGCCGCGGAGCTGTACAGAGAAGTACTAAGATCATCTGAAGAACACAAAGAAAAGCTCAAAACAGATTCCTTGCAAGTGAGTGAGCATTGCAATGTAAAGAGACGTAGTTAAGAACTGGAATACTTTAGATTTAATTTAACAGGTCAGTCTTTTCTTCCTCCCAGCGGTATGCTGAATTACTCTTTCAGCCTGCTGTAATGATAAGAATATTTTGATTACAATCTTTAGATAGGAATCTGTCAAAAAAAAGCTACTGTGTATCTAAAAACCTGCTTGTGAGTTTTCTTGATGTCCCTGAAGCAGTGTATGATCTCCACCTGCTGTTCTGCAGTGCAGTTAACAAGCTGAATTCCTAGTCTGGTGCATGTGACTGTGACTGCTCACATTAAGTGTTATATTACATCCTGCAATTACAGAATGCAGAATTTGCACTGAGAGTGATATTAAGGTGCCAAATAGAGATAGAGAATAATAAAATATTTGCACTGCAGAAGATAAAAGGGCATCAAAACATAGAAAAGAATTGAAGTGCCTTTTCTCTTTGGGCATTTGATTTCATGCCTTTTGAATACTATTTAAAAATATAAATATATTTTCCTGGTTAAAAAGTCATGGTTCTCTAAGTAACATATTTATAGTTCTTCAAGAACTACTGGTTCTTAATTGATCAAAATTTTCTTCAGCAAAAGAGATTTTAAATGTTAGTGACACATAGATAAGTGATCAGTTGTCTGTTTCTTTCCTTGCTTCCATGAGCAAATTGTTTGATTGTGTTGCATGTGGTCACCTGATGTCTCTGTTGTGCTTCTTTGATTCTTCCTTTTCCTTTGTGACTTCCTGGTGGCTTTTTTGGCCTAGCATAGAGGTGTTAGTGTAAACTTCTTAAGTTGCACATAGGTTGTTAATTAAATTGTTCTACTGGATTGTACAATCCAATTAAGTTTTTTTTTTTTTCCCTTGAAATAGATTCTGACTAATGTTGCCTTAGTGTAATAAAATTTTACTTCTGTTAAGTCTTCTCAGTTGTGTAGGATTAGCTTTTTGGGATAATGACAAATCACTGCTGGCCAGTCCTCTTGAGTGACTGAGATAGTAATAGGACAGAGGTGAAGAGAATCCAGGATGTGAGAAGGGCACAAGTTTATGATAGTGGAGGTTATTAGTATGAGTTTGTGGGAGCTGTGCAGGAAGTACTATATTATTGGTCTGGTTTGAGAAACAAAGGGTGAAGCCAGAGAAGAGGAGCAGAGTTTCCTTATATTAATAATCAAATTTATTTTCCTTAAAAGTATACCAAAAGGTCATGTGTTTTTCAATATCTTTTATTTCAGAGAAATTAAAAATATGAAAAAATATTATAGCTCTCTATTATAGCTCACACTTTATTTAGCTTTAGATAGGCTAAATGAATTTTTTCCTCAGAATATTCCAAAAGACACCAAAGAAAGTGCTCTGAGATAATTTGTTTTTCATAATAGTCAAGGGCTGTTTTAATTAGGAGGGTGAGTATGGCATAGGATCTGGTGACCTGGTATCACACTTGGTTGCTGATTTGCTTTTGAGATGTTAAAAAAGGTCTTTTTAATATTTCATTTCCTATCTCAGTAAAATAAGGAAAGGAATCTCTCTTTTCTTTATAACGTGCTTCCAGATTAGCAGAGAAAGACAAAACTATTTTAAATGCATGCTAATTTCTTGCTGTAAGCTTTCATTGCTCTTTCCTGTCACGGATGTTCCAATGTTTGCTCTTGACTTGTCTATATTTAGAGACTTCATTCTACACATAATTTGATGGAATTGTTGGCAAAGCACCCAGGGATTCCCCCGACTTTGCGTGATAGCCGACTTGCAGAAGAGGTAAACATCTTTTGTTTTTACATAAATGTCGTAGAGCATGTTTTTATTTTTTTGTCCCCTCAGCATTGTCTCTAAATAAAGAAACAACAATTCTTTTCATTTCAAAAGAAATAGCTTTTGAGTTAACTACATACGTAAGCCTTTCTTGTTATTTTATGAGTAAGTTTTATATCTAAGTAAGTTCAATTGTCCTATTCTCAGACTGCTCTGGGACCTTTTTATTGTTTGCTTATTCAACACAGATAAGTAAAAATACTGATTTATATTCCAGTTCCCTTTTGTATTCCTATTGTGTTGTTTGGGCTTACCCAAAAGCAAAGCTGCACAGTTAGCATCTTTATCATAATTTGTCTTCTTACATGTTTTTTGTGGCTTACTAATAGATTCTGGATTCTAGAGGAAAAAAAATATTGCTAAATATTGTTTACAAATGAAGGTGGGTAGCACATAGATAGGTAACCACTTAAAAGCACTGTGGTAGTTGGGGAGTTTTTACATTTGCAGTATTCCTCACAGATATGATTTGTGCATAGTTTAAACTCTTATTTCCATACAGGCAGAACAACTCCGACAGCATTATATGAGTAAATCCAATGCAGAAGTTGCAGAAGCCCATCAGGCCTTACAGCCAGTTCTTCAAACCATTCGGGAACTTCAGAGAAAGGCAGGTACCTCTTAAATGTTTTGTCTCTGACTTTTGGCATTTTTAAAGAACATTGTTTTCATCTTTTTGTCCAGAACTCTAGCTGTTTATCTTCTTTCACCTGTTAAAATTACAAGGTCACTTCAGCATTGCTCTCTTTATTTCACAGGGAACTTAGCTTTCTCTGATTAAATGATCTCTATCTCCTTTTGAGAGAGAGAGAAGGAAGAAACTTTGAGATCACAATATCTCTGTGTGGCTGTTCTGTGTAGATAGCCTTGATGAATCTGATTCTACTTCGGAGAATGTAGACAGTTTCTTAGTCATGTGTTTACTCATCAACAGAAGATGGGGTATTTCTTAATCACACTCTCATCCTCCACTTTTCATGGAATTCATAGCCAGTCTGTGTTTGACTGTGGCCTAAAGATCAGTATACACCTCTGCTGCAATGAGTAGATTGGTTTTCTGTTGAAAGTTCAAGGATAAATTTCTTGTTTTTCATACAGATACATCCAGGTTCTCCTTGGTGGTTGGATGTCATCCAGACAGCAATACAGTATGCCATCGATGAGGAGCTTGTTCAACGTGTGCAAAATGAAATAACCTGCAACTACAAACAGGAGACAAGTAAATTCTCCATGGCAGAGAAGTAAGAGAATAACTGAAATAGGCTGTTAAATACCGTTAAATCTATTCGGGTCTTCTTACTTGTTTGTGCTAGCTGTTGCAATTAGATAGCAGACATTTTTGTTTCAGAGCATCTGGACTGCAATTATGTTTCAAAACCAGTCCCTGAAAAAGCACAACTAGATAGATGACTTGGAAAGAAAAGCAGGAAAATTACTGTTTTCTCTTAGATAAGCATTCTTTGAAATGTTCTTCTGCATTATCTACTGTGGTTTTACAGTCTTCAGTACTCATGGAACTGCTGATAAGAAGAATTCAAAGTTTATTACATTAAAATTGAGTAACCTGTAAAAGAAATTGACTTGCTTAAATGGAAAGTAGACAGACAATATCAGAAAATCCTTGTGTAAAACCATAAAATAGCATCACTCTTTTTCTGAGCAAAGAATTTGAAGTTGGTTTCATGTTCAAGACAGCAGTATACCATTTCTTTTTGGGTTCAGTTACAGAGTAATGTATTCAGAGGGGACATTCAGAGGTTGTTTAAATCAACCTCCATCTTGGGATCCAGACCCATGCTTGTTCAATCCAGTAAAGCTGCACAAGGATTTGACCTGTTAAATATCTGCAAGGAAGGAGATGGAATAGTCTCTGTGTGAAGTCTGTTCCAGTATTGGGCCCACTTGGTGGGGAAAAGAAAGACATTAAAATTATTTAACCTAGTTAATATTTCCTGTGTTGCATCATTTGTACATTTTCTCTTGTTCTTTTTTCAGGTGCCTTTGACAAAAGTTTGACTCAGTCTTCTCTGTATGTTCCAGTTAGATAAATATAGAAAGCAATAAGGTCTCCCCATAATTTTAGGATTGAATAGATCCTCTTCTCCTAACCCTTTCTTGTACATTCTGGTTGAAGGTCTGTAAGTCCATCACAGAAAAAGGAAACATAGGAACAACAGTGCTCTGGTGGTTTAACTTGAGGCAATTTTCTCAGATACATAAACTTACGCTTTTAAATACAATCTTTCTGAATCATGTTGTAGTCAAATACATTTTTGTTATATTTATGAAATATATAAATATATGTATATACATCTGTGTACAAGTTTATAAAATGTGTATAAATTTAAATACTTAAAATACACATATTTTAATTCCATGTGTAGAGATGTATCCTCTACTCTGACCATTCTGCCATCACGATTCCAAAAGGTTGAAATTTCTTCCTGATGGAAGTAAATATATCTTTTATTTTCAGTACTTAACATAATTCTATTGAATAATCTAAATAAAGACAGAAAACGTAACCTCTTTTTTCTTCAGCAAAAGAGGCAGTGGGCACAAACTGGAACACAAGACGTTCCCTCTGAACATCAGGGAATGCTTTTTTACTGTGAGGGTGACTGAGCACTGGAACAGGAAGCCCAGAGACATTGTGGGGTCTCCATCCTTGAAATATTCAAAAGTTGTCTGGGCATGGTCTTGGGCAACCAGCTCTAGGTGACCCTGCTCGAGGAGGGCATTTGAACAAGATAAGACCCTGAGGCCCTTTCCAACATCAGCCAGTCTGTGTGTCTGGATGTGAAAGTCTCATAGTTCTTTGAGAATGATAGCATCACATTCTGGTCAAAATAAATATGAGGAAAGGATTGTTTGCATGTTCATGCAAAACTTTTATGCCTATCCATCCATCTGTTTGTTAGCTTGTGTCACACTGATTTTTTTTTTCCTTGATTGAAATGAGGTATTTAGAAAGTATCTTCTTAAATTGCTACTTACAGATTGTATAACTTTGGAAAAGTTATCTGTGACTAAACTTTATTCTATAACACAGGGATAAAGCTAACTTCCTTTTCAGTTTATTTTAGCATATGAGATAAAAAACAGTGTTGTATCAAGTTCTGCTGGTCAATGGCGGAAGCAACAAGTGCTCTGAATTGAGTACTGGATATGATTAATCCATGGTATAGTGAGGGAGATTTTTATAAAGCTGGTATTATTTGGCAATTGATGATATTAACAGCAGACTTGTAGTTGCAATTTACATTTATTTTCAGACTACCTGGTTAGGCAAACTTTGTCTATGTTATTTTAAAATGCATATTACTGAAGTAGGTTATATTGAATGCCAAGCTTTAGTAGTGTTAAACCTGTGCTTTGCTCTCTGCACTGTACAAAATGTATGTTTTGGATCAAACTTTCTATATTGTGTAGAACCACAGTCTTGTACATCAATGTCAGACCTTGTAGGAATGATGCACTTTCTTTCATCAAGAGACTTCTGCTCTCAGGAAAAACATAATGTGGGAAGGGCTTAACTTAACACAAGGTCTTAACTTGTGTTCGTGTTCATTACTGCAACACCCCTCCAATCACAAAAGACAGCTAGGTACCTAGGTTTTAGGAGAATAGTTTACTGTTATGTCCATGTAATAAATTTTAACTTAGAAAGCTAATTTGCTGAATGAAGTGTATTTTTGTGATGTGTGCATGTGTCTGTTGTGAATTGCAGAGGTGCATTCAAAATCCTTTTGTTGGCCAGCAGACACAAGTAAGACTGTATGTGCAGTGGTTTCCATTTAGTAGATCTGCATTGTGGACCAGAGTGTTGCAGGTTGGTGTTCACTACTAGCATTTGGCCACATCTCTCAAGTCTTGGAAAAAGTCTTTCTGTTCTAAAAATACCAGGCATCAGCTCTGGAGATACACTGGAGTGATTTCTGACAGCACTGCATGTAGTAGGAGTAAGCATTTTCTTGTGGTAGCAGCTTTGTTTGTTGTCCTAGATTGCTATTTAGCTACTTCTCTTCTACTTTAAAATACTGAATTGGGTTTGGATTTTGTGTCTTGGTGTAATTTCCCTTTTTCTTTAAATCAGATTCCGTGACTGCAGAGGCCTTCAGTACCTCCTCACAACCCAGCTGGATGAAGTGAAGAAGTTCCAGAAGATTGTAAGAGAAGCAGTGAAAAACTTAGAAGGGCCTCCTTCTAAGCAGGTTATTGAGGCTGCCACTATCTGCCATTTGCGACCTGTTAGACTGCCACTTAACAAGTAGGTCTTGAAAACAGAAAATATAACTTAGATGTGTATTACTACATTTTCCTTTGTTTGAAATAGCATACTGAAGCCTTTATTATGTACTCAGGAGCTGTATGCACACTGTTATCACAGATCTATTTGTTAGAATCATGATCTGTAGTTTTATTTTAATAAAATCTTTTGTTGTCAGCTGTATTAGTGTACATGTGACTGTTATTTTGTTATTTTTTAAGAATTTGGTGTAGTTTTTATGTTGGAATAGGGGTTTATGATAATTTGGTTTCTGAAATTCTGAGTGCATCTGTTTTCAATTTTCTATGTTGCAGCTGTGTCTTTTGTAAGGCTGACGAATTGTTCACAGAATATGAATCAAAGCTCTTTATGCATAGGTAAGTTCATAGCTTTATAAATTTCTCACTGTTAGAAAAAGTGAAAGTTGGATTGCTTTATGTTTTCTGAAATAAGTTTATGACCAAATGACAGAGACTTCTTGCTGATGGCTTTGACAGCAATTCTGTTAGGTTTGATTTTCTATGTAAATTTCATTTGAAGAAATGGTGTCCAAGGAATGAATACATGCCACTTTCTCTCAAGCCACTATAATATGACCATACATCAGAAATGAAGGGGTGGCATGTTCAGAAATGTGTATAAATACAAGTATGCTAATTTAGCACATACTCCTATTTGTGCAAATATTTATTTGTAGTCCAGCTGCAAGTGGTATAATACCACCCTCATCCAGTGTTTCAGTGAGAAGAGATCTCAGACAGAATGAAGCTGAAAGAAGGGTGACATCAGCACGGGGTGTCAGAAGTGCGCATAGTGGGCAGTACTGAAAGATAAATTACAGCTCTCTGCATGCTTTCTTTTGGACTTCTCTCTCTCATATCACTCACAATGTCAAAATCGGATTGAAAAGTCTTGAGGTTACTGAGAACATTTTGAGACGTCTTTACCAGTGGGGGTTCTGTTGCTTCATGACTGCTGGAATCAGGAAGAATGGATTATTTTAAAATTAGCATTATTTGTCAAGGAGAGAACTGGGAAGCTGTACTGTTCATTCACAGTGCCATACACAGGAAATTTTGCATCTGAGTTTAATTGTAATTCTTGCTTATATAAAACGTCAGAATTGATTTTTTTTTAATGAATGTGACATTAATAACTACTGAAAGATGATTTATATATGTAAGCCTTTACAAAAGCTGTAGATGATTTGGGGCTGACAGAATGGCCTGAGGATTGGTTCCAAGGTCACTGTGTTCAAAGCAAGATTTTGATTAGGTCATAAAACAGCTGTTTATATTTGCTTGGTTTGCATTATCTTTTAGTCATATATAAGAAGGCTGAAATAGATGATGAATAAGTACAGATGGATGGGAAAGTACAAAATCAGTGCTAAGTGCTGTGTTTGGTTTGTTTTGAAGTGTTAAAGGCCAGATGGCAATATTCGAGGAGATGATAGAAGACCAAGAAGGGCTTGTCGATGACCGCGTGCCCACCACAAGCAGAGGGCTCTGGGCAACCAGTGAAACTGAGCGGGCTTTGAAAGCTCTTCTTTCCTTTGCCAAAGCTCACCGCATGGATGTCAGGGTAACCGAGGAAGGGAGCGCATTCCTGGAGCTCTTTGAAGCATGGAAAAAGGAATATAAGGTACAGTAAATTACATGGTGATCAGACAGTTTGTCATCCATTTAGTTTATTGTAAACAAATTGCAGCTGAATATTAGCACATCTAAGTCATATTCCTGGAATTAGGTTTTGCCTACCAACCTTTTCTACAGTGCTTATTACAGGATTTGATGTTAAATGATTTATATCTGAGCTAATTGTTTCTAAGAGCTATATGGGCTACTAATCAAATTTCTAAGCAATGTAATTGCATCTATTAAGACAATATAAAGATATAATTAAATGTGTTCATCTGTTTACTTGAATCAGAATGTAACAAGACTCAGCAAATCCAACACCGGTCCATTCTGTCATTCCGGTTACCTTCAGTTTTGTGAAGAAGGAACCCAGTTTTTTTATGTGCCTTTATGTTAGGAAACAAAAGATGGGCCTAATGTGCCAATGAGAATGAAGACAGTGTTGTGATTCTGTCTGTTGTGACTTGGAAATATCGATTCAGTGGTCTGTACTACTCCAATGTACACTGAGCTACAAGAATGATACTCTTTGAAATAACTCTTTTTTTTTTATTCAGCAGAGTTTGTTGTTTTTGGTTTTTTTGTTTTGCAAGGCATTTTGTTTCTGAATTTTTAGTTGCATTAATTGTTGTAGTACTAGTAGTTGTAGAAGAAACGAGCAACATCTATTTCTAGTTGTTTATCCAGAGAGGCTGGAGAAGAGAGCAGACAAAATGATGTCTATACTGCTTGTTTCCCATTGGAATTAGTTGTTGTTATGGCTGACTGCTGTAAAGAAATATTATCTCTTCCTCCAAAAAGGTTATCACGTTTCATTTTACATTTTATGGCAGAGTCATGTAAGTGTAACTCAATTCAGTTCTGCTGTTCACTTGTTTGGGGTTTTCTTACAGTTACTTCATGAGTACTGGATGGTGCTTAGGGATCACGTGTCTGCTATTGATGAACTGGCAATGGCGACAGAGCGACTGAGAGTGCGTCACCCTGATGAGCCAAAACCAAATCCACCAGTGCTCCACATTATAGAGCCACATGAGGTAGGGTGCTGGGCAGGAAAGAACGGTTTCTCTTTGAAAGAATCTACCTCCTACAGAAATAAAATCCACATCTGGATGTGTGTATAATGTCTGTAATGTGTCTCTGATTTCAGTTCAGACAGGCTTGGTGGAGTATAGAATTTTTCTAGGTTAAGTACATTTTGACATAGGGCCATTTTGAGCTTGTAACTGTTACTCTGATATATTTTTGTTAGCCTTCTGACAGAGTGGCATGTTTGCAAGAGACTGCTGTTCGTTCAGCAGCAGCAACTTCCTTTTTCTACAGTTGTCCAGTTTTCCAAGCTGGGTGGAAAATTAAGTTGACCTGATTCCTTACCCATATTGATACTTTTCACAAATACCAATATAAAACAGAAATAAGCACATCAAAGAAAAATATTTTTTTCAGTATTTTGAAATTTCTGAGCTATCCCTGACTCTGGTTATGATGATAGAGAAAATGCTGGGTTGATTTAACCTCTTAATTTTTTTTTGCACCAATAGAAGTGTATTTTCTAGAGACACATTTTGTGGAGTTTTATTTCTGTGAGATTAAGTTAGATAAAATTGCTTCTTTCTATAAGGAAATGAATTTCATCTCTGTATTGGAACAATTTTTAAAAAGGAGTACTTTGCTTAACAAATGCCTAATAAAGTCTTAAGATTTATGCATGTATATGCAGCCATAAAAAAAACACCCATGTCTTTGGCCTTCATCCTTCAGGTGCCTGCCTCTTTTGCAGTATTAAACTTCTCCACTGTCAGCTGTAATTAATCTTAAAAAAGTCAGCTTGATGGTTCTGTCTTTGTATAGGTTAAATCAAAAGTGGAAATTTTTAGGAAATAGAAAGAAAATAATTGTCTTTTACACATTGTTTTTGGAATCAGCAGTTAATTCTGATACATATATATATATATATATATATATATATATACACACACACAATTGGAAGAAAAGAGATGATAAATTGGAGGAACTTCAAAAGAAACTCCTGAAAATCTGGGTTATTTTAATTTTATTTTGTTTCTCTAAAGAGCCAATAATGTAAATAAAACAATAAAAAGCAATTTTGTATGTCTTCTGCATCTCAGCCCATTCACACTGCTGTGTTCATACTGGGTACAGGAAAGGAATAGATAATCAGTTTTGCTTCGGGAGAAGCACGTTTAAATTTCCAGCATGAGCTGGTTTTCTATCTGTCACCAGTAAATTAATCAGCTGAATTTCACCAAAAAAATCAATTTAAGCCTTATTGTAAAACTTAACTTTTTTTTCCCTTTTTAACACATATTTAATGTTGTTTTCATAGGTAGAGCAAAATCGAGTGAAACTTCTGAATGACAAGGCAGTTGCCAAATCACAGCTTCAAAAGAAATTAGGACAACTTCTGTACCTCACTAATCTGGAGAAAGTAAGATTAATGGTTCCTTGGTCTTTACCTAAGTGCTCTGTTTACCTGTGGAAGGGAAGAAACCTACCATTATTTTTATTTAAAGCTTCCATCTTAAATCATATTTTCTGTGAAGATTCATTATATTTTGAAATTCAGTGTGCTGTTGTGCTGTTCTTTGTTTTACTGTGTGCTCATAAAATTATTTATTGCATTATATATTTTAGTTACTTGTTTAATTACATACTTATTAAACTATGAACTAGTTTTAGATGTGTAAAGTTTTCATTAAAACTAACTGGGCCATGTTTAGTAGAAGCCTTATAAAATTATGTATGTCTCTGCATGCCTTTGGTATTTTGCTAAGAGGTTACCTGAAACAGAAGGATAGTCTGGAGTTAAAATAAGTGGTTAAAAAAAAAAAAAAGGCAAAACAGATAATCTGCATTTATTATATGTTATTTTAATCTTAGTTTTTGAGTAAGTGCATTTATGTTAAAGTAAACATAGTTAAGCAAAATTTAAGTGTTTCTGCAACCATGTGAAGCTGATAGAAAATACGTGGAGTTTCTTGTTTCAAACTTGTATTTTACCATGATTTTTCAGAGCTGGTATAGAGCTACAGATGCCATCAGAAGGAGTGCAGAATGAAAAGTGCTCCTTTTGCTTACCATAAGTTACATGGTTTTTAACTCCTCAAGATGGACTTGAGTACATGGATATATTTTTAATTTGATCAGACAGTGTTTTGGTTTGATTTGGTTTCTTTTAAAGGCTTTATTATTCACTTTTTGTAGAAGCTTGTTTTAAATATAGAATAACAAAACAAAGCTTTTTTTTTTTTTTTCTAATTTATAGTCTCAGGACAAAACTACTGGGGGAGTTAACCCAGAACCATGTCCAATCTGTGCACGTCAACTGGGAAGACAGGTAAGATACTTACTAAGCAGGTTTTACTTTTAGAACATCTTTAGCTGGAGCTGAGCCAGTTGTGCGTCAAATTGTCAGGATCTGTTTTTAAATGAATGTTGTATTGAAAAACAGGGCTGTTTCTGTAATGTACCAACCAGTCTCTCCCCTGAAATAACATCTTTCGCAGATGCAAACACCTCTACTTCTTTTAGCTTTTGACATCTGCTTAAGTGTTCCAGAAATGTGAGTTCATGATTGTTTTATAAATCTGAAGTTATACTTTTGGCAGAAAGATTTATTTCCCATTTATAAGCTAACAGAAAGAGGAAGTCGGTAAACTTCTATTGTATACCTTTTACTGTAATTGTTCTTATTGATAGTATTTTTTTCTTCTAAAGAAAAGAATATTACATATGCAAACAGTAGCAAAATCCAATAGAATAAATACTGGCAATGTGGATTTCTTTCCCTGCTGAAGTGCAGGAGTTGAAATTCAAGTGAGACTTTATATCATAAAGTACAAAGCCATAGTTTAAACTTGACTTACCATGCATTAGGGAAAAACATAAAAGGACTCATTATGGTAAAACTAAATTGTCTCTTTCTTTTAGAGTAGCTATTTTAAGGAGGTTTAGCTTCTCTTTGCATTATAGACATGTGTAAGCATGAGCTGCTGTCCTGCTATGTTTCCAAAATCCCCTCTGTTCTCTTCTTCCAAGGGTAATACAGGTTTTTACAGAGAACAGCTGTTACTCCTGTTAACTGCCATTATTCTTTATCTCAGAGCTGAAAAAGCTCACTGAAAACAAAAATAATCTCTTAACTAACTTTATATTTTCTTAACAGCAAGACTGCTTCTTTAGATGATAGCAGTTTTCATGTTGTAAAGAACTTCTAAAATACGTCTCATTCTATTTCTGCACAGTTGCAAAAAACCTTACAAAGTCTAAAGGACCTGCTTGATAATCAGTGATTTAGTCAATCTCTTTGCTGCTTGGTCCTGTGAAAACTTCTAGTTTTTCCTCTTGGAATGGCCTAAAGAACAGGCTAGTACAGCAAAAGATATTATTTTGAATTTCAAAACTACTGGTCTACAAATTGCATCTCTGTTATGGGAGGTTCCAGCTGACATGTAGCTGCTCTAGGCTCACAAGAGAACAGCTTCTGCAATGCAATCTTGTTTCACATACATTCTGTCAAAAAAAAGATTAAGGCACTGTATAAAATCTTTCTTCTAAAGTCCAAAGATGCTGTCTTGGACTTACCAATAGGGAAAAATTAAAGCATTTTTTCTGTCACTTATTAAATATGACCAATCTAGTATGAATGCACAGATAAAGAATTGTAGAGAAGGCAAATAAAAACATTTTTGTAATTTTTTTAAAGTATGTAAATACTTGATTTGTGTTTACATATAAGGCATTAAGAATCATCTTTCATAGAAATGGAAGATTGTAATGTCTTTCCTGAAGTTCAAAACTGAGAAAATTCAAAGAATGAACAATAAATTCAGAGACTTCCTTTAGATCATGAATGTCTCTATACTGGAAAACTTTAAAATTCAGGCTTTTTAGCAGCTGGAGTGCAACAATTGTAAAATTCTTCTTTAATCTGATGAATATCATGAAAATAATGTGATTTCTCTATGAAAATGTAATTTATCATAGATTAGTACACTGTTTTTCTTTTGCACTGGCCCAAAACTGAAACTGTGTTGTGTCTGGGCTTTTTTTGTTTCCTGCACAGTGGGCAGTGCTGACCTGTGGACACTGTTTTTGTAATGAGTGCATAGCAATCATCATCCAGCAGTACAGCGTTGGCACCCGCCGGAGCTCAATCAAATGTGCCATTTGCAGGCAGACAACATCTCATAAAGAAATATCTTATGTCTTCACTGCAGAAGCTGCAAATCAGGAGGATGATATTCCTGTAAAGGTGAGTTGTTTGCAGGAGCTCTGTGGCTCAAACTTTCATATTTGTGGTGTTTTGTAGCATACTGCATTTAGGCAGACAAGTGTACTGTATAGTTTTATAAATAGTTTGCCCTAATGACAAAACCTCTAGACACAAACATGTAGGAATTCAGTCCTGATTGCACTGTTGTATCTGCTTTTTTTACTAAAGGAGAGTTTTCATTGGGTTGGAGAGACAGCATCTCCATGAATCTTTGGCAGTAGTGACATAGATGTAGTGCTTAGGTACATGTTTGCACTGCATGAATGTCTTGTAGAATTGTCTTGTAGAAACCAAAAACCTGTGTTTAGTGCAGTTGTGGAAAAAATAGAGGATTCTGCATTGAAATGCAAAGGTAAAATACATTGATAATATTTTGGTTTAGATGATACTGCTGTCTTTTTTTTAAAATATTATGATACAGCTGATTTAAAATATGATTGTAGTGCTTGTTATAATTTTAATCTGATTAGTGTAGTTAAATTTAAGTTTAATTTAACTAAGTTTAAAGTTAATTTAATTTAAGTAAATTTAATCTGATTAGTGATTAGTGTAGTTAAAAATAATAACTAGTTGTGCTGAGAGACTTCCATGGTATCTGTGCAAGTCTCCTTGAACCTTGCACAATTTCTAGGGTTGCTACCCTGTATTGAAGACAATGCTACCATATTCACACTAGTTATTTCAACCTCCCTGGACAAATGAAATTCCATTTTATAAGTAGATGATTCCTAACTCGAATTATTAAAGTAGTTGACAGTATGTGGCACCAGGGGGAGTAAATAGGCTGTATTTTTCAAGTGCTACTTCTTAGAACACAACTTCATGCAGGGGCTTTTTACATATTAATTCCATATACAGTTTAGAGATATCACCCTGTTTTTAACAAAATTTCAAATATGTTTCATAAATTACATTAAAAAATAACCAGAATTACCAAATTTCATAAAGAAGACACTGAAAGAACATGTCATCTGCTGTCCTATGTAAAAAGTTGTAGTGTTTTCTTGAAATATTTCTGCATCAGAAACTTTGAACAAAGCAAAAGTAAACCAAAATACGAATTCTGTGTGAATTTTCTTGAGCAAAGCTCATTCTTAGTTAATGCAAAATTAAAAATTTACACTGTAGCTTCACTGTATTTACTACCTAAACAAGCAACATTATTAAAAAATTCTACCCTATTCATATTCCTTTAAAGGACAGTTTACAAAGAATAACAAACTTACTATGGTTTCTGTAGAATACTGATGTTAAGATCAGTATCTTTCAGAACAGATATGAAAATTGTGTGATTTATTCAGTGTTCATATTTTAATCTGATCTTTTTCAATTCCTCCAGACTCTTAAAGTACTCACTACCTCTCTTTCTTTCTAACTCTTTATTTTACTGACACTAACCATCTTAAGGTAATGCCTTAGATGCAAATGGACTACTGTAAATGGAAACATTTTATACTGAGAGATTACTGGCATCCCTGCATGTTTTGGTTTTGTAAAAGCTTCCTGTGTCTGGTCAGCATTACAGTGGGTGTTGCCAGCCTGTCATCTGAGACAGAAATTGTTTGTTAGAGGGTAGTTTTGGTTCTGATGTTAACTGTTCCATAATTCATTTGATCTAACCAATTCCTTTATAAATATTCATCTGAATATTTAACAAAATGACAGACTATGGTGTAGGGGTAATGAGTGGGATACCATTTTTTAAGACTGACTGAAAAATAAGAGTGTTTCTGTCAGTTTCATCTCTCCATAGAGAACAAAATTGAGATCTTTGTGTGTGCTGTGAGCCAAAGTTTTAGTCACTTGTAAGTTCAATAAGTATAATATAGTTTACATAATGTAGACAGAGAGATGAAGAACTTCACAAAGTTATCTTGTTTAAAAAATAGAGCAAAAGGACTGTGACCACTTTGAGCATTGTGCTGTTCTTTTCTGCACCACAATTCCCCCTACTGATCTTGTACAAGTCACCTTTGTGACACCTGAGTCACAGGAATCTGAAGGGTGGAAAAATCAACAGTGGCTAAAGCTGCTATCTGTTATAGGAGGGAAAAGAACCTATGATAAAGTCAAAAACAGTTTCTGAGGACAAGACAATTAGATTAGCCAGGATTGTCATCACTGAATCACATATGAATAGTATTGGAAAAGCCATAAATGATCCTGGAATTATGTAGGAAGTCCTAAAAGCTTGTCTCAGGTCTCCTAACTGTAGGTGTTTATGATTGGCAGTCAGTAGCCATAGGGCTGCAAATGTGTCTTCCTTTCAGACCTGCCAACATAAGCATTTCTAATTGTCCATCTGACTTTGCAAACAGTCAGATGGACAGTCAGTGTCTATCAGGTGAAGAAAAATGGCGTGGAAGAAATCTGGTTTGTTTCTATGTCTGTGACATTGCAGGGTTGGAATCACTGTCGAGGACCCCGGGTAAAAAATGGCACTGCTTACTGCAGCCTTTGGTAAAACAGTGTGCAGAAAGTCTTTCACATGTTAGCTGCCTAATGTGTGGTGATCAAGCAGCCCAGCAGCATTGGTTCCCAGCTTGTGCTGAGACTGCTGACATCCTTCCCAGCCAATTCTGCACGTAGCATGACTTCAGTAAATTTGATCTGTCATTGTAGTGAGCCAACATAGTTAATTCAATGTTCAAAAGACAGGTGCAGACAGAAATAAAACAGTATTTGTCCTGCTGAATCTAGCACAGTTTGAAATGACAATGTGTGTAGTAAGAAAGTAAAGGCTTCTTTAAAAAAGACATGAGGCAAAATTGCTGTAATAGAAGGTACATACTGAAGGAGGTGAAAAAAGAATTGCATCTCATTGTATCCTCTAGGTGACCTAAGGGTAAAGGGAAGAGTACATAAATCAAAATGGACAAGATGTAGAATAAAGTATTGGATTCATTAAGCACTGAAATACTTCTGAATGCAGAATAGAAAGATGTTTTCATTGCAGCTCACCATAATTAAAAAATTAATTATATTTACAATTTTCATACTGTTTTAAATATGATTAATGACCATCATAGCACTGAACATAAGTTTGATGTTGCCAGAATGAGAAACAAAAGCAACATAAATAGCATTCAGGTAGGTTTTTTTCTTGGACCATTTTCAAAAGGTGTGAAGGTAGGGAAATTTTAATGTGCATTTGAAAGATTCACTAAAGGCCACAACGTTAAACCACAGGAGGCCTAATGGGCAGGTTTGGTGCCACTGCACTGCTTGGGCTGTCTGTTTTGCCTCATGCAGAACTAGAGGTGTGTCTGCATAGCACTTCATTCCTCCATGTGCTGCTCATGCTGTTACACACTGCTGATCCTAGTGCAGTGTGTTATAAGGGAGAGGTAAAAGTAGTTCAGTGCTACCTCACCTGCCCTTCCTCAAGGCTGATCATTGTTAACTTTGTGTGAGATGTGTAAGAGACATAATATGACATCATTTAATAAAGCAATGAATGTGGAAGGAGTTTTTTACTATCCTGCTTTACTAATGTGCTTCTTTGACTTTTCAAAGGGAAGTCACTCCACCAAAGTGGAAGCTGTGGTCCGAACACTGAAGAAAATTCAATTTAAAGATCCAGGGGCTAAGTCCTTAGTATTCTCAACGGTATTAATCAACATCTTCTGTCTTGTCTTTGCATGTGTGTTTTGAGTTTAAAGCATTCATAATATTTTCAGGAGCTAGTTTAGCTACCAAAATGTTGAATCACTCTGTACAACTGCTTGATTGTTTTGAGGATATGTAGGGCAAGTCTTGTAACTGGAACAAGAATAATGATCATAGTCAGCAGATGTGAAAGCTTTTTTCTATAAAGGGCAAACATCTAGATTTGTATGGAAGCAGTAGAAACTTTAGGTAATTTTAAATGTGATGTCCAGATGTTTTTAATACATTGTAAAACTGGTTTTGCAATGGCAACCAATTTCTTGTATTCAAGTTGATCTTTCTAATTACTTGTCTTACTTAGTTTTATGAAAGATTTGGTTTCTAGCACACAATCTTTTTTTAAATTGCAAATCCTAGCAGTTTGAAAAGCTTTTAAATCTACTCTTTGTTAGGGAAGCTAATTATTATTTTTTAGTTGTCATTGCTGTTCGTAATGTTGAGTTACTTTTATTGTGTTGTGTGGTTTTGTTTTGTTTTTTTTTTTTTTACAGTGGCAAGATGTGTTGGATATAATTTCAAAAGCTTTGTATGACAACAACATGGTTTTTTCTCAGATCAATGGAATTAGTAAATTTCAGGTACATAAAGGATATTTTTCTTAAATTATTTTCAGTGGGAAAATCATAGTTCATAGAAGTTAATCTGATCCTTTTTACTTTGCTGCTTCATTTCAGAAACTAAAAAAGCAGCAAATTTGTATGGCAGAAGTTTTGATCTCTAACTTATTAATTCTAAAAATTATCATCTCAAAAAGTCCCAGTTTAAAGCATTTGGAGATAAACAGTACATTCACTTTCAAGAAAGATGCATTGGCATGGATGTTAAGGATGAGACACACTGATCAGTGTTGCAAGAAGTTCATGCCTTCCTGAGACTGTCATGTATCTGTTCTGGGTTGACAGACCTGCAAAGATTGTCGATCTGGAGCCTGTATAAACTGCCATAATTTTTTGAAAATATAGTCTTGTCCCCCACACACGAATTGAGCAACTTCTGTCACACTGCTGTGGTGTTTGCCTTCTAGGAAAACCTGTCTGCATTTAAATATGATCCCAACATCAATATTTTGCTGCTGCCTCTTCACACTGGTTCCAATGGACTAAACATCATTGAAGCAACTCATGTTCTGCTCGTGGAGCCCATTCTGAATCCAGCACATGAGCTACAGGCTATTGGCAGAGTACATCGTATTGGCCAAACAAAGTAAGATTTACAATTGTGTTCAATGGTTTAGGTATGGTCCAGAGTACATCTGAAAAAACCTTTTTCCAGTTGCTGCCCTATTTCATGTGTGCCATTGATGCCTTAGTTTTTAACTTTGGACTTCTGCTTGCAAAAATATCCAGAAATGTCTTAGCTTTGCAGGTCCAAGAAACTCATAATTTATGTCGTATATGGCTGCATTCAGGCATGGCCTTTATGAGTTCCTTGAGAGACTCTTTCTAACTGGTCATTCTTAGCTCCAGATTGCATAAATTGTTGGGGGTTTTTTGTTTCCTTCTTTTGGGACATTTTTTAATTGGGGTTTTTTTGCAAAAAGAAAGTTATAGCACATTCTCATTAGAACTGATAAGTTTTTAAATCACATTTCTGCCCTCACCCCTGTCTATTTGAAGAAATTAATGAGTTTGCATGTCTCTTGTTTGTTTCACTGTTGTTGCTCTGACACAGGTAGTACTGAACACTTGAAAAAGGTTTGAGAAAGTTTGTCCTCAGCATATGAGATGTATGTGTTTTTTCTAAGGTCTCGTGACTTTATTGAAAAAAAAAAGTTAAAGCCCAGTACCTGAAGAAGAAAAATAGCTGCAGTCAATTCTGGAATAAAAATAGTGTAGAATAATAGTGGGGGTTGTGTTCTGGAAATGAAAGCAAAGAGAGAGGACGACATGAAGGAGCATGTATGTGTAAGAATGTTTATGAACAAGTGGATATTTGTGTGTGTTGGTAAAGATTTTGAATTAATTGTGGGGGATAGGAAAGACTGATTGCAACAGCCCACACTGCAATTCTACATGATGCTGGAGATAAAAAAACCTTGCAATAAAACCACCAAGAATACATAGTACTTTTTAAGAATTAAGATTTCAGCTAGGCCTATTTTTAAAGAGGGCTGTGTTCCAAGTATACTTAGCATTAGGGAATACTCCTAAGTGTTTAGTGTCACTGGTGCAACTATTACCAGTTCAGTTCTTATTTACTTCTCTTTTTTAGGGGTAGACCTTTGCCTGTGAATCCAAAAGCATTCCTCCTTGCATTCTTCTGTGAAATGTTACCTGCCAAAGTTTCAACCTAAGACCTAAAAACCATCTAAGCATTTTCAAGGGTTCTTACCTTGAAAAATGTTTATACTGGGGAGCATGGGGTGCTTTTTCATTTTTATCTTTGGATCTGACTTTTTTCCATTTCAGTTTCTGGTGCCTGTCACTTTTCTAAATTACTACTTTCTTTTTTGAAATTTTATTTCATAAATGGAATTTTCATTTTGTGGTATGTTTATTGGCATTTTGGGTTTTATATTTTACCAGTGTTTACTGACTGCAATTACTGACTTCTTTAAAAAAAATTGTTATATTTTGCTGTCTTCAAAAATCGTATTATTAAAACTCTGGGAATTAGGTTTAATTTTCCATCACATTGAGCTCTTGTCTCTTGGAATAATTTGTGACAATGAAGTATGAACATTATATATAACCAGTGGGCAAAACTCTTCTTTCTTTGGGCTCCGGAGGAATGTTTCTAGTAAGGATACAGAAAGCAGAACTTTGCCCTGTATCTGCATTAGGATTTTAGCTAATGCAGCTTACATTCATTAGTGTGTGATCAGTAAAGTGAGTGTGTTTACAGGGAAGCACTAAGCTCTCTGAAATTTCAATGGAAGTTGCTAATCGCTTCTAACATTTATTTCTTAAAAACCAGAGGCATATTTTCAACACTTTTAATAGAATTAGTATGAGACAAAATACAGTTATAAACTTTGGCAGTAAAAGTACAACTTCTGCTCACTTATGGTGGCATTGTCTTTTTTTAAACACATTCAGATCTACGATTGTTCATAGGTTCCTGATAAAAGCAACAATAGAGGAGAGAATGCAGACTATGCTGAAAACTGTAGATAGAAGGTATGTGTTGAATTTCTTTTAAAAGTCATTATTGCACTGAAAATGAAAAGTTGGTTCTCCACCATACTTCTGTTGTGGTTAGGAAGGTATATCTTATATATAATCTTCAACTGTTCTTCAAACTGTTTTGATTGGCAAAACAGTTTTAAGACTTAAAAAGTTTTAACCTGGTTCCAGCAATGTGCAGCTTAAGGTATTTTAATTCTCTGGAAAACATTTTGGTTATGTTTTATGTATTTTACTTCAGAAAAGCCCAAGTAATGATTTATGTATTATGGTATGATTTATCTTTTCAGTTTACCTATTTTTATTGGTATAAAAACATTGCAATTGATGGAGCAGCACTAAGCCTGCCGCTAGAACAACAATGTGCTATAAACTCTAACACAGGACATGGGTTCCTTCTTTTGTTATTTTATTTTTTTAATCCTGAAAACCTCATCCAATGGTGCTGTGTGAACTGCTTGGTTTCACAGTCCATGCAAGCACTGCCCAGATGCTAAGTCATACATGAGGCTGGTGTGCAGACACAGAGAACAGCTCTCACTGTGGTTTATCTTTCCAAAATCTATAAGCAGTGATGGATTGGAGCAGGGCCAAAAATGCTATTTACATTCCTTATGCAGACAGTGTAAGAGGTTTGTACCTTTTAACCAGATGGTATACACATGACAAATCTAGGAGGAGGCCTTTGTTTAAGTAAATTTTCCTTGTTACAGATCATGAAACTAAAAATTACATGCACATCTTTGGCTGTAGTTTTGAAAGATTTCAGTTTTAGCTCTTCAAGAATGATTTATACTCCTTATCTGTAAAGTAGCACTACTTTTGCACATAAAATTTGGATAAATGTACAGTGGTTGAATGATCCCATGAGGGCTAATGTTTTGAAAGTAATATTAAGCGTTATGCTTGGCAGCTCAAGCGAATCCTTTAAATGTTAAGAGGTCAGAGTGCATTATCCCATGTTCTGCTGCCTTTGCAGTGTTTGGTGTTGACCACATTTGGGGACAGTAGATGGACTTTTTCTCTTACTTAGAATGTGCAGGAGCAGTAGGTGATGAGTGTATGTGTTTCCTGAACAGAAGGTGTGCTTTCCTGCTGAGCTTCAAAGCTAAGCAGGTATTGACTCTGAACTGTGTGCTCTGTCTTCAGTGCACACAGCTCATTTCTTACCCTGATTCTTTCTTTGATGCCCATGTGCAATTTTTTCCCACAGCCACACGAGCTCTTCCATGAAACAGTCAGAAGCCTCAGTGTTGACAGTGGCAGATTTGGCTGATCTTTTTACAGAGGAAACTGAAGAACTTGAGTAAAAACATTGGTTTGACCTAATGAAATTGGCAAGTACCTGACCCAGTAAGCACCAGGATAAAAACCACTTGATCTGTCATTCCTGTAGGCATCATCTAACACTTGTCTGTAAGAGAGCAATCAGAAATTGAGAAGTCTTAATTTTTACTGATTTATTCTTTGGTGATGTTCATAGCAGCACACACCTCTGATGGCACTGGATAAAAGTTGCACTTTGCACATTATACAAAAACATGATTTTTTTTTCCCAAAGAGAATTTGAGCTGGATGCTGAAACCGAGATCTTGGACCTTTGGTTGAGAGTATTTTTACCATCAGGCTTGACTGGCTATTAGCTCAGTCTGAGAACAAAACTGTGTGGGTAGTTGGGTGGGAAAGGGAAGCAGAAAAATACAAATCTAATTTTTTTTTATTGTACAAAGAGTTGTTAGAAAGAATGACTGTAAATTAATATTCTTCTAGAAAAGGCTTGTTAGATTTAATGCAGAGTTATTAAGTGTCTTATTGTTAACACTTCAAATTACAAATTTTACTAATAGTTTGGATATTTGTATTAGGCCTTTAGATATTCATAAAGACTTTTGACAGTTAAATATTTCATTGTTAATGCTTACTCACGGCAAAAAGATGTTAATTAAATTATGCTTTTTGTATGTGTGTTGGTCTGGTGATCAGTTAAAGACTTGAACCTGCTGTACATTTTTTTCACTTGAAGCTGTGACTAAGTTAGTGCTCTGTTTGAAAAAACAAGAAAAGCATTTGCTACAGAATTTTCAAAAGGTTACACGGCTAATCACTTCGTAATTATTTGGTGTTTCTGTGCATTATCTCACCCTGATCTTTTTTCTAGTTCTTCCCCTTGAAGATTCAGTAATTTAAATACAAAAAATACATGAAATTATGGTAGGCAGGCTAGTTATTAGGTGCCTGGTCTAAGTTAGAGAAAGTGTGAACAAAAATGGAACTTTTGTGAGGCTTCATTTTTAGATATGCA
Source organism: Passer domesticus (assembly GCF_036417665.1). NCBI lineage: Eukaryota > Metazoa > Chordata > Aves > Passeriformes > Passeridae > Passer > Passer domesticus. The sequence goes on along the minus strand of NC_087476.1, from coordinate 65,873,262 downwards.
AGAACACTCTACCCCATCTTTGTTGACAGTAGATAGTTTACAAAAGAAATCTAGGCTAACTTTCAGACTGCTGAAGGTAGGCACAATAAATTTTAAGCCTTTTGGCGTTGGGTATGGATGTGCATTTACATAATATTAATTTCTGAAGGTATTACAGAAGCCAGCTCATTTGTGCAGTGTTAAAATTGGTGTTAAACACAATTTTGTGTTTAGCGAGTGTGCAAATGTGTATGCATGAGCAACAGGCTACTTCTCTCAGTTTGCAGCAAGAGAAATGGAATAGATGGTAGGGCCTTTAGATAAGATTGATCAAGCAGTTTACACAGAAACTGTGACATCTCCATCCTTGAACATACTGGGCACGCAAATAACCCTAAGCAACCTGATCCACCTTCGAAGTTGGTCCTGCTATGTGTGGTGTGTTGGACCAGATGACCTCCATGGATCCCTTCCAGCCTAAATTATTTTACAGTGTACTGGAGATCATGCTGAACAGACAGTCCAGGAACTCTGAGGACAGCAACATTCCAATTTCCTCATCAGCTTCAGATAATTTTGATATTATATGACACAATGTGACTGCACAAGAAGCTGCTATTCACTCTGCGAAATTATGTATCTGTGCTACATAATGTGGAAGCACATAGTGTTTACATTCATAGCTCCCATTTTAATTAACTAGACGTGGGAAGAATAGTTGGCAATGAATGTGAAGACAGAAAAGCAAACTGAAAAATGTCAGTTATGAGAGGTTTCCAAACCTCTTCATGTTTTTAGCTTGATGCCTTTTTCAGGCTTACCTAGAAACAGAGGCCAGACAAAGTTAAAAGGATAAAAGTGGATATATTTAATGAAGGGCCTTCAGGTACATTAAGGGCAGGCAAAGCCTCCCCAAGGCTGGGGGCAATAGTCATGAGTTTTCCAGACAGATATAAGTTTGGTCTACTTGCAAATAAGGGGGTTAATGCTCCAGTTACAGCTTCAGGTAATGAAGTCATCTTCCCCCAGTCCACACACCCCCAATTCACTTTTTATATTTTTTGGGGCTTGAGGCTGTAGGGTGTCCTTGAGTTTTAGGCCTAGAGGGACTGTTTTGTCTGACCAAAATGTGAAGACAGTAGTTAACAGTTTGTATGGAGTTTGGAGTTATGCACTAATGCAGTACAGGATTTGAAAAATAGGAAGGCTAAAATCTTAAGGCATCAGGTTTATTTTTATAAATATGCTGCTTTCATTGTTTATTTATAAATATGTGGCTTTTGAATTCCTAACCAAAACCATAGCTTCTTATCAGGCACTGCATGAGTCTGTAGTCCTGGCTTACCTTGTTTCATAGTCATATAACAGCATAGAATGCCAGAAAATCTGGTTCTAGGTGCTCTCCTGACTGCCCTGGAGCAACGGCACCTAAAGCTCTGGATACATTACATTAAAGTGTGCCATGAGTCGTGTTAAAGCACCTCTTGAAATTGGAGGGTTGAACCATCAGAGTATATAGTCAGTGTCAGTAGTAAATGAATTCTTCCAAGTTTTACATAATACAAAACGCAGAGACCAAATTTAATGCATTTTTCCATTTTTTTGCAATATTTAGTATCTTTGATAAAGGTTTTTCTTTCAGACATTTTAAGAGACTTCTTGTGAAATGAATTCTTTTTTCTTTTTTTTTCCTGCTAAGGGTGTAGCTTGTGCTTTTCTCTTATCAAAGCACAATAAGCTTGTTTTCATGGTACTGTCATGGTTTTGCTCTCTATCAAAACACATTTGAAAGAGAGTATCTTAGCTGAGAACAAAGTCTGCCCTATCCTAAGACTTACAGTATACTCATAGAAATGGGATTTTCCAAAAAAGACAGAAACCCATAAATACTGACTGCAGTGTTTGCATAACATTTTTGTGGACCTACCAGAGGCATGTACCAGATTCTCGTGTGTTCTGCTAAAACATGTAAATGTGATCCAGGTTAACAGTATTACTTACCTGGTGAAGTCAGTCCCTTGAAAAATGAGGCTTCACCTGTTTCCAAAGACCTCAGTGCTGACTTTTAATCTTTTTCATTTCCATAACAAAGAATATTAAGGGTTTTTTAATTGTAGTTGGTGAGGATTTTGGGACAGGTTTTCTCACTGTATATAAAGTTATATATTGTATAACAGAGCTGTCATTTTGTTATCTGTAAAAGCTTGATGCAAATAGTGAACTTCCTTGAACCATACAATATGATCATCTCGGAAACTGAGGTGTTAAGCTTGTGTTGTTAAATTGAGCTCTTTGAATGTCACTGTGGATCTTTAAGAGAATTTGTAAGTTAAGATTCCCCCTTGCTCTCCAAATCACCCTGTGCCAGGAATAGGTTTACATCTTAACCTGTTAAGTAACTTTTTAACATACTAATGAAAGTCCAGGATAAATGACAATTTTCATTGTAGTGTATTTCAGGTCAGGCACCACAGAAGAATATTTACCTCAGTCTTCTCTTGCATATTCAAGTTTCATATTTAGAAGTGGACAGAGTTGATGATGCTTTTCGTGAGACAGGCTGTCTGAACCACATGTCTGCCAATGTGTGCAGATGTATTAGAATTATCTGTGAGTGGGATCCTACAGAGATAAAAAATAATTGTGTCTGGTTAAACCCATAATTAGACATAAATCCTCTTGTAAAATTCTGTCTGGACTCTAGCTGGGGATCAGCTAACAGCTCTCTACCATTGTCTCTTCTGACACAAACAGTGCTGTCCTCTTTGCATCCATTTTTGCAGTCCTTATGACTACATTACTTCTTTCAGGAGTCACAGATTTATTTGTTCAGTTGAAACTGTGCTTCAGTTAATTTGGAGGGGAAAAGGTCTGTATTGTGTTGGTCAATCTGGCATTGACTGGTGTAAGAAAAAACTTAACCTTGAAATTTATTGCTCTCCCAAGGTAAGCAATCAGATGAGTTTCTAAGGAAAACGTAGAAGTCCAGGGGTTTGTCTTGGTGTAAATAAAGCCTGTTTCTGAAGCACAATCTAAAGACTTACTGCCTAAAATCTGCCTTCTGTGCTTTTCTCCAGACTGAAAGGCGATCTACAAAGCCACTGTGCCTGTGCTTTTTTTCTTCCTTTTTTGGTTGCCTGAAACAAGTGAGATCTTTACAAGATTATATGCTATAAATGTAGATTAAATTGATTTCATAATGGAGAAAAAAATAAGGTGCAAGACATCTGTCTCTCCCTCTGCCTGTGTTTTTATCTTTTACTGTGTTGGTCATCTCATCCTACTCTCCACCCACTTCCAGCTTGCTCAGTTTGTTACAAAGAATGTATGTGTTTGGTCAGTGGATGTAGAGTAAAAGAGTTACAATCCATAAAATGGCTACAGTAAAACTAGCTTACTGCATCACAGGAAAAGTATCTGAGGTGAAGAGAATTGTAGCCTGCAGAGTTTGTGGTGATTGGGCGTGAGGCTGTGACCCAGCCTCATCCCCAGTGGGCCACAGCTGTGAGCTGCAGGTGAGCAGCACCGAAGGCAGTGAGACCTGGAGTGCCCAGGGGCACTGAGCAACCATCAACGGGAGCAGAGGGCACACAGGTACAGTGCATTAATGGTGGGGTATAAAAGGTTGGGCTAAGGAACAAGAAGGATCACTGCTTGCAGCCTTCTGAGGTGATGTGGTGTTACTCTGTAAGAGCAGGTGCTGGAAGCCTTCTGAAGTGGTAAGATGTTGCTCTGTATGAGTTGAAGCTTTCTGAAATTGTATGGTGGTACTCTGTGTATGGTGACCATCTCAGCTGTAACGTGTGCTGTGGCATATGTTGCAACAGTGGCCTGGTATAAATTCTTTTTTGTACTGATAATATTTTCATTTCCTCATATTCTTCACCACTGTAGAATCAGATACTGAATTTCAGGCTGTTAACTTTTGGATATCTGGTTATATATTGTACAGCTGACACACAAAAAGGACCCCACTAATCTACTTTCTGAGTAAGAAATGAGGCTTACAAGTTTTTACTTGCCAAGTCTACAGCTTTGGAATTCATAAAGTGCACCTGAACCACTGCCACACATCACAGTGTAACCACTGACTTCTCTCCGTTAGAGAAGGAGGAGGGAATAGGTAACTACTGATTCATGGCAGTATTGGATTTGAGTTCCAAGTAGGCACTCTGTATTCTACAGTCATACACGGTGTAAAGAGGACAGGTAGCATTCAAATGTTGGTAAGGAATTCAGTCACCTGGCATAGATGACATAGGGTTTCTAAGTACTAGAATAATTCTTAGACAATTGGATTGTGGCATACCTGTAAACCTCTGCTTTGGCTTTCTTCTGTGTACAAGAGACCAGCCTTCCAGGGCTCGCTTCCAAGTTCCTTTGTTTTGTGTATTTATAGAGCTTACACAAGCAAGTGCCCAGCCCCATTCATTGAACTGGACACAAACCAAATTTTATCAGTTGAGGAACAGGTGTCATTGTTTCCATGATATAACATGTCTTGGTTTGATAGTAACCTTCACATTGGGCAGAAACTACCTTTCCAAATTCTTCCAAGTGTAAGGTCTGACTGCTTACAGGATGTCTCAAAATGTAAATTGTTGGTGTAGGCTGGCTTAGATCGTTGTGGGGAGTTTAATTCTGCTTTTCTCTCTATCCTGTGGGAGCAAGTGAGCTAATGGGATTCATATTATGTTGTTATGAATTGTCATTTCTTTATGCTAACAGATGATCTTCATTTGTCAGACTTTCTCTTGACTATGTCATTTGTTTAAGGAAGAAAATCTAGACTGCATTTCTTGTTACCTTGATGAAATTTTGGCTTGTCATTCTTGGAGCCTCCTGAGATGGAGGCTCACAAGTATGAGAACTGTGACTTCTCATTTGTGAATGCTGAAATTGTAAGGGACTGCCTGTACTGGCTGTGTGTTCACAAGTCCATGGAGCCTGATGGGAGTTCATCCCAGCATTCTGAAGAAGCTGATGTATGATGTGGAAGAACCCCTCTTGATCGTCTACCAAAGGTCTGGAAATGTCCCTACTGACTGGAAGCTAAGTAATGTCCTTCCAGTTTACAAGAAGGGCGTGAGGGAAGACCCAGGAAACTACAGACTTCTAGTCTAATCTCAATTATATTTATTATACCTACTATTATTGAAATGTGTTGTTTCTCTTCTAGCCTTCTACAATATCTTGTAACGTAGGAGTTCTGGACGTGATTACAGCAGATAACTGCTGCCCCCATTGTTAGATCTTGTAAGCAGATCTGGTTAAAAGACATTCTATCCTACAACTCCTGTCACAGAGATAGAAAGCCCAGAGCACTTCACCAGCAGCCAGAAAAGGGATGGAGGGGATATCTCTGAGACCATGTGATCCATTCATATCTACTGCTGTTGTACATGCTGCAGTGGAGGTGGAATCTGTACTAGATGGAGTTGGAGGAGATGGGAAGAGGTTGGGGGGGGACAAATGAGGAATAGTTGTAAAATGTTCCTCTGAGTGCCCTTCTGCTGATTTTTCTGTGGGAGGAATGAGTCACTGATACGAGCAATGAATAAACAAAGGGTGAAAGATTGCAAGTAGAGCCTATTCATTGGAGCTAAATGTTCATCTAAATGCAGTGGCACATTTTTGTGTTCCAGATTTGAGATATTAGTCACTTTCAGTAAGAAAGTTCTTGGGCTGTGAACACACAGGGCTTTGCAGTGCTTGAACAATAGGGAATATTGAAAAGATTTAGCCCCTGGGATACATGTTTTAATGTGCACCTAAGTCATAAGATTCCCTAGTCAAATGTTTGCTGTGGATTTGTGAAGGACAGTGGTTCAAACTTCTAATATATACTTTTATAGATTAACCTCCCTGAACCAAACAGGCAAATTTTGCTTAATAGAGGCAAGGTAATTAATCACTTCTGCTGTAAATTAACAAGTATCTCTGAAGGGGCAAGACAGTGAACTTTGTAATTCCTACTTGGGAAATTCTGCACCTTGAGAATGTTTGCAGCGGGCATGAAAGGCAGTAAGCCCAGCCCAGTCCTCTTGTGCAGGGAAATGAGTGTTAAGAAAACTTGCCAAAGGTTTGAGCCACCTGTGTCGAATGAGGGACATGCCATGGATATTTCTGAGGAATCTCTCCTTTTGTGTACTGTAATCTTCAAACATCTTGTAAGCATAGATTTCCTCGAAAGTTTCTAGAATTCTTAACATACACTTCCTTCATCAACACACTACCACTGTTCAGTAGGGCTTTTCTTTTTGCCCTGTGGAATGTGTATTTCTTTTCTGTTATTTGTTCTTAACAAAGGTGGATGACCCTGAATCATTTACAGCTCTTATTAAAAGCCTCTAGAAGAGAATTAGAGGATACGAAACATCAAAGTGAATGAGGTGAGGGAGGTTTTACTTCTGCTTACTTACAGCTGCTGCTGCTGTAACACAGAGGACAAATGTGAGAGTGGGGGAATGGTAGAGAGGGGTGTCCAGCCCAGTCCTGGGGGATTTGATTCTAAAACAGAGAGGAAGGGTTTTCTGAGGAGTGTTAAAGTTCCCACTTGCTCCACACTTCAGGAAACCTGTTGCTGGGCACAGGACACCTTTTGGCCATTTCCTGGGGCCCTTAATTCTATGGAGAGGTTTTAAAGTCCAAAGCCACAACCCTGGACTTAAATCTATAATTGCACACATTTTGATAGAAAATGTTTGCTTTCATATAACTACATATTAACAGATATTTTACCAGGAATTTGCAAGCAATTTCATGTCCTGTAATTTAATTGTTCAAGTAACAGAACACTGAAACTAATCAGCTTTTGCAGCAGCAAGTTAGTGACTTTCAGAAACCAACCCACAGGAGAGAAAAGAACAGTGTTCAGTTATGTTCTAAAACTGAAATTCCTGCATGATAAACCAAGAAAATAGTATTTTGATTACCTCTGTGTTTTTTCTGCTTTATGTAGCTATTGTAATTTCAATGAAATAATTTATTTAGAAAGTAGCAAAGCTAAATTTTTATTTGAAAATTATCAGGTATGGGTAAATGTACAACCTTGTGTCTTTTTGGTCTCTGAGTAAGTTTACATTCTCATCAATAGCCTTTCTTTTGCACTCGGAGTTTGCTCTCAAAATTACATCATAGTGTCTCTTGAGCTTTGCAGCTATTTCAAAGCCTTTGTGAACACAAATTTTTGTCTTAAATTAACCTGACACTGAAATAATACTGACTGGTGTAACATTCATTACCTTTTCTTTCCATCTTCCTGGTTTGTGGAAGAATAGCTGGTGCCCCTTCTGAGAGAGAGCGCTTAATCATTGTGTTCCTATTCCTCAGTGTGTAACTGAATTGTCTGATAGGTGTTACCTGTTAAATAGTATCAATTGATGGGAATGCTCTGCAAATATGTAAATAATTGATATTCAAAACTGCAATTACAATATGCATAGAAGCACGGGGGTCCATAATTATTCTTTCCAATGTGATTGGTTGAAGCCAGCTCCAAAACTGCTGACTTCTGGAAACAGCTCACTCTTCCCTACAGCAGTTCTTCATTACAGTCTTCTGCTCCATGGGGACCAAGCCTGTGACTTCTCCTCGATAAAGTTATGTGTTGGATCAGTTGTATCATATTTTCCTTCCTAGAACTGTAAATCAGTTCTGGTCAATCCCAATATATACAAACTATTTTTAAGAGAGTGGTATAATTAGGAGACCTCTTTGGCCCTTTGGTATATTAGAGTTCATGTGTTACTGTTTATAATTCCTTTTAAGATTTTTTCAAAATTTAATAAAATATTTTAAAATGTGCACTTAGTTATACCTAGATAGAACCTAAAGAATAAAGAAAATAGCTGATACATTTCATAAACCCAAACTTCTGGACAAAGCATGAGAAATTATATTGAAAAAGGTACCTTAACTAAGTTTTAAGACAGTGCTGCAGCAGGGCCTTATTTTTCCTGGCACTGCACAAGTGGGATGTAATCCAAAGTACAAATCATAATAGGGTATTTTTCTGTGGAGTTAAATGGTCTGTGGAGCAGTTATACAGGGAGGGACAACCTGCCAGCACACTGCACAGAAGCTGCAAAGGACACGAGGGTGGTGAAGGGGCTTGCCCAAAGCCAGGTGGCAGTGGAGTGGAGATGGAGCCACAGCCTCGCCCATTCCGTGGGGGGAGCAGGCTCGCCCACCTGGGCCAGGGGCAGCCAGCCCTGGCACGGTGCTGGTCCAGGGCTGCCTGCATGCCCAGGGCTGCTGGCACGCTGGTGTTGGAGCCATTCAGCACAAGCTGTCGTGCACGGTGCCTGCTGGCACACAACATCCTGTTCCTGCTCTTACTGTGGTATTTATTGTCTATTGATGCAGCTCCACAGAGGCTCTTGTGAATTGCTGGGTTCCTTGCAACACTCCCTGCTACGGAGTGTTGTGTGCAGGCAGAGCAGGATTGGCTTCCATGTCCCCCACACTCGGCTGACAGCTTTAGACAGCTGTCCTGCCCTGAGCAGCCAGGCAGCCTTCCTCAAGAGGTGTCAGTTCTAGCAACAATGTGGAAAAACGTGTGACCTTGGGAAAAACACCACATCTCTTAACAGACAGAGCATGTTATGACCTGATATGCTGAAGTACTTAGGTGTAAGTAGGCAGGAGATAAGGTTTTCCTATCAGAAAGGCAGTACATCCATCAAAACCACTGCAGCCATTGATCAAGGCTTTTATACATCTGTTACACTTTGGAAAAAACAAAGAGCAAGGTGTGAGGAGTGTAATAGGAAGGCACCAAGGCTCTCTGGGGTGCAGTTGTTAAAAGATGATTGCACAGAAAGTCCACAGTGGAGTCTGGTTGATGCAGTAGCTGCTGTGGGTGAGATGCAGGCTTTCATTACAGCGTGTCATGGTGGGAGCACCTTCTGGCATCACCTGTACCAGCACTTGAACTAATGATGTACACTTACACCTTGCTGGAGAGAGAGATATCCCTTTGCTCCAAATACTGTAATATGATGTACTACAGGGTCAGAAGGGAAAGGTAGGATTTCAGTGGAATCACCCTGAAAACATCCATTTTATATTGAGGTTTGGCTGGGAAGGAGTCAGCAAGCCCCTCTGGCTTTGGGCAGGAGGAGATCTGTTATCTATGGCATATGACTGAAGGCTGAGTTCAAATCTGGCTCCTGAATGCCTCCTGGGATGGTCCCTGTGTCAATTCCACAAGCCCCTGCAAAAAGCCCCTGTTAAGGAACTGTGAGTGCATGACTGGGACCTGTAATCCTCATCCAGGAAGGATGGGAACAGGGATGTGTGAAGTAGAACTGCAATAAGTGAAGTGGGAGTGCATGGGAAATGCCTGGGGGGGGGTTAAACTTTTGCTTTCTAGCATGCACAATAAGAAGTTATTGCTATATATAGTTTTCCTTTTCTTAGGTATCCTGAATAAGGAAGATGGTGTGTTAGTAGAGCAAAAATTGTTAGGTATTCGTATAGGAAAGGGAAAATCTGGACTTCCAACAGTTAAAAGCCAAACAGAAGTGACAGCTGGAGTGAAAGATCAAAAGGCAAGGTGTGCTACTGGCCATTTCCAATGAGATGTTCCAACGAGCTGATTCCTTTGGGTATGTTTCAGTATCTAGGGACATGTCTTGCTGTCAGTCAGTCCACTGTAAATCTGGAGCTTTATAGAGTTTTGTCATGCTCGTGCCAGTGCAACTGAGAGTAAACTTTGGCTCTGGTTACATCCATCTGGAGCAAGCTGCAGCTTGCCTTATCCAGAGACGAATTCCTGTTGCCTTCATAGAAGTTTTTCATGACTTGGACATGTGGATTTGGTACAGTAATACTTAACGTTGTGATGTTGCTGTAAACACTAGGATGTTTAAAGAAAGGAGAGACAGATCAGACCCCTGCTAACTATTTCACAGGAGCATAGGGTTTCTTCCAAGAAAAATATTTGAGCTCTCTAGGGCAGCATCTGCTCCCAGATTTCTGTTCTGCAGGAAAATCTGCATTCATGAAGATTAAAATTAGCCTCTGTGGATTCCTGGAGTCAGCTTGAGAATTTCCTGTGTCTTGCAGTTTCTAATTGCACTAATTTTTCTAAGTGTCAGTGAAACTGTAATGGGTGCTGAGCAATTGTCTCCCATCCCTTGGGGGTTCCAGCCTCAGTCTACCCTGAGCCAGGGTATGCATCATTTGATAATTACAAGCTCAGCTTCTGTTCCAAGAGAACAGTAAGTGAACTACTATGAAAATTGAGGATGAAGATGATGAATATTTAGAAAGGGAAAGCTGTATTTTAGATGCACTTCCCTTGTACCTGGGCCTAAATTTTTGAGACTTTCAGAGTTAGATACACCATATGGTTATATTTCTGTTTCTCAGTTGAACCCTTCTTATATACAAATCATCCATTCAAAGCAGAAATTGATTTAGCCTTTTTTTTTCTACATCCTGCAGCTCACATGCCACTCCAGCGTGTAAAGTTAAAACAAATATCCACTGAGACAATTTGGATGAAAATTAGTACATAAAAACCATAATAAGCTGCTTCTTTTACAGTAAGAACTGGTCCTAAACCAGCAGGAACTTTGTGTCTGCAATGTGGGAAGAGCATTTGCAGAGCTCTGTGCCAGGGGTTAGCTGGCAGAGAGAGGGAACTGCTGCTGCCGAGGTGGAACTAACTGGCTGCAGCTCCACGTGGATTGGTCAAGTTGATGTTAAGCTGGTGACTCAGTGGTAAACAAAGAGCTGGAGCTCTCCCTGTGCAAACTCTGCAAACACAAGAAATAATCTTCCCATCATTTTGCAAAATACCAGAGGTTGTAGAAATAATTGCAAAGGTTGGATAGATAGTATCAGGGTTTTTTTCACCCTGGCCAATAAAATTTAAATGCTCCCTGGCATGGTCACCTTCTTGGGATCTTAGCCTCAGCCTTGAACCAGAGATACTGCTGGATTTCTGTCCCACATTTATCAGAGGGGGAAGTTCAGTACTTCTTGCTGGTGCTGTTTTCAGCAACTCTACCAGCATGGCTTCCCTTGGTCAGGAACTGAGCCCCAGAGGATTCACATTCAAGTTAATCTCCAGCTCGTGTAGCTGGAGATTAGAGGTCTCTTCCTCATCACCCACTAGATTTGCTGTTACAGCAAGTGAAGCTGAATATTGCCTGTCTACTACGAATGCAATACTCAGTATTTCCTTATTACTTTTCCCAGAGAGTTCATATATACACTAAAGGAAGGGGAAGACTTCCTCTCTCAGATAATTTTTCAGCTTGAGGTCTGCTCTTTCCACTGCCAACAGTAGATTACTACAGTCTTCCATGGAAGTGTCTGTGGGTCAATGCTCTGGTGCTTCAGGAGGTGTTTTTCAGATCAGCTCCTCTGGCACTCAGCCATGGTTGCTCTGCTGCCAGTGCAGCTGTAAATCAGAGTGAGCTGTGCATGGGAAAAGGGAACTTTCAGGCCTGTTGCACACTGGTGTGGAGTCCCGTCAAACCATCATTTGGTGTCAGAGTAGACACCTCCAAAGCCTTCTGGTTCCAGCAGCCTTACTGGGCAGCTCATCAAAATTCCCTTTTCACACTGAGAGGCAAGAAAGCCTCTTTGGTACACAGTCTGTGATAAACATTCCACTCTTCCCTACCCCATCTAAAGGTGTCAGTGCATCCCAGTCTCAGTATCTATGCTTGACCCAGGTCAGCCTTTGGAAGCTGCTGTGTGAGCAGCACACACTGCCTCCAGCACCAAGAGGGTCATTGCAAACAAGAACCTGAAAAGCAAGCTACACTGCCCTAATACAACCTCCACATTAGGATTTGTTCCTTGCACTGATTGTGAGGTCTGAGCAAAAGGCTCCTGCATCTGACAGGAAAAATAAAGCATGTTCTTTTCCATTCCTGCCTTTTTTTTTTCTGGAGACATGGTGTGCTAGGCACAGAGGTGAGGGAAGAGGTGCTTCAGCTCTTGCACACAACACATAAATATTCTGGATCTCCACCAGCCAATCTCCAGAATCTATGTTTAGCAGTGCTAATGAAACTTAAACACCTTGGATTACATTTACAAGATTGGGGTTGTGGTTTTTTTTTTGTTTGGTGTGGGTTTTTTGTTTTGGTTTTTTTTTTTGTTTGTTTTTTTGGGTTTTTTTGGTTTTTTTTTCCTTAATCCCTTAACCATTCTCCAGGTTGCTGTACTGGTTCCCCAATCTGAATTCCAGAGCCACTTGATAACTAAGCCATGCCTTGGTCAGCTGCTGGTCTCAACCTTAACTCTGTGCTGTGGCTGTAAGGCCCCTTGCTAAATCTCAGAAAGAGGAACCTGTGGTATTACTAATACTGGAGCATAGGGTAGGCTTGATTTCTTGTTTAGTTTTTACTCAAAAGACTTTTGTTGCTCTTGTTAAAAAGACATTGGCATAGGAAATATTTGCATTTCTATGAATTAATGTGGTGTCCTTTATTAAGGAAAATTGTGGGTGGGTGGCTTGTGTAAGAAAAAAGAAGGAGTCGGGCCCAAATAGTTGCTTAAATTATTTCCCAAAGGAAGTTTTTCAAGATTGCAATTTTTCATTACTGAAAAATTGGCTTATGAAAAAGAAAAAAGAGTAACAGAATGGTTTTAATGATGGAGATTGTTTGCTATCATACATGAAAGATTTATGGAGTCTCTATTGCTACCAGTGGAAGAGGTGCTGGGCTGGTTCCTAATTTCAGTGATCATTAACCACCCTGTGTGACAAGGTGTGGGGCAGTAATTACTGTTTTTCTGACATATTGTTCCAGCAATCTCTGAGTCAGGGAACTGCTAAATTAGATTAGAGCATGATACGATTTCATGAGGGGGCTCTGAGTCACCCCCTCACACAATAGGGATGAGAGTTTCCAGGTTAAGTTTTGTCTCCTGAGATGTCCATCCCCACTGTATTAATTTCCTGAAGGAAAGGGCTGCCAGGCAGGCAGCCCAACAGACCCCAGGAAATGTCCCTAAGAGCTGCTGACTGCTGTCCTCGAGGGGTGCCTGTTGCACTGCTGCCGAGAGCCAGGCACACTCAGGGTTCACCTTTGCAGAACAATGCAGAGCTCTTCATGAAAGCCCGTGCTTGGGTAAAAGACCAATCTGAGCACGACTCAAAGAGAAGAAATGTTTTCCTGAAAATCAAACCTGTACATGAGCTGGACTAGCTCTGTGCTGCAGACTGCATCACAGGTAATTAGGGCTCACAAAGCAATGCCAGTAGGTGGAGTGCAAAGTTGTTACTCTGCTCGGGTTACTCTGCTGCCCTGGGATTTCTAGGCAAAATACACCTTAAATACAATACTCAGTTTCTGTAAAAGTTTTCCTCGAGTCATTTTCCTTTGAGAGTGCTAGTATATAAATGCCTCACATATCCCAGGGGTCAAGGTGCCTATGGGATTTATGGGAAAGCTGCAGTGAGTGGCAAGAGGTAAGTCACAGGGAAGAAAACAGCCTACAGGATGGAGTGGAAACATGAAGGGTTTGAGCAAGAATTTCACAATTCCATGTCCTATTGACTTAAAATAAGAACTATTCATTCTTAAATGTCAAAATATTTCTTTTTTTACATTTTTGAATTGGCATTTTCAAAAATCTGATTAATGGAGAAGATATTTTCTATTCAGGGTGTATATAATGCTCAATGTATTAGGAAATTATGAGAAATAGACATTCTGACTTTTCTGCCTTTGCTGTACTTATTTCATTGTACTTTTTGTGCCTGAGCCTCAGAACAGCTGTATTCTACATTAATTTCAATCTAGCAATCTTTTGTAGATCTTTAGGTAAGAAAGTTATGGTAAATCTGAATTAGGATTAATAGGATGAAGAATCAAACTGGCCTCAGCTGTATGAACTCAAATGCTTAATTTTAATGTTTATACAGAAATCATTGAAAACCTTGTCTGTGCCAAGGACCTGACTGAGGTGGAGATTGCAAGTATCTTTCTTTTGAAAAGAATCCTCAAATTCTAGGAAGTATTCATCCATATGAAATGAATAGGGTATTTTTATGCCTTCATCTGATGGGCTTTCTCCCTTGTAATCTGTATAATTTCATTTTATCTCAGTGACAATTACATATTCTCATAGTCAGATTCAGTAAATAATGTAAAACTTACCAAATTTGGACAGACAGATAATGTTAGGCTATGAATGCCATGGAGAAACAGCTCCTGCAGTACAGTGGGCTCTCTAGACCTTAATCTGAATTTAGATGGCTCACTAGACATCCTTGTGTCAGAGGAAAGAGCAGAAATGGCAAACCATTTTCTCTTTATTTCTTTATAATTCTTTCAGTAGTAAAGAAAATAGAATTTTTCTTTCTGGAAATTAGAAATAGTGGTGGTAGCTCAAGGAGACAACTCCAGGCCATCAATGTGGTGAAAGACTAGAATGTTAGGGGAAAAAAATGACAAAACAACATTTATCCCATTTCTTTTGTAAGTTCAGCTGCAAACCTCTTCTGATCATTGCAAGGACTTCACATGACACAAGAACTGTTTCCCATCAGGCACAAATCAGCAGAGACTCAGAGAAGTCAGATGAGGAAGATCTTTCCTAAAGGCTCTTTCCTGAAATGATGAGAGGTTATTCCTGTCATCCATTCCACTCAGTCATGGGTTTCTGAAGCATTGACAAGGAATCATCAGGCCTCTGTCACTGTCCCCTCCAGCAGTAGCTGGGAATCTTGCCTCATTCACTGTGAATTTTGATGGATAGCATGTTAAAAAAATATCAGGAGTCTTTAAGTACAAGAAACCTTGCAATGAAACTTTGGTCTTATCGTAGTTCTATTAATGTTTCTACAAGAAAAAGAGTTTGCTTTGCAATTCCGACCTTGGAATATTTTATCTGTCTCTTTTCTCTTACTTTCACATGAAAAGATAACAATCTTTACATCCTGTATCACAAGTGACATAAAATTACACTTGGCTCAGTTTGTCATGTGAAAAATAATTTTTTTGTCCTATTTGAGTCAAATGGAAATGTGTTGATGGTTAAGAATCTTCTATTTTCTCACTTTATCATGTATTTTGCTGAGCTGTGAGAGACTTGCATTCCTATTTGTTGCCTGCCTACAGTCAACGGTGCACAGTGACTTGCATTTCAGGGTGCAAGAACAGATCATGTGGAAAATAGCAGGAATACAAGAAAATCCAGCTGTTCTTTGCATGCATCTGCTGGAACTGGAGAGGAAGCACCTACATGGTGTTACTGTTGTGCTTTGTCTTCTTACATAATGCTGAGCAATTTATTATCCTCTCAGACCATTAATCAAACCTAGTTGAAAAATTAAATTTTATATGGTAAGAAGGTAGGGTTTTGGGCAGAAATGTCAAATTTGAAGGTGAATTTGGCAATGTGCTCCAGTTAAACCAAAGAGGACAGAATTATAAGAATAATGAAATATTTGATATTTTAATTAATTGTTTCATGTTGGAAAAGTAAATAAATTATTTCAATGCCTTCAGAAAGGCATATTTATATGCTGTTTATATGGCTTTAAAATAGTTTCTCATTTTGCAATTAATCTGCAGGAAAAGCTGAACATTTGAATTGGTTCAAAATGTTCCTGTTTGTTAGCCTGCTTGTTTTATCAGAGATAAACATCCATTTGATTTCCATCCAGACAATTTTTTGTTGTTGCTTTCTTTCTTAAGTTTGGCAGTTGATTCAAAAAACGTGTTTAGTTGTGTAAACATGCTGAGATTTAAGCTCTGGGAAATGTCACCTGTTATGTGAGTGTGTGCTTTAACCCCAGCTGCTGACACAGCCTGGGGCAGATGCTGGGATGGGGGAGAGAATCAGAACAGTGACAAAACTCACGGCTTGAGATACACACATTTGAAGGGGAAAACAAAGCTGTGTACATGAGCAAAGAAAAACAAGGAATTCTTTCCCTGCTTCCCATGGGCAGGCAGGTGTTCAGCCATCCCCAGGAAAGCAGGGCTCCATCACATGGGTAGGTTACTTTGGAAGATGAACACCATCACTTCAGACTCCTTGCTCCTCCTTCCTCCAGCTCTCCATGCTGAGCATGATCCCTTATGGTTTGGAATATCCCTGTGGTCAGCTGGGGTTGGCTGTCCCAGCTGTGTCCCCTCCTGACTCCATGTGCACCCCAGTGTCCTTGCTGGTGGAGTGGGGTGAGAGGCAGAAAAGGCCTTGGCTCTGTGTGAGCGCTGCTGGGCAGTAATGAAAACATCTCTGAGATACCAACACCATTTACAGCAAAAATCCAAACCACAGCCATGCACAGCTACTGTGAAGAAAATTAATTCTGTCCAAGCCAAAACCAGCACAGTAAGAAAATGTTTTGCAGCAAAAATCAAGCAGTAAAAGTGGAACAAGACTTATAGCTGGAGCTCCCTAAATCAACCTCAGAGGATTTCATAATAGCTGCCTTCCAATGCAGATGATCCAGGTACAGATGATCAGACACAGGCTCCGTCCAATTCAACAGCAAAACTCTGCAAGAAAAAACCCAGCGCTTCTGCCTGCATTATTTCAGGGCTGTCTATGGAGCCAAAATGGGAGCTCTACTCAGCTACCAAAGAAATTCTGGATAAATGAGGATATAAATCTCCTGCAATTCAGCATCCTCCATCAGTGCAGCTCCTAGATATCTACTGGGCATCCTGTGGGTGTGTGTTCACAGTTCCCCATGCCATGGCTGAAAGCTTGATTCTTAGAAAATACCCAAGCCCCTATTTTGGTATTCTGAACCTATGGTCTTTCTGCTGTACAGGCACAGCTATAATTAATAGCTCCTTGTTTATTTTATTCTTTAGAAATCTCTTTCAGAGCCTAGAGTACGTGTAGATAATGTAGCTACAAAATGAGCTAATGTTAGTACATAACAAGCTGCTAAAAGTTATTATTTCATTCCAGATCACACCTGAATGACCCAAATGCCATGGTTTTGAAAAGGGACATGTTTGTGTTCAGCATTAAAAACAATCTGACCAAATGAGGAAGAAGAGTGGCAATATATGCCATAGCCTGCTCTCAATAAGAAACCTATTTTTCCCTGAATGCTGTGTTTATTTCTTCTGGTGCTGTAGATTGGATGGCTTAAACTGCAGAATAGCACATGTTTGAGGATTAGGCATGCAGTTCTGTGACATCTTTCTTCACACTGTTGACCTGTCCTAGTTTCTTTTTATTCATTTGAACATCTGTGAAGCCTCCTGATGTTTTCCAAAAATGTTATGACCATGAAGAATTTGCGTAAATGTAATGCACCATTTGAATAACTAATATCAGTAGTAAGATATGACTAACATTAGGCAATGAGAGCAAGTATGCTTGTTCTGCAAAACTGTAAATTTTCTTTAAAAGACTGACAGACACTAAGCAAGAAGCTGATGTTGCTCAAAGTCCATGGGAATAGATCTTTAGATAGACAAGAACAAAAACATGCTATGTGTGCAGTTTCAGAACATACATTAAAGAAAGAAACTCACAACTATAAAGGTCAAATTCAGAAGATTTACTATTTACTATTTAAGATTTACTATTTACAATTTAAAAAGATTTTTTAAATATATCTATTATAATTTGAGATTAAACAACCCAGCAAGGCACAGTAGTTTTCTCCACTTATATTCCTTGGATTAATAGCCATAATTATAATTCACAGTGTGAATTATTAAAATGTGCTAAAAATCTTGACAAATAGATGTGCCCTTTGGGGAATTGAGAAGAACAATAGTTTCCCAGAAGCCAGGGTACACTGCATGTGGAAGGAGGGGACATGTGAGTGAGACTGCCTGAATTCCAGGTTTTGAACACCAATTGTGGAAAAGGTGATGTGTACTTTTGGCTTCATTGCCTTTCACAGTGTGAGTTTAATCATGTCTGGCACCAGCTGTTAGTTTGAAATTAGACTAATGAATGTTCATTTTCTCCTCTTAAGCTGCTCTGCTTTGAGAACTAACAAAGCCTGTCTCCTTATGAATTTGCATGTCACCTCCCACCTCCACCCCACTGCCACAGCACCAGCCTCTGTCAACCCCACCAGCCTCTGCCAACCCCTCCACCACAAAGTTGTGTTTCCTTTCAGGTTTTCTAGAGCATCTACCTTCTGCCAAGCATTCAAAGAAGTCTGTTCTAGAGCCCCAGGCTGGAAGTGACCTGGCAACCTGTGGTCCCAGCTTCTACTGAAAGCTGGTGTTCATCCAGGACCTCATCAGCCCAAGCCTGGAGTGTCCCTTCCCCTAAACATTTGCACAGTAATGCTTCTAGCTCTCCTTCACCTCCTTTTCAGTCCTTCACCAGCACCTCCAAGTGCTCACCACTGACCCCACAGTGGTCAGTGGCTGGGTGGAAGGCAGCCTGGGGCAACTGAGCAAGGTGTTAATTGAGCCAATGTGTCAGTGGGGCTGCCAGCAGCTCACTTCCCAGGAAGGGGAAGGGAGAGATGTGGCCTTTTTCCCTTTCAACAGTGACAAAGTCTCCCTTCTCATCTGGGCATTCCTTTACACGTGACACAAGTGGCACCTTACTGTCCCTGGCGCCTCTACCAAATGTGGTTGAGTGTGGGCTGTAGGCTCGGAAGCTGCCAGGACCACGCTGGCAAACAGATGGTGTGGTGCTTCAGGGAACTCCCTGCAACGTACTGAAGTGCCCCCTCAGAGGCACCAGGGTGATATTAGGGTGATATTAGGGTGAGAGCAAAAGCAAGCCTGGAGCACATGCCTAAGGCTCCCCTCAAACCACCCCATTCCAAAAGCCAGACTCTGGAGCAGAGCAATCTCATGCCTCAGTGCTAATAAAATAAATGTAATTGCTTTTAACAATGATTGCTTTTAATGGAGCTGTGTGTGCATAAAGATGGAAATGTTCCCTTTATGAAGGTTTGTACAAACAGCAGCTGCTGACAAGTCTCCTTGTCTCCTCATATTTCTTCATTAACCTTCAGACTTCTGCTGGTGCACATTCTGTCTTCAGGAGCACAACACAGAGCAACATCTCCAGTACAACTGCAAGAACGTTTATCAGTATTGTGTTTATTTGCCAACACCCATCCTATTAGTTATATGTCACAATGGCCTGACAGGTAGAATAAAACTGCTGTGGACATCAGGTAATTCTATTTTTCCCTTTAACTGGAGGTAATAAACTATTCTGTTTAAAGAGGTGGTAAGAGAAAAATTAAAGTCCAGGGATGTTCCTCACCTTAAAAGAGTGTTTTTTCACATGGCCTCTGTAATAAAGAATGAGGCTGGCAGAATGGGTTCTGGTCTGCTTCAAACAGTAAGATCTCATGATTAACTTACATACGTACAATGACTAACTGCAGCTGTGGCCTCTCCCCAGGCCACAGAGCCCTGCAAATTTTCAGTACACTTACTGGGATCCTACAGATAAAAGTCTCAGAGTCAGAAAGCTCCTGAGCTAATGCCTTAGTTTGCCACAGGAATTGTGACCAACACCTACAAACAGCTTCTCCCCTGAGGGGAGAAGATTCATGGGACTGGCCACATCTCCTTTTTCTGGGAACCTAGTGTCCTGTGGTTTTGAGTGGGGAATTTCTGGCTCACATACTGGACTAATGTCAGAACCACCCTGCACCAAGAATGTGGAGGGGACACGCTCCTCCACAGACCCAGGGCTGATCTGACAGTATGGGCAGCTTGGGCTAGCTTCAGCATTCCTGTGAAAAGTTCAGTGTAGCCTTTCACACCATGGATCCCAATTCAGCAGAGCACTGAGCTCATGCTGCAGTTACTGTGCCCTAGTGACTTGAGTAGGATTTGAGTTTTCATTTCTGGCTTTGCTGAACTCAGTTTCAGCTATCATCTGATAGAGAGTGGCATTAGAAGCATGGTGCATCTGGCACCACCAAAGTTTGAAAAATATACTGGCTTATGTTATTTCAAAAGGAGTATTTTTGTTTCTTAAAATAAGAGGCTATTCAAAGACACAAGAAGGCAAATAAAAACTAAAATCACCGAAATATGGATAGATGTAAAACACTCAAAGAGTGATTTTTCAGTTCAGACATGGTTTTTATGAACTGTTCATGGACTGTTTCACTGTAACTGTGTGACTGATCTGAATAGTTCACAGAATAATTACACCAAATATAGAAGATGGTGATTTCTCTATAGATGCAAATTTGAGGATATATGAACTGTTATGGCATTTTTAACTCTGAAGGACTGCATTGTCATTAAAATCAGTTTGGTAAGCTACATGCTTATATTTTGGCTGTGTGATAAGCTTTTGATTATGTGGGGGGGCTACAGAGGTGGCTTCTGTGAGAAGATTCCAGAAGCTTCCTCTTCCTCTGTGTCTGACAGAGCCAATGCCACTGGCTCCAGGACAAACCCACCAGCAGCCAAGACCAAGCCCATTGGTCACTGTGCCTGTGCTGATCTGGGATCATGTGTTTAAGAAGGGGGAAAAACCCTCCTGCACAGCACACCTGGAGAGGGGCGTGCAGATGGAGAGGAGCAGCTCTGCAGACACCAAAGTCAGTGCAGAAGGAGGGGCAGGAGGTGCTCCACTCACCAAAGCTGAGAGTGCCCTGCAGCCCGTGGTGCAGACCATGAGGAAGCTGAGATTGCCCTGAAGCCCATGGAGGTCCACGGTGGAGCAGAGATCCACCTGCAGCCCATGGAGCAGCCCCATGCCAGATCAGGTGGATGCCCAAAGGAGGCTGTGACCCTCTGGGAAGCGCATGCTGGAATGGGATTTTGGCTGTGTGCAGAGACAGAGAGGGACCTATGCTGGAACAGTTTCTGAAGAACTGCAGCCCCTGGGAAGGACTCAGGTTGGAGAAGTCTAAAGAAGACTCCATGGAGAAGTCCATGGAAGACTCACTCTCATGGGAATGACCTCACACTGAAGCAGAAGAGCAGGAAGGAGAGGCAGAGACAACGTGTGATGAGCTGACTGCAAACCCCCACTCTGCATTTGCCTGCACAACTCAGGGGAGGAGGTAGAGAAATCAGAAGTGAAGTTGAACATGGAGGCATGGGGGAAAGGTGATTTTAATATCTGTGTTTATTTATCACTACTCTATTCTGCTTTCAATTGGTAATGAATTAAATTAATTTCCCCCAAGCTGAGTCTGTTTTGCTTATGATGGTAATGGGTGAGTGAGCTCTGCCTGTTGTCATCCCAACCCATGAGCCTTGTGTTCCATTTTCTCTCCTCGTCCATCTGAGTAGGGGAGTGATAGAGTGGTTTTGTTGGGCATCTGATGTCAGCCAGGATCAATCCATCAAAGTGATTTTTTTTTCTAAATACTTCTGAGGAGAAGGCTAGGAGACTGACTGATGCCAAAAAGCTGCTACCACTACTGTGCTTCACAAGCACAGATCACAGAATCATTTAAGTTAAAAGACCTTTAAGATCATCAAGTCCAACTGTGAACAGAAGAGAGTTCTCATGGCACTTCATAAACATCAACATTTAATCCGGGGAAGAGGCTTAATGAGGCAACAAAGGAATCATTTCAGTTGTTAAGCACAGGGGGGTTTAATATAAATATTCTCATTAAGAGTTAATTAAATAAAAAAAACTTTTGAAGGACAATGACTACCATATTTCCTCTGAGACCAGAGTGCTGAAATGACAATAGATAGCAGAGAAAAGAATGACTCACAAAGCTCTGCCATGGGGTTCTGTGCCCTTTCTGTCACAGTGATAATCACCACTATGACCACCCCAAGATATAAGCCCTAGGTCCTTCTCCTGACTCCTGTTTATGCTTCTCTATTCATGCTTCATTCTGGTTCCTTTCCTCTTTTCATGGGAAAGTTCCATTACACAGTTAGATCATGCTTTATATTAGCATGATGAGTGATGGACTGATGTGGCTTGCATCAGGTTTTGAGCCTTTGACTTTCCTGTCCTGAGTTGGTGGAAAGGCACCCTTTGTTGTTTCCCCACAATGACAGAGGCAGTCAGATGGGGATGGAAAGTAAACAACTCACAAGAAAAATGCATTTCATGGGTATTACACACAAAGGATCCACCAGAAAGGTTGTATCCTCACCTAGCTGGTACGTAATGCATGGCTTTCGGTCGAGAGAGGAGATCACAGAGAATGGGAGGCTTGAGCAACACAAAGCCTCATCTGCCACACCTGCTGTAGCTGACCAAGGGAACAGGCATCCTTGCTGCCATGAGTCAGTAGAGAGTCAGGCCAAATGGCACCTTTAGTACTTTTGTGGTTAATTTTATTCTGGGTTGTCTTTTCTCTTGTCTCTGGAGCTCTCTGCCTGGCTCTCCAACTTTTGAGAAGGAGATTGCACAGAAAACTTCACCTTTGCTCTCCTGTGTCCATACCTGGTACCTTCTCACCTGTACTGGCTCTGGTCCACTCATCCACCCTCCCTACACATGGACTGCCAACACTGCCCCTGTGCTCCCACAGCTTTTTTGTCCCCAGCTGTCCAGAACTCCTTTACAGAAGAAAGGCTTGTATTCCTATACAAAATTAAACATTAATCTGAATCTAGGGTTGACTGAAATTTTTCTGAACTGCATATTTTTATTACAGAAAATATGCAGTGAAATTGAATAATTTTCCACAGGAATATGTTGACTTTTATAAGAAAACAATGGAAAGAATCAATGCTTTGAAGAAAATCAGTGTGCTTCATTTGGGCTTTATAGGTTATGAATGAAGTTGAAGCTATTCCAAACAAACATCTTTACTTTATGAGATTAAATAATTGAAAAAGATGTGCTTGAAATTTTAAAATAATAATTTATTGACTTCTTACTTCATGGGCAACAACAAAAAATTAAGTCATCCTTTCAATTCAGCTTAAAAAGTTAAAGCAGAAATTTGCCACAGAGGATAAATTCTCTATATTGACCAATTCTATTGCAGTATCTTTAGCTTAAAAATATGTACAGTCTGACCATAACATCATACATATTTTCATATTTGTATAAGTTCCCATGTAATTTTATTCCAGAATTTAAGAAAGCATTAAAGTAGTCACTAGCTAATGTAGGTGGAAAATAAAATTTGTTAAGTAAATGTAGATTTGCATTGTGATACCTCTGTAAACCTGCACAAAACATCCTTCTGTGAGGAGTTTGCAGTTCATCTCTGTGCATTACGAAAATGAAGACTGACAATAATTTAAATATATTACCTTTTTGCTGATGATAATCTGAGCAGAAACACCAAGCTAATGTGTTTATCTTCCAGTAACAAATGGAATGACAAGCCAGGGATGAGCCATAGCTGGTGCTGCAGACTGCAGGGGCAGGTACGTGGGCTTTGGTCTGACAAACCATCAGCTGCTCTTGATCCAGGTTAAGATATCACTAAACTGCTGTCTCCCAGCTGCCCATCACATCTTCCTCTCTAAATCCTCATCTCTGCTGGTTAACCAGCTCAGCCGAGAGCTCTGGCTTACCAAGGGACACAAGTATTTCTTGTGGCATCAGGTTTTCATTTGGACCACAGTGCAGAGGCAGGTTACTGACTATGAGCAAAATGGGCAAATTAGCAGGAGCTGCCCCCCAGCAGGATTCTTTACAATATGTGCCCTTTCCCTCAGGGCCTGCAGCTGGGTGCATGTAACTCTTCATACAATTTTTGGTGGGAGGGCTCAAATATTTCTGGAATGAATCCAAAACGGGCATGCCAGTAATTTTAGGGTAGTGTGTCTTGTAATTTCAAACCAAATCTTTCAATAAAAGGATCATCACAGCTTTCATTCTAAGGGACAATTTTAAATTTTACAGAGTGCAGATAAACTAACGCGTGTAAAGCCTTGAAATAAATAAAATGTCACTGAACATTTCAGCCAGTGAAAAACTTCATTGAGGCAAATTTATTTACAATAACAGAGTCACTCTTTCCGGTCCTACTCCAAGTATATTACCTGTTTGCATATTTCATTAAAAACTGAAATCCAAGCCATGTTTATTGAGGATGACACCATGTTCCCTGAAGTCAGAGTTCACTTTGTGATCCAATTCTCCTATACAGAAAAGCTTTTCTGGCTAAGATTTTTTTTAAATTTCATTTTTTTAAATATTGAAAATTATAATAAAATCTCTAATGTCTCCAGAATATTTAGATTATAAGGTGCTGGATCTACACCTCTCATTAGGAATCCATTCTCTTTTGTGACTATCAAATTGACCCAAGAAGAAAAACCCCCATTTTTTCATTAATATTGAAAATTTACAATATTGGATTCTTCTCTAAAATACAATAAACCTACACAATGGTGTAAAACGTGCCTTACTCTACAGTCAAGTGTTTGCAAATAGTCACACACAAAGACTGCAGATGAAAGGAACTCAGCATGTCACTGTAACAGCTTTTTGAACAAGCATTAAAATACTTCTGAGGTCTTTGTTCACTCCTAGTACTGAATCACATCCATGTCAGGAATGAAGGCAGAGAGGTTTCCTGCTCCAGCCCCTGAGCCAGCCCCCTTGGCTGCCCAGCCTCAAAGGGAAGGCCTGGGAGGGATCTCTGAGCACCAGGCAAACACCAGACATGGGCAAGGGGGGGACAAGAAATGTTGTAAAACACACCTGAGACAGGGGGTTGAATGATATGCAACAAAGTGGCCAACACTGTTGTTTAGACACCTCCTTGTTCTTAGAAAAAGATTTTGTGACTCTACCCCAGGAATTTTTTGCTTTTGGTTTTTGATTTTATTCAAACTCTCACAGAAGAAAGCACAGAAAAAAGAACAAGATAAATGTTTGGGTTTTTTTCCTGCAGTCCTTCGCTTTTTCTATCCTCTGGCAAATCTGGAAAAATTAAAAATGTTTAAAAAGTAGTGTGAAAATTTAAAATTATTATTTCAAAATGAAGTGTAAATTGAGACTTCTAATAGGGAAATGGAGTTAGTACCTTTTTCTAAAGAGTTTTCTGATTAAGTAACCACTTTATTATTGAAATTTAGCAAATTCTTACTGCTTTTCTCAATCTGATTTTGATTCCTTCAGTTCACAGTTAGGTTATTTTGTGGGATGAATATTAAATCTAGTCCCTGGATTAGTTAAATCACTTCAATGTCTGATAAAACCTGTTCCACAGTCTAAAAGTTTAGTGGATCAAACTGCATCATAGCTTTTATTTTGCCAAGGATGAAACCCAGTCTATACTGATGAATGGAGTGTTTACAATCCAGGTGTTCAGATTTTTTGGAGTCTTTTACAACTACGTTTTTCACACATTGCAGAATTCAGATGTGTCGCAGCAGCTGCTTGCAAGCCTCTAAGTTCTGCATGTGTGATGTGAGGATAAAGATGAAGTCACATTACCTCTGGGCCAAGAGAGCAAGTTTCTTACATGGCAGTTTCTGAATCCCAGCTGCCATCATTTAGCTGATACATAGCCCAGAGCAGTGTTCAACTATGGGGTTTTAGCATCCCCTTCACAAGAATAATAATTCTAGCAGCAAGCCTGTGCAATGACTTGGCAGAAATGGAACTATGGAGAAATATGCACACGTTTTAGTGTAAATAGTAAAGTTTTTACTTTACTATTGCAGCTAGATGGCAAACTATTTAACGATGATTAAAGAGGCAAAAATCCCATTAAAATCAATTTGTGTTTTGTCTACAGTATTTGGATTGATACTTTTTATTATTTCTAGAGCAGCCTGTCCAGGGATGTGCACAGGAAAAGAAAAGTTCCGTAGTGATGGTAGTTTATAGCTTAAATGACACACTTGTAGCCCCGAAGGAAAACAACCAGCAAAGAATCTGTCTCTGTCTCATCAGACAAGGTATGCAGTGCCAAAAAGCACACGATAGTACTTGCTCCTACAGGAGTTATAACTAGGTGACATTTACAAGCATTCAGCCAATGAATTATGGGGTCTTGAAACAGGAGTTGTCTAATGGGAGCTCTATAATATCCCAGAAGAACAGATTGTTTTATGCTGGGGCATCCTATAGTGATGATAATAGCAAGAAGATTTATTATTCAAAGCCCAGAGGGAGAATACTTTGTAGATCAGAGGAGAAAATATTATATCATATTGCTAGTGCTTATGAGATACCATGACACAAAATACAATATCTACTTGATAGGTGTCAGGTAGTAGAGGTTTAGTCATTAATGGCAGCTGCCTCATGGCAACAGGGTTTTATGAACTAGTTTATCTCTTTAAAGATATATCTGAAAGTCACCACACTGACATTAAACAAGGGAAGAAATCAAAGCAGAAGACACTGTGACATTTTGGAAATGGATTCCAAAACAGATGCTAAGTCTGAAAGTCACAAGATTGTAAATGGACTCAACAAACAAAGTCTGAGAAAAACAGTACTAGGGTTTGCTTCTGCTTCCAGATATAAATGTCACTTATTGCTTCAGACCTTGTTATGTAAGTTGTCCTCACAACAGCACGACTTCCTTTAAAAAGACAAAACCCCCAAAACTTTAGGAACATGTGATCCTGTTAAACTAGTCCTTAGTTAACCTTGTGATTCAAAACCTTGGCAAAACAATGTCATCATAAAATACTTTTGAAGGGCATAAATAAGTAATTTTCCATTGCATCTGATTTATTTTATTTTTCCTATAAGGACCTAATATAGCCTCATCTAATTGTGAAGAAAAGGAGATCATGGAATCATAAGAGGCAAGGCATATTCCATATTGATTATTTCTCATGTGAGAAACAGACTCCTCAAGATGTAGCTGCAGAGTGGGAGTAGGTCTTGATTTCATCACAGGGGGTTATCCAGCAGTGGTTGTCTTAAAGGGACCAGAATTTCCTTTTGTGTCTACTATTATAAACTACAGCTTCTTTACATTTTACTCATCTATATGAATAAAACTGATGGGGCAGGATAAGAAACCCTTAAAATGTATTGCTGACCTTTTATCTTCTTCAAAATGTGCAGCCTTATAGCATCAGCATCTATTTGCAGTAGCTGACTTCATCTCCTCTTTGTGGAATAGGGTAGATTTTTGCCATGCAATTTTTTGGGTTTTGGAACAAAGTGACAATGATTTCTTAGCCTATCATATGGAAAGTGGCCTTCCTCAGCCTTTTGCAGTTGTTAGCTCTTACGAGGTCTAAGGTTCATAAATCACTAAAGATTTAGTCTCCTGCTTCTAGACAAGAAACTGAAGTTCTGCCTAATTAATCCTTCTGCAGACCTCTTTCTTTGGTATTGCAAAAGATCTTTAAGTGGGACATTGCAAGCCTCCAGCACGTGTGTTTATGAAGCAGGAGAGAGAGCTACAGCCCCAGTAACTTCTATGCACAGCTGTGATGGGAGGGAGTTATGGGCTGAGAGCCCAATCAGTGAAGCAAGTTTTTATTTTCGTCTGTGCAGCTGACCTGGATGTTCAGTTCTGGGTATGTTGCAAGGGTGTGAAAGGGGTAGGATTTCTGAATCCCGATCTGTTTCATTATGGATGGTGAAAGTTCTTCCTTAATTTGCAGTCTTGTTTTTGAAATTCACTATTTTTGCAGAACTGCATCAAGACAATGACATGCATATCAAGATCTTTCCCCAAATGACTGAGCACTTGGGGAATTCCCTTCCCCATTCCAACAAAGATGCTGAGAGATTCACTAGCATTGCTCACTGGAGTTCCCCAGCATCATTCCCTAGAAATTGGTCTCTATATATAGGGCCCAGGGAGAGGGAAGGCTTTGTCCTTGGAAAAAAGGAGTGTTCAGGATGCCAGATTTAACCTGTCATTGCAGGCACAGGCAATTAATATGAAGGAATAACCTATCTTCTCTGTGCAGAGTCTCAGTTGAATCAGCCTGCTTAGGGAAACAAAAAAAAAAAGGAATCAAGAACATTACTGTAAAAGGCAAATTGAACAAATAACTTGAAAAATAAACTGCTACTGTGCATCATTTTGCCCATATACTTCTAAATATGAGCATTCATTGTAATATTGTTCTCTTGGTTAAATCCCACTAGGATTCTTCCTTTTAGGATCACATTGACAGCCCTGTGTCATGCCAAAACTGCCTCTGATTTATCTTCTTGTGATATACATCTGTCAGTTTTGTCATGAAGAGGTAACAGTGTATTAGCTATTGTTTGAAACAGCCACAATGGTTACTTGTCTTTGCATCTCATCACCAAAAGTTAGACTTTCTGGTGTACATGGAATTTTGTTTCATGTAAGAGTAAGAAAATAATTTCTTATTGGCAAGAAAATAATTTTATTTTTATATAATATATATAAATTACCTATAATTATGCATAATATAGAAATATAATGTTTAAAGGAAATATATTAAATATATGTAAATATATATTATTCCATATATTATAGACAGAAATATAAGAAAATATGGTCATTTCTTCTTGTCAAATGTGCAAATACTAGGGACAAGGAAACAGAAATCTTTCAAGCTCGCTAAATAAAAATATATCTTTCAAACCTGAGTTCAAATCCTAACATATCTTCCAGTATGTGCTTTACCATCCCAGTAATTCACACTAATATGTACAAATAAACTTCCCCGGTGTGGATGTGAACAGCACTGCTGATAACAGTTCTGAACCATAAGTACAATTGGGAGAGTCAATAAAGCCCCATTTACTTACTTTCATTGTTCTTGTTGCTGGGTGTATCCCTTGTATGACTAAAATCATATTTGATTAGGAATTAATTCTCAGAGACTGTTAGTACCTCTTTGTGAACAATACTTCTGCAAAAAAAAAACCCCACAACTTTTGCAAGAAAAAGTTGTGCATTGATTTGCAGTGGTGGAAAATGAGGTCCAGCATAGCCACACTTGTGCAAGCTGCCCTGGGCCATCTGTAGCTCCACATCTTTGTGTGCAGGTTCATGCCACTGTTGACCTCAAACGACTTCCAATGAGCCTGTCTGCAAAAAAAGTTAGTGTTCCACAACAAGTTCTCTAAGTAGCAGATAGTCCTGCTTTGGCTGCAGGACAAGCTGTTCTGTGCCTCTGGAATACATGATATATTGGTTTGTATATATAGGTGCCAGAGCCCTCTCTTGAAAGGAGATAGCTCCTATACATGGCCTCATAGAGCTGCTAGAGCTGTTCCTTCCTCTTCTTGTTCAGCTTTTGTTCCTGAGCAAGCAGGTTTGTGCATTAATTGACTTTTCATTTTAGAGAAGCATA
Organism: Passer domesticus; assembly: GCF_036417665.1. Classification (NCBI taxonomy): domain Eukaryota; kingdom Metazoa; phylum Chordata; class Aves; order Passeriformes; family Passeridae; genus Passer; species Passer domesticus. The sequence continues at coordinate 65,844,187 of NC_087476.1, read as the reverse complement.
CACACACCTTATAATTAGCCAATTTTTTATCAGAATTGTACTAATTATAGCAGAATGACCAGAAATAATAAATTCAACTTCATTTCCCACTCACACTGTCTCTTATGGTCCTATTAAGCAGCAGCTATCAGCCAACAGGGAAGCAACTCCAACTAAGTGGTTCACGAGAAACAAGAAAATTCTATGTAGCCTACTGAAAATCATCATCATGCTTTTAAAGTAAAAATGTGACACTGATTTGAACTTGAATTCTTATCACTGTCTTGAGATTAAAACTGAAGTCTCCTGTAATCCAAAAAAATTTAAATATCTTCATGCTTACCTCATGATGTGGCTTGCTTTCCTTGCCACTGTACTCTTTTGGATTAGCACATGTGTGCACAGCCCAACCAGATGTTCCTGTATGACTAATGAACACACTGCTTCCTGATCAGGCTGAAGGGCTGGGAGCTACCATGCCTCCCTGCCAGTAAGCTTTGGTAAAAACTAAAGCCAGACGTTTTGAGGCACAAATGGTTTAAAGTTTGCTGGGTAATGAATGACTCTAAGTGCACACCTGTTTAGTCCTGACTCTTCTTCTCACCTATCATGATACTGCCAAGGCCAGAAATAAGCCATGGTGCTGTGCAGCAGGCAGTACCATGTATATGATATTTTCACCCTTGCTTCCCCTTGCAGCCCTGCATGACAAGTTCAAACATTTCAGTAGTTCCATGACTTGACCTTCAGATCCTTTCCCCCTCAGATAAAACACTGAAGTGACATTTGTCACACCACCAGTTCAGTTTTGTAAGGGAAAAATGAAAAGAAATGAAAAGCACTAGTGGGTGACTGAATCTTTCTAAGTCTTCTGAATTAATCACCCAGGACAATGCTTTTTGCTTTTATTTCTAAAACAAATGATGTAGCTTGGAATCACTAAAACTAGAGGTCACACAGTGTGGCAAGGTTGGCTAGAAAGAACATTCCAAACATATGGAAAAAATAAAAAAACACTAACAGATAAAAGTTGCTGAATTGTAGGTATACAAAGAATTTACCAGTGCCAAAGAGAATTACATCCAGTGAAGGTGTTATGTCGCTGTTTATTTGTTTAATGGGGCACTCTAGCTCTGCTAAAACCCAGTTTTGGGCTATTAAGCCCAGGAGATGCAGTGATCCTCCTGAGCACTGCAGCTTCCCAGTGAAACCTGCCATGAGCTCAGAGAGGTCTCCTGATGCTGCTGTGTAAAACTCAGCCATTCACACAGCTCCTCTCAAATGCGGCGTCAGAGGCCCCATCTCTTCCCTCTTTCCACCACTCCAAATCAGACACAGCTCCATCAGGTTCCCTATGCCTATGCTGTACTTAGACAGCTTTAGGAACAATTAATCCTAAAGTCCTGTCTAGCCTAGCTGTCATCCATAATGGAAGATGCAACTCCACATCGTGGACAGTTTTCCCTTTAGACTGGAGACTGATTCATCCTCTCACAGAGGATGGGTCACACAGGATGAAGCCGCTGTGAAACCACAGGAGAGACCCACACGGCTGAAAACAGCTCTTCCCCATGAAAGCAACTCCTGAGTTGAAGAGGCAATATCATATCCCAGAAAATCGTGTCCTGCAGGTGTATGGCGCTGAATAATTTTGAGTTTCTTTTGTTTAGAGGACCACAACTGTGATTCTTAGTTTCTCTAACACACTCTTCCTCCTAGGTCTACAATCAAACAAGGGAATCCAATTTTGTCAGGAGTAAAATTTCATTGGGTTTTTTAGGTTGTGGAAGCTCTCCTTCTCTGGAAATACTCAAAACCTGCCTGGATATAATCCAGTGTAACCTACTCTGGGTGAATCTGCTTTGGCAGGGGGCTGGACCTCCAGAGGACCATTGCAACCCCAACCATTCTGTGATTCTGAAGGTATTTATATCCCAGAACCTGAGCCAGAGGACCAAGAATTCCTACAAAATAACTGGAGAAACCACCCACTGCAGCTTTAATGGTTGTAACTATGTAGGTGGGCAATTATGCTGACATTGAAACATCTGACCCCACAGGTCAGATGTTTTTCTTACCAAAAAATCCTTCTCATGCTACAGACAGAATAGGATGAAACAACACAAAATTCCAAAATTCATTAGCTTATCAAGCGGCTTCTTTTATAATCAATGTTCCAGACATTTTAAAATATCAACTCAAAAAGCTTTAGAAAAGGCATTACTATAATTACTACGCTATTTCAAGTCCCTAGGCTAGTTAATAGCCTTTTTTTTAATTATAAAGCACCTTGTTAAAGAGGAAAGGCTTTACTTGAAAAGGTGTAACCATAAAGGCATTAAAGTAAGTATCAGACCTTTTGACGGGTTTAGGTTGAAAACACAAGCTCAAGAGCTGCAAAAAACTTCTTTTGAGGTCTCTGTTGTTTGGAAACATCCTGCTGTCAAAGCTGTGCAGTGCAAATTGCATATGTGGCTTTGTGGGCAGATCTCAGCTGTTTATTTTTACACACTGCTAAATACGAATGCTGGCGCATTAGTAAACCTACTTGCAAATGCATTTCGGAAACACTTGAAATTTGTTTTCCCGCTCTGTATCTTCATGTTGAAAGGATTTCCAGACATAAATACCCACCAGTGAAAACTGTGATAGTTCGAATTTGAAATTAGAAAGTGCTTAAATAATTCACATTTCATAGAAAGTGATAGCAAACAAATTGCACTACCCACAACCTTAGGAATAAATGTGGTTTATTTCACATACAGCCACTCGCTTACATTGTTTGCCCACCTCAGCAACTGCCTTGGCATTTATGTAGACTTTACTTCAGATGAAGGGAAAGACACAAATCACAGTGCCTCAGGAATTTACACTTCACTCTCCTGTTGGCTTCAGTGACAGTGTCACGTACAGAACAATAGTGGACCAGACACAGATATTAATTTTCCATTTATGAGTAACCAGAACGATGTTCCAGTCATTTTGGATTTAGGCCAGTAGAAAATAATCCCTCCAGTGGTTCACCCAGTGAATCCTCTAAGACCTCCTGGTTTGTAGGTCAGTGGTACTAGCCAAACTGTATGATTAGAACTCGCCTGTTTACATTAAATGGCAGTTCATGAGAATGATGATGATTGTTAGGTGGGATACTATGGGATATGGGACCATGAGCAAGTATATGCACCAGAGCATTAGAGGAGAAACAGACTGTCCCCTGAATGACTGAATGACCAGACAAGTCTCAGCTGAAGTATGAGAAAGGAAGTCCAGGCCACAGAAATTCATTCTCCTCACTCAAAAGAGGCAATTAAAATAAAAAGCCCTGCTTCTGTCGTAGAAGCTCAGCTCCGGCACAGAGCCAGCCAGCCACAAAAGCCCTGCAAGAGCCGTGTAAGGAGCAGCTCAGCCAGCCAGCGAGCACACTGCGCTGTGCCGAGAGCCAGCAGCGCAGCAACCTCACCTGCCCCACAGCAGGCATTGCCAGGAACAGGCAGCTGTGGAAACCAGTGACTGTCTGCATGGATTCTGCCCAGCAATTTATACAATTGTCTGATGAGCAGATGAAACGATTCTGCTTGGCTTCTCTGAGTCATGATGCCAATCCCTACCATCTTCTGGAGCTCACTTGACTAGATTAATATATACAGATCCTATAATCAAACCTATGAGGGGAAAAAGGGCCTGTCCTCAGGATCAAGGAAGATCAAGGCTGTCATATAAGGGTGGGGCAATCCTGAGAGTGCTTATTATAGGAAGTGTTGGCAATGATGCCTCAATATTAAGGTCATCTTACATTTTGTCTTACACAGCTAACATGGAAATGATTTCTTATTGAAATGAGCCTTGCCTTCACGCTCTCTAAGAGTAAGAAAAAGTAAAACTCCTCTAAGATGATAAATGTCAAACTTGAAAGAGTCACATTTTTACTTACTCCCCACACCTGGGTTAGGTGCTGAGAGGTTGAGAGGATCTATTTGGCCAGCTCTTAAACAGGTATAACCTCTCTCCACCAAAAATTCAGAGCAATGGCAGGGAAATAAGGTCTTCAAAAGCTGGGTGCAGACCAATAAGGTTTTTCTGGAAGTTTATAGAAAAAATAATTTTTTCTTGTCAATTAATCATCCAAGTTAAACAGTTCCCCCTGCCCCTCAGGACTCATAAGACACACTGTAGCCCCTTAAAACATGGCATGCATGTGAAGAGTAAGAATCCCTACAGGGGTAACACGCTGTATAATTCCTACCTAGCTACAGCCTCTTAAAGGGCTGTCTTGCACAGGCTAAAGGGTAGAACCTGCAAAGGAAGGTTCAGCAACCAGCCCCTGTGGGTGCATGGCCACGCTTCTGGGAATAAGTTCTGGACCGTAAGTCTAACACACTCCAGGAAAAGTGTAGAGAACCACTGCCACTAACACCAAAAGGCGTACTGCGGGGTCACTGACGGCTGGCAGGAAAGGTTTTGTTAGGTGACAGCTTTAGCAAGGACCAGTGCCTGCAGAGGCCCCGAAAAATTGACTTTGGATACAGGATGGATTGTGTGGGTGATCCAAGGCTGGTGATCCGGCCCCAGGCCCGCGCCACCGCCTGCACAGAGGGCTGGGGAGAGCTGCCGGAGCAGCGACACCGCGGACTGGGGCAGGGGCAGGGGCAGGGGCAGGGACTGGGACTGGGGCAGGGGCAGGGACAGGGACAGGGACAGGGACTGGGACTGGGACTGGGACTGGGACTGGGACTGGGGCAGGGGCAGGGCCGGGCCCAGCCCTGAGGCAGCAGCTCATGCCGCCGCGGCCGCCTCTGCGCACGCGCGCGGGGATGAACGGGCAGGGGCGGGGAGCGCGCGCGCGACATCCGGGCACCCCGCCCCCTCCGCCGAGGGGCAACGGGGCCGCGCCGGCGCGCGCGCGCTCCCGGGCCTCGGCCCCGCCCCCCGGCGGCTCCGCCCCGCCCCGCGCGCTCGCTGGCCCTGTCCCTGGCACGCGCGCGCGCGCGGCCGGCGGGGGCGCGGCCGGAGCGGGGCCGCGCCGGGAGCCCCGCGGGCGGCGAGGCCGGGCCGGGAGAGGCGGAGCGAAGCGAGAAGAAGAGAGGAGAAGAGAAGCGGACCGAGTGCGGCGGCGGCCGGAGCCCGGCCGGGGGAAAGAGCGAGGCGCAGTGCAGGCTCCCGCGCCTGCTCGCCTGCCTGCGGAGCGACGGGGACGGGTGAGCCGCCGCCGCTGCTGTCCGCGAGTGCCGGAGAGCCGGGCCCTGCGTCCCGCCCGCGGCCGCGCCCGCTGCCCGGCAGCCGGGCGGTAAACAAATGGCGGCCCGGCGGGGGCCCGAGCGCCCGGGGGCGCCTCCCCGCCGCCAGCCGTGACGGGTCGCCGTTGGAAGAGGCCGCGAGGGGCTCGGTGTGCGGCTCCGGCTCCTCGCCAGCCCCGTGCCCCGCGGGGCCCCGAGCGCCGGCTGTGTGCGGCCGCGCCGGGCCGGGCAGGGCGGCCGCTGCCGCCGGGCCCGCGGGTGGCGGCGGGCCGAGCTGTGCCGCGGCCGCTTCCTCTGACCCCGCCGTGCTGTCGGGGTGTCGCGATTGCACGTGGGAAGGGCGCGGGGCCGGGGTCTGCCTGGGGCTGTGGAGAACGCAGTCGCCTTTCTGCGTGAAAGGAGGGAGAGCAAATAGTCCAGAGGTATTGCTGAAATCCTTCTCTAATCCCCCGTGTTTGTGTTATTTCGAGTAGATGTGCTCAGCCCGTGCGAGAGGTGGTGTTTTCTCTCTTCTCTCGGTCCCTTTTTTAATAGCAGTTTTTTGACGTGCGGTGGAGCCTTTGTTTCCCTCCTTTCTGAAGGTAACGAGGGTTGTGTGGCTGTACCCCTGTAACCCCACGGCTCGGCAGTCAGGGGCGTGCAGGGAGGTGACAGCAGTTTGTTGAACGGCTCGCGTCTTGGGACAGTTGTGTGGCCTCACTTCCAAAAGTTCTAGCGTCGCTGTTGTTCGCAGCAGGTCTTCCAAATTCTTAAGGGAAATAACCCGTGGGCTGGAGAGGTGGCTTTCTTTTGTTCTGTAAAGCTCTACTCGGATTTGGCTGAGGAGCTTTTCATAATCCTCGTTTCCCTTTCGCTGATTGTGTTGTTAATAATGCCAGAGAAGTGTTTGTTAGCATACTAGTCCAAACCCAGTGCCCCTGAAGTAACAGCCTCACTTTGCTTGTGCTAGCACTTAAGGCAAGATACCGCCTCTGCTTTCTGTAGAATTGGTGTGGAGTACTTGATGGTTAAGTCCTGTACCTGGAAACCTGCTGCCTTCTTCTTCACGATGATGTGATACATCTTAACTTGTGCTGTGATTTGGGGGCTTAAGGTGCATGCATGCGGTTTGAGGAGGATCTCAGTTATCTGTGGCCTTCCTCCCTGCACCCTTCTCCCAGAAGTACAGAAAATATTAGAAGACCTTTGTTGGTAAGCAAGTCGAGAACCTGGAGTACTGAAGTGCACTGGCAGCTTTACTTTGTCTTCTACTCTGTATGCATGTAAATATCTATGTGGAATTTCTCCCTAGTGGTCAAGTTTCGTCGAGAGAAGAAATAGATTAGAGAGTGAATTGGGATTGTATTGCAAGATGAGACTTTTTGTGGGATCTCTTCTCTCATTTGCTTCCAAAGTTAGAAGGTGTTAGAGAACAGGAGAATCCAGGCAGGATGGGCAAAAGTGATGCAAAAGCAGTGGTTTTACTCTGCTGCCTGTATATTCTTTCTTTTGCAGTAAAGAAAGTGCATCTTCTGCATTTACTCAATTAACTTCTTAAATTCGGGTTATATTTCCCTTGCCTCCTACTTCAAAGTTAAAAGTCTAATGGGCAAAATAAGTGCTATGTTCAACAAGCAATGTCTGGCTGGAAAGCTTCTGGACAAGATTTCTGCTTGCTTTTGTACAGCCAGGTTTTTAGGTCATAAGGAGTGTCTACAGCAGAGGGTGTAGTCTACAACTTGGTGAAGAAGAAAGCATATGGTTATTAGTCTTCAAATGAGTTCCTGTGGTGCTGCAGATTTCAGCTGTGTAAGAAACCCCTGTTTTGCCTTCAGTCCAATTGAGCTAAAAGGAGCAAAATTTCCCTCATATCGATAGACCTATTTCTTTGGTGGGCTCTGTCTAAAAGGAGGCAAATGCTGTTTGCCTCTGGCAATGAGATCTAGTAGAATAAAGATGGGAGCAGGGAATCATGTATAGTCATCATTGTACTGGTGACAATTTCCCTTCAGTTTCCTTATCTGCATAATGAGAATAAAGATAATGTATCTTTTGGTGAGATGGTTACATTGTGTAAGGGGTGGTAAGTATTCCTGGACAGACCAGGAAGAAACAAATATTTACATTATTGATGGTTACAGAGAAATCTGTGTAAGCTGTCCGAAGTGTCAGGGCACTGTCTAATCTCAATAATGAATGAAGGAGAAAGACTGAAAAGTCTTGTAATATAAACTGGTCTGAAACAGGCCAAGAGAGTTAAAATGCCAGGGGAGCTCTAGACTCTGACTTACTTTGCAAGTTTTTAATAGTTTCTGATGTGACACTTGGTGTCTTATTATAATCTTTTAGTAATCTTTTGGTTCTGTTTGAAGCTTCAGGACCCTGCAAACCCCTACAGTCAATACAACATCCACTTGAGTAGATCGTGCTCTTTCTTACCAAATGTCCAACATTGGTCTGAGCTCTTAATGTGAGATCACGATCAAAAAATTATAGGTCTAAACTTAAGACTTGAGAATGAGAGGCATGGTGAGGTAAGTTTTTGAGTGGTGTAGTTACAGCTGTTCTTGTAAAACTTTAGGTAGTGGTTCAGGCTGAGTGTGATACCTGGTTCAGACTGCTGCAGAGGTGCTGGAAGGTGGGTGGTGTTTTGTTGAAGTTCAGGCTCTTATTTGTCTATTTAGAAACTTCTCTAGTACAAACTGTAAATTTCCAAAAGTCCTGCTTGACAGAGAAATTTGTTGTTGTGATAGATTCATTGCAAACAGGATCTTTATAGGAGTGTGCTTTATTGGCAAAGCTTTAATGCTCTTACAAAACCTTGTTTTGTCTGAGTCACTGTTGTCACCAGATAAGGAATGTGTTTGGATAGGACCGTTCAGCTGGAGTCCTTGGGCAAAAAGAAATAGCATCAAGCCTGTTGACATTTGGAAAAGGTGGTCTAAATTATATTAGAGGTAACAAATTGATGAATAACCGTATGTCCTAAAATGCTGTACAAACTTGTAGTAAAGATGTTGGTGTTTTCCAGTTCTTCATTCATATTAGAAACATATTGAAAAAGCTAGTATAACATGCTCACTATGAGTTATATTCCCAGCTTTCTGTCAACTGTTTGGGATGGTTGAGGTTTTATTTAGATAGTAGTTTTATTTAAAACTATAATTTTTTTACTGTTTTGTTGGTCTTAAAACCAAGCAGCTTGGAAGGGGGAAAAGCCTGACAGTTGCTGCAAAAAGTGTCTTTGATTTGATAAGAAAGGGAAATACCTGAAAATAGAATAAAGTTGTTAAAACTTTGTCTTATAATATCAAATATTTTTAGTTTACTTCAAATTTTTCAAAATATTTTGAGACAAAATATTTTCTACTTCACTGTAATCTGATAAGGTATCCTTGTGGGTATGTCTGTTAATTTTTTTTTGTGTACTGTCTATTTTGCTACATATTTGTCAGGCCATTATCTACTAACAAGGGTATATTTTTAACAGAAAAAATAATATGGATAGAATATATGACGTTGCACTTCAGTGTAGGATGTTGGAGAGAAGTTGCTTTCATGGTCTATTTACTTTAAAGTTGTTTTCTCATTTTGCCATGGAACCTAGTTGAACTTGTGTAGTAAGACCTGAAACAGTATATTAATGAGATGTTTGGCCTGATTTCTGTAAGTATGCAGAGGTCAGGAATTCTTCAGCAGCAGCATGTATGAATTAAAATATTACATAAGAAGGATTTATTTTTGGCTTCTTTTGGGTGGTTAAAACTACCTACTGTAATACAGAACGCATTATTTTTTTCCAGTAGTTCTGTTTCTGGTTACTGAGAAATAGCTTATTTTCTTTCCTGCTTTTCTGGAGGATTTGTGAATTGGTCTTGGGATAAGAATATCATTGTTCCTTTGGGTATATCACCTCGATTTCACCTCTCTCAAGTTTTAGTGGTAATCCTTGGGAATGAAAGAATGGAAGAAGCATCTTGTTACAGTAAAAAGCTTTTTAATAGTAAGCAACTACTCAGTAAGTTCCCATGTATGAAGACTGAAGATGGACAAATTTTAACTAGACTAAAATGAAGTTTGTAAAAGGATCTAAATTTATTTATTTCTTTTAGTTCTCCAGCTGTTGCAATCTTTCATATAAGTTTAGGGGGTTGTTTTTTTTTTCCCTGAAGTGGTCAAAGCAGTGAATTAAGTGCAGTAGCTCAGAATAATAACTTTTAATAATCTCTTACAGCCTTAAATATAATTAGGTTACCATCCAGTGTGACTAACAGCTAGCAATAAGCTAAAATGACAGAAATTAGGTTGTACTTGGGAAGTCTATTAAAAACTTGTTTATAGTCCCATAAATCTAAAAAAAATTTCAGTGTTTGTAGCCCCAGACAGTGTAAGCACATGACCTTTTCAGGGGATTGTACATACAGAAAGTAATGTCTACACCTGAAGTGAAACCTTACTTCTGATCTCATTTCTTGCAGAATCTGCAGCAATCGAGGAGTCACACTGTGTTCAAGTTCAGAAGTGCTTTACACATGAAATCTACTGGCTCTCTAGCTGATTCTGCCCAGTCACCACCTCAACAGGTAGAGTGCTTTTGTGCCTGAGCCATGCAGCAAGTGTAGCTGTTCCTCGTGCTGTTGTCCTGTGTCCGTGTGTGCCCAAAGGCACATTGAGGTCTTTGGGTTTCTTCTCTTGGAAATCTGTCAAAGAAGCAAGAATGCATGGCAGATCTGTCACAAAAGTACTCTAAAGAAAAGCCTAGTAGTTTTGCTTATGATTTTTAGCACTCTTAACTGAGTTTAAAAAGGTTAAAAGAAAGTGTGCTGTCATTTCATCAGAGCTTCTGTTCTAAAATGTAACAAAGCCAGGCAGGTAGGGCATCAGGGGAGGGTCCACTTCAGTCCAAGCAGTGTTTTGCTTTGGCTCTTTTCCCCTTGAATTCTACTTTTTTTTTTTTTTCTGGCCGCAATGATTTGGGAGGAAATAATTGCACTGTATTCTGTGAATTGTAGGAAGATGGTTTGCCACTAGGAAGAAAGGATATTTGGGAAAGCCTTCTTTATAAGGTTGGCATAAAAAAGGTTGCAATTCCCTATAATTCTAGTGTTCACTATTTCTGCTATAGTTAGAGATTTCTCTTTTTCTCTTTTTCTGGTGTGGTTTGTTTGTGAGGTGGATAGGTAACTTTGATTTATGCTTAAGAAAGCAGCTAGTATATAGTCCTTCAATGCTAGACCACTGATTAAACTAGAATCTTTCCAGAAGTGTGTGTTCCCCTGAGGTTTTTTTTTCCTTCCAGTAAAAAGCCATGTTTTAGTGTAAACCTTTTCTGCCTCTTTTGTGAAATACATAATAATAGCTGGAGACTACAATGGTAATGGTTGAAGTAGCGTCCTGCTTACATAGTAGTTTGGGCTTTAGTAATAGGAGCTCTTTTCATGTTTTCAGTGATTAACAATAAATTAATGTAAACTTGTTCTACTATATTCAGTATGTGCAGTCACTACCAGCCAGGGAAGATGCTCTCATCTTTGTTGTGGATGAATTTATGTTTGAGAATGCAGTGAACACTCATCCATCCAACTGTTTTGAATGTAGTTTTAGCTTCCCTGGTCTACCTTGTTGTGACAGAAATCAGGGTTGTCCTGATGAACGTAGGGGTAGGGGGTGGTAATTAGTATCGTGTAAGGTTGAGAAATTAAATTTGGCATCTGAGAGAGAAGCTCCTAACAGAAACCTGGGAAGAAGGTGGAAGATATACAGCTGTCTCTTCTGATGCCTTGGACTGGCTACCTTGAACAGAGGCTCAACAGAGTTAAAGTGAGCATTTATTAAAGGCCTTTAACAGGTACACCTTGGGCAGGGCAGGAGCCTCGCAGAGGCTATATTCAGGATGGATGATGGTCATGAGTTTTTTGGGCAGATACAAGTTTAGTCTATTTGCATATCGGGTTAATTGTCCAATTACAGCTTCAGGTAATGAAGTCACACTCCCCTAGTTTGCTCCCCCCCAATTTACTTTTGTCTATACTTTTCAGGCCTGAGGCTGTGATGATGACCTTGGTTCTCAGGCCTGGAAGGATTGTTTTGTCTGGCCAAACTGTGACGAGGACTAACTAACTCTGTATGGAGTTCAGAGTTATAGACTAATGCAGTACAGGATCTGAAAACTATAAAAGCTAAAACTTACGGCATCGCTTCTGCAGTGTCCAAAACAGAAGGGAATTTTTTAGTATGGAAGTTTTGAAAATTTTTTGCATGTATTTGCTTGTGGGTGGATTTAGATGCTCCTGGGAGTTTAAACCTGTAATACAGCTTGTGTGTGTCTAGTCTTCTACTTCCTTGAAGCAGTAACTTAAGAACCTGTTGGTCTCTTCAGTTGAATTTGATAGAAGAGTCTTAAAGGTAGTTGAACTTCATAGATTTGATGAAAAATAGGGGGCTGTGTAATGGAGAGCTCCAATGGCAGTAATGGTTGCTGGGATTTCCTGTCTTATTGGCTCCAAAGTATTCATATAGGAGAGAGTGAGCAAGCAGGCTTTGGGTTTGATAATACTAAGTACAGATTTTGTGACATAGAAGAAAGTGAGAGCTCACACTTGCAGCTGAAGCATTGTGTGTATCTGAAACCCTTATTATGCTATTTTAATGTTTGTGTTACAACAGCAACTGGAAATCACGTGGCTGTAGCAGCTGGAATTTTAATCCTTTTAATTATGACAGATTTTCAAAGCATGTTCTGGCTGATTTAGTCAGCTGACTGTATAGTATGTACAATAACATCAAGTGATGGCACAAATTCTGAGAGCAGTGGTCACCTCACTGGAACGGGATGTATTTTTAGGTTTCTCTGCTAGTAACAGTCAAGTGTATGTACTTCAGCACCCTGAACTGGAGGAACTGAAGCTGGTTGCTGACACTACACTATCAGAAAAGGACAGCTGTTCATTCCTGCTGTAGTCATTGATCTGACACTGTCTTCTGACCATATTGTGACAAGGAACACAGTGGGATATAAACTCTGTAAATATTATTGGTGTTCCAACAACAGGTATTTTTCTTTATGTCAGCAATGACATTCTTTGTTAGCCCTTTCAGTTTGCTGCATTAGAGGAAATAAAAACACTTCTTACCTCCAGCGAGAATTTTATCTCCCCTTTACCGAACAGGTTTTTTCTTTACAAAGCAATATTTGGGAAGAGGGTGGTTCTTGTTCTCAGTATAGTACTAATGATATATTGGTCGTGGTTCTTTAATGGGAAATTATTCATATGTGAATGCTCTTAATCTATGAATGAAAGAGGTGCTAAGTTCTGTGATTTACAAAGTTGGCTTACAAAATAGAATGAGTCATGGCCATTTGCTGATTAATCAGTGTGCTAATTCTTGAGGTCTTATCTATTTATTTTACCAGTTTTATAGGGTCATTTGTTTTTTTGGTGGTTTTTTTGGTTTTGTTTTTTTTTGGTTTTTTTTTTTTTTTTTTTTTTTTTTTTTTGTCTGTGGACCTAATTGCAATTTAAGAATGGAATTATACCAGAAGCAGAAAGTAGTTCAAGCAGTTCAGGAATTCATGACTGCCCAAAACAGCTTTTGAGTTTGAAGCTCAAACATTAAAATTAAAAATGCATAAAAGGATATTTAATGTATTTAAAGGGACTTTGTAGTAACTCATAAATAAAATGCAACATTCTGACAAAATTGAAGTTTTGCAGTAGTTAAGCGGAATGCAGAATTTTAGTAAATGTTCTGCTACTTCATCTATTTCATTTACTGATGTCTGAAGATATTTTAAATTTTATGTTTAGGAAATGAGCCAAAGGATTTGAATTTTAAGATAAGTGGCAATTAATATCAAGCTTCTAGGTGACCAGTAAAATTCTTGTTGGTAGAAACTGAGAGAATAAGTTACTTCATCTAATTAATCGACTTTGTGCATAACTGTTTCTTGATAAAACAACCTGAAGCATCTGTAATAGAACAAATTAGCATCTAGCTATTGATAGGGCTTGGGATTTTAGTGTCAGCTTTGGCTTTCATACACTGTCTGTTAGTGATACTCGATGTTTTCACTAGATATTGTTTCCTTCTTACTTTGAAAGGTAATTTGCTTATATGAAATAATCAAGTTTTGATGAATATTAGCTTATGACTGAAAGGAGTTCAGGAGCCTGAGAAAAGTCAGTATCATTGTGCAACTCAAGTTTCACAATCTGACTTGTAAAGACCAAGATAGTGTGCTGGGGAGGAGGATGTTTTACTGTCTTAATAGAATGTTCTGTGTAAGCTCAGGCTATTTAAAGATACTATTTAATGATGGTTGACTAATTTAGGGTATGTCTCCAGAAACGGTGCAGGCAAACACGAGCTCGGTGTGACTGTGTTCTGAGCTGCTGCATGTGGGCCAGTTTTGGCCTAGAAGCAGTAGAATAGTGCTGGCTTGGCAGTGTGTGCCATTTATCCAATATAATTGACATATGTCCCCCTTCTGGGTTGAGTGAAGGTGGCTGATTCACCTTGCCCAAAATCTGTACAATTTTGGCCCAAATTGCTGTCATGTGACACATCTTGACATGATCTGATGGTGCTGATGTGAAATTCCCACTGAAGTGCAAGTGTCACAGTCGGTATGGAATGGCTGCAGACAGCCATGAGGGTCTGGAAAGGACGTGTGTCTGCAGCCACTCCACACGCCGGGTTGTGCCCAGCATGGAGCCATGCGGCAGCAGCCCCCGGGGCAGCCCAGTCCTGCCCCTGGCTGCTGTCAGACTGTACCCAGCTTTTCCACCCGTGGGAAAGGGCATTGGCAGCTCATGACATGAGTGCTCTCTCTTCACCTGGGGTGCTGTCAAGTGGGTGGTGAAGCTGCTCGATACGGTGAGAGCATGCATGAACCCCACAGTGAGGCAGAGGCCATCCCGGGTACCCTCATGGGCAGGTGAGACCTGTGCAGCTGAGCCCAGTTAGCAGCACACTGTCCCATGTTAAGAGAGTCATAGGTACTCCTGCCCTGAGCACAGACATGTGCTCTCCCAGTGACTCACTTCCGGCCAGCTCGAAGTGAGCAGGCTGTTGCTTTATGGGAGCAGGACTCTGTTTAGATAGATGAAGTAGGGGCTGGGCTCTCTAAAGACGCTGGCATTATACACTAGCAATTGTCTTTTTCAGTACTGTTTCCATTTTGTCTTATTCACTTTAAAATGCACACATAACCTCAGAGCTTCCTTTTGATCTCTGTTCACCTGTTGACTTGAGGAGGAGTAGCTTGGTTTCAGTATTGATGGAAATTTCTGAGATTTTCTTTGGTCTAGCAGCAGGCCACGGTATTTGGCAAGAATTACTCAGAGAGGGCTTTGCTGGAAGAACTAAAATTATCTTCAGAGAAGTCAAATAATTTTTTCATTCTTTATTGAACATGTTTAATCTCTTTGTAGTAGATGCTATCTGATTTAATTTGCAAGTCAAAGGAAGGTTGTGTGCCAGAGATGTTTGCAAAAATGTTGAACAAGTCAGTCACTGAGTCCAGCGACTGATACGCTTGACAGTTTATTTGAAACTTACTGTTACTCAGTATATAAATGCTAAGGTATGGCGGGGGAAATTCAGCTGTGTTTTGCCTGCTAAGTGTAGCACATATGCTTTTTTGTTAAAAGTGTTCAGGAGAGTGGGTGGCTAAAATATTTAAGTTATCCAAATTACGAAGCATGGGGGGATGAGGACTGATTGCTGCTTAAAGTTGGCATGAATTTCAAAGCATTATAAAAGAATACAAGTGAGTGAGGTGTCACATATATTTCTGTTTAAATGCTTTAGATTATTTAAAGTGGAGTGTCTAAAAGGCGCTTTTGTTTCCTTTTGCCTTCAGTTTTAAGAGAAGCAGTTCTCTTTTTATAGTTTAGAGTAATTTTAATTTAAGAAGGTTTAATGCATTAAACCTGAAGTGTTTAGTCTAAAGACAATGCATGAGAGCACTTGTTAGCAGAATAAGGAACCATTTTTATTAACCTAAATTATTTGGACATTTTATTTCTCAAGAAAATTGCTAGAGGGAGAGAAGTAAGGAGAAGATGGAATGAGCAAGGTATTTTTGAAACAGTATTTTTGAGATTTGGCTCTGTACAAGCCATTCACTGATACCTCTGAACTTTAATCCCTGCTGATATCACTTCTAAGAGGGAGTTTGTAAGTTTGTAAGAGCATAGGGGAGATCTTGGTAACTTGTGTGGGTCTACACTCCAGCTGGTGAGCTGTTCCAGACTTTCTCAAAGTATGACACAAAGAGACAAAGTTTGCTCTTCTTTGTTTTCTTTGGTTTTTGTTTATTTTTCCACAAGAAAGAATTGAATTTTTTGTTGGTGTCAATGTGTTGTAGATTGCACCATGGATGTATATGTATTTTGATTTTTATTGCTGTTTGGCCTTGTTATGCAGAGTTGTTGATATCCTCACACTTTGAATTGCTGGTATTGTGATCAGGGCGGCCATGGGATGCATTAAAAAATTGCCTTTTGTGGGTTGAAGTGGACGTATAGATAGGACCATGTAGGCAACTGAAGTTTTGCGTAAATGTTTGCAGTGAAATAAAAGGACTTATTTAATATGTAGTGTAATTATGTAGTATTATTTGCTACTCTTGTACAACAACTGCTGTGGAAAATAAAGGGAGGGGGCTATAGGCTTTAGATGATGAAAAAGAAGTTGTTGTAAAGGACTGCAGTCTGTCAGAAACAGGGAGTGGGGAGAGAATGGGACATGGCATAGAATTGAGATCCTCGCTGAAAGCTGCAGTTTGCCTTAAACAGAACTACAAGAAGAGGGTGCCAGCAGCTTAGGTGGTAACAGGCACCCTGGGGAACAGGTTGCCTCTGTTTAACTTTGAGAATTTGACATGAGGATGAATCTGGTTTGCTTTATTTTGTCTCTGTACTCTGTGCAATTGTATAGTTTATAATTGTTGGCTGCATAGTCAAAGATCATTTTTTGTTTTTTATGGAATGATCTTTTTGCAATGAGCAGGGAAAAGGGGCTATTCCACAGTGAAGGATTATACAACATTTTTACTGAAGTTGCATATGTTAGACCTGGGCTCTGATGCAAATGTGTATTTTTTTAATTTTCAGCTTAACTTTTAAGCACCAGTTCTTTGAAATAAGATGTTACATACATGTTTTCTTAAAATGTCTGCTGATCAAGCATGCAAAACTGCAAATAGTAGCTAGTAAATATTAACAATATTGAGTTAATATTCTATGCTGTTGTCTCTTTTCTCTTTACTCAGAATTGGATTTACAGTCATGGAGGAACATCAGCAACACTTACACTGTGTGAACTGTGTCAGCCGTCGTTGTATGACCAGACCAGAGCCGGGCATTTCCTGTGATTTGATTGGCTGCCCCTTAGTTTGTGGAGCAGTTTTTCACTCATGTAAAGCTGAGGAACATCGCATGCTATGTCCACTTGAAAGAGTGCCTTGTTTGAATAGTGGCTTTGGATGTCCCTTCATAGTAGCCCGAAATAAAATTGCTGATCATCTAGAAGTTTGTCCTGCAAGCGTGGTATGTTGTACCATGGAGTGGAATAGATGGCCAGTCAGTTATGCTGACCGAAAATCCTACGAAAACCTGAGTAAAGATGTTGATGAAGTGGAGCAGCTAGATATGGCTTTGGCTCTTCAAGACCAGCGCATGTTATTAGAATCACTTAAAGTAGCAACTATGATGTCAAAAGCAGGTGATCAAATACCAGAATCCAGAGAGCAAACCTCTGTCAAACCAAGTGCCCCTGATACAGTGCATACCAACGGTTTGATGCCTGTAGATGAAGAGTCCTATGGTGCACTTTATCAAGCTACTGTAGAAACCACGAGGAGTTTAGCTGCTGCTCTGGATATCCTGAACACAGCTACAAGGGACATTGGTATGTTAAGTTCAAACCTCTGCATTTCACCACATGAAATGAAAGAAGATCCCAAGATTAAAGAACAAGCTTCTAGTGGCGTTATTCAGGATAAAAAGTCTGACTCTGAAAATCCGGATGAAGATAATGTAGGAGCAGTTGGGGGAATTAACTTTGATAGCCTGAGTCAAAATTCACAAATGGAGCAAAATGGTTCTTGTGATATTTGTTATGATGTAGTGCAAAACCATGACTTAAATTTAAACCCTAGTAACTCCTCACTTTTGTGTAATGGCTTTCATGTAGAAAATGAATGTTCAAAGGTGTTGGACCACACTGAAGATCTTGGTGTATCTAATTCAAAACCATCCAGTGTAGCAAATGGTGAATGTACTGCATCTCATGATGATGAAGCATTACAGTCTTGCAGCTCCTGCCCTGTAACAGCACAAGTTGAAGTAATACCAGCTGATCACTTAGTTAATGGCAATGCTAATAATGTACTGCTTCCCCATAATGCTAATGAAGAAGAAATGTTGGAGAGACAAGTAGAGCAAGAAAGATTGAGAAACATAGATGCATTTTCACTTTTACGGCATCGATCGTACAGATTCCTTGTTAACCATTATTGGTCGACACCAAAAGAAGACAAAGCTGTTGATACATCAGATTTGGAGATAACAGAAGATCCTATGGGTCTTCAGGGAATTGATCTAATCACTGCAGCTCTGTTGTTTTGCCTAGGAGATTCTCCCGGAGGTAGGGGGATATCAGAAAGTCGTGCTGTCGATGTGTATCACGTTGACTTTGGGACCCAGACGTTTTCTCTCCCATCTGCTATATTGGCCACAAATACAATGGTGGGGGAAATAGCTTCAGCTTCCGCATGTGATCATGCCAACCCACAGCTCTCAAATCCAAGTCCATTCCAGACCCTTGGATTGGATTTGGTATTGGAATATGTGGCTAGATACCAAACCAAACAGCGTTCAATGTTTACATTTGTTTGTGGACAGTTGTTTAGAAGGAATGAATTTTCGTCGCATTTTAAGAATGTGCATGGAGACATTCATGCTGGCCTTAATGGCTGGATGGAGCAGAGGTGTCCTTTAGCATATTATGGGTGCACATATTCTCAACGAAGGTTTTGCCCTTCAACACAAGGGGCAAAAATTATTCATGACCGCCACTTACGGTCATTTGGAGTTCAGCCTTGTATATCCACAGTATTAGTAGAACCAGCAAAAAGCTGCTTAATTGGACTACACAATGACCATCTGAGTAGTCTGCCTTTTGAGGTGCTGCAGCACATTGCTAGTTTTCTAGATGGCTTTAGCTTATGCCAGCTTTCAAGAGTGTCACGTTTAATGAGAGATGTGTGTGGAAGCTTGCTTCAAGCACGTGGAATGGTGATACTGCTTTGGGAGAAGAGAAAGTGCCCAGAAGGAAGTTCTTGGCAGGTAAAAGAAAAGGTAAGTTTTTTTTGGTTTTTTTTTTTGTTTGTTTTTTTTTTGTTTTTTTTTTGTTTTTTTGGTTTTTTTTTGTTTGTTTGTTTGAAGGTGAAAGTATTCTATTGGTCCTGTTTCTGGTTTTTCTCTTAATATTATGTCTGTTACTACTGGATTTTGGTGTAATAACTTTTCAAGAAAGAGATTGAGACAACCTGCAGCAATTTTCACTTTTTCTATGCAACAGTCTTTTTCACACTTCAAGAAATAGAAGTAGAGTCTGTATAGCTTTTGCTGTATGTAAGTAAATTAGCTTGTGTTTTTTCCAATATTTTAAAATGTTAAAAGATTATTTGATGATTTGCTTTAAGATCAATATTCCATAGAAGTGGGAAAGCTGCCTACAAAGTTTGCTTTTCTTGCCTGTGTAGTGTTTACAGCAATTTTTATTTTCAAGTCTGTTGAGATCATATCTATTGCCTTGGTACTGAATGCCTTAAATACTGAAATAATGTATAACCTTTGGACCTTTGGATGACCTTTGTGTAATGCAGTTTTTACCATTCTCCCCAACCCAAACTGCAAAATATTTGCAGCACTCATTTGGAGCTGCACAAATTGATAAGAAACAAACTGTTGTGGCTGGTCTTAAAATACCTTATAATTTAACTTCCGATTGTATCTATTTTGTGGACACAAAAAATATTGCCTTTATTTTTCCAAGTGTTCAGAGTTGTCTTGGAGTCTGAATCAGCCTAATAGGTTCTAATACTAAGTTCTGTATAGTGTATTTTTGTCATGTTGATTTTTAGTATGAGTTATTGGCAACATTATCTGAAAGTTCTGTAGCACAAGCGTGTGATTTCCTGCTCTGAGCTCAGGTGTCTTGAAGCACTGTGAGCCTAAGTGCAGCTTGTTTCCTAGGTTTGGCGCTTCAGTACAGCCTTTTGTACTGTGAACGAGTGGAAGTTTGCTGACATCGTGAGCATGGCTGACCACCTGAAGAAGTGTAGCTACAACGCTGTGGAGAGAAGAGAGGAGGCTGTGCCGCTGCCGTGCATGTGTGTGACGCGAGAGCTCACCAAGGAGGGACGGTCACTGCGCTCTGTTTTGAAGCCAGTACTTTAAGTGCTGCACCACTCCAATTGCACATACACTCAAGCACCTGATGTAACCTCGGTAATATTACGAGACACTTTATTAATGTACTAAAGATACTTTCTAGCTAAATCTACTCTGTCACTGTGTATATAAGGTTTGAAGTGACATTTATTTTTTATAGTACTGTTTAGCTGGAAAGCAATGAAAGTTGCCTTAATGTTTGAAAAATTCGGAACTTGCTGGACAGGGTAGTTTTATCTAACTTATGTAATTTAAGAACAAAATCCTAAGGTGTGTTTTCTGATTCACTGGTGCCCATGTAGCTGTTGACTGATAACATTTCAAAAATGGCCTCTAAATGGTATCCACATTTGGATAGGAAACACTGAATTGTAGTGAGAGAGAAGTCCTGTCCAAATCCTGTACCTTCTATGGTTTTTTTTTTAAACAAATTATAATCCAAATATTTGAAAGATAAGGAAGAATTCAAAACTTTATAATAGATGTCTCAAACACAGCTTTTAAGCACATCTTTTCTCATTAAATCAGTGTTCTAGTGCTCTTCCTAGTTAACAGGTGATCTAGGATCAGCTTTTCTCAAAAGAAA
The DNA here is from genome assembly GCF_036417665.1 of Passer domesticus. NCBI lineage: Eukaryota > Metazoa > Chordata > Aves > Passeriformes > Passeridae > Passer > Passer domesticus. The sequence goes on along the minus strand of NC_087476.1, from coordinate 65,823,944 downwards.
GGTTTTTTAGGAATGGTATAAGTGAACTCAGAATTACAGCAGCTTAATTTTTAGTACAACTTTGTTTTGACATGTCACCAATTGCTATTTTTTTCTTCTGAACTCTTAACAAGTTGTTTTACTTCTGGGAGCAAAACTTTTAGAGCTAAAACCATGGAATACTATTTTTTACTCTCACACCTACAGTAATATCAATGTCAAATGTTCAGAAAATTTTTCCTTGTCCTGCAGTTGGCTGAGGGTTAAATTGCTTGAGCAGTCAGAAATTCAAAGTATGTGATGAACAGTTATGAATTTATAGTGCAGCTAATGAAAGGGCTTTACTTGTTCTGTGGTATTGTGACATGTATTGTCTCATATTCTGTTAATTTGTCTATAAAAATGCTGCTTTTCTAAGGAGCATTTTAAATTACTAGTATGTATAGCAAATGTATCATCTTCATAAGATGAGACATGATTTGTTAATTGTATAAGGCATATCAGAAATGTTATGTTAATCCACATTTGTTAAACCAATAACTCCAATTTGCTTCCAGTCTTCCATAAGAAAAGATCTTAAAAAGCATTTGTGAACAGAGAATACATGCTTTGAAAAATGGCCTGGTATAGCAAAACTTTAATAACTTGAACTGACTTTCCAACTTGTTTGTATTACTGTTGGTGTCTCTAGCCTGTTGCACTTAGCAACTGTGCCACAAAACTAAAACAGAAAGAGACCAGAGCTCGGAACAAAGAAATACAGTGTGTATTTCCATTATAGGAAAAAAAAAGAGATTAGTAAGGAGGAGATGTTTACAAAAATGGCTAAATTTATTACTTGTAATTTCTGTACCAGACACTTGTTTATGGCTAATCTGGCTGCAGTTCACAGCTTTGGTATCCGTGCATTTCCCATTCTGGATTCAGTCCAGCTAAACATTCACTGCCTTTTTTTCTATTCAGAGTGCTACAGGTGCCCAGAAAAAAAAGCCCAAAAAACAGTGCCATGAGTTGAAATTATAAGAACTCAAATAGAAGCTTTGCCTAGATCTTCAAACTGCATGTTCTCATTCCACAACTTCTCTTCTTTATTGTGTAAAGAGGAGAAAGGAGTAAACCCTCTACAGAAGTTAGCAACGTTTGCAGTAATTCTTAGCTGTTACCAGAGTTATCTGGAAAGGAGAATCTAGATTCAAGTACAGATCTGACTATACCAACTCTGTTTTAGGTAGGAATCTTACACCCCCAGCCTGGTTCTTTGAATGCGTTGAAATGCTCATTACCCACAAATTCTTCAGTACACAAGGCAGGAGACTTTCATCAGTTCTTGTCTTTCAGCTCTAATGGCTCCTTGCTGCTGCTCTTCAGTGTTTAAAAGTAGTTGTGTGACTGGAAGGATCCTGAAAGTTGAGGAGATAATGCTCGCATTTATGGCTAAATCTACTTCAAAACATCTGTCTTGGGTTACTGGTATCTTTTAGTGAGCAATGTGGTGGTTTTGGTACTCTGCATTCTTCGTAACTCCCCAGAACCCTGCTAAGTACAGTAGGCAGGCACGTGTCTTGGTGCTTATGGAAAAGAGGATGTTCAGTTAGAGGAACTGGTGTTAGAACCTCGCTTGTAGCACAGTGCAGAACTGCATTGAAAGTATCATCAGTTGTTGATCTATTAAAGTGAACTTTTAAAGTACTCTTTTTAAGAAATAACACTATTTCTCAATACATGCACTTTTTTTTTTCAAATGTAGATACAGGCTTTTTTGTTAAATTAGTTTATTTTTTATGAGAATCCAGAGCTATTAAAATATCAATGTTGTAAACAACATATCTGCCTTGTAAACTGCTCCAAATGCAGAAATACAGTATACTTAGGATAAAACTTTTTTTACACTGCTATGCAGTTTGTAAAACATCTATGGTGTATAGTCAGTCTATCAAAATGTGACCTGTTCACATTTGCCCTTGAATTTTAAAAATGTCATATCCCTTTCCTGGTACATGTTCCATACAGCATATATAGACAGCTGTTCCAGTCTTTCTTTTACTTGATACCACATTGCTACTTTGTTTAAGATGTTATGTTTTCAATCATTATGCAATATTTTTTTCAATGTCTGTTGAAATCTCAATAAAACTTTTGGAGTTTCTCTTTTAGTATGATGGTATTTTCTTTAAAGCTCATCCCCAGCCTTTGGGTGTTCAAGCATGGTGCTCAGTGTCTCCCTATAGGATTCCAGTAAGTACTCCAAAAGTAAAGTTACTTATGGGTAACTATTTACAAACATTCAAACATTGCATAATTTAGAAATTATTAATATTCATACACATTTCAGTATGAAGATTGGTCATTCATTTTCAGATTATCTACCCATTTCTATTGCTTTGGTCTATTATGCAGCATAGATTCTCTTCCACAATTAAAGATCTGAGTACATAACATTGAAGACACATATTGTAGCTTGTAGGTTTGTTCTACCTGATTTTTCTGAATAATAAATTGGAAAGATTATCTGATCAATATGATATGCTGCTGGTTTGCAAAGAACATTTTCAGTGTGTTGTGTCGTGAGTAAAGCTACTTCTAGAAAGTTGTTGTTTAGAATAGTACAGAAACAAAATTTAGGGTGTTTAGATAATGGTTGTATTTCAGACTGCTTGTGGAATATATGGCAAAATATAAAACATCATTAAAGTAGAAGAAATTTACATTTTGCTCTGACATTTGCTAATATTGGCATACTAATAGTCTTTACAAATAAAAATGGTGCCCATTCTGCACTAAGTTCAATCTTAAAAACTTGTGCCTATTTCACTTTTTAGACAGACCATATTTTGGTTTTCTCTGTCCATAACTGGATTAGATATTCTGCTGTATAAGGAAATATTTTTCTTTAACTTTCTTGATGGTTAAAAGTATTGTAGGGCGTTTGCCTGCATGTTTTAGGTGTTTTTCTGAGATTACTACTGCTACACTTCTGTGCTGCATGTAATTTTCTAAAATGAGATTTAAGTTCAGTGGACAGTTCAATGCCTGCCATAATATCAGATTTAAATTCTTTTAGTCAGAATGTCTGTTCAGACAGTTTTGATCATCTTCAGATGAGCAGAACCTAGCAGTTGTTCATAGAAAAAAGTAGTAATCAGATAGGATTAATAAAAAGCTATGGCATGTAAAGCAGTGCTTGAAGAATGGGAGTCTCATACTGTGACTTTGGCATGTGGTGAGCATTTAAGCAATAATCCAAACTGGAGAGGGAAACTGAATGAAGAGATAAATAACTCGGGCATCGAGTCCCAACATATACAGACTCTTCTGAGAGACTGTGTGAGAATGCTGGGAGTTTGACTTGTACATGCTGCAGCTGTGTTTCAGTGGCAATTTATCAGTTTTTCTACAGTAGCAGGACTTATTCTGCTGCTACTTGTGCTGTCATGTGCTTTAGTTGTAAACGGTCTCCAAGCACTGCTTGCATTCCTGAATCAAATATTAGTTAAGTTGAATGCAGTCCTCACTACTGAATGCAAGGTGTGTATTTGATGTGGATTATACATGCTGGTGGTATCAGAGACAGTATTTGGTAAGAATAATAGAAAAGTAAGGATCCATCTTCTTGGTTTTTGTTGTTATTTGCCAGGAAAAGAGACTGAAACTCTGTTAGGGAATGCAAGGAGTAAGACTGATAGCATTCAGTATAACTTGCTAATAACCTGGTAGTTAAGAAAAGACTACTAATCATCATTAGGTGCAGTATGATGGCAAGAGTCCACACTTGTGCCATTTTGACAGACTAAATTCTGTGACACATGCAGCAGTAGATATACAGCATCCTTACAGCCTCAGGTAGTAGGAAAAAAACATATACAGAGTTTAACTGTAAAATATAGGAAAGCTACAATTTTATTAGGGCTAGGTTTGTACAGTGGATCAGGAAAATGTGATTTTTGCCTTGAGGATATTTCAGTGTTCTGGTTCTTAGTTTTGTCCTAAACCGAGCTGACATTTAGATATTTATCTAAATCATAAAATGAACAGGCTGCAGGAAAGCAGTAGTAGGAAAAAATGAAATTACTTCGCAAAATTGTTTCAGTTTCATAAGATCATAATGAGATCATAATGTCATATTGAATCGAGAATTTTACAAGATGTTAAAGAAAGGAACAGAAAAAATAGATTGATATATGCTTTTCATTTAACATTTGCCTTTTTTTTCAACCTAATCTATGTTTTCAAGTATGTAACGGTAGAGCTACCTTCAAGTTTATTGTGATTTAAATGGAGGCAATTGTGCTAGTAAAATGAAAGTTGGGTGGTGTTAGTATTCATAGCACAGGGGTAGGCTGCAGGACAAAACTAATCTGATTATGTGACTGGTTAACAAATGAACAATCAACGACCTGGTATGAACCTACATTGGACTTTGTTCAGAAGTGTTAATGTTTGATTGTTATGTGTTGTGTAATCTTCTGAATATTGTTTTCTCTTTAGTGTTTTAATTATATGGTTGTGTTCCACGTGTGATTCCAGAGGCCTTTGCAGCAAACAGGAAATAGTGTGCTGCTTAAAGAGATTTGAACCTTGGTTAAGGTAAAGTATTAGTGCTATGAACTGTGACAGCTGTTTATGAGCATCAGCTGTCCGGAGTTTCACGTCATTGTGTATTTGAAGAGGAAGGGATGACTGGATGCTGTGTTGCCTAAGCAAGGTGGCTTTACTTACAAGCAAGATGTTTATAAGGTACAGCACTGGGCATGTGTTTTTTAATTTACAAATGAGTAGGATATTCTTGAATTAACAATGCAGTAAGACTACTGACTGGATGGGATTGCGTACAACAAAAATTGCTTCCCTGTTTTGTGATAAAACAGACTCTATCCAAGTGACCTGCATCTTTGACATTAGTTAAATGGAGTTGTAACTTGCAATCATATTTTTCAGCTGATGGCCTTTTGGATACACACAGAGGTCTTTATATTAAAGGTTAGACTCAAACCAACCAAGAAAAAGACCTCACACCAAAAAGAAACCTACCCAAATAACTGCAAAAATCCTCAGTGATAGATATTTTTTAATAAACAGTGTTGATTAATGGTTGTTAGGAGAACCTGGGAAGTAAATAGAAAACTCTGTTTCTATATTTTGTTCAAATAAAATCTCCTGCGTGTCGATAAGCAAGTGCATCTTTTTAATGAAAACCAAAGCCAAAACAAAACACATTTACAAAAGCTGTATGATTGGCAATATGACTTTTCTACTTTTGATCTCCAGGTGAAACTTTAATGATCCCAGATTTGCTAATTTTACCATCCAGAGGGAGGAAGCTCTGTGAGAAGAGACTGAACATTGAACAGAATGTGAAAAACACTTATGTAGCAGCTGTGAGAGAAGAGTGACAAAAATGTGAGAGAAACAGCCCTGCAGACACAAAGGGTTAGGGGCAGGAGGTTCCTGATGTGGGAACAGAGATTCCCCTGCAACCTGTGGAAAAGACCATGGTAACTCAGGTCATTCCTCTAGCGCATGGAGGCTTCAGAGGAACAGGTATCAGCTCTGCAGCCAGTGAAGGACCCCATGTGGGGTGCAAGTGCATCTACTTTGAGGGAAGCTGCAGGCTGTGGAAAGCCCCCACAGGAGCAGGAGATTCCACCCATGGAAGGGAGTCTATGCAGGAACAGGTTTTGTGGCTACTATATTAACTAGTCCCAGAATAACACACAGAAACCTGTGTGAATTAGTTACCTTGTATAGAGGTGTGGTGGGTAAGGTTGGCCAGAACATCCATAGATGAAATAAAATGTAAGTAAGAAATAATTGAAATAGGTGGAGAATATGGAATCATTTATGTTTCTGACAGTTAAGGTAAATTGTAACTGGTCTTTAATTTTGCTCTGACCACACATATGCTCTCAGCAAAATTGGGTTTAAAAACCACTACTCTACAGGTAGGGCACAACCTGCCTTGGGAACATTCTGTTTGAACTTTAAGCCACTCTTGGTTGACAGCAGCTGAACAACTTTCTGTTAACTATGGTACTTAGTGAGAACACACAAAGTGAATGAGTATTCCCTGGCAGCTGTGGTGACCTAGCAGAGCTTGGGGAAAGCTTAACAAGTGGCCAACTGATGCATGCTATGTGACTTCAGTTCTCAAGCAAAATACCTGATGGTTGTAGGAAGATCAGATGAGCATGTTTTTCTTCCATATTTTGACCAGGTTAGAGTGACTACTTTTATCCATGGTGGTAAAGTTTTAGAGTTGTGCTCGAGCTGCAACTATCATGAGGACCATTATCTGGGAACTGGCCCATAGTAAGGGTAAGAGGCCCCCAGACACCTGTGACCCCACAGCTTGTAATTGCAATTGTTCTCACGAACTTACCCATAATGCAACTTGTAAGGAAAAAAAAGTCACTATTTATTGCTGTATGGATCATATAGATATAGTCACATTTAAATGAGGTGAGATGCTAAAGCTATGACTATAGTAATTCTTTGAAATCCATGTAAAGTTAATTTTATGTTTAGTTGAATCAATGTATCAAATTAATTGATTTCTGTCTCCTTGAATTTATGCAGGTAGTAATGTTTGAACAAAGATGTGCTACAGCAAAGCAAATATTAATAAATGCAGAACAATAAATGCAAAATGAAACCACTCATTCTCTAGTGCTGTAGACATAAACTTTACCAGAACTTAGGAAAGACTACCAGTAACTACCAGATGGATTTATTATGTACATAACAACTTTTCACAGATTTTGAGTGATTTTGGTCTCAGCAGAACAATCTGAAGTTTGTTAGCTTATGTGTTACACATATTCATGGCATATTCATGGCATAGACATTTGTACATGTTCACATTCTGTCATGACAACACAATTGTTAAAGTTGCATAAAGAGGTGTTTGTGGGGAAAGGAGTGGATTCATTTGACTTCCACGCAAATTTCAGGCTGTTCTAATCCAGGTCATGTGGGTTGCTGCTTAAAATACATCTCAGTTCTAAACCAAAGTACTAACTCTCCAGGTCTGAAATAACATCTTCTAGGTAATAGTGTGCCATTCATCCATCACTCTAGTCCATTGCCATGAAACAATTCAGTAGCTTTCCCTTTTATAGGTCTTTATATTTGCATGTTGACCTTTATAGGTCGATGACTTGTCCCTAAAGAAAAGGCTGTTATATTTGCAAGCATTTCTGAATGGCAGAGAATTGCAGTTTTCAAAAAAAAAATGCCTGTAGTACCCAAATTAGTTGCTGAAATTTAATGGTCCCCTTTACATTTTGAGCTGATTGTTTGTGAGCTTTAATGAAATCCACAGAACTTTGCAAAAAACACCACTGAGGAAGCAGTAGAAAAAGGATCAGTCTGTCGTGGTGTCTGTGTAGTTTAGACAGGGATGAGCTTCTTTGCAATATTTCCTTTTTCCTTAATTTCTGTACTTTTCTTGGCATTGTTCAAAAAATAATAATATCCCACTGGCTGTTCCTACTGAGACACTTAATCCAAGTCATACTAGTGTAAATTATGTATGTAAAAGACCATTTTGCATAGCTTTATAAACAGGAATTTTATTTTCAGTAAGTCTTAAATTAAAACTTCCACCTATGTTAAATACCCATGGCTCAAAATAGATGGTCTGTAAGCACAGAATTAAATATATATTTCCAGAGGTACATAATCCTTTATGTGGTAATAAAGCCAAAGGAGGGTGTGGATTTATCTGTTACCTCTCATAGAGTCTTAGCTTTTGACTTCCAAAAAAAGAATGGTTTTGCTAGAGTCACTTTGAATCTTTCTACTAGCAAATGAAGGCACTGACAGTCAGTGCTTTTTACTTCATGCTTTTTAAATATGAAGAGAGAAAACCCTACCTTGCGAGGTTTAGTGTTTAACACATTTGAGTAAGATTGGTTTATCTTTCCCTACAAAGACATGGAGACCAAAATGATATGAATACTGGTTTGTCTCTCTCCTTAAAATTATAAAAAGTGAAAGCATTAGAAGGTAGATATAGTTGAGTTGTTACAATGCAATATGCCACCTTGGCTCAGTTACTTTTGGAGACAAATAACGATGGACTCGGATCTTGCAGTGTTAGATCTAAAAAAGTCTGTGTCTCATGCTTGTTCAGTATAGGATCCTTCTGGAAACAAATACTGATGTTGCTGTGCTGCAGATGGTTGTTTTGTACAGATGTGGATAGGTCTGTGACTGCCACCTCTCCTGCAGTACTTGGCTTTGAGCATGCTGTAGCAAGGTTTGTTCCACTGGTCACACATGGCAACAGGCTTGAATATTTTTTTTTTTAATTGATGCTGATAACTTGCCAGACTAACTTCCAACCCACAGGAGGATGGCTGATAGAGACAAACAAGTCTCTGCAGTGAGTAAAGTAGCATGGAGATCAACATGCAAATATTAAATGTGTCTTTTGTGTGCATAATCACTCTTTAGAAATAGTGTTGAAGGACACCCTGTCAATTAGTTTAGCTTATTATTTTATGTTGACAGAATTTATGTAGTTTGAAAGCAGTGTGTGTACAGCTGAGAGCAAGGTAGTTCAGAAAGCAAAGGTAAGACAAGTGCTCTGTTATTCTTGGCACCCATAGTCAGTACCTTCTGTAATACACTTGTGTTCTGGTGAGGAGGAACTGTTCAATAACAGCAGTCAAATTCACCATGCCAGAGGTGATACTCTCAGAATTTCTGATTATGGAAGCAACAGATTGAGTCATCACACCACAGTCTTTGCAAAATGCTGAAGGATAGTTTGATATGTCATTTAATGCAGTTCAGAGTAGTGAACACTAACAATATCATTGATCATAAAGGTAAAGTTATTTTATTTGCATATTCATACTTACAGTCAAAGTGAAAATGCAGAGCTTAATTGTTGCTTTCAGTTTAAATCACTTAAAATGTGGATGCTTCCAAAGGAAATCTAATAGTGGCACATCAAGTGCTTCACTGTGCTGCCTTTGGCAATCCAGAGTGGCCATCGTGCCAGTCTAACAGCTCTATTAGCTTTGCCTTTTCCTCCTTAGAAATATTTTAGCCACTCTGATAGCTGTAATTGGTAACAAATTTAAATTACCCATAAGGTGTGCAGTGTAAAAAACCTCTTCTTTAAATAAGATTATGTTCTTGAAAACTTGGAACATGATATTCTACTACATGCTACAAAGAATTGTTAATTGGTTGACAGGAACTCAAAAGTGCTTGAAGTTTGCATGGAACTAGTTCCAACAATCCCTATATAAATATATTTTTTAAAACTCCCATTTCATTGTTTTATGAGCAGGAACCTAAAAAATGAGAGATCAGATCAGGATTTATTCTACAAGTTTCACAGACACTGAATTTACTATCAAGCAAAAACTAATTCTGATAATTTAAGAAAATAATTCCACTTACCTGAAATTTGAGGTCATGAGTGTAATACTTGAGAAATATGCAATTTTCGCCAAATTAATGCCTGGTATTAATATATCAATCTGTTACCTTTTCTATTTAGATTTATCTCAGAATAGGAAAGGCATTTAATGACAATATTTTATATAGCACTAAGCCTTAATGATCTTAGGTTGAGAATTTATGCTTATGGAAAAGTGCAGATTAGTGAATGTATAAAAGTAAACCAAAAAGGAATCTCTAAAAATTAGATCTCAGTGCTATTTTTCAGTAAATTTAAAACCACTTTAGAAGGCACTGGTGTAAGAAGTTTCAGACAGCTTGCAATATATTTTCATGCAGAAAGAATAAAAAGTAAGCACTGAGAAAGATAATATAATTTGAAAATTCAAGTGTGCTTATAGCTGTTCAATGTATGTGTAATTCAACTGTAACTCTACACAGAGAATATTTGAAGTGTGTGCTGTACTTCCAAGGCTGTTGTAATACTGTTGATTAACATGACTGATCTGGTTTTGGGCTGATCTTCGAAATCCACTATTCTTTCAAACAGGTGAAGAAAAACCAAGTCATCAGCTGCTGACTTAGGGGTCAGGTACAGCTCAGCTGTGGTTTCTGTGGCACTACCTTGAGGGATGGCTGTGCTAATGGGGAGGTATCTGTGTGAGAACTTGAGCTCAAGTGGAAACGTGTTACTATGGTACACAGCAACATACACATACCAAATTAAGTAGCAGGAGTCCCCTGTCTATGATCTAGTCTGCAAAGTATGTCATACACATCTCCTGGTTCTTGGCTGCAAGCTGTTGCCATGGCCTGTGCAAGGTTGCTAAGTTGCAGGCTGTTTACACTCTCCTTCTAGACTGCAATTTCTATTTCCAAGGGTTTCTTTATAACTGGATGAAAGTAGTGTTTGTTTCTTAGCAAGGATTATTTGTGTGCCAGGTAAGTGAATTTAGGGAAGCTTGCCAAAACAACCAAAATAAAGTTTCTTTAAAATAAAGAGATGTGCAGTGGAAAATTTGGTAAATACGTGAAACCAGAAAGAGAAGCAGCAAGAATGTGTTGTATTGATGCAGTGATACAGCAGCAGATTCATATATGGAAAGAAGGTAAGAGAGTAAGATACTCTGTATGCTGTTATATACACTTGAGCATTAAATTTTTGTTTTATTAGATTTAGCTGATGATGTAGCTTCTTATTTTTTATATGTGGTGGGACTGTTGGGTAGGGAGCAGGGTGCTTTCTGATTTGTTTTTAATAATTCCTGCTGCCACTTTTCCTAGTCCTTAAAAATCATGTGTTGATCTAAAGATAACTTCTGGATTTGTTTTTTGATGTAGTTTCAATCTAAGGAAAAGGCTTTTAAGTTGTTTTTACTTTTTAAAATAGAATTGGAAAAATAAATTGATTGGTAGGGTCAGTCACCAGTAAGTTTGATTTCTTGTACTATAAGGAGCATATAATAACCACTGAGAATTGTACACTTAAATGAATAATTGTTTCTATTCCCTTTTCTGATACAGGGCCATGGCTTGAAGGATAATATCCTTCAGTTTTTGTTTGCTTAATTTTTTAAAAAATGTTTCCCTTTACTGTTCTAAACAGCTTTTGTTCCAAAGCTGTTTAATCATCATGCAGTAAAATGGTTCTGTTTCTAACTTACCTAAAATGTAGTTGGACTTGTCAGCAAGACTTCCATTTTTTAGGCTGTTTATTAAATTCCAGTCAGTTTTGGAGCTAGAAGTCTATTACTTAAGCACATATTGAGAAGGAAGTTCTCTTGTCAAACTTCCTTTCCCATGGTTGCTTTTCTCACCTTTTATTCCACATCTAATGCTGGGTGTGACTTCCTGAAATGTTGCTGGTCATACGTCAAACAATTGCAATTAAAAAGTCTGCATAATGAAAAGTAAGCAACAAAATTTTGTTTAAAATGGCCCCAGGAGTAAAATATACAGGAACTTTCTATCCATCAGTAATTTGCTGGGGATCCTAAGAGCACTGAAACCCTGCACAGGTACAGAGGGTGCATTAGGCTGGAGCACAGTTATTAGGATCTGTGAGCTTTTGAAAGTGGAAGGATTATTTAAGTCTCGCCAGAAAAAAGGCAGGCACATTGTCCTACTTAAAAATTAATGTCAAATTATAGTACATAAGCTTTGAGTCACATTGCATTCTCCTAAGTAATGAAATAAAGTTTTGCTATTCCATACAGTCACATATTTGTTTTTACACTGTCGTTTCTAAACAGCTGAAACACTTCTTTTTTTTCCTTAAGTAGACATTTTAATTAGAAACTTGATATGACATTGGTGGCAACAGGCTGGTTTCAAAAATGAAGCTTACAGTGAGTTAATACAGTAATGATTACTGCTACACACTGTTTTTCACTCAAGAATCTCCAGATACTTTGATCTCCAAGTAAGCACTTGGCCTCTCTCATCCCTTTGTGCCCGGCAGAAGAGCCATGATCCTGCTTGGGCTGTCACAGCTCTGGGCTGGTTTGGGTCACAGCATCCCAGTGCAAATGCACCACAGATGATGTGGAGCATCCCTCCAAAAACTGTGTGGCTCATTCTGGGCAGGAAAGAAGCCATGTGCTGGACTAGTCTGCAATATTCGTTAATTTCTGGACTTTGATGAGGCTGACAGGACACCCTGAAAGGTCCTCTTGCTGAACTATGTTGGGACTTTTTCCAGCTCCCAAGGCATATGAGGCTAGGGAGGATGCAGTGAGCTTAATTGGATGTTGAAAAAAGAAACCTACCAGATCAGTTATTCCTGTATGTATTTCTGTAGTGTTTACTGTAATGTTATTGCATATTTATACTGCCAAGTTACTTCTAAAAACAACAAACTATTTTAAAACATGCTACACAAACCCCCATGCAGAAATGGAAACCATCTCCTGTAGTGTCCTATCTATTGTTGCAGAATAATTTTCCAACTCAGTTCCTGAAATGGTCAGTCCTGACAGAACTTCTGTAGTTTGGTCTGCATAAAAGGTTGCTCCTAGCACTAAGCAGCTAAAATGGTTCATGCAGTTACACTGCTCTGACACAGCTCAACACTAAAAATTATGGATAGCAGTACTTATCTGTGAACAAGTTCTTTAATTCTTAGTCTTTTTTTAGTCTAATAAGGGTATTTCTTAGCTGCTGTATTGTCAAAAGTACTAGGAGTGCATTCATTCATAGTTCTATGAGAATTAATATGAGAGGGACAGTTAGAATTCAATTAGAAGGTCTGGGTCCATAGATTGATTAGTTTAATCAACATAATCAACTTTCACTTAAACAGTGGTCTTAAATTATTTGCACTAGAATAGGGTTTCTTTTATATTTAGCTCAATCTCTTTGAAGAAATACAGGCTGTCTAAATTTTTCAGCAATGAACATTTTACCCAAATCACTAATACATCTAAATCAGCTTATCACATAGTATAAATGTTAGCCTTTTTACAAGCAAGACTGTGTACCATGTGCTGCCTTTCTCTTTTCTATAATTAGCAGAAACATTTGGGAATTGCAATAACACTTTCTCTGTATCTTTACAAGAAAGAAAATGACCTAAAAAGGGAAGAAAGGCAAGTCTAGGAAGGAGCACTGCTAATCTAAACATCACCCACAACTTGCAATCAGGGACACTCCCTCCCTTCTCCAACCAGATCTTTCTGTATTTGTGTTTTGTTTTTGTTATTCAAACCCTCTCCCTTCACTACAGATTTCCCTACTTGGAAATATTACCATCTGAGATCACTGCACAGCATTAACAGATAAAGCTGTCCCAAGCTGCAAACTGGGCTGTGGGGTAAAAGTTTGGAATCAGTAAAGAGCACATATACTGTAGACACAGGCTACCCCAATGTGGAACTATTAAGTGTTCACATTGATCTTATAAGTCTGTGCTGTCTCTATACCTAGCAGACACTTTTAAAATAAGAAAATTGTGAAGAAAAAATGACTTTGCACTTAGAAAGCTGAATTTTGAACTGCTCTATACTGTCAAACTTCTCAACTACTGTCTACTAAAATTTCAGCCAGCAATATTTTGCCTAAGTTTTCTTGGGCTGTAACAAAAATATGATAATTTTATCTGTGAAAAAGACACTGTAAGAAATTAGACTTCTGCAGAAAGAACTGTGATTCTGCAAAAGTTTAGTGCACAGCAAGTGAAAATGCCTTTAAATGTATTTTACATGTCTGCAAATAAAGTCACAGCTCCAATTTCTAGACATTCAGACTTTTCCCTAGAATCCTTTCAGATACAGCCATTAGGCAGAAACCTGAAGGCATAACTAATGGTTGGTTAATGTTTAAGTTGGTACCTGGCCTTAGGGAGTCCTCCTGTGAGATCCCCACTACTTGCAAAAATTTTGGATAGTAAACCAGCTAATTAGCTAGAAATTACATATGGCTACTATGTATTGGTACAATTTAGTTGAAATCCATGAAGCAACTGATTCTTGAAGCAACTGTGATCTCTCGAGTCCTTGTTGCATACTAATGCTGTGTAAAAATAAGCTGGCCTTTTTTTTTCATATAATTCTTCCCTTTTTGCCAGTTAGAAACAGCTTTAGCAAATGCTTGGGATGGTAGCAGAAACAATAAACTGAAGGCTTTAATACAAACTTGGCACTAAGTTCTCTGTTCGATTTGAGGTCAATCAAGGCTTCCACTCAGCAAGTAGCTGCTGTAAGTTAAGTACACTGAGAGAGCCTAAACAGCTGTGAGTGGCACAAATGATGCACAGCATTTATTATTACAATGCAGACAGACCACTAGGATGGTAGTTTGTTCCCACAGGAATCAACAATTGACAGTAGTTTTTGTGACAGTTAAAAACAACTTGACTATTAGGGTTTTGCCCCTTTGTGCCAAAGCTTTTTGATGGGAACTGTAAGGCTTGCCAAGTTGGAATGAGGACTTACTGTAGTGGGGGGAAAAAAAAGAGAAATAGTCATGTTTAATTTGAGGTTGTAAAAGATGACTGGATTATAGGGAAAGCTTTTAGATTTCAGAATAGTGTTGAGGACTGTAGGGGAAGAGCACTGGCCAGGCAGTGCTGAAATAACAGGTCATTTTGGCAAAGGAAACTATTGTTAATTCCTTAAGAGGCTTAGGGTGACACTTAAAACTAAATTTAGGGTAGTGGCAATGGTTCAGCTGTGGAAGTACTTCATCAACTCCTTCAATCCCAAACACTAATAATAAATAGAACTCCTCCCCACCTCACCTGCCTTTACTCCAGCTGAAATTCCAGTTTAGAAGATGACAAATCAGAGACCATGCAAATCCAACAGGGAGGAATAAACATATATTTACCTTTGTTTCTTGACCTTAAAAATGAAACCTTACAGCACCTTTAGTTCCTCAGTCTCAGATCTAATGCTAATAAATTTTATCCTGTCTACAGCCCCCATTCAGCCTGCAATTTCACCAATATAAACTGCTCCTCTGTTCCCACTGTACCCAGCCATGGGATGTCCCAAGCCAATCTACATTTCTAGTTTTTATCGTGGTCTTGCAGGATCCATCAGTAGATCCAGTTTTTCAGCCCTTCCTGTTGATCTCTCAACCTAACCCTAATCTGCATGAGGGCTTTTGAGGAAACCACAGGAAATCAAGTTGGCCACTTTCTGTCATCTTTAACCTTAATCTAACACACAATATTGAGTGGCATGAAATGGATTAAGGCAGATCCTGGAGAAGAAATGGACTGAATTATTTTTAAAGATACTCCTTGGCACATCAGAGTCTGTAAAACAAGTTTTTATTGTTCCACAAGGCTTACAGATCTAAGATGAAGACTCAATATTTACAGGCATAAAGCAGTTCAGATTTGTCCAAAGATGGATGTTGCTGGTCTCTCTTTACACTCGGGCTTAGACAACAGCCAGGAACTGAACTGTCAGTCAGATGTCCTATTGGATCCTGCAGTTTCTAAGCTGAGACTGTGACTGGAATGAGCAGAAGCATATGGTTTTATGCAGACACAATATGCTGGGGTGGTTTTAGGGCTCCTGTCATGCTTGAGCTTTAGGATAAAACCCCAAAGTTGTTACATTCTGTCTCATCCATGCTGCTAAAATGAAGGTGTATAGTAAAGAGATAGATATTTGAAAGTATGAGACAGGGTATAGGTCACTTAACTGCAAGGTTGAGGAAAAAAAAAAGTACGGCACTGTTCCACAAAAGCAGCAGTGCTACAGTAAAGCCAGCAGAAATGGAGGACAGTGAGAATTTAATTCGCTTTGATTATGTCTGGAAAAGTGGTGGAATATCACACAAATTCAATGAGTATCAGTGAAAATTGGCTGAAGCACTCTTAAAAATAAATTTGGCAGCACATACACTTCAGTGTCAGCACCCCTGAATAAAGGAAACAAACAGCCATCTTTTGAGGCAGGATTTCTTTTGACTCATTGAAAGGCCTTCATCCTGTTCCCAGAACTTGACCTAAATAAAGTTACCACTCCTCTGTTTCTGGCCTTAAAAGCTTCTGAAATGGGTGTATTCAAGCAGGGACCGCCCATTAAATGGTTGGATTGCATCCTCTTCCTCAGTCTTTTTAAGTCCTGAGTATTGCTACACGTAGCAGTTGCCAAATTTTCCCCTTCTGGCTGTAAACAGAATGCGTGCAGCAGACTCCAGATTTCTTTTAAAAGCTTTCTAACCTCCCTCAGCATTTCACATTTCTTTTCTCACCACGACTGCTGGCTGTCAGGGGGGAAGACATCAACACCATGAACTCTAAAGCGTTATTTGCAGCCAGTCCTTGTTTGTAGCTGCAAGTATGGCAATTTTCAATGATGTTTTTTACCGCGCTAAATTAAGCCTGGGCTCTCGGGAGTAATTGCTGTGGCTTCCTTTAATGCAGCAATAATCCTTGTTGAAGTCACCATACGTGACGCGTAGCCTTTGGCAAGCAGGAGAGGCAGCGCTTATCTGCGGAGAGGATTTTCCCTCCCCACTTCGGAGGCGATCGAGGGTCGGTGCTGTTTGAACTCCCAGCCGCTACTTTAGGAGGGGAAGCTCCCTCGCCCGAAACAAGCGCACCGCGAACAGCCCCGACCCACGGAGCCAGCGCTGCAAGGGGCAGGAGCGCTGTCTGGGACACCGGCAGCGTCCGGGACAGCGTCTGGGGGAGGGGGGTGTCCGGGTCAGGGGGTGTCCGGGTCAGGGGCGGTTTCAGGGGCAGGGGAGGTGTCCGGCCCCAGCCCCGGCGGAAGGGCGGGCCCGGGCGGCCTCCCAGCGGCGGCTCTGCTGCCGGCCGTGCTGCAGGAGAAGGAGCTCGTTAAAGCCCATTCTTTCTGCGGCACTGAAATGCTGTTCCGCTTCGGCGTGGTGCTGCCCGCCCGGGTGACGGAGGGCGGCGCGGAGCTGCTGGTGGCCGGGTCGCGGCCGGAGCTGGGCGAGTGGGACCCGCGGCGCGCCGTGCCCATGAGGCGGGCGCGGCCGAGCGCCCCGCTGCCCGCCCAGGAGCCCGCGCTGTGGCTGGCGGAGGTGGCGCTGCCGGACGAGGACGCCGCCAGCCCCTTCTGGTACAAGTTCCTGCGGCGGGAGGGCGGCCACTTCCTCTGGGAAGGTAACGGAGGGGTCCCCCTCGCCGTCCCTCGCACGCCCGGCCCTGCCCTGCCCGGCCGCAAGGACGCGCCCGCCCGGCGGCCCTGCCGGGAGGGAGGGGCGGTGCGAGCCTGTCCCGAGGGCTGGCCCGGCCGCTGTCCGCCCGGCGGCCCCGCCCGCTTCCTGCCGCGGCCCCGAGGCGGTGCCGTCCGCCGGGCCGTGCTGGGCCGGGGCTGCCCGTGCTCCGGCACGGCGGTGGCCGGGGCTGTGCTTGCAGGTAGAGCACCCAGGCTGTCGTGGCGTGTTTGGTTCTCGCAAATAAAAATGTTGTTAACCGTGTGGTGGAGGCGGGTGAATGCAGAAGGAGGCTGCCATTCTAGGTTGGTAAAAGTTGAAACAGTTTCATCCCCCCCGCCCTTACTGTAGGCATCCATTTCATGATGTTTTGTTTTGGTTTTTTTCTTTCCCCACAAGTAAAGAATTTTGGATCTCCTAGTAAGCACTATGGTGTGGGTTGTTATTTTATTTCGCTAAGGTGAAATGGCATGATGGCATTTTCAGGCTGGTAAATTTTGCTGTTGTGATTTCTTAAAGAAAAACACAGGGAGAAGTTCAGTTACAGCTTTTCCAGTCTTCTTGCTGTTTCAGTAGTACTTCTAGCATGTTTTCGTCCTGCTGTGTGTTTTCAAATGTTGAATAACTCTAGTCAGTTTCCATGTGCTGTTCTAGTATATTGAAGTATCTTAAATATAAGAGAACACTCAGACAATTGTCTGCTGAGTCAAATAAAACTCTAAATATACCTCCTGAGGAATGGTTTGACCTAGTGAAAGGAAGACAGATCACTTGGTAATTTGTGACGGTATTTTTTTTAACTCATAGCATAATCCATGTACCAAAATAACACATTGTAGAGTAGTTGCTCTTCACCCATTTTAAGCATACATACCACATTTCTGAACTGCCTTTCTGTCATGTAGACTAAAACATGCATGTTGTCATAACTGTTGCATTTGTTTGTTCTTCTTTATGCTAATAAAAGACTTTCTGTTAATGCTACATTCACAGAAGTTTACATCATGAAGGACTACATACATCATACAATAGTAATTGTTTTGTTTAGCAGCTAAAACAAATAGTGTATTCTGCCTGTTTTAACCATGTTTTTCTTTTCCAGAATTGCAGGAAAAGTGAATTTGTGGAATAAAAATCTTTACATCTGTCCAAGGAAGCAGAATTGGGTCTCTTGGAAGGTGCCAAGTTGTACATAATATGACAATGATACTGGTATATAAAGCAGTCCCCACCATGCAATTATAGAAGTAATAATAGAATTAGCAATAATTAGCATTTTATAGAAATAATGGAGAATAACTACAGAGGATCAGCAGTTGTAAGGTTGATGGTTATTCTTTGGTTTGGAAGTAGTGGTAGCTCAAATTATTGTCTGTTCCAGAGAGCACATTTAGGAAATGTAGTCAGAATAATAAACATACTGTGTTTTGGCAGATTTGCAGTTTTAGGATTAACCTGGCTGGCATTTTGTTTTTGTCATTGTGAATGCTCAGTTTCAGCTTAGCAGGAATGATAGAAAGCAAGTGGGCATATCATCTAAATGCAGAAGAGTTTTTTAATTAGTCATTCATATAAACAATTTTTTCCTCAATTGATATTTAGAGGAAAGCACAAATTTGCTTAAACCTTGAAATTTATTGTTCTTCATGTATTACATGAAGGGAGCTTAAGGATGTTTTCTTATCCAAAACTGAGCAATCTTGCAGTTCTTTTGAATCTGTTTTGATGTTTTTTGGTTTTTGGTTTTCTGTGACTGTTGATCAATGAAAGTTTGGCTGTCATCTGTTTATTCTTATAAAAATCAGAACTTGAAAAGACAACTCCCTTCTTAAAGAAAAGAACAGGTTTTTTTGTGCTAAACAAATGCCATGCATTGTCTCTTTAGTATCCTGTGTGTTTAGAATTAAAATAGGCTTTGGGAAACAGCACTTGCAGAACATATGCAGTTTTGAAGACACGTTTGAGGGATAGAAGAAAGTGCAGAATGATACTTGCTCTAAGTTTATGAGTTGAGGCATCCATCTGTAACCAGAGAAACTAGTCCGTGGATGTCAGCCTAGTTATGGATGTCAGATGTTTGGATGTATTGGATGTTGAAATCATGTGCTGTATTTAAGAAAATTACTTCAGCTTTTTTCTTAAGACATGTATGCATGTGAGAATTCCACTGGCAGTGCATATTGTTTTATGACAGTACGATACCTACTGTAGCATGTATTTTGAGTACAAAATGCAGCCATTCCAATACAGTGGGGAAGACTGGAAGATAAAAGTGAAGGTAGTTGTTTCTGTGGGCTAGAAGAGTCAAGTGTTCTGTGGCTTTTGGTAGGAAGCTTTCAGGAAGGGCTTGGCCTGTGCAGGATTTGCTGGGTTGCTGTGTGTGCCTTGAAGGGAACAAGTTCCCTTCCCTAGCAGTCTGAAATGGGAGATAAGACTCCCCTGTGCTCCTGAAGGATCAGATACTTACCTCTGCTGTCCCAGGGAGATGTTGCTGGTCTGCACCCGGGACCTGTCACTTAAAGCCATTGAGTGTCTCTGGCTCAGGAACCATGAGCTGTGTGGGGTTTCTTCAGGGTTGGTACTTGCTTACCTACTGTGAAAGCTGAAACCTGCTGTCCAGGAGGGTTTGTGATATGCTGTGGAATCTGTGGAAGTAGGCTGGCTATGCTGAGCTTTACAATCTGGGAATAGGTTTAGGAAAAAACCCTAAATTCATGTATGTACCTTTTTTACCCCCAGCTGCCCCTGTGTCTGTGTACTTTGTTTTTGATGTTGATTCTTCAAAACTGGACTTAACATCTCTCAGCTTGGAAACAAAAAGTGTTTTGTGCATATTGTCAAAACTAAATAAATACAAGATGAAACTTATGCTTGAGTTTGTTTTTGTGAGTTTATGATGAAACATTCATATGTACCTTTATCCCCTTACTTTCATCTAAAT
This sequence comes from Passer domesticus, assembly GCF_036417665.1. NCBI lineage: Eukaryota > Metazoa > Chordata > Aves > Passeriformes > Passeridae > Passer > Passer domesticus. The sequence continues at coordinate 65,803,969 of NC_087476.1, read as the reverse complement.
GAGCTGTAGGTACTAAACAAGAAACATGCTGCATAAAAGGACAGGGAATTTACTGGAGGTATGCCCCAAACTGTATTTTGAGATGATGGAATACAGTCTGCTGACACTTCGTGTTTTTGGGAAGGGGAAAAATAAATTCTGTGAAAAACCTATGTAAGCTTGTAGTACATACACAAGCTTGTATTGTAGTATTGATCCTTTGTTGCCCAGAGAAGTTGTGGATGCCCCTTCCTTGAAGTGTTGAAGGCCAGGTTGGATGGGGCCCTGAGCAACCTGGTCTACTGAAACTTGTCTCTGCCTGGGGAAGAGGTGGGAAGCTTGGAACTGGATGCTCTTTAAGGCCACTTCCAGCCCAAACCATTCTGCTATTCTGTGATTTTCACGTACCTCTTAATTTGGTGTAGATGGAGCTTGCTTGAAGCTTACCAGATACAGTATGACCAGTGAAAGCTCCAAAGCAGGGTCAGCCTGTATTCTAGTAATTTGTTCAGGTGAGCAGAGCCTTAATCCTTCCAAAAAAACTCCAACTCTACTTTTGGGGAGGGAGGAGGACAGAAAAGGAGGTGTCTTGTTTGCAAAACAACACGAATTATATAATACATTGCAATTTGGAAACAATTATTCAGCCTGTGGTATGTTGACCTTCCAACATTTCCAGTTCATGCTCCTGTGAGCCTGTTTGTAATAAACCAAAAGATCGGTAAATTTATGGAGTAATAAAGGTTTTCACATCATTGTAATGCAATCTGAAAATATCAGAAGTAAATTCTTATCATAGGTTTCAAGGGCTGAGCACCTGATTAGTTGAAAATATGGGTGAAAGTTAAGCACATTAAAATTTCACTTTTAAAGTGTGTTGAAACTTAAAGCAATCTGACTTTTGGCCTCAGCTCTTTGAATAAAATAGGTGTAATTTCTTAATTAAAAGGAGGGAGTTCTTCTAAGGCTGTATGAGAAGGTAATCTAGTTGCCATTTGTAGTGGAGAGATTGTAACAGAATGAAATATGCTTGGGACTAAGCTTTAGCATACACAAAATAAAAAATTCTTTTGAGGCCGTTCTATGAAGTACAGCTGGATACAATGTTAATTTCTGTAACTGAGATCCATGAGTTTTTTCCTTTTTTTTTTCCCATCCAAAGCTAATCTACAGACCCCCAAAATAGGTAGCAGTTCCATTATTAAAAACAAACAAAACTAAGCCAAACAAAAAACCCCAGCGAACCCTGAAGAGTTACATTTGTTCATGGCTCTTTTAATACAGATATTTCATGTAGTGCTCTTCCCACTGGGTGGTGCCATATTCCCTGTGTATAGCTAGCATCCTGCAGCTGCTTGCACGTTTCATTAGTATTTAGTGTAATCTGTTCTGCGTTTGAAAATAATCCAGAGTTTTACTTATTTTCCCAATCCCAGTTCTGAAATAGGTGGTGACTAGAAATGAACATAAAGCACAAGTTATGTGACAATTGAATAACTGTGCATCATGGGCATTTTATTCCTGCAAAGCTGTTGCTTTCTGGACAGTGCTAGATTCCTTAACACTTTTCAGATGTGACAGAACTTAACGAGTGGATAACTTTGAATTCTTCAACCCAATACTTCTTTAAGGAGTGGAGGAAAACTTTGGTTACAAAGTGCAGTAGCTCCTTCTATTTTGTTCTTCAAGCCCCTCGAGACTTAACACATTGCATGCATTTTGGTGCAATTTAATGGCATCAAGATTCTAATTACTTTCTGTCTGCTTATCAGCATTAACCAGCTTATACTGAGCAGACAACCAGACATCAGTAAAACAATGTAGAGTGGCCTATGTGAAGCTGCAAAATTACAAGAATAAAAATAAATACATATACTTTCAAATACATATCATCTGGGTTTGGCAGGCATGGATCTGTTCCTACCCACAGAGATAATCAGGGGCCAGTTCTGATTTCTGCATGAGTCTAATTAAAACCTTTGTGGTTATAATGGCAAATTTACAATAAAGTAATTGTTTATGCAAATCCTATATTTACCATTTTTCCTGTCCCTCACTTCCAAGTGGTGGTAGCATGCGATGGGGCTCAACAACTTATTTTGAATGGCAAGAAACACTGAGAAGTGATAAGTAGCTGGGATGATACTTTGGTTAAAATATTGTTATGGTTGCTATTTTGATGTGGCTTGTTTCCTGCCTATTCTGGTATGATAGAAAGTAGCAATCAGTAGTAGACAGTACAGTAAACAGTGTCAAAGCAAATGGGAAGATGCTAGTAGGCTATACATTTTGTTGCTATCAGCCATTACTCTCTCATCTGTATTTCCTGTAGTGTTATTTCTACTATCTGTCAGAAAAGAAACTGTCTTATACATGAGGAAACTTTCCTTTTAGTTGCTTTTCTCTTCATCATCTCTTCTCTTCATCATTAAACCAGGCATTTGCTTAAAATATCTTAGTGCAGTAGATGTTCCCACTGAAAAACACCTGGGCCTGAGCAGACCTACAGAGCGAAATAAAACATATTTTTGAAAGTTGCCTTTGAAAATTATGATTTTCTTATATATGATTTAAAAAAAGAAAAAGGAAAAAAAAGTCTTGGTGATGAACAGCATTAAGTGTTGAGAATGGCTTTCTTGTAAACCATTTAGTTTTAATTCAGGCATAATTTCAAAATGTAATTCCATCAATGAATTTTCTTAGTGTATATAAATAGACTAAAAAGTCTTAAATTCAGACTGGATTTTAATAGAATTAGAACTTGTTTCCATGGTTCTGTGTAGCAGTGCTACCAAAAGGGAAGTTGAAATGGTCTGCTTTAAATCTGGTAGGATATAAACATGTGGTGTATGAGGCACATGGTTTTCTTCTTTTTGGGTATCTCTTCTTGGCTTGCAAATCCAGGAAACATTTCTGAAAATCAGACCAGCTAAGAAGGAGCTACTTAGCTAGGTGTGGTAAATTAACAATTTTGACTTACATTAATGCTAGGTATTTAAGTAATACAATGAATTCATCTGCCAGTTACAGAATCAAAGGGGAAGATGGTTTGCTGACAGCAGAAAAAAATAACATTACAAATCAAAGTATGCTTTTCTTAGACTTATGGGTAAGGCTTTGTACATGGCATACAGAATTGGAGCTATTTGTCAGAGCTGTTAAAACAAAGGGCTGCTGCTGAGGGCTTTGCTGAGACTTGAGGAAGGTGGGACTCCACATCCTGTGGCAGATTTAAACTCTCAAAACCTTGACCTCACTCAGTTCCAAAGAGGGGAACCCCCCCTCACCTCTGTTTTTAACAATCAATAGCAATTCATTCTTGGGAAGATTGAGACAGATCCTATTTCAAAACATCAGAGATTGAATTTTTCTCACAGGCAGCAGGGAGACTTTTGAGACATAATCTGGTATGAATGGTAAGTAAATTTGAATATTGTGAGTGTACTGAAGGAAGTTCAGTTAGACAGATGTGTGATAACAAGACTGTGCAGTAGCACGTTCAGATAACTGAAAATTGTATCCAAAACAGGACTTGAGATTTTCTTCATTGTAATTTTGCTGTAAAAGGTAAGGAAGCTAGCAAAAACTTATTCTTCTAAGTGCTTTATTTTTGAGAATTTTTTTGGTATATTTTCTGTTTTACTACTATTTTTTTAAATTATAAAAGTATTTTATTCCTTGATGCCTCCCTGCTTATCTGCCCCCAGAGTGCTTATAATATTAAGCTCTTCCAGGGGAATTTCTAAGCATGAGCTTAAGATACTAATTTACCTTGTTAAAGGGCACTGTTTGATACAAATGGAATTACTTAAAATATTTAGACATAGTTAAAATTTTGAAATGACACTTAGAGTGTGCTGGTTCATGCAAAACTTATGGCAAAGATTATAGGAGTTAGTCTGTCCTCTGACTGATTTGTGAGTAGGTGATCTGAAAAGTGCCTGGCTGCTTGTGGTTTGGGTTGGTTAGTTAGTTAATGTGTTTCTCTAAGGTTATCTAAGTAGCCCTGTGGTTTTTAAACAGGCAGCAGTGAACTGAGAAACACCCTCACCTTACTGGGGTTTGGAGGTTGGGAAGTTGCATATCTGTGTTTTAGTGTCAGGCTAAGGGCAGGGATGAGATACGCAGCACCTTTATGGCTGCTGTTGTGCCCTGTAGTTCCTGCATACCTTCCTTTACACAACACAGAATAGAAAAAAATTTAACTTGGAGCAAGGTGTGCAGCAAGCTGGTAACTGGGAGAGCAGTGGCTGAGCAGAGCCTTTGCTGCAAAGAGCTCTGCAGAGCCAGTGGGAGAAGCAATCTCATTTTTTTCATTGATGTGTTTTTTGTTCACCACTCTTAATGGTGATAAGGAATTTCATTTGACCCATATTTTGTTTATCTTTTAAGATCAAGCTGGTAATTTCTCCACTCTGACTCTTCTGTGCAATCTGTGTGCAATTCTTTTCTGTGTCAAGATGAGTCTGTGCTGTTGGCAGACTGTTGAATTATACTTCTTTCATGTCTGCAGTACAGCTGTAATAAAATAGTAACTGCAGGTTTTTGTGTTTCATGATTGTGCCTCATTAGACTGAATTTCAGAACATCCTCTTCTAGTCTCTGCTTTCCTTTTTTCAGTCCTAGATCTTTGCACATCTTGTATTACTTTCTGTATCTGCTTCTGTTTTTCACAGAATCACAGAATTAATCAGGTTGCAAGGGACCACTGTGGGTCATCTGGTCCAACTTCCCTGCTCAAGGAGGATCAAAACCAAAGTTTTCCTTTGCTTAATTCTGGTCTCCTCCTTTTACCAGCACCATTTATCAGTCATATGGTGATCTTTGGTTTTATTCTTTTGTTTAGTTATTTGTACAGCCACTTCTTATGCTCCTTTGATCATCCTTCATATGCATTAAACAAGGAGCCATAAACTGCAGTCATGCAGATTTTGAAAGAGCTCTCTGTGAGGGCTGTAAGTGGGGCTGCTTGGTTGCTTTGCTCTCCAGCAATTCCCTATGTCAGTGGATTCTGCACAAAACTATCTGCATAGTTTTGCAACCAGTGCAAAAATAATGAAAAACTTTATAATTTAATGCCTAGAAACTTATTTTAAACTTTCTCTTTCAGATAAGCATTTTTGTGTGAAGACTCACAAAGATGGGTTTAAATTAAAAAAAAATGGACCTTATTAAAGGAAATAAAATACTATCCCAGAAGTTAAACTAGGACCTGTATATTCTAATAAACTCTTCCAAAATGCTTTTCTTCTTTAATTAGGAAAGCCAACATGATTGATTAATGGGAAGATAAGTACTATTCAAATATTTAACTTACCTCTTTTTATGGTTGAATTTTACATGTTTTTGGATGATTGTGTATTTGCTTCCCAATGATAAATAATTAAACTGGTGTTTTGTCACTTGGAATATGAATAAAAACAAGATGAAGAAAAATTCTGATATAGAAATGGGTTCAGCTGTAAAACCATGTGTTTGCTGTTGTGTGAGCCCCTCTCAAAGGACATTTGTGTTTCTTTTCCTTTTTTTTTCAAAGATGAACAGGTGAACAGAACATATTATGTTCTTGGCTTTATTATTGTGCCTAGGAACAGAAAAGTTGAAATAGTATAAAAATAGCATTGTTGTCTTATGGCATACAAAATATGGTGGATTTCCTGAGACAGATTTTGCTAGCAGAAGCATGATGTGGACTGAGAAAACAATTTTTTCTCATTTTGAAACTTCCTTGTTAAATGCATATTGTGAAGCAAACTGTGGTGAGAAGCACTTGTAATCGTGTGGATATCACCTGGGTAGTGAAACCTGATCTTTTTTGGTAATTGCAGATTCCCATAATTCCCTTAAGAAGTATAGTGAATTCAGCTTTCTGAACACAGTCTACTTTGATCATACTGTTCCCTAAATAAGTATTTATTGAAGATTGTAGCACTCTTTCCTTCCTGTATGAAGCTATATTGTGTGTGAATATATATGTATATGTTGAAAATATGTTGATGTACATTCTGTTGCACAGATGTCTTATTTCAGTAGGAAAGTTGTTTAATTCATAGATCAGTATCTAACATAAGGAGTAGTAAAGAACTAGGCAATTCTCATGAAATATTATGTGAGTGCAAGCTGCTACCTGATTATTAAAGGCAACTCAGAACCATACTGTTTGAGATTCAGGTCTGACAGTAGGCCACAGCGGGAAGGCTGAGGCTCAGTGGTGCACAAAAATCAACAGTGATAAATATTTATTACACAAGAAAGTGTTTCAGAATGAGATTTGACCAAACCTGCTTGAGGGAACAAATGAAATAAACATCTTATGGCAACTTGGATCCATTTCATATGTGGTTTTAGGCTATTTAAGGGAATTAATGATGGTGAAGGTGGTACGGTTACAAGACAGGGAGGTTGCAGCACTTAAAAAGGCAAAGAGGAGGAAGGTCATAGAGAAGGAAGGAAGGAAGGAAGGAAGGAAGGAAGGAAGGAAGGAAGGAAGGAAGGAAGGAAGGAAGGAAGGAAGGAAGGAAGGAAGGAAGGAAGGAAGGAAGGAAGGAAGGAAGGAAGGAAGGAAGGAAGGAAGGAAGGAAGGAAGGAAGGAAGGAAGGAAGGAAGGAAGGAAGGAAGGAAGGAAGGAAGGAAGGAAGGAAGGAAGGAAGGAAGGAAGGAAGGAAGGAAGGAAGGAAGGAGAATTAAAACTGGAGAAGGAGAAGGATGATGAACTGTAAAACTGGCAGAAGTGCACGCACCTCAAGCAGCAGCAATTGGAAGTGGGGCAGTAGGAAGCACATGGTGGGTAGCTGTGTACAAGGAAACACAGGGCTGGGAGTAGCAAAAAATCCAGAGGCCCTGAGAACATGGTTCAAAACTGCTGTGGTGCAGTGAGGGCTGGCAACTCCCTAGGGACTGCAGGGACACCCCATGGGACTGGCAGTCAGGAGCAGGGAGCCAGGGGCCCAAGGGCAGCCCTAGCCCCGAGCATCAGGCATCTCCTGGGGACAGGCTGAGGCTGGGGCAGGACATGGGCATGTGGGGGTCAGGGTCAGACCCAGCCCCGAGATGACAGGACATGGCCACAGTGATGTGCATCTCTACAAACAGTGGTAGGAGAGTAGAATGGGGAAGGCAAGGTGTGCTGTTTGTGGCTGTATTTTGCTGAATGCATGAAATCATTAATTAAATGTCATAAACATTCACAGATTTTGTTACACTGTTGTATTTCATATATGCTGTTGTCTTCTTGTATTGTTTAAAAGTGGTAAGAATATGTAAACAATTATAAATGTGAGATAAAAATATAGTGGTGAGATTTGTAGCTCCTGAAACTGTACTGATCTTGTTTACCTTATTTATAATCAAAATAATAAAAAATTATGTGATATATAATTGCTTAGCAATGCGAAAGAGAAAATAGTTTTCCACCTCATATTTTGTTTTTCATTTTGGTAAATAATAATATTTCACAATTATGATAAAATGGCCTGCATGTCATCTGGAAATGAGATGGTTTGAGCTTTCCTCTTAAATGTTATTCTTACTCTCTAATCATTGCATTAATACGTCTCCCAAAATGCTCTTGCTCTAGCAAATTTCACTAACTGTAGTGATTGAAAACTGGTCATGCATTTATGTGCAATGGGAAATTGAAGATGTTCCTTTGGGCATAATTTTTCTCAGAAATATTTTAGCATCATTAATAATGTATAAGTGTAGCAGGCTTAAGCAAGCCATAGACTAGGTCACTTCTGATCTGCATGATAATTATTCCTACGTGGCAATTAGTATTACAATAAGTATGTAAAAATGGTGCTGGGAGGAGAATGTACATGCATTTTTGGAGACTGATAACCTTTTGATTGATGATATGACCCATTGCAATTCAAGTTGCTTACTCTGGCAGGGTATTAAAAACTGGTTTTCTGACTAAAGCTCACATTATCGCTGTAAGAGAAGAAGAAGGGGTAATAAATATTAGTGGAAAATCATAAGAAAAAGAATCTTGCTTTAAACTAGGCCATTTAAGGTAGTTGTGGTCATTCGCCATTGCAATTGTGACTGTCTCTCTGTGGGTCACTTTGGGCAGCTTCTTCTGTGTATGAGCAGACTCTCAAAGTGAGACATGCATTTGAAGACAGCAAAGTGAGTGCTTTTTGGTCCACAAACATAAAAGACAGATAGGGTTTAATGAACTCCTTGGCTAGATATCTGATTGTGTCTGGTCTGCAGCAGGAATCCGGAGCTGGCCAGGCAGCTGTGAATGAGGTGGAAGAAGGCCACCCTTCTTTCCCCCTTCAAACAAGCCTGCCTTGTTTCTATGTTGCTGACTGCCACCTTCTTTGGGCTTTGATGCCTTTCCACATTGATGTTTTTCCTCTTGAATCCTTAAGCTGGTAGCAAGCCCTGTGTCACCAGTCCTACCTTTTTTTTTGTGGTTTTACCTTTCTGAGCATGCATAGCTGTCCTCTGAAATTTCTCTGAGGTCTTTCCCATATCTTGGCAACTTCCTTAGAAGTCAGCCTGAACCAAGGTCAGGCTGCCATGGCTTGTCTGAGACACAGCAATATTGACACCCTAGAGAGAAGTCACTGAGCAGGAATATTAAGCACTGAAGTCACATACTGTGAAACATCAAATGAGGAACTTAAATGAAATGAATTATTCTTACATTGTAAATTATTCAGGAGTTTTTAATATTGTGGGGGTTTTAAAATAACCAATAAATTAAAATACATTAAAAATAATCTACAACATTTTATTTTAATGCTGAACATTTGCTTTGTGGCAGTGCTTCTGTTGCCACTATTTCAGTTGTTAATAATGCAGTTTGAAGAAGCAGGAAGCACCATTCCTTGCCTTGAATGCTCAGTTCAAATCTCCCCGCAGTTGTTTTTTTTAAGATTATCCAGACACACAGCCTGCAACTGTCCTTTCTTCTGTTCTAGGGAGTGGGCCCCATCATGATCGATGTTGTGTTTACAACCAGAGCAACATAGTAGATGGAGTTTACTGCCTCCCAATAGCACACTGGATTGAAGTCTCTGGACATACTGATGAGATGAAGCACACAACCGATTTCTATTTTAATATTGCAGGACATCAAGCTATCCATTACTCCAGGTAAAAGAAATGTGCAGAGCTTGGCTGGTGTCAAATGTTACAAACAGAAAATCTGAACTGTTATATCTGAAAACTGCATTTGAAGTAGGGAATGTTTGTATGTATGTAACAGTAAACTTTAACAAAGATTCAGCACCTCTTTGCAATTAAATGTCAGTTTAGCAGATCCTATGGTCAAGGATACCTGTACCCTGTATGGGACTGTTACATTGCATCACATCTGAAAATGTTTTGTGGCAATTTTTGACTAGTCATTTTCAAATTATTTTCTCTATATGTGTGTAAAATTGCATGTACATTATGTGTTTGGGATGATTTTACTCAAGAACATGTCCTGGGAAACAAAATAATATAATCCAGCACCAGAACTTACTGGTGACATGTTGTCACTCTTGTGTGGCAGCCACTGCAATTAATGACAGCCTCTTTTGATAATTTCTGCTTATGGGCATGTATTTAACAAAATTTTAAAAATTACACAGGCCTTAAAATGTTTGTATTCCATAGTGTTCACTTGAGTCCACTGTCCCATCCTGGGTTGGATTAGGAGACAGTAAATGTCAAGGAGGGCACCCACCCTTTAGGGCTGCAGATGAAGCACAGGCTGTATTTAGAGCAACAGGCTGAGCACTGGAGGTTAACAAAGTGGCACTGAGGAATTTGGGACCCTGTATAGCTTTTTTCCCCATCTCCAGTCAATTCATACAGCAGGAAGTTTGTGGATTGATAATAGCTGTGAGAATGCTGGCAGTCCTGATATGCCACATGCATTGCAGAACAGTTAGTTATCCCAAAGGGATATGCATTTTTTTAAGAAATCAAACCACCTTGTACTTTCATTAGGCCCTAGCATTGTTTTGTGTGAATTTCTCCAGTCCACTTTATCAGCTACACCAACCTCACCATCGTGTCTCCTCTTTGTGCACTTTATCTCCACCCTCTCACAGGGTAGGAAGGAGAATTGTCTTTTCCTCATTAGACTTGCAGTGTGAGAGGGAAAGATTTCTTCCCCTTGGTATCTTTTGGAATAGCAGGGATTCATAACCACTGTCAGGCACACGTAGGTATTTGTGGGACCTTTTCCCTGAGAGCCCCTCAAGTTATATAGTACACCTGATAGACTATAGTGTTGTGTGGATCTTAAACATCTGTTTCAAACATCCTATCAGAGTAAAGATCTTGTTTATTCCAAAGCACAGACTTGTCAATCCCAAGTAATCTTTGCGTGGCAGAGACTTTTTTTGAGAAAGAAGAACAGCTGTCAGAAAGTGAATATCTAAGTACCAAAGGCTAACTTATCTTCCTTTCCAGAGGCAGCAGTGATCCATTTAATGCTGCCTTATCTGCATGACTATGTGTTTCAAAGATTAGGTAAAAAGCTGCAAATTCTGCTAGAGGATATTTCTGGGCTGTGTAGTCTTTTGTAGATGAGGGTCTTTTCCTTCATTCCCTTCTCTCACACGTATACCTTCTTTGAAAGGCAACCTTATATGTCCATCTTAGTAACTCTTATCTCATTTCTTTGAGCTATATTAAGTAAGTGTGCTCTGTAACAGTCTTGTCACATAATTATTTCTAATACTTTGAAGATATGCAACGTTAAATGTTTTTTTAATTACTAACAGTTGGGGGCAGATTCACCATTCTGCTGGTTATAATAAAGCAGCCCAAAAATACTAGCTATTTTAGATTTTTTTTTGTTGTTGTTGGTGGTGATGGATCAGCTGAAGTAAACTGATGAAAATGCCTTTATTTTGTAATGGTTTTATTGATTCAGAGGAGTACTATGAAGATTAATCTTATAAAATTTTTTTAGAAATACCCATATACCCCCCATACTCCCCAAAGCAAAACCAAAACTTAAACAGAAGCAAAAAGTCAGTCCTTCTGCCTGTACAGTTAAATCTCTGAGTATGATCAGATCATGGTTTTCCAGCTAAGATTACCTTTTCCCATCCTGTACTAAAGGGATCCCTGTTGCTGCAGGGAGCGTTAGGACCACAAATTCTGAGTCCTGTCACCACTAGCAGGATCTTTACAGTGGTGGAGGCTGGAAAGAAGTGATTTATCCATGAAAACTTTTGATGTGAGCCTGTCCTCTATGTTGCTCCACTTAATAGGACTGCCATTATTATGAGAATTAATGAGAATTAATTATTATGTGAATTAATGAGAAAGGAAGGTTTTCCTCTGTCAAAGGAGGTTCCCATGTGAGCCCTGGGACTGATTTCATTTATCCTCTGTTGAATCACAATTAGAAACAGTTGCTCTGAGCTTTGTTGTCATCTTTCTTCTTCATAAAACATGAGCTTCTGCTTTAACTGGGCTGCAGCAGGATGAGGAGAGCCTGCCTCTGACTGGGGCCAAAACCAATGCACTATGCTGAGGCTGAGGACAATGCTCTGAGGAATCAGATTTTTCTTACTCGATGTAGATCACTCATAATTTAGTGAACTTACATTTAAACTTATATTTAGAGAACTCATTTTCTGTTGGTCATTCAGGTAGGAGAATATATAATGTGGTTTTAAAGCACAGCAGGAGTTGAAAGTAATTTCTCGTAAATGTGAAATGGAGTCTTTCCACAGCTAGGAGTCATGACTGATACCTTCATGGCATTAATATTCACTTGGTTTGGAGATGTAATGACCTCTTTAACCAAAATCTGATTCAGGAAAAAAAACCAAACCAAAACAATCAGTTTCTCTTTTGTGCTAGATAATACTGCAATAGGATGGCTTCAAATTGCAGGAGAGTTCACTTAGGATGAAGTAATTTTCCAAAGTAAATTAGAGTTATTGTAATCTTTTCTGAGAGATGACTTCAGAAAATTTGTGAATCTGGACCGTATTGTTTCTGTTTCAGTGCCGTCTGTGAAAGGCAGAAGTTCCTAATTTGTAGATGTAGTATACCTTATTATTTGTATAAAAACATCTGCACTTCTCAGAAGAAAGGCATTACATAAGTGCAAGAGAGGGAATGCCACCTGAAATTACAAAATCCTTAAATAATATGTTGACGACAATGATGCTTGATGGCAGAATTAGGTGCAATGGAAATGAATATCTCTGATAAGAAAAGCCATTTAGTTAGTTTCCTATTTCCAGACGAATTTTAGGTGTGTGCTTTTTGTGAGTCATATTTCCTAAATCTGACAAAGAAAAATAATTTTTACATGTTTTGCATGTAAAATGCAGATAAACTGGAATGTGTAAGTGAATTCCTCAGACAACAACCTCTGTAACTGTGGTATTGTATGCCTGTTAAACATTTTGGAGGAAAATACACAATTAGCAATCTATAGTCAGGGGAGTCACTACATGAGAGTAGCCATGGGTCCTGACAACAATCTTTTGAGGTCCATGTTTCTTTAGTACCTTTTTTGCATTATATATATATATAATATATCTCATGCTTATGGAGTGATTGGGAATTTGACCAATGTGTTGCTATCATTTTTTTTTTCCCTAAGACAAAATTAAGGTAATGATAAAAGAAAATGTACTCCCTTGCTTGGAAATATTATTTTTGTTTCTCAGTGGTTGCAAATGAAACACAATTTATGATGTAGTATTTACAAATTCTTTGTGGCTTGTTGGTGAGGCAGTTTCCTACAACACTGCCAGAAATATAGCTTATAACCTAAGGTGGGTGTTGAGTGGGAATGATTAGGAGAGTCACATACGATGCGTGTTCCTGCTTAGAAAATGTTCTAGTAAAAGTCCTTCCTTCCATAGTAAATGTTAATGTAGATAGGCGAGTGAATGAAGAATAATCCAGGGCAAAATGGAGATGCTTCTTTTTTACCTTGTGGAGGCAATAGAGCAGTATTTTGCTGATGGAGCACAGAATTTCTTTCTATGGGAAAAAGAGCATTTGCTTGATTGATGTGCATCTTTAATTAGGTGGTAAACAAGAACTTGGTTGAATATATTTGGTTCAGTACGAAATTAGAATTACCTTTGAAAAAGATACAAGAGAGAGCACTTTTTTTTCAGTCTTTAATTTCTCTTTTTACTGGTTGTAACTCATTCACAAAATAAAATGCCTTTCTATTTTAAATATAATTCTTAGCTGTTTTTATTACTGAATTGTAAAAAAGGCTTTAAAGAGTAAGATGTCACAAAAACCCCCTAGAGTGCAGTGACATGTGCTACCATAATAGAAAGCTGCACTGATATTTTATGCCTACATTATGAATTAAGAGGTGATGATGTCTACAGAGATTACCATAATTAACATTAAAATGTGAGAGCTAACTGTCCCTGGTGCCTAAAGAATGCTTGTGATATTAGAGAAAAGAATAAGAAATAATGAGCTCTGGAACAAAATTGATTGATTGTATTCTAGTGAAATAGTCCTGATCAAAAGGACTTAACATCAATAAGAGTTCATCCTTTGATTTCAGTACTTGGGGTTTTAACTGTGAAGTTATCTGGTCATTTTATACATTAAGTAATGAAAATATTCAAAGGCACATTTTTGATTTGTTTATCCCATAAAACTAGGATATCTGACTACTCCTTTGAATTGTTTCATTGTACTGAGCTATAGTCTGAAACTAATATGAATTGGAACCATTGTTTACTTACCAATAGGAATCACTTTTTATAGAATGGTTCAAAGGTTCAATATTTTTTTTGTCCTTTATGTGTCTTCATTTTTTTCTACATCACCCCAGCTGGAGCAGGGAAATGCTTTTAGTAGCCTCTGTTGTGAAGAAAATTGGTTTCAAAGCAGTGTAAGAAGTGACATTTAAGCAAATTTTTATTTAAGTTCTTGAAAGTGAAGAGGGAGTGTGAGGCAACAGGAGCAAGAGTGGGAAGACAAATTATGAGGCTAGAATTTGACCTGGTTTTAGTCCTTATTTGTTTTCATGTATTTAATTTGAGTAATCTCTGTATTTTGTAACTAATGCATTTTTCTTTTCCATTTGTTGTCCATCCAAACAAAAAGCTTCTCCTTTTGTGAACTCCCCACACTGTGCCCTACATAATAATGGCTAAACCCAGGAAAAATTGTTGTATTTTTCTAAGTTTTGTGATGTTGCTTAGGCAGAATGGCACGTGGCTGGGATAGCCCAAGCCAGGATATTGATGAGTTAGCTACAAATCTCAGTCTTGTGAACTGTGAGCAGAAGTAGAGGTAGGATGTGCCAGCAGTGCAGGCACATGCCATGAAGTGGAATACTGTGGATGAACTAGATGGCAGCAACTCTCTTTTCAATTGTTTTGATTTTTTGAGCAAATGGCTGTTGCCAGCACAGCTCTGGTTCTCTTGCTGTGACCTACTGCCTGAGTACCCAAAAGGAACTTGGCATGGAAACATCTGGATGTCACTCATTTCTAATTGCATTTCTTGTGAGCGCCATGGTAGCAAGGGAAATCTACCTTTAGAAAAGGTGATTTTGCCAGAAGAAAAAAAAGTCACAGAGCTTCTAGATTAAAGATTTTTACACAACTGTCATCAGTGTTTAAAGTCCCAGTATTACTTCTACCCACAGTGACTGGTCTGCTAAACTTGATGAATGGCTATTAGCCAGCAGACTGCCAGGTTTGTTGCCTCCTTCAGTGGCTGAGGGACACAAATTTTAGGCTTTGGGAGGAAGTTGAAGTAATGTCTGATGAACAGTACACTACTTATGTGAATAAGCTAAAGAAAATCTTATCATGGTGTCTGGTTAGTCACGTGAGTTTTTACTGGAGGTTTTTTCTTGTAGTTTTCTGTCGGAGCCCAGGACATCTCTCTGGATGCCCTGGATGTCTCAAAGCCCTGGCAGGGGCTCAGAGACCCTGGCAGGAAGCCAAAGACACCTGGAAATTCGATCTTAATTCATGGAGCAAATTGCCAACCTTATATGAAGAATTGCCACAAAAGTTTAAGTAGTAGTAATCACAGGGTGAAGGGAAAAACTTTTGGAGCACTGTACAGGGGGGTTTTGAACCTTGTACAGGGGGGTTTGAAATTCTGTACATGGGAGTTGGGAGCCCCAAGAGGGAGGGATTTGGGTGTGCCCTGTCCTTCTTCTTTCTTCTCCTTGGCATCCATGTTCAGGATGATGTTGGCATGTGTGGATTGGTTCATGGTGTAGGTGCACTTGCCAACAAGGGCGAAAAGTATTGGAAATTGAAGGTAAATATCTTATACGTAGTTTTTACTGTAAAAGAGACAACCGCCCCGTGGGCGGGAGAGAGTGCCCTTGGCTGTCTTGCTGATCAGACCTCGGCTGGACAGACAGAAAAACTTTGTAGATAAGGAACAATAAACTCAACTGAAGACCAAAACCAAGAGTCCAGACTCCTTCTTCAAAGCGCGGCCTGCCCAGAACCACCTTTTCCCGTGCTGGGGCAGAGACGAGTAACAGCCGACCCCAGCAGTTTTCTTTACCATTCTGCCATTCTTTTGATGATTTTGGCAATAGGTGTTTGAGAATTTTTTATTTAGAAGGATGATCTGGAATGAGTATTTCATTAGTAAAATGGCAGCAAGCAGAATCTGGCTGTTGATGAGAAGATGAGGCCTTTAATCAATTGCCTGGTAATAGGTAATGTTTACTTAAAACCACTGTTGCTCTTTAAAATGGATCTTTTCATAGGTGTGCCTATGAAAATTATTTCTTTACTTAAGAAATTCTTTACTTAAGAAATTATTCTTTACAATTCTGTGTCATTCTGGGAGAAAAAAAAACAGGAGGATTGAGAACCCTCCATGGAAAAACCTGGAGGAGTAAATGTAGTTCTGTTTTTCTCTGTGGGATATAACAGAAAAATGTTGATAGTCCGTAAGTATGAATTTTATGTGGGGTATCACTGTTAGGGAGCAGAAACTATTGTTGCTTCTAATTTCTCTGTGTGTTTTACTGTCTCCCTGCCGCTTGTCCATATTTCTTCTGGAGGTTTTCAGCCCTTTTTTCTGCCTCTTTACTCTTTAACATTCAGGCTGTCAGCAAGGGAGTAAAGTTCTGTCTCCATTGGAAAGCAATTTTCTGGTGTTGCTGGCTGTGAATGAAATTGACTGAGATTGTGAAATCCTGGGCAATTTAGCTCACAGCTGGGATGACAAGGAAGGGGCAGCATCACTCTCTCACTGAAGATGATGTTCCAGTTTTCTTGCAGATATTTATTTCCTCCTAGCTTTTACAAGCATTTATTAGGTGCCAGGTAATTGCTGGCATTTCTTAATGCAGTTTATCCAAAGATAGCAGAACTCTTTCTGAAAAGCAGAGATTGTGTACACATCCTAATTGCTATTTAGCTTACCAGGAGGGAGTAAATTCAGATTTCTGGTTTTTGTTGGAAAAACTTCACTAACACAATTCCATAAGTTACACCTGGTGAACCTGTTGAACCAGGGATATGTGTTTACAGAGTAAATCCACTCTGCCTCACCTTCCTGTGATTTTTTTTTTTGCAGGCACAGCTCCTAGGGCAGATTGGCCCAGCCAGCCTGAGGCTGAATCCTTCAGAAAAAAAGTCTCAGAGCAAGAGAATTTTTACTCCCCAGGTGTGAAAAGTGATACCATCAGATGTTTTATTATCACCAGCTGGTTTGGTGTTTACTTACCTGCTCAGTGTGTACTATATAAGAGGTGATCTGAAAGTCAAAAAAAATCTGAAATAAACAACTGCATAGTTATTTTAAATGAAATGGGAAAAACATTAAAGATGCTTCATTTGAAACAGTAGCAAGCCATAGATATTAAGTTATGAATTCTACCTCCATCTTGAATAATTTTTGTAAATGCTGAGAGATATAAATGCAAGTTTTCATGCTTAAATGCTCTAGATATTTACAAGATAATTTAAAAAATGAACCTCCATGTGAAAATATGGAGAGTCCTACTTAAAGGATAATTTTTTTTATTAGAAAGGAAACTGGAATATAGCTCTAATTCCTTTGAAGCGTGTCTCAGAAACATAGGTATTTTATTTCTCAAGAGTAAATAGAGATTATCAAATGGTTGCTGTATTTTCCCATATATAATTTTCTCTCTGTAAGGAAAAAAATAATAAACCAACAAAGAAATGAACTGCATTTGTCTTCCCAGGGAACATATTAAGAGGCTGAACTGAAAATCTCATGCTCCCTCCTTTAATGCTTGTACTTTGGGAAATTTAATTTCAGGGAGTCAGGTACATAATCCCTGCTGTTGTTCAGAAGTTTAATGCGTGTCCTCCCATGAACTGTGATAAAAATTGAGTCAAATGTCATAGACATTGCCAAGCTTTAAGAAATGTGTATTTCTTCTTTATTGGTTCAGTAGACAGCATGGTTTATAAGTTTAAATGAAATGTATTTTTTCTTTGATGTGAAAAACCTAGTCATAGAATATATGATTTTAAGCATCAAGAAGAGGATAAAGGCAAAATATGCATTTCAGTTTTAATACAGACACAAGAAAATGTGGAATATAAAAAAAAAATTAATATTTGAATAGGTTGTTGCTTACTTTCTGCCTTTTCACCATTTCCTTCCCTCCTCTTCCCTCCCACCCATCAGCTGTGGGTCAGCAATGAGGCTCTCTGTGACTCTTATTCAGTTCAGGGATGGATCCTGGGCACTAGTACAAGGGGATGGATGTTGGTGAGCTTCTAGAGCCTTTTCTTTTTTAATTATTAGTTTTTGGTTTAACTAACTTCTCCAGGACTGACTAACTTCAGAACAGTTCTATCCAGTACCATCATTTTCCCAAGGTGATGATCTGATAAGGAGGATATGCAGCTTCCCTAACAAAATAATTTCTCTAATGTTCCTTCTTTCTGTGGTCTGGCTGCCAGCTTGGAGGGCTGGCTGCGTGCAGACCAGTCCTAAAAAATGTTAAATATTGCTTTCACTGCAGAAGACTGAATTTTTCAGCTTCCTCATAATAATAAGTTGGTTCAATCTGGTGAGATAAAAGGAGGAAAAAGCTTCTCAAATATATCTGTAGTCTTGGTAATAAGGCTATCCAGTATGTTTAGCAAATGTACAAAGTCAAGCTTCAGCTGATAATGTAAACACATTTAAACAAACTTTAGTAGCAGTAGGTCACTTTAGAATATTTGTTCAAATGCTTGGAAATTTCAATTTCCAAGCAGGTTCAGTGATACTGCTAGGAAAAGAAAGAAATCTGAAAGGAAGAGAAAGAGACCTTTTTAAAATATAGAGAACCCCTGGTAATTCATGTC
This sequence comes from Passer domesticus, assembly GCF_036417665.1. Lineage (NCBI taxonomy): Eukaryota > Metazoa > Chordata > Aves > Passeriformes > Passeridae > Passer > Passer domesticus. The sequence goes on along the minus strand of NC_087476.1, from coordinate 65,785,715 downwards.
AGTTTTTGCACTCCAATAAAAACTGCAGCATTGATTGTTCATAAATTTAATTCTCATGATTTTTTCCCATTTTTCATCCAAGACTTCTTCAAGACATTCCACTATACATTGTAGTTTTGTGTTAAAAAGATACACATAGGTTCTTCTGGGGTCTCTTAGTAGCTCCAATACCATCCCAGACTCAACCTTTGATGTTGGCTACACATCCACCAGCATGATTAATCTTATGTTTAGAATCTAGAAACCAGGTACATTATCTAAAATGAAATTTTCTCGCCATTTTTTTGTGGTAGCACCATACACATGGTATTCCTTTGATTTTTGATTTTGATTTTTTTATTTGATTTGACTTTCTTGTGAGAACACCTTATTTTAGATGTTTATGTAACTGATGTGTGAGGTTAAATCCCATTTTTCTCCATATTTCTAAGATGTTTCCCCCAGCCTGTGCTGTTGAAGTATGTATCTGTCCTTCTTTAAAATTCAAATAAGTGAACTGATGTGTGTTTAGAAATTCTGGAAAAATTGGAATGAACATGGATACAGAGGTCATTAAGGCTGCTTTCGGATGGTACTACAGGGGATAAATGTATATCTTTCTCTGACTGTGAGAGATTCCATTATTTTGTACATGTGTATATAGTGCCATGTGGATCACAAGGCCACCTAGCAATAATCTGTGCTTCACAATTATGCAATTTTCATTAATATGTACTCATTTCTGAAGCATTGGAATGTATTTCCATTGGATTTGAAATGATACATTTTGAAAACTGGATTTATCTTTTATTGTTTTCCCAGTCTAGATTCCTAAGCAGCTGCTAATAGGTAAACTCTGAAAGAACACAAAATATGTTTTTACTAATGATTCCCGAATCTTCTTGGGCACTAACCTAAAGTTCATTTGTAGCAGTTTAAGTCAATTTTGTTGAGATGATTTAACTTAAAGGTGCCAGCAGTGGCATCATTCCCATTGCTGAGCATTTCTGAGCATTAATGTTAGAAATTCTCATTCCTAATGCCAAGAGATTCATGGTTTATTGCTGTCTGGCTAAGTTTAGCAGCCTGTTGTTCTTGTGTTTCCGGGTATTCATTCTAATTCAAAACAAATGGGAATGTTGGCAATCTAACGGAGACATATGTAGGAAGTAACCATTGGCGACCATGGCTGCATGAGACAAGATTCCTTAATTGGAGCATTTAGGCATTGATGCTCACAAGCCAGTGGAGGAGTCCTTTCCAGGTTGTTCAGTACAAGCCTTGGAACCTGATTCTCTTCTCAGGTTGTATTTTTGTAATTGGCACACTGTCTGCTTTCAGAGAATGTTTATAAGATGAAAGTACAAGAAGACTTGCTCCTTACAAAGTCAAATTTTGATTTCTGCTGCATACAGTGTGCTCCTTAGGCACCCATTGAAACCTTGAGTGTATGTTTGAAAATAAATTCTGGCCAAGTTCTGTAAGTCTAGATCTGGATACGCTGTCCTACAAGGCATTGGTGTGCTTGTGAATCATTACTTTCTTATCTTCACAGTAGAAATACATAGAAAAATGTGACGTAAAAGATTTCACTTTGAATACAGGGAGAATAACATTTAATGTTCCACATTTCAGTTCTGGCTGTGTAGGTAAAGTGTTGTGTGGCCACATTACTTTAGATCATATCTAGACTAGAGATAAAATAGATCATAAAAATTTTTATAAGAGATAAATTAATTTGCTTTAAGCTTTTTAATGGAATGAAGTGAAGAAGGGAGAAGAGTTTATACTGTGGGTCTTTTCACTGTATAGCTTTGAACATACTGCAAGGTTGATAACAGCAATTCCACTGAACTTACTGGAGTATGTGAGCTTAGTTTAGAGAAAAAATTAGATAAATTTAATCTATTATTGTTTCTGGATAACAAATATGCACTGAATGAGAGTGGTTTCCACAGGCTGTGTAACTTTTATGCTGCTGGAGCTGAAGCTGAATAAATTGTCTTGAAAGGAATTCTGTGCTACCATAGTTTGACTACTTCTGGGTTAGACAGCATAGTTTAATGAAGACTAAGAAAGAGGATCTATTACTATTTGTAAAAGACATTCAAGAATTAGTACAAAGGGGGAAGAAGAATTATTGAAATTGAACCTTCTTTAAGATCAAATGGATATTAATTGCTTCTGAATGAATTTAGAGTGTAAATTAGAACAAGGTTTCTGTCATTAAAGGAATGATGTCTGAATTCTGGCATGACCCTTCAAATAGGGCAGGAAGGACAAGGAACCTAAATTATTTCAAGATGGAACTTGATAAATGAATATAGGTGGTGATTCCAGAAATGGAAATTAAAGTTTATGATTATAGTATCATAGATCATAGGCTCAAAGAGACCTCAGAAAGTATCCAGTCCATTTCCTTGCTCCAACTTAATCTCAATTACATTTAAATCATTTCAGGTTTATCCAGCCTGATCTAAAATATGATCTCATCTTAGTGATGAGACTCTATAGGCCTGTTACTCTCCCATTCAATTACCTCATTATTCCAACCATTAAAAAGCTTTGCTAATCTCAATTTAAGTCTTCCTAGTGCAATTCAAGTTAATTTCTTCTTGTTCTTTCCACAGAAGACTTGGAGAGCAAATTAGTATCCTGCCCCTCTACAGCCCTTTAATATATCCTTGGAAACTCCTTTTTTTTCCCAAAATCAGAGTGGTTGACTTTGGAATATCTCACTATATTAATTCTGATATTAGTCCTTGGATCTTTCAGTCTTTTATCTGAAAACTTGTCTTCTAGAACTCTGTTTGTTCTGGCACTCTCTGCTGGGCTCTCCAGATGTTTCTCTTCCTTCATCCCATTTTTCCTGATGACGGTCAATGAGTACTGAATGTAACAGAAGGATTATTTTGTGACTTTCAAGCATAGTGTTACTGCTTATCCAACTATTATTGTCATTTTTGCAGTGTGGGACGTAGTTTACTTCCCAGTTGTCTATGTGTTTTCTTCAAATAAGTTCCCCTGCTGTGGCAAGGTATAGGATGTTAGGAATGTTCTCAATCTTTGTATCTGTTACTATGAGATGTTTTTTGTGAGTTTCTTCTAATAAAGCTCTTATGTTCCTTGCAAGGAAATGTTTAGGATTGCTGTGGAAGGGAAAAATGGGCCATAAAGAGAGAATTTTGTGGATCTGTAGACTAAAGTCTTATGCGACTTTAATTCTTCTCATGTGGATCTTTTTATACTGTGTCTCTGGTGAATTCAAAGCTGGGACAATCCTGAAGCACACACGGAATGTACCAGAAGGTTGTGAATGAGAAGAGCTGGGCTGTGCTTAGGCATGGGCACGGTTGCTCAGTGTCTCAAAACTTCAAGGCACTGTGGTGCCTGCTGTAAAAGCAGTTTGGTGGGTGAAGTGAGAGCAATCAAACCCTTTTGTGCCATCAAGCTGATGGTATGGAAATCCTTTCCTGAGAAAACAGAACCTGAGGGCAGTGCAACACTGGAACCACTTTGTAGCTGAATGTCTGGGCAATACTGTATTTTAGTTACAGGTTTGATATTACTCTTACCTGCTTTGCTTTTAGCACATTGTCTGCTTGAGGTCAAACCTTAATGGCTTATTTGCTTGGCATATCAGTAAATGAGGTAGTTTTATGCCACCGATTTATGAACACGGAATAAATAAGATACTATTAAGCAGAAGACTCAGAATTCAACTGACAAAGTGTTGTTCTAAAGTGATAAAAGCAGGTGTTTCTTTCTACATTCCAAGTCTGTTCCCATGTGAGAGGCTAGATAAGTAGTTCAAATTACATCTAAGTAGAAAATTTGCCAGACCTTAATTGCTTTTCATCAGAGTTCCAAAGAAGGAGAAGTAAAAAAACACATTGGAACTACATTGTAGCCTGCTTAATTCTCATTTAAAGCCCTGAGGTAGAAATCTTAACTTCACAATAAACTGCACTCTTTAAGTGGTAAAGCAGAACACATTTATAAGCAATGACTTGTGCTTCTTCTACATCTGACATTTAGGTAAGAGCAATTTTTTGTTCAAGAATATAAGTAGTTTCTACAAGGTCTGCAGCTGTGTCGTTTCAGTAGGATAGAGTTTTGTCATAAATCAGTGCTTTTCTCTGGTGGCTTCTGCTAAGGTTATGGCCATTTATTCCATCTTTCTTGATAAGAGTGATCTCATTAAGCCTGTTTATTCTATCTTGGAGTCAGACCATAGCATCATCAAACCTTGCTTTCCTGCTCTGGCTGCTACTGCTTGACTCTGTGCTGGCAAACGAAGTGCATCTGACTGTTGCCAGTCAACCCTGCTTAAGTCAGGCCTCTCATCAAGAAGAGTCCATCAGTTTCTGTTCTGCAAGGAGACTTTATCAGTAAATCAACAGGAGAAGGGATTAAGACCACAGCCATTTACCCTTGTGCCCTGTGCAATATGCAATGAAATGTCAGTGTCGTAACCCCTCAGTCCTACATTATTATTTCATTGGTAAAGAGGCATTTTGCTGAGAGATCTTTCTGTCCTTTGTTTAAACAGACTATAGTAAAACCAGAATTCCTGTGCAAGACCAAACAAGGGACTCCTCTGTTTTGGTATCTGTCCATGCTCTCTGTATTTTGGAGGAAGACACAAGACAAAAAAAATATTTTAAAAATATTGCCATTTTCCTCATCTCTTAGTATTTACTTTATAGGTGAAGCTATATAAAATTTTGTATTCTTTATGTCTTTGATTTTGATAAAGCCAGTTGCTTTGCCCTTTTCATATATATAGTCTTTAAACAGTTGTTAAATTCCCTCTTAAGAATGTTAAATCCTTAGTCTGCCCTCATTTGAAAGTATTTTCACAAGAAATTGCTGGAATCTACTGAATTAAGTTTTAATATTTTCATTTTTCTGTATCTTTCTTGATACAACAAAATATTGTAAAAAGTTCAAAGTTTGAGTGCATCGAGTAGGATCCTTGATTTTTAGACCATTACTAAAAATTTTCTGATACTTTCAGTTCACTTCTTGGTACAGGCTCATATTTCCACTTTGATCTCTTTATAAGGCAATTCTTTCACTACAAGCAGGTGCTGTTTCCCTTTCTATTTAATTATAGTTAGCTTAAAATACAGTGATGTGCATGTGAGATTATTTATTCCAAGACGTATTGCAGAGATGCATTCATCAGCTGTGAATCTCATCTGCTCCTTTGCTGCATATTAATTTGGTTTAATTTGGCACTACTGCCAATTGAAACTAATAATGGTTTGGGCAAACTTTGGTCTCTCCTTGTTGATTAGGTTCATCTGTTTGGAAAGGTCTTAACTTGAAAAAGTTAAGAATGTAGGTCAGCAATGACATGCTGCCAGGGAACTTTAAAGAGGGATAAAGCCTTTGAAGCACAGAAGTAAGTAATCTTTGGCTCTTCTCAGAAATGTACTCTTTTCAGTACTGGGAATAACATATTCAAAAAGAGAGAGAGTCCAAAGGCAAACAAGAGTGATCAGATGCTTTGAATATATGACAAGCATGTGTGTGTGTGTGTGTGTGTGTGTATGTGTGAAGAATGCAAAGCTGTGTTGGAGTGTGTTGGTAACTTAGAGTGAAGTAAAAGGGTTTTACAGAGTGGAAGGAAAGAATCTGTTCTTTGTGTCCATTGTGGAGACAAGAAAGTGTATCTGTGACTTGTGACTGCATTATTCATATTGGACAAAATAAATCTTTTTCAGAGGTGAGGATAGTAATCAGTGTGTTTTCTACATATCAAAGAATATTTGAACATGCTCAGATCTTCCGCTGGAGAACAGAATTTAGTAATTTGAAATTTCTTCTCAGTGTGTGAATCCATTTCAGGGCATTAGACAATCTAAGTAATGTTTCCAGATTGCTCTGACAAAAGTACAGGAACCTCATCTGATTTCTAGGAAGTGCTCACTGTCACAGGTTCAGAGAAAAGAATAAGGAAGGCCTGGAGGAGAGATGGCTAATTTGGTACTTCAGGGAAGGCACACACAGACCTATGAATAAGCTGCTATATGTTGTTAGAAGGATGCCACAGGCAAAAGAAGGAACACATGCAGGATGATAGTTCTGGGTCATCATAATCCAGTGGTATTGCCATTAAAGTGATGTGCCTTGTCACAGGGCAGAGAACGCAGAAAAGATGAAAGAGCATTTCAGCTATAGCTGAGCATTTCCTATATTCTCATTTTGAATATGCCCAAAGCAATACTTCTGGAAATCTCTTTTTTGTGTCATATGAGACAGGGAACAGACATCTGGTCTCTGAACTAGTTTAAATTTGGCTAAAAGTTGAAAATTTCTATGAAGTTTTTGGTTCAGACAGATCATAATTTTCCATTAAAAATTGACCTTATAAAAAAACTGAATGAGTTCCTACTCCTGTGCCATCAGGAGAGGAAATAGGAATGCAGTGTAATTGGAAACAGTCTCTAGTAGTTCAAGTGCTGCAAAAATCATCTGTGACTGAGTTGTACTTCAGCCTATATTCCCTTTGTACTGCTTGCTTGTAGTGGTACCAGGGTAATAGCACTACATTGGTGAAAAAAAACCCACTCTGCATGCCTAGAAGCAACACAAAATTCTGGGGATAAATTGACTGAATTATATGTGTTGCTCTTCTGGGAATGCAGAGTAAGTTTTCCTGCAAGTTCTGTGTAGCTGTGGTTGCATGCTATACGTTTAGGATATAAGAGTCTGAGGAGGACAGAGTTAATTTAATCATTATTTTGTTTGGTTTTTTTCAGCTAAATGGCTCTGTTTTGTTATATGTGTATTTTAGCACTTATCTCACTGTCATCAGATGCTCAATGGCATCTAAGGAAGTCTGGTCTAGAAAAGTGAAGTGGAGTGCAAGCTTTAACACAGGCTACACCTTGACCTGGCACTGAGGGATGATTCAATTAATCACTTTTCATTTAAAATAATAGACTGGACGTTGGTCAAAAATATCACTGGTATAAACAAATGGAATCATTGATAGATCATTGTTGCCAATAACCAATGACAAATACCCTGCTATTTTTCCTTAGTTTTGCAAAGTCCTCTCTTTTGATTAAAGCTGGCAACTATCAGGATAAAAGGACACCTGTCAGTACCTGATAGATATTCTTATGAAATGTGTTCCTAAAGTGCCAAATCCTATCCCTTTCTATAAGAACTGTACCTCTTAGTGGGTTGATTAATTTTAGGGTAGATTCTAAGATGCCTTCTCCTAGCACACTCAGGTCTGGAAGCAGCACCTGAGTCATCCCAGCTTGCAACTCAGCATTTTAAAGAAATTTCAATTTAGGATCTGTTTGCCTCAAAGCATTATTAGCAAAAGTAAAACTGGAGCTGCTGAAGAATCAGAGTAGACATTGGTGTCATGGAGGAAGAGCTGACTGCCTGATGCAGTAACTTGGTGTCTTCCCCTAGGTCAGGTCACTTTCCCTGGAAATGACATCCCTACAATTACAGTTGCTGGGCTGTTTTTATTGTACTAAGATTGAAAGGTATGGTGTGTCGTGCTTTGTAAACCAGCCTGAAAATTGGTGTGCACCAATAAAAAAAAAAAAAAAATTCACAATGCTAATTTTTCACTGCCTCAGACTCATTTTCTCCCTAGGGATGGGGAAGAACATTTGCATACACATTGATTAAATGGAATATATTTGGTATTTTAGATGTATTCACTCTGCATTGTTATATTTTAATCTAGACTGTGCGGGGACCTGGGGGAAAGCCAACAAACACAATATATGTCTACATCATTAAAAATAATTTAAGTGTTCTGGAGAAGAAGTGTACAAGTGTTTGCAGGGTGTTCCATATTTACTCAGTGGTAATGATAAATAATTGTTGGTTTTCTCAGTTTAGAAGTCAAAAAGCAGGTTTTAAATATGTCAGCCTTCAGTCTGGGCTCTGTAAAAATAAACTGAATAACATTTGCCTAACATTTAGTCCTTGTTACCACAACCTCAAGCTTCTTGCATTAATTCATGCATTGGACCCCTAAAAGTCCCCTTAAGGTAGGTAAATATTGTATCCATACTGCTGGTGGGGAACTGAAGTGTAGCTGAAAGGAGCTGACAGAAAGTAACTATAAAGAAAGGGTTTATAGACAATCTTCAAGTCTTAATCTCAGAAGATCACTAGATATTGTTGATGTTTGAATCACTCTAGGTGATTTCTTCATTGATAAACTGTCTCTGACTGAATTGACCGTGTCTTCTGGAGCCAAACATGGTTTGTTATCCTTGATGCAGAGAGTGAAGATGCACATTGACAAAATGCCATGTTTATATTAAAGCAAAATTTCAAGTAGAATTTTGCTAAAACACCATCCTGTTTTGATATTTTGGGAACATCAAAGGGGTTCAGCTGAAAAGATTAAAGGTCTATTGATCACTAATAATTTCCTAATATTTTTTGATGTGCTTAGGGATCACACAAACTGCTGCTGGAATATACCCACATGTGAGCTGGAAAGCAGTGGCTGTCAGAGAGCTCAGAGTACTATAGCTTGACAGTTTAGAGGGGAACATAAAAGAGCTCTCTTTCCCTTGCCAAATGGTCTTGTGGCTAAAATCTGGCTACCTACTGAAATTCAGTGGCAACTTAAAGAAGGGCCACATTGAAAAGGAAAACTAGAAGTTATATCATTAAGGAAAGAGATGTAAAAATGAAATTACCACATTCTTGCTTGGTTCAATATGTATGTTTTCCTGATCCTCAGCATAATGAAACCCTCAGTAGGGCTATCCAAAAAATCTATATTTAAAATATAGCTGCTAAACTCTCCATTAGTCTCTGTACTCACACATGCACCAACCCCTTTTATTCCTTCCTTCTGATGTCAGAAAAAGGCAAGGTTTAAGCTAGATAAAGCTAAATAGAAATATAGGTACCATGCAATAGGATTATCCTAGAACTTTTACATAAATTGGCTTATAGGACAGCTCTGCAGTACTGTTTGCTGCATGGTAAAAGGGTGGTTAAGCCTTGGCCAGCAAGACCAAGAGTTACAGTTTTTTGTAGGCGGGTAGATAAAAGGCTTGTAGACCAAGGTCAAGGCTATATCTTGATCCTCTCTAAGGCTAAACTTTAGGACCTGATCATAAAATTAATTCTCAAGAATTACCTGTCCTAAATACATCTCTTAGGTCATTCTCTGAATGACTCCACTAGTTTAGTTAATTGTGGGGAAAGACAGTGATAAAAATTTGGTGAACTCTTCAGATTGTTCAGTAAATGCAATTAGTATTGTGCAATACACGTGGTCTTGTCATGTACAAGACCTGTGAGGCTGCAAGAACAAAATAAACAAATGGTCTATATCCCAGGGGTCTTGCAGATAGCACAGCTCTGATGTTCACCCATTAAGAAATCATTGGGGGGAAAATTATATAGCATGGGTTTATCAGTAAGCAAGAGTACCACTCAGAATTTTATTTATCTCAGGAATGCTTCAGTCACTTTTAGTTTAATCAAATCCTAGAAAACACATGTTTTTTCCTCCCATCAAGGTAATTTAGTGCATTAGATGTTTCACAAAGTATCAAGTGAATTACATATGTATGAGTCTCCAGGAAAGCCTTTGAAGGAAGGGTACTAATGTTTTGTTCTTGAAATTATATCCTCATTGTCACAAGTTATTAGTGACATTGCCATTTCTCTGTCCCGGGAATGGAGTTTTGTGGCCATTGCTCATCTCCAGCCATTCGTCAGCATCTGTTAGGCCACTGTAGCTCACACTCAGCACCTGGAAATGCCCTAATCATGGTGGCAGGTTCCTGTGGCAGAATCCTGACAGCAGTCACTTGCTCACGTTAGGATGGGGGTTGCTGTGGGGCTGGCACGTGGGAAGGTGTAGTGAAGTTGTTGCAGTGGATCTTTGCCCATCCCTCTGATCAGTGGGAATGCTTGAGCTGGTTATGTTGGATTTTGGGCAATTCTTGAACATGTATGTGAAACAAAAACTAAGTCAAATCTTGTCAAGTGATCTCACTGTTGGAACATGGTTGAAATGGTTATTTGCTATGTAATAGCAAATTGTTTAAATTGGTCTCAGTTACCATATATTGAGATCAAGTGTTTTGTCCCATTGAAACACGGGCTGTTAAGGCCAAAGGCTGTGTTGTGTGGCTAGTATGCAACTCACCATGGAAACAATAGCAATTATTGTTATAACAATAATTACAAACAGGAAACAATAATAATTACTTATTTCCGGATCTGAATTTTTATTTTTGATAATATTGCAGTACTAATATAGCAGGATTTAATAATTACAGTCAATTACAGGTCTTAATTAAATGCTAGTATTTATTACTGTGACAGTAAAATGGAAATAGCTACCTGATGATTTAAGAGTGGTTTATAGGCTCCTGAGAAAACATAAAACTTTTCCCTATTTATTGCTGAGGTTAAAACTGGGAAAGATCATAAGACATACATGGCAGACATTTTATTTTTGAGGATCTTGCTTTTGTTGTAGATTTGCATTTAATAGTGTTTGCTACGTTTGTAGTTAGAAGTGCTACAGATTTGTTGCAGTTAATAAGGTTTGCAAAGTTTTGTGTTAAGTGTAGGGATATTTTCTTTAGTTTGTAGATTACACAGTCAAAATCGAAGTTAATGGAAGCAAAAAGAAATTAAAGCAGATCACTAATAATTTGAGCATCTGAATAATCCATTGTAGATGCCATCAATTTAATTGCATGTGCATATTAAAACCCCTCATTTGAAAACAAGTTTCTAAATATTCAGTTTATCATGTCAACATCTGTTGAAGTATACAATAGTTTTATGATAATCAGCAATGGGAAAACCATAGAAGTCTTGAAGTTTGATTTCGATAAACAACCATGTTCTGATACTTTCCCATCCAACATAAGCCTCTTGTTTTGCTGAAAGGTTTCTGGTCCTTCAGGCCTTGAGGGAAGCTGTACATATGTTTGATTCCCACTAGCCTCCAAGAGATCAGAGAAAAATTAGAAGAAAATTACTCATTAATTTTCAAGTTTCATCACAGAAGAGTTGTTCAAAATGCCTTTTACCCTCATTATAGTGGTAGCTAAAGAGTTGGAAGACTTCTTTATGTTTGACTTATTACTAAAGTAATGCAGATTTAGATCATGTGAATTCTTTAGGTTTTTTGTTGTTGTCTTTGGGGTTTTTGTTTTGTTTCAGTTTTTTGTGGTTTTTTGTTTTATTTTGTTTTTCTGTGTGCACAAATTGCATGAATCTTCAGAGTTTTCTTATTTTCATCCCTGATGTTAGTAAGCTTCTACTTCAAGCTTAGTGATGAATGATGCACTGGAGACCTGTGCTATAACTGTGCTCTGAAATTTTTTTCAGTATGTATGGGTAGTCTAGGAGCTTGATCCCCAGCATCAGACATCACCAACTCAACTGTAACAAAAAGAAGTTGTAATGAAATAAGAAGTTACTGCCTGACAGGAAAAGTCTGTGCTTTAGCAGTGTTTGTGTGATGATGTGAAGCAGGTTTGGAACTTGGCAGTTTCCTTAAGATACTGTCATCAATCCCACTGTTTTCTCAATGCTAGGATTCTGCCAAACATCTGGCTGGGAAGTTGCCCTCGGCAGCTGGAGCACGTGACCATCAAGCTGAAGCATGAGCTGGGTGTTACAGCTGTGATGAACTTCCAGACTGAATCTGACATTGTCCAAAATTCCTGGGGCTGCAACCGCTACCCAGAACCCATGAGCCCCGAAATCCTCATGAAACTGTATAAGGAAGAAGGTCTTGCCTATGTCTGGCTGCCAACTGCAGACATGAGCACTGAAGGTAATGCTCATGTCACTCTTGCAGTAAATTAATAGCAACAAACACTTGGAGTTAATAATTTGTCACTTTCATGACAGCTGGCGGGGAGGGGAGGAGTTCTGTGCACATTTTGCATGAAAATATAGCTGGAACACAAGGTGTAGTTTCTTTGTGTGCTGTCTTTAACAAATTATTAATATTTTCTTGTAGGCAGAGAGGCTATCTGAAGCACTTTGTGTCTGGCAGCATTACTTGTGTTTGAGTTTAAAGCAATCTGACATCAATAACTGCTTAACTATTTTTACTTTCAGCTTGAGTTCAGCCTATATAATGAAAATATGCTGTGTAGGTGGAAGACTGCAAGTTTGTAGAGCAGGGCAGCTTGCCACCTTTGCTGATTAAAAAAGGAGAGACAGTGTTTTTTGTCTTCTGTTCCCTTCCAAACAAACACTTTAACTGCAGTATCCCAGTCTGATGAAACTCCATAGCAACATTTATATAATCATTTGCAATTAACTGAAAATACTCAGAGCACCTGAGCTGTAACATCAATTACTAGTACTTTTAAAGTCCTTGGTTGGAATGCTCAGTTCAAAGTCTTGTTTTCAACCAGAAGGTTAGAAAGTGAGTGTGTTTTCAAGTGAGCAGCCTGCCAGCAGAAGCGAGTGCTTTCAACACAGTGAAATACCACTGCCTCTAATAGGTAACAACAGGGCATCAGGGAAGACGGGAGACCTTAAAACAGGGATTTGAAAGGGCTTAATGTCAGTGCTCATATGGGCCATGAGGAAAAGTTGGGTTCTGCTTCTTGCAGCTCTGTTTCTCAGGATAGCCAGAAGAAAAGTGTCAGAAAATGGTATGTCCATTCCTTTGGGAGTGAGAAAGGCTATTCTGTGTTGTTTGACTGTGGTCTTAGTACACAGTGAAATCATAACAGTTTTAAGTTGTACAGTAAAATGTTCTTCTGCTCCTCCTCCCTTCTCACTTACTGAATTGATGGCCTTCATGAAAATGTTTTGGAAATCAGCAGTATGTAGATATCTTCACAAACCTTTGGTATTAAAAAGGAAAAAAAAATAATTTTTGGCTTGCTAACTTTAACGCTCTGTAAGTTGTGCTGTCCTCTATAATGTGCTGCCTTGTCTCAGCTCCTTTGAAAATGAATATGCCACATACATCTGATGTTATCAGAATGTATATTTAGAGAAGACTTGGGGCATTTTACAGTTTTGTGTGATCTGATTCTATATTGCAAGGAAAAAAGAAAAAAACAAGTTAGCCTAGAAAGTCATTTGAGAAAAGAACGAAAAAAGTGGAATATGTCAGGTCTGCCATTATGTTTCACAGTTCATCAGGCTGTACAGGCAGAATCTCAGCCATGAGCTGACTTTGTCCAGTGCAAATGAACGTGCCTTGTTTTCAACCTTAGGAAGAATCCAGATGTTGCCACAAGCTGTGTGCCTCCTGCACGGGCTGCTGCAGAACGGACACACAGTCTATGTTCACTGCAATGCTGGCGTTGGCAGGTCCACAGCCGCTGTCAGCGGCTGGCTGAGGTACGTGATGGGATGGAGCCTCAGGAAAGTGCAGTACTTCCTGGCTTCCCGGAGACCAGCAGTCTACATAGATGAGGAAGCTCTGAATCGCGCTGAAGAAGATTTCTACCAGAAATTTGGGCACCTTCGTTCCTCATATCAAATAGAAGAGTAGAAAAGCAGAAGAAAAGGAAGGTGAAGAGGAATCCTTACATTTAAACCCCAAGGACTTAGAAATTTCTGTGACTCAGGCACCCACCTCACCTCTTCAGATTATAAGCTTCTTGTAAAAGTGATAAGAATTTTGTTTAAAAAGTGCCTTAGAGTTTTTTATTTGCTTTCTTTAAGCTGACATGTTTTCAAGCCTTTTGGTGAAATTATGAGACCTAGGAACTGCAACATGAAACAAGATTTTCTTTTAACCACTTGCCTATAGGAACTGAGGTTTCAGAGTAGACACTAAACAAGATGTGAGGTGAAATAGAGTTGGCAATGAAAAGTGACAAGAAAAAAATACGAAGATCGACTGGATTAAGATTCAGGTTAGGATGGAGCAGACCATCATCAAAGCTGCTCAGTTATTTTAAGCAGATATTAGAATATTGCAGTGTTTTGTAGTAATTCTGTAGAAGAGTGGTATTGATGAGAAAGACCAGAAGGAAACTGGTTCTTCAGCTCAGTGTTTAAAAACAAAAAGCTAATGTCTAATGCACTGAACTAAGATTTACTCTTTGTCCATCTAGTTAATGCTAAATATTATGAGCTCCAGCTATATTATTTTATGACATTGGGGTTATGCTGGGCTGTGACATGGAGAGAGGACACAGCTCCAGCTGTGGCAGCCTTGCTTTGTTGTGGAGCAGGATGACTGTTACATTATCCTAGACTGTGAGTTCTCTGAGTTGAAGCTGCATTTTGCTCCTCTGGTCCATGCAGTGCTGTACAGGGACTCTCTTAGGTGCCAAGTCAGTCTGAGCAGTAACCACTGGGGTAAGACAGTCCTATAGGAGTTGTGTGCAGGACTGGCACCACAGCCTCTGGGCTGTTGACCTAGATTAATATCTTCAATAGAGCAAAGGCCTCCCCTTGTGCAAGCAGTGGGTGTGTGTTAGATGTAGCTGATTGAAGCTAGTGCTGGGCCATCTCTGGGCTGAATGGAGCCAATATATTCCCCTATAGGAACAAGGAGCAACTCTGCAGAGGATGGTTTCTCAGGAGCTTAGCCTCAGTGTTAGCTTTGTGGATGATCCCTAGTGTTTCCCATTGCTCCTTGGTCCAAGCAGCACTGCATAGCTAAGCTAAGCTAAGGTAAGCAGTGGCACCGACAGCTTCCAGTCCCACTCAGATAAAACCAGTTTGCTGTAGGTTGAGTTCAAGAGATAAGAGACAATTAAGGATGCATAAACATTAAGAAACATAACTTCTATAGGTTTATTCTTCAGTGAAATCTCATTTTTCCAGCCAACTTCTTCCTCTAAAGATGCAGTCAGTGACAGAGAGGTTTAAGTAATACATATTGATTTTCTGAATACTTAATGGGGAAACTATTGGATATGAGCTGTTTATGGAGAATGTCCAAAATAATATATTTTATTTATCCTATACTTAAATCATCTTGAAAAGAAAAATGTTTATTTAAGTTATTCTATGTGTGGTTTTGACCATGACTTCATTTCTGATTTTTTGAAATAATATTGCCTGTTTAGAAAATGGATGAGAAAATAAAGACAAGATGGCTATTCCAGCAGCCTATTTTGTCATGTGTCTTTGTTTCCCAATTTCACAAATAGCAAAAAGGGTCATAACCAATATTTGTATATAGAAGTGGAACCAGCCACTTTAATGGTAACAGCCCGTGTCTTGTCTTGTGCTGTGTCAGTTTGACAGGAAATCTCAAAAAGCAGCACAGCAAAGGTGTGTGGATCATATGGCACCTCTGGTACCTTCAAAAACAACAACAGGTCTTTCTTCTCCTAGCCCAGAGCAGAGAGAAGAGGGAGTGTGTGAGTGCTGCTGTCTGGCTGTTGGGCTCACATGCAAATGTGCAAAGCTACAGCTGCCTGCCCAGGAGCTACCTCATTTTAACTGAGTTTAAAGTAAAATTGGTGAGCTATTGCTACCATATTCTCCTTAAAATCAAGCACTGAGAGAAGGGGAATGGCATGAGAAGCAGAGAGTACAACTTGCTTAAGTTTTATATTTCTGCTGAGATTTATTTGAAACTGCAAACTTAAAGTGTGTTTCCAAGCATCCCTGACAGAAGCCCTTTCCTCCAGACGCAGCTTGTAATAAATGCTGGGGCAAATACTTGTAGATTTGATTCTTGTTCCACAGGTGGTGTGTGTGTGTGTGTATATATATATATATATATATATATGTGTGTGTGTGTGTATGTGTGTGCGTGGATATATATATATATAGGGCTCTTGGGATTGAGCAGTGCACAACATGGCACAAACAAGTATAGGACTAAGTACAGCCACTCTGTATTGGCTACTTCCTAATTTTGATCATATTGGCAATGGAAGCAGACTGATGTTTCATTTGTAGTGCAGGAATCCCTATGACACAGGAGTCAGATTCAAGGATGCCCTAGCAGGCTGTTAATTCATTGCTTACTGTCATTTCAGCAAGGGGTTGTTGATTCATTGCTTATTGCCACTTCAGTTTGTGTTTCTGCTGAACTGCTTGGGAGCACACATCATAGAGATTGCATTAGCTCATGAACTGCATGAAAGCAACTTGCCAACATCATGCTGACAAAGAATGCAAAAAGATCCCAGGAGGCTCCCAGGGCTTGCAGTCCCTCTGTACCTATTTGTAGCATCCTTTTTTTCCCCTCATTGCTACTTTCCTGCTTTTGTCAGTGAAGACCACTCTGTCAAGCAACAGTCATTCAAAACTTTTTCTGTGGAATGCAACTAGGAACTTAAATGCTAAAGGGATCATTGCTAGAGACTATAGCAACAGAAAAATCAATCATATAAAAATATTCCATTTCTTCAGATGTATAATTACATAACAAATCTGCATCTAGAGATAATGTATTAGATTTAAAATTTTTAATGTGTTCTTATGCTGATTGGATCATTAGCTCTTTCCACAGGCTAGCCTCTTGATGTAATTTGGATGAAAGGATCAAGACAGGCTCTTGTTTATGTACTTGTATATTTTCTTGCTATTTTATTCCTAAAGTACTACAAATTTTAGAGAAAAGGAGCTCCTATTAAAAAAAAATAGAATCAGATAGACAGGGATGGTTATTTTGGAGGGGGCCCAAGAAGCCCATAATACTGGGAACCAGGTAAAAATATTTTGATAACTCATCACACAAGAGCAACAGTAGGCGAAAACAGCCGTGATGCTGTGAGCGTCTGTATTCTCTGCCCTGTTAGAGCATGTTTTTACCTCCATGAAATTAATGAATTTGCTGCTTGAAATGGGAACATTTATAACTCCAGGTAGTTAGACTATCTCAGTGTCATTATAAGGCCAAACAATAGTATATATTCTTTCCCAGGACTGTGCACATGAAGAAGCTAATCAATTCTGTTAAAAGTGATTTTGCAACAAGCACAACCCCTTGAGGGATGGGTTGGGCTTTGAGAGGTACAGTTTTGTGAATATTTTTCCTTTGGACATCACAAAAGTACTAGTGGCAATCTTCTGCAGGACATTTTTAGATTGATGATGCAAGCTGATGAAAGGGAACTGGTGTGTCTGGTGTGACAATTAAATACCTTCCTTTCTCCCTTACTCCATACTTGCTATTTTACACTTTGATCCCTTTGCTTATGTTGTAAGCTTATGACCTTCCCTCTCTGCACAGCAGCAAGCACAACAAAGCTCTGGCTGCAGGTTTGATACCAGGATGTTCTCCATGGTTGAAAAGTCTCAAACCTGGCAGCTGAGTTATATGTGCTGCACAAAATCATGTGCAAAACAGTCTCTCTGCGCTAGAATGAAACTAAAATTTGAGACTGCTGGTCAAACCCACATGAGCAAAGGAAAGGAAAAAGGCTGTAGATTGTGCTGGAGCAGGTAATAAAATCCCTATTTAAAACAATAATGCAAAAATGTCAGTCTTATTCCATTACCCATTGTGATGGCCTTTTTGAGCTCTAATCTATAAAACTCACTGAATTTACTGGTCTGTAACTGAGCAAAAAAAAAAATCTAAAGTAGCCAAAGACATTTACTCTAAATGTATAAACCTGGTACTGTGTTTATTCTTCATCATCAAATTGCAGTGAGATGTTTCAAACCAATGATGAAGTTACAAAATTATTATTTCTAAATAATACACTGTGTAGCAGAAAACAATGAGAAAATACTTAGAAGCATAATAGCTACTGGAAAAGCATATATTTGGCAAGCAAGGATTACCTTCTGGAAGGATAATGAACATCAGGCTGCTGTTAGCTAAAATGGAATTGGATTAATGCAGCAAAAGATAACTGAATGTCTCCAACTCTGTTTATATTCTCAGTGGTAAATCACCTCTGCAGATATTTCTTTAAAAGTATTCTGCTGGAAAAAAAATTGTGGTTTATTTTCCACATGAATCTAACATAAAGGGTAATGGGCTGCTCTGATGGAGCAGACTGGGAATGATAGAAGTGGAAAAGAATTAATAATTTTTATGTCTTTCAGCAACAGAGTGACATCACCAACAGCAAGACCAAACCACATGATTTTATAATTGATCTGCTTCTTAAATTATTAGAGGAAAGCAGTATTTTCAAGGGCAATGACATTACTGCATATTAGGATAATTGCAGGATTTTGATACAAGTAACCAAAATACATATTGTTGGCACCTCAGTTGTGCTAACAATGAATCTATGGGGTGCTCATTCTTAATTATAAATATTTTGCTCTTGCTTTTCCTTTCACTTCAAGGTCTTTCATTAGAGTCCTAAATAGTTTACTTTTTAGTTTTGTGGCTAAAAATTTCCATATTTGTAAGAATGAGTAATAAGTATTTTATCAAACCCTTTTTACCTACTGAGACTTGTCTTATGAAGAACTGTTATATCCTGTAAACTAAAGATGGTAACAAACTTAACCTGACATGATTCAATCTTTTTGTGCTTAAATGTGTTGTCTTATTTGGGAGAATTGAATTTATAAAGATTGCAGGACAATGTCTATGATTTGATAATTACTTCAATGCTGATGTTGTTATATTTACAGCAAGGAAAATACAAGGCCTGTTTATTCATAAACTGGGAAAATATTAAATGATATCTCATTCTCGATTTAGATAATGTGAAGAAAAAGGATAAAAAAGCTTCCAAGAAGAAATTTCTAATGCTGTACAGGTTTCTGTGGCCTTTACTTAATGTCATTATGACAAAATTTATTTTGTGGTAATGCAGTTTCAGCAAGGAAATAATTAATGGTCAGGCCATCATCCAAGAGTAGCAGCCATGGTTAAGTTGGGCAGCCAGCCCAATGTCACTGCAACAAATCAAATGCTGAAAATGAATCCAATCTTCAAAAATTCAATAAAATGCATAAACACAGAGGTTAAGAATGAAAGACTGTGTTTAGGCTTAAAATGCAGTTTGCAATATATAGCTGTATAAAAAAAAGAAGTGTGGAAGGGTAAGCTTTCAAGAACACAGACCAGCTGGATACCTTCTCCTGGGCAATTAACTCATGCAGTGCACTCCAGCTGGTGAAGCTTCGCAAGCACAAAAATGGTTGCTGGTGCCCTGTGGTTTGGCAGTCACATAAATCCTTTGTGTTGAGATGTGTGGTTCAGAAGTAGGACTGATGTGGCTGTGCTTTAGAAGAGCTAATGGGAAGGGCACCGCTTAAAGCATGCTTAAATTATAGTTCCAGGTGGAAGTGTAAACAAAACCACAGCTTGATGGAGTCTTTCTCTTCACACGTGTCTTACTGAAACAGGCAAGACTGTCAGATGTCTCCCACTCTGCAACACCTGTGCTTATAGCCAGAGAGGGAAATCCTCACCAGTAGCAGTGGCCCTGACACCAGCCAGACTCTACAGGTGAAATGGATTATTTAATCTCTCTACTTGAGTTATGCTGCTTCTTAACATGTAGCTAATTGGGAGAACTGCTGTTACCAGTGCCTGCAGTCACAGTGGCTGTGGGGGTGCTCTGAGCACTTGATCACACAGTATTTCAGGTACTTTGGAATTCCATGTTAACACGGTATAAATGACAACCTTAAATTTCACTGAGAGTTACTTGTCCATGACCCCCACATCCTTTCCTGCCACATGTGTGAGTATTGCAGCTTGATGGCACTCACAGGCAGCTCAGGGTCTAGCAATAAGAACCAGGACTCTGA
The DNA here is from genome assembly GCF_036417665.1 of Passer domesticus. NCBI lineage: Eukaryota > Metazoa > Chordata > Aves > Passeriformes > Passeridae > Passer > Passer domesticus. Next base: position 65,766,083 of record NC_087476.1, on the reverse strand, counting down.
TCTGCCTTCTTCCCTGCTGGGATGTCTTACTCACCTGGAACAAGGATAAACAGATGCTGGCCTCTTTAGCCAGACTTGATGTAGGTTTTTTGTTGTCTTCTGGCACTTTCCATCCAAGTACCCTCTTCAAAGAATAATGTAAGCAATCATGACATTATATTCTCAGCACCACTGAAAATCTCATTTGTGGGATGGTTTTAGTTTGTTTGGTTTTTGTTTTTTCAATTAAACTTAATTTACCTATTCAGCCATGGGCAACTAAAGCAGAAAGTGCTGCTCTCAATTTCTGAAGTCTTCCACTCTTCCTATATGATAAAATAAATGCATTGTTTTGCAGCAATTTTGCTGCATGCAAAGGACTGCAAAATGTCTTGTAAGACAATAACTGGATATACTAGTTACTGGTTATCTTCTCTGTACTAGGGGAAGATGAAGAAACAAGAGTAGGAAAAAGCGTGAACTGAAGAAATGAGCAGCCTCCTGAGATAAGGCAGAGGAAGTGGCCCGGTGGCCTTCCTGCCTGAGCTCTCGTGTCACCTGAGAAGAAGCATCTTCACTCGGGTTTCAGAGCACTTGGAAATATCTCCTTCAGCTGTTAGCAACACAGGCACGGGGCTGAGGAAACGCAGCAGTGAGGCACAAACACATCTCAGCACCCAGCAATCACCATAAGCACACAACACCCTTGGGAACAGCAATGCCTGGCAAGCTATTTAACAAAATCTGCCAAGATCATTATTTTTGAGAGGAAAAAAATCTGATTAGGTCTCTCTTGATTGCTGGGAACATGACTTGAGTACACTTCAGAAAATGCTGAGCTCTCCATTTGTGTATTTCTGCTTATGGAGCTAAAATCAGTAACTTAATTTTAGCTATAAACAGTTTTATTTTGCTTTCCTGAATAGCTGTAATTTCAAAGTATTCTTTGATGGTACTCTGATTTAAAAAGAAAAAAAAAACACCTCCCTAAATAATTGTATCAGAAATTGATGGAAATTATATCAATAGGGTAATTTCTGTGCCTTTAAGTCTGGTTTATTGGGGTATCACTAAACATAGAATGTACAGTTATCTTCTTTTTACTCAACTGTCTACATTATGTACTCATAACTGTCTTATATTTCTGATTAAAATATATTCTTTGTTAGCAGAGATAATATAAAACTATGTTTGAAACTGTTATGTTTTTGTGTTGCTATGACGATCCAAGGTTCATAGTGTTAAAATTTGTGTTAAAATCCCCACATCTGTAAAACAAACATTGATGAGAAATGCAGTAGTTACCAGAATCTGCTGTTGTCCTGCTGAACCTGCTTTTCGTTTGGCAAGGCAGGAGAGAAAATGATGCAGAAAAACTTGTTTAAGTCAAGGAGAAAACATACCTATACACATCAATTTACCTTTCCTCCCTTTTTTCAGCAGTGGACTTGGGCAGGCGATGGGCTGATTCTCCTCCTGTGCTCTGAAAGGCTCTGCTCAGCTCACTCATCCTTTAGATACAAATTGATCTGACAAAATACACACAGCTTGTGGAAATTTAGGGGCCAGTACAGTAATTTCAAATTGAATACTTTCCACTTTGTGCCCAAGTGCTTGGTTGCATTTTCCACTGTAATGTTCGATGAAACAAATGAAAAACTGGTTCATTGTTGCAACTAAAACGCCCCCAGAAAATGCCATGATTTTGAGGAAAAGGACACTCTTGTTACATGACTCAGTGACTCATACAAGATGTGTAAGGTGATAAAGTGAAATCACTTCTTTTTTCAAGATCTGTTGTGCACACCAACAGATTTTTCCGAGTCTCTGTGTTCATGTGCCACATGCCTCCCTGGAACACAAGTAAAATGAAGAGCAAACCTACCCAAGATCAGGGGTTTTCAAGACTGCAGATTAAAAGGGTGGAAGTGTACATGAGTGGCTGGCAATCCAACTAAGCTCTGCAGTGTCTTGGTGAGAGTCTGCATTTTTCAGCAATACTGCTGTTTATTTTGCATCAGCATTATTTTTCTCTAGTCTGTGCCCATTTACTACTTTTCTGCTTAATTTCTGCCCCTGCTACTCCTCCCATTTGAAATGACTCATACTACAGAAGTTTTGAGGACAATTCTTTGACTTGTAGAATTTTTTTTCTCCATGGGCTTCTGTACTCTATCTTGGTAACGGTTCATTCCAGACTTGCCAAAAACCAGAGCAATACTATGCATACTTTGGTGCCACAGCTGCTTCTTTTCACCTGTGTTTCTTCACAGTGCTTGTATTCAGTGGAGAGAAAACTCTGTGAGGATTCTGCATGTCTCTGAATCACTTCCAAGAGATGTGCAGAAATCATAGCAATTAGATAGAAATCTCCCTACTGAAGAATGTGGATCCTACACCTGAGCAGGATTTTCCCTTAGTCCTTCTAAAGTGAGGCCATGAAGTTGTTCTCCCACAGGCCACAGCTGCACAGAGCAGTGACAAGAGGTCACACTGAGGGCTGCCCCAGCCCAACCCCACTCAGAAGGGGGATGAAAGCAGAAGCCAAGGGCAGAGTGAGACCAGGGCAAACATCAAAGGTGCTTTGCTGCCCCCAGGCTCTGAGCATTTGTAGCTCAGGATATTTCCAGTGCTGATGTATTTCTCTGTTCAGTAATCTAGAATATATCTCTATTCAAGTCCTTGTGCTGTCTTCAGTGTGCATAAGCTTCAAGTATTCACAGTGGCCTCTGGCAAGAAACTCCACGAGTCTGCTACATGCTGGAGGAATCATCACATTATTTTGTTTGTTTTGCAGTGCATTTCCTATCCCAAAGTTTTCATATGGGAAGAGTCAGAGCATAATTAATCTGTTCTCCACCTTTTCTATCTGAGTACACGTGCTCTGTTAAGCACACACATTGCAGAATATTAAGCACTTGCTCAGTTCCACTGGGAATTAACAAAACCTCAGCCCAAACCTAAACACTATCTCACCTGCAAATGCTTTGCTGAGCTTGAGAGCTCTGACAGCATTGCTGTGGAGCTGAGCTACACTAATTCTGTTCTGCTGTAAAGCAGAACACCATGCTCCAAACCTTAATTTATGTGTAGAGGTTTAAAATGTCCCTTCTAAACCTCTGCTTTCCTTGAGACAAGCTTTTTCGCCCTGCCTCAAAACCCCTCTGGTTTATTAAATTATTAAATGAAGTGTGCATGCCATTCACCCACAACTTTCATTCTCTTAACTATTCCTTACCTTTGATATTCATTTTTTCCCTGCTGTGGTCAGAGGCCACCAGCAAAAAGAAGGAAATATGTTCCTACACTCATCTGGCCATCTCAGAGAGCCTGAAGATGTGAAACTTCTGAGCACCAAATTCTATTTCTAGGTACTTAAACAGCTAAGTGGAAGCAATCATCACATTAGCATTGCTGGTGTGGCTCTACGGATGCTTGTGCTAATGTAATTCTGCTGATTCATTTTATTTGTAAAAATTCTGATGCATATATGCACAGATAAAAGACCTAGAAGTAATGGAGGATAACTTAAAACAAAAAGGGTCCTCCTGTTTATGACTAATGCCTCATAAAGTCCTTTTCCCCATCCCTTTCCCCAAAGATTTATTTCTGAGCATGTGACCTGCAGTTGTAATAGCCCAGCTACAGAGCAGACACCAAGAAGTTTCTTAATAATTTTTTTTTTAATTACCAGCTAAAAACTTATTTAAACCACATAAGTTTTAGGGCTTTTATGGACCAGATGAAGCTATATTGTTTGGTGTCCCAGCCCCTATATGCCACCTGCATGCTGACAGAGGAGCTACCTGCAGATACTGAATAGAAAATCAGAGGTCAGAGGCAAATCTGATGCCTGTCCCTAAGCTTGGGGTAATGTCTGATAAACAGCTCAACCTGTCTGGCTTGTGGGGCATAGCACCATCCCTGGAGGAGACACCTCTTATTTTTAATGAATTTACTGGTTTTTAGAGTGGCAGGACAGGGGTGATAGCTATAGTGCTCATTGCAATTATTCAGGGCTTAAAATACTGGCCTAGAAAAGGGGACTGTAGGCTTAGTCCTCTTTTGTGCCCAAAATGTTTCACAACTGTGAAAGATGTGGCCCTAGATGCTGAGCTGTATAGCACGTGAAGGAAATTTATGTTGAAGAGCCTTTACAAGCCAAAAGCATCCTGGAGAGCAGGAAGGACACTACTGGGCTCCTTGTCAACCATGAGCATCCTGGTTTCCCGATCCCACCATCAGCATCTCTGTTGTGCTTTTCCACTCTGACCCAATGAAACTTGAATTCTGTTCTGCATTCTGGCATGATGCTGAGGGGAATTGGGTGACTTGATCCCACCATGCTACAGCCTGGCCTAGAATGTGTTGGTAAAGGAACTTGCAGATTTTATGCTCACTTCCAAAGCAAGGACTCTTAGAAGAAAGTTATTATGCCAAAAATATCACCATAATCTCAGGTGTTTCCGAAGAAATGAGAGAAGTGGTGGCATATGTTCACATCAGCATCAAGAGACTGACAGTCAGTAAGTGATATTTGTGCTCTGAAGCCTCAGCTCACTAAGGAATCTGCAATGTTGTAAATCCCAGCCCTGGCAGCTGATGTATACAAGGTTTGGAAATGCTCTCTGCTGGCACCATCATCATCACCCCAGAATCTAAGGGGGTTTTGAATGTCAGCTCCTTCTTTGTCTGTCATCCATGGTAAGTGACAAAAAAAAGGGTGTATGTGCTATTACTGTTTTGTTCAACAACTTCCAACATTTTCTAGTGAAAAAAAAACCAACAAGAGGACAGTTTGTGTACTGCCTCTCCAAAGGAGAAATGTTTACTTTCTTCCCATTCTTAGCTGATATAAGACACCCTTATAGTGTCAGCAACAACTGTACTTGGAATGCAGAAATACTATAGGTTTATAATGTAAAAATTTGATTTTCCTGTTGTCTTTTTCTTATTTTCCCCAAATGATGAAACAATTTAAAAAATAATTTAAAGGGAAAAAATCTGTTAAGAGAGAGCAGCCATAGAAAACACTGGTTTACTGCTGGTTTTCTACCTAAAAAGGGTAGCTGTGTAGGAGAAAAAGAAAGGGAAAGGACATGTGTCTTTGTAGCCATTCCAACAGCCTTCACCTGCCACTCTCAAACAGCTTGTGCCACAGTGGAGGAGTTCTGAACTGGGCTCAATTCCCTGAGGAAATATACTTGTGAAAAATAGGACATACAAAATCATGACCTGAAAGTGGGTGTCAAGGTGAGGGATGACTTCTTGGTTGCTGTGGGAGTGCAGTGCAATCTGGGAGAGCTCTGCTGTGCACAGACAGGTCGTGCCCTCCTTGCAGGGATGTGCCCGTGTGCCAGAGGATGGGGTTTGAGGGCAGCCTTACAGCAGGGACTGGCCTCTCTCTCTTGAGCTATGGACAATTTTTAGGTACTTTGGGCCCTTTGCAGTGGTGCTGTGCACTCTGGCAGTCCAGACTCCTGGCCAGGGGCACCTCCGGGGGAATGGAAGGGAGGAAAGCAGAGCAAAGCCATGGTAGGGAGCCCCTGGCTCAGCATGGCAGCACGGCATGTGGGAATTAGCCTTCAGCTGAGTTTGTAGCAATGCCAGCTCTTGCAGCTGGGCATAAAACCAGAGACAGACTGTTTAAAAAATCCCACACAACAGCCTCTTTATATGAGCAAGGTTTTGAGAGTCATCACAAAATGTGTTTGGGCACTGTGCTGAAATCCTGCTCAGCCACCTGCCAGCATGTTTTGGAGGGCAGAGGAGAGCCCAGGCCCACTGCCTGCCAGCTCCACTGCCCCACCACCTCTCTGGGCAGGCAGGCAGAGCAAAACACAAAGATAAACTGCTGTTAAATTGTACAAAAACAGGGTATCTGAAGAAACAGGTTGGAAAGGAAATAAGAGACCTGGAAAGTGAGGCAAAATACAACAGGAGAAGAAACTATGAGAGAACATCCAGGTGTGCGTGTGCATGTGTGTGGTTTAGAAACTCTGTCAAGATATTCCCATCATCCCCAAAAAAGTAAGAGGAAGAAAAAGGGTCTAGATTTACAGCCCCTGAAGTTTATAGAATCCTAATAACAAGTCCCTCATATACTTATCAAAATCTCCTGTCCACACATGGGCCCAAACAGAGATTGCTGTTTCTTGGAGTTTTATTTTCTTCTGTGTCTTGCTGACTGGTAGACACATGAAATACGTATGGAAATATTGGAATCCACAGAAGATCCTTTAATACTACCTCCTCTGGTGATTAATTTGCCTTTGCCATGGACCTGTTCTTCTATCCTGTGACTTAATGCTTTTGCACTTGGTAAAAAGCAGGCATTTACCCTGCATGTAGCCATATTGTAACAGGCAAATTTTCTTAAACGGTATTTTCTTCTACTTCCCCACAAGATACTCCAAGGGAAAAGCTCATTCTCTTATCCTAGTATTTCACATTATAATATCTGTAAGTTTCTGTGAAATGGAGGAAGGACAAACCTCCCCTGCAGTTTACCTCCTGTATCCCATAATTTCTGTGATTACCCCTCTAATGGGGACATCTTAACAAGAGACCTCAGGCAGCTCAAATAACATTTGCAGGGAAAACCCTTTGCTGTGGAGGATGCGAAATGCTGAGGGATCCACCTAGAAGTGCCTTTGTCTTGATGACACTTGACAGTGCAGTAGACTGTGCCAGTGCTCCATGTCCTCAGGGCACTTGGTGGTGTGAGAACCACCTTCCTCCATCCTTGCTCTCCTCTCTGTCCCAGGAGATTTCAGGTCACTGACCTCAGCAAAGCAGGATTTATTTCCATTGTTTCTTTTACTTCCCTGTAACTGGGTAAAAATATGTACCTGTGGAAACAATTAAAAAAATATTTCGGGCAAGTTCAATTTTTTCAGTTCTCTATCTACAGAGCAGTGTGATGAGCTCCTCTTGCTGCATGGCTGTAAAGCAGGTGGAAATTTTGAGAATGCAAATGCAGAGTATGTTTGAGGTGCTTATAGAAAAATCAGCTGAGCCCCTCATAATCTGAAATATTCTGTTTCAGTCAATATTTGCCATGCTTGGATTGGTCATTCCTTGGCATACTGCCCTTTAGCTGTATCATTTCATAGTCAATTCATAGAAAAATGTCAAGCTGGCTGACTGGAAATCTTTGCTGTAATATAAACACAAAGGGCAGATCAGTAAATGACAGGGGAGCAGATACCAAATTCATTGCTTCTGGCTGGGCTACAACTGGTGAGGTGAAGAGTTACTTCCACTGGGATTGGGAAATTCATACCCTGCCACAGATGATTGCACTGCTCATGATCACAAAGATTAACACATGGAAACAAACTGATATTCTGCTTTCTGGTTAAGGTTAAAAGTTTCATTGATCTCATGGGACTTCGCACTGCTTCAGATGTGCATCATCTGGTCTATAAGAAACTGGGACAAGTGCATGTGAAACAAATAAAGTGTGAAAAACAATAAGTACAGAATAAAGCTAAAACCAGCACTTTGTCCAAAGTATTATGGGTTTAAGTGTTGATCCACACATCGGCACCTTCTTTTGTTACTGAGTATTGTGCAGAACTGGAAGTTCTGGAGAGTGTTCATATTCTTTTCTGAAAGTGTCTTCCAAATTAACTTGAATTCAGCTCTCTCTTCCCTCTCCTTCCTTTCTCAAGTTCCCTTGCTATGTGTTAATTGAATTTTTAAGTCACTACAGTTTCTATTGGCCTTTAAGGGAAAAAAAATTGCAGCACCCACATATGGGTTTGAACACTGTTTTGCAGGGCTTCATTTTTTAGGGATGTGAGTGACAGTTTTAAAGTTTCTCTTGTGGGGCTGTTGAAATCTTTTTCCACCTTCATGAGAATATTCCCCTTTTCATGTTTTTGAAATGGAATTTTCATTTTTATTTCTATTGCTTGAGGAAAATTAAATGGAGCACCAGGGAAGGTGACTTTCCTCATTCAGATTAGATTGGTCTGTTTCTCATTAAAAAAAAAAAAAAAAAAGAAAGGATAAAAAGATGAAGCACTTGATAGTGCAGTGGTATCCATCTTAGCTGATCCTAACTTTTGGGGAAATGAGGGTTTCTGAGTTAGTCTTTCGTCAGGCTGTCAGGTCATTTATTTTCTTTTATAAACTGTAGGTCCTGTTTGCATTTTTGTGGCATCTTCAGTCCCGATGGACTGACAGCACTCACCTTCTATCCATCTGCTCTGTCTTCACCCTCTGTTGAGGTACAGCTGCCACAGTCTCTGGAGCACAAATTGGATATGTGTTTAATTGTGTATAACAACCCTGTCCCGGAGTGAAGGACAGAAGCAAAGCAGAATACAGCAGAAACAGCAGGGGACCTTCACATAAAAGTGTAGCTAAAAAATGCATATTCAACTGAAATAATTTTCTGACAAGAAATTTCACTTCTTCTCATCCCTTACCTAGTTCAAACCTGTTTGTATTACAGGTATCATGTGGAAGGTATCTGATCTGCCTGTCATACCCTATAGCTAGTATTTTGATCAAAACCCATGAATTTTTAGTTTATTCTGAATTTATTTAAGTGGTACATGCTTTCTGACTCTCAGAGGTGCTCAATGTCCTTGCAAAAAATCAGTGGCTATTGATGGAGCCCCATGCACATACTCATCCTACTGAAGCACAGGCTCCCTAGACAGCCCAAATCAGGAGCATCGAATGAATTCCTGATCCAGGAAAGTTTGATCATAACAGCAGCACCCTGCTGATGCACAATGAACACAAAGGCAGAAAGCTGGTCAGGATATTAACAGCCCCTTCTAGCTAATAAGGCAGTTCAGCACCTGAGATAAGCACAGGCATTCAGGGTTTACAGCTGCTACAAACAGTGGCACTTCTAATAGCAGTATAGCAACAGTGCTCTGGGACTTTAATTCAGCAATTGGATGGTCAGTTATATAATTTTATGTGGCTTCCACATTGTTGTCTGCAAGCAAACAGGACAGCCAGCACAGCAGCCCAGAAGCATCGCTTCAACGTCCCTCCTTCTGGTGGGAGGAGGCTATTTTGGTGGTGAAGGGAAGAAAGCAGAGCAGCAGTCTGCTGGCAAGCACAGGGAGGGGTCCTTGGTGAAAAACCCAGAGGAAATACCTTGTTACATGGAAAGTCTTCAGCCCCAGTTAGCTGAAATTGTAGGGAAGGATATTTCGCTAGTGAAAAAGAGTTTGAAAACAGAAATTTGTAGAAGTCAGTGAAATGCTGTTTAAGGCAGATGAAAGTAGTGAGGTACACAGCTTTTCAAGAGTCCTGATTTCACCAAGGTTTTTCTGATTTATGCAGATATGCTGCATCTCTAAGCTGAGGCCATGTGTGTGGCAGTGCATGCTCTAGAGTTATCTTTAGCATGGGCCATTTTCCTAATCATCCCTGAGCATCATTTATGGGTGAGTCAGTCTGCCAAGGAGACTTTGGTATTCATGGTAGCAATCCCCCTTCCTACCTTCCAGCAATCTCAAAGGACTCATTTGGGCATGTCTATCACATACAATTATGTAGGAACCCTGTTAATTAATTAATATTAACTTCTAACAGTTATGTAATTAATTGCATTTGGAAGAATATAAAAAATTAGTAAATAACCTCAAAGTGTTGAGTCCTATTTGGCAAGATAATACAGCTCATCCTGCCCAATTACAATGATAAGATTTTAAACTAATTGAACTCACACTGTGCCTCCATTACCTGACATTCAGCAGCACACAGAGAAGATTAAAGGGATTCAGGGGATGGTGTGTTTATAAAACCAGAAATAGTCACTCCTAATTCTTATTTAAGCATAAATACATTTTAATTCACAACTGAACATTACTTTTAATGGAGTTTGCCATAGAAATTAGCATGTTGAGAAGTCTGGGGCTTTTGCTGGTGTTTCAGGTTAAAAATAGTGACCTGGGATGCTCAGGACCTCATTCCACAATGGCAGATGCATATCCTGCAATCAGCTGCTCACCACGGCACCATAGGAGCAGAGGGCTTGCCAGACTATATTAAATCCTTTGTTCATCTAACTTGACATTTTGCCTTCTGCACTGATATTCTTGAGGAAGGTGGAAGGCTCCCATAATGCCAATTACCTATCCAATAATGCTGTGTGGTGTTCAGGGATGAAACATCCTTCCAGAGCCCTGCAGGCAATTAGCACACACCCAGAAGAGTGATACTCAATTACCCTTATTATTTCAGCATGCCAAGCAAGCAAGAGGTGGTTAATGATTGCATAAAATTATCTGGCCTTTTAGGAAACTATACTCAGAGTTACTGGAACCTTACACTGCGTATCAGCAAGACCCATATGAGGCCCACTAACAGCAGTAAAGCTGATGGAAGGCCAGTGACAGATTATTCACTTGCATGGTATAATTTGTATTTTTAAGCCTCTTATTCATACCCACAGAATTAGTCATGGGGGACATTTTGCAGGATGAAAATTTTCACCCAGAAGCAAATTTATTACTCTCCCCACCTGAAGCCCAAGGCTTTTTGTTCACTATACAGAACTGGCTATTTTTTAAAGAAAGTTTTGGGCTCAGATTCTCTTGCAGCACTTTGGGCTCAGAAGTTGATGGTGACCATATCCATGGTACCCTGATATCTTCTGCCACTTACAGCAAAACAAAAAAATGATTGAAAACTGAATTATCTTTCAACCACTAATTCTAAAACTTTGCAGTAGAGTCTGCACTTGAATGAGTATTTCTTTTGTCATGGAAAAATGGGGTTAAAGACACCAAGGTCTATCTAAGTTGTGTAGGAAGACAGTATAGCCCATTCCCTACCATATCAGACCATGCAAGAAGAGAGGTGGTTAATAACAACTGCTGTGAGAAATTATACATTTGATACCTATTTTTACCAGAAAGGTCTGGGCTGGTAACTTTATGTCCTTCAGAGAAAGCACAAGGGAGATGATGATGAAATGCATCTACATTTTTCATAGTACCAAACAAGTGCTGAACTTTGTCAAACTGGTGTTATAAGTGGGCTGCAGATGAAATTTCCCAAGAACTTCAGTCTCTGAGGGACATGTACTCTGATTAAGATGTATTGAATCATTACTTATTCAGTAAGAGGCAGTTAAGTTCTTCCTGCTGAAAATTCAAGGAAAAAGCATTGTCTTTAAGGCTTAAAGGAATTATCTTCCTTTTATGTGAAAAGCTGTCTGCTAAAACCAAGGGTGGGGTGATGGGTGCCTCTTACAGCTTCAAACCACCATCCAAGTTCATAGAGAGTCAGGATTCCAGTTAAAATGCAGTCTCATACCTTTCACCAGTACTGATTGGATCAAATGTACATTCAATAAATACATATCTGCCCACTGATGTTCATGGCTTTGCCTCAGTGAATACCAGGACTTATTCTGACCTGTTTCACACTTAACTAAGAAACAATTTAATTCCAAAGCCTTTATAGAAAACTATTATTTGTCTAATGGACTTTTAAAATGAACTGTTTAGGAAATGGGAATTTTAGTCTCTGTTTTGAGCATAGTCTTGGGATTCACAAAGAAAACATCAGGATTTATATTCCCCAATGACAGACTTACTGCTTATGGCAGATAAAAACCAACTGCCTCCTCATGGGTCACAGTGAGCACATGGAAACAAAATACTGCTTTGCCAAGCTTACTTGATTATTGCAAAATTCGCTTCCCTAGTATCTCTGTTTCCTGTAGCAGATGATAGGAAAAAGTGAGACTAATCAGCTAAAATGTTTTCTTTTCCACATGAGGATTAAAATTTCACAGTGTGCTTTCAATTCAAATATTCTCAAATACCTACAACTGTAGCTTATTGAATAAAATGGGTGTAAACTAGAAAAACATATGGGTTTACTCCTCTCATTAATCAGAAGAATAAATTGCATTAAGATGTTGATGTTTTCCTGGAACAGAAGGCAAATGATTCTGTGAATGACAAATAGGAAGTCACACCAAACTGCTGCAAGTTTTGTAGCAGCAGCCGCCAAGAGCTGCAAACATCGGAGGTAAATGAATAATCACCAACAGAGCAGAACAGCCATCAGACATAATGATGGAAAACCTCCTTTCACACTCACAGACGTCAAGTTTTCTGTGCAATTAAAAGTTGGCAGAAGCAAACAATTGGCTTTAAAACAAGAGAAAGAGCTATGAAAAGAACCAAGTTTTTTGCTTCAGTGAGTGGACTGTCAATGAATTCAGTTGCTCTACTTGGAAAAGGGAGCAAACAAAAGCATATGCTTTTGCACCCTTCAAAAAAATTCAGTGTAAAGAAATCACACTATTTACTAAATCAAACAAGAACTACCCAAAACATCAATTTCCTGCATTTCTTTCAAAGCAGAGCTAGTAATGTCTCTCAAAAGTGTCTTTAGATTTGTGTCCCTCTTGAAAAGAGTGCAGAGGAGTGGGGACCAGGTGTTGTACCCCTAACTGTTGAACAGCCAGAGCAGGATAAAGGGGGATCACTAAGCGTCTTCTTCAGTGGTACCTATTTTGTTCTGGTGGAGTGCTATTGATTTCTTAAGCATCACTCACACAAAGTGAGATGAGAGTTGGTTTGTGTCCTTTGTGGCTCAAAATCCTTTAAGCACTATTTGACTCAGCATTTTATTGTGAGCTACTTCTATTTCCTGAAGGAAGTTACCAAAGAAGATGGAGGATGTTATTTGGGTGGCACCTGGTAGGAGATACTGACTGAAGAAGGGGCAATATAGAAAGAGAGGAAGTGTGCTGGAAATGGAGAGCAATTGATTTTCTCAGTCTCACAGAGTAAAACCAAGACAATGGGACTTTGCATGGTGATTTCCTTGTGAATGTTTTTCTTTCTGTTTGGGCTTGTGAGTTTGAGATACAAAACTTGGAATTTATCTGGCTTCGTTTTTGTTCTCGTTCTAAATTTCTGGTAAATTCTATTCTTTGGTAAATCCTAGTTTCCACATCCTAAATCCTTCCAACACCAAGTGGATAGCAGTATCTCATTGATCACCATCTTTAAATGACTTCAGCCATTCATGCTGAGAATGTTAGGCAAATAAAAGTCATCTATCTCACCACTGAGCAAGAGGGTTCAGGGCTGCATTTTTCTGTGCTCTTGATGGTTTTATTTTTATTATTAGGAAAGAAGATAGACTTTTAATTGAAGTCCTTTCCATGGAAATGAGAATACCTGGAATTTTAGAATATAAGAAAATAAATTAAATAGGACCTTTCAGAAACATTTTATGATTTTGGCCACTCCAAGTGAAAGGATGGTACTGTCAGTCTTCTGACCTTTAATGAAAAATTTCAGGCATCTTGAAATTTCAGAGTTAAAACTTATCAGCATAAATCTCCTGAAATGCTACAGAAAATGTAATTTTATTATCATTCTTCACCACTGATTTTTAGCTGTATTTTAATAGCAAGGTGAAAAGCAATTTATTGCCTTAGCAAAAATTACTTTTCTGGGTTGGTTGGTTTGGCTACTAGTGCTCAGTGAAGAAAGTTCTAACATGAGTGGCTGGTTATTAGCACATTAAGGTATTGCTGTGTGGGAAAGCATTTCAACACTTGAGTGTTTCATTGAACTGAAACCACAATTTAAAATGGTATTGGAAGTTGACCTAGGTAAGTACGTAATGCTGGAGCAGATAGGAACACCTAGAAAAAAGGAAACTTCTCAGGAATGTGAAAAGATTAGATTATATTCTTTGCACCATAAAAATTGGGAAGTGAAAAAAAAGAAAATAGAGCACAAAATAATAAGATTCTTTGTTTCAGTTTCTGTGAAGTTTTTCAAAAGATAGGCTCTTAATTCATCACACCTTTTCTATCAGGCTGCAGCAGGATCTTTCCCAGTGAACGCTTGGCTTAATCAGGTATCATGAATAATTGGCCTGTCTTTGTTAAGTTTGAAATAGAAAAAAGAAAAACACAAAAGGAAAAGGCTAAGAAAGACAGAAAAAATCCCCTTAAATTCAATAGAAATAAAATGCAAGAGGGGATGACGGTGAACCTGAGATTTTAAAAACTACCTCCATGAATGTTAATAGTTTGGGCACCCTTGCAGTCAGATTGCTTTGTGGGTGCATTGAGGGACGATGCCAGGATCCATGAGAAGGACAATGAATTGTCCAAGCTCCCTGGCTCCCAGTACTTGTCCTACAAATACTCACCCTGACTCTTGCCAGTGCAATGACAGGGAAGGACGTGGTCCTTCATCACTCCCAGCTCACCAGAGTGACAGCTGTGTCATACACCCAGGTATCAACACAACATTTTAGGTGCTTTAAACACAATTTGAAATTCAAATACTTTCTCTTGGTGCTCTGTGCTAATTTAGGACCCCAAGTTCAGTTTCACTGTTGAATTCTCCATGGATTGTCTAAACCAGGCAGAAACATTTTTATTCAGCTTTGCCAGAAAAAGGCTTTTATCAAAAAGTTTATGGGAAACAATTGCAGGTTGAGCTTGATTTGCTGTAGCTTTTTTATTTTCATTCAGAAAGGCATTTAAAACTTTAGCAAATTTTTATAGCATTTGCATACCCCAACTATAGAGACTTGGATGGTGTAAACACACAACCAACCTGCTGGCTTGGACCCCTCCTGTGAAATGTGATTGTTCTTCTATTCTCACAGTGTATTTAACAGTATGAAAACTCTACACAAAATAAACTTCTTGTAGGTTCTGAGATTGGTTCTCTTATTGGAAAAATAGTACTGTAATTTCCCTGCTATGTGTATAACACTTTTCTTGTTAAATATAAATATGTACATATATTCAAAACCATATTTCCTATATATTTGTGTCCAATTTTTTATTGTTGCTAGTGGCTGATGTAATTCCTTACTCTATGCAATAATTATCTTAGTAAAAGTATCTAGCAACTACTTTAAGTCTTTCTCTATCCATTTGTTCAAACCAGCACAATAACCTGTCCTGCATCAGTAGGTTACTAAACTACACTCACTAGAACCATAGATGCCAGGACACAGGAGATAAATGGTTTCTCTGTTCACCTCAAACAGGGAAATCTGAGAAAACTAAAATCAAGGAGGTGCTTCCTACTGTTATTTGCTTTTTTTTGGTCAATGATATTTGGCATTTAAAATACACTTAAAATACAAACAAAAATACAACAAAAAAATACACCCAACCCAACAATGTCTTTAAACATATCTTGAAACAGATCCTTCCTGATTGCTGAGGCAGGTCTTTTTCCCAGATCCCAAGAGAGAACAAACTTTGCACAAACAGTGTTTAAAATTTTAGACCTCTTACAACTTCTAGAATTAAGAGAAATTTGCCTGTGCCAGGGCTACCTCTGGGTGTCCCAGGAAAGAAAGCAAAAATGTTGGGGCCAGAAACAAGGCTTGTGTTCTTTAAAACTGAAAGCTACAGTTCTTGTTTTCCTATGTGTTCTCACTTTCATGTGTGCTTATTCTTTTCTTAATCTCAGCCTCAGGTTTTCAGAGCTGTAGCAGCACCTTGGCTCACCTATGTTACCTGGTGCTTTCTCTCTGTCAGGTTTTTACATCATCCAGAAATCAAACAATAGAAAAGTAGTTTGGTATTTGAAGTTAAAATTGTTATTCATATCAATGGCTCAGAGACATTTGCTAACGAGATGTTGATGCAAAGGATTAAAAAATTTTAGCCACTGGCTTTTAACTTCAGAGGAACTGAGCAGCAGGTGATTTGGTGTTGTTTTTTTCTCCTCTTGCTTTTGTTCATGTTGAAGTTTTTGAAACAAAGATCTTTTTAGCATTAATACACTCAAGAACTACGATGGCAGCCAGTTTGTCTCTCCCTAGTTGCTGGTTCACCACCAAGAGGAACTGATGTTTAATCCAAGCACCAACAAGTGTCAGCACCATCAGTATCCCAAGGTAAAGTCGTGTTGGCCTTATCATCTCTCTGATTTCTGCATGACTTAAATGTGCACTTGGCACTGTTGACTCATGGGACTGTGCTGACACCCTGGGAGCCAGTCTGTGCAAGGGTGACAGTTTGTTCCTGTCCTGCTTACAGGGCCAGGGTGCCAGTTAGCACTATGTAGGTGTAACCAAACTGTGTATTCCACTCCCCTCTACACCATTTCTGAGGAACTGGGAATGATGGGTCCTTTGCAGGAGCTGCCTGGTGCATATCTGACATCTCAGGCTACAAGCTGGATGTTAAATGAGATAAACAGAAAGAGGCAAACCCTAGAAGGCAGGCTAAGGTTTCTTTTTCTTCACAAATAACTCAGCTGTGATAACTCCCCTCTGGGGAAGCAGCAGCACAGGTACACCCAGCCTGAGGGATCATCTCTGCTAAAGGGCCGTGGGGGACTCTGGCACCAACAGAACTGGCAGCTGCAATGATTTAGACCATCAAGGACTCACAAAATATTTCATGATCACAGTGTTACATCCTCCTTTGTGGAAATCCCCACCCTGGGGAAGGTACTGAGCATTCCCACATGAACCTTACAATGCATTAATCTTTGGCTTGGGGACTGGGGACAGCAGCATTTGATAGATCCAGAGAAGGATCAGAATTTCCCCAAGACAGTACCATGACTCTGACCAACAGGTGCCAGGTTGTACTCTGACACTGGCGATTAAAACCAGTTTTCTCTGTGTGGTATTTGTTGTAATCTCTTCAGTAAATTATAACTCCAAACTGTAATCTCTCTTGGCATGGTTGAGTGGGGTACAGTCCTCTGACCCGTTTACTTTTAAACTACCCTAGTTCCCAAGTTCTGAGCAGTCCTCAGCTGACATTTTTAGGTGTTTTCTGACAGCCGTGGTGTGATGGTTCCTGTGAAGATGAGTTTCCCTGAGGCATACGCATTTTCCTGAATCCCTGTTTCTGATGCCATTTTCCAAAGGAAAGGTCTAAGTATTTTTCTGTTTTTTCCTTCACCCCACTTAAGTGCTGGGCTAAAGGCAGAAATGTTGTTTTCCTCATGGACTTCTTGGGTTGCTCATCTTATTATTTGAATGCATCTTTCATTTGATGTCATGACAACCAGGCAAAATGGACTGCTGTTGTCATGCTTGATTTACAGCTAGGATACTGAAGCAAAACATAGCTGAAGTGACCAGAATAACTGGTGATCATTAAAGCCTGAGTGATGAGGGGCCTAAGGAGACACCTGAAGGATAGTTTTTAAGGATATCTAGCTCTCTCATGCTTTTTGCCCCTCCTGCTGCTGTGCCACCCAGCAGCATCTCTTTCTCCTGTCATCTTTCACCTCTTGCTTTGCTCTCTGTCTTCTGCTAAAATCTCCTAAATTTAGTCTGGTCACAAAAGTGCACAATGGTAACCTCATGTAAATGAAAGCATTCCTTAGCCCAACTAATCCCACTGACTTCAGTAAGAGTAATAGCATTTGGCTTTATATATCAATAAAAAGGGGGGAAATGGTGGAGTTGGAAATATATTTTGTATTTCATCTTGGCTGTGAAACAAATATGTATTTTCTGGTAGTCAATTCATATTATATGGACTACTAAAACAAGTGTATCAGATGACAAGACCTGCACACAGGCTCATATTTGTGGGCAATAAATCAGGCAGAGAGTGAAGAACTGTGTGTTGCTATTCCAAGGGAACAATGATCAGAGCTTGATGTAGGATTAAATCCATAAGTTCTGGGAAAATAAACACTTTTTTGGTCCCAGGATTCATCTTTTTGTCTCATTATTTATTTGCAGTTTGTCTATGGGCAGACAATAAGGGAATAACAAACAGCACTGAATTGCAAAGAGGAGCCTTCCAAACTGGGCTGTGCTACTGTGTGGGTGTGACACTGCAAGAGCAGCAAAACTTTGTTGTCTTGCTTGACCAGCTATATCCCAAACGAAGGCCTGGATACAAACTCTGCAAGAGAGGTTTGGAAGAGCTGCAAGGGGAAGGTTCTTGCCTCATTTGCCCTTTCACTTCAGGAGCTGGGATAGTGTACTAAGTGAACTCTGCATTTTATACTGTGTTTAAAGGGGGAGTCAATGCTTACTTTTTACTCTAACCTAAACTCAAAAGCCACTTCAATCTTTTGATAGTTACATTAAAAATATTGCAGCAAAATTTTCCGTATCCCTTAGTTAACAGCCTTAGCCTTTTCTATATCCCTTAGTTAAAATAAGTTTTTTAATAATTTGCCAAACCTGTTCAATTCCCATGTTACCTCGACTTCTCATAGGAAGTGTGAAAAGGCACCTCCAGGGTAGGGGCAGAACTGTATGCCACAATATCCTTAATCATTGAAAGGGATTTTGCTTCCCCTCAGTCTTGCGTGATTGAGTTCAAATTTAATAGGCAGCATCTGTCCCCTGAACACATATTTTTCATAAGCAACTTTGGTTAATGTCCACAGTAATCAAGACAAACTTCAGTATTGGATATCTGTCTATTCTGATGTTCTCCAGTACAGAAAAGGAAAAGCTCTCCTTCTGAACTTGGATATCTCAGCACCAGGTGAAAATGCTTTGGTGGTGCTGCTTTCCCATCAGGTAGCCCTATAAAAATGTGGTTTGGCTGCATTTTGAGAATTCTTATCAGGCATCCTGACACTTTCTTCCAACACTTACAACTCTGAAAAACCTACTGTTTTCATGTTTTACTGCCTATGTAAAAGCACTGTATGTAATCAATGGGATTACAAACAGGGTATATATACAGCCTGGGAATTTGCATTCAAGCACAGTGATTCTCCTTTTTAAAAAACAAATATAGGTAGGTAAACAGCTCAACATGCAATCCAGAAAAGAGAATTGGCTGTTTTGAGAAAGTGATTGGCAAGAGGAAATCAGAAGAGGAATGTGAGCAGAAGAAAGGCTATTTTATTAAGGCCTGAAGACACCATAAAGCAGGAGGTTGTTGCTGAGTTTTATAGTGTTTAGTAATTTATAATGAGACTGCATTCCTGAGTAGTTCCAGGTGACTCACCTCCTTTGATGTATTTGACCCCCACATGGAAGCCTTGGTGTTGTCTCTCCAAGTTCAACATCTTTCTTCTGTATGCCAAACAAGATATATTGTGCTTTCCTTTGCAGACCAAGATTATCTACCCATCCAAATTCAACACCAGCCTCTGACATGCACTAGTGCATCATCAGCTGCATTATTAAACTGTCCACAGAGCTGGCAGCAAGATAGTCATACCTCTTGATACTGCTTAAATCTATAGAAATATTTTTCACTCCAGGAATTAAGCATTTGGCTATACTTTCAAGAAAGGGGAATGCTAGGCCAGATATTTGGTGGAAACTGATTTAGGGAAGATGTGGATGAACTTGATTCTTTGTAACCTCAGATGCTTCCAGATAAGCTTTGATCTTGGCACTCCGTCATGAAATTAATTTTCCTGGGAGACTTCACAGTAATGCAGAATTAGAGTGCTATCTGCTTTTCTAAAGGTCACATGGATGACTAGCATCAAACTTTAAAACATATTATCTTTACAACTCTAATTAAGAAAAAACACCTTAGGTTAATTGCTTACTTCCAGATATATTAGCTGCATCTGTTTTTATGTAGAAGGTGATAGCAACAGCAAGGTCTACAAGTAAAAGAAAAATTATAGAGGAAGTTCATACAAAAAATGTTTGTATTCCTCTCATTCCCTCAGGAAGAAAGCTTAGATTGCAAATGTAGGTACTAGATAAACTGACACAACTATTTATCATTTAAATGTGCTATTCTCATAATTCTAAACCCCCCAGATATTAATATAAAGTCACCTTAACATCTGTTAAAAATAATGACAAATGTGTAATAAATATTTTTGACAGTGTAGCTAAGTAGGTTTTTAAACATTGCATCACTTATAAATAAGTGCTGTTCCACCACAAAAACACTTCATGTCCTGAATTTCACAAGCTTAGTTTTGAAGAAATGACAATAACACTGAATACCACTAAGTCTGCTGAAGAAGCCCATGCATGGAAGCCCATACATTAAAAGGAGGGGCCACATTTTAGTGGTAAAACAAGATGATCAGGAAGAAAAAAGCTTGCATAGAGACACTCAGAGAAGTACTATGGTTTCATTAAAATGAGACATAAGACCATGTCTTTTTACTTTTAATCATACAATTTTTAGTTCAGTCATTTAGTGACTTCTTCAATCTGCTGTCAATTATTAGAGGATCTCTGTCTAAAGATGTTTTAACATTCCAAGGACTTGCCTTAAATGTGTACTTAATACTTAATAAAATTGAATCAGACTACCTGCAATCCTTCATTTCCATACTTAACGTGTACAAGGCATCACTTAAGTAAAAGGAAGCAAAGGGCTGAAGGATGATAATGAGTCAATTTGCTGCTGTTCTATTCTGGTTTGCACATCTACTGTCAGCATTATGCTTGATCACTCTGCGTTGTGCCAAAAAAACATTTCAAAAAGCTTGGAAAGAGCACGTTTTTGCTGTAAACATCAGGACAGGAGGCTGTTAACTGCAGAAATGTAAGAGTCTTTTTAAAACCGAGAAGCAGAAATTAATATTTCTGGGTATGTGCTCTAAACAAACAGCACTTGCTCATGTAGAGATGTTGACAAACTGGCCCTGCAGAAGGAAAACAATATTGATGTGCCTGATGTACTGTATTTTGGTGCTTTCCATTTTGATTCTCTGAAAGATGTAAAGCGACGCCTTCTATTGTTTCATCCACGTCATTTACCAGTTAATCCACAGACATCTGCAAAATCACAGCTGATGTGCAAACTGAGGCATCCTTTAGTTTAAGGATGGTGCACACCAAAACCAGGAGTGGGGAGACCAATCTGCTTGCATGTATGCCAGGTCAGCAGGTGAGGCAATCTTTGGACCAGGTAAAAGACATCGCTTAGAAAGCCATTAGCAGAGCAGGCCAGAGCGCACGAATGATTTAGTGAGCTTTCATCCCTTGGAGCACTGTCCCTTCTGCTTAAACAAAAAGTAGCTTTTCAGGACACGATTGAGAGAAATTGGTACTTTTTCTACTTTTCTACTAAATAAGACTTCATGTCATTGCCTTAAATGCTGTAGTTTTCCAACAACAGAACAAGCACTTTAGGAAAATGGACCCATTATTTCTTTGTTGGAAAGAATGGAAGAATCTGAAAAATGCCCAGATCTGCTCTGCTAAGTGGAGTAGGGAGAGTGGGCATGGTGAAGAGCTTTAAAAATCAAAATCCTGCTCATGGCATGCTGTACCAGTTTGACACTGGTACTAGTGGAGCGTTGCCTTCCCATGTTAGCTCTGGTTCCATGACAGTCATCTCAGGCACTTTTTCTCTGACAGTTTCTGTGGGTTTTGCCCCATCCAGAGATTTTTTTGTGAGTCACTCCCATCCACCGTTTTATCCTCTTAGCTAAATTTCTTCCAAATCAGGATCACCACTTGCCACAGTCTTTGCTGTATGACTCTGCCAAAATTCATGGTGAGCAATCTTAGGATCTTTCCTGAATATAATCCTCCAGTATTTTGAAAGAGACTGCCACTGTATTTGAATAATCTCTTTACATAAACTAGTATTATCTCAGAAAGCATGCCTTCCTGCAGCTATGAAATAATTTTATATGTTTCTAAGTCTGCCAAGAAACCCTAAAGGGAATATTTTTATATTAAGGCAAACCTGTAAATTTTGAAAAGAAATAAGGCTTGAATTCAGAATATAATTGCCCAATGCCCTCTCTAAATCTCTTAACTTGACACAATTAGGTGCTCTAGGAGGGCAATGGTAGAGAGTAGATGACAGCATTTTAAAATTTATTGTGAATTCAACTGAACTGTGCACAGAGGTATATCCACCATATCTGCATGCATAGGTGTTGTCTGCTTTTCAGAACAACAAAGGATCAAGGTGCTGCCCAACTTCAATAACTAAAGGTCTGATGACATTTCCTATGGGCTTAGTTTTAGCCTTTGTGTTCTGGCTGGGCTCTACTCCAGCTGCTCCAGCCTGACCTACAATTTCAGCCGCTTTCCTGGTCCCCATGGCTGTGTGATATAGTGAGACTGCCCTCAGCACTGCTGTGCTTTCCAATGCCAGCCTAAAGATCAGGGTGCTTGCTGGCTGGGGAGAGTTTGAGGGTATGCCAATCATCAGAAGTATACTTCTAATTCAATTTCTTGTAAATTTTCACCAAAAAAACCCCCTCCTGTCTGTGGGAATAGCCATGGTACACTTAGTGAGAAGGACAGGCTGCAGAGGATGTTTAGGGCACATCAAGATCCCAACTGTCTTCTGATGAATAGAGGCATAAATAGGAATAACCCTCTGTGGAAATCAGTGGGGTTGATTTACCCTTTTGTTGACAAGAGGGGAATGATTCTTGTACCCAGGGTGCTGTTGGTAACACAGGCATCTGTTTTATAGCCTGGCTCCTGGCTCAGGTCTATGAGCACTGTAGAGCTATTGATTGAAAAAGAGAGTTTTGTGCCTTTGGTCTCACCTGCTCTAGCCTTTGTGATTTTGTTTCTGTGTTTGTTTTGCAGACAGCTAAATCCTTTCCTCCCAGTGTCACTGAGCCCTAGACAAACACTATGGTATTGGGACACCACAAAAAAGAGGTATTGACAGTTTAATCAAAGAGGGTAGGGATGAGCTCTGGCCCGCTGCCATGGTCCCAAGCTATTTAATTTCAGGTTTTGGTTTTTTTTTCCTTTTATTTTCTTTTTTTTTTTTTATTTTTTTTTCCCTGATACTTCCTTTTTATACAGCTTGTTTGCTTTCAGACTTCCCAACAGCTGCCACCAGTCATGGTTAACCCTGCTGTCCTAGTGGCTGTAGGAGCTGCTTCACAGGGGAATGAGAAGCCCCACAGAGTAATAGAAGCTAAAGAGTCTTGTGTTGTTCCACAGTGTCTCACACAGAAGAATAAAATAAACTCAAAATGAACATGCCTTCAATCCTGCATTTGTGTCAGAGATATTTTCATTTTCTGTTTATCCAACTAAAAATAGAGATGATGGGACAATGAATTTTTTACCTGGAAGGAATTACCAGTATTTTGGTGTTTTGTATTTACCTTTGGGAATATTAAAAGGTGAAATAGAAACTTTTATCATAAAGGTGGTATGAAATTAAACAAAATGAAAAATTTTGGAGCAATGAGGGCTATCACTGCCATCAGATATATAGTTTGAGCAGTATGTCCAGAGACCATGGGAATCTCAAGTAGATGACAACAGCAGCCACAAAGCACAGAACAGCTGAAAAAACCCCACAGAAATCAATGCTGAAGCCATGCAGACAAATTATTTAGTTTGAATCTTCTGGTATAGGAATAATAAAATGTACTATTTTTATTTCTAATTTAAATAGTAACTTAAACCCAGAATTTTCTTAAGGAAGTTTTCAACTCATTGGAAGCCAGGTGTCACTGGAAAAGCAATTGGCTTGAATCTTTTTTTCTGTTCAGTTAAGAAGCATGTTATCCTTCTCTTTGTCATGCTCCAGGAGAACAAAGTCTCACTCATGCTTCAGCCCACCCTCAAGAGGCAGAAAAACACTTGCTGTGCCAGGACTCAGATCCCATAACAGATAGTCAGGGACTTCTTTATCTTTATCACAATGATCTTAGTCTTTGTTTTTTTCCTGATTCCTTGGACACAGCCTTAGGACTTCATAAATCTTTGACATCACCCAGCTCTTGGAAATACAGCCAAGAGAGCTGTCATTGAATGCATGCACTGGAGGCTTTCTAAGGAACAAGGCAGAATTTACTGTCTCTTTCAGAATACAGGGTTTTTTTAAACCTTTTGAGTTTATTGTAGTATTTCTTCAGCTTTCTTTCAGCGTCTCAGGGATGTACACTTGTGAATTGTTAGAGGATGCTTCAGACATAGGCTTGCACACTGGAGGGGAGTTGCACAGATCCAAGTGATGTTTCCTCTCTCCATTTCTCATGAGGTCACTTGCAGCCAGCATGGAGAAGCAGCAGTCAAGGATGGCTGCAGTCCTTGCAGGTTTGTTTGCCAGGGGTCAGTAAGATTGTGATCTGAAGTTTATTTGGCTCCTTTTCTTTTCTTGGTTTCTAAAGCAGGGCCAGCAAGACAGTTTCAGGCAGGAGACAGGCTGTACTGCTCCTCATCATCCTTTCTGTGCCAGGGTGGGAGCACACATCTGCAGTGAGGAGA
Organism: Passer domesticus; assembly: GCF_036417665.1. Taxonomy (NCBI): domain Eukaryota; kingdom Metazoa; phylum Chordata; class Aves; order Passeriformes; family Passeridae; genus Passer; species Passer domesticus. The sequence continues at coordinate 65,741,996 of NC_087476.1, read as the reverse complement.
ATGAACTGTAAGTTGCTTTTACATGTCTATTTTTTGGCCTGCCAGGGGACTGCATAGCAGTCAGAATAGCCTGAAGGTTGCTTTTTCTGGGGCACTGTGCTCTCCTCAAAGAGCAGGTGTGTGACAGATGTTGGCTTTGTTTGGTGTCGTAGCTCTTGCTGCTCACTCTGTGTGACTTGAATCCCCCAAAGAGCATTATGGTTGGGTCTCACAGGGCTGTGATGGAGACCCTGAGAAACCTGGTATGCATCCTTTCCTGGAAAGGTGGGAAGTAGACAGGAATGCCTGAGGTACTTTGTGCCCTTGAGCAGCCAGCACAAACCTGCTGTACAAGCCCAGCCTTTCTGCTTGTGCTGCAGGGCTGCAGAGAGGCAACTTAGCCTCGCTGGATCATCGGATAACTCAGATTGGAAGAGGCATCAGAAGGGTTCACATGCTTCAAGCAGGGCCAGCCAAGGTCAGACCAGGATTCTCAGGCCTCTATCCAGGCATATTGCCAGCGAGACTTGCACATAGCTCCTCTCCAGGCACTTCTTTTTTTTTCTAAAAGTAGTAATATTTTCAGGAAACTGGGACATAAAAAGCAAAAGAAAAATAGTGAAAAGCCCTGAATTTTTTCCTATTCTTTACATGTTTGTTCGCATGGGGTCTATTTCTGCAACCTTTATTAAGCTGTACTGCTCTTTAGGTAGAACATTACCAAACAGTCAGATATCTCTGCTTTAAACATCTTCCTCATTCTCCTTCTGGTGATGACAACACTCATTAGTTTACATGATAGATGTTTCATGTGGGCTGGAAACAGATAAAGAGACAAATACTGATAAAGGATACAATTCATCTGATAGTTTCAATGGAGTTTAGATGTTCCATATCTCTTTTGATTACTATTCATTTTAGATTTGAGTGCCACAGTCTATTTCAGATATGGAAATTTATATAGGGAACTAGAGCACACCCAGAAACTCACTGCACAAGAAAGAGTCAGCTTTAAAGATGAAGTAACAGGATGTTCCCAGAAGATCTGACCCTGTTTGTTTGCATTAATGATCTTCACACAAACAGGATGACTGCAGCACTGACAGATTTGAGAAGCATCATCTTGCAGAACAGAATGAGAATACCAGCACATGAGAAGGATGGTGGATATGGCTGAAAAATATTTGAGTACAGGGCATTAAAAGAGACCTTTAGGACAGGAAAGCCTCAGTTATAAACTTCCACTGTAACCTGATCAGGGAGAAGTGACTAAGGTCATCAGTTCAAGAAAAAAGAACTGAACCCAAATGTTAAAAAAATTCTGGCGAGTTAGTCAGAGAACAAGATACTCTTTAGGAGAACAGAAAATTATTAATGAAATGGAGAAAAAAGGGCTGATTGTGGTGTGTGTTTTTATGGTATAAATACAAATAGAAAATGTGTATTTTACATTATTAAATGCTTTAGCTTCCTGTGCTCTCCTTGTTTTTGGATTTTTCACTGAATTAGCAGGACTTGAGCAGAACCAGGAGCAGCAAGAAGACCAGTGAGAGCAACTCATGTTTAGCAGGTATTCCCTTTTGAGATTAGGGTATGGGCAAGACACTTTGTGCTTATCTCCATGTCTGCGTTTTCCTTCCTTCCAAAGGCGTTGTAAAGCCATATTACTGAGGGTAAAGTAAGATAACTGTTTGGATCCTTTGTGGAGAATTTTCTCCTCTTATGTCCCACTTCTCTTTTTCTTGTAAGTAGATTCAATGTAGAAAGTACCAGATTTGAGGATTTGGAGTGTTTCCTAAAAGCAGCTCACAAACACACCTACATGGTGTACGAGACCTTATTTCTGGTGTGGAGATTACTCCCACTTCTGCCCCTCCTACACTCGTTTGTGATCCTCCTTAAATTTTCTCTCTTCTCCAGGGAACTAAGTTTAATTACCATATTGCCATTCCCAGTCTGCCTTTGCTGTCTGTGCATCCTTGGTTATTGGAAATCTGGGTAAATTGTTTGTTTATTTTGGGATCATACCTAACTGATCTATAATCCACAGGTTACCCAATCATCAGGACTTACAGACAATTTTATTTTCCTTATTTCCTTCTGCTGTAGATTTCCAAATGGCATTTTGTTTTATCCAGAATTTTACCCTTTGCAGGATCCAGCTCAGGTTACTTTGTATCAGTTACTGTTTTATATCCTTGTATGTCTCAACCTGCAAAATTTAATTTTACTTACATATCTGTCTGGTTTTGCCTTTGTAGGTTTTGTAAGCTTTTTGCTTATATCCTTATAAAGAGTAGTATATTTCAAATATTGTTTTAAAGGTGGATATTTATTTACATAATGGTGGAATCCATTTCTAGAAGTTTTATTTCTGGCTGAGGTCAAAGATTTGTTACTTTCAGCTCTTCAGACAGCAATCAGTTCTGTTCTCCTTCCACAGTCAAGCAGCTGTATCATCTCAGTCCAACAGAATTTGCTAATCAGTTTCCTTAGCTTGTCTAAATTTGCTTTTCTGAAGTCCAAATCTTTAGCTAAAGACCTACTCCCATTTGTTCTTTGATTTTAAATGTAAAATGAGTCAATTTTTGATCATTCTGCAGTTGCTTTCTATTATTCTGTCCATTAGTCATCTGTCTTTTAATGTCCTTTACACTTGCTGAAATCCAACAGTGTTACATCTCATTGACTGCTTGCAACTGTGATGAAGAAATGTGCTGGGTAATATATCCATTAATACCTTGTGCTGGTATTGATAGTGTTCATTTTTCAGCCAGTATTTAGGAAATTCAGCCATCCCATAATGCAACAAGAGTCTGTAGTGTTTTTCTCTGAAATGGAATCAGACCTTTCTGTCACAGTCAGAAAGTGCAATTTCTCCCCTTACCTGCAAATTCATCCAAAATCCACCAAGCATCTGGCCTTGACTGTTGAAGCAATATATCCCCAGGAATTCCTGTCCCACTTTCAGTGACCTTTCCTACATGTCACCCAGCAGTACCAAATATTGTACAACTTCAATTAGTACCCTCTTGGTAGCAAAACTATAAAATTCTTTGCCTCAAAAACCTGTGGAGAGAGGGAGAAATGAAAGCTTTACAGAGGGTCTTTTGGGAGACTGGGTCCAGACAGAGCCCACAGCTGAGCCATGACTGTGGTGTTCAGTGGTGGAGGATTGCCATGGGTGTGTGCCTCCACAAAATAAAGTCAGGTACATTTCTCATGCCCTGCTTGGTTTATCTTCCTCATAGGTATTTCATTGTGGAACTGGAGATTGTATTGTCAAGTTAAGGTAGAGCAGAACAGCAAATGATGATTGTCCAGGAAATGCTTTTTAGTTGATTGGAACTGTGTTTAGAAAATATAACTATTAAAAAAGGGCAGAGAAAAAAGATTACTTCAAAGCCTGATGCATCTGGATTTAAGACAATTCTAGCCAGATATTTTTTAGGATTTTACAAAGTTGTAAGGAAACTTAAGGAGTTTTGAGAAACTCTTTAAACTTAAAATTCAGAGTTCTTGTGGAGGATTTTAAGGTGACAAATTAGTATCCCTCACATTACAAAGCCTGGTCAAGTGTGTTTAGGCTTATGAGGGCTGTCTGATATTTCTATGCAAAAAAAAAGATTTTTAAGTAGACTTCGTGACTTTTAAGATAGGAGACCTGACATAAACTGTGAAACTTCAGAACAGAACGACGGAAACCCAGTAAAACTCTAGTGTTGTGGCCTCAGGGATAATTTGATAATTTTCTTCAAAGAAAATACTTTTAAAAAGTATCAGATAAGCAAACCAAAACCCAAGACACTATTTTACAGTTTCCAAAGTGTTTTCAAAAATGAGCCATTCTAATGAGGGAAAAAGATGAGAGCCCCAGTGCGGCCAGGAGGATGAGACAGCCGTGCTCTTTGCAGGCAGCCACATGGTGGCTAACATAATCTGTCACAAGCATTTTGCAGCACAGAGCCTGTGATCATTAAAGCCTAAAATTACATTCTTTGGATGGTCTAATTTCTGCCTATCTTGACTGTAATCACTTTGCTCAGAGCTGAAATTTCTTTCTTTCCCTTATAATTTTTACTATAAGGATGTATTTCCCAAAGTGAAAAAGTGCGTCTGAGACTACAGTCTGTCATAAAACAACTGTCAAGTAGAAGTATTATTGTTAAAATACAGTAACTTGAGATATATTCCTACTAGAGACAGGAAATACAGATTCACTGCCTGAAAATCTTTGTGATTTGAATCTTATTGTGGCCCGGTGATGCTAACTGGCCTGTTCACAAATTCTGGTCAAGCACAACCTCCTCCATTGTGTCACAGCTTCTCAAGAGTACTCTGACATCTCAGCAAAACCTCCACCTCTCCTAATCTCTTACATCTCAGAAGCATCTGTAAGGGCTTTTGTGTCAAGAAAAGATGGAGATGTTCTTGTGTTGTAACTTCTCTTGCTTTAAATTTTACATGCTCTGAAGGTGATGAGGAGTAAGTGCCATTTGACTCCTTTAAGGTTAAATTTCCAATAGCCAGTGAAGGACAGATTGAGACCTGAAAGTAATCACCGAGAGCAGTTCACATCTGCTCTTCTGGACACCTGCTTCAAGCCCCTAGTGATGACTTCAAATAGGTTAATCCTTTTTCCAGAGACCAGTGAGCTGCTAGAGGGCTGGATTTTTTTCAAAAGAGAAAACAAGTCAGTTCTGCAATGAAAGACAGGGGAAATGGAGGGAAGACACTAATTAAAACCCATACTGTAAATTGCTGCAATAGCAGAGAAAGCACTCCTCTCTCATCAGCATTGTCCAGTTGGTTTATAAAATTAAAAAAAATTATAGCTTTCATTAGGTCATAGAATGGTCTGATGTGTCACTTGTTGTTTACATAATGGGTACCTAGTTTTCTTCAGCATTAACACTGTAATTTGAATACTCACATAGGCCGATATCAAGCTTTGCCTGAGCCTTCACAGGCATCTTTCTTCCCCTTTGCCATCACAGTCAGACAACCATTAGAGCACCACTACCAGAGCAGTAGTTAATGGTGGTGTAGACAAGAAACTTGTGGCCAAACTAGTGCCTTGTTTTGTCCTTTCTGCATGAACATCTACGTTCAGTGGAGAAGAAACTTGCAAGGGAACTTTGCATTAGTATAAGAAGATCTGGAATAAAGTTCCTGCGATTTAGCTACGGATCTATTGTGCTGTTCCTATACCTTTTCATTTTGAATCTTCTGATTTCTGTGAGGAATAATTTTACATTCCAAAATAAGCTTTACCTTGTATTTTTAAATATTTTAAATTTAGATAAATATCATCCCAGATAATGATTTCATAGTAGAAAAATGGAAATGTATAAGAGAATTTCCTATTGAAGCTACTTAGCACAGGAGGGCTGTAGTGACATCTTGACCAAGACACTTGTGGTTTGAGAGTTGGGATATTTGTGGTTCAGGACCAGAGAACAAGTGAAGATGTTCAAAGGTATTAGGTGAAATTATGGAAAGAGACAAACATAAAATTGCCTGAAGCTTGTACTTCTCCGAAGAAAAAAGAGGTCAATTTTTTTTTCTTTAGCTTTTTGCAGTCTAGACTTTCTGTGGAGTTTACATCATACTTTTGTTGCAACACTAAATCTGGGTTTCCAGTAATGTCTGGAAGAAGATTAATATCAAGATTAATAATTAAGAAGTTAGAGCAGTTATTGAGTGCTATTAAATAGAAAAGTTTCTAGTGCATTTTTTTTCTCATTGTGATAACACATGTTGTTTAAACTGAGAAGAAAGAGGATGACTAAAGTTTTTCTGCCTCCAGGCTGTTCACACGTAAAATGTATCAGAAAAATGTAGCACATTTTTATGGGCAGTGTGGAACACCTTCCCTTTTTAGTTTGTGAGACATATGTGAAGGAAAAAATACTGAGGTCATTATGAGAATTAGTGACAAACAGGGTTTTATCTCTGATAAAATGAAGATGTTGATCTGAGCCAGGCAAGTGCAAATCCACTGGCCTACATAGCTGGAATCAACACTGAACCTGAAATTTGCTGTCTTTCTTAGCAGCATGGTAATTGCAAGGATTTTTTTAATGTTTGGAACATGTTTTAAAATTGTCAAAATCAATCTAGTCTAGGCATAAGCTTGAAATGCAAGGGAATTTCAAGGGATATGGAAGCGTAACCATAACAGCCAGCAAAGCACGTGCTCCTAATCACCTCAACAATTTGGAAGGTCCCAGACTGGTGCTCTCACAAGGGTTTAGGACATTGTTCACACAGCATTTAGTATGAAACAGGAACAATACTTGGTGGAATGCACTTAATCTTATTTTAGCTGCACAAAATAAAGCACATAAAATAGGCTCATTGTTTACATTCACAACATTAGTGTAAAATGAGTAATGGGAGAGAAAAAGCAATGAAGCAGCACATGAGGGTTTTTTTTTTCAAATGAAGCTACTTATGTATTTATTTCTTATTTCTTCAGATGCAGAACTAGGAAACCAGAGAGACTTCTGTTCACCAGGAAAAAATGGCACATTGTAACCAGATCTATTCAATCTTTATTGTTTATTTTGCACTAGAAGAGCTGAGCACCAAGCTCATTGTGAATTGTGCTCACTAAAATCAAACTGCACTGTCAGAGAGCTCTGCCTGGTGTTTTCAAAGCCTTGCTATGGAGTATGGGCAGGCTATTGCAACGACACTAACAGTGCATAGTATCTTTGGGGGAAAAAAAAAGGAAGAGTGTGATTTTGGTCATGGTCCTTGACAATATGCCGCTGAAAGACATCTTAGAGTCAGCACTGATAAAAATTGTCTGTCATGTGAGTGATGTGCAGCAAGACAATCCCTGGTGAGTCATAGAGGTCAAGAATTGACATTGAGCCAGTTGTTTCTTTTTTTTTAGAGAAAATAGCTGACATGTTGTCTTCTGATTGCCAGGGAGAGAGACTAGAGTGTCACAGTTTATCCAAATGACTCAATTTATAATTTTAGGAGCATAATATTTGTCACTTTTTTTAGCTGCTTTTTTTACTTTAGCTAAAATGAAGTGTGTTAAGATACTTTTGTCTCTGAGTTTATGAAGTCAATTGATCCTTTGAAATGAGTGGGAGCCTAAGGTTGTAGTATCATTGCTATATCATACTGCCTTTCAAAAAAAGTACTGACACTTAACCTTGTTTTAAGAAATGATTCTGTGCTGTTGCAAATATGTAAAACTCACAGCTGAGATGTGTACCTTCAAAGATAAACAGCTGCTATCATCTTTAGCAGATCAGGGTTGTTTTGTAGACCGAGACAAGAGAAGTAGGCTCTTGTAAATGCTGTCTGCATATTCCCTCACAATACATCCCTTCAAAACCACTGAACTTGTCACCAGCTGCCAATTTTCATCAAGAAAAGCCTCTCATTATGTTCACTGAGTGCTCACAGAACTGGCTCTGAGTTCCTCAGTCTCTGGCTGGATCATCCCTTACTCTGCAGTGTCTGTCATGCATCTGCACTGCTTCAAGGCTTGTGCTGGTCACCTGGAGAGAGAGAGGGTGGGAGGGAGGCAGAGTGCTTTCGTGCATAACTTGTTTTTGCAGATGAAAATGGGGAAGGTGATTTGGTTTCCTATGACCCACTCTCCTGGTAGCTTCTGACCTCTCCTTGCAATTCCAAAGCTTGTTGAGATTTTTTGAGGTGCCCAGGGTGATAAATGTAGGACAGGGATAATTGTGGACAACTGTTAGGCTCTCTCATGCACTTGATGCAATGGCAGAGATCTGGTCTTATGTTCTTAATGCCTCCCTTTGAATAAGTTGAAAACACGCTGTTGCCTTACACTTGCTATTTTAATACCCATATTTTACTCACCATCTGTAGGATAGGAGGGAGTGTCTGAGTCAAGGCATGCTGCTGTAGCCCTGGCTTTTACTGCCACATGGGAAGACAAAGGATGGATCACCGAAAACAATGACTGTTCCTTTCTTGACACAAAAAACTGCTAGTTTTCAAGTTATAGGTTGCTTGCTAACAGCATGAAAATTCTGAAAAAATTGCATGAAAATAGTTTATTTGCACAAAACTATAATTTGTACCAGCTCTGTTACTAATGTAGCAGTGTGCTTTGTGAATGCTCCAGGCTAAGCGGATCCCCAAATGTATTTGAGGGTCTAATAATATGTCAGAAAAGATAAATCTTTGGTATAGTTTCTTCTGTGTTGACTGGCAAACCTCTCCTGCTCCAACACAGAAATTTCAAAAGACTTTCACCCTGGCCTGCCACTTAAGTCAATGCTGATAAAAGTAGTCTGTCTAAAGGAATATTTTTTTCATTCTGAAGTGCAGGATGACACTTCGCTTTTATTCATTTACAGGCTGAACTAAATGCTACTCACATCCTTGTTTCAGTGCACCGTGGTGCTCAAGGGCTTGGAGACTGAGCTCACATCACACCACACCCACCCCTGTAGCTGCCCAGAGTCATTCCTCTGACATGCACCAAGCTGACACATGACCCAAAGATACCAGTCAAGAGCTGATCTTTGTAGAGATATTGATAGGAGGTATTAAGGTCACTTTCTCCTAGCAGAACGGATGCCCTGTCAGCTCTGAGAAATTAATTGAGTAAAGTCTCAGGATATCCAGTGTATTATATAGAAAATGTGCTCCTCTGTCCTTTCAGGAACCTAAATATTGCTGCAGTTTGCTTTTGTATGGGTTACCACTATAGTTCAAGACAGCAAGCAAGGCGGCTGACAACACATTGCAAATCTGCATGGGGACCCCTTGAAGGCAAGAAGATATTCACAGAATATTGAATATTCCTTTATTTGCATCCCATGGGTACCTGCTATACTTTAGTGACTCCTGTTCACCTATAATCTAGAAGGATGTCTTTGGTACTACAATGACATTCAGTGTTTACTTTATCTTTGCTCAATAATAAAAAAGTAACACTTAAGAAGTAAGTTGAGAGTTCCTGAATCAGATAAGTGCTTAGATTTTAGCTGTAATCAAAGAAAAAGTATTTCAATGCAGTGAGATTACAAAGTAGCTCTTCAGAGATTTTCCCTTGAACAATCCACTTGAATGCAGCTACCTCATTGTGAGATTATTATAGTGAAAGTTTGCCCACATCCAGCTGGTCTTCTGAATTTTGGGGGTCTTTCATCCTCTTCAGAATCACTAAAAGGTAAGGAACAGTTTCATGCTAAATGTTTGAAGCTTATAGCAGGATGGTGTCTATGAATATCTGATAAATGTATACCCTAATTGGCAACAGTTTGGGGCACTTCAACGAGAAGTTCATTCTTCTGCCACCTTCCCTAGAAAATAATTCTTCTTTATGTGTTCACTTATTCTATTCCAAAGCTCAGGACCCAGCAAGACTGGTGGGTGCTGGGTGAGGACTTTTCCACTTGCCTCTGTCAGCTCTGTAGCTGGTCCATCCCACCAACCAGTACCATTAAGTGCAGTTGAATCTTTCAGTCAGCTTTCCTTGTGCTGACTTGATTTCCCATCAGATGAACAGAAAAGGATCATCTAAAATCCTTTCTTTGAAAAGAGGATTTAATGCTTTGTCTTTACAAAATGCTACAGACTCTGCAGTGTGGTTAGATCAATCAAGGGAGTCTGCCTTGTTTCTCAAGTCAGTGGGACTGGACTGCCTGTGAACCCTTGGTTTGCTGATGCAGGTTGCTTGCTTTGTCCATGATGTGTTCAGCCTGGGGGTCAGAAATGTGGCTTAAATCTCAGGGAAGATTGACAGATGCTTTTTTTTTTTTTTTCACTTTCCCCAGTGATGAGGGCACTCATTTTCCAGGAACGTCCTGCACCTAATCAATTCTTTGCCGTTCACTATTCCTCTGGCAGCAGCTTGGTCTCTCTGGTATTCTGCCTGCAACATGCAGTTTAATCTCCTCAAAAGATGTGAGTGCCTGAAAATCTTTAGTTTTTCTAAAGCCTTTGGATTTAATATAAGACACCATCATGAAATTTAGCCTGACGGGATGATCTAATGAGTCCTTCTGGCTTTAAACACTGAACCTCTTGAATCCTCACCTTTCCCATGACTTCTTCACATAAAATACAATTTAGAATAAAAAGAACTCGATCATTTATCACACATATCTTCTTAATGGCAGAAAATTATTTCACAGCAGCAAAATCACAGAAAAAAGAATTTTACTGGGACATCTGTGGGTTCAGTTGAGTGTTCCTTAACCCAAAGTTTCTTGTATGGATGATTGGAGCCATTTCTCTGTGCTGAATCAGGACTTCAGTCCGTGTTACCAGTGAAGTATGGAATGCCCTTATCAATAATAAAAATAAAAGAGCAGAGCTCATTTGCTCAATAAGAAACACAAAACTATTTCCCTGACAAAAAGAGTTCAAAGACTGAGTGATGTGAAACTCTCTGGGAGAATAGTGAGGAGCAAATGAAACCTTCTAAATAATTACAACAAAAATTGAAATGTTGGTTTAAAAATTATTGAAAAGGACAGCTGAGCTAGGAGTCAGAAAATCTGGGCTCAGAACAATGTATCAGGCAGAGGAGCCTGAAATGAAATGTTAGTATTCTTTGGCTGTTTAGATCCCAGTCTGTGGCCAAGCCTGTCTAAAGCTGTCCTGAGCATGGCAGCAGCTCTGTGGTGGGGACTGCAGGGTGCTGGGCTGCCTTCTGCCAAATCCTCTGTGCAGCCAGGACCATGGCACGGGGCACAGGGCAAAGAACAAGGGACACAGGACTCCTGTGAGCATCCAGCTCAGGGGGTAGCTGAAAATGTGTCCCTGGATGGGGCCAGCTCCTGCAGGAAACACAGCTGATGCCTTGTTTCAATCCCTGCTCCTCATGCAGCTTAGCCATCAAAGGGAGCACTCAGAGAACAATTTTTCCTCCCTCCAGGACATCTGCTTTTCTTTGCAGAGGATCTTAAACCTGAATTAGAGCCAAGAGTCCAGAAAATGTCCATAGCACTGCAAGCAGCATGCTGTCTGTGCTGGGATACTGTGAGAAGCAGAGGCCCTGTGGAAAGTGCCTGGCAGAGAGATGGAATCTCAGTGTGGGCATATCCCCACAAGCCCATTTTGAAAAGATATATATATAGAGAAAAAAATAGATTATCAAATGAAAAGGAGTATAGCCCAGCCTATTTACTGCCTTTTGTCTCACTGTTTATGCCACTGCCTGAGAGGTGATTACTTTCCTTCCCCCTAGCCAGGATGAAGCCAGCAGGAATTAAGCAGTACTTTTTCAGGTACAAATCACTTTTTCCCATCCCTGCTCCCTTTGCTTTGACAAACACTTGTATAAATGAGGCACAGGTAGGGCAATTACTTCTGTGTCCTCTCAAGCTTGAGTGAGGTTTAGTCCCCAAATGCCTGACAGAGTTACTTTTGAGAAGAACTTTGAATTGCTTCTGAACAGTCTCCAGTGTAGTCTCCATCTGTGACTGAGTTCATTAAACAAATTATTGAGCTTGCTCACCAATGTCATAAGGAACTTCATACTGCCATGAATTTGAAGGATGATTTTATTTTGATTTGCTAACTTCTGAGTCACTCTTATAATTGGTAACAAAACACACAAAATAATTTTTTATTATTGTCTTATATATTTTTTTTTTCTTAGTTACTCTGTACAAAGTCACCGGAGTCACTAAATAACCCAAAATGCAGTAAGATTTAATTTTTAAGAGGGTAGTCACTCATAGATGTACCAACAATTACTGCCCTTGTTTTTCTGGTGCATCTATGGTAAGTAAGTAACAACAATAGCAACAAGAAGAAGAAAGAAGAAAGAAGAAGAAAGAAGAAAGAAGAAAGAAGAAAGAAGAAAGAAGAAAGAAGAAGAAAGAAGAAGGAAAAAGAAAAATAAAAAGAATTTAATTTGGTGGTACTTATTCTAATTTTTGACAAATTTTCTTTAACCTTTGCATGAACTTTTCTTCCCTCTCCCCTCTACCATTTGGGAAAGAGCAGAAAATCAGCCCTTTTTGTCTGATTATGTTGGGATTTGTGTCTCATCCTCTTGCAAGAGATTATACAACATTATGTTTTGTCTGCCATCCTCTTGATGATGCTTGATAAAGAACATTTATACTGTAGGTGTGCACATTACTTCACAGTTTAAATACCATCCTGCTCATTTTCCTGCTGTGCCATGACATTCAGAGGATGATTTCTTTCCTTTTCATAGTGTGTCCCTGCATTTTATCAGTTATGGTGATTATAAACAGTTTTCTAGAAAATAACACGAATTTCTCAGCTAAAGAATTTTGAGAATATACAGCATTTGGATATTCTTGAATCACAGCACTGATGCAGCTTATCTTGCACACTGAATTGGTGCCAAAGTGACTTCCATGGACTTCCTTGTGGAGTGTGAGCCCAGTGCTTTAACTTCTGAGCTTTGCCCAATTAAAATGCACAGTGTATATAGTTTGCTTGTTTACCGGAAAATTAAGTCTCTGTCACATCATCTAGCATATAATTTTGCTAGATCTGTTACAAGGTTGGGAACAGGGCAACAGCCCCAGCATGGAGGTAAGCTGCCCCTTTCCCCTGCAGCCACTGCACATGCCAGGACTGAGCTGTCCAGCACTGCAAGAGCAGTACAAACAAACATTTGTGTAAGAACACTTCTTCCATCTTAAAAATCTGGCACTCCGGCAGGATGATAATTGCCTGATACTGGTATTATGCATATCTGGAAAGTCACCTTAGGATGGCTACCAAAGAGATTGTACTACTCAGTCTCTTCCCTCTGGGAATAGCAAATAATTTGTGCCATCATTCAGTGAAGTACCTATGGGACTGAAGCAGCTGAAAAATTACTTGAGAAATGGCTTGCTCCTGGCCATGTTAGTTTTCTGAGCAACTTCACAGCTTAACTCCAAATTGCTGTTAGGGGTGAGTAGTGTGAGCATGGGAAAGAGCTGCTGGGAATGGGAAGTGAGCAGAATGCTGAAAAAACAAGGACATTGAAGCCAGTCCACGTGGTAAGTGGACCATGTGAAAGTCAATGTGGTTGTGTATAGAAAAGCAGCCATTCAAAACAGAGAAAGACAAGGGGGAATCAGAGTTCTTAGCCTTCACACACCTGTGAGCTTAAGTTTCAGCCAGGTCATGAGTCTTGCTCAGAGCACAGAAAATTAAGAACATACACAGTATTCTGTGTAGAAACAATGTTTAAAATGTTCCTACTTAACTATATTTCAACTGTAGTTTAAAGTGAAAAAGAAGAAAATAAAAAAAAAAGAGGAAAATACAATTTTTTGTATTTCCACCAAGAATATAAGGATATAAAAAGTCTTTAGAGACAATTGACACAATTTTCTCTGGTTTGTTTTTGGTTGGTTGGTTGTTTGGTTTTTTTAACTCAAGTAGGCTTAAAAATGTCCAGGATGTCGTCTTGCTGGTAAGTTGAGCATAATTTACAAAATATGCTTCTAATTATTTATGACCTCCCAGCATTCAAGAACATGACTAAAATTATTTCCATCACTTTTTCACATTAATAGGCAGTTAGAGACCAGGGAACTGCTCTACAGTTAAGATCCAGAATTTTCATCTCACTGCATGAACAAGGGCTGCCTACAATGATTATTTCAGTGTGACAAGAGTAAAACAATTTTATCCAATACTACCTCATTCTGTTAAAAATCTATGCCTCAGCTTTAATCCACTCAGGTCAGTTTGCCTCATCTCCTTAAAAATTCTGTCCTCCAGAATGTATGATGTGGATATTCTTTTTATAGAAAAAGTAATTATGGCAGTTTTCCAAACGATCACAATACCACTGTGCCCTCAATTCCCAAGGGCCATTCCAAGAATTTCTTTAAATTCAGAAATAGCTTACAAGAGCAACATAATCTTTTTGACTGAAATTGAGTATGTAAATTTGTCTGGGGGGCCCCAGTCCTCCAGCATCTCCATCTCTCAGCCCCAGTGCCCAAATGCCCCAGCAGGTGAGGAAAATTGGTCATTTTCGTCATTCCAAGCAAAATGGGCCCAGCTATGCAGCTGATGTAAACTGACTCAGCGGTCACAGCAGTGATGCTGATTTTTGCCAGCTAAGGAGACTATTATATTACATTTTGCTTATCTGTGAAGACCTTTTCTGAAATAGTGTGTGCTGATTGTCTCTCCAAGGCAGAAACATGCCAGCAATTGAAATTATCCATGCATAATGCATTTGAGGTAACACTTGGGTTTATTGCCTCTTGGTAAGTTATTAAGCTTTTATTGAAGCATATTTTGTATGAGCATCAGTATTATCCATGTGCTTTGTACCTAATGTGTTTCACTTCTTTAGCACATCTCAGTTAAGGGTTCTAAAGCAGGCTACAAACGCTAATGAGCCTTGATTTGCAGTGATCCAGTGAGGATGGCAAGCAGCAGCATTGCAGGTCTGCAGGTCAGGATTCTGAGTGACAGAGAGGCCTCCTAAAGACAACACAATAAAATTCAGATGATTGTTCCTGCCCTTCTGTCAGCACCTTGAGCCCTTTTGCCCTTTCTCCCCAGCAGTGCCATATGGAAGGAATGAAACCTGCCTGTGGTTGCTGGCTGCATCCCCAAGTGCAGCAGGATGCTGGATGCACCCAGGGCTGGACATCCTGTTTGGTGCCCCACTATCCCTGGACAGAGTTGTCCCCTCTGACCTCATAATCCTGCCTATGCCCACACTCTCTCCTTTTCCTTTTCTGCCAAAATCTGTGATTCCTTGTCTGTGGGCTCAAGCATGCTCCTGCCAAAGTCCTCATCGCAGTGCATTTTTCCTGCTCATGGCTCTTGGCTTCATCCTCCTGCTCCAATCCTGCTGTTCTCCCCCTAACAGCAGCATTTGGGGGCTCCCTCACACACTGGCATTCACCCTTGCACACTAAATAATTGCAGCTGCAATACAGAATTAAAGCCACAAGTGGGAAATCTTTTCAAAGCTCTTTTTCAAGACACATTACCTCAGAGGACAGCTCTGCTGAGACCTCCATGCTAGTGTACTTTAAGCATGAGGGCTTAGTGTTGCTGGAAATTTTTGTCCTTTGTCACATGCTCTGCTCATGGGAACTCATTAGGAGTCAAGCAGGAGAGGAACTATGCCACCAAAGAGCAGAGGGGCAATGCTGTGAGGCACTGAGATGGCCCCTGCCTGCCATGCCCTTGCTGGGGTCCTGGGGCTGCTGCTGGTGCAGCTGCCACTCAGGCACACATCTGAGAGGAAACCACAAAACCAGCAAGCACCATGGGCAACAGTGGGTCCCAGGAGGCTGCTGTGCCTTCTCCTCCGGGGCTGCCTGCTGCTCTGCAGGGATCCTGGTGATGCAGAACTGGCAAACACTGCAGCTGCACTGTCCCTCCTTCTGTCTCCTGCCCTCCCCGTGAGACCAGGGCCACAGCAGGTCTGGGGCAGTGTCACAGGTGAAGGCTTGTAATGCAGCTTGAATCAGCCACTGATGCACAGGGATGAGCATTTTGATTGAGCCCAGTGCAAAGTGCCAGAACAGATGGAACAAATTAACAGCCATTCCTCTAGTATGGAAACAGAGGAGGAACTTCCATTAGGAAACTTACTGGTGCTTTCTCACACAAACTTTTTCCTCCTCTGACATTATTTTTTTCTCATTCAACATTGTGCCTGCCTGCTATTAACTTTAGAAGTTTCTTTTCTGTAATGGGTACTTCTTCCACCTCCCCCAGGTCAGATCTGCCTCATGTCAGGAGAGGTCACACCTGCAAGCTGAAATGTCAGGTCCATTTAAAGTTTCTTTTAACAAAACTAGAGTTGCTTTGAGGATACCTTAATATAAGCTTTAAAAGAATCTCTTCCTCTCTCATTTTTGCTCTCACACACATTTAGATATTTATACTAATTCTTCCCTGGATCCCTGACATTTGTTTTTTCTTAAGAGATTGAGTTTCAGTGTGTACCACATTATAACAATAAGTCAAACACTTTTTCACTTCTGGAGCTTTCTAAGTTTTTGGTTTTATTTTTATTTTCTTTTCCTGAATGCAATCATCTGTAGAAACCTTTAAATGTTTTCTATCAACTCTTATACAGTCACTTCCATTTTTTCTCTGTGGTTAGTATTTCCCTCTAGTGTAGCTACCACATTCAGTGCCCTGCTGGGTTCCTCAATCTTCAAAATTGAGAATTGTCACTTCTCAGCACCTCTGATCAGCTACTCAGTAAGAGATTCTCTCCTTTTCAGGCTGAATGTAATCTTCTCAATCTTTCTTTATTAAGATTTAAAAATATGAGTGGTAAAAGAACACAAACCAAACCTTCTCTCCTGAAGCACAAAGTGTATGTAGTAGATATTTCTAAACTTTTCTTCCCCTTACAGAAATTCCACCACATTTGTACATTCCAGGTTCACCCATTCATCCCTGATACATCCCAAAGTTCCATGCCAGAGTTTAATGGCTCATTTATCTATGTAATATTCCTGCATTAATGTTTGTATAACTCCTTGTAACAGGGACAGAGAAAGCACTGTTTGGATTTCCAATCCCTAGTTTTGCTTCTGTGAGATAGGATAGTGAGTGGTCAGGGTCCAGCTTGACTCATTTTCACAGTGTAAACTCAACAAGGACTAATTGTAAAGATGCTTGTTCTACCTAGACCAAAAAAACCCAAACCAAACCTTTTCATCTTTGTCCTTTTCCTTATTCCTTTTCGCTTTTCCATTTCATTCTATTTATTTATCTATTTTTCTTTCAACTGCCATATTACATGACAATGGTGCAGAGAGGGGACTTTCAGAAATTTAGTAATGATGTTTGCATATTAGAAGTTTCCAGGCTTACATTGGGAAAATTTTGCCAGTCCATGAAATCTTTCCTCTCACCCCAGGACCAAAGAATTTTTGCACTAACTGGTCAGCACAGATCAGCTCTGTCTGAACACTCAATTTTTTAATAGACTAAGTATTTTGATCACCTGACACAATGAACTCTGGCAGCTAAGAAAGAGGATAAATTAATCCAATGGAAAAAAGTTTTATGAAGAAAGCAATAACCATGATAGAGTTGTGGAAGAGAAAGAATTTGATAAAAAGTAGCACACTGGAAATGATGCTTGTTAAAAAGAGAAAGAGAGAGAAAGAATTAATTTTTTTAAAAGTGTCCCTGTGGAAAAAAATGGTACTTTCCTTGGGTTGATACTGCCTAATAATGTTTCAAAGTGTACAGCGTGCCAGTTTTTCTGTCTCTTGTCCTTTGTCCCCACATATCCATGGTGATTTGAAGCTGGTAGAATTTAAAAGAAAGTGCTTTATGTAATTAACTGATTTTCAGAAGCTTAAGTGTCTGTGCCAGAACAGTGAAAGAGAAATCAAATTAGTTCTTCATACAGCTTGGGAAAAAATGGAAAGCATCCAAAGAAAAATAACTGAGGCTGTATATGGGCTGGTATTAAAGCTCAGGAAGTCTCTGATCTGTTTGCCCATATACCAGTGAAAGCAGATCTTCCTCTAGTGGCCTGCTTTGGGTTTCAAACTGGAAATCTGCATGGAAAGAAGGCTAGAGAGAACTAGAGAGAATACACATACATACATACATACATACATACATACATACGTACATACATATATATATACACACACACATGCACACATTTATTTATTTATTTATTTAATATGTTTTGTGAATTCTTTATGTTTTCATGCTCTGTATAAGAATTATTACACAGATGATCCATAACTATAGTGTTAAAATAATAAAGATGTTCAGTCCTTGATGTTTTGAGATGTAGCCATAGCACTCTCTTTCTCAACAGCGGTGTAGCAAGAACAAAACGTTTGATTTCCAGTCAGTCTTGGGGATTATATCCCTTTCCATAAATTAAAACATGCAGGGACCCACGTGTTTAGGTGGTACCTTCCAGGTCCAGACAGCAGGAAGTCTTGGGATACTACTCAAAATAAAAGCTTCTATGAGCTGTTTGTCAGAGACTGGAATTGCGATGAATACTTTCTGCAAACCTTTTAGAAGCTGAGCTTTCTCAAAGCAGCTGGGGAGGGCAACAAGCACAGATATTTAATGATGCCACAAGTTGCAGCTTCCAGTTCTGTACTTCCTGGTGAACTAATCCATGGGAATACAACAGATCCCAACTCCAACTTCCATCGAAAAGCTGTAACCATTTACAGCTATGTATTGCATTAGTTCCTTCTCTTTGTTTCCTTTCTGCTGAGGCACCCTCTTTACAAAGTCAATAAAAAGTTGATATATTCAGTGGTGGTATATTTAGGAGCCTTAGAGAGGATGGTGAAAATGCCTTTCCCAGAGCAGTATAGGATTCTCTCCTCTGGATTTCAGACAGTAAGTATTATACAATCCTGTCCCTCACAACTTCAAATGAGCAGCTGCTTAGTCCAGCTAAGCCCACAGAGTATTGAGTCCTTACTCCCAGGAATTCAGCCAGACAGTGCTTTTTGCACTCTATTATAAACCTCAATTCAGCCATGAAAAGATTTTGTGTCACATAAGAAAAGAGCAAGGTAGTTCAAGGGTGAATTGACAACATTCTAGCTCACTTTAGTAGAAAGTAAATGTTTTAAGTGGAAATGCTCAAAGTGATTCTAAAATATTGATGGCTCCACCTGCTGCAGAAAAGGCTTTCCCACCTATCACCAGTATCTGCCAGTCTGAGATACAAATGTGTACTCCGTCCACTTTAGATTTTAATCTATTGCTACCTTAATAGGAGTTCATGAGGCAGCTTCTGACAAGTGATTGCCTCTGAATATGATTTTCTTTAATATTTTTTTCTCTTTGAAAAAATGTTAACAGCCATTTCCCTGATGCAAGGTGCAACTTCAGGTCTGCTGGTTTGACAGATTTATAGATTTTACTTCCTTTATTTGTTTGTAAACCATGTGTTTTATCCTCTCTCCAGTCTGATTGTATTCAAGTATCTGCAACTTCTCCAGAAGTATACACTGTTTAGAATTTTCATAACTTTTCTTTCCTGCCCTGGTTTAATTTCGCCTGGTAGCTGGTGTGTGGGTGTTTGGGATTTTAAGGGTAGAATTTGCCACCTGCTGAATACTTACTTGCTTGTTGGAAATTTTGGGAAAACTAATCAGAGGTAAAGGAAGAATTGAAGTGTAAGTAAGAGATAAATGAGTCAGGGAAGGACTCTAAGGAGATCTAAAGGACTAAAGGAGATCTAAAAAAAACCCAATATAATTTATTTTTCTTCTGTGTACATGCATTCTGTAATAGATAAACAGCTGACATGGACAAGAAGCAAAAGGGCCCTTCTTGGGGTGGATGTTTGAGGGCAATGAGAAATACTGGTAAATGCACTCTGAGGAGACTGGTGCCAGAGCAATTTTGCTCAGCCAGTGCCTCTCCAGGCACTGCTCTGTGCTGATGTGGGATGGTTTCTCACCACAATGGGCCCAGGGAGCATTGTGACAGAACCCATGTCTGCAGGCAGTGCCAGAGGTTTGCCTAGTGTTCCCAGCTTACCAGAGACCTTGGCAAAGGAAGTGCAGTCAGCATGTAAACATTTTTTCTCTTACAGAATCCTTCTCCAGACATTTTCTATGAATTTCTTAGATGAGGTTCTGTTTTTTTGGTGAGGGACAATTTAAGCATTTCTTTCCATATTGGATATATTTTCTGTCAATAGCCTATGTTTACTGCAAGCCAGGCACTAAGAAGCATATCCTGCTGAGACTATCTGGCACAACCTTGAAGAGTTCAGTCTTTTCCATCCCTTTCAAATGGTGAGAAATTTATAGCAATAGCTTACTGGAGAGAGCAGTGGAATTATCTAAAAGTATTTTGTTACCTACAATTTCCCCCAACCAGCTGTGATATTTAAAAGACACTAATCTCTTGCTGGGTTTCCCCTGCCTCTCCAGACCCTCTGCTCCATATCCTCTGCCCAGCCCTTCCACCTCTCCAGCTTTTAGCTGGGAGTCTTCAGTGAAGACTTCGCAGTTAATTTGTGTCTTGAAAGCTGCAGCTACAAACATCTTCTAATCCTGACAGCAGATGAGTGCAGGAGCCAGAAGCAGATAAATCACACCTCCTGGATGCTAACTTTTCTTTGTGCTCTGAGTTTTTTTAACTTCCTGCATAAGAATATGAAGGCAGTGCAATTGCCAGCTGTAAAGGACTGAAGTGGCTTTCGTCTTCAAAGCTTTACTGCTACTTGTCATTAGTTATGTCAATTCAAAAGGAGAAAAAAAGGAGACCTTTAGACTGATGAGAATACATTGACAGCCAAAACCTTTCCTGGAATATTAATTGAGGATTATATGAGATTCCTCTCCAAACAGCCAACAGATCCTCTTTTCCCTGCAATAAGCCAAAAGACATTCCATCCATAATGATCCAAAAATTATTGTGATAAGATTTAAAATATTTAAATATTTAAAATATGAAGTACTAAATTAAAAAAAAAATCAAACCTAATGTGAGTTTTCTTCGTAATAGATTTTGTTGATAGTTATTAAAATAAAAGTGCGAGGAAGTGCTTCAATTCCCATACAGAGACCCTTGGATCAGGGAAGGCTTAAGGAAACAAAACCATTTTTGTCTTGGTGTTAGTGGATGCATTCTGCAGAATCAGACTCTGTATAACCTTTTTCTTGTGGTTATTACAGGCATTTCGCCACATTCTTAAGTGCCCCCAATAAAGAAAGAATCACAGTCTGCTCTGGGAGGTCTTCACCCTGCAGAGACCAAGGGTTTGAATGGGAAAGGAGTCCAAGCAAAGTCTCCATGTAGACACGATGATTTATACGTTCAAGTCCAGTTTTCTAACTCTCTCTTTTTTTTTTTTCTTCTATTAATAATTTCTTTTAATGTGTGCATATTTAAGCACAGGTCCTTTTTTTGGGTGAGAGACCTTTTTTCTATCCTCAATGTAAAATTATGCAATACTTCTGCAGACACCAGAACTGAATGGTTCCATGCTATACTAAAATCAGCTCACAAGCAAAGTCAGTATCAGAATAGATGCTATAAGTTTAGCCCAGAAAGTCTAAGGAATCTCATGGTTTTGTCACAACACTATGATAGAAAATGGTAGCAGAAATGTTACTCATACTTTTTGTCTGACGCTATGTGATTTCCAAAAAACTCATTATGGGAATATGTGTTCAGCATCAAGACTTGTATGAAAAAAGAAAACCCATTAACACATTTTAATAATAAGCCATCAATAATAGTACTACATTTCCCAAGGAAAGGCACATTATACAATCCTTTTTTTTTTTACTTTGTTCAAAAGGACTGAACAGAGAATAATGTACTACTGAGCAGCAAATGGAAGGATAAATGCCTGCAGAGTTGTTCTGTCACTTTATGCTGACTAACACTGATTGAAAGGTAGCTTCCAATGACAGCTGTAATATTTTAAACATAGGTAGTAGCTATGTGTGTGGAGTACACAGGCTTTGAAATTGCCTAAAATCCTAAAAGCAATGAGAAATTTTTAAACTGAGCAGGTCTTTACCGCAGGAAAAGACACTCTGAAAAGAGATTAAATCCTTTCGGAAAAGTTATCTTAAGCTCAAGGTGCAGAGTCTGTGCAAAATCTGTCCCCTGTGACAGAGGCAACATTGTCTTCTTAGGAAGGAAACACTTTGCAGTCCAGGGCAGAAAAAGTGAGAGCTGTGATGTGTAAAGCACTGAATCAAATAGGCTTCTGATTGATGGTACTTAAGGCACATACAAAGTCTTTATTTATCTCCCATGAAATGGAGACAACTGGTTGTGCTCAGGTGATTGAGAAGTGACATATATCACCCTAGAAAAATCCCATTTATTTTCTTTCCTGGAAGAATGGAAAAAGAATAAAGCTGCATAGAGGCAGGGGTTTACAGGCATTTAGGACTTTAAAATGTGGGTGATTTTAATGAAAAAGCATTATGTCTACACATTCATGTACTTTTATGTAAATATTTACAATAGAACCATGTATACGGCCTAAGAATACTAATTTTCAATCATAATTCCTTAGATTGTGATATCTCTGACACAGAGGTCTCCCTCAAACTGTCATTTTTCTACTTTTTTTTGTCAACAGTCCATCTCATTGGTGTGCTGTGTGTGGAAGGAGGCCAAAAATAAACATTGATATGTATCAATGAATGTATATACCTGAATATACAGAATTGCTGGAGAGGCTCACAATTTAATTCCAGGGTTTTTGTGCTGCTGCAAGTAAGAAAACATCCCATTGAAATGTTTTCCATGATGAAACCTTGCCTCCAGCTTGAATAAGTACGGAAAACCCTAACCAAGCTAAGAGGGGATTAAAAGAGTTACTGGACATTGTTTTCTGTCAACGCAGAGCAAACGCTTGAACAGCAGAGTGAGTTCCCATATTCCCCCAACTTTTACTGACCCCAAGGGTGATGTGAAGTCTCACCCTGCTTGCCCTGTAGCAGAGCACGCAGTAAGGAGCTCCTGGAGGCCATTTAAGTCTAGCTGGGGACTGTCCTCTTTTTATGAACAGCAATAAATCAGCAGTAATGCAACCAATGAATTCACATCATGAATCCACATTTACAAATTTGCATTGATGTGGGATAATGTCAGTAAGAAGCAGCACAGACACCAGGTCACTTAAGGTTATGTGCACCCCTGGGGCTACCCAATTTTATGTATTTCTATTGGCCATGAGAAAGTCTCTGGGATTTCTTCTGATAATAGTCCCAACCAATTCCATCCTATAAATCATTTTACATAAAACTCTGAGCTAGGCTTGACATTCTTGTTTATGTTCTAGCAAGTACAACAGAGGACCTTAATGTATAATGAAGGAAAGGAGTGTCTGAATGCTCCAGTTAGAGCTGGAAAATGACTTGCTAAATCTTGCTTTCTCACACATTTAGAATCTAGGAGTTTCTCACATGAGGGGAGGATAGTTTGTTCTAAAGTGGCTGTCATTTCAAAGTTATTTAAGATTAGGAATAATATAAGATAATAAGTCTGGAAGAGTTCCCTACCAAAGATTTTGATTATCTCATTCTCACCACTAACTTGGAGTTCATGTCATGTTTTCCTGAGTTTCCTCATATTTCAGTTTTTCCCTGTCAATATCCTATATCTCTAGACTCCTCTTGGCTACAGGAATGATATCAGCAATGGGAATAAAAATTGTTTAGCAGAATAAATGCTTTGCTATGAGCGCATGGACTAACATCCAGATAAAAGCTGAGGTAGATGTTCCTTGATGTGATTTTTTTAAAAGTTTGGCACAGATGGTTGCTTAGTTTTCCAAATCCCAGTTTTCATCCTACCCTGCATGATTCCAAAATAGTCTTTCCTCAGAAAGTCTTGCTGAGCACTGTCTTCCAAACC
Source organism: Passer domesticus (assembly GCF_036417665.1). NCBI lineage: Eukaryota > Metazoa > Chordata > Aves > Passeriformes > Passeridae > Passer > Passer domesticus. The sequence continues at coordinate 65,718,695 of NC_087476.1, read as the reverse complement.
TTTCTGACTGGGCTTTGCAATAATTGAAAAGAAGTGCACAGCTTAGCTGATAGCCAAAACTGCAGGTGATGCTTCCAAAGCCCTCATCCCTAATTTACAGAGTCAGGGATCTGGATTTACATAAGGACAGGTTTGCAACTTCACCTTTCCCTTTTCTAATTAACCCCTGCTTGCATTATACTTCACATGGGGATTCATCACCTGCTTTATTGATAAATTTTGATAAGCTTCTTATGTTGATTAGAAACAAAAGGTGATGGTAGTCTAGGGAATCTTTAATGTAGCAAAGTGTTTGCTTTGTGAATCTCTGCTTTGAAAGCCATGTAGGCAATGCTTGGGCTTAGCAAATGCAGAGGCTATAAAACCTTAATTGCTCCTTCCCACACTTTAAAAAATAACTTCTCTTACTGTTGTGCTCTTTGCAACCCCTTATATTCAAGGTGTAAGTGAAAAACATACTTTAAAATGGTATTTCCCTTTACTCATTTTCATCTTCAAAATAGGTGCTTTCCCAAAAAATAATCAGAATATACATTAAAGGAGTTCTTTGTAGGTTTTTTGTCCAGCCCCTGCTCAAAATAGGGCCAACCTCAATGTCAGAGCAGCTTGCACAGAGATATTCCCAGCTGAAATTTGGAAAGAATAGAGATACCCAGATTCTCTGGGCAATCTGTTCTTGCATTGAACCACACTCATGGGGCATTTTTCCTCATATCCATTTGAAATTTCCTTGCAACTTGTGACTGCCACCTCTTCTCTTCATTGTGCCCTTCTGTGAAGAGTCTAAAATTTTGTTTTCTCCCCTTTGGGTAGGGGAGGATAGCAATTAAATCTCCCTTTGTCATCTCTAATCTGGAGAAAGCAAACCCAGCTGTCCCAGTCTGTGATCCTACATGTGCTCCAATCTCTACTCTCTCTTTGTGATCCTCACAACATTTATCACAAGTGATACAGTAAGTAAGTAATGCAAATCAAATTATTTTTGCATTCCAGCTGGAGTAAGATGAAGAGGTAATATTTTTTTGCAGTGATTTCATGCAAGTTTGGATAGAAAATAACACAGATAATGGAATTGGTCATTGAAACAAAAGGAGGGAGCAGAGGTGTCACTGTATCCCACTACCCTTTAAGTCCTGATCCCTTGCGCTATCCCTGAGAAGCCATAAACATGGCACTGTAGATCCATTGCACCTTGCATTTTTGAATACCCCAAACACAGCAGTTTAGGGAGGAAGTAGAGCACTGGCTGCAGCTGATGCTCAGTGAGAGACATGGCATGACCCCAGTGGGATCCAGTCCCTCCAAAAGACACCATCCAGCCTGACAGGAGACTGCAGGCTGCCATGTCCTAAAACTAATGGAAGCCACTTACTGGACTTAGCAGGGCTGCACAAGTTGCCTGCAGTTTCCAGAAATGATGCCTAGTTTAAAACACCAGGCCTGATTCGTCACTTTGTTATAGAGGTTTAATGGGGTGGTGAATCACATTTGTCATTTTCAAAAACTTAGAAGCATTAGTAGAACTACTCTCAATTCATAAACTTAAATCTATGTTACGATAAGATTCTACTTTCAAATTTAAGAAGAGAATAACACCAGGTAATCATAATTAAGGACATAATAGCAAAACAATAATTTTCTGGAAACATTGTATATCAAGAAAAAAAACCCAACTTGTAGCATTACTGATTTATATTTTCATCTTAAGATTCATATAGCCTGACACTTTTTGCCATTTTCAAGTATGAATGCAATGAAAAACATTATTCAAGACATTAATTCCTGTAATATTTCATTCCTAGAGGGTTTTTTTTTCCTAACTGGCTGATACAATATTCAAAATCCCATATCCCTCTTTTTTTGTCCAAATACTCTTAATTTTCTTCTTCCTCACTTTCTTCATCCATTTTACCTTGCTCAGCTTGCAAGTAGAAAGGGGAGAGAGGAGCAGGAAAAAGTTTAAGGGGCAAGGAGAAAAACAGTACATCCACTTTCATTCTCTATTCAGGTATAAAAATATTTTGCAAACATTTTCAATTTTGTTATGGAAAACATTCTAACCAGCTCTAGAAGTTTAGGTAAAAATTGCCTAAGGTAATTCTGTCACAAGCAGAAGACAGATATCTTCATCTTCCCTAGGTGTGATGTTTGGCAAATAAAAAGAAAAAATTGTGGCAGATTAAAGTGACATGTCCTTTCCCAATTCTTGGTACCATTTATTAGCTGGAACAGAACTACTTGGTGGTTTTTTTCCTTTTTTCTTGTCTGATCTTTCTCACTTATTTAAAAGGAATAAAAAGAACTGGGCTGGAAACCCTCTCAAAATCTCATAAAATGCCTCTGCATGATACTGCACATTTTCTTCTCCATTCTGTTAGTTGTTATAGTATATTTTATACAGGAAAGCCTTGGGAAATGTAAACCATGATTGCAGTATATGTCCTCTTGTTCTTGAAAGGGCACTGCATTTAAGCAAGACTCATACCATGATTCCTGAGACCTATTTTTAATCCTGTCAATATCTCATTTTATGACCTTGGGCAAAACTTCTCTCTGCCCTTCAGGCTACTCATCTGTTATATGGGAACAGAAATCTGAGATACTTTAGGGCATTATGAAATTTAATCAATATCTGTAGATTCCTCAGAGATGCTCAAAGGAAATTTGTCATCAAAATGGACAGTTCATACCAGTGTACATATACCCTATCAAACAAAACCTTCTGGAACCTTCTTATCCTGAGGCAGGGAGTAGAGATCATAAGCTATGTGTTTGTTTGATTTACTGTCATCTTCCTACTGCCAGCTGCATGCACGAGTAGAGAAAATCACTGCCCAATTTTTCCCATTTGTTTTTTTATAAACAAATGCAAACAGTGAAGAGAGCATGCTCTGACATTGACCCTTGGGGCACCACTGAGCTGCCCACTTTGCCAAAACTGGGGTTTTCTGGTGGTTTGCTGAGCTGCCTTCAACCCAGTAGAGTGATCTGTCTTCTCTCTCACTGGTTTTATGCAAGACAGCAGAATGAGGAAACAGAAACTTCAAACTAGTATGCCCTCACTGTGGGTGGGATCCCACTGTGAGTGCAAGATAAAGGAGAGGTGAAGAAGCAGAAGAAATTAATCCAACTGAAGGATATTTTATGCTGTGAGTGCACTCTCATTTATAATGAACCTAGGCCAGTGGGGTGACCAATGACAGGGACTTTTTTCAAGCTTTTTTAAGGTGACCATCTGTTGGTACTACTGTGGAACAGGCATTAAAAAAAATATTTCTTGATAAACTTCATATGATAATATTGTTATTCAAAAAAAGCTTATTCAGGGCCACACACAGTTGACATCTGTGTTTATAGTTCTCTTTTTCTGCAATCATGGGCATTAAATTTATCAATGCATTGACACTGGGTCAGAAGAAAGCAGATATTTGGGTGGGAAGTTGTTATATAACAGTTTAGCTTGGAGAGCATTTTCCAGATGTGAAATGTTCATAATTGACCATAATTAACTGGAAAGTCTATGATTTTCTTGAATTTTTAACAGGTTTTCATCCTGTGCAGAAGATAGGCATTTCATAGCTCAAGGCTTTCATAGATTCCTCTAATTAGGTCAATGGAATAAAATGGCTTACTAAAACATGCCTTGAGCTATATAGAATATGTATATATTGATCAACAGGTATTCATCTCCTGGCAGTAGTTTGTAGTTATATGATTAGATGCTATGCTAGGTGCCAAATGTAGATACTTTTCCTTTTTCATTGCAAATGCTCCAAGACAGACCCAGCTAAACTGAAAGTGCAAACCCCACAAATTATTGCCCCCTATTGTTTTTTCCTTCAGGAATCATTACTGGAGTATAGTTTACAGCATGTCAGCACTTGTTAAGTCAGGTGTCTGAAAGCTGGAAGTCTTCTGATCCATGTGAGTTTTCAGTCCTCTTTCCTGAAGTGTCTGCCTGCAAACAGGAGAGTCACAGACAGGAATGACTGCTGGGCTTTCTGCAGGGGGGTTGTGAAGATCATAATTGCTCTGTTGTGGAGCCTGCTTCCTCTGAAATCCTTATTTTACATCTGCAGGCTGCAGAACCCTCTTCCAGTTATTCACATTGCCAGCCTACAATCTCCTCAAGACATAGAAGCTACACGTATCCCTGTTTTATAATTACACGATCATACAGGGTCATGAACTGTTTTCTTTGGGATTAACACTCCTGTGCCAGTCCCCCAGGCTGTCAGTCTCTTCATGAGATTAATACTGTCCGACCTTCTTCAGCATTGATCAAGTGCACTTGATCACTTGCCTTGTTGCTGCCTGTCCCTTCAGTTGTTGATAAGGTTAATTCAAGTTATACACCCAAGCCAGTCTACAGAGGGAAATCCTTCCTGGAAAAAGGAGCTGCAAGAGGTGCAAAATCTCCTCAAGTACTGATATAGGCTACCCCTTAATGGCAAAGACTGTCATTTAAATAAAACAAAGAAAATTAAATAATAATAAAATTTTGGTTTAGACAGACAAGTTACAAACTGAGAAGACCTGATATGTGGCAGCCTGATGTTTAATTTTCCTCTGCTTTTTAAAAAAAGGATAGAGAGAATATGTCAGACCTAAAGTGTTTAATTTCAAAAATGCAACTATTTATGCAATATACTCCTAATGCTGCTCCATCTCTTTCAGCCATCCCTCATTCAGGCTGAGATGCAGGTCTAAATGTGGATCTTTGTTCAATAAATGGTGTCAATAGAATAATGTACACAGTTGTTAACTGAATAGTGATTTCAGCTGCTAGTCTGATGATCACACACTACATACTTCAGTAGCTCAGGTGATATTTATTTGGGTTAATGATGCACTTCATGTAGGTGCATATTACTCCTAAAGTCAGGAAAATTCAAATGGGAGAGATTTTTAAGATGAAGAGATAAAGCAAAAACATATAAATGGAGGAACTAGGCTTTTATTGGAAGAAAACATAAATTGCTATGCACAAAGTCTGCAGTCTTAAAGATTACAACTCAATTCAAGCCCTTACTTCATTTTTACTCACAGCATAATAATTACTGCTCATTTCTTGAAGAGAACAATTACTTCCTTTTCTTTCTGAGGGTCACATTACAGTGACCTGCGTACTTCACGTATTTCCTTCATCTCTGCATCCTCTGCAGAAGCACAGTGAGTGGAAAAGGGGCAAGAAAATCAGAAAGAGGGAGTTTTCTGGAAGAGGGACGTGCAAATGAACAAGAAGAAAGGCAATGAATGGGGAAAGAGAAGAAAGAAGAGTATACAACAGTGGTGAATAGACTAAATAGCCAGAACTTGTGGTACGTGGCAAATTGGTGACAATAGGACATTGTTGCCTTTTCCAAACAGGATCTTTGAGGTGGGATTTGAAAAACCTGGAGCTCCTGCCCTAGTACATCTCCAAAGGATTGCTATTTTTCTCAACTTGTTATGGATGATTTTTAACTTGCTGCTTGCAATGGCTAAGGACTTCATCTCACTGGACCCCACAGCCATCCACCCTGAAGACCCTCCCTCACATGTCTTTTTCTGTCATCTGAAGCCTGTTCACATGATGTGCTGTCAAATGCACTCTATTAAAACAGAAAGGGTCTTGATGTCACTAGTGCCACAGAAGGAGGTATGTAGGTATGCAGCTTTTCAATTTCATAAGCCTTTGTTTCTGTTTTATGAGACAGCTTTAATGGAGATTTCCAGGTGAACTTCTCTACGTTGCTACTGATTTTGAACATTTCATCCAGTATGTTCCATAAGACAATAATGGAGGAAAGTTTGGAATGCTTAATATTTATAATGGATTTGCTATGAACTTAGTTCTCACTTGACTAAATGGATCATGCCATATTTTCATTGATCTTTTTAATGAAATAGCATATAGGACATTTTTTTTAATACCTTCACAACATGGAAAGCTTTATTCTCCAAAATCCTTTGCTCATAATTCCTACAGAACCTTTATTGAGGCTGGATGACAAGTACAAGGTACAGCACTGAAGGTATAAATGACCCTTTGAAATTACTCACTTTGTTTTCAGTCTCATTCTTATTTATTACTGAGCTGATCTTTGCTCTCCTAGCAAAGGAAGATAGAGTTCCTTAAATCATGCCTATTGCGGTAGTGGAGATTTACAGTAAAAGCCATTGGACTGCCAGAATTTTCTAGGTAACAGAGGATGGTGGCACAAATTCTGTCTGCTCAATGCCACAACTTTTGCAGACAGGCTGACTTTAAAACTTTCTGACAGTCAAATGTTACATTACAAATTGAAATATGTGTGTATTTCTAAAGGGTTAGTGACTAGCTATGTACTTGAAATGATGATGTTATGGTGTGGCTTCCATTTTGAGGTATTAAGGCTTTTAAGGTTTATTTTTCTTACCATTTCAATGTCATTCAGAAGTATCCATCTAACACAGTCACAGAAAAAATTGCTCTCCTTCCTTTTTTTCTTTCGAGTTCAAAAGAATCTAACCTTTTACTTCCTTAGGTCTCTAGAAATATAGATGAAGGACGGTATCCTACATATGAAATCAAAATGGGTAGGATATTATTTGTCATATAAGGTTTTAGTTCTGCTGGAATTTTGATTGTTTATGAGAGGTGTTTGTAACCTTTACCCTTCTTGCCATTAGAATTCATCTAACCTTCTTGTCTTTACATGCAGTGACAAACAAGACTTTTAAATCAGACCAGTTACCTATTAGCCCTGTAATCAGGGAGAGAGTGTCACAGCAGATGTAACAGCCCACCACTGGGCTCAGGTCACAGTCTGGAGAGCTGCCAGTGAATACCCATGTGCCTACATGTGAATCAAATTACCCCCCTGCCAGCAGTGCCTAGAGAAAGACTTATCTCATTAATTATACATGGAAATTGAGATCCAGGGACATCTGATGAGGTTCTGTGTTTCGAGCCTTGTTTTTTTGATGCTGTCAGCAGCAGATCAACAATCTAATTAAAATGGCCATCAAAGCAGATCTGAAATACATTAAATGGTTCCCATTAATGTCATATTTAATTTAGTGGTTCAGTGTTGAAGATGTTCATTACTGTCCTTTGCTTGATTTTGAACTTCTGGGCAAGTATTATAAATGATATTTACATCTCCAGAAACTTAAACCCACTGTTTATATATTTGATCCTCTTCTGTCTTCACTCCCAGCTTTATTGCATCTGGGTTGCCAGTTAACCCTTGCTTATTTCTTCAGAACACCGTGGGAAACTTAGAAAGTGTGGGGGAATCACAACCAGGGGGAATGGCATCAGCTTTTTTGTGCTGTTTGTTCTCCCTGTCTTTCACAGCGGGTTTTTTGTCTAATTGTACAACTGAGTTGAGTCTAGTGATTAAGACCCGAGGGAATGGCCTGAAGCTGAGTCAGGGGAGGTATAGGTTGGCTATCAGGAAAAGGTTCTTCACCCAGAGGGTGGTTGGGCACTGAAACAGGCTCCCCATGGAAGAGGTAACAGCACAAGCCTGACAGGGTTCAAGAAGTGTTTGGACAATGCTCTCAGGCACAGGGTGTGACTCTTGGGGTTGGTGATCTGCAGGGTTGGGGGCTGGACTCGATCATCCTTGAGGATCCCTTCCAACTCAGCATAATTCAGTGATTCATTGACACGATGGGATGGCCGCTCATACCATCATTGTTCTTTCTGACTGCTGTGCGCTAGAACTCACCAGGTGCTGTGAGTAAGGAAGACTGAGTTGCAATCTTTGGTAGAAATAGCCTGTTAGAGGTCAGATGAGACGTGAAAGTCTTAACATCAGGCTCTATAGAATGACTTTGCTATTCTTCATTGTGGGATAGTCAGGAATGTAAAAGGCATCTGCCACTAAAATTCCCACCCCACCCCCCCGCCCCAAAGAAGAGAAGAAGAAGAAGAAGAAGAAGAAGAAGAAGAAGAAGAAGAAGGAAATAAGGTATTCTGATTGGATGTGTTTACCTCTTTTTTGTCTTTTACAGATGGTTGTGTTTTTATTTTAAAGCAGATTAGTGTAATAGAAGGGAGGATAAAATAAACCTAGCTATGAAAAAAAATGTATCCAGACCACAATTTTGTCATCACCGTATATGTTTTGCTGTGTATACATTCCCATACCCTAAAATAGCATCTTCCAAGGGACATGTGGAAACTTTACATTACTGATCTTAGTGTGATAAGAAGTCACAGTATTTTTTGTCTAATAAAGCTGTGACAGAATTAGAAAAACACCTTTGCTAAATACTTTAAGACACTATGAAAACACCAAATTCGGAAGAATGCAAATATTTGACATCTTTGGTGATCTAGGAAAGATATCAAATACTATAGCACAATTGCAGCCATTACCCATGAAAATTAATTTTTTTTTCTTTCACATATCTAACTCTGGTTGCCACCTAAAAAACAATACTAATTAGTAAAACACCAGAAATACTTAAATATGTTGGACGCATTTCAATTTTGGAGAGAAGCAACAAAATCTTTCCGTTATACTGACACAATAAGGAACTTTTACATAAGCAGACACCAAAAAGCCAGTTACCAGAAGGAATACAGATCAAATTTTTGAAGATTATAAACTCCATTTTACAGGAAGAGTGATTCAAACAGTGCCTGTCTGAAATAAATGAGATGAAATTCAGCAAGACTCAGATGAATGTTAGCATGTAATATTTTACACTTTTAGGATATTAGAATGTCAGAATCTGTTACTTTGGAAAAATCACCCAGAGCAAATCTCATCTCACTATCTAAAAGAGGAATGGGGAAAAAATCATGACTTTTTAGAACCAGGTATATAGTATGAAAGGGAGTAAGTCTTTAATTTTGAGCAGGTCAAAGTTTTTTGCCATGAGTGGGATGATATAGCATTAGCAGTTTACTGAGACTGTTTACAAAGAGAAACAGAAAACTGTTAAATTAATTATTTCTCTGTAATAAGTTAGCAGAGCAAGTCAGCCTGGCAATCACAGTAGCCTGCCTTTGCAGAACATTGACCTTAGATGTGAACAACCCCTGGACATTCTGCCTGTATCTGTACCAGTAATTGAAAAGGGAAGACTCCTGTAGGCTGTAGTTCAGCCATCCATGCCATAATATTGTTACAATGGTAACAATACACTTTTGATACACTTTTGGAACAAAGCCCAAGCATTGTCACTTTTCTGGGTTTTAGAGGGGGCAAAAGCTATCGTTTCTACAACCCAGAATTTTTGCATGTGAATGTATCATTTCAGCTGAGACAGTGACGAGTATTTTGCTAGCAAGGCAAAAAAATTGTTGCTTTCTGGTTGAATCAAATTGAATTATATTCTTGGCAGCTCTCAAGAATTTCCTGTCAAAATTCTATAGTCAAATTAAAGGTGATTTTCTTGTTTTCTGATTTGATTCTCCTTCTGTGTACAGCAATATTTTTTAAAATGATTTTTAATGCTGGTCTGCTTTTCTCTCTGAGCTAATTGATAAATCCAGAATAATTAAGGTGTTTTTTTTTGAAGTACAAAAAGTTTGCACAAGATTACCTGGAGAAATTATAATTTTAGGCTCCCTAAAAAGACATCCTTCCATTTCTGGTAACAGTGCGATATAGTCATTCTGGAGAAATAGTAATGATACAGACAAACTAGACTTCTAAAATATAATATATTGGTCTCCAGTGGTTTAGCAGTAATATTGGTTTATTTGCAGTTTGATAATTTTAATTGCATTAGGAAAAAAACCCAAGTATTTTCTCCTGCTTTCAATCACAAACAACTTTAGCTGTTTGTACTTCAGAAACAGAAGTGAAGTCTTCCATTTTTTTTTTTGCTTCCTGCTGTTTTTGAGTTGCTATATTGTTAAACCTGTGAATTTTAGATGTGTATGTCAAAGACATGCATTCTGTAGAATTCTCTAAAACACGCTTCATTTCAGGCAATAATGTGGCTTTATTATTTTTCTTTTTTTCTCTTGTTTTTTTTTTCCCAAGTGTTTTCCTATTTTTGGGGGGTAGGAAGGGAGCAAAAATATGTTCTGTGTCTCCAGAGAAAAGATCAGGTTCTGCTCATCTGGAGAGGAAGGAGTTGCCTCTAACGCTCTCCCACTTTAACAGATATGCCAGGGAAACCACATGTTTTGGGTTTTTTTTCCTCAGGAAACATCATCTGAATTGGATGGCAAAGAAAACCAGATTGAAATTAGAATTAAATTATACTTAGTGATTATGCTATTGCAGAAGCACTTCCAGCACATTTTGGGGTGACTGTATTACTTCTGCCTTTCCTAGAGGCAGTGAGTGTATAGAAATGCACTCAAGCAGTGATCAGATCCTGCCCCTCAAGGCTTATATTTCTCACTGCAGGTAAGCAAGGAGCCAGGATTAGTGAATGAGTGCAGTAAGATTTAGATGTTCTAATGTTTTTTCTGTAGGTAACACGGGCACAAAATCAAGTTCCAATTTATCACTACCTACCAACACCCTATTTAGCGTCACCCAGAATATGATAGCTGCTCCACTAGGTGATTTATTCCATACTTTTAATATAATTTTATTTTTTAAAAAGAGTCTTTGAATCAAGTGCTTCCTGCACTGATAAATCTGATACCTCTCCGCCCTTTGAAGACTTAGACATATCTGGGTTAGTGAAGTTAATGTGTTAAAAATACAGCAAGATTTCCTTTCAGAGACAGAAAACTACACATTGAATTTAAGTCTGCTGAAATGTGTCTAGGCGTACACTTAGGGGGAAAAAAAGATTAAGTATTCCAAGTGTTTTTATGCTTTTACAATATAACACAGAACTAAGTGTGAATAATCAGAATAAGTCAGAATATTCTGACGGTGAGCTGACAGAAACCAGGGTAATGTGACTCCCCTTCTTCAACTGATGCTTAAAGAATTATCTTGTGCTGCTTCTCACATTTTTTCTCTGAGGATTTCCAGAGTCTTTACAAACACAGACAAATCAAGGCTCCTAGGGGAATAGCTCTCTGTACTCCAAGCATGCATATAATCTAAATGTCTTTGCAAACGCTGTAACAACTCTCACAGAAACAGGTCTCTGGAAAGAGCTCTTGTGGGCAGGAGCCCTCCCAGCCCACACAGGTGATAGGGGGTGCTGGACTCCTGAGGGGGACAGCAAGTGTGACATGAGTCTCCTGCTTCTGGGCTGTGAGTTTCATAAATTTTTTAATTTGGCTCTGTCAGCTTGTGTTTGCTTTCTGTGGTCAAATGCTTTTGAGGCAGGATCCAAGTAGTCTGATACTCAATTGATTCAATGCCTGGGTCTCTTGAATCTTTTCCATTCCAATAAAGAGGAAAAAGAATTTATTGCAGTCAACCTTGTTGAAAAAAAAGCAGCAACTGTGCATTTAAACTACAATACTTTGTTAGACTCACAACTTTTGTAGTCCTATGCAATTAACTCACATGGCTGAGTCAAGACTTTTACCACAGCACTATCCAGTTACTTCAGCCAAGGCTGTGATGTAATTGAGCATTAAAGACCTAATCACTAGCACCAGCATGATTTTAGAGCATTTCTTAGAATGACTGCATGGTATTAAATCTAATAATCCACTTCTAGACATAGCTTATTAATGGCACGTGTATGGAAAACAGCTTTGGGAGACAGTTTTTCCTTATGAGCACAATTAGTTGAATAAAACATGTACAGATACTTCAGCACTGTTGTCATGAACATGTAGTTGCAAAGGTTGAGTGTTCAACAGTTTGCATACCACCAACATATGATGAAAACCACTGTGAATGATGCTCACCAAAACTCCTGCTATGAGTTTCCTCTGAATGAGTTCCCTGCTTTATGATTGTGGATGTGCTTTCTTACAGATTGGAAATAAATACAATTAATTGTTTCTCTGGAGAATCCTCCACTGGGTGCCTACAGTCCCCATAGGTGGGTGACAGTGCAGCTGCAGTAATGAAGACAGCAAAATATTTCCTCAGTTTAGAAAAAAGGTGTAAAAATGTATTTTGCTTATTTAATCTTCTCAGTGCATCTCAGAAATCCTGAGTCAGGTGTTTGAAGCTTTTATTGATTCTACAGCAGAAGTGAACTTTCCACACTGACATGGAGACAGCTGCAAGCAGGTGGGTGTTTTGCTATTTTCATAATGTATAAAATGGTCTAGAGAGCTAGACACCTAGCTCAGCATTTCTGAAGGTTTCAGATGAGTGCAAAACTTACTGCTCAGCCTATTACTAAATCATGAAAATGTGCTTATTTTGCTTGTTCAGTATGGAGTACATTCACACAGATTTTTTTTTTCTGTCTTGCTTATCTGCAAAGCTAAGTAGCAATCTATCCATGTAGATGGGCAATGAAGACTTAAAGGATACAGCTCTGGTGGCATATTCAGAAAACTAGGAAAGCTATTTATATCTGTGAACATGGAGGCCTGCAAATGCATTGTATAATCCATGAACAAAGAGCTCAGATTAGTGCATTATGTCATCATAATATTCTGGTGAGGCACAGAACTTCTATCCTGTAGGACCTGATAGTGGAAGAAAGTTCATTTTGGTCTCTGGAAGAAGCTCAGCTTTGATCCTGAGGAGCTACAGCCTGGTCTCTATGCATGGGGGTACTTACTCCTCAGTAACTCCTTGGCCCCTTGGCATTTCTTCTGCTGTGTTAACCATAGCAGAGGATTCAGTGTGACAGAAACTGATCAAAATCAGCCTTTGTCATGTATGGTACCAACATCCTACAGTCATCTGATGATAAAAATTTCCATCACATGTTTTGAGACCAGCTTCCAAGAGGTTGAGAAATACATTCCCTTCATCAACCCCCGGAGTAACCACTCCTGTCAACATTAAATTGTGCTAGAGGTGTTGTCTGGTGTCAAAGCAAATTTTGAGGTTTCTCCCACTCTAGAGTGTCTTGGTGTACAAAATTGAATACACAGCCTGTACTTGTGGCTCGGAGAGTTTTCACCATAAGAAAGGGCGGTGGACTGATAAAATGGGTGGCTGTATGAAGAAGACTCTCTGGGTCTTTTCAGTTCAGGGACACAGACAAAAGAGCGACTTGGCTCAATTTTCATGTACATCATAATAAAGACAATTTATTGTCAAGTGGAACAGAATTTGAGGACAGATTTCATGGAGTAGTTATTCTGAAAAAAATAGATTTTTCTTTAAATATGTTGGATTTCAATAACAGGTGTAATGAATTTATAAATGGTGGTGTTTTTGTAACTAGTGCTGCTGGAGCAGCTTTGTTGCAGCTGTATCTATGTGATTTCATCATCTCATTCAGTTATGAAAAACAGAACGGAGATCACACACTGAAAAATATCTTGGGTGTCCATATAAGTTTCTCTATTATTTCTCTATTTCTCTTTATGACCTTGGTATTGCAAATACCAATTTTTTTTCCTTTAGGGCACTTATGAAGGTCATTTCTTTGGATTAGCCTTTTTCTAAGTAACCTCAGGGTGTTTCATCTACATTTAAATCATTGGAGCTTTGAGTCCAGGTTTTATTCTTTTTCCCTTTAAATTTGTTCAGTGCAGAGCTCTCTGCTTCAGCCCTTCAGGACATCTCCAACTTGTTGGGTCAAGGAAAGATTTTGCTGAAACTGAGTTTTGGGCATTTGAGAATTTGGGCTTTTTTGAGGTGCTCTGTGCTATTAGACCAAAAGGCTAAGTTAGCAGCCACATCCTTGTTCTAAGGACATGCTTTCAATCGAATTACCTTAAGCTATCGTATCTTCACAGAACTTTTGCCATTATATTAAATTGATGGTCTTTTCAGGAGCTTTCCCTCAAGATTCTTCCTTCAAAATGTTTGATGCTTCCCATGACTCAGATGAGATTTAAAGCAGCAGACCTAATTTCAGTAGTGAAGTTTCATCGTATAAAATTTCATGGAGCTATGTGTCTCTCATTCGAGATCTCTTACTCTTTTAGATTAGAGACAGAAATATTTAGAGCTGTTATGAATATTTAGAGCTATTTATGTTTTTCATAACAGTAATGTAAGTCTTGTTTTGTGTGCGCAGGGATGAAAGTAGGAGAAAACAGTGCACAGGCTAAGGAGATGGTTTTGGGCAGAAAGAAACAGACTTACTGTTTTCTGCCTCTTGGGAAAATCCCCATGGAGTAATCTATCTCTAGAATCACCTGCAAATTTGTCTTGAAGATTTTTATTTGTTACAGATGAGGAAAGAGTTAACAAGTCTCTAGTAAGTTTAGGGACCAATGCTTGAGTTAACTCACTTGTCATCTTTGATTTAGTAGTCAGTAAAGATGTGTAGGAAATCAAATAATGCAAGAGTAAAAAAAAACCATTGGTATTTTTGAGCTTTCTTTCCCATGCCAAAGGCGTTAACTAACCCAGCAACAAGTACAGATTTTTATGCTACATTCTCTAAAGCATGAACCCTGACTCTTGCTCAGAATTTAAACTGCAGACACTCCATGTAAATGCACGAGATAAAGACCTCGGCCTTAATCTTGTACCTGTTTTCTTTCTGCCTTTTCAGAATGGGCAGAATGGATAGTTGCTGTTTTCTCTTTTACAACCCCCAGCCCTAATTGCATCCTTGGCACCAATGTTACTATTTTTTGTGTATCATTATCATCCTGCTGTAAAACAGAATATAATGCCTAATCCAAATTTGTTCTTTTCCTGATTTTTACACCTTTATGGGATTCTTGAATTGCTGAAATAGAACCACAATCCTGATCTTGCAACCTTGGGTAAAAATCTTCTACTAGGAGATTGCAATAACTAAGAATTATTCTATTTATCTCTGGAAAATCTAAAGAACCTTATAACATTATATCCTTTTGTGTATTTAGATTTTTCCAATATTAACTATATTCCCACCCATAATCCTTACCCTAGCCTTGCCAGAGGATCACTAAAATGCAGACACAGTGAGGGTCTTTATCAGAGTGAGTACTTCTCCTTATACTATATGCTGGGAACAACTCAATAAAATAAGAATTTTAGACTTTATGTTTCATATCTGAAACCCATAAACCTAAACTTAGTCATAGAAAATGCATCAGTTTTGGTATAAAATTGAACATAAGGCTTCAAGCAACAGTTCTGATTTTAACTATCCACTGACTGAAATTCTAAACCAAGGATTTACAGCAGACATTGGTTACCAATCACAAACACTGCTCCTGTCTAATGGGGAATTAAACAATGAGGGAAATCATGTTCTAGAAGAGAGTATAACTGATTGTCCTCGATATGCACAAGCCTTCTTATAATCATCTGAGGTGTTATGGAATTCAGAAATAAATGGAACACCCAATAATTTGAATTTCCCAACCTTAATTCCAAAATAATGTTAACTGCAAACATACCTAAAGCAAGAAGTATTTTTTAAAAAATATATGTACATTAGACCTTACCAGCACCAGCCCCTTCTCCAATTTCCTTAGACCAGCTTCCTTTGTTCACTTTCTTTGGGTAGGGAAGGGGACAAATTCTGCCTCAAAGGATTTAGTAGCATCTCATTTTCTTTGACAAATGCTGTTGCATTGACTTTTTCATGTCAAAGAGTGTGTTGAACAGAAACTTCATTACTGCCTGACAGCAATGATCGTGTGTGTTATTCTGAGCAATGGGGATAAAAAGCATTTAAAATGAGCGAGAAATCAATAATTGCAAGGCTGAGGGTTTCCTCCCTATTTGGCAAGACCTGACTCCATTAAATACCCCTTTTTAAACACCCATTTGTGGGTTGCAGTTTAAATTACTGCTACTTTTGCAGTGTAAAGTCATGCTCAACCATTGGTTGCTCCTTGTTTCCTTTCAATCAATAATTTAAAAGCACTTTGAAAAACTTAATTGAGTCTGAGAGTTAAGCAGTTGTGATAATGAATGTTGTCACTCGTAAGAAAGAAACCTGTTATGCCATGAGATCTTATAGCTACCTCAGATTCTTGTCTCTTTCATTTATATTTACTGCTTATCTATCTGCTTTTTGGGGTTTTTTTTGAGGGTTCAAGGGAAATGGTCACAGGGATAGAAAACTCTGATTATTTGAAAAACAGCCTTCTGATGGACCTCAAGGAAGTCTTTTAAAAAGAGTGAGATAATATTAATCAGTTTATAGCATGCAGATAGGTTGTGCAATGATTTTAAAGGAAGCTTCTTGCAAAAAACCCTAAAAACCTAAAACCAGTCAATATTGCCAGGTAAGTTTGACCTTTTTCTCATTTTTCACATTTTTGTTATGAATAGTACTACAAAAAACCCAAACCAAATCCAGAACTCCAATGCCACCTTTTGTTTGCACTGATAATTAAAACTAAGCACACTTACAGAAGGCCTGTGAAGCTAGAGAAACTTCCAAGTTAGGCATCAGTAGAACAATAATAGCAAAACAATCCATAAACTGACATGAAATATGTACATGGTCTCTTAGGTTGCTTTCACCTCAGTGAAATCATTACATGGATATCACACAGCAAGTTACTGGGAGAAGAAGAAATATTAATTGCATGTTCCCCAGTGAAAAGATAAATCCCAAGTATGAGTATAAATAATTTTGAAAATTAATAGTATATTGATATATCTTCTGTTATCTCCATAATCTACTATTTTTTGACCATAGACTTTTTGCTTAAAGAGATACTAATTAGTGCCATCCTGATTTCTCAAAGTTTTTACATGTTAGTGTGTTAGAAAATATTCTTCTGTTCAGATTGAGAAGAGATGAAATAATGAGGTTTTTATTCTTTTAATACAAGAGTCTAGGTTTAGAAATGAACTTGAAGATTATGTGCTCTCAGCCATAGAAAGTAATTTGTCTTTTTGTGGAGCTCTATATGACAGAACTGTTTTTTTGGTTAGGCAGACATAGAGAAGTCTGATTTCAAATATATGATACCATAAATCCAGGCTGTGGGAATACCGTGCTAGCACTTCATCTACTCCATTCTTCAAAGAATTTTCCAAACCACTTGTAGATGTGGGTTTTTTTTTTTTTTTTTTTTTTTTTTTTTTTAACACTGTACCTCATGTCAGCTTCTAAACTAAGAGTTAGAAAAGTTGAGGTTGTAAGGGACCTCTAGAAATTGCCTAATCCAGTCTTCCCTGTTCAAGTAGAGTCACTAAGGACAGGTTGCCCAAGACCATGTCCAGTCAGGTTTTGAGTATCTCCACAAATACCTGTAGCCATGATATCTTATGAAAAATCCTCTGCTAGGATTTTTCCTGCCCTGAGGAGCTGAGAGCCTCAGGAAAGAAATGTAAACAATAACTATCTGCTGCTGTGGAAGGCCACAGGTGCATCTTCCATTGGTCCGTGTGGATTGTTTTCAATCAGTGACCAATCACAGCCACCTGTGCCAAGGCTGTGAGCAGTCACAGGATTTTTGTTATGCATTCTTATTCTATTCTTGTCTTTGTAGCCTTCTGATCAACTTCTCTCTCTGTTCTTTTAGTATAGTTTTAATGTAATATTTTAATATAATATATAACATAATAAATCAGCCTTCTGATGAAAATAGAGTCAAGCCTTGTATCCTCACACAAAGGGTTGCCAAGACAAGAGATACCAAAGGATATGAATGCCTAAAAATACTTTACGCATTGCCTCTATTCCAGGGAAGGTTACTCCAAGTATGGTGGCAACCACCACATTGGGTGTCTGGCTTGTGTGCATTATGGATCAGAGGAAATGCAAACACTGTCCCTTTCAAATAAAAGCCTCATATGGGACACTTTCCCCCTTATCCTCCTGCCTTCAAGCAGAAGTGTTTTTTTCCTTCAGAGGTACTGCAGTTTCTATCAGAGTCAGGCATGACTCCAGAAAGTTTCTCTAGGTGGTGGCTGCTCTGAGTGTGGTCTGATCCATGGGACACCTTCCAATCTGAGACTGCTGACTGCACTCCTAGCAGGAAGAGTGTCATGTGGGCCAGCACTGCAGCAACCTTCCTTCCTTTTGCTACTACTGAGGAGGCTTTTTCTGAGGCCCTTTTCTGAGGTTTCTTCAAGCAGTCACAAGGACCCATGACTGTCCTTTGAAGGTCTCCTCACCCTCCTGGTGTAGGCAGTGGGAGGGACAGAAGGGAGCCAGAGGGTTTTGTGGGCAGTCTGAGCCTGGGCTGAATTCAGGCAGACTGTAAGATGAAATGCAGGTACCTGGGGTCCTGGCATGAAGGTCCAGGCTCCCCAGCACAACATATTTGCAGCTCTCACCATCTGGACTTTCTTACATAGGCAGTTTCATCTGCCACCTGCTCCAGTTTCTTTTCTGAGGTTGATCCCATCTGGTTTTAGCTCCTTTTCCTGCACTGTAGGAACACCACAACCCTCCAACCAGGCAACATGCACATTTCTACGTAGGTACCATCCATTCCCTTAGGAAGAGTAATATTATTTACAGTTAAAATGTTTTCTAATTCATTGAATCACCAAAGAATAGCAAATGTGAGAAAATAATGAGCATCATTACTCTCCCACTAAAACCACACCTCCCTTTACCAGCTCCCATTTACAGCTTCGGAAATATTAAAGTTTAAGTTGACCCTGCAGAGATAAGTGCATGGCAGTATTGTGGTTATGCAGATATCAGTGTTATGTTAATGCCCCAGCACAACAAAAAGCTGATTGACATTTTCATTGCTGTATTCTTAGCTGTTTGTTAACATGGAAAGAGGCAGTCCAGGAGCAATGAACAACATCCTTTTCTCACAGCCACTCTTTCAGAGCACTCAGCCATCTGCTGGCTTGTCTACCTGCAATAATCACTCCTTCTCCCTGCCAAATTTTGTGCTGCACCATGCATGACATTTCAAATTATTTGATGGACTAATTTGCATTTTTCAAATAATTTCACATGCCAATTAATTTCAGTCTATGGTTAATCTGCCCTTCCACAAGCAGCGTTATGGAAAGACATGGATAAACGCAAACTTTGCCTGTTCTGAGCACATCAGAGAGGGAGGCCAGGGCTGCTGGGGTAAGTTCGTGGGTAAGGGGGTTGGAGAGGCATGCATGAGGGGTGTCTGAACTCGATTGTCATAGTCACAGGGTATTCAGGAGTGTTATGCTTTGGCTGTCAGGCAGCAGGGCAGGACGGGAGCATGCTGTAACCGTGATGTGCTCTTTTCTCTGGTGCTGGTGTGCCCGGGAGAGCTGAGGCAGCAGCCCAGGCTTTTCAGGCAGTGGAAACTGGGAGATTTGCTTTCCCCCCCCAGCCAAGCCTTTGTTAAACTCATCCCTTTTACCTGTCCTGCCCACCTTTCAGCTGTTGCTCTGACTGGGTGCCTGAGTCCCATCAAAGGCAGCAAAGGGCAGATGAGGGATAAGCAGACGGGTGTCCAGATGTAGCAGTTTCTGCCAGGAGCTGAGCAAAAACTAAAGGGCATAAAGCCTGGAGCATAACATTCCTGTCCCTAAACTTCAAATTAATGAAATAGTAAGGCAGAAAGACAACCCTCCCCCATTTTTCAATGTCATTTATATGATGGAACTGTAAATACTCTGAACAACTCTGAGCTAAGCTGCTATGAAGATATGTCCTCCCTCATAAAAAGTACTTCCAACTGATGCAATTAAACCTTCTTATTATGAGTTTTCAACAGATTGAAACAGTAAATTGCACATCCAAGGGCAACCCCACAGCCAAAATTCTCCAGCTTCAGACTCTATGGATGCTCCAAAAGATTTCGTTTTCTCAGCAGCAACCCTGACTGGCACAGTGTCTTCCACAGCACAGACATCACAGCCTCTTCTGATGCTGTGGGACAGGTGGCAGCCTGTAGGCAGCCTTCCCAAAAATATTACAAGGGATTTGCAATGGGAAATACAATAATTAATGCACAAAATACTGCATGCATGTCTCCAGTATCTACAAAGTCTTCGGGGAAGTTGTTGCTGTATTTGTTTTCTGTGATTATAAACCTGCTCTCTAGAAAGTTAATTTTCCAGGTTACCTAAACACCTATTTTTATCCACTGTGTTAAGAAGTCTGACTAAAAATTAAGAACATATTTTCAAGGTTGGCAGTATGTATTTTCAAAGTATGTATTTTCTTTGTGGAATGCACTTCAAAATCCTTCCATATGGTATACTGATTGATTTTTATCAAGAACAATCTTTTTTTTATTTCCTCAGTCCATCTGAAAAACAAGAAATGTTTGTTCGCATGATGAAAACGGAACTGGTTAATGAAAAAAATTTCGTTTATTAGTAGTCTTCCACATGTTCATTGGAGAAAAATGCCATAAACACAACCTACCATAAAGTTATGAGAAAGTATCAACCTTGTCCTCGTTCATTTTTCTTAGTTTTAAAAAAGAATTCAGCTGAACTGATTGACATCTCTACACTGAGAGAAGTGGATATGTGAGGATCCTTTGTTCACACTGTGTTTTTTTGTCAGATAGCCTATGCAAATGGTCTGTGGCTCTGACCACTTGCAATAGCTAACAGATAAGTGCCTGGAATCTTGACTAATCATATCTGTAGCAATTTATAGCAATCTTCCACAGTGAATTAAATCATGATATTTTTTTTTATTAACCTAATTTAGAGAAAAGCTTGAATCCCTCAATTTTTTCCTTAAGGGGAAACACACATGATACTGCAGGGTAGAATAAGGATTTAAACACTATGTGTTGGGTTTTAAGCTTTCAGGAGTGAGGCAAGGAGAAACCCAACTGTTCATAAATTGATCTGCTTCTATGAGACTAGTTTATCTCATAAAAATGTGAAGCCAAATGAGAAATCTCTTAAGGTATTGGACTAAGGCCAGTAACCTCTAAGTAACATTTACAAGAAGTTGTCACCAAAATGTGACCGCCATCAATACCCTGAAGCCTCTTTAATTCATATGAAGTCCCAACAGCAATTTCAAAAATTTATATTCATATAAAGTATACAAGGACTTGGAGTGATGCCCATGGTATTCTTCTGGATTTCACACTCTTCATGGTTTTTTTGAGAGGAAAGAAAATCATGATACTCAAATGTATGATACATGTACTCATTCAGAATATGAATGATGTTTACAAAATGTTCTTCTTACTAACAGAATAAACAGCCCTATTTAATGCCAAAAGAAATCTAAATCACTCTAATGACCTTTCCTGGCTGCAGGAGCCTGGGTCTTCTCCATCCCATCAGATATTGTAGCGTATGTCTGTAATTATGCATGAGGAATATGTAAATGCAACTACTGTACGAAAGAAAAGGGAATATATGCTAAACAAAGCTATTAAAAAAATTCTGCTTAATGCTACCAGAAAACTGTTAGGCTTTGGGGATGAGAGTAATAAATTGTGTTTGTTTCCTAGACACTCACAGTGCCACACTGATGTGTTCATGGAGCCCTTTAAAACCTGTGATGTATTCATCCTTACAACAATTCGGTGAGGGAAGAAAACCATCTTGCTCATTTCATACTGAATGGAAGTACAGAGAAACACCATTATTTACTAAGAGTCACGTGAGAACATTGTGCCTCAAAAAGATTCAAAGAGCAGTCTAGTTGCTCTTCCATCTTCCCTCCCTTATCAAGAAAACCATACTTTTTCTAGTCAGTAATGCATTAATAGAATGCAAGCACAGACAGCGAACCTTACACAGAGAACATACCAATTAAATTGGTGAACAAAACACCAGAGGGACAGAATTTTTTAGAAATCCTTTCCAAGGCTTCTTAAAGATTTTTTGGAACCTTATGCAATCTCTGGGATTGCCCATTAGCATTGCTAAAACCACTGTCCCTCTGGTGTTTTGCAAATTATATGATGAAGCTATCTGTACAATAGCAATCAGTCTCTCCTGCTAGGGACTCATTTTTTCCATAGGCAGCTGGAATTGTGGCAGGAGCAGAGAGGATGCAAAGGAATGGCTCAAGAATGCAAGGCTCAATGCAAGGCTCAAGAACAGAAACACAAATGTGGATGGGGAATGGTTGAAGACCTGGGTACTGGGCAAAACTGGGAACAAACAGATCAATAATAGCAGGGTTAAAAATCCGAATAGATAGGGACAAAGCTGCAGAAAAAATGAAACAGGAGAGGAATGGTTCAATGCAGAGGAAACCCTTGAGACAGCAAGAAGGTCCTTTTGCCAGGAGCAGGGAAAGATCCCAAGGAAGTAAGGAAAAAAAAAAAAGGCAAGATAATGGAGGATGTCCAGGCTATTAATGGACAGAAGAGCCCTCATTGAATATGATTGGAGAAAAAGAGGTTAGGATTGGAACTTCTTTGATGGCAGGAGGTTTGTTGGATGAAGGATGAAGGGGCCTTCAAGAAGGCAGAAATGTCCTCTTGTCCTGTCACTGGTTGCCAGTGAGGTGAAACTCACTCCCACCTGGCTACGGCCTCCTTTTGGGTAGGTGTAGAGAGTGAAAAGGTTACCCCTGAGCCTCCTTCTTTCTCCAGGCTAAGTAGCCCCTGCTCCCACAGCCACGCCTCACAAGACTTGTGCTCCAAGTCTTCCCCAGTTCCACTGCCCTTCTCTGGACTGCTCCAGCACTTCCATGTCTTTCTTGCAGTGCAGGGGCCCAGAACTGGACAGGACTCAAGGTGTGGCCTCACCAGTGCCCAGTACAGGGAGACAATCCTGGTCCTGTTGGCCACATTATTCTTGATACAAGCCAGGATACCACAGGCTTTCTTTCCCCTGCTTTTAAGCAAATCTCTTAATTTGCCATTCTTATTCCTCTTTTTTTCTGTACTGTAAGATACCTTCACAATGACTAGGAGACTTCTTGGCTTTCTTAAGCTCATCCTAAGCCACTGCACACATGATTTATTCTGTTCTTCTCATATAATTCAAACTCTGTATTAAAGACATCTGTAGAATAGCTTTGTAGAATGGCAAATATCATTGGTACTTGTGTGTTTGAATTTATTTGCATTTAATATATGAGGGATGGTAGAAGTAAAGTTAATCCTTAATATGTGTGTACCTATATATTTTTTAATAACTTAGCACAATTGCTACTCTTCCTCCAGTACCTCTTCCCAATTCACATTTGTTATGATTAGGTTTAATTTAATCCTAACAGAATCATCCTGCTGAGGTTCATATCCATACTTTGGAGACAGAATACAACTTTTACTGATTTTAAAGTATCACACTTTTAGTCAGCTTCAGAGTTGTATGGACTTTCCAGATTTTCTGCCAATATTATTAGTATATGTTCAATATGCACCTAATGAAACATTTTTAGTGCAACTGGCTTACCATGACCAGCTGTGGGCATGGCACTGCACTTCTGGAATCTGGATATGTGGATATGTATATTTTCTAGCCTTGTTCATCACCATCAACACCAAGATTGTATCTCTCTTCTGGGTTTTTTTGGGGTTTTTTGTGACTTCCACAGTTTTTTTCAGGAATACGACATGAATTTTTAGCCCTTTCTATGAAAAAAAAAAACAAAAACAAAACAAAATCAACCAAACAACCCCAATTTGATTTATCTGTTTCCTAGAAATAGCTGTATGCACTGTGCTGAACTTTATACTTAATTGATGCAAATAAGTGAATATTGTAGCCTCACTTCTACAAAACTTTAGTGTCATGAGCAAAATAGTTGCAAACAAACAGATCTAACAAGAAATCAGATATTTCTAACCCTGTTTTCTTAGCAAAGCATAGGGATGTATCCACAAGAGCTATGGAGTTGTTTGCTTCTGTGGGTGCAGAAAACAAGTGAGACACTTTTCAGGGAGGTACCTGACATTTTAAGTTTTCCCTCTTCTTTTAATATGGAGCAAGAATAGAGAGATTAACTTTTTATATGACTATAGCCTTAAGAATCATTTCTTATATGGCTGTAGCTAATGTCTGAGTTTAGGATTTTTATCCCTTGGTAGAACCCTACTGTCTTACTCTTTAATGAGGCAATAAATTGGTTTGAAGTAGGTTCTTACCTCAACAAG
This sequence comes from Passer domesticus, assembly GCF_036417665.1. Lineage (NCBI taxonomy): Eukaryota > Metazoa > Chordata > Aves > Passeriformes > Passeridae > Passer > Passer domesticus. The sequence continues at coordinate 65,694,811 of NC_087476.1, read as the reverse complement.
TTTCCCATTCTCTCTATGAACAACAGCAAACCAGAGCTTGAGTGCACTGATGATCAGCAGTCGATTGTGAAACAGCCCAGGAGCCTTTAGAAATACAGATCTAAGGAGCAAATTCCTCTGTTCTGTGCTTCCACTGCAGCTGGTCATTATTATAAGATAAAGTTATTTGATCTCCAATGCCAACACAAGCCGTACCTGGGCATGAGGATTTTTGGAGAAACTCTACTACACTTCTTCACCCTGCTGTTTCCTTATTGATTGATGAATACTTTTTGAAAGCTACCACTTTCCCAATATATTGTGTCTTCAACAAACCCAATGCAATCATTGCAGAGGTTTAGTATTTTAACTGGTGAGATAGGAATCCCTAAATGAAAAAAAAAAAAATCCAACTAAAACAACAAACAAAGCAAACCAAATGCAACGCTGAAAAAATGAGTCCTGTGTGCAGGTTTGGGCACCACAGCATAGGAAAGACATTAAGATATTGGGAAACATGCAAAGGAGGGCCAGAAGGATGGTAAATCACCTTGAGGGGAAGCCGCATTGCTGAGGTCTCTTGGTCTATTGGGCCTGGAGGGGACTGAGGGGAGACTTCATCAGTCTTCACCTTCCTTGAGGCAAAAAGGACAGGCAGGCACCGATCTCTTCACTGGGGACCAGTGATAGGACCTGAGGGAATGGCCTGAAGTTGTGCCAGGGGAGGGTTAGGCTGGATATTAGAAAGATGTTCTTCACCCTGAGGATGACTGGGCACTGGAACAGGCTTCTCAGGGAAGTGGTCACAGCACCAAGCCTGACAGAATCCGAGGGTTTGGACAAAGCTCTCAGCACATGATGTGACTCTTGGGGTTCTGCACACAGGGTCAGGAGTTGGACTCGATTATCCTTGAGGGTCCCTTCCCACTCAGGTTATTTTGTGAATTTCTGATTCTGTTATGAATATCTCTCATGTCTTTGTCAGTGCCTTTAATAAACTCATATTGCTGGATTCACCCTGTGTGCACAGTCTTGGAGTGACATTAACATAAACTGGGACCTGGTCTTGCAGGCCTGCTCCATGCAGGTCTGTGCTGTGTTCACATAAGTCCCTCTGAAAACAGGAAATTTCTGCCTGCTTGCTCATGATCAATTGCAGGACTTTTAATAGTCCTGATCTTTCCAGATCTTAATTTCTATTCTGAGGAGTAAGAAAAAAAATAAAGGTATTTCTTGCCTTGATAACTGGCACCAGAACATTTCAGATAAGATTATGTTTTGGAGAGTGTGCATGATCATGTATTCAATCACTGCTTGAGACATCTCCAAACATCTGTGTGTTATCAGCATGGAAGTCAATTACAATTAAATAATTCAGTAAGACAAAATAGCAAGTTCATAATGGTAGGCAATGTTTTCAAGTAGAAAATAACTTGTGATTTTTTTGGCTTATTACACTGCAAAATAGTTCTGCATTTGCTACTTTCTGATTGACATGGAATTGTTTACTGAATGCAATTTGAAATTAATTAAGTCCTACTTACAAAAAGCACACTGGAACATGTCTTGTGACGGCCTTTGACTGCACTTTATCATGTGCTAATATTTAGAAACCTGATCTGGTAACCTCTGTCTCATCCTCTTAAGTTCATCTTTTTTCTCTGCCCTTTAGAACAAATGTGGAAAATAGAATTGAGTAATAGAATCATAAGGGTTGGAAACGGCCTCTAAAATCATTGAGGCCAGCCACTAACCCAGCCCCACCATATTTACCACTAAACTATGTCCCCAGGTGTCACATCTACATGCCTTTTGAACACTTCCAGGGTGATATACCCATCAACAAATACCAGGGAAAATAACCATACAATTTAAATTTTTTTTCCATAGTCTTGCCATCTCCATGGAGCTAGTGGCTGCTGACAGCATGATTTGTAGGTTATGCACAGTTTTAATTAGCACCAAGTATATTTTAATAGATAAGTCAGAAGCAATCTGGAAATGTTTGTTGATAAAGATAATTGGGAATATAAATTCAAACATGACTAGAGAGAACATGTGATTATCAAAAGTATGTTTCATGTACTCAATTTTAAATTATTCCATGCACTCTTTTAAAACTAATCACAAACAAACATTGCCCAGACTGAAGCTGCTCAAATGATCTGTGACTCCAGAGTATTTACAATACAGCTCACCTTCTAGCTGAGGGAACGTCATTGAAAATACCAAGTGAAGATGAAAGCTTAATAGTTTTGATATACTGGTAATATTAATTTCCAGTGTTTTCTCACTGTTGTCTTTTTAAGGGATACCATCCCTCCTTCGTCCTTTTTATTCTTTCAGTGAATTTTCAGTTTTTGCAAGGAAGAGCAGTTTTGACTCCTTGTTTTTCTATGATGTCGGTTGTGGCTCACAGAGCTTGGCAGTGTTGGCAGTGCACTGCTTCTGAGGGCACTGTTAATCCTGAGGGTATTCTCTTGGTTGGGATGTTACAGGGCACGATGTTGATTCCCTGCTTAGTCCTGAATTTCACAAAACACAGGATCCTTCTTCTGCAGTCTTTCACATCTGTTATCTGCCAACAGACATCTCTAAAGAACCTCCTTCTGCAGGCATGGAAACCAGTAAGTTCCGCTTCCAAGACTACTTCCAGCTCAATGACTTACTGTCACAGACACAGCTAGCATTCCTTTCATAAATGCACTAATTGTTTTACAGAGTGACTGGACAGAAGTGGCAAACAACAAATACATTGCTAAGCCAGTCACAAAACCCTGAACCAATTTGTTTGAAAAAGTGGAAGAAAACTGAGTTCTGATTGGAATTTCCCCACAGTTTGAGCAAGGGGTTAAACTAGATGACAAAGTTATTTTCATGACTAATTATTTTGTGTTCCTCTATTTTGGCAGTTAGGTAACTTCAGTTCCCAAAGTCATTGTGTGCCTAGCAGCCTTACTTTCATTTGGCTGTACAACAATCTCTGGTCACCTCAGAGGCATAATCATGTTTATACCAAATTAAGTCGTTAAGCCTTCCAATAAAGATTCTAGATTAGGTTGAGAGAGTTGATATGTGCCACTTTTGGGGATTCTATCTGAACTTTTGATGGACTTATTTGTCAATATTTCATGGCTTAAGCAATTTATTCCCTTTACTTGTTTTAATCTTTTGAACCACACAATCCTTTTCAACACTGTCTGATTATATTATACCCTTCAATTTGAATACAACATAAAAAAGATAATTGGGCAGATTTCCCCTCCCTGAATTAAAAGAACTCACAAAACAAATCTGCTTTTGGAGCAATGCATCAATGGTTGCTGCCAAGCTCAGAACACAAGTAAAGATCTATATAAATTTTCTGACTTGCTTGTTTTCTTCTGGTTTGCTTTTTGTTTATTTTAAATTTTTTGGAATTGTTAAATGTCAGGTTGAAGAAACTAAATTTACATGGGTGCCAAAAAAAGAAGGGAAAAGTCTTAGGTTAGGATGTGGTTTTTGTCTTTGTGTAGTAAGTTGACTAATGCTCCCTTCAATAACACTACTTCCAGCTGATCTTTGAGACCTGCTCCCATGTGTGGACTTTGGCTTGATGTTTCTCTCACTTACTGCAAAGTAGCTGCAAAGTAGTGCAGATATCAGTAAAGTCAATGAAAATTTGAAAGTCTCAAAGTGAGAGTAAAAGTAAAATAATTCCCTTATTCTTAGCAGTGTATTTGTTTAAATACCCTGGAGAAAAGCCACGAGACATTTCACACTCTAACAAGCCTGTTATTAATACAGATCCTGAGGCTGTTGATACCTCAGTAAAGCATTTTCAGCTGTTTATAGCACAAATTTCAGCATCATTTCATTTGAGAAGAAAGAATGTTCTAGTCTCAGTAAATATATTGGTTTATTTTGATCTCTGTTTTCATATATTTATAGGAACTGCATAATGGAAAACCTTCCTAGAGGAAAAATAGAAAACTAAGAAATGAGCTTTTTAAAATCACCAATCAAAATGAAAAACAGCTTCAGTGAAGGAGGATGAGAGCAGGTATTTATTATACAACATTTTTGTCTGACTTATGAAGTGACATTGCAGATCTATAATATTTTTTCCATTTCTTTTCCAGTCAGAGCTCAAGTTTGCTGGGGACATAGATCTTCCTTTCCCTCTAATAAAATACAAAAGATAGTGGACTTAATGTCCATCTTCGTCATTGCAAGTGGACAGGAATTTTTTTAGGATCACTCAGCTGGTGAGTGAACATTTTCAGCAGCTTAGGAGGCAGAATAGTGGTGGGGTGGGGAGGATGGGCAAAAAGGCAGACTGTCTGAAAAAGACCTTCCTCCTCATCTCTTTGTGGCACTGAGCCTGTGTTCTTGCCAGGGAGCCTCTGGGACAAAACAAAGAGTAGATTGGATATTCGGAAGCAATACTTAATTGTGATGGTGATGAGTCAAAGCAACAGGTTGTCCAGAGAAGTTATGGATGCCCAACCCCTGGAATCGTCCAAAGCCAAGCTGGATGGGTCTTTGAGCAACCTGGTCCAGTGGAAGGTATTCCTGTCCAGGGAGGTTGGAACTAGAAGATCTTAAAGGTATAATTCTATAAATGCATAGTCAGAGCTCCTGTTAACTGTAAGGCAGTGGTGTGGCTCCCATTTTGCCCTTTCCATCATTTTATGCTGCTGACTTTTAATATTTACTCTTTATTCATGTTTGTGGGGGTTTTTTTTGCATTTTTCAACATGGGACTGCCATGCATGTTTAGGGCCTCATCCATGTTTTCGGTGACACAGTTATGAGGGAGAGTCGGTAACTAGTTTGTCTTACATAGCATAACATGGCATTTAAAAGCCTTTCACATTTCCTAATATTGTTGTTATTCACAGCCTGGTTTCAGCAGGATCTTTGTTGAAATCCATTAAGTCAAACATGATTTAAATAACTTTCTTAGCTCTCTCCATGGCTTTGATTGTTTTTGTCACCCTAATACTATTCAAAATGTGAGCAATAATGGCAAAAGCAAAATCATGGAAAGAGAAGCATAGTAGAAAGGGAAATTGAGGGTAAAGGGTACTGCCTAGATCAGTGATTCTACTTATTAGTAACCATAGGAAACCCTGAAAGTACAAATGTGGCATATATAACTAAGCTGAAACCTGACATGAGAGCTGTCTCTCTTCAGATCTGGCAGTTCTGTGCCCCAGTTCTGAGCCTACCATGTGACTAACTTCACATATTTAGGGTATGTTAAATAAGATCCATATCTCCAAAAGCAAAAAGCAATAGGCTACATTCTGGATACAGATATAATATTAGGTAGTGATATAAGGTGCTTTGAGTCCCTCAGAAGTTCTTCACAGAATTCTTTGTGTTCTTCTCCTTCTCTGCTAGTGCAGGGCTGAAAACACTTTTCTCTGGACCATTTAATTCTCCTGTCAGGGTATGCTTGCAGGTCTGCTAATTCATAAACCAGTGAGTCTGATTTATGGTGCATGACATTACCAGTGCAAGATGGAAGAATGAAGTGGAGAGGTTCTTTACATTATGCTAGGATTAAAAATCTTACAGCAGAGTCAACACTGTTTCTCTGCAATTTTTGTCCTCTCTTGCATTGGTAAGTTTAGCTGATGTTTACACAGCACATAAAGTTCCCTGAAAAATGGATCAAAAGCAGAATACTCATAATAAAATATTTTATTTCTTTTGCATAAGGTTCATGTAGAATTAACATCTATGACAAAATATCACAGCCTTTTATTTTCTAGGTATAATGAGATCACTCTTGCTGCTTATATTTGGGTCAGTGAATATTACATTGTTCATACAATGAAAACATCCCAGAAGTCCTTAGTAAATAACCAGTCTGACATCCTGCTCTATACACATCACAGAATTTCAGGAAAATATTTCTATCTCAAGTATCTAGTTTCTCACTGAGTTACAAGGCATTGTCTGGAAAAGATCTGCATATTTTAGCCACCTCCTTCTAGTGCCATATTAAAAAGTGTCTAGAGCTCAAAAGTACTTAATAAATAATATTACTGGAGAATTTTTACTTTTTTAAAAAGTTCTGAGTTTTAGAAGTTTGAGGCTGACTTAACTCTGCCAGAGAGCTGGCAGAACCAGAAAAACAACACCTCTAAAGTGAATTAGACTCTAAATACTAACTGCTCACTGTATCTCCAATTTACCGTGGGAATATGGAAATTCTTTGCCCAGAGTGCAGAAACAGTGAGAACTAGTCTTGCTTGTGGCACCTTGAAGGTCAATGATACATGCACCCTAAAAGCCATAATTGCTTGTGATAAAAAGAGAATTTTTAAATAGTAACGTCTAGTGAATAATGGATTTTCGATGCAGAGCGGTGAGGCACCAGATTCACATCAAGATTTGAAGTTGATCTGCTTGTATTTCAGTTATAAACATGCATGGAAATCCTTCTCAAAGACTTCATAACAGTAATGAGAAATTAAAATTTTACTAAAATACCGTTGATAAAATAACAATCTACTGCTATTACACTGAAGAAGATAGAGGATTAAGCTGTAGGCAATGGAAATCCACATCACTCATGGTTTTTAATGTACATCTGAGGAAGGAGCTGCCCATCTGCTGAAGCCAGGAGAGGTCTTAGTTAAATTCAACTGAAAAAATTGTAGAGTTTAATCCAAAAAGTGCACATGAATGTAAGCACTGGAGTGTAAACTCAGGAGTGTAAACAAAGCCAATCAGAGAAGTAAAATACCATATGTGCCAAACTGAAGAGGGAATATCTGTAAAGCAATATGAGTAGAAGCATCATTAATATTTCTAGTGTTGAGGGAATGAAACAGAGAAGAGAGGTGATTAAAAAGATGCAGATTGATCATTCCTGAAAACTTAGGGATAATAAGTATTATTGTTGCAAAAAAGCTAAATTGCCTGCACATTTTGGAATTTTGAATGATGTTGTCAAAGGTGAGGAGAATTAATCTTTAAGGTTTAAAATAGATATGGTGTTAATAATAATAATAATATTAATAAAAAATTGACTTGTTAATCTGCAGTGCTGACCAACAGCTTTTTTTCTATCTAATGAACATTTCTTTCAGAGAGAATTTAGCCATGTACTTCATTTAACAATGAACTTATTTAGCAATGAATCTCATTGAGAGACATCTTATTTCAGAAAATATCTCTTATCATATCACTTTTCAGTTTCGATGACTTTGATTTCTTCCAGTGAATGAAAAACCCCCAGGAGAACCTACAGTCCTATATCCAAGCTATGGCTGTGGGAAGCAGAAGAGAGTGTTGTTCTTGTATCTTTCTCCTACTGCTATCACATGTGACATTATTGACAGTCTAACCCTACTTAACTGTATTGAATATCTTGGATTTATGTTTAGTTCCAGCTATCATAGGAAGGTAAAGGTAAAAACTGTTCCTTATTGTTTCTTGCCTAGTTCCAGCTGGAGATGAAGATTTGGTCATACCTTCAAGCTGTCCTTCCAGCCAATGAAACTGTTTTGCTTACCAGTGATAACATACAATGGACACAAACCAGTGCTACATTTGGGGTATCACCTCAAACCTTGCTTCAGCTCATTCCTTCTTCCTATTCTTCTTTTCACATTCTGAGCAGCAAACAGAAAACCCCATAAACTGAATTCCCAATTTCTTTCTAATAGTCTTATCCATATGGAAAGCTGTTGGAGTCACAGAGGGATATGGAAGAAATGATCATTAATCAGAATAGAAAATTTCAGTGTTTTCCTTTGGCAGCACCCTAGGGATACGTTCCAAGGCTTATTAGGAGTATGAAAAACACCTCCCAGTTTTATTTCCATTTTCTAGAAATGAACCAGAAAAAATGTATAAGAATGTAGCTTTATTTTCTATGCGCTTCTCTCTTCTATGCCAATTTAATTCTTATTTATTCCCTATTGCAGGTGATCTTGAATCAAAGTACACCTCATCTGTTGCTCTTGAGGTTACTGCTTCACAGTTATTATATAAGCCTGATATAAATCAAGATGTTATAGGTATTATCTGGGGAGAAGAAAAAGAGGAAGTAGTATGTTGTCCTAGAGAATAATGGAATATAATAAACAAATCTTGCTTAAAAATTCTAATGACTAAATACCCAGAATGAAAAAACTGGGATCCCATGCCACTTTATGGTTAAACAGTTTCTAGATAATTTTTTTAGATAACTACTGTGTATTTTGTTCAGATATCACAGTTTAACAAAATTTTAAAACACAGCATTTTCATTTGGCACCAGATGTTCACTGCTTCTGAAAAATCTCATTTATTCTGCTTATGCAAAAGCCTGTCTCATAAAATATGTATGTCCTTTCAATGTTAACTTGATGTGTACAGTCTCCAGTGAAGGCTTCAAATCAGTTCTGGGTGTTCCTGTGTGCTGTACAGGTTGCTTTCCCAGTAAGGATGGTCACCTGAGAAGGGAATAAGTGACTACAAGACTTTCACAGTGAAATACATCACAAAGCTGAACAGCAGGAGAAAATATAGCTAAGGCTAATGCTTCCACAGATGAAACTCCAATTATACTCTCCAGAGGTGATTTGAGAGGTGACCCATACCATAACTTACAAATAAAATTCAGTTTACACAGACTACTTACCCATTTAAAAAAAATTAAAGTCTCTCCATTGTGAACAGAGAAAACAAAACTCTCTTGGGGAATATGACCCTTGGGGAGCAAGAGCTCCAGACACAGTAATGGAGCAATCCTTCATGACATCAGCTGAGGACTTGATTTCTGATTTCTCAAGTGTTTTAGATATTGGGGAATCACTTAATTCCATCAGAATGGCTCAGCCTTTCCTGTGAGCAGGGTGATACAGCTGAGATGCACAGCTGGCAGATGAACAAAACCGAATTATGCCAGTCATGTTGTGGGTGACCAGTGTGCCTCAACAATTTCTTTTGCCAGGTGCTGGGTTTTCCCTGACAACTGCATCCCCACAGACAGAGAGTATCATAGTACACCACACATTCCTCAAGTGTGTGAACATGAGATTCCTCTGACCCCAGAAAACATTTCACAAATGTTACCACATAGCCATAAACTATAATCCGGACCTGATCTGCTTGTAAAAGAAGAAGGATTTTTGCTTATCAAAGAGTTTCTTAAAAGCACTTTGCTTCCTCTCCCGTAGGTCAAGCAGCCCTGTGACCCTTCCCTTTAGAGGGAGAAGCAGTGTTACCAACTCTCAAAGTCTTTCAGCAATAGAGTTACTCTGTGTGTTATGTTGGTGACAGGTGGAAGAGAAATTTTTCTTATCAGGTGGCAATTTACTTCTAATTATAAAACATCTTTTTGGATAATTTGATTTTTTCAGTTTGTCTAGCTTTGCAAACTAATTTCCTTCAGATTTCCAGCACTTTTTATTACATAGGCGATAAATCATAAAAGCCATTAATTTAATGGGGCTTTGAAGTAAACAAATAATTACAAGGGTGACACGTTCTGCATAGATAGATAAATCCTAATATAAATTCTAACTCTGCATTCACACAAAGTCTGTCCCAAATTCTAAGGTAAATCTTCATTGCATGATTATCCATTTTCATAGAATCATAGAACATGCTGAGCTGGAAAGGACCCATCAGTATCATTGAGTCCAATTCAGCATCCTGATGCAAAAGCCTGACCTTGCCTATAATTATACCAGTGAAATTTAAACAAAAATAAATTACCCAATGTTCTGTGGTCTCCTAATATCAAACTATTTCAAGGCTTGGAATTGCCTATCCCACTATTCACATAACTGTTTTGCAACTTTAGCAGCAGGCTGGTTTTAAACACCCTTTCCCTACCTGCAATTTATGCCATTTAAGCTCCTCCATTTCACACTCTCCACCTCACTTCATCTAAATAACAGTGGATGCCCCCCCATAACAGTGATCCCAAAGGATTTAATCAGATTACAGAAACAAAATATGAATTTGGGAACCACATCAGAAGGAGGACCAGTATGGAGGTGTCAGACAGCACTCTGAGAAGCAGGATCTGCTGGGTGGCTGGCTAGAGCTGGGCACTTATGAAAAGTTTTAAGGTGGACTTAATTGCAGCATCCGCCAGACATACATTCTGTTTTGTGCAGCAAAAGAGATTAACTTTCTTGTTATCTATTCTCCTAATTATTCCAGTTCACTGAGCAAACCCCACATTTAAGGATCTCCTAGAGATTAATAAGAATGTGTTCAGTGAAATACTAGCTCTGGCCTGGGGGTACCATAGCTATATTACCACCAAGTTCCACCAGGACCTGTTATTTTCTTAACAGTTCAATTTATTCTGGGCACAGCACAACTCTGCTTTTACTCCTGCTTTTAGCTCCATGACTAACTTGGCTGTCTTTCAGCATTACTGGACTGCAAAGTGCAAACAGACCTTAAGCTCTTTCCTCAATTCTGTTGCCTTGTTAGTAAGATGTGTGAACAGAGAAATTCACCTTTTCCTTCCCTCTCAACTCCTCCTTCACTGCAGAAAAATGAGTCTATGGGTTTCTCTTAATGTGTCTCCACCTTGTCCACTTCCCCTCATCTGCTGAACTCTGCATGGCCTGGGCTGTGCTCACTTTGTGCACAAAGCAGACCAACACAGCTGGAGGAACGTCATAGATCATTCCTGGGCACAGAATAAAGCCATAATGAGGCAGCATAGAATGAATGCAATAGGTGGAGATGTTTCGGGAGGACAGATATCAAAGTATAATTTAACTGCTCCAAATCACCTAAATTTGTAGCCAATTTCTATGCACTGAATGTACTGGGCCCCTTTGTAAACTGGTGTTATTAGACTAGAATTTATCCTTTGTCAATACCCCTTCAGTAAGACAATGCATCACCTTTTGCCTTGACTACCTGTATTTTATATGAATACCTTTCTTCACAGAATTCTCTTTTACTTCTTGCATGGTCAGCCATGAAACAAGACTACTGTTGACAGACCTCAAGTCTCCTTGGCACATCATTCAGAACCCTTGGACATGGTTTTGTAATCAGCTGGGGTGGAAGCCAGTTCTAACTAAATAAAAGATTAGCTGTTGGCAATTGTCCCTCCAATTTGAAATCTCTTGCTAAATTTCAGTCTGTTGTGCTTTTGTTTTGCTGAGGCTTTCAGCCTAGCTGCTACAATTCTAAGACTATGAGGCAGAGAGAATTTCTTTTGATCTGTTGTGCAAAAGTTAATCTTGAAATTTAAAAAAAAAAAAAAAACCACAAAAAAAACCCCCAAGCAACAAAAGACAAAAAAATGAGGTTTTTTGGTTTTTGCGGTTTTTTTTGTCTGGAGCATGGAGAAATCTGGAGCATTTAATAAATGTTTTAACTTATGCCTTCACTTGTCAAATCTAGAAAAATCTAGCAATCACAGCAAATCTAGCAGCAGGCAATTTCTCCCACATGGCTGTAGCAATGGAAGGCACCAGCTATGTAAACTCAAAGTCTCATTTAGGTAATTAGCAAAAAGGAGTAGTTACAGAATTCCCCAGCAAATACTTCTTCACTGGAAAGTCCAGAATAACCCAGTTTAAATCCCATATACTTTCTTTCTAAGGGTATCTCCTGAGCTGTTGGACCCTTACAGTTCAGAGAAAAAATGGAGGCAAATACACAAAATGCAGTAGCACTGCAGATGTCAGAGTGATGGCCACAAAATCTCTAGCAATTTTTACCAGGGCTGAGCTCATCTTCAGTCAAATCACAATACCAGCCAGTGTGTGCATCTCTCAATCTCCCTGCTACCCTGACTGCAGCTTCAATGCATGACCTTACACCACCTTTCCACGAGCTAAGCGAACACTTTTCATCTCGCAGCAGGCTCAATATAATGATGTCTGCAGGACCTGTGACTGCAGAGGTAGCTTGCTGCACTCTCTCAGTCACTCCATGGTCACTTGTCTGTATCAAATGGCTTATCTGCACAGTAAATATTTTCTGGAGCCGTAGTTTCTCATTGACTTTCTGCATGAACAACTTTGTAAAGATTGTCTATATATTTGATCTAATTTAAAATTAAATCAGTTTACAGCAATATGGATATATTGCTTATATGGTTATATGAATTATAACCACATCAACCTAATTTTTAAAAAGGTACTTCTAGCTTAAAAACATTGAAAGATAAATTCAGAAACCATTCTTCTTCAAACTGCTTCATTCTTCTTCATTCATTCTTCAAACTGCTCAGAGAATGACTGTCATCACTGCTCACATTCCACAGCTCATCTGTAAAATAAAGGTACACGTTATATTAGTGAGAAAACTCATACTTTAAAAAAACCTAATTTTTCTCATTAACATGTCATACTAGTGAAAAAAACCTATTCTCCTTATAATAACCTTATTACAAGAATTTTTCTGTATTGAAAAAAATTGAACAGAAAAATCATACCTTGTTTAGCCAATAGGGCTCATCCCATAATAAGGATTTTGCCTTGGAGTCTAGTTTAAAAATTGACAGCATGATGTTCCCATGGAACTCTTTCTGCAGAGGAAACATGAAGCTACTGTACCTCCCTCATATCGTGTATATATCAGTTTATGTCTTTTAAGTAACATGAGAGCTTTTGAAGTATAATCAGCACAGCAATGTGTACAGAGGTGTTTATGCACACTGCCTGCCTCGCAGGTGTGAATTACAGGTTAGCAGCTTTTGTTATGATGGAGAATTTACAGCTGATCCTTGTACTAATAGTTCAGGCTATATTCCCTGCAGGAACCATGATAAGCAACAACAACAAGAAGAAGTCTCAGTAGGACAATCTATGTAATATTTAGGTCAGAGGGAGATTTGAGTGGTGCCATATCCTGGCATATTTTCCAATAGCAAATATTAAGCACAAGAAAATTATTTAACTGTTTCTGAAGACCAAAGGTTGCTCAAGCAGACAAGGGAAGAGTAGAATGCACATGCACAGACTCAGACTGTTCTTTCTTCATGCCATGCCTCATAATTTAGGTCTTCAGTGAAATTTAGTTGAATCCTTCTTTTCTGGGAGAGGTTTGTGAGTTGTAACAATAAAGTCCTTGCAACTTTAGTACTGTAATTTGCTGCTGTGACAGTCACAGAGATATTATAATATAAGCTCCTACAAGGTCTCCATGTCTCTTCCCAAAGACGCAGTGAAAAAAAGGGGACAAGAAATTATATATAAAACTTAGGAGAAAAAAAAAAAATTTCTTTCAAATCATCAGTAAAATAGGTTTTGGTGCTGTTCCAGCTAAAATCCATGGGAGTTTTGTCACTGATATCAACAGGGGCAGAATCAAGCACAGTTTGTTATGGAGATTATTATACCAAAACAAGAGCTGTGAGCAGCAAAACAACTCTATAATCCCTCATGAAAAATCCTTTCCTGTCTCTTGAATGTATTGGCTGTTGTTGCCACTTTCCTGCATGAAAAAGAGATGGGCTAAACATCAGAAAGATGATATTGTTTGTAATCTCTAAAGGATATAATCTGCTTTCACTAAGAGAGATTTGACTGTTCTCCTCAATTGAGGAAGTTGGATGGTCCTAGAAAGGCTTTGCTCACAATTATGCTCTTGGCTAAGACAAAGGTAAAACAGCTGAGTGCCAAGTCAGATAAGCTCTTTCAAAAGTCTGGAGACCAGATCCTCAGGCTCTCACTCACATAGGCAAGTTTGGGGAAGGACTTTTTTCATGCTTAAAACTGAAGGATTAGGCTATAAAAGAATGAAACTAATCCCAAGGGTCAACAATTGTTTTCCAGTGTTTTTAAGTTAATAATTAAAAAGAAAATTGAGTCCTACTCATTGAATGGCACGGCCAACTTCAAGGCAGTCAGAGTCAGGGGATGTTAGAACACTTAGGATATTTATCCTTTACAGCAAGGAATTATTAACCTCGAAATAGAGGAGCTCTTATAAAACTATTTGTGAAAAATGGCCTGTATTATTACACTCATGCTGCAGGAAGGGAAAGGAAGGCACAGAGATATAAACAAGGTTTCCAACATTGAACCATAGGGGATTGACTCTGTTACAGTACCATGGATACCAGAGCATATTTCTGAACATCCAGTCAATCATGTACGAGCAATAATTGGATGCAGCACACCCTGCTCATTATACATACTTTTGATATGTCCAGTGCATTGGAAGGAAAATCTCAAAACCAGAGAAAACAAAAATTGACAAAGTATTTCATTTCAGGAAGAAGGGAAGCTTGGGTTTGTGTATTTGAGTACTTCCAAAGGAGTCATTGTTATTGTACAGATGAACATGTCATCTTCCTCACAAACAAAGCCGTGAAACCCCTCGAGTTTGATGTGCACCCCTCAAAGTCAGGGTCTTGCACTGATGCCAGGGGAAAGGTTGATCTGCAATGAGCACACAACACCAACATAAAGGAAATTATTGTTCAGCTATGACAGCAGATTTTTGCCATCAGTGTTTTAATCAAGTTACAAGTGAAGATGTATGTCTTGTGGCTTTGGCTGTTTCCCAGGTCTGTGGCAGATACTCTGTACAGATTTACAGGGCACTTTGCCATTGCTCTGTCCATTTCTCGCATTTTATATTTCTATACATCATCTTGATTTCAGTAAAGATTCTGCTGTCTGTGTATGATGTTTCTTGCATTCTCAGAAAGAAAATAATAAACTGCAATTTCAAAATGAAAGACAGAGAACAAACAGGAAGATAAATGTTTGCAAGGAAAGTATATCCAACTTTAAAGAGAAAGAAAGAACAGCAATAATAACAGTCAAAGTTTGGAAACCAGTAAAACATTCTCTACATTTCTCAATTTTATACAAAAATGAAATAAATCTAAGATAAGAAAGCTCTGTAAAATATGTGAGAACAAGTGCCTAATGTGGAGGAATTCTTGTTACCATTAGGCTTAAAATGGCTATTTTTTCACCATTTTGCTGAAACATGGTACCTTAATTTTCAAACTCTTGCTGACCTAATTAATGGATTTGTTTTTCTTATCACAATGGTTATACAGCTCTTTTGAGTTTGTAAAATTAAGAAAAGTGTCTAAGTATCAGTTAGATCCATTATTTTGTTTTCCAGGTTGAAAGTTGCTGTTTATTGTTCTTCCAGGGCTCTCATCTGTAGGGTCTCCCAGTGCTTCACAGTTCCTTCATACCGGAACAAAATTTTTTTCAATAATGCTACTAGTTATGAACAGCAAACCACGGATGATGATGCTGATAATGATAATCAATATTATTATTTCTAGTCATTATTTTGAAAAACTGCAACCTGACATTCCTAGTCTTATTATCTCCACATATGAAAGAACAGATACTGAATATTTAGAGTGCTCCACCTTGTAAAAGTCCATAAAAAAAAATCTAATGAGTCTAAGGCACAATGGTAATCTCTTTCTGGGTACCTTTATTTCCATAGTGTTGACATCTTAAGAGTAAGCAAGTTCTGTGGTCAACTGAGATGTTAAAATTTAACATACAGGTGCAGGACAAGATTTCCAATGTTATACATTGAAATTTTTTCCACCATATCCATCTAGAGAAAAACACTTTTTTAAATTTTAAATTTCCAGTTTTAATGTTATTTTATCAGTTAATTCCCTGAGTTTCTTCCATACTAGAAATTCATATTTTCTACTCTCTTTCCAAGATAATAATTGGGAGTGAAGGCTAAGCCTTTCCTTTGGGTTTGAATTCAGCATAAATAAGAACACCTTCCTCCCAAAAAATAAAATAAAAAAAATCCAAGCAAACCCAGAGAAAAGCAAACAGCAGGATGACTCATCTTGCTGAGGATAATGTTCTCCTGCTAGAAATACTGTGTGGGTGGATCTGATCTGCTGTAGTGTGTCTGTGGTGCATTGAATAAAAAAACAGCCAAACAAAATCTCCCTGCTTTTGGCTCCTGATTCACAATGTTATAAGAAAAGATGTAACAGTAGTCATATAGCACAATGAAAGAAAACAAAGTCAAGACTATTGCAAATTTTGGAAAAAAATGGATTAATAAAGTGGCCCATGACTGGTGTTCTTCACAGAACAGCAACCATAAATTTCCAACTGACCCCTCCTGAGGCCTGGCACTCACAATAGAGAGAATAAAATTCAGACAGGCACAAACTGTTCACAAAGAAACTTTTAGTGTCTTAAGGAGAAAAATGGAGGACTGACATAAGATACAAAAACATCAGTTAAACTGAACTTTAACTAATGTTGCTCTGAACGAGCTCTAAGTAAGCTGTTTCTCACTCGGCGTCTCTCAGCTATCAAAGTGTCTAGGAGACTTCTAAAATTTCTAAATTTCTAAAGCAATTTCTTGGGGATATGAGAGATTCTCTCCTCTTCTGATCCTTCAAGGAAAGGAGTCTGGTGAAGAAGGTAGGGAAATAATCAGCTACATAAGCAGCCATGAAAACAAGGTGAAGAGTTGCTAAATGCTGCTCCGGTGCTTGAAATGGAAATGGCATTTCAAAGTTTTTCCCTTTCAGCTGTATTGTTTGCACTTCCTGTTACAAAATGCTGATCATGAATGAGTTGGGGTTTTATTATTCATGGAAATAATGAACAGTAGAAGCATTCTCCATCTTAAAATAACTCTTTTTATCATTCAAGATCATCAGCTCCAATACGAATCAAATCATCTGTCTGATTGTCAAATTGTGCCACCTTCCACGCTGCCTCTCTTTATCAGAAGCTTTTCTTACCCCATAAAAACCTCTTTAAATCTAGCCAAAACCAGCTGTTAAATATTTTATGGAGTTCCCATAATAAACAATTTTCTGCACCTGCCTTAAAATTGTTTTTTAAGGGCTCATAATCAATCTGACTCAGGTAGCTGTTAACTCAGAGCCTGCCATCAATGGCAGAGCACCTTATATAGATACTGTTTCATAATAGACTTCTAAATAGATTCAACAATGCATTAAGTTGTTTAAATATTCATACCCGTCCTCTACAAACAAGATTCAATATATTTAATTTGAAGGGATAGTGAAATTTATAAACTCCACCCCAACCTCAAGCAACAGGCCATTACCATGTTCTCCCAAAGTAATGTTAGCAGCTCCATGCTATGATTCTGCAAGATGTATTAGCCAGATGTGAGTTAATTATTGGCTTGGAGAAAATTTATTGTATGCTATAATAAATCTTTGCATGAAGCATTGCTTGGAGAAGTGAAAAATGAAAGAAAAAAGAAAGACGAGATGCAATAAGCAAAATGTTAAGCCTTGGGCATTGAATTTACATTTATGAGATTCTCTACGATTTACTGCTCCAGCTTGTTTTCCTAGAAACGCCTTGGGTTTGTTTCAGATAAAATACACTATAATGCTTACAACATTAATTTGTTTAAGGTCCCCCTTTCTCTGTGAGTATTCAAGTACAAAAGTGAGTTCCCCACAGCAAAATCAAGTCATAGAGGCTTAGATACATCCCCAGGCAGCTAGAAAACCCATATGTGTACAATTTCTTATCCATCCTCATTCATCAAAATCTGCCCCAAGTCACCAACGTAACCAGAACTGCCTGGTTTTCTCAGAGTACCTGGATTTCTAGTCAGGATTGCATCCTGGACACTCAGTAATGGAGTAGCCACATGGTCCCCTGGGTGGTGGCTCAGGGGCAGACAGGTCTGGATAACATTGATCATTTATTCCTCATTTTTTGCCACCTCTGATGTCAGTAATGGCGTATTAATAAGACTGCTTATAAATCAGAAGTAAAGGTAATGAATCAGTAGCTGACTGAGACTGAGATCTCCTACCTGCCAACACAGCAGTCCACCCATCTACCACCACTTCAGTATTCCCTGGCAATTAGGAACTGCTTGTGAATGTTGCCTCCTGTGGACCATATTAATATGATATGGGGGAATAATTCCACTATTCCTGTGCTATTTATAGCTTCAGAGGTCCTGTCTGCTTGGCTCAGTGCCAATTCATGACCCATAAGAGGCAGCAATTTTTAATGTAATTTCTTGTCATACATATGCTCTCTCTTCAGAACGAGAAGAAATGGAGCAGATTAAGCAGTGATAAGTGTAGAAAATATGAATAAATAAAATGAAAAAGTCTGTCAGAAAAGGTTACATGAATGTTTTAAGTTGACAGGAAAGCACTGGCTTAGAGAATTACTGCAACACATTCTATAAACAAAATCAAAGGAACAAGAATTGTTCACATTTTCCTATTATTTTAAATTTTAAAGGGAGGTCTAACCAAAGAGGGTAGAAACTCCAAACAGCAATTAAATACAAAAATTAATCAGCAAAGATAAGCATTACTTTCCATAACATTCCCATCAGCTTCACTGCGTTACATTTTTGGTACAACTTGTTTTTGACCAGTTCTCATAAACACATAAGAAAACTGGGGTTAGAATTTGAAAAAAATATTTATATAAACAGAAAAAAGAGTGTTTTATTCAAGTGAATGGAGAGAGACAAGCTAGTTTCAGAAACCAGCACGTGAACACAGAGAACCTAAATGGAAAGCACTTTGAAAAGGGATGACAGAGATTATAAGAAGTTGGATAGCTTTCTTCTGAGACAGCTATTTTTAAAAGTCCTTAAAGCGGCAAATCACTACTGATATTCTCTAAAGATTTTCACCCATGAGCAATGCTTATAAACAGTGAACTGATGTTGCTATAGTGAAATCATAAGGAGAACAATTTTGAAAGTGGTATCATGAGAACGACATACGTAAATCCTGTTGTTTGCTAATAGGATTTGTGAGCAGAAGTCCCCATACACTAAGTTACAGATTGAGCTCTGAGAGTATTAAAACAGGACAAATTTTTCTTTTTTCAAGACTTTTTATTTTTATTGCTTTTCTTCCTCCCCATTATTCTAGAGGACACCATCTTCACAGCTAGAGGGAGCTGGATTGTAACAAGGTCCCTGACAGCTGCAGTTTGTGGATTGCAGGAAATCAGTTTTTCTGGAGCCCCGTTGATTCAATAAAGAAAAACAGAAAGATCCATGACTATCAATTACCACGTTAGAAATGGCAATCTAGAACAAGGTGAAACCAGCATGAGAAAAACCAGCATGAGAAAACCACCTAAGTCCTTGGTGGAGCAATGTTTTCCTCCCTCCTCTGGAGCACAGAGACAGAAGGAGAAAGGAAGGGATGTGAAAAATGTTCCTTCCTACAAATGCCCCAGCACCAAGTGTGTGCAGATGGGTAGGAATGGCTTCAGCCACATCTGACTGCAAAAATATGCCCATTCACAGTCTTGTAAAAAAAAAAAGTACAAACTATTGGGTAATTATTTAGCAATACTTCAGTGACCTATCTAGTTTTAAAGAAAATATAATACATCCATCATTAGGCCTGAGTGCCTTACAACATTTGAAAAATGTTTTCTAAATCAAGAGTTGAAGGAGAAGGTAGAATTGGCCCATCTGCCAAAGGCCAGTGCAAAGTCAACATACCATTTACTTTCTCAAAATGAGTTTAACAGACCCCTACAGTTCCATGCTGGCCTTTCCCAAAAAGATGACCTCAAGAGCATTCAAATGGAAAATAATCACCTTAAAAATAAATACTCTGACAGAGGAAAAGGAGAGATTTCTTGATGGAGTGAAATATATAAAACCCCCAGCTCATATTAGAGAAATAAATGTCTGCAGAGAGTTAGAAAGAGAGGCAGCATATTTTTGTGACACTACATCCAGGAAATTGAACCACATGTTAGCTTGAAAGAGATGCTATATTCTAAGCAGAAAGAGTCCTGTATATTTTAAAATATAAGGCAATCTAAACATCATAAACCCCTTTGAAATGTAATTTAATATTTCTTCAGTAATTCCAGGGGAAATAAAAGATTTATTTTAAATTCTCTTTCTAAATACCATCTAGCTGTTTCCGTGATGGTTGCTTAAAGGGGAAAGAGGAAGAAATAATGCTGGAATGTTTCTGAGCAGTTTTTATTCTTGAATGCTGCCCAGCCTTTGGGCAGTTTGCCCTTGCTCTTGTCCTCATATACTTATTTCCACAAAAGAAAAATATCACTGCTCCAAACTAGAAACATCTTACATCAGTTTAGGGTCTCTATAGAGGTTCACAAGGCATCAGGTTGACAAAGGATCCCAGACAGCAAAAACCAATCAAGGCTACGAAATGCAGCAGAAGCAGATAAGTTACTTTAATTGCATGGGGTTAAATGCTAATGGCATCCTCTTCATTATTGTCTTTTCATGTATATATACATATATAAATATGTATAAATATTTCAGGAAGCTTTTAATGTTAGACCCACAGCTTGAAAGGGGCGTTAAGTGTGTTTGGCAGATTCTTCATCTGCATAGTGTCATCTATTTAATTAGTCATATTTTGAGGGATGATTGTTGGTTTTAATCTGTTTCTATTGACTGTATTTTCAAATAATTATCATGGGTACATCTCTAAAGTTTTTGTAGAAATACATCAAGCATATAAATAATAGATCTTTCACTTGATTCCAAACAGTAACACATTACCCACCAGGGTCTTGCCTTTTTTTAGAACTTACGAGAAAGCTGATAGGAAACTAACTTTCCAGAAAGTTGTGAAAGTACAGATGCACAAGCGAGCAGCACTCAGATATGTTTCTACACAAGGATACACTTCTAGGCTCTGACACAGACTCACAACCCCTTGCTGTACTGTGGAGCTATCACACCATTTAACTGCATGAAATAGCAGAAGAGGGAAAACAGTGAAAAAGAAACCAGAGTTTCAGAGTCAATCTGTAGCTGCATGAATGTTTGCTAGCAATAGAAAATACAGAGAGCTGAAAACCTCTGAAGCAATTTCTAAATGGTGTCGAGACATTTAAAACTCACTAGAGACCTAATACTAGTCCAGTCAGCAGTTTTCAAGATATCAAGATTTCACACTTAGAAAACTATTGTGAATGAGTTATAAGAACAAACACTTGCAGGACAAAATTAAATTTTTAAAAGTATACATGTAAGATGACCTCCTTTTATCTCAAGTTTGCAGCTTCTACATAGGTTAAATGTTTGGGTGTCTGCATTCTTTTTATTTTTTTCCTCTATTATTTTGCTAGTAATACAAAATAAAGGAAAATAAGAAATGAAGATAAACTCTGGAATGCATGGTAAATATCATAATATTAATTCCAGTTTAGAAGCTGATGGTTTTGCTGTTGCAAACAGCACTGAGCTCATATCTGACAAGACTATGCAGAGCCATAACAATACAAAAATTGTTATAGAGCAGTCCATTCACCTTGTTAGATATAATAGCTGAAACAAAATTGAAACCCGCAAACATATATTTGAAATTTACCGAAGCATTTTTATCTTTGACATAATCACTGGCCATGTAATTAATAAAAGTTTTATTTTTAGATTTCAAATATTGCCTAGTTCCTTCCTGATCAGAAAACCACAGCAACAGCCCTTTTCACACCATATTTTCACACCATATTTTCACACATTATTTTTTTTTTCAGTCTGGCAGATAATAGGATTCTGAAAGTGGAAAAGAAGTTAGTATTATCTGCTTCAAAATAAGATGCCTGTGCTTGTGTGATTAAAGGTATTTCCTGTGTTTCTGAACCTGTTTGGCTCTCTACATCACTGGCGGGACATCTAGTGAATAGAAACTCCTTTTTCAAATTTTCTTTTGCACATTTACATTTGGTTACACATTTGTATCTGGTATATATATCTATCACATTTGGTTACACATTTGTATCTGGTATATATATCTATCACTTAAAGCTATGGTGGCACAGCTTTATGTACAGCTATATATTCTACATGCACAAGGAACCCAGGGTACACACAAAAGCTCTCTGCTTTTAAACTACTCATAGTTTTAAAACAAAAGGAGTGGCAAATGCCAAGAAGTGTTTGCCATGGCTGGTTGACAACACCAGGGCCCAGTGTTCCGTGATTTGCTGCCAATATCCTAGGGAGGCAAAGTTCCTCTTTCCATTCCCTGACTCAGCAAGCTACATATTACTTTCAGAAATAGGAGAGGGAAGAGTCCATCGGTCTGATGGAGTAAATATATAAATAGAAAAAAGTCACCTTGAAAAAGTCAGTGGAAGAACTCATGTTCTTATAGCAAAACAAGCTGCTGACAATTTGTTTTAAAGTACATCATGCTCAAAGAATGGTCTTGTGGATAATGTTTCACTACTTGAAAATAAAAGTCGGTACAAGACCGTTTAAGGACAGCAACCATTGTCAGCATGGGATGCAGGCAGCGTTACTGCACACAGACCTTAGTAGAAACAAGAGGTTTGTTTATAAGACCATTTTCTGAAAGTCTTCCCATGGTGAACCATCAAAGATGCAATTCCTGCTCTTGTGGCTAAACAGAAATGTCTCCCACTCAAAATTTTCGAAAACAGTGCAAAAGTGAAATGTGATTTTGGAGCTCAAATATTCTTATAAAAGAAAAAATCCAGACAGGAGGTCCACTCACAAAATAATTCTTATCTTTTGTGGTGAGAGGAAGGGTTCAGCAGATGAGTTGTGGGGGTGCTCCCTTCCCTCAACAAACTGCCAAGCATAGGAAGCAGGTGATCCCCCACGACTTTTTACGTCTACACTGTCAGAGGAGCACTCCTCAAGTCAGTCTTACAAAACACCCCCTTTGTAGTCTTTTTTTTTCTCCAAGGTGTTTAATCTGTTTATTTTGTCCCAAGCTGCAACATCATCTGCCATTACATTTGGGAAACTACTTCATGGTCTTATGGCTCTCATCTTCAGGCACCTAACCATTCATGCTATGGCATTAGTGCAAACATTCAATAGTAAATTCCTATCAGATTTGAGATTAGTAAGGAAAAAAGCTTGTGGTTCTATATCCCTTTAATAATAATAGTGTTTACCTCAATAATCCCCTCACAAAGCAACAGAAGATGGAGCCCTCAGAGAAATATTGTCTTCATTAAGCTCTCTGCAAATGTTCCACCAATATACAAAATCAGAGATACAGTCTGTCTATTTAATTTCACCTTGGAAAACAATTTAATCATGCATGTATGCATTTACAGGTGACTAAATATCCCTGGGCACAGGATGAGAATGTGGAATCTGAGCACACCTCAAAACCAGCTGGATTTGAGCCACTCAGTGGGTGAGGTATGTGTAGAGCTGCTTTATTGGGAAATCAAACCTTCACTCACATGGTAATGACTTCTTCCAGGTGCAGCATGTCTGAGCGTGTCTCACACTTTTGCAGGTGACATTGCAGCCCAGCACCCTGTGCTTAAAATGGACAACCTGATGTACTGTGCCTACTCCAGTTCATTCCTCTCTCACTTTGGGATTGAAGCCATTCCAGGTAGACAGATGATCTGTGAAGTCTAACACATTTGTAAAGTGTGGACATCTCTCAGAAGAGCTTTATCATTAGATGCTATCAGCAGCCTTCTAGGGCTGCTGCTGCATTTCAACAAGCACAGCTTCAGCTGCAACCCTGAAGGTGCATGAAGTAAAATTCTGAGGTCCAAAGGAAAGCCTCTTCCTAAAAATGGGTGTAGTTTGACCTTGATGATAACTCTCATCCAGCTGGAACATTGTCAGGTTGCAGTTTGGATGGTGCAGGACCATTCTCCTCACTCGTATTTTGTTCTCACCCAGCTGACAGTGACACTAATTCCAAGAGAATTGTTGTAAGATGTAACTATTAATACACTATATATTTAAATACTGGTTTGTATCCAAGAGCAGCTTTTGATTCTCTTTGACAGGAACGTCCTGGCATGTATTGCTATACTACAACAGACACGATCTGCACATATTAATGCATGCACGTTTTCTTATCAATAAAAGCTAACACAAATTGAGCTAAATAAAAAGACTGACTTCCCAGTGAGGTAGAGAGGTCATTATTAATTAGGATATGCAAATTAATATTAGGCTTAAACTATGCAGAATTTGCCCTTTAATATTGGAATAAATTAAAAATTAATTATACAAATGTACTACATGAAATAAGGTCATTTTTTTCCAAAGAAAGAAAGAGGAAAACTTTCCTGTTTCAAAAAATCATAGAAACGGTTTGTTGTATACAAGGTAACTACTTTGCTTTCATTTGTTGCACAGACAAACTGAGAAGGTTTTCTTGCAAAACTACCAATTACCATTTTATTTGGTGACATCTTATTTAGCAACACCTGGTATGCAGCATGCAGGAAGTAAGCATCTTGTTTATGAAAAGTCATGACTCCATGTCACAACACTTATGTAGCATGTATACAAGGGATTATCATTTGAGATGCAGCGTTCCCCATCTTTCCATCTATAGGAGACCTGAGACTGGCAAAAGGCAAGAGAATCACTCAGGGTAAGAATGGAGGTAATGATAGTGGTGAAATTTGGATTTAGTTGCTACTGTTTAGTGGTCTGTTCCTATTATTTTTCCCACACAATAAATAATGTAAATAACTTTTGAACATTTAACCATGTCCCAAAAAAAAAACACAGGTAAATTCTGAAACTTCTTTCTTTTTTTCTTTTTTTTCCTTCTTTTTTTTTAATGGGTACATATGGTAAGTTTTTGAACACTAGAGATTTAAAATAATGAATAAAGTTTTTCTAAGAGACATTATTGGGGAATGTAGAATTTCATTTAAAAGTTCCTTCCTCTGGGAGACACTCTTCAAATTCTTTTCATCAGCTCAACATCTTTGTCCTTATATGAGTAAGTAATACATTAAAATAAACTCTTTATAATCTCAAAGTTCCTCATAGAGTTTCCTATCTTTCCAGTTCAACATTTACAGATTTCTTAATTTACATGAGACTAGATATTACCAGTGAAAAGACCTGGAGAAAGAATTATGATGGAGAGAGAGGGCCTACCTGCCTACCTCCACACTTGCTAACACTGTGGTCCTGACCTTGCTTCAAGGGCCAGTCTTAAATGTTAGAGACAGATTTGCTGAATTAATAGGATGCTTTGACTTTTTTAATAATCTGCCTTAGGTAGGCTCCACTAGGGACGAGTCGCTTGCCTTAAATCCTGGCCTGGACCATATGTGCAGGGACCTTCCACTGCATGTTTTTCTCAGAGTGAGCACTCTATATGAAGATTATATATTCAACCAATAGTTAAAAATGGCAGATTTATTTTTGTACCCAAGCTAAGGGTGCCAATAACTAATTATGTCTGATTTTGATGGAGAGGTACTCGATAAAATGTATTAAGAGATAACTTTCGAGAATGCCAAGTGCAGAACTATTCAAAGCCTGTGCTGATGTTGCAACACAAAATGATGTGAGAGCAGAATGAGTCCAAGCCAAGTCTGTAGAGGGAGTACTGTGAGCAAACCGCAGGAAACTGAAATCACACCATATTCATAAGATGTGCTAGCTGTTAAATAAAGGCATCATATCCAACAGCTCCCATCTGGACATCTGAATCCTAGGCATAAAAGGTTCAAATTGCACATATTCACCTAGGATTGTCCTAGAGTTTGTCTTCAATAAAAACAACCAATAGTTTGAAATAAGAGTTTCGTCTACAGCTGTCTTTATGACTGCTTACTTTTGAAAAAAATAGCTGTGCTCTTTTCTATTTTCTCTACCAGTCAGTTTGCTATTTCCTACTTCTTCCAACTCATGCCTTCTTTGCTCCACTTCCCTGAACATTTCTTTCATCAGTGCTGCTCCTTCTTGGCTTCTTGCACTTAGAGGCATGATGTTGTAGAGATTTTATTGGTTATCCCTTTCCCTACAGCATTCCCTTTAGGCTGCTTTTGTCTTTCTTCCTCCTCTGTAAATAGGGCAGAAACAAACTAGAAATATTCCTAGTAGTCATGTGTGGGTTTCTAGATGCTTCTTTGCAATCCAGAGCTTAGATGTACCTGGAAGCACTAACTAAAGAGCCATCTGACCCTGCAGGTTATCAAAACACTAGACATTAAATTAAAAACAAAAATAACGATGTGCCATGAATGTATGACATTAAAAATTAAGAGTAATATGAATAGGAATAAAATCACTGTTCCTTATTTCTTGTGAATTCTATTCCAGTGTGACCCTAATTAGGACAGCAAAGTGTGTTCTGTCCCCAGGTATTCCTCCATCTCACAGCTAATTTGAGGAGCTGGGAGAATGTAGGTCC
Organism: Passer domesticus; assembly: GCF_036417665.1. Lineage (NCBI taxonomy): Eukaryota > Metazoa > Chordata > Aves > Passeriformes > Passeridae > Passer > Passer domesticus. The sequence goes on along the minus strand of NC_087476.1, from coordinate 65,668,755 downwards.
CAGCTCCTCTTCCTGGTTTAGTTGCCAACACTTTTTGTTGCAGCTCATTGACTTTCTTGCCTGGTGTGTTTAAACCCAGGCAAAGCAAAGATGTTTCATGCACAGGGACTTAGGGGAAACCACAGAAAATCTGGAGCAGCCAAAGTGCTATTGTGTCCTGCATTCCCTGAGAAGGGGAGACAGTGTTTATCAGCTGTAATTGCTCAGAACGTGGGGAAATGGTCTCAGCCCCCAAAGCTGGGGTACCTTTTGTCCAGGTGCTGGATCTCAGTCCCCTACAAACACCTCACAAAGCTGCTCTGGCGCCCGTAATGGCTCTGTTATCTTGTGCACTTTTGTGCAGATCTAGTTTCTTCTAATGTCTTGCAAATTAGTTAATTCAAATGCAATTGCCCTGTCTCTCCAGAGTATTGAATTATGCTAATAAGAACATGTTTTTTGTTTTTCTAGTGCTCTATTCAGGATATAAGCTAGAAATTCAAAAATTCATCCCAACTTGCTTCATTTATCAGTGAGGTCATTTTAGTCATTGCAAATTTTATACTGTAAACTATAATAATATTTTAACCTCTTTTAAATCTTCACAATGAACTAGAATTTACCTATAAGGACAAAAACAGAAAAGGAAGTACAGATTACAGTGGTGATCTCTAGTAACCATAAAAAGTTTCAGCTGGAATCAGTGTCAAGTCTACTACAGGACTGTAAAAAATGAAGTACTTTGGTGCAACAGCATATTGATTTCCCACAGTATTTAGTAATGTATATTGATATCAAAATATTAAATACATCCTTGTAACAGGAGTTAACTTCCTAGATATATTCAGAAAGATTATTCTAAAGAGAGAAATAATGATAACGGGGTACTAAGGTGGAAAAATGTCATACTTCTATTTGATGTTTTTTCAAATTCCTTTAATGAATGTTTTACTAATGTATTCAATTTGACAAAAAAAAAATCAAAACTAATTATGGTAAAGCTGTTGCTGAGTATCAGAATGTAAAAACAAAGAACCAAACAAACTAATCCAACAGATATATTCAGGGCTAAGCACCAAAATAATTTCACAAACTTCCAGTTCTATGATCCTGGTTCTCTTGTGGGAGATGTTAGGGTTCATTTTCAGCAGATCTTTCTGAGATAAATATCCAAGAACATGAATTGGTTACAAACCATAACCTGTTGCTCCTTAGTAACCATCTCCTTATGGCACAAAACCCTCTCTTTCACCCCAACTCAGCAATTCTCATTTCAGTCTCTGGGGGTTTTTGTCTGAATAGCAGATCTTTTCATCGAACATCTCTAAACACATGTTTTGCCATAATGTTTTGCTGAGGTTACTTTTCTTTTCCAGGTCAAAGTAGTTCCTCATATTTTTATTACAAGAAATAAACCAAATACAATTTAAAAACTCTAAGATCTTAGAAAAAGATGTGCAGGTCCTTAGGACAAGCTTCCCTTTAAATCTGAAATTTGTGAGAGCTGACTTGTGGCATGCACTAATAATCTGTTTGGAGACTTTGGCACACAGGAACACATGGATTGGTCTGAGTGTCACAGAGCAAAAGATCACAAGGCCACTTTTGTCAGAGAAAGGTGCTGACAAGAAGGCTGTATTCATTAGTCCTTCCCAGAGGCTTTGTAAAACATGGGATGTCTCCTTGCTGAGCTTCATTCAAATATAAAACTGAAGCCCTATTTCCAAATCTCTGTGTGTGGTGGCATTACTAGTTACCCAGCTATATTTTTGCTCCTGATAAACAGAGGATTTTATGCATATCAGGACAACGTAGAACTTTAAATATTCATCTCTGATTATTTTGTTCATTTCTGAAATCCCAGCATGCTATGGAAAACCTCATCAGTAGAGGCAGAAGAAAACAGCAAACAAAGCTATCTATAATCTTTTCCTCTGAAAAATACAGCCAACACTATATGTGGGAACAGTTATTTATGCTAGTCAAAAAGAGCAAAGAGACAATAGCCATTTTATCCTTGACTCTCACAGACACCCTAAATCCATAGACAAACAAAACACACAAGATGAACAAAGCATGCAAATTAATGCCAATTAATGCCCACATTCTTTTCCAAATAGGTTGATAAACCAATCTGTTTGCCAAGCATAAGTACTGAAGTTTGCATGCTGTATATATGTTGTCACTGGGAGCTTGGGCATACAGAATTTGAGAAACAGAGAAAATCAATCAAGAATTTACGACACAAACTCATAGTGCATACCCTACTGCTGCTGTACTGTCACTGCTGTCACAGTTGATATTAAGCAGGATTCAGAATGTAAAGATATGAAATTCATCAATGCATGGCCATGAGAAACTGCTGTAGAGTGAAGCCATTTGAATGCCTAGTACAAAAATAAGGCTGCCACAGTAAACGCAGTAAGAATTCTGATATTCTTTTCCATGAACTAACCTCCAGGCCTTTACCAGCAGTTATGAATTACACATGCAGATAAGGTATGGTGTTCTTCAATTCGGAGTGGGGAACCAAGGCACAGGAAGCTTTAAACCTTCCTCCTTCATTAACAGTGAAGGTATTCACATTTTCATGTGGTGTACCACAACTTCTGTTGCCTGAAAAACAAATTCTGACTTTCATTTACAAAACTGCGACTTTAATTTACAAACTACCCCAATTTCACAGAGTCCTATCTCTCCTTTGCCTATTATGTCTAAACTTTCAACTATACTAGTCTATCTGGAAAAGCCTTACAATAAAAAGGTTGTTCCACGACCTCCTTCATTGTGCCCCTCAGGTATGACTTGACCAAAACCCGATTGTGAAGGAGTGAAAAGAACTGGGGAAATAAAAGACAGGAGACACTAGCTGCTGTATCAGTGCTAAGAAACCTTAGCCCATTTGTATTCCCTACCCTTAAGAGAGAGTTTTGGAGACTGAAAACATAATTTTCCTAAAAGAAGATGGCAGATATGGAAAATCAACATTCTTTGAATCACAAAGGACACAATAGTATTCAGGATCTTGCAAGAACTTCTAATGCTGTAGTTTCAGAGGAAAACTCTAAAGCTGCTCTGTGATGTGAGTCTAAGGAAACAAAAAAAAATATTCAATTACAGCTTCTGATGTCCTTTTTACTTTAGATAACAGACAACATGAAGGAGCTGGCAGCTGAGACTGGGCAGTGACAGAAGTCATAGCTGTGACTACCAAGTATAGCAGGGAGGATGCTGCACTAATGGGTGCCCACTGTCCACAAACTCCAGTGCAGGGTGGAGCTTACCCACACACAAGCTTACATGTAAAATGAGATCTGATTACTACCTTTCTAAAGTCTGTCAGCTTGTCTATGTACTGTAGGTGGGAAGTGTTTCACTCACACCTTAGGTGCACACCAGACCTTGATTTGCAGGAATTATCTGAAGCATAAGTCAATACTGATATCACAGTTAGTCTTTGGCCTCACACATGAAAAAGCCTCAAAAGAAAAAAATCCCAAAACAAAACAATATGCTGATAGTTTTAAGGTGGGAGTGCTCAGGAATTATTATTCATAACCTGAAATTTCTTAGTTCAGCACGTGGGCAGTCAGTGTCAGAATAATCTCGATGAAGATGTTCTTGTATTCTCTTCGCCTTACCTGTACACATCATTGCTAGTCACACTACCCTGTACAGCCTTGCCTTAAGTAGAAGGGAATTTGTGTCTCCCTTTGAGCTTGTATCGTGTCTAGCAGAGATCTTGCATCAAACATCAGCTTTGGTTGACTGGCTTAATTTTTAGGCTGCAACTTCTTCTTCTCCTACAACTACAACTGCAGTTTCAGACTAGCCACAGCTCTAAACCTTCCCCTCCAAGGAGTCTGGGAGCAACCAGCCAGGCCAGTTTGGAAAGAAACCCTAATCCATTCTTTGTTCAACAGGAAGGAAACCCAAGTCTGTATACCAAAGCTTTATTTCAGAAGACCAAACATCAGCAGTTTTACAGTGATCTTTAATTTCCCATTTGGTTCCAGAAAAAAAAAAAAAAACAAACAAAAAACCAAAAAAAACTCCAAAAAAAACTATCCAAACAATTATTGCCCAGAACAAAGCTCTCAAAGGGCTTTCCATCTCTGAAACAGCCTTGCTAATGATTCATTCTCAGTGGTCTGTGCTCCTTTTCTTTACGACTTTCCTGCACACTTATTTTCAATTAAATTAAACCTTCCTAATTATTTTTTTATATTGTCATTTTGTACGAGAAATAGCAGGACAGATTTTTAAAGAGACTCTCAAAGCCTTGCTCTTCATCTGAGTCACCATTCTTCATGGGACACCCTGAGCTGCATTCTCAGAAGCTGGCTGCAGGTATCCAGACTCCCTCCCCTCCTTCCTGACTGAGGTTCTGTGTTATTCCAGCTTTGCAGTACCTGTGGTGATGCTGGTTACAGGTGTCACAGGCCTTTCAGAGTCCTTTAATTCCATTTGCCAAACACTGGCATAGACCTTGTAGAGTACAGAGAAGTGTCAGGGAAATGTGACATATTTATAGCCAAGCTCCCAAGTTGCTTATAGTGCCTCAGCAAATATTTTATTGTTTACTGCTTTAAGGCCCACTGATACATTTAAAATGTGATCCCTTGGGCAGCTGAAGCAATGAAGCCTGACTTCCTACAGCATCATCCCTTCTTTAAATTCTCTGGTACCCTGTAGCAGTGAAGGCACAATGGGGTCCCATGGTCTTTATTTCTCTCTTGTTGCATGAAATTTTTAAAAAGGGTTATTTTTGAGACAGTTGCTGCACAAATTTGGGTGTAACTGGCTAATGAATTTATAAGTTTGGGGGTAGAGGCTTGGTATATAGATGGATAGCATGATACAGATTTTCTCTCCTTAGAAGAGATATTAAAATAATTCTCTGGTACTTCAGATACCCTACCTAGGGCAACCAAAGAGTGAAGAAGCTAAGCTGTTACCCAGTATGCCATTCAGTGCCAGAGATGAAATACAGTAAAAGAAAATATCCCACGCTGAAAAGAAAAATAGACAGGACGAGGCCACACTTGCTAAGAGAATATATCAATGTTTAACACTGAGGATGAATCATAAGTTGTACTGCTTACTGTCAATAGATGAAGCTGGGAAATTGGATGTTCAGTGAAGCAAAGCAGAACCTCTGTAATCAGAGTGCATAATCTAAAACACATCACTGCAAAGTGGGGAGGGAGAAGTGACTAACCCAAGAAGATGGAAGTTGTTCATTTCAGCTGTCAGGGTGAGTAAGTAAAGATAAAATAAGCTTTTAGATTCACAACAAGTTCTTTCAAGTTCCTGACTAAAGGAAGCAGCATTTTGTTACCTGGATTCTGTCTTTTCAGGGTCTTGCTTCAATTTAATTTGCATGAGCAGGCCAAAGAATAATTTCAAAAGCTTTGGGCAATTTTGTATATCTGTCTTTTATAAGCATCACCCATCAATTTTTTTCAGAGAAAAGCTGAAAGGTCCTTACCTTGTTCTTTGATTAAATATTTACTGACTGCTAATTTGGCAATGCATTACTGCTATAAATGATTGCCTGCAAAGCAGTGGAGAGATGGGTCTGAAATGTCTGCCTATGCCTGTAGCCTTCACATCCTGTATTCTCATACAGGATTATTAATCTTTGTCAGGAAGGTCAGGAAGCATCAAATAGTGATTAATGGTGAGTTGCAGGGGTTTCTGATAACTGAGCTCCAGGGATTGTGGTTGAAACCTGTTAGATGGCTATTAAAACCTCCTTTGCCCTTCCTGTAATTCGCTGTGACTGCAGATGACTGTTGAAGAATTGCTGGCTTTTCATCTTGCAAGGACACTCACCACCCATCTCCCTCCTCAACAGGGTCAACATTTGTAGACCTTTTGTATTGCCAGTTGGGCACTAATGAGAGAGCATCAATGGATCAGGAACAGCTGCATCCACATTTCTTTCACTGTCCTCAGTTCACCATGGTAGGCACTGCCCTCTGAAACAAGCTCATGAATAGCAGGCTGGAGCATGTAAAAGGGTAAGATAAAACATTCCATGAAAAAGGAGTACAAAAAGTACAAAGATTGTTATTTAGTGAAATCTGTGCAGGAAGTTTTTCTGTGCTCAGATAATTTTAATCACATTGTTAGAGACTTCATCCAAGGCTGTCTACTTGAAAAAGAAAAATCCAACAAAAACAAGCAAAAATTACCCCTAAAACCTCACCAAACCCCCCCTTTTTAAAATACTAAGCTTAGAGAATACGCATCCTGCTCAAATGTAAGACACTATGTCAAAACAGGGTCAGGAAAAGTCTGGCAGGCAAATTTGTAGAAGAACCCCAGTGTGGATGCTCATCTTGCTAGGATAGGAAGGAAACAAAGCCATATTTTCTGTCTTTGGGAAATGTTCCCAGTGATTCTGAACCCTTGCTCGTTACACTAGAGCACTGACAGCTGCTTCCAAACCATGGGTAGGGTTTCAGGGTAGGAATGCATGGCAAGGTCAGCTAATCTCTCTATCCTCTCTGGTCAGAATGTCCAATGATAGGAGTAGAAATCTCACAGGTTGTGTTGGGTGTGTGGAACAAATTCTCCAAAATACAGTCGGGGAGAAATAGTGGCTAGAAACTAGGGAGATATCTTGCATGGATATTCGAAAATGCTTCAGTGTCTAATCTGTTCATTATGGTGTCATTTAGGTACAGAACTGCTTTGAAATTCTTTCATGACTGTCTATGTAATTTTCCAGTTACCTAAATATATTCTAAAATTTAGCTCTGACAGGCTACTTGAACAAAATACTTTTCAGCTATGTGTTTATATGATTGTGTCGCTAGTTAATTACTCTCTATTTCCACACTAAATTGAAATCATAAATTCATAGTGCAAGCAAAACTGTGTGCTTGCATAATCCATAATGGTATCCAATTTTGAAATAGGAAATGCAGAGAAACAAGAGTATGGAAATCTAAATATTTGAAAATTGCTTTTTTTTTTTTTTTTTTTTTTAGGATGCCTCTTCCTGTGTCCTCTAAACTGTGTAATGAATGCTGTCCTGGGAAACCACTGTATCTTCACACAAATAGTTCCTGTGGAAGGATGCTGTAAGCAGTATCAAATTAGCTGCCATAGAATTTGGCCACTTAATGCTTTTGCTGTCAAAGTCACACCCCATGCTGAGTCACTGTTAAGTGATTGAGCTGATATAAGCGAATGCATTGACTAAGTCATTTATTTACATCTTGCTGCCATCAATCTAAGGAACTGCTAAATGTATTAAATAATCAATCCACTCAGCAGCTGATAATGCAGTAGTAGAAATGAAGAAATGAAGTCCTACTAGGTTTTTATTATTGCTGTCAGAGAGGCTCTTTGGATGCTCTGAACATGTGCAAAAGGATAACAATTCAACAAATATAGCTCACATTTAGAAAAGTCCGAATGACTTTTGAAAGAAAAGCCATAATAATACAAAGAAACTGGAAAGATAATAACATATGGTTGTTTGTTAGGGGCCGCTGTACAGGCTTGAAAGTTGTGGACTACAGTATGTGTCTGGATTACAGTGTGTGTCTGGCTGTTTAATGCTTAATGTATTAATGATACAGAATTGCCTGTAGGTTACAAATTATTCACTGACAGGGATATATGGACAGCATCATTCTCTATTATTTTTTACAGTCATGCCATTATGCAATGTACATAATTCTAAAATGTCAAAAAAAATCATTTGTTAGGGAGAAGGCAATGCAAGGACTCACAAGACAGCTGCTAAAGACCAAAGGAATCAAAGCATTTCATGCCCCATGGAGCTTTTTTATATGCACATTTCAATTCTGTGACTCTTGTAAACTTCACCAGAGGTAAGAACATTGAGATCATAAATGCTAGTTACAACCACCATCATTTAACTTTTATGTTAGTTATACTTGTCTGCTGTAGGACTTAGGTCACTGTCACATCCAGAATTTTTCTCTGTGTTAATTCTGAACTGGACCTTGTAAAAGCAAAGATGTTTTGGGAATAACAGTGCAGCGTGTCTGATTTTCTGTCTGCTCATATCCAGAGGACCAAATTGTGCAGGTTGTGCCTCTGTTCCATTTAAACACAGGCATAGACAGTTATATAAAATAATAGAGAATATATGCTCAGTGTCCTCTGAACAGTGGGCCTCATTGATATCACACACTGACATCAAAACTTGACTTTACTGAGGTCACAGCAAAACTGCCATTGATGAAAAAGGGCATAGGTTTCACTTCTAGAGTTTACTCTGCTTTCTCCTCTTTCATGGTAAGAATGAATGTAATGAAGCCCACTCTGAAAAAAGAGTTTTAAAGGTTGGGCTGATATTTTGCTTTGGAGCAGTATTTATGAAATGAACATTATCATAAACAGTCTGGTTAGAAGGAGAATTTATTGTTATACATAGAGCTGATACCAGAAAACAAAGCAAAAAAATTTCTCAAGTATTTAATGTAATTGCTTTTATTTGTGAGATAATGAGTCAATTCTCTTTAAAGTATGTCATTTGGAAGTAGCAGCAACACTCCTAATAAAGTGTAGGCGGTGGAATGGAAACATCAGCACCACTACAGTAAATGTAAAGGGTTTGCCAAAGACGTGCATATTGATTCTATGAGTTGAACAAGAGAAGTATCAAAACGAGTATTACAGCGACCTGCATAAAGGCTAAAAATAACTTGACACAGGAAATATTAAACATCTAGTTCAGAAGGAATTGAAAAATAAATCATACCATTTTAGGAAGGCCTACAAAAAAGAGAAACAAACAGAAATGTAAGAGGACATAAAAGAAAGCAAATAAGGTGAAAACATGGGTCATAATTTTAAAAATATAAAGAAATCAGAACAAAAGATTAATCAAATTAAACTGAATAGCAAACACAATAATAAAAGCATACCAAGAGAAGGAGAAGGACTGTTTAGGACTCTACAGCATGAATAGCTCAGCAGAGATGGTCTAGAGAGATGGTCTTTACTGCAGCTATATTCCTGTACTAGATTTGTTTACAAAAATAGTTTCACAAAATGCTTTCATAGAGGACAAGGAAGAAATTATTCATCACGTGGTATTAGCTCCTCCTGGGTTTAGATGATATACATTGATGAAAGACATGCAAAACATGCCTCAGTATTTGTTATTTTTCCAGACAGACAGCTACTATATGGGATTCCCATTGCCATGAGGTATCCCATGGCATTCATCCCAAAGAGTAGAATGAGATGGCCTCACAAATGTGAAAGTCTAAAAAGCAGCCCATGTATTGCAAATGAGACAAGATAAAGGTTAACAGAGCAATTTCCTTAACAAAGTTACTTACGCTGGAAGAAAGTTCAAGATTTTTTTTCAGCATTGCACTGATCAATGAGAATTAGAACTTTCATGAAATCTCCTTTTCCCCTTGGTTAAAAACACCAACATAAATACAGTGAAATTTCTCTGATAAGAATTAAGATCTCCAAGCAACAACCATTCATCCCCATTACATTAAATCCCCAGCTGGCAGAAGGTGCTTTTTTGTACTGTATATAGCTCCCATTGCTCTCAAATTGCTTTACTGCACTGCTTTAGTCTCTTGATTCACTACAGACTTAAGGGTAATGAGTCTGGCACTGCCCAAAGGACCTCGTGATACCTCCTCATACTCAGCTAAACACAATTAGGCTGGAGAAATCCAGTGCCATTGAGTTCTCATGGTGATTAGTGACAGCCTGAAAGAGTCAAGAATGAAGAGAGTCTTAAAGGGTGTCTTTGCTAAGCCAAATAGGTTGCAAAGAATTAGTTCCTTATTGCCAGAGTCAAAATTCAACCACACTAAGAGCCTGCTTAAAGCACAGTTGCTGAGAAAATGTCCCACAAGGATGCTACAAAGAATTAAGATCATAGGAAACAGATGATAAGGAATAGAGAAAGGGAGGGAAAAAATGCTAATGAGAACATAATAGATTGTGAATGCAAAGAAAAATTTTAGAATTATAGTTTAACATGTTGTTATGTAACTATATAAATAAACTATAAATAGTTTAGAAATGTAGTTTACTAGATATTTAAAATGTAAGTTTGCTTGAGTTGTCTTTACTATTACCAATGTAACTGCTGCTCTTCTATCGCCTGTTATTGCCTGGGACCCTAATTTGTCATCTCTGTTGATTTTGGCTGTCGGTTCCCAGAGTTTGATTGATTATTGTGAGCAGCAAGAGAATTCTCTGGTGAAAAACTGCCACATCCTAGAATTTATCAAAACACATAATTGGCAGGATTGTGAATTTGCACTTTCTGTGTACAGTGTTGGAATCTAAAATGAATATGAAACCTAGCTTTATAGGCTGTTTCTTTAAACTAGGTCAAGGAAAGATTATGGTTACATCATTCAGTTTGCTGCACAGTCAAGCAGCTGAGGAAATTTCCCATTTATTTGATATTTTTTATGGACTATGGAAATCTCAACATTAGGCCATGCTTACTGTCAGAGCCTCCAGGACTTCAGAACGGAGATTATACTGCACTGATGTCACTTGTGGGCTGAATATAAACACTGTAGGTGTAGACATAAAGGGGATAGTTACATAAAATTAATAGCAAAAAAAAATGTCTTTGTACTCCCTGAAGCAAGCAACAAAAGTGTCTTTGTGAGTGCAGTTCTACACACATTGCTGTTGTCAGCCAATTGGGCTATGACCTAGAACTTAGCCAACTATAAAACCAATAATAAACTACAGAAAGAGCAACTCTTCACACTGATGGTAAGTACTCAGAGGCTAAATCATGAAAAGAATAAAGTTTTCAGTTTATCTTAACATAATGGAATTATCTCGCCATTTCTGATTTTACTAATACAGACAAAATTAAGGACTGTAAAAAAAAAATCAATCTGCTTTTATCTAAGGCCTTTATACCACGAACAATCCAAGAACAGCAGGGTTTGTGAATTCTGGAGCAAGACTGATATAGAAGATCTGTTTTAATGGTAAAATCACAGCTGCACTGCCTTCATGAACACAGCAGGTTTACAAGGTGGATCTGAGCACATAGTTTGTTTTTATTTGCCAGTGTGATGGGATACGAGAAGCTGTTGTAGGTCTGTCCTTTCCAATTACTGAGTTTATCTGCTTATGTTTGGGCTCAGACTTTTAGTATAAGCACCATAAAAGGTGGGGCTCAGCCCTGAGAAACTGCATAATTTCTCTGCTATTACAGCTGATGATCAAGCACTGCCTAGCATATTCCCTGCATTTACGTCAGCTTTTTCTTCATTTTGCTGCTAATCTCTAGTTGAGAGCTTACACAGCCCGGGAGCAGTGTCATACTGCTTGTCCTTTGAAATTCATCTTTTGTTGTTCCTTACAGCCATGCAAAATGGATCTCACGGAACTGTTCGGAGCAAGATGATATTTAAATCTCCTTTTCTGTACACAAGGAGATGACCCCACTGACAACTGACTTCCAACAGAAGGTTGCTAACCCTGAAGTGCCATCCCACTGAGATATTTAAGGAAATATGGGGGCAATGGGTATCAGATGCATAACTTTCTGAGGAATGTTAAACCCCTAGTAGAACAAGGTTAAATCCAGAAAAACCAGTTACAACTCTGTGTCTTGCAGACAGAGTCTAGGTTACTCTTTGGGGCTACCTGTGACTGTCCGCTCATAAATTTGGAAATCACAGCCAAGGGATGTTAAGCACTTCTGTAATATTCACTCTCAGTGAGAGCTGACATCAGGCTTCTTGGAGCCCATCCATGGGTTAAAGTAAAAACCCTTCCCTTTTTCTGTCCAACTCTAGAGTGACTTGCACAACTACATAACAATCCCAGGGATGCCCATCAAGCCCTGATTGCTCACCCCTAAAACCGACTTTGCAACCAGCCACTAGTGCTTGTCTGGCTGTCTCTCCTAAAAACCTGGGGCAGAGAAAGGTGCTCTTGTTCATTGTGATATAGCTTAAAGAAAAAAAATTCCAACAGCTTTTGTATTACCAAAATGTTCTGCTGTTTGCAGAAAGCCCTGAGCAGCATACCAACAAAAGCATGACCTTCCTGCACAAATAATGGCATATGGAAAGGCAGCTCCTTCTGCAGGGCAGTGGGAACAGTAGGTTATGAGTGATGAAAGTCTTCAAGGGCACTTTGCTTGAAATGGTGCTGTGTACTTTCTCTGCCCTAGTGCAGACACACCACTTATCACTCTAATTGAATCAGTGACTTATTCTTATAGACTAACGCAGGCATTGGCATTCCTGGAAGGCTGTGAAAGATGCAGGGATAAAGACAAGTAGGTCTGCACTGTCTGGAGCGTTGTGTCACTGCCATTTCATGTACGTGTAGTGCTAACACCCATGCTATGGTAGCACACTGGGACAAAGTGACACTCATATGTATCTAGATGTGTTGCCTCCCACATAAAAGGCCCTTTTTTGTCTTTGTGGGACGTAACTTAGCATGTACAATAATACTTTTCTCACCGGTCTCAGAGACCCACAGCAATTCCCAAAACCTGAACATCTGACCACCATTGTTCTGGTTTTCCTTTACTATTTTTATGGTTTTTGCAGTTTTGTATAAATGGCTTGCATATCTCAGTGTCTCAGTTCATTACAATGACCAAGGGACGATTCCCTTTCAGTTTAGGATTCCTGAGACTCACCAAGCACAACGGTTCAAACTTCATCAGGAAAACAAACTGGTGCCTGCCTTCTGCCAGCACACCCAGTGAGGACAGTACTTGGTCATTTAGTCAGTGTGTGTGTGTGTGTGTGTGTGTGCACTTCTGGGTCAGATGTTAATGCCCAAGGAAAGCAGATTATTGAGGGTGAAAAAAACCCTCTAATAAAAAAACCACAGCTCTGTGTTACTTATAACATATCCAGGTTTGCCTTGTTTTTGCTTTTGTTTTTGATTTTGTGTTACCTGGGAAAATATATTAAAAAAAAGTATCAGTGAAAATCTGTTTAACTGCATAACCACAGATCCTAACCTAGACTTTTCATCTTCTACACAGAATAAAAACTGATGTGGAATGAAGGGGTGAAAGGAAGTCTGTTTGTAAGAAAAATAAAGTAAATGGGAAAAATTACAAACAAGTGGAAAAAAAGATTTATTTTGACATGAATGAAAAGTCTCACTGGGCTAAGATGAAAAATATTAAATTTTAATGTATAAAAACTTCTCCATGCAAAGAATGATAAGTTGCAAGAGCAACTTCTTGTATAATGCTTGGTGATTTTAAACCATTATTTTTTGGCAGTCACCCTAATCTGATTTTCCAATGCATTGTTTCCCTCTCAGCCTATTATCATTTATTACAGACACATATAAACCCAGCAATTTTTATAGCGGTGTTTTTATTAGTCCATTTCAATTATGTTGTTTGTTTTGCAGACTGTAATGACTTTAATCCTCATTTAAATACATAAAAATGCATTATCCAATAATTATTAGAATATGTGGGAAATTATGATTAATTACGCCCAAAAAAGCCATTTGTCTCATGTAGATATCTATTGTGTATCTACTAAGTATTTTAAAGATAGTGAAGAAAAAGCTTTTTGAGAGAACAAGGATAATGCAAATGAGAATTCCTCTTCATTGCAATTTTGACACCATAATTAGTTCACTTTCCTCCCAAAAAGATGATGAGAGGGGCATGTGGGAAAAACATGTTATCTAAGTAACAATGACTAATATAAAGAATAGTGAAATAGTGACAGCTTTTTCTAATTCAGAGAGAAACATTAGTAAAAAAGTCCTGCTGCTGCACTCCCAGCACCAGGACTCCAATATTTTTTACTTGTGTGTAATCAGAATATGACTAATGCCGCAAAAATAAAAGTTTTCATTATCATTCTATAGCAAATTTTCATAAATTACCACCAACTGCTTTCAGACTGGAATTGTACCACTATACCATAAAACTTCACCATAAAAATTTTCAGAATAATGCTTGAAATCATTAGAGATGGGAAAACTTGAAATTCTAACATGAATAATCTTCTGTTCTTTCATCCCCAAAAATCACATCTACTTTTCTAGCATCTAAAATACCACCAAAGAAATAAAAAGAAAACTGCCTTCATGATTAGGAAAATCCTTTGTAAGTCAAACAAATCTTTCAGTAGTAGTTTCAGTATGTTTTTATACCTGAAAACAAGGGGAGCCCTTAGGTTTGCCAATCCAAAGCAAGGAAAAGCTACACTTGTTCATCCAGAAGTAGTTAATCTCTTTAAAAGCACACCAAGACACATGCCAGAGCCTTTTCCCCAGATATTTTATTGTTTCATTGTGAAATAATATTCCTAATAAGCAATGAGGTAGTAAGCCAGCAAGGTATAGCAAAGCAGTCAAAACATTTGGAATGCAAACTCTTATGATTGTGTTTATAAGTTAACAGGCAAGAAAATATTCTGGGCATAGCTCTCTGTATGAATCCTACTATTCCTGCTTGAAATTTGAAATTGCTCACAAATATTTACCCCTGTAAAAATCTGAATTATAACATCTTTCCTGTACGGGGAAATTCCTGCAAGCCCTTCTGTGAAAAATAACATTCTCTTATATCAAAGTGTGGACCAAGGGGCTAACACATGTATCTCAGATTCACTCTAAATGCTTTTGTTTCTGTTGGATATTATCATATCTTTGGGAATTGCTCTACTCCTGAACCTAGATACTGTAGGGAGAGAATGAAAAGAGCATCTCTCTACACTATGCTGTTACTCCTAAGTAAGACCGTGGATCACAGGTAAGATGGAGAGGGAAATGAAATCTTTCTACAGCAAAGCAAAAAATTATTTTAAGGCCTGAATGTTCCTTTATTCCACCCCTCCCTAAATATACTTTTTCTGGGGAAATTGGCCTGGGTCCTCTGTAGGTCTTGTTTGTCTGGACAGCCTGGAGACTAACCAGCCATGAAATTATGCTTTCTTCTCTACTCATCCCTACGTATGTTCCTTATTCAGCCTCCTGGCCTCAGCTCTCTAGAAGGGGAAGAGGGGATGCTCCCGCCTCCACAGGCAGGTGCTTTCAGAAACACCCTGTCAACTGCAGTGGGACTGCTTTGTATTGAATTTGTTGTGTCCTTTGAGAGACCCTTAAAATAAGATGGCAGATTTACCACAACACCTCCCAGAAGTATCAAAATTGGTTTGGTAGTACTGTCAGCCACCCAGTTTATAAAGCAGCTTACTGATGGAGCAGGCTGAGTGCTTGGTAGACATGGCTGTATGGCTTTGAGTGATTTCTCATGCAATTACCTACAAAGCAGATACAGAATTTTTATTCAATTCTCTCCAACAAGACTGAAACACCCTTAATTTTCAGGTGAATTGTGGCAAGGTTGAAAATCTTTGAGCAATACATAATGAGACAAAAAAAACGAGTAATTATGGCCAACTAAGGACCAATATGAAAGACAAGGGTATTCTACTGGTTTACCCACCACATCATATTCTATTCTGCAGCAGATCATAAAGAGAAGTTTTATTTAAACTCATTTAGCTATATGTCACACCTGCATCACTTATTGTTTGGGGTGTATGCAATATTACCCTAGTTATTTTTTTTAATCTACAGTCAGACACTATGTAATTACATTACAGCATTACATGTGACTGTCACTTAGAAGGTCAATAATTAACATTAACATTACTGTGGAAGAACACATCTGGAGACACAGAGAATGAAATATCAAATTCAAAGGCATTAGGTTGTAATTTGTACATTTTTAACTATGTAAATCCACTAACAACACAAATCTTTAGTTTGAAAGGGAGAAGGTTTTAGGGTCACTATGATGGTCTGCAAGTATTTAAGTGAATGCTGAAACCAGAAGATTTTTTAGGTACAGTTCATTTGGGACTCCCAATATACTTACAAATAGGTTGTACCTGCCAGTGTACTGTCTAAGCTGCCATTCTCAGTGCACTCTCAGAAATAGATGCCATAATTAGTCAGGCTGTAATCCTGACCAAAAAAAACAAAGCTTCAGATCCCTGAAAAGTGTTGGTGTTAATTGCTGCTTTTTTACCAGGGCATCTTGTATAACAACTGGGTTTTTCATCAAAGACCACTGTAGGCATCTTACACTACCAATTCAAGCTCTATAACAGATTTTATACAGCCAACACTTCTGTGCAAAGAGGTGACTATTGCATTAAAGGTAGTAATACACAGCTGTTATATGGTTGATTTTCTGGTCAGATTTAATTAACCTGTGATTGTCTCATCCACTTCTAAAAGAATGCAATCAATGCAAATGTTATTAGTGCCACTAACACACTCCATTCTTTCCAACTTAGAAAAACAAATAATTATATACTATATATACTATTATATACTATACTATATATAGTGTATAATAATACACTTCTAAGTAAGCCCCTAAAAACAAAATATATTTATGATATTTTCCCCATAAGACTTTGTCCACAGTACACTTATTCTGGAAATTTAGCAGTCGTACTACTGTTCACTCAGCTGTATCCTTGTCAAGTAAAAAGTAGTAGTATAGAAAACGGTATGGTTAGTTTTAGAAAATAATTTCAAATAAGCAATGTTCAAAAGTAAACTGAGAGCACACTAGCACACATGAATTGAACAGAAACAGCTGGAATGATTTCCATCCCTCTATGAATACTCCCAGTTTCTGTCCTTACAGCAAGGAGAGCTGAGTGGACAGAGGGTGATTCTGGAATCATTATAGCATTTTTGTCAGTATATCCAAGCCAATCCAGGCCTCAGTCAGAGGCACCTTCATACGTCAGGCTGCAGACAGCAATGGTACAGAACTGTACCTTGTATGGTGCAAGGTCCAGGAGGTCAGGTTGGACAGCTTGAAATTGTCACATTTTTAGATGTTCACAGCTGGTTCAATCCAACTGTGCCCATGCTAAATTTTATAAAATGTTCAGTCCAGTAAATTAAGAAATTCATGTAATAAACACTGAGAAGAGAGACAAGAATAAAGGAAGATCAACGGCTTCAAAGTTGTCCTTGAGGGAGAGACATTAAAGAAAAAATATCAAGTGTGCTTAACTGTTGGTGTGTTTGTGAGGGTATCAGGATGAGGGAAGAGATGAATCTGGCTCCATATTTCTTAGAAGGCTGATACAATATAATATAATATAATATAATATAATATAATATAATATAATATAATATAATATAATATAATATAATATAATATAATATAATATAATATAATATAATATAATATAATATAATATAATATAATATAATATAATATAATATAATATAATATAATATAGTATAATATAATATAATATAATATAATATAATATAATATAATATAATATAATATAATATAATATAATATAATATAATATGATATAATATAATATAATATAATATAATATAATATAATATAATATAATATAATATAGTATAATATAATATAATATATGTTATTAATATACTATATATATTATATAAAACTATGCTAAACTATAGAGAAAGGATACATCAGAAAGCTAGAAAAGAATCAATAATAAAAACGTGTGACTGTCCAGAGAGTCCAACACAGCTGGACTGGGATTGGTCATTAAGTAAAAACAATTCACATGGAACCAATCAAAGATGCACCTGCCACATTCCAAAGCAGCAAAACACAGGGAAAAGCAATCAGATAATATTGGTTTTCTTTTCCTCTGAGTCTTCTCATCTTCCCAGAAGAAATCCTGGCGAAGGGATTTTTCAGAAAATATCATGGTGACACTTCACTGCTCAAGTGAGAGAGAGTAATGCACGCACAGTACCCTCTAAGGAAAAAAAATCATGTCATGATTGCAGATATCTGAAGTAAGGACACAAATTGTAGGAGGAATCTAAGTATCTAAGCATCTTAAATGTCATACAACTGCATTATTGAGCCAGAGGGGAAAAAATTATAATGAATAAGTGATGATAATAATGATAAATGCTCAAACACACAAGTAGAAAACACATGTTAAGTGTATCCGGAGAGGAAGAAAGAGGTAGCAAGGCTCCATCTATGCAAAATTTCAATCATGCAAAAACAATTTGAGCTTTTTCCCAGCACATGCAAGGTTCATAGTGCAAACTTACTTGATTACATACCGGAGGACTGGGGAAAAAAAATAATATTTGTAAAACTTCCTCGGGTGCCCTGACAGGCTAGAGTAACACTACACCACTACAATGCTACAACACTACATCAAACAAACAAACCAACCACTTCCCCCTCCCAAAACCCCAAGGCAACAGCTGTGGGTACCAGGCATGAAAATAGCCAGAGCTAAAAGCTAACAATAGGTCAGCCACAGGTTCCAGCTCTGCCTAAAATAGAACTCCCTTGCTCAGAGTGCTTCATCCCAGAGCTTGAGAGAGAGGAGAAAAGCCATTCTGCAGCACTCTGCAGAGCAAATCTACACCATAGCAGTGAGATTTGACTCTTTCACGGACAGACAAAGCCAAACTACCAGCAAATAAACCAGGCAGTATTTCACACTACTCATGGGTCATAAGCCCAAAATTAAGATATAACCAGTGTCTGAAAAAGCTGGGATATAGAACACAGATCTAGCAAAAGTTCAGGAGCTGAATGCAAAAGAGCTAGAAACAGAGCATAGAAAGACATGCAAAACAGTATAATAAAATATGCTTTAGACTTTCCACAATAGCTTCATTTCAAGTGGTGTTTCTTTCTCCCTAGCCTTCTTGCATCAGGTAGGAGGAGCAGAAGGCCATCAAAAGGATAGGATTTTCATTTCCACCTCACTGTCATAGAGTTCTCTTTCTTAGGGGACAAAAACAATCTCCCTGTGGGATTTTCCCATGCATGAGAAGGGTTTGAAAACAAATACTATCACAAGAGTAGTTGTTTAGAAGACTGTGTCCCCCTAATGGGACCTTCCTATGTTATCACATTTTTATTTTTTTGCAGCATCAAATAGTAGAATATAGAAAATGACGTATATATAATTCCTATATATTTTTCTAATATTGTTCATACTGTTCAAGGTACTCTTACTCACTCTACACACATTGGCAAAATATGCTGGAATATACAGATAGTCATCTTTTACTGCTTGGTTATGAACATTAGCCAAATGCATTAGGCAGGTTACCTGAAGTAATTTTCTTTCACTGCTGCATTATTAAAAGCAAAGAGTGTTATATTGAGTGATAAAATTAGTTTAGGAGCATAACTTCAGCCCAGATAAGAATTTTGCAAAGCTCTAAAGAGCCTAGAGTCCCATATTTTTAGTGATACATTTAATTTATCACTCTCCATGCTTCATGAACAACCAGTATTGCCTTCAGAGTCCTTCTGAGAAACAACATCCCATGAGCAGTAAAACAGTAAAATGCATTGCATCTCCCCCCGGGCTCCAGTTGAGAAGCAGATTGCTTGCATCAGAATTATTTCAGAGATGTTGTATTTTCTGCTCATGTACATGCAACATTATTCACATGAACTACCTAAAACCAACTTTTCTTTGGTGACATTTTTCTCTTGTATCACAGGCAGAAGAATATAAATTTATGCAGAACTAAAATGAGTGCAACTCATTTACATCAGTAAATTGGGGTTGGTGGATTACATTTTGTGTTCATGTGCAAAAGTATTACTAGACATATTACAAATTTTCCAGACACTGATGGTAATGATTTTCAAAAGGTTGGTTTTTTTTTAATCAAGGAATATTTCTGAAGGAAGCTATTGGCATTTGCATTGACAAAGCAATGTTTAAATTATTATTAATAGGATGATATTTTAAAAAACGTTTAAAGGATATTTTCAATGAGGAAATTATAGTTTTAAAGGAGACTAATCTTAGTTCTTTGAAAACTATCTAGATGTTAATTTAAAATGCTGGTTTGCCTGTTTTGGGACAAGATTAACATATTTGAAGTTGATTTACAATACTTTAGGCACAAATCAAAATGAAATATTGTTGTACTGTATTCAACTAAATCCAAATCTTCATCAGCTAATTGCTGTTAAAAAAAGTTGAAAAAGTTAGACAATTCTTTCTGAATAGAGAAAGACAATGTTCAATAAGTTATACAGGAAAAGATGACTGCTGTTAATTCTCAGACAGAAACCTGTTTTGACATGACATCTGGTGGAATACAGTTTCTAATTAGAAGAAGTCCAAGTGAATGTCAGAGTCAACTAATTATTTCATCAGCCAATTAGGGGAACCAGTGATTTCACCGAGATTACAAAATCAATGAAGGGGGAACGAAAACATTTTGATTTAAAGTGTTTCTAACATCAATTGAAGGGCACATTTGTCACTGGCTACGTATTGTGAAGCAGCCCTTCGTGGTTCTGTTTGCTCTCTGTACCAGCAGAGTCCAGCCACAGTCAAGCTTCTCTGAATGAACAACTACCAGAGGCTCTCTGCTACTCACAGTCCTCCTGTCCTCCTTGGCATCAACTACACATGCTTAACTCCAGGGCTTTTCTTACTGGATGCTCACTTAGCACAACAAAAGAGGGATTTTTTTTTTTTCTGAGCTGAATATTGAGGGAAAGAAAAATTAACAAGACCACTTTTTACCTTGAATGCTCACTTCAGTGAGCATGACAAGAAGATGAACACAGAGAAATTTAGAAGCCACATCTTATTCTGGACGAAGACTGCTGTTATGTAGCACTGCTACAAGGCTCAAGGCTCAATACAGCTTTATTTGCCCATGGTTTATTCTCTATGCACAAGCAAATCCTCTGATGTGTTGAACTCATGGTCTGCAGATACAAGCCCCCAAGTGACCCATCTCCCTTTTCTATCATCTTCTGATTGCTCGAATACCAGCACTCCTTGTTACAGTAAATCAAGTTAGTGAAGCAGGAAATCAGACGGCAGCCACACACCTTCTATTAGCTTCAGAGTCCAGGAACTTAAAGTGTGCATCCCAGATGTCCCAGACAAGCATCTCTCCAACCTCTCACTGCACTTAGCTCCCCTGCTCCTGTGACAGCATGCAGTTACACAATTCCTGTGGCTTAGGTCAGTGCTATACATAGAGGCTTCACCAGCATGCCAAGACTTGAGCTTATGTCCAGGCTCCTCAGAGGTGGGACCATTCATCATGCGACCTTTTTTCCCAATGTTCCAATAGCAGCTCCCAGATATCAGCAGAATGTTCACGTTTCTACTCACAGCTGGGACATGTGCAGTAGGGCTGAGGCACAACCACCACCTGTGTTCATCTATTTTGGTACACTGGAATGGTCATGACCCAATGGGAGTGATAATGCCTGAAAATACAACAGCATGCTGTGAATGTCAAACACGTGTCCCACAAACTCCCTTACTCCAGTTCTGAGACTTATGACTCAAATCCACTGACAATTCAGAAGAGCATGTAATATCAAGACTTGTAAACTATGTAGATAGCCAACTTAAAAAATGTCTGTAATTTCTTATGAATAAGGCCAAAAGTTTGGGTGTTTATCTAGGACTTTACCAGATTTCTCCAAGGGTAGGCATACCTTCTGCTTTGACTCATTTGACTTGTCAATTTCCAGGATTTTCCAGAGCTCACTTAGAATGTGAGCTTTATTCTCATCCAGTTTTGATATTATGAGTTCAAAATTAACTCACAGAAGCAAAGTTTGAGTTAGGGACAAAGACTGTAAAATAGATAAATAGAAATTTAATTGGAAAAATTGATCACTAAAAAGTAAAAAAACAGCTGTGAAATTCTATCATACATTTTCAGTTAAAATCAATTTTTGTTTAAACTAATCCTATTTCCCATTAATAGAAGTGTTTTCATTATCAACAACCTAGTATTGGGGATAGTGTTCAGACAGCAAAAGTATTTCTTCCTATTGTAAAAGCAAATGCAGCCCTAGAGAGCATCACAAGCCTGTAAGCGGTAGGGAGTGCATATAGATGAATGAGCATTGTCACATCATTGTGACAAGACTCAGTGGACACCTGCATTCACCACCTTTTCTGTAGGCCAGGATTTCAGAAGCCAGTGCAAAAGCCAAGCTGTTATTGTGATGCTGCAATCGGTACTGAATCGGTACAAGGGCCTGCTGGGATCCTCTGCACTACTCCAAGTCTGCTGTGCCTGTAAAGTTTAGGTGATGTTGCCAGGCTATCTTAAGAGGCCAAAGAGGAGAAAAAAAAACCCCAAAAAAATCTCTAGGAGCCGACCCGTGTATCTTTTGCATGTGTAAAGGATAAATGAAGCTGTTTCCCTCTTCACTGGTGAGACCTCTTAAGTACAATATGACAGCTTAGACCTCTAAGTTACACTGAATTAGCATCCAGATCACACAGGTGGGTAAATATTCTAACTTACGTTTACATGTTTGCCACTCCACATGAATGAGTGGCAAAAATCTGCTTAACCCAAGTGACAAAAATGATAATGTTTTCAATGTGAGGAGTAAATGTTTAGCTACAGAAAAGATGTTTTCTAATTTTGCAAAATGTGTGTTCCTATCTCCCTGTTGCAAAACTTGCTATCCATTTAAGAAAACAGAAGGATACAATGACTAGGGGCAAGACCTTCACCTTTAGCTTATGAACAAAGGACGAATGCAGACATAGCCATTTTTCCAGATGGATGCCAGTAGTAAAATTTGACTGATGCATTCCTCATGAATTCCATTGACTGAAGGCTCAGAGAGCAGGCACTCATTTAAAGTACAGAGGGACTTTTAAAGTGGATTCTAAACTCTGCCCTTTCAAAATTGTTTGGTTTATTTTCTAAAATATCTATAAAGCCCATGATAAGGGACTCACATTTAAATCTGGTGCTGTTATTTTTTTGCCACTGCAGTACATATTAGAACCTCAGTCATTGCCATTGGCAAGTTTTTATTGCTTTTTTTTATTAAAGAAAAGATAGAACTGTGAATGATTTTAAGTGAATCCTTTTATTGGTAAGACTTCTTACATGTCAAGTAATAAAATGCTTAGGTACCCCTTACTGAAGAGAGGAAAACTGTAACAAAGTTAATTTTATTGGCTTATACTTGGCTGCATCATCACGCAGACTGGTGGATTTCAATCTACACTTGAGGGACCCCTGGGGCCTTCATGACCTTCTTTGACAAGAACCATATGGTTTCTGCACATCATCCCATAAATCTAATGGAAATATATCGACAGCTGTAAATTAAACCCCATTGCATTAGACAGTGCTGCAAAACCAGTACTTTAAAGCCTTAAATGATTCTAATCAATGATCCAAACACTGAACACTGAGCACAGCCCAGCTTACTGTCCTATGGGGATCAGTGCTGCACAAGTCACTTTGTATTTTTCTGACAAAACAATCAATTTTGACACAGCTTAATGAAAATTAAGGGAGTGGACACATCTGACATTTGCCTCTTTTCCACGAATAACTGCCTTGTAATTCTGGGCTGGGCTGGTATAGTCTTCTGCCTAAGATATAACAAAATAAATTTTAAAAATATGGGTGAATTCAAGGAAGAGCAGACCAGGGTATCATCACCAGAGTACTGAGCACTAAAAGATAAAAAAATGTGGAATACGCATAAAAGTCTTTCCATCACTCTCCAGTATCCACCATCATTTTAGTATTTTTATAGCTCTACTTGTACTTTTTTTCATTTTGGTTTTAATCAGAAAAAAACACAAAACAAATTTTAAATACGAAGCAAATTTTTTTTCCGCATTAATGCTCAACTCTCGGTAAAGTAAGAAAGTAAAAGATTTTTGCAACTCTGGATATATTTTTCAGTGTATTTTCATAGCTTGCCACAGTCTTATTTCACTGAGCTTAAGGCCAGAAGGGATCTCATATCTAGTATTGCTTCTTATAGACCACTACATTTCATCCATTTCTTCCTCCACTGAACCTGTCACTTTGTGTCTTTAAGTGTGTATTTTATGTATTTCAGAAAGGTAATTGCTGTTGATTTTAAGACATAAAAGAGACCATCCAGCGGGTTTTTTCTTAATTCTTAAGCATCTTCACCATTACATTATTTTCTCCTCCCTTAGTTTCTGAACAGGAGCCAAGGAGCAGCTCTTAGCTATGCTGTTTCTTTATAGACACTGAAGAACCTTTTGATACTCAGTGTCCACTTAATCAAATTACTTTGGCTTTATTGATAAGCTAAGCAAATTCACATGGTCCAGTCCTTTCCCTCTCCTGCCTCAGCCCTCCACATACCTTCTCCAAGACTGCAAAGCCAGCACAGGCAACCAGACCAACTCTCCTGGTCACCTTCTGTCCCTCAGCTGCTTTCTCTTTTCTGCCTGCATGGTATTTATGCACCTGGATGGTGAATTGTTCTAAAATACCCTGGTCCAAAAGAAAGAAATGAGTCAAGGGAGGAAACAATGCAGGTCTGGAAAGGGTAGGTTGCCCTTTTTAGGCAGTGCTCTGGTTTATGCCAGCTTCATGTGCTTGTGCAATGGTGAGATAAAGCACTCTGTTCAGCTCATCAGGCTTCTTTTTATTTTTTAATTTTTCATCTCAGATATTTCGAAATCACTCTTCAAGTATGGGCTCAGGAGGTAAAGGTCATCTAAGAGTATCCATTCTGCTAGTGGCACTTGCCAAAGGAAAACCACCTGCCAGCTGGTATTCATTATTCTCATATTCATTATTTTCCTCTTTTCATGGCCACAGTTCTCATTCACCTTTTCCACTGTACTGGACAAGGACTTGGGTGGAGAAGCTTTCACATTATAATGTTTAAATAGTTTTCAAGGTTATCTGTCTTCCAAGATACAGTTCCCTCCACAAATGGCATCCTAAGCTACTTAGAAAACATGAGCATATCTCCTATAAAATGAAATGTATGTTCATAATTCTCATCTTGCATGATTTGATATGTGTGTACATGTATAAAAATTAGTCCAAATTTCACAGATGCTGTTTAATACAATTGACAAATGGAATAATTTCTTACCTGGATATATATTTTTTTTAAATATTCCATCTTCCTTTTAATAATTTTCATGTGAAGAAAAGGAAAATTAAATGTTAGGAATATTAAATGTTAAATGCTAGAAAGCTAGATTTCTTTTGTGGAGAAGTCATTGCCTCACATGTGAATATGAAAAATATTTCTTTCCCCTCACATTTTATTGCTTCTTTCCTTTTTGAAAGCTATTTTTCATGACTTTGAATGATGAATTTTCCCTACTGCATGTGGAAAGCAATCTGCAGATAACATTTTCACAACAAATATCCATACCATTCTTGAAACTGCACATACTGCATTGTTGGAAATGCAGAGTACGATTTTTGTAGACAGACTTGGAAAGAAACCTCCAAGAAGACTTACAGACCAGCACAGCACCACCACAACAGCCAGGGTGAAGACAAAGAGCAGTGTCTCCTGTCTCTTCAGCTCTATCAGGCCCTCAAACACACTGATAAAGAAACCAAAATGACTGCTTTGTTCTCCACTTCCACAGAGAATGAAAGGAAACAAAAAGAGTAATGTCATTACGTAAGAAATTACAACAGTTCCTCTTTTAATTAATATTGAAATACCTTTAAATCAATGTTCTTCTAGATCTCTAGAGTTTATGGTCTGGCTTTTTAATGGGTTTGTGTTTCATTTCTTCCCCATACTACTCTATAACAAGTGACATTTCTTAATAATCTATCTTATTAATTATTATTCAGGTTTATAGGACACCTTCTAAGTAGACATTATCTGATTAAAAGCTCTTTTGGTGGTCTTAATTTCTATACATGGAAGCTTTTTAAAAAGCAAACCTGTGCCTAAAGGTTATGTAAAATAATATAGTATAAGTCACTGAAAGTAGCATTTTTATAGGGGCTTGCAGTGATTTTGTTAGTCTTACAATAAATCTCAGAGAGGAAATCAAGTGTTATACATGATTTACATGAAAAGTTGATGCCTGTTGGTGCTACCTGCAACCATATTTTAAAAAAAACCCCACAAATGAAACCAGGATAGGAAAAGTGTAATTAAAAGACCAGGGTTGCCTGAGCAAAAGGAAAATGCTGCCATGAAGCTGGTAAGAACGGAACTATTCCTCCTATTGCACCTTGCACAGATGTCCCCAGCAAGAGAAGTGGCTTTTCTTGGAAGTGACAGCAGAACCATCTTACCATTCCATCCAACTAAGGATACCCTTTTGGTACACAGGAGTGCAAACTGCTTCTCCCTGATAAGAAAAAACTTTCACTCTTCAGGGCTACAAAGAAATCTTATCAGTATGGGATTTAAGACAAAAAGCAGACAAGAAGCACTGGTACAACTATGTGAGGATTTCCTACTGCTTCTTATTGAAGTAATGAAACAGGATTTGTAGAGAGAAAGTATCTTTTCTTTAGGCAAATTGATAATAAGCAGGAAAAAAGACAGATAAGAAGGAGACCTTTCTTATCTAAAGAGTTTATTAAACTCTACAGATTTTATTATCTAGTGCCTATCTGCAAATTTTCCTTGTTTCTTTCTTTTTCCTCCAAAATCCTCCAGCATCCCTGCCACATGGAAGCAAATTCCACTGAGCCTCAAAATCAAGGCTCAGTGATTCGATGAAATCTCGAAGGAATACACTGAAGTCTCTCATAGTAACATGCTGTTGAAGCCAAACTTTTTCAGGGATTAACATTTTGTGGCTCATTGGCTTTGGAATAGAGGGGTTGATGAATGTTCTGTTGTGGTAAAAAGACTTCCCAAAGCTTTACTCTATTTTGTAGACATAGTTTCACATTGCTCCTTCTCATGCAATGAGAGGACACAGAGAAAAAAGAAATCAGGTTCAGTTGTTTTCTCATGGATCATAGCATTAATTTGAAATTAGGAAATAATTTTCATAAAAGACAGTTATATACTAAATGGAGCAAATAATGACTAGCCCTAAGAGTGGAAATCTATCTATGCAGAGTAGGATTTGCTCTCTCCATTAACCACTGTTACATGAAAGCAAATTCCTGCAATACTTTCAGTATAGCTGTGCAGTTTCAAAACAACATGCAAAAAAAAACTTGCTTTTATGTGAAGCAGCCTTGCCAGTCTCCCAGATTGCAGATACATCAATAATGTGCCTTGCCTCCTTGCATGCTCAGCAGTTTGCAGCCTGGGATAGAAGTTACCACATTCTCACACAACTCTGCTCATTTGGGACATGAGGCAAGACATGCAATTAACTTTCAGGAGAAGGATTTTCAACTAAAGATTAATTACTGGGAGTACTGAAGTCCGCTCTTCTAATTGCCATTAGGCATTAGGAATGTTCTGAACATAAGAATGTTAGACCAACAATATCTTTTCAATGGAAGTTTTATATTGGAATATCTTTGACAAGGATTAGCTGGATAATTCTGCAAACATTTTACATATAACAGGTTTTATGCACATAATTCCAACCTACTGTGATATGTACATGCATCTCAGGCTATAGGGTTTTTTTTAAGAACATCATTGTATCAAAATACCCAACCAAATGTTATTTCAGCACTTAATGAATTAAACATTTCTCAGTTTCATAGATAGATACACACATAAATACTAGAATTGTTTAAGCCAGTCAAGGCAGGTGATTGTCCCACTCTGCTCTGCAACGTTGTGGGTACCACAATGCAAGAAAGATATTAAGCCATTAGAGAGTGTCCAAAGGAGGTCAGTGAAAATGGGGAAGGGGTGGAGGTGTGGAAGGGGTGGAGCTCCATGTGAGGAGCTGCTGAGGTCACTTGGTCTGCTCAGCCTGGAGGAGACTGAGGGGACACCTCATCAAAATCTACAAATTCCTGAGGGGAGGAGCAGGGGCAGGTTCAGCTTTCTCACCTTTGGTGACCAGAGACAGGACCATAGGGAATGGCCTGAAGTTGTGTCAGGGAAGTTCGGGTTGGATATCACAAAAAGGTTCTTCACCCAGAGGGTGGCTGGGCACTGGAACAGGCTCCCCAGGTCACAGCACCAGCCTGACAGAGTTCAAGGACAGTTTGGACAATGTTCCCAGGCCCTTGCTCTTGGGACTACCTTGTACAGGTCCAGGAGTTGGACTTTGATGATCCTGATGGATCTGAACCTTCTAGCTCAGAATATTCTGTAATTCTATGATTCTAAGTATCTTTGACACAACATAACTCTCCTCATATAAAAATATTTTTTTTCAAAGCTACCTTGAAGTACTGGGAGATCAACAGCACATCTGTAGAAAGAAGTTATGGTTGCACAGATGAAAATGAAAATGTGAGTGTCAATTAGAAAGCTCTGAAATGGAATATGAAAGTTATCAGTCATCTAAAATGTATCCAAAATATGCCAACTACTCTGCAATCAGAATTTATAAGGTAGGAAAATAAATTTTGCATATTAAAAAAGAGGTAAAGAGAATGAAAAGGTATTTACTGCAAAATAACAAAGAATCAGATAGGGGAAGTAATTATTTACCTTTCACAAAGATGACTTTACAGAACTACTAGGTGTCTGGTACAAGTAAATACAGAATTGCTGAATTTTGTTTCATGACTGCTTATGCCTTCTGCTTTTTCTTTCTACTGTTTTCAGTACAGGAGATCAAAATCCATGGAAGCTGTCCCATTAGCACAGCCTATACACTATGAAGCAACCTGAAGCAAAGTATTGCCATAAAATCAAATAAGAATGGAAAGCAATAGGTAAAAGCCAGAGAAAGGGGAAGCTCTGTGGGGACACTGTGTTGCACTGAACTTTACAATATATACTCTGAAAGCAATGGACTTTTTAGCAGCACTTGTGAAACCAAGTGCTCTTTTCAGGTGAATTATTTTGTATGATAAGAAATGCTTGTGCGTTTAAGCAAGGTTGGAAGCATGACCTTCTGTGTGCATAGAGCTGGATAATGTCACTGACAGAGACAGATGTGGATAAAGCTCTGCCAAAAGTCATCCTGAAGAAATTGGGATACACAAGAAGTTTTGTGATAAGGAGAATTATTTCAGAGAAAAAGTCTCTCCTTGAAAGTACCAAACATACATAAATTGGTCCAATACACATAAATTCAAATCTTTAAAAAAAACCAAAAACACCAAAAAAACCAAAAAGCATCACAGAGAAATTTTCTTAAAAGCCGGGGATGGAACCTAAGAGAAAGAAAAGTGCAACATTTCTCACTTCTCTCTGTTTCATGGAAAGCGTTTCTCTAGAACCTAACCTAGCACAGAGCAGCTTGAGTTTGTGCCTTGATAAAGACTTGCTGTACCCATTTCAGCTGCAGGCACTGCAGCCCTCCCAGCAGAGCTCCACAGCTCCCTTTGGACAGTAACATCCTGGCACATGGTCCTGGTACTGGGGTACAAAGGTTTGCAAATGGGAATGGATAAAAAGATTAATTCTAAGGCCTTCAGCAGTAAGCAGTGAATTGCTAGGTTAAGGTAATGATGTAAATGGACTTCAGATTTAATTTCAGATTTTTATGCAGGATGAACATAAAAGTGTCACAGGTTTTTAAAAATTACAATTTCTAAAGTTATTTCAAAAGTGGCCTTAAAGGAGATTTCCCATGGTTACTTCTTCCCCTACATGATACATTTAAAAAAAAAAAACAAACCAACCAAACACAAACAGACAAAAACTCTGTCAATCTGAAGAACAGTCTTTTTCCAGAAAAAAAAAAAAATCTTTCAGTATAAAGGAGCCCATTTGTAGACATTCCTTTCAACACCAGGTCAGGCTTGGATCTGCCTGCAGACTGTGGAATACACATAAGGAAGAAGACATTCTGGAAAATTCACAGTTTACCAGAGTTCTTCATTAGTAGATTTCTTCCCCCACTTCATATCAATCAAAAGCAGACTGGCTGTTTGAAGGGCCTGTCAGGATTCATTTTGGCTAGAGATGGGCTGAATTTTCCCAAAATCTAAAGATTAAATATTGGAATAACATCCCAGCTGTCTGCAATCTTGCTGGATGTTGATAGAGATAAACACCATGACAAAGTGAGAAATGAGGTCAAGACAGACACAGTTCCTGCCAGCAGGATTGCAGTCTGCTTACAGTAGGATACCTAAACAGGGGGAAGTTAGAAATAACATAATCAGTTGCTTATCAGACCTAGGAGCCACTGTAAGTCTGATAGGACTACTGTCAGAATTGCTATGCTTGGGGAATTCAGTGGCAGTTTTGTGCCTATGAATGATTACTGCAAAAAATTATTCGAACAGCTCTTCACTCTCACTTGGCTTTGATGTGATGAACCACAGTCTGAATATGAACAGGGATTAGATTTCAAATAAAACCAAAATGAAGACAAAAAGCTAACACATTGGGATGAGGCAGTTTCCAATAACCAAGACCTGGCCAAAAGAGACATCCTTTGCTGCTGCAAGTCCCTCAGCTCCCCGCAAACATCTGATAAGACACAAATAGGTGGTCTCACCAGGAAACACAGCGTGGAATCAATATGTCATGAGTTAGACACAACTGCTAAAATGAGCATATTTCCTGACAAGAGCCATTTCTTTTCAGCAGGCCCCAAGCCCCTGAGGTAGCTAGGAGCTATGGGGAGGCTGTGGCAGTCATGGTAAACCACATTTCTTTTCCTCTGTTAAAACCTGATTCCCTGGGTTGTTAGAGCATGTCCCACTGAGGGGTAGGAGCAAAAGTTGCAATTGGATTCTGTATTTGGCAGGTTGCCAAGGCAGAGAGCTGTGAGCTACTCCTAGGGAGCCTTGCTTTCAGAGAGATATTCAAATACTCTTGCATTTTCATTTTTCTCCATCCCCTTATGGTATTTGAGAACATCAGTGTTCTACAGGATTAGTACTGGTAATCTTACTTCAAGTCTTATCAGGTTTTTACAAGACCTATTGGGATTTTTAAAGTGTCGATTTTTGTTCCAAAGGTAACTTAATCTTTGACATATTTAGGTGGTAAAAATAATTAATTATTTTTAATACCTATGGATAAATTGATAAATCCCATTCAGTTACAAGCAGACCTTTCCTTTTTTTCTTCTTTTCTTTTTATTTTCACAAGCATTTAAAGAGACAGGTGATAACCAGTGACCAAAGTTATAATATACCATGAACCCTCTGCAAATAAACAGAAATTCTTCATCTTAAGTTCTGAAAAAGTCTGGGTTTTTATTTAAATCAGATGGCAAGGAGACAGATAGAGTCCAGTGGGACCTATAATTCATCAAATATCTTTACAGCAATAAATGCTGCCTCTTACAGAAATAGCATTTTAACACAAATAAATGCGTCACAGAAAATCTCAGAGATGAAGCTTCCCAGAAAACCTCCTTGACCTTAGACCCCTGATCTACAAAGGTATTACATTGTGAACAAAAGCCAATGCCTGTGGGATGCCCTTGGAGTGCCCAGTTCAGCAGGAGGTAAAGAAAAGGCAGTCCAGGAGGCTGTATCCTTTTGAGAAGAAAGCCCAGCAGGTGCTGCTCCGCCCAGCACGGTGACGATGATGTCCCCGCAGTCTGACATCGATCCTCACGCTCACACTGGGGTCATGACAGCAGAGATGGGCACAGCTCAGCTTCTTCTGCCAGCCCACCACTACAGAGGATCACTCTCACAGCTGGGGGCCCCTGACAGAGCTGTTTGGTAGCTTGTTTACAAAACAGAGGAAAACCTCTGAGGTGTAGTCTGCTCTTTGTTCACCTGCCTTGTCTGCTGTTTCTGAAGGCAACACCTCCAAGCAGTCTCTAAGTAACACAGAGAGGAGATGGCTTGTCCTCTTTACTGCTCTTTCCCTTTTTCTCTGGCCACTGTCATCTTGCTAAATTATTTTTAGTTTCTACGGTTTGAGTTCTTCCACACTGTTCCATTTCTTACCTTTCTCCAAATAAACTGGTTTATATTTCGTGTTCCCATTAAGCCACTGAATATGCTTAAGCATAGACACAGTCAGCCATAGACATAACTGAATTTCTTCAAGACAAGAAAGATGAATTCTAGCTTCAGGACTTTGTATTTATAAGTGTAAACTTTAATGAAAACACTAATTCAAATAAGGCCTGATTATTTTATTTCTGTGGTTTGGATAAATTTCTGATCTGATGAAAAGGAACAGAGGCACACACAGTATTCCTTTTTATCATCAACTATCATTGTGATCTAGCTCTTGTTTTTGGAGTTTGATATTTTTAGAGTTTTGTGGGGTTTTTTTTGCTTGCTTTTTTACAGTGAGTAATCATGCCCATCAATTCACTAGTGTAGTCAAGACTAAATGGCACTGGAAAGCATGATCACTGGCTTTTGTTGATAGCCTATTCTAAAGAGATACCTACTGTCAGGTAAGATATATTCACACAAGTGGGAGTGCTCCAGTTCTGTTGCTGCAATGTTGAGTACAACTATATTAACTATCTTGTATTTCCCTTGGTTAAATTATTTACAGGAGCGTTTCCCTCATTTCTCAGGCCCAGGAAGAGTTGGGATGCTGTGGGCAGTGTCATACCTCTTCTTCCTCTGGATTCACCATTTTAGATGGCAAATAAATGGAGCTGCGAGCAACAGAGATTGCTGTTGAGGACCATCAGACAAAACATGAAGGTTCAATAAGTGGTAATGACATGAACAAAAAAAAAACAAAACAAAACAAAAAAAAATCCAAAAAACCCCAAAGCCCAAAACAAAACAAAACAAAAAAAGCCCCCACAATGAAAACCCCCATAAATGTTAGAAGAGTATTGAGCTTGTAAAACCAGAAGGAGGAACTTTAGAAATTAAGCTAGACTATGCAGGACTCTTCATCCCCTGTGCATTTGCACTGTGATGTAGCTTGATGTAGCTTTAATTAAATTACCATATTTTATTGTTTCCTGTCTCATTCAATGAGCAAGGAGTTACTCAGTCTGTACATATTATTTCTATTCATGGCATAGCCTCTGGTCTTATTTTCCACACATCAGTTAAGTCTAGGCTGACTAGAGAAATTATTAATTTCTGTATGGACGCCTTTTGCAGTTAAAACAGGCTGTTTAAAATGTATCACAATCGTAAATAAATATTATGTTTGTGAGAGTAGGCATCACATTTATTCTATAGGTAGGTAAAGGAGCCATAAAGAAATTAACACTAATTCTATTCAATTTTAATCCATTCAAATCATTTTATCTACTTGTATCAGAAAATTTATTTCTAATTCTACATAAGTTGCAAATATTTTTTTTATATTAAAAACCCATTAACAATGCATTTCTTGTACACAGTTTTCCAGACTGAAAATTGTGAGAAAAAGCCGGAACTATTATCACATTGCATCATACTGACCTGTGTGTGTCATCAGTAAGGTGGGACACATCAGATCTGCTTCACAGACCTGTGCCACTGCACCTAGCAGAGTATCTCATGTGAGCAGCAAGTTGTATTTCCCTGCTTGGGCCTACCTTAGAGAAGATTGGCAAACTTCATCATCAGGGCTTTCCACATGAAATTGTCTGAAGTGCTTTATAAATATGGATGAGTTTCTCTTGTGAAATTAGGCAGTGTGAGTCACCCCATTCTGTAGCCAAGTAACTGAAATGCAGAGACATGGATTTTAAATGCCCCAGATTATTGGAAGTGCTCTTGAAGTTTGCAAGCCCAGCCTTAACTTTCCAGAGCACTTAAATTTTTCTTTTTCTTTTTTGTTTTTTCCGTTCTTTCTTGGCATGAAATGTACTCACACTGAAGTCAGCTGTCAGCATGTTCACTTGATCTGCTCTCAGAAATGCCCCTTAGGGCACTTGAAAAATTGTGGAGTACCTCATGAGAAACCACTTATGCCATAGATGTCACATACAACATCCATGGCCAAGGACATGAAAGAGAAAAGAACAGTTCTGTGGTCTCTGTGGTGTGACATTTGGCATCTTTGGTCATGAGGCAGTGTCTGATTTTCTACAAAGATATGCCTCTGTCATAGACATTTGTTCCACCCCTACACCAGCCACTGACAATAGGAATCTCTCCTGGATGCTCTATGAAAAATTTTAAATTTTTGGTCTGGGTGCACTTCTGCCCTTCTGAACATTAATTTCATTGGACACAAACAGGGGGAGGGGTGCCCCTGTATCAGCACCCACTGTCAGCTTTGTACTGTGTCTTCCTCTGAAAAGATAAAAATGTGCCATGCTCAGAAATGTGCCACAATATATTCCAGTCCAGTGCCCTGCCTGGACAAGAGGATCACTCCCTCTCAGACCAGGCAGGGACAGCATTAGCCCTTTAATTAGGAGGTTATTGAAGTTCTGGAGGTTATGAGAAGCCACAGACTCCAATCTCCTCACGAAAATTTTAGGGCACAAGGTGCTGCATTTCATCCTAATGAAACCCAAGTGGGGTTGCACAGAAGTGAGCAGAAGTGGCCAAGCCTGGACCTACCATGAAACAGCAGGGCTGCTGGAAACAAGAGTAGAAAGAACTGTGAAGAGGAGAGTGTATTGGCACATTCCCAAAGAATTTCCTCCAACAGCCAGTGTAGATTGGATGAAGCTCCTGAAACGGGGTAAATAGCACATTTGCATAGTCGTATGTGCAGAGACACGATTTGATTCTTCAATACACTCATTGGGGGTTTATATATCTCTGGCACTACAGGAATTTTTATCTAATAACTTTAAATTTATTTCTTCATATTCTTTGTTCTCTGATCTCTGTTGCTGATTCTCACTGGGATATGATTAAATGGCGAAAGCTGACAGAATTGCCAGCCAGTGCTGTTACATTAGTTGCCACACAGGGTCTCTAAAAGGGAACCCTTTGTAGCTTTGAAGGTCCTTAAGGAGGATGAATGTTATGAATATCTAAGCATCATGTTACAGCTTTCATGGTCAAGTCAGAGTCTTCTCAGGGCTGTGAGAGCACTCTGGCTCCTAACATCTCCCAAAGGTCTCTCTGATGACTTCTCGCTTCTGTTTTCAGATATAGTCTCCTTGCTAGCAGGAGCAAGCTGTCCTGAAGGTCAATACTTCTTCTTTCAGTCAACCCTGCACCCTGAATGCCAGCATATATCTTCCCCATTTAGAAATAGCTCCCATTTTGGTTTTGACAAAGGCTTGAGTTCATTATAGGATGAATTACCAATTTGGTGTGAATATCATCTTTTACTTTAAAAACATATTAATATCTTTCCTATGACTTTAAAGTTCTGACTTTGAAAGGATGCAAGATTGATCTTCACAATATTTTAAAAAGAGCAGTGACAAAGAAAGGTTGAAAGTCCTCTTTGAGAATTAATTATATATTTTAAATAAATCATATTAGAGATGAAAGGCTTTCTTAATGCACACGTTTGAGGCAAAATTCTCAATCCTTTTAAGAGCTGATTGAGTAAAAGGACTTATTGGAAAATGGACAGAAGAAAAGGAAAAGATAGAAATTTAACATTAATGATATTTTGAGATCTTTCAGGAAAAAATCAAATAATATACTTAACAAAGTTAGAGAGAAATACTATCTTTCTGTACATAAGCTGAAATAATACAATAAAACAAAATAATTCATTGTAATAAGTTGATAAAAATGAAACTAATTATTCTAAATAGATTCTAATCTAATCACACCTTCTAATAATAAACTCATGAAAAAATGAGTCAACTCAGCCTAATCAGAGAAAGCAAAAGCAAACTCAACCCATTGCCTTGATCAGTCAACATTCATCATAGCTCTTTATGCTCATCTCTGCACACAACAGCAGCAATAGAAAATAAGAAAAAAACAGCAGCAAAAGTAAGAACCCATCTCACCCAGAACTGTTTTTTAATCACCCAGTGCCTGAAGAAGTTGGCTGAAACACTACGAAAGAATTGCATTTTTATTTTTATTTTTATTTTTATATGAAAAGAGACTGACAGGCTGATGTAGCTTCACACATTAATGGTTTGTCCTGGTGTGTAATGGGTTATGTACTGCAGAAGGTTAGACAGCCTACATAAACAGGGAAACACTGGAATGGAATATGAACTTCATTGAAAGCTTAACCTTACTGAATATTTGCTGGTTTGCTGTCTCAAGAGACCTGCCTGAATTACATATTACATTTAGATAGTTTAATCTTTTTTTTTTTTCAGTTTCACAGAACCCCTGTAAGACCATTTTCCTTATGGTAACCATTTAGGACATTTTTTTATTTATTAGCAACAGAGTGACGATCCTCTTTGCAACTATTTTGCCCAGCTATAGCTCTTCAGCTAGGTTTTTATTGACTCGGACAGGATATGTGAACAGTATATGTGGATACTGATTTGGGAACTCAGAAATTTTACTCCACTTACAAGCAAAAGATATTCCCAAAAGTGCAACCTGACTGAAAAATTTTTTATACCTTCAGAGAATTATTTTTTTTTTTCTGGAGTCCCTAGTATATTCAGGTTT
Organism: Passer domesticus; assembly: GCF_036417665.1. Lineage (NCBI taxonomy): Eukaryota > Metazoa > Chordata > Aves > Passeriformes > Passeridae > Passer > Passer domesticus. The sequence goes on along the minus strand of NC_087476.1, from coordinate 65,632,494 downwards.
GTGCTTCTGTGCAGGAAGACCTGTGGCTGTAGACCCTGAAGGCTCACTCAGCAGAGCAGACCTCTGGAAAACCTGGCAGATGTCTTTGGCTGCGTCACCACCAGAGTTTCTCAAAGCTGAGATATTTACAAAACATTTCTGTTTCAACAGACTGTAGGATTTCCCTGTAGCTCTGGAGAGCTTCCAGTTTCCTTTGATATGGATTCCATTTCGCTGGATGGAAACCCTTGGCTTGTGCCCAAGTTCATGCACTTACTGGTCTGAATTCAATTCAGATCTTTAAACTAAAAATATTTATTTCTCAAGTTCAAGTTTTATCAGACTGGACCCCTCATCCTGGTACAGTAGGAGACAGTGGAATCAATCCTTGTCATTTTTACAACAAGCGTACAAAAATCTGGGGAATGCTATGTGCAAGTTACCTGGAATCTTGTGTTACAACGAACAGGGTCATTTTCTTCTCTCCCATTCCCAGCATCCCATGAGGACTTGTTTTTGGCTGAGATGCAAAGGAGTCTTTTAGACCATTTTTTCCCTTTCCTCAGGCCCTCTGCCTGATTTTTTCTGCAACACTCTTCCTTAGAAATAAAAAAAATATTTTTTTCCTTTTAATTAAAAAGTACCGAACAAGGTTAGCTTCAGTTCTTGCCAGGCATCAGTCTGATGACTTGTACTGGCAATTTATCATCTGAGTCACTTGCCAGCAGGGACAAGATTCCCTGAAACTAACCTCTCCACATCAAGCTGAATTTCATTACATTATTTTTCCAGTAAAGATTTGCTTCTTAAGAGGAGAAGAAAAGGTTATAAATAGGTTAGACACATCTCAAGCCCTTGGGGGTCATTGTCACAAACTTAGTTATTTCTTTAATCCTGCCTAGCAAATAGCATTTATCATTCTTCACATTCTGCATATTTTAACTGAGTACCTGACTTCAAAATTATTTAATCACATTTTGTCACCATGAGCATTAATATCACTCCTAATTAACTACAAAATAACTGAAATATTCTCACTCTAAAACCTTGAGAAGTCTTAGTGGAAAATTTTGCTTAGCACACAATATTTCTAAATCTTCTAGGTCTGAAAAACTGGCCTAGAAGACTCAGATGAGATTTTTTCCTAATAATTTTATCCTTCCTTCTCAAACAGAAATAGCTACCCTCCTTCACTCGTTGGTGTCCTATGTCCTCAGCAGGTCCAGAGAATTCTGAAGAAAGAAAATAACTAGAAAGGACAAAAATTGACACATTTTTCCAAATGTCTTGGAGCCCTGGCTTGGTATTCAGTCAGACCAGGTGGATGGCAATACAAGCACATTCTTGTTTACAGAAGTGAGTAAACCAGAGGCAGCTCTCTCTTAATTTAGTAAGTCTTAGCTATTGAACAGAGGGGCCCAGTTCTTCAACTCAGGTGGAAATATCCCAGAGAACTGAAGCAGGAATATGGTACAGCTTTCCACAGAGACAACATAATATAGATGAACTGGACTTGTGTTTTTGCTTTCTCATGTCATATCAGGGAAGTATCAACAAAATAGGAGTGACAAAATATATGATCAAAAGCCTGGACTGTTGTCCTCTGTAGACATCTAGCCTGCATCCTCAAAGCCTTCATTTATGGAATGAGTTGTCTCCTCATTATATTTTTCTCAAGAGGGATTGCTCATGTTTTTAAGGTGAGGATTATACCATTTCCTTGGAAAATGCAATCTGAAGTCACTTTTATGAAATAAAAGCTGCCATGAAGACTTACTGTTTTCTGAAATTCTTTTCAAAGAAACCCCCCAATGTAAATTTTGAAACTAATGGAATTTTCATATTAGTTCTATCACAACTTAAAAGTTCATATACAGCTGCTATCATGTGTAGCATTATAATGTTCTCAGAATTATCCACAGAGAGGGAAATAGAAAATTACACATATTTTCACCTGTAAGCACTGTTGAAGATTAAATCCATTAAACTTCTTTACCATTATCTTCCTGTCACTGTCATGCACACAACTGCTCACAGCTGCTGAGGACCACAGCTGGGTCAGCTGGCCTGTAGCATGTCCTCACATCACACAGCCTTTGGTGTCTGCCATGCAGATACTGAAGTACCTGAGGCTCATGTTAAAATCACTTCTGTGATTTTTTAACTCACTGATAAAAGAAGTTTTTTACCACTTAAATCCTCTTTGGCTGTGTAAATAATATGTGCTAAATTTTGCAATTTCTTGAAGCAACAGTCCCATTTAAGACAATGTCTGTTTTGGTATGATAAGCTTTTAAATTTGTATAACTATTCAGTGATTAATTATTATGATAGAATTAGGTAGTCTTTTATTATGTTTGGTAAACATCAACATCCTGATGTAAAATGGAACTGCAGGTTAAGTTTACATACAGCATCTGTGTGTTGCAACAGATAACTCTGCAAAAAAGCACATTTTTCATACACAACTATGGGACACTGACATATGACCAGCAAGGGTCCCATTATGCTACTGTCATGCAGTATATTTTTTTCTGCATGTCTAAAGTGATCAGGAAGAATATTTACTTAGCTCTAGGCTCTGACTGTCTCCTTCATCACAGAGAAGTTAATACTGCTGTGGTCCCCTGCTCTTGGCAACATCATATGTTTGTGCAAATGTACTGACATGATGTGGGAGATCAAACCTTTCCAAAACCTGCTTGCAGTGAAGGTATCTGCAGGTAGTGTCCTGGAAAGAACAGCCACAACAAAAATATCCACCATGGGAGCACTTAACTTCAGAAAATAGAGCTAGATAAGGCTGAGGAAGCTGGTAAGAAGAATATTAAGAAGCAGTAGTTAAATGGGAAAAAAGCTCCCAAGGCATTTAGTTTTATGTTGTCTTTTACAATATATGTATTACAACTATTAAAAAAGACCACTATGGAAAGGATTCCATTCCCCTGTTCTTCAACATCAGTATTTTTAAGCAGAGGAATCAGTGAGACTTGTGAAAGAAAAAGTAGCATCTGAACAGGGAAAGCTGAAAGTAAGTTCCATGTTCCACAGTTTGGCTGATGGATATGTTTTGAATCTGGTAAAAAGAAAATGAAATGCAATTACCAGTGGTCTACCAAAATGATGATGGGGTGATAGATGACCAGTTTTTAGAAAAAGTAAGGTAAATTGACAGCAATAGAGGGAAAATGGCTTGCAGCTGTGCTAACATCTGGGGATTTTTACCCAAAGTCTGAGGAAATTAAAATACATGATTGCTAAACTAATTGCTGTGGGTGGTGTATCATTTCAGTTAACCTCGGTGCTGAAAGGATGGAATGTGTCACATTTGACAATTTTTAAAGAGGGAGCTTAGAAGGAATCCATGAATTACAGACCAGTAAATTTGATGTGCAGATGGGCAAAATGACAGCAGGCAAAGCTGAGGCAGCCAGCAGTGGACACAGGAGCACCCCCTGTAAAGAGGAAAGACTCAGTGTCTCTCATACAGTGAAGAGGGATGCCTGACCATTTATGCAGCTCTCTCTCAGTGTACGATTATGTTATTTTTACATATCCCATTCTAGGTCTCACTGTTGGTAAAATTCATCTGCTTCTGGTTCTCAATTGTAACTAATGTCATTCATATTTTGACAGTTTTGATGGGCTCTTCATGTTTCCTCTATTCCCTCTAGGTGCAAATGACACAAATCCAGATGATAAATTCATTTTCCCTCCAAGAGAAAATAAATATATTCTCTTGCACTCAAGAGACCACAGCTGCATGTTTTTCATTCTAATAATTAAAAGATTTTCTATGTTCTTCAGCCAAGGGAAAAACTATACTTTCTGAGCTTAAACTGTTCCAACTAGCTAATTTAGGAACATTTGATATTCTACAGCATTTGCAGTTGCCCTCAGAGAGCAGCTGAAATACAAACTTATATTTTAAATTGGAAATCCATGCATCTATAAACAACGACATTGAAAATAATAGTTTAGATACGTTGGAGAGATGTAGCAGTTAGGGGAATACAATCACACATTTAGTCAGAAAAAAAAGAGCCATAAACTATAAAAAACTGAAAGTAATTTTAAATATTTTTTAGTAATTATCAAATACTTCTGAAAATGAAATCCTGTCTTCAACAGAAAAAATCCAAAAAAGAAATTTGAGAAGATTTTTTTTAATTTAAAATTTCAGACTACCAGTCTTCTGGTACAAGAATTTCACAGAAAGTTTCTTTTCTCCTAAAGAAAAGTGCTTTGTCTTGAAATTGTTGAGCATTTTAATTATGTTTGGAAATTTTACTGTGATTTTCTTCCATCTATTTAGTGAAAATATTAACATCTTCATAAATAAAATGTATATGGAGATTTTCTGAGTTACTTCCAGCTTGTTTTTCACTTCTATTATTACTGTCATCTCAACAGTAAAATGAAAATAAAAAGCTTATTTTTTATAATGCTTACGTAAATATGTTTTGCACTGCTGGCATTTAATTCTTTATTTAGTTCATGAATAGTAGAAGAGTATTGCTATCTCTGTGAATGTTGAAATGAAAAAATTTTAAAAAGCCAAACAGGTGGTGAGATACTGTAACTTCTTTGCTTCAAATTTATTTAAATATCCCAAGCCTTGTTTTAGTCTCTGTACAAGAAATTAGTGTGATTTACTTCTTATAACTTCAAGAAAATAGAATCTCACAACACAGCATTTCTATTCATAGTGTACAGGATGTATGCACCAAAACTGCTAGAGACAGTGAAATCAATGTGGGAGAGGAATAGAATGAAAAAAATTTAAACAACAACAACAACAACAACTATATATATATATAATCTACAATATATCCTACTGAACTTGCCCTGCCAGTCTGAATTGCTTGGAACAGTCGGAGAGCTGCCTTTGTAATCCTGTTCTGTCAGCCCTGTGCCTAAGCTTGGTGATCTTGGCCATTTGCACCAACACAGAAGTCTACTGTAAAGGAAAAAAAGGGACACAGCTTCCCTGGGCTCATTTTTACAGTGCGACAGATACTAAGGAGTTTCTCAGCCTGACTGAAGGAACAGTGCTTATATTCCAAAATGAGAGGAATTGCAGGTTCTTTATTTTGAAAATGTCTTCCAGACTAAAGAAAGAAGGGAGGCTTACCACAAATGAGTGCATGGAATTAAATTCATCTGCTACAGAAGGACAGAGAATTTAGCAACACCTTCTGAGGTTTGAATGAATGACAGCAGTATCAAACTTGTTCCTTTAATAAAAAGTTGTAGCAGCAGGAAAAATTATATAGAATCAGTAATGTATCAAATTATGTACATCAAATTAAATGTGACCTCTCATCACACAATCAACTCAGATTACCTAATTAATGATGAGAATATTGAAAAAGCTTAGGCTGCAGTTAGAGAAAGACATTTTCAGCATCAATATAAATACAATCCTTCTGAAAGACAGGAACAGAGCAGTTCTGTGTACCAGTCCCCAGCCAGAGAGCACCTCTGCTCCTGAAACCACAATGAGCCCAAAGGGCTGCAGCCATGAAACTAAGAGAGAGCAGAATCGTGTTCAAGCACTGAAATGCTGTGAAAGATAGTGGAAGAAATAATAATAATAATAATAATAATAATAATAATAATAATAATAATAATAATAATAATAATAATAATAATATTAAAAAATAATAGTGGTAGTAGTAAATGAAAGAAAGAAAGATTGATCTGCCTCACAAAGCATAAGCATATATGGCAGTGTGTGTACTTCATTGAAACTGAGCAGAGGTATCAAGGATAAAGTCCAGTGATTTGTCTCTGGATAAGATAAGTGTTATATATAAGCAACATAAACTGTAAAACTGAAGTAAGGATTGGCACTTATTTTGGAGACAAGCTAAATAGGCCTCTACTCAGGGGCTCAATGATCAATAAATGCCTTTCCTGTGTGATGTTACTTACATCTTATTGAGCCTTCAAAAATTGTTTTTACAAAATCTTTCTCAAAGACATTGTGGGATGCAACTTCTTTTATAACAAGAGTTTTTGTAAGGCAGATGCACCCGAAAATAGTTTCTGTTAGTTCTCAAACAGCTTTCATTTTGAGTACTTCACCTGTGTATGAACACTGTGTGCTAAGTTCCTGTTTGGGTAAATGATGAAGGGAATTCTTGTTTCAGAATGTTTCATACCAATCTTTCCTAGGTAAAAATGATCAGAGAGGTTTCAAACCAATTAAAAATTTGCCTCAATGTACTCTGTTTTAAAATGTCCCCAGGGACCTTTTCAGTCACTGCTTTTAACACTAGTTGTCCTGCTCTGTCTGCTTCTCTGTAATTCTCTCTTTTTAATAAACATCTTAGTTATCAAAATTGGCTTAGCCTGAAAAAATGCAAGTTTTCCTTGGGGACCAAGGAGAATTTTTCTTCAGAGTATAAAGCACATTGCCTAAACTGTTTCAGAGCTACAGATCATTAAAAATAAATTACTCATTTTGAATATTTTAAAAGCCATTGCTATAAAGATTAGAGGTAGCTATCTGACTTGCTGTAACTTGGAAATCACCACTAAAAAGGAGAACCAGAAATAACTGAAAGCAAATGAGGACTTGTTTATCATGAAAGATTACTTGGACACACATAAGTTGACATGTCATTTGCACAACACATTAGTAAGTATTTTGTATGGGGGTTTTTTTATTTGTCTTCTGAAAGTTTTTTCTTTGCTTGTTTTTAACAGAGAAAAATGGAAAAAAAAAACCCCGTGAATTAATTTTTGGCATACTTGAGCAAAAATCTGTTTTTCCTGGAGAAGTCAATTAATGAGGAAGAATAGGAGGAAAGCATTTTCACTCCAAAAGTGATGATCCTCCATCACTGCTTCATTCCACTCAGGGTCATAACTAACTTGTGAAAATAATAGAAATATTCTCACAAGTCATAAACCTTCCCTTGGTCGTTTTCTGCCCATGCCTGCCCACGTGGGTAAGTTCCCAACAAGCTAATGACATCTATCTCCAAATTATTTTGCAGAAATGAATTGACTCAGCCATCCTTGGGATAGTTTTGACAAGCAAGCATCACCTGTTGGAAAAAAAACTTGAGAAATGCACAAAAAAAAGTAATCACTGCCTCCTTCATCTTTCTCTCAGTCATGGAATGGGTAAGAGCATGTCAGGAATCTGCAGAGGCACTGATCCTGCTGGGCAGAGACATCTCAGCCTCCCACAGCCTGACCCTCCAGCTGGGACTGGGCAGGCAGCTGGGGGAGACACACCTTTCCTACCCCTGTATGTTGGAGCAGACACAAGAAGGAAAATGTTGGTTTGCAGCTGGATTGTTTTCTAAGGAAGCAAGTCTTGTCAGAAAAAGAGATGTAGAGACAAATATGGGCTCAAAATTATTCCCTGCTTTTTTGCCTATCTTTGGATGGAAATAAAAATGCAGAAAGTCCATTTTGCTCCTTTGCACATTTGAAGATAATAAGCAAGCTGCAAATAGTGAGCTGAATGACAAAACTTCTGACCTTCTAACTCTTTTTCCTACAGTCTTACACGAGCTCAGTGCCTTTGAGCAGTTTGTGGTGAGAAGGCTCCAGCTTTGGGCCTTTAAACACACCAATGATAGCATCCCAGAAATAAAAATACTCATTTCCCAGTTTAACTGAACTTCAGTGGCTCTATTACCTTTTTTCAAAGAACACACTGGTAATGTATAAATCAGACTTTTGCTGACTACTTTTCTGGTGTAAATCTTCTTTCTCAGTGAAAACAAAGAAAAGATTTGAAGGCCATTTTCTATTTTTTGAGGCACAATGTAATGTAATGCTTAGACTCATAGTTTATGTAGAATTAAAAGTCACAGAATTCAAATCACAGCAGTGGTTGTCATGAAAGCTATGTAAGCTTGTGCTCTAATATGAATGAACAAGCAGACTTCCTTACTTCAGAAAATGTAGCCAGCTAGACTGACAGGACAAGTTTCCTCACTACCCATGGAAGGAAGGATCATTTTCTGGTAATTGTGGGGTTTAAGATTCCTAACAATATCTGTTGACAGCTAGAAGATGCACACATCTGCCCAACTCTGCCTCATTCTCTCCCTACCTGCACTCATAAAAAGACTTCAGATATTCAGCTTTGTATACTACTGTTGGGCATCTCTAACAATAAAAACAGGCACTAATGCTCCCAAGTTTCTTTTTAGCTTGGCCTTATCAATCAAAGGAAACCCTTATAAGCTCATGCCAAATTTGCTGGTATAAGATTTTTTCCTTTTCTTCTCTGTCCAATGCTCTCCTCCTCTTAGACTTAACAATGAGTGAACAATATGAAAAAGGTGGCCCTAGCATCTTTAGTTTCCAAGATGACACTGTTTCCCTATGTGAGTTTTCTTTTTCTAAATTAGAAAGTTTGACAATACAAGTGACCAACATCTGAGTGTACATTTTTTCCCTCAAAATTTGAGTTTGACCTCAAGCTTACTTGAGGTCAAAAGGGCAAAGGAGAAATTCAGGTGCAGTTGTATAACTGCTATATATAGAAACCCATATATATAAATTGGAAATGTTGTACAAAACACAGTACAAAACCTGATAATGGGCAAAATATTTCTGCAAGTTTATGCCTTTCTAGCAGTAAGCATCCATTTTACTTTACGGAAGAGAATCTTCAGTTTGCACTACAGCTCTAGTGATTAGTAAAAATTGTTATTTCATGTGTCACTTGTTATTAATAGGTTATAGTATTTGTTTAATGACTAGTCTATTTTTTCCCATGTTCCCATGACAGCAATTATCACATTGTTTTAGGTATTGTGATTAAGGATGGTAATTTTAAAGGGTGTCATTTACTACTGATTACTATATTGTGTCCCATGAATAGCTATACTTCATTATGGTGTACACTATTGTGGCAAAAAAAGAAGGAAAGAGAGCCTTGCCTGAGGCTTGGTGAAGGGGAAGGAAATTAAATGTTAACATGAAAGAAAGATTCTGTGTAAACACACAATTGCTTGCTTGAACTACAACACTCTCAGATGGTCCCTGTGTAGTGAAGATAAAGACAAACTGAAGAGAGTGTGGAATTATGTATCTTCATAAAAATTTTCTTTTAATCCTCAAAAATTATTCAAATCCTAACAGAATGCCGGTTGCTAAAGCTGCCTCCCTACAGAAGTCATGAGGCTAATACATGTTTATTTACAGAAAGTAATATAGGAAATACTGCTTGATGACAGTGCACAGTTACAGCCTTGTGAGAGGCATCTGAGTTACTCTTATATGTGAAGTTTTTTCTATTTCCTATCATAAAGTATATAACATCCTAGGCTAACAAGAACAACATTGCTTTATACCCTCCTATATTATATATGCTGTGTTACAGATGGCTACATTATATACTCTATTGTCCTAAAACATGAATTACAAAAGTTGAGAGGTTTCTGAAACAGCTATTTCCCCTGTACAACACAGTCTCTTCAGCAAAAATTCTTTTAGATTTCTGCCAGTCATGTTTGCAGAATTTTTGTCATTATATTTACTCCAGCAGTGAATATGAAAGAAGGAGCAAACTTGGAACTTTGTCACCCTTCTCTCTTCCAGCTGTATACTGGAACAGTAAAAAAATCCTCAAAATATTTTAGATATTCTACAGCCTTGGGGAACAGCATACTGACCCTTTCTGTTCAAGCAGTGGAACAGTAATGACATACTTCCTTTGTTGTTACTGGAGTGCTTCCTTTGTTGGCAGACTGGAGCAGTCTGCCATAAAAATGTCACCTGATCTAGCAAGGCACCCATTATCTCAGGACATTTTGTACATATAACTTTCAGCAGATTGATTCAGCACTAGAGCAAAATGAAAGAAAATAACTTGGATCTTAGTGCTTTCCAAAAAAATTTCAAAAGCATCCTTTTCACCAAGCCCAGTCCTTCAAGCTGATGAGCTGTTGGCTAAGAATGTCTAAGATGAAAGATCAAATTCCAGTGAAGGTCACAGACAAAGTTGCTAGATCATTTGGAACGTTAAGAGGTAATGAAGAAATACACTGAAGAGTAAAATAATCAATAGGCCCAAAAATTTTGTTTTGCTCTTCCTTATTAGACTTGTAGAGCTCTTTGACATGTAGCTGTGTATGTGGCTGCCTGCTACCTCCATATTATGAAATATGTCTCCCCAAAAGGCTCTTCAGCAGGCAAAACTGCTAACTTTTATGTAGAGGCAGGAAGAAATACCACCATGTCACTTGAGGGCCTTTGAAAACACAAGTACCACAAACATCTGATTTCCTCAGTGTTAGAGTTAGAATTAAACAAATATCCTGTGGATGGGAACAAAGAACCATCTATGGTTTTGTTATTTCCAGTTCAAGATGGAGATAAAATGATATGGATTCCCATAATCACCAGAACATAAAATAATGTCAGGGCAACCTGGCAATAAGAGAATCAGACTCGCTCATTTCTTAAAATTTTCCCCTTAAAGTTTCCCACCATACATTTCCAGCATTTATCACTGAAGAAAACTATGGAGAAAAACAAAGACTCAGAGAAGATAGGCAGAAAAATATAAGATATTGATTAAGTAGCTTGAAATGCGTGGCTGAAGGAAAAGGGTTAATCATAAACCCAAAATTACATATTTGTTCTGTGAGACTGCCAGACACTTTGCCATACAGGCAGGCAAAGCAGCCACTGCCAATCTACTCTATAGAAATTCCCTTTCCTAATGTAATTGTGGGATGGGATATTTATTCACATCTCAGTAAAGTCTATGGAGTACAGTTATGCTGTGTACACAGGATATATATGGAGGTTATTTTCTTAGTAATAGAACTTTCTAACAAGAGGCCTCGACCAGGGCAGCAATAGCACTTTTAAAAGTTGACCAAATTAGACAACTAGTGCCAAGCTATGAGCTTTAGTTTAGGATTTTATTTGCTTAATATTTTTCATGGAAAACTGAGATTACTGAATCAGGGCTTTTGCGCTTTTCTCTTCTTTTATAGAAAAACATCTGGTTCCTAATGACTAAAGCTTAGCAAATGGAAATGGTTGGGCACTTTGGATGGCAATTTTTTCTAGAATAGGACACTAAAATTCATCCTCATGTTCAAGCTCCCATTACAATTGATAAAGATGTAGGGCTCAGTTCAGATGCTGAAATGCAGACTTCTAGTACTTTTTGAGTTAAATTGTGATATCCAAAATACCCACTCCAAGGCTGCATGTATGAATAGAGTTAGTGGAGTTTAGCAAGAAATTAATGTTTCTCTAAAGCTCACAACTAAGACTGAGGCCAGTTGTTTAAACAAAGACACACAAAGCGCCATTTCAGAAAACCGAGGTTACACCTCCCAGCCTTCAGTCATCTTTGCAGAGGGACTCTGGTCTTCCCTAGTTCTTCCATCATATTTTATTATGTGACTTGGAAATTCTAGGATAACTCAAAAAGTACACGGCACCTCTGTCAGGGCAACTGTCTTGAATGCAAGATCTCCATTGCCTTCAGTGGGAGCATAGATAACTCCCTTGCATGTAGACCCCAAAATAATAGAGACCATTTTTAGACATCATAGTCACAAACAGATTCCCATCCTTTGAAGATGTGGGCGGAAAAATCCTTAACTCACATAAGTCCAAGCACAATACTGGTGGTGTGGTCACACCTGCTCAAATTTGGTTTCCTCTTTTTCCTCTTGCCTTGTTAGCTGAAACACAAAAGATTTGGTAAGTGGGGTTCTCAGCATTATTTAAATTCAAAAGTGGCTTTGGCTTTTTTTCTGACTTATCCAAACTGGATATATAAATAAATAGCAATATTATTCACCTGGTGTCTCTCTGTCTTAGCCTTTGCATGATTTCTGGAATAGCTTAACTGATGTATGTCTTGGGTCTTTTTGATTTGTTTGGGGTGGGGTTTTTTGTTTTGTTTTGGTTTTTTGTTTCATTTTGTTTGTTTGTTTAATTTTTTCTGTTAATGAATAAAAAATTGTGAGAATGCTAGGGTTTACTCTTCTGCAGTAAGCAAATCTGTCCTTAGAAGACTTATCAGAGTCCAGACAACAGCCACTTGTGTCCAAGCAACTGCCTCAACCATTCTGCTCCTTGCCCTCTTCCTCTTAAGTGACTGGAAATGTTCAAACAATGACAAATAGAAGCATTGTAAATTCCCTGAAAAAGGTTGGCATTGGCAAGGATGAAGCTCACAGTGTGAAGGTCACAGAGCATATGAGACTAAAAGTGCCTCAGGCAATAATTCTGGCTCTCACAGAGCTTACATCAACCATGGCATTAACAAGACAGCTGCAAAAAAAAGAACTTATATCCAGCAACAAGCGATAACACAAATACCTAAGGACAGGTTGTGGGAGCCTCTTTTCTATGACGGCTGTTTGCAGAGGCTTCAGTACCCCACATACCCTTATCCAGTGCCTGCTACTGCTGCTCTCTTTGGTGAACATCTACCTGACCTGCAGTCTCAGTAAGAGTTCATGTCTCTTACACTATTCAGATGAATATCAAGGCTTCAAGTACATTACAAGGGTTTCCTTTGTGCATTTCCCACCCTTCCTGGCTAATTTTTTTCCTTGAATAATAGGGAAACAAGTTTTTAGAATGCTGCTGTATCTTCTAATCTTACAGTCACCAATTCCGTCCATCTCAATCCACTTCAAATTGCAATTTAGGGTGGTTTGGGACTGTTTAGCAACTGCTCAGTTTTATTTGATGTCGCACTAAACATTCCAGGAGCACACAGACTAGGGTTTAACAGGTGGAGCACAGTTAGGCAGATGAGGGTACAAGAAGCATGTCTGGTACCTAGGATGATCACAGGATAGCAGTGCTCTAAGCCAGCTGGTCTCTTCCCCACTGCAGGAAAACACAACATTGCTAACAAGTGTTCAGCTTCTTCCTACAAACCCTTATTTCCTTCTTCACCATTTTCATTCTTTGTACTTCTCCTGTTTCCCTCAGGATGAAATTACTTTCATATCAGCTTCATTTCAAAAATCTTGAATTCTACTCCCTCCATAGCACATATTCAGGGAAAGGAAAACATATCTAGTAGTAATTATAATTTGAGCAAACTTCTTCTTGTACAAACCAACTTAAAAATGCAGAAGTCAAGTGGAGGGCTTAACTTTGGAATGGAGCTGAACCCATTAAGAAACAGGCTTGAAATTAGTATAATTCATGTTATACATCTAAACATTTTTCTATATTTCCATACATGAAGAGTGTCAAGTCCCAAGGAATTTAATGGTGTGTACTATAAATGGCTTCCATTAGTTATTTTTCCCTTCACGTTGTGCTAAATGCCTTTACAAAGAAGAGATTACAGTTACTGCATTTTTTACAGTTCAGATAAGGACTGTAGCTAATCAACATGTTGTCCTAGTCATATTTTTAATTTATTTTATTTTATTTCAAGGTATCAGTCAAATTATGGAAAAGAAAAAGCATCATATATAATGTTGGTAGAATTGTTAAAATAAACATTTGATGAATGACTTACCCGTACTACCCAATGGCTGCCTAGAAAAAAAATCATGTGCAGAATGAAAAATGCTACATGAGCTATTTGCTAACAGAAAAAAGGGAATTCTGCCAGCCCCAGATGTTAGAGGATAATACCATTTAATTTGGCATTGATGAGGCACACTTCATTTAAGATAGTCTTATTTATAGAAATGGGGTGACTTATCATAGAATCATAGAGTATCTATTTTCAAATACAGAGCACATGAATATTCTTGTGTCTATCTTTGTGCTATTTTTTAGAATTTAAATAATTTGGTACAATCTGACCATCAAGACTATTCTTGCAATTCACGAGTGTGTCATTCTCCTTTTGGACTTCCACAAAAAAATCAAATACTTGTAGGTACTTTTTCTCAGGAGAGATTTATTTTCTAATTAAAAAAAATAAATCTCTCCAACATTACCTTCTCTGTGTTTCTGGAGCCAGTACAAGACTTAAAAAGAATTTGTTCATAATATTTAACCAGAGGATAGCTCTTTCCCAACAAGTTCCTTCCTTTCCTCAACGACATAGCACTTTAAAGTCTTTGGTTTGATTACATAGATCCTAAAGCTGGCTTTCCATCATACAGTATATCCTAACCATTAGCTAAGAATTGCACAAAAAAAAAATCTTTCAAAAGAAATAGAGGCAAAGGATAGGAAGAAGTTGTTTCTCAGATTTGTCCATTGAAACCAGAAAGGAATCATAATATAAAAATGTTTGCAACAACTTGCAAACCTACTGCAAAATATCTGTCCTTTCTCCTCCAGAATATCCCAAGTAAAAGTATATTATCATTTTAACTAATGATGTCAAATCAAACTCTGAATTTTGTACTTGTAACAATGCTCTTCTGACATATAAAACAGGTGCAGATTGTAGTGAGAAGTAGTGGGAAGGATCTATTATGAGAGAATAATTTGGGAAGTTGGACATGGTTTTTATCACTCAGAAAGCAGGTGAAGAGGATAACAGATTTTACCTGCCTTAACAGAGACTTGCTTCTACTTCTATAATGTGTCATTTTCCTGATATTCTCTTGGTGATTTTTCCACTCAGCTTGAGCACCACAGACAATTAAATCCAGAAACTGTTAGACCTTAAAAAAAGTTTTTCAAGTTCTTATTTTTTCACTAGTTGGAGTTGGTTCAAGGAAGTACATCTCTATAGCAATATGAAAAAAAATCTCTGAGTGAATGTACCTTTAATTAATACACAGGGACACAAAGGGAAAGAGGAAGGCTATAAATACTGAAATGCCACATCATGTTATCTTTAAGTGATGAAACAAGATGTGTGAAAGAATAAAGGTCCTTTTAAGTCATGTTACTGAGTTGTCTCCTGGAGTCTGTCACAAAAGGGTGTTGCTTACTTCAAGTCCTGTGGCTAAGAAATCAAACTGAATTCTGGATTCCAGCATACAGAAATATTTGTACCCCACAACTAGATCAAAAAATGTCAATGGTCAAAAACAACAACAGCAGAATAAATTAGAACAAACAACAAAAACTAGGTGGTAATTCACTTTACAATCACTTCTCTCTAGCAGAGAACTGCTGCAAAAGTTACTTCTATCAAAGCATAAATCACTTTTGAAGTCTGCCCTACTCAGCCTTTTCAATTCCTGGCTCCCTTCCATTCTCTAAAGGATCCAGGAACATCCAAAGCTTTTCAGAAAATACCAAAAGCCATCCTATGAGCAATTGTCATAAGAACAGTTTGGTGAAATTTCCATATATGTTTAATATTTTAATATATCTCTTCCCCCTTTCATTAGTATAGTTGCAAGTAAGGGGAAAAAAGGGATTGTGTACAATGTAGCTCTTTGCTTTGCTTGGAATAATTTTTGACTCATCATCTGAAGAATTATGACACCTTAATGTAACAGGTCACGGCCTAAAAAGAACAGGTTCAGTCACACAGAAAACCCTCACCTCCACTGACCTGGCCTACTGATGCATCACCAGTTTAACTTTTATTGATTGCAACAAGAATCAGAAGGTCTCATATGCAAAACACTGCCCTTGCATGAGGCTCATCCTTTAGCTTTATGCTTGATCCTGTAGTGTAGACAATCACCCAAGTAACAGCCCCACCTTGCATAATGCCATTAAAATATCATACCCATTGTATTTTCCAGCCATCATACCACTCACACTGGTTTGGAAGTATTGAATGAATTAAAAAGGACTTCAGCCTTATTAAACTAAAATCTTAATAGTCACTTATTCACTTAACAGCCAAGATTATGCAATCAATGTCTTGAACCCATACAATTGTTTAAAATTTAGTATGCAAGAGGTGGATCTAAAACTGGGGGACAGATCCAATTTAAAAACAGCACAATACTTCTGTTCTCTTTGAAACAGAAAACTCTTCAGCTTGACCATTTGGTGTAGCCCAGGAGATATCAAGGAATAATGAATTTTTACTTACATCCAATTTCCCTAAGATACTAATAACATGAAGTTGGTAAAATTTCCACCTACAGAATTTTGGGAAGTTGCTTGCTGCTGTGCATAAGCAGTGTAAGAAGTGGCCCTCCTGAACTGGTAAATTTACAAGTGTGGATGTTTTTGTGAAAATAAAAGACAGCAGAGAATGAGAATCTCATAAATCTCCAAAGCCATGAGGTACCACAGCTTAATAATTCTTCTTCTGATATGCAGTCGTAACAAAGCAACTTTTCTCATCACATCTCAGCAAGCAGAGAAAAAGGAATTGCTTCAGAAACTTTTCTTTCAGAAATATCTCTCAAATGGAGGACATATTTCTTGAGTTTTTGTCTTCATTAGCTGATCTTGCCTGCATTTTCAGTTTGCTATGTAGAACGAATATATTACTGTTAAGAAAGAAGTTTTCACCATTACTTCAAGAACAAATTATTCTCAATAGGATGTCTTTACAGTTTTACCAGTATATTGTTCCATTCAGTTTCTGCAAGATCATTCAAGCTCCACAGCTCTAGTTTAAAAAGGCTAACTGAAAAATGAATATAAAGATTTTAAAGTGAATTTTCCATCAAGAACTCTAGAATTTCCTGTTTTCAAGAAATGATCTTAGCTGGGAAGCATCCCACTGCAGAAACCGCCCTGTCAAATCTGGAGTAGGCAGCAAGCACTCAAGAGTGACACCTGGCAAAAAAACTTCTTCATCCTGGGCAAAATGTAACATAGTCCTTCTCAAAGCACAGGACAGAAATTCAACAAGGCAGACTCGTTTTTTTGACCAGCTCTACTTGGGTACTCCTCTTCTTCCCACTAGGAATCTTGAAAGCAGGGAGGAGAGCAAACATGTAGGAATGGCCAAGGGCTTCAGTCAATGAAGCAGCATGAATCATGCCTGTTTAGCAGTTCATATACACTTTTTCCTGTTGGCTTGAAACTCTTCCCCATTAAATAATTTACTTATAAGAAAAAAAAAGGTGAAGAAATACACTTGCCTTATAAGGCAAGAGTTCATTCCTAGGCAATGGGTGATGTTATTTAAAAATAAATCTATAGGGGAATCTTCATTCCAATTTGAAATTACATTTGTAAATAAAGGTTAGATGTTGAATTCCCTCAAATTCTTCATAAGTTATTGAGTCTAGCGCCAGTTCCTATCTTTCCTGTCTTTCTAATGTCCACAGAAGTAAATAAAGTTGAGTTTAAAGAATGTATGATCTGAAGACTGTTGCTATTAGCAGATGTGTGAAGCAGTTTTCAAACGACCCTTTCATGTCTGGCACTAACAGGAACTGCAAAAAATACTTTAAAGCGATGGTGAAGAATGTGCTGTAACTGGTGGACAGAGTCAGCTCCAGCTCTTCACTATTTCCTCTGCAGTCCCCTCAGCAGATGCAGAGGCAGCTGTGCCCCTGAGGAAAGTGAAATTTACTGTATGGGCCGTTCACAGCTGCCCCAATGGAAGATGCTGGAGCCAACCATAACATGAGGCAGCCCTAGGGTGCCTTCAGCTGACCAAAGGTTAAATCAAGAATCTGTGAGTACAAATATGACTTACAGCACTTTGTTCTTGGTTGCATTGCATGATGAGAAAATTTATCTCAGATTCACTCATGGGTTTGGTATAAACATAATCAGATAACCAAAGTTCTACAAACTGAAAGGAGGAAATGGCATTTACATTCAGGAACTCAGTTTTATCTACCTCTGCACACAAATAATTGCAAGCTAAAAAATGAGAAAATTACCAAAAGAAATATAATTTTTCAGCAAAAACATGTTTCTTATTGCTGAGTGACTAATTGATTTTTTTCCCCCACAGCATAATATAATTATTGGAAATTACAAAGCAATAACAAAGACTCTCTCAGCATAAAATGGTTAGAGGATAAGAAATAAAAGTCAGGAAAAGCCTTGAGGCATAGGTCATCTGTTGTGCTGTAGAATGTTCTAACTACATTAACTTTGTTGTAAACCTGAAACTTCTAATTGCAAATAAGGCCAGATGTGAATTTCCTTGAACTTAGCTCAGAGCACTGGCAAAGAAATTTAAAAACAAAAGGATGTGAGAAGACAGAAATTCCACAATTCTACTAAGAAATTCTTTTCCAGTTTCTATTATCTATAGTTCCATGGTAATTTTTCACAGTAGAGCACAAATGCTGTCATGATAGGCAGCACCTGAATCCCTGGGCAGTCATCCTTGGGTGGTTTCTGCTGTGATCCTCTCTTCTGCCAAACAGCTACTGTTTAATTCAGTGCTGCCCTGCATTTCAATGGCCATTTATGTCTCTGCAGTCTGGCTGGAAAGTACTAAAAAAGCCATGAGGGAATGAATGCAAGATTATCATTTGGCAATGATATGCCTACCTTTGTGCCTGATGTAGCTCATGGAGGAGAGGGAAGAAAGGGACTGTGGCAGTGCTCTGTTAGTTTTTGGATGCTGCTGCTGCTGTTATCCACCCCTGCACTTCACAGAAATGAAGATGACCATGCAAACCACATTGAACATCAGAACATAAGTCAAGAACCATAACATATAAGGAATTAAATTATCTGTTGGGAAGTATTGAGATGTAAAATTACCCAGACTGCAATACAGTTTCTGTGTTTGAAATACCTGTCTGTTGATGTTCAGACTTACTGCCTTTGGCAAGAGAATTAACAAAAAATACAAGTATACTTAGCTGCAAAATGAATATTCCTGTAGGTTTGGGGTTTTGTTTTTCCCCAATAAACTGTTATATTTGCCTTAAGCCATTAACAATCCAGACTTAACAAACTGCTGTTTGTGAAGTGCCTGAAAAAGCTCACCATTATTAGCATGCATGACATTAGCAATCCTTTTGATGCCATTTCTGATTTTGTCTTCAAGTTTACTGAGTAACAAAAAGCCACATCAACAAGACAGCCATGAGGAAGGAAGGGGTGAGGCAGTGAAAGAGTGAGTGAGCAAAAAAGGCAAATACAGGGGAAGTAAATCAGCTTTGTGAATTGCACCAGTTTATTTGCACTTGTTTTCACACGCAGACCCAAAATTTATGTTGCAGAAGGAATGAGCAAAACCACTATAAAGAAAAGACAACATTGGGTTGTAATCCATTAAAAAGTTTTTCTTGGGTGAGTTTCAAACAGACCTTTTGCAAAGATATTAAGTTTAGTAGCTCCTAAGAGCCTAAAACAAAATCACCTTAATCAATGAGATATTGTTCAGCTGTTTCAGCCAAAGCTGAAAAATTTAATTGCCTAAATTTCTTCGCTTTACGCAACCTCACAGAGCACTCAGCCATTCTTAATGCCAGTTCTAAGCAAACATGTGATCAGTACAGCACACTTCTGGCACAGGTTTGTTTGCACACCTTGCCCATCATTCCCTATGAAAAACATGTGGGTGTCCCTTGCCCGCATGCCTTTTAGTCCGGTGATTCTGTGCGTCTCCAGCTTTAATTCATTCTTCAGAACTTAGGACTTCAAATCACTAGAGTAATTCAAGGTATAGTCAAGGAGCTGTTTCAATCCATTGACAAAAACAACTGAGACAGCAGTTTCTAAGCTCTCACACTCCTGTGAGAGTTCTACCTTCCTACTGGAGCCTGCTCTGGTTGGAGCTGCCAGCCCTGCACTGCTGCAGATCAAAGATGCATGTTATCAGAGTATTCTACATTGAATACTTAATCTACTTAGCCTATACTTTCAACTCCCTCAATGCATCGCACAATGTCCTTCTGTGAGAGTATTAGAAACTTTCATTTCCACTGGCTCTTCTTTACTGATTCTTTGGGTTAAAGACAACTAGAGAAACTAACAGCAGACTTTGTATGACAGTATACAAGCTCTATACAGGCACTACTTTAATTAAATAAGCTGTTTATCCTGCCTTTTATCATCTTTTCTACACAACACAATGTGTTGTAACTGTGCAAGAAGTTCACATTAGCATATGCTCCAGTAAGTGGCTGTGTTACCATTTCAACTCAAATAATAG
The DNA here is from genome assembly GCF_036417665.1 of Passer domesticus. Lineage (NCBI taxonomy): Eukaryota > Metazoa > Chordata > Aves > Passeriformes > Passeridae > Passer > Passer domesticus. The sequence continues at coordinate 65,612,582 of NC_087476.1, read as the reverse complement.
CAGCAGACAAAGTTAACACAGGTTTCACCTTTCAGTAATGTTTTCAAATACTTTAGGATTTACTCTGGGCAAGCTTATTCTCTGAGCAGTGGAGCATACATTTCTTTTTATAAAATTTGGACCACATTCTGCAGTAATTTCAAAAGATAATTTTCTTTTTTTCTCTTATGTTTTAAAAATATAGATCTGTAAATTGTATATTCCTAACAATTTATAGACACTGAGACTGCTCTGACCAGCCTGGTTTGTTTTGTAGACTGGACTGACAATTGAGTAATTTTTGCAGGCTACACTGAAAATGTGGAAAATTATGCAGAGGGTTTCAAAAATGTGAATGCCAAGATATGTTTCATGGCTGTCTGGGATTTTCTGTTAGTTGTGGTTGTGCATCATTAGTTTTGTATTAGATGTTCCTTTGATGCTGTTTTCCAGGCATACATATTCAAGGAGTTACATATCTGGAAGGCTCTGCTGGGCAAAACATTTTCTCATAAGCATTGATCCAAAACAGCCCCAGAGACAAATCACTCTTTGCTCTCTTTTGGAGCCCTGACCTGGCTCCAGAACCACCTCCAAAGGGATTCACTCCTTACAGATCTGGATAAGATTGTCCAAATCTCCAGAAGAAACTGATTGCATAAAGGTTAAAACTACTGCTCTGTTAAAGGCTCAAGCCTTGAATAAAGTCCTGAGTTGCTGTTCAGGATTTTAAGTAGCAACTTACCAGCACAAGTTTGCTTTAATTTTCTAATCATTCAATAAAGTGTTTCCTTCCATCCTTATGTATCATTATTGGCTTTTGTTTGCTGACAGCTTATTTTTACAGCTTCCCTTCTCAGATGGTCTTCAAGGGAGGAGAAGACGATTCTAAACTAGATACTGGGATCTGCATTCATGGCACTGAGGTCACAGCAATATGTTCTCTGAAATAGATAGCTGCCATTTGCAAGCCTTTCTCAAGCTTATGCTCTTACAGAAAAATTATCAGAAGTTATCAGAAAATATCATTTTTGAACTGATCAGTCATTGTGTTGTTTTCTCTTTTGTTGTACACATAAGGTTATCAATTTTATTCAAAACAAACACTTACATGTATTCATGCACAGAAGTGAATATATTTCTGAAGCAAGTATTAAAGGAGGCTGGAAGTTTATTGTACTTTCTTCGTTTTATGCCTAGCGTAGGAGGCGATGTTTACCAAAGAAATACTTTATAAATAATTCAAAATTAGAATTAGTGTCAAAAGATACAGAGTTGAATAACACATAAAAAGGAGATTGTTTTCTGGATTACTCTGACACTGACCCTTCAGTGGAGTTGCTAAAAATTAGAATACTGCAATCTTTGGAAAAGTTGGAATAGGATAGTCTGTATTTTAACAGATTGTGTCTTTCTACTTGGTTAACCCAAACTAATCTGACCTTCATCAGGAGATTCTAATTTGGTATAAATGCTTAATATGAGAAGCCTTAAAAACTCTCACTTTTTGGTTTTGTATTTAGATCACATTTTGAAAGACTTATGTGTAAGAGAATTGAGACACAATGGTAAAGCTGAAAAGCAAAGTGTACATGGGAGATCAGACACTGACTTTTCCCAAGACTCAAGCAGTTTGTTTGCAAAAGTGAAAGGGAGAATGTGTTGCATTTTCCCATTTTGTAGATAGTGTTTGTAGGTAATGACACTCCAGTGAGCTGAACCACAGAAAATGTAGATGCTTACATATCTGTAGCACACCACCGTGAGTGACATATGCAGAGACAACCTTCATGCCTTACTCACCTTCCTTTTGATAGGATCATGCCCCTCACTGCTCTCAAAACTCCTCTTTTTCACTGGAAAATAACTGGCAAAGTTGCAAAAGGAAGAAGAAAAAATCCATAGACCTCTAAAATAGAACAGGCCAGGGAACCATCAGAGCCTCTCTGCTGCTGTTTGAAATTAATGTTTCTCTCATAGAGGAGATAAGAGTTGGAGCTTATCAGCCCAGGGATAACTTTAAGGACTTTCCTTTCTTTGATCTTAACAGGAACCCATTTATGCTTCTGTGCATCAGCAGTAATTTCCTGGAAGATCCATAGCTACTGTCATTGAAGGAGAGTCTGATGTTTAAAATCCAAAGTTCATCTTCATTGCTAAGTGTCACTGCAGCAAAGATACTGAACTTACAGAAACACTGCTTGGAAACATCAGTTGGTTGCTGGAGGTATGCTATAACACTGATTTGTAATTCAGAACAGAAATGTTTCCAGCGCTGTGTGGTAACAGCAGTGTCAGTAGACCTCAAAAATGTAGGGAGTTTTTTCTCATCAGCTGCACAAGTTTGAATCATTACCTTGTATAGTAGGTCTGAAGTTTGAACTGAGAAGTTATCTCAAGATACACTGCAAAGGTATGCTCAGCCACCAGCATGCTGGGGTTTTTTTAATCTATTTCTTTTTATATGGCAAGAAACAATGAATAAAGTGAATATCAAAAGAATAGAAAGAGAAAAACAAACAAACAAAAAACCTGTGGTGGGTGGGAGGGGGGACAGAACCCTAGAATAACCAAAATCAAACACATCCCAAAAGATTTAGCAGCTTATTGGAAGAATTTTTAAGGGAAATGGGTATATGCCTGAGAAGGCAGGTAACTGTCCTCTCATAAATATATCTACAATGAGGATCTGTGTTTCAGAGCAAAAAGGAATTTCTGCAAAAAGCAACTGTGCCATGTAGGTTATCATGATTTCTTGACTTCAATGCAGTGATTTGCATCAGTGACAAATTGATTCTAGACAGGAGGCATGCATGGTTATTGTGCCCTAAGGTTGTTACAAGAGTCAAGTTAATTATTAAAGAATTTTAGTTTTACTGATAGTTAAGCATTCCAAATGTCATGCAAAATATTTGTGGATAAATTTGTTCATCTGATAATTGGGTTCATATAGTAACTGAATTCTACCAGTGTAACTAAGGCCAAATTCTCTATCACTATCTCCAAAATAGCAGTACATTTTACACCTGTAGGCCATCTTCTGAAAAAAAAAAAATTAAGTACAAACATTAAAAGGATAAAAAATTTTGGGGAAAATTTTCCTTTTGATTTTCGTCTTTGAATTAACTTAGAGCATTAACTGTGGGTCTTCATTTCTTCTTAAATAAGTATGTTACTTCTTGTTATAACTTGACTATACCTGCTCAGTTTTGAACCTAATAAATATAATAGATATAAATGAAACCTGCACTAATAATGGTCTACCACATAGCTGACAGACACGAAATCAAGAGAGCAGGACAATAGTTTCCCAGTTTCCAACAGATCACACTTTTGGTAAGTATGTTGTGAACTTTAATGAGTGTTGAATTTTTCTAGAGTTTTCTAGAGCACCTTTTGTGATGTTGTCCTTTCACTGTGGAAGCTAAAAAAAAAAACAAACAAAAAAAAAAAAAAAACCAAAAAAAAAACCCTAAACAAACAAACAAACAAAAAAAAAAGCCGAGGGGCTACGAACACTTCAAACTAGTTTAGAAAACCAAATTTTAGAAATTTCTTGCACTGTTCCCTTGGCAATTATCCTTGCCAGATGAACTAACATGCAACATGTCTTGGTCTGACATGTTTTTAGTTGATTTTACATCGGAAGAACTCCACTGAGAGAACTTATTCAATATTAGTACAAGTGAGATGAGAAACCTGTCTTAGTGGACCTTAGTCAACCATCAAGAGCAGCAAGATGTCTGCACTTGGATTACAGCTGAATTGTTTTCATAATGGATTTTATTAATTGAATTAAATTTCATGTCTAAGAAGGATTTAACTAGGGTCATATCATCATCCAATATCATCCATTATTAACTAGGGTCAACTACCATCCAATTCAGCAATCACCAACCAATTTAAAAGTGCAGAATTTCACAGAATCATTGTATTTCATAACACAATCATGGATTGGTTCGTCTTGGAAGTGATCTTCCCATGTAGTTCCAACCCCTTTGCCATGGGCAGGGACACCTCCCACTAACCAGATTGTTCAAAGGCCCATGCAACCTGGGCTGGAATATGTCTAGGGATGTGCATCCACAAGTGCTCTGATCCAGAGCCTCACCACCCTGACAATAAAGAATTTATTTCTAATACCTAATCTAAACCAGCCCTCTTTCTGTTTAAAGCCTTTGCACCTTGTCCTATATCTGCATGCCTTTGTGTTTCCTGTATTTTAAGTGACAAACTGTAGATGAAAAAATTCAAAAGCAACTTATTAATTTTGTTTGAATGACAAAGATAATCTCTCAGTAGACTGGGGCAGTCTCTTTTTTTCCACCCCAGACAAATGTTATGGCTACAATATTTATATAACTGACATTGAGTACCTACCCCTATGTTTTGTATTCTCTGGAAAGTAGTCATTCATATAAAAATTTTTACAGGTTTGCTCAGCATAAACAAAAATCTCCCTCTGTAGCTGAGAGGTACATTTTTATTCTCAGCAGAAACCTCACAGACTTCAGTAGTTTATACTGTGAGCAACAGACTCTCCAAAATCATGGTTCACTAGGTAATTTTTCTGTTGTTCTGTTGGTGGGATTGGTTGGAATTCTTTTAAATATATTACACTTTCTCTAGCAATTATTTCTCTTTTCAGAGCTGCCAGACTCCAGCTTTCATCAGGTAAATACATATCCCAAAAATATTTTACAATTAAGGAATTTTCTAATTTTATTTTCACCTGGAAGTCTGGAAAAACAACTTGCCAGCCATTCCTCGACTTGTTTTTATTGTAATATCACATGAAACTGCCTTTGTATAGAAGGCCAAACCCTCCTAAAGGCCTCTGGGAATCTTCTGACGTGGTCCAGTAGAGAAGTAATCAGAGGGCTGAAAGTGATTAAAGAGAAAAACCTAGGTAAAGGAGAAAGAAAGGTTCTTGAAAGTCATTTTTGCTTGTGTGAAAGGGAAAAGAGAAGGCCTAACAAACACAAAATTAGTGCTAGGTGGTACAGTGGAAAGAAAATCTAGCTACACTGTGAGGAGTGCAATTAAATGTCTGAGTATGCTCCAAGATTATACCTTGCCAATTATCAGTCAAGCTGATAATACACAGAACTCCTGCTCACCAGAGGTCCCATTCACCTCAATATCTTATTTTCCTTATCTCTAGGCCAAGAAGGACAAAGATTTCCAAAAACATACATGCTAACAAGGTCACAGGACAATCAGTGACAAGTGGGATAATCATTAGCTTGCAAAATTGGATTTGAATAAAGGAGCTGAAATTACCGTAGAGATGGCAAATCCTTCTGCATCACCTCTTCTGTTGTATTCTTTGAAAACCAGAAATTAAGTTTTTCAATTTCTTGAGTACAATCAGATTTAAAAAATTCTTGCAGTAATCACCCAGGTTATGAGGACAAGACAATTCTGTACCTGCCTGAGAAAGTAAAAGATTAGAAAGTCTACAAGTAAACATTATCCTACAATGATTTGCTACTTCCAGTTGTGACATAATGTATTAACCTGGATATCTAGTAAAATAATCAAATTTAAAATATGTGTGTTTTATAATGCAAAAAAGCCAGAAAAAATACTGCAGATAAAGTTAATAAAACAGATTATTTATTTCTTCATAATTCAGTAAATTAATTTGACAAGGAAACATTCCTATAGCTTTAAGAACTAAGGCATCCTTTAGTCTGAAGATGTATAAAGCATTTCCATAATGATTTAATGTGTATGTATTTATATCCAACATTACTTTTAAACTACTTGGGGTGTATGAATAATTCTTAGAGGAAGGAAAGGAAGTCAAGAAAGAAATGTCCTTGAGTTGAATGTAACCAGAAATACACAATAGTGGACCAGACTATAGGTATAGAAACAAGTCAGGTAGAGAAGGGGTATTTAATGTAGATATCATGAAAGATGTCTCTGCTGCAAGCATATCTTGAACTGGTTTTTATAAAGGATTTCTTTCTGAAAGAAAAGACCTGACTGGGTGTTAGCCTTGTTGATGAATATGTGATTAGAAAGCCACACAGATAACAAGCAAGAATCAAAGCTGGGCCTTTCCACAGTCAGAAAGTCAGTTGAAGAAGAATGAGCAGTAAATAAAATGCATTTTCCCCAATCCCAGTAGCATAGAAAAAAAAAAAGTTTTGACAATTAAATATTTTGTGTTTTCAAATGCATTTCCTCCTGTTTGTTTGGAGGTGTGTACATGTGTAAAATATAAAAGCAGCTGCCAAGGGAATCGTTCTGTGAAGTTGTTCCTGCTGAGCTGCAGAACTATCCTAAGGTCAGCCACCAGAGCAAGCTGAGCTGAGCTTCTCATGGGTGGATTGGTAAGAAATCAGTGTCAGTCTCACAGGTAAAACTTCCTTCTCAGTGACTTTAAGAACGAGCAATTCAATTGCCTGAGGACATTAGTAAGGGGGACATAAGAAATATGAAGTTGTAAGAACACTGGTTTTCTCCTTTAGCCCTAGAATTCAGGTTTATCCAACTAAGTCCAACTCCAAGGTCTACCCAAGGCTAAGATTAATGGCAAGCAAGTACTAAGAACTAACCAGCACCATGAGATATTGATGTCTCAAGAGGTCTTTGCACTGTCATAATGAGCATGGCATCCAATACAAAAGACAACAGTCAATTTTTTTGACAGCTTCAGATCCAGGTTATTTAGAATCCTCTATGCCTCTCCAATTTATATTTTTAATATTAAATAAATATCTTCTGCCTTCTAAATAAATTGTTATATGGCTTATTTTTCCACCACACACAAACAACATAAATCATATAAATTCCCATTCAAAAATTTTATTAAGTCACTACAGTTATAAAAAGATAATAACCCCAGTTCCATGGCCTTCTCATTCACAGATTTGTATTGTTCTCACAATTCTTCCTGCATTAGGGAACAATATAAGATGTTTCCTGTAATTAAATTATCCAGTGGATAATTTAACATTCCTATATCTCTGCACATTTTCTTATTGGATACTTTTCATTTATGAAATAAAATAATAACATTATAATAGGAACTAATATAATTGCAGGTCATAAAAGTCTATGACATATTTGGCAGATACTTTTTCTAGGTTTTTTGTGTATTAATATGTCTTACCTTTATAAAAAATGCTAAGGAATTTAGCTCACTTTTTCCAGGTATTCTGAAGACATTCTTCGAAGTAAAAAGACATGTTGAATATTCATTTGGTAGTACACAGGCCTTTTAAAAATGTTATATTAAAATCTTGAGAAAATTAGTAAAATATCTGAAAATAGATCTTTTATTTACTTGGAATTTACCCTCCAGACATGTCATCTTAATAGACCAAAAATATAAATCAGTATTTATAATCATTTGCTTTGGCTTATAAAATTCATACAGCTCTGGAACACAAAACTCGCTGAAACAGAGTTTCAAATTCATGAACTTTGTAGGTTTAAAAATGAAGTAATTATAATAGTTTTAAACTCATATCACCTAGATGTGCCTTTTTTTCCTCAGAAATAAACGAAGCCATGTGTCAGAAAGAGTCACAAGAAAACGTACTGTGCAAAAAGCTTTTGAGTTGGTAACACCTGTGCTTCAACCACAGCCTGCTCTCCACCCTGCCAGGTAACCTGATACAGATTTTCTGAGCATTTATGAAACCTGTGATAAAGTAGGAAAAAATATCAAAGCCTCAAGAGGTTTTCATTTGCAAGTTTTCCAGTACATTGTAATAAGGACAGACTATATTTTATATGCTGCATAGAAGTAACTTCCACTGCATTTTTGCCTCTATGAGATTTAGGGATGATCTCCATGTTTAACTTCCTGCTCATGACTTTCCTCTATTAACACAGGGGAGCATGTTTCCACTTACAAACAGAACTATTTTTATAGAGACACAGTCATGCAATATTAGTCTCATATCTCTAGCACTGATAACTGTTGCAGATCCCAACATTTCTAGTGCATAAATGTAAATACAGGAATAAACTTTGGAGTTAATAATAACAAATAACTCTCTGTGAAAGTTAGTATTTGCCTCAAAGATTGGAAGTAATATCATAACTCAAGGGAAGCTGGCATCTGAGCAAAACATAATCCAACACCTGAGCAATACATAATTCTGGAAAAAGAAGCATATGACAATGTAATGAAACTGATACAGCCAGAAGAAACAAGGCTGTCTTCATAGGACTTCCAGAGGGAAATAGGAGATGTGTTATAAAGACATTGGTAAAAAGCCTTTTAGGATTTCTTTCTTGACTTTACAAATATTAGATAATAGAGAAATTTCAAAAGCATCCTGAGCAGTAGGAGGTTCTTTATCCAAGTCACAATTGTGACTTCTGCAGGTAATTTTAAGATGGGTAATTTAAGAAATAAATGAAAAATTACATAGAATGGAAAGGTCAAGAAATAATTTCCCACTAGGAAAAACACAAGAGTAAAGAGGAAAGGAGGTTGATCTAAATAACTAGATAAACCATTCAGGAGGAAACATCACAGACTAGCATCTCCTCTGAGTTTACACAACAGAAAACTAATTATTCCCAGGTGAAGAAGAAGGAAGGAGAAGGAGTCATAAATAGAAAATACATCATTTTATATTCAAAAGAAAAATAATTTGGGATTTAAAATACTGTTAGAAAGGCTTGATCCTACATAGTAATGTGTGAGAGGCCATCAGGATGCAGGACTTAAATTATTTTTCCTGGTTTTTTCCTATCTATGAATTGACTTCATTCTGCTGGCCACAGTCCTGAGGATGCTGCCAGCCCCCATGGGGTTCCTTAGGGGTCTCCAAAAGCTGTGCCCCCATGTCCAGCAGGAAGGGGATGGTGGCCTGTGCTGGGGTCACCTCCAGCAGCTGGCCCTCGCCATGCCCTGGTACCTGCCTTCCCTCAGACCTGGTCTTCAAACAGGGTCAGGCTTCCTACAGGGACCAAGCCGAGCAGCACGGCAACCCAGCTCAGCTCTCATCAATGAGGTTGTACTTTTGGGCTCCAAAGAGCTAGGTTTTATTATTTCATGTATATCTGAAAGAAGATGATGTTCACAGAGCTGGGTGCACCTTCCCCACATCCCTGCACCCCAAAAAATGGCTGCCACTCCCACACTACTTTTGGGAGCACTTTATGAGTCCATGTAAGCAGGACACATCGATTTTAGCACATATTTCTGTTGCAGACTAGTCATATCTTTCCTAGAAAGATGTAAAAAAAGCCTAGAGAAAAGAATATCACTATAAACATATGTGCATTGGATCAAAAATATGCAGGATCAGAAGTAAATCTGTGGCTGAATGGCTTCCCACCCAGAGGGCTGCAAAGCATGCAATGTTTCAGTAAGTTTCCTGACACCTTAAAATTGAAACAACTAGACTTCCCTCCTAGTTTAATTTTTTTCTTTTTTATTTTTATTTCCTCAAGTTATGGTATGATAATTAGATTTTTTTGCCTCAAAACCTATGACTAAATCTCTTTAATTTTAATGACGTTATTGGACCTCTTCAATCATAGGGTTAAGCCTTTCCTCTAGCCCAGGGCATCTCATAATTACCTTCACAGAATGGCAATCAGAACATTCATAAAACATCAAACATTAAAATGTTGCAGTATTGAAATGTTGCAGGACTCAAATCTCTACAAAAATATCTCAATACAATATATATTCCTAGGTGGTGTCTCTCCTGGGACCTACAAGCTAACACTGCACTTCCTCAGAATCAGCCCAACCAGGGCAGCTCTGATCTGTCCCAAGATGTTAAAGAGATTGTGTAATTCCATCACAGTAACAGTGAGGACTATGCAAATGAAGGCTTTTCAAATGAATGTGATACTGAAGCCATTATGTTCTGACTATTAAGGCAAAGTTGGAATTTTTTTAAAAGTCTGGCATAAAAATCAAAACACATTTTGCCGTGCTTTCATTAAATCAGAAAAAGCACAAGATAAAAACCAAGTAGTTTTTATGTTTCACTCTGAGATGCAGGACTCTTTTTACAATATAGGATTTAGATCCCTAGAATCCCATCTTTATCATATTCTGAAGATTATTGCCACTGAAAGTTTTGTCAAAACATATTTGGACAGAAGATTTTTTGCAACAAGAAACTGGGTCTTCCTGAAATTTACTTTATAAAAAATCCTGACTAGCTTGGCACAACCTACCCATACACAGAGTAGCAAATATGCCTAAAATATAACAGTGAGGTTCTGCCCTTGGGTATGCAGGTGTCTGTGGAAAAATAATAAAAATCTCTATATGACTCACGGCAGCATATTTTTAAAATTACACTCACTAGTTTTGAGGTCAAGAGAAAAGCATCCTAGTCTCTCTTTACGTTTCTGGGTGATGATGAGACAATCACTTCCCACATTTAAAGTGAGGGCAATAAATGCATCTCTTTGCAAGCAGCTGCAAGATCTATTACTGCCACACACAATATTTGACCTAGGTATCAGAGCACTTTACTCCAGATCCTCATCTCCAGAAGCCACAGCTCATACTGGGAGTACTCAGACACTAAAAAAATTGTTAGTACAGCTTGTGGAACAGTGGGCAGCTCTGAAGATTTTAGGACTGCCAGGGGTTTGACGAGACCAAGGGACACAGAAGGGGCATCAGTTCACTCTTACCTGACACTCAGAGCGAGGTGGTGATTTGCAGCACCTTACACATAGGCATGGACTGCATTTGCAGGTTACATTTTTCTGTGTCTGGTGGGCAGAACAGGGTTTGAGTCTCCCTTAATAAAGTCTGTGACATTCCCACTATCACCATTGAGTCAGAAATGACACATAGTCAGATCAGAAGGCTAATTCCCTTTATTAAGAAACCCATTTCTTTTTATACTCTAGTTTGCTACAGGTGGAACTGATTGGTCCTTTAATGAAAACACCATCACCATTAGCTAATTAAGAAAACACCCTTAGGTAAACATATTTCTGTAACACATTCCACACGTTCACAAACACCAGGGTTCAGAATTTAAGATAAGAAGTGTTTGTAATTCTTTTCTCTGAGCTTCTCACAGCCTTTCCCACAACGATGCCTGGAAAAGTTGTCTATTTCTCTCTGTGACCAGAAAGCTGCCACCACATCCCATCTCCCAATGGTGATCAGCACAACACAAGGATAGGGTGTGTACAGCCAAGAAAATAGCACTGGGAGTAGAGAATTGACTTGGAATTTGCTGCTTCCGACATGGTTCCCTGGAAGACTGTCACTGCCAGCTCCCTTTTCCAGGCATTCTGCCTCAGTAAGTTTGGGAAGATACTGATCAGATCCCTGTGTTCCCATGTGTCAGGCTTCTGCGTGGTGGCTGCCTGCCCCTGGTCCTAGGAAGCCCTGCTCAGGCTCTGCTCACCCCTCCCAGGATGTTTTGGGTGGCACAGGACCTGCTGGCCTCGTGCCAAGGGCTGGCAGCAGCATGGTTGGAGCTGGGGCTCCAACAAACAAGGGAAAGCAGAGCAAGGTGAGAGGAACCCCCAGACTTCTCTTCAAGCTGGACAGGCTGACCCTGCTTCTCTGCTGGGAGTCTGTCAGACAGCAGCCAGCTAGGGGAGAATGCCCTGATGGTGTGTCCAGCATGTTGGGAGAGCACATTACCTGGTGAAGGGCAGCTCTCTCCACACACTCTCAGCAAATCTGGCTGGGCTCCAACTTATGGCAGTGCAAAGACAGCTCCTGGCCACTGCTCCTCTGCAAAGAAGTTAGAAAAGGGGTCATGGTCTCTGCAGGGCCCATAATTGTCCATTTCTGACAGTGCATTGAGGCAGACAGCAGTGTAGTGTTTTGGAATCTCTCTCTACATTTGGGTGCCATGTTTCCTGAGTGCTGTAAGGCTATTTGCTGTAGTAGACAGCTTACAAACTCTTGGTGCAGTCTATGTGTCCTTTATTCCCTCTGTCTATACTGAGATCAGCACAGGTACCTGTGTTGATCTCAGTATAGAGAGATCTCTTTTAGACATTCGCTAAAACTGGTTTTCTGAGTCATGCCACATAGCTGCCCTTGTGTAGCTGATTCTTCTTGGACTTTGTTCAGATAGAACAAAGGGAAAACATGATGTTATGGTCCATGGAGAAGGCACTGGCCTCATCAGCACCATTCACTCTCTACACACATCTCATCTCCTTACAGCATCCTGCAAGAGACAGCACCAACCTCAGCCCAGCAGGGCCCACTTTCTGTGGTGTGAGGCCAAAGCTGAGGCACAGTGACAGCTGGGACATTGTGTGGGACACAGGAGACCTATTTGGACACCTTTGAAGGGCTGGGAACATCAGGGCACAGTCAGACCTGGCAGAAGTTGAATCTATATTGTGTTCACGTTCGCGACCCCAGCAGGCCTTATGTGCTGGTCCTCACTGAGATTTCCTATGATGAAGAAGCACCTCCTCATCACACGGCTAGAACCCAGACACGGATCAATGTGTCATAGCACAGCACATGGGATGATCCAACAAGCCCACCAGCACACAGCTGCTCAGCCATGGGGGATCTGTACCACCACCCGGGCTGCTGTGAGAGAGGACAGCATCTACAGCTGAGAGGAGACTGGACTGAAATTCCAAAGGATCTGCAAGGAAGAGAAGAGAAGAGAAGAGAAGAGAAGAGAAGAGAAGAGAAGAGAAGAGAAGAGAAGAGAAGAGAAGAGAAGAGAAGAGAAGAGAAGAGAAGAGAAGAGAAGAGAAGAGAAGAGAAGAGAAGAGAAGAGAAGAGAAGAGAAGAGAAGAGAAGAGAAGAGAAGAGAAGAGAAGAGAAGAGAAGAGAAGAGAAGAGAAGAGAAGAGAAGAGAAGAGGCTGAGCAGAAGTCTTTGTGTTCTTTAAAGCATAATTTTGGAAAGATCTTCATGGCTTCTCTGAGCTCATCTCAACTATTAGGAAGCTTATTTTAAAAAAGAGCCCTGGGGGCGGTAAAGCAAGTATTCGCATTTACTGTTGTTTTTACAAAATAAATAATTGTCATTTAATGTCTCTGATTGGATCAGATGGAGGACTTATTACCCCCACTTTGAATAAAGTATGTCAAAGGACTCCTGGTTTCCATGAAAAACAGTCAGGTGGTAGACTGAGAATTAAGTGCTGGGAATTGGAGTAGAAAAAGAATATTTCAACTCATCCAGGTTTTCACAGATAAAGAAACCCCATTTATTTCAAAAGAAATCTTTCTAACAATAGCAAAGGAATTTTGATTCATAAACAAGTTCACAGGATCATTCTTTCATCATCTGCATGGGTCAGTCTAGTGCTTGCTTTGAATTCCTTGGGGCAGTTTTAATTTTCAATGTAGAGAGTTGTTACTACACCAGCCATGCAGTGGAGGACTGAATCTCGCATATTGAGCAGAATCTGCTAAACTGGAGGAGGAGTTTTTCCATTGATTTTTAGAATCTGAGGGTAAGTTGTGCAATGAAACGACTTTCACCTCATCTTTCTCTTGCAATATGGGTGCTCCCTTGGCTTCAGTAATTAAATTGCTGGAGAAAATCTAATTACAAATTTAAAATTAACTAGATGAAAATTGCAGCAGCATACAAGTGAGTTCCTCATAATTTCAGTTACACCTGTTTGGTAATAAATATTAATGGGTTTTCAGCTTGGAAGAGACAAAAGCCTGTAGAACCGTTTTTGTTTTTTTTTTCACTTACTAGTAAATGTTGCACCACAGTTTTGTAAAACCAAAACAGCATGCAGAATCACAGCTTCTACAGTAGGAGAGTATTTCATATAGATAATATTTTTTATTGGACACAAATTATTTGAGAGATAAAGCCTTAAACTATTCATGTTACAGACAATGGAAAGACCCCATCTGGCTCCTGTAGACCCAGCACAGAGTGCTTCTGTTGGAGCAACGTTGGTTCATCAAGGCAACTGACTCTACTCTCTCTTTTGACATTTAATATTACTTTTTTTCCCCCAGTTCCAATCCCAGGAAAGCCATTAAGAGGCAATTCCTGAGCACCATAAGAAATCCATATTACTGGCTAACTTTACGTCCATCACCATTAGCAAGGCTCACTCTGGTTTTGCATGAGCTAAGACAAATTGGAAAAACACCCCCAGAGGGAAGAAATCATGCCAGTGAAAAACACGTCCCAGTGGTACCAGGACTAACTTGTGTAAGCTTTCCCACCAATAGATTAGAACAGGTAGTCTGTCCTCAGTGCTTCTCTCCATTTGCTGTTCTTATTTGTGAACAATGTTGCTTCTGGGCTCTGTGAAATACCAAAGTGAAATCAGGTGCATCTCTGTCAAAGTGGCACAGGCATCTTGTCACACAAACAACAATAGCCTGGAGTATCACACATATTTGTCACAAAAAAATCCCCTGAAATAGAAAGCAGAATTAACTTTTTTTTTATATGAAGACTGTTGTTTCCCACAAAAAAATTATTAACCAGAAAATTAGAAGTGTTAACAAAATATTTTCCAATATATAGTATAAAGAGTATGGAATGTCATAACCCATGGAATTAATCGTGCAGAAGATTAATAACTTTTTATTCAAAATAGTTATAATTTTTTTTAAAAGATAATATCTACAAAGCTTGTCCCTGATGATTGTTGCTTGGTAAAATTAAATGAAACGACTTATTATCAAAATTGCTTATGCATCTTTATTCAATTTGGATCCAGAATACTACAGAAAAGTAATCTTTTTACAATTGAATTATTTTCTAAAAGAAGCCCAAAAATACAGAATCATATAAAAGTTTTCGTTTTTAGAGTTCAACAAATTTCACTCAAAAATTGTTTTAGGTCAGTAAGGAAATCCATTCTCATTTTATCTGAGCTGTTTTGGGCAGAGATGTCTAAAGTAAGTAGGTCATTTTGAATTAAAAGGGCCATCTGGGAGCAGATCTTGTATCACTAGGGCCCAGAAGGGAAGGTGACATCACAGGTGTACGCCTCTTACTTGTGTCTGCAATTGCACAAAGTCCCTTTCATCCCCAAGGTACCATTGTGATGTTAAGGAACCACTCTGTAACAGGGCTGGGCAGATTCATTACTGGGCCAAGGCTACTTGTGAGAAAGATGCACACCTGTGTTTATGCATAGTACAATAGATAATGAGTTCAATTTTCATGGAATCTTGCAGCTTGGTTACGATGATCAGGCCCTCATGAACTGATAAGTATCCTCAACAGAGCTGCATGGTGACCTTTGCACAATAAGCCAAGAAAATGCAATCATAAGCTGCTTTTCATATAGGGCTGGTGGAGTGTGAGTAGCAGTATTTATCCTGGAGTGGGTCACCGTGCTTCTTCCCATTTCCCTGTTTTCCTCATCTCACTCCCACACTACCTATGGTTTATGGCATGCAGTCCTTTCAGACTTCTGAGGCTCTTCCTCTGTTTTTAAATTACTCTGATGGCAGCTTCTTCCTCCCAGCCCTATGGACTGGGTTGGCTATGGAAGCCCTGCAGGCATTAAAGGGTATTTTGTCCCCTACAGCAGTAACAGCCGGGAGGCAGAGGACAGCAGGAAAACTCAGTGCTGGCCTGAAATTGAAAACCTGAGCCAGAACATGTCCCTCACTTCACAGGTCAGGGTGGAGCAACAAGGGTGATTGTCCTACGTGAGGGGCTGAAACAAATACATGGCTGTGGCACCACTCGAGGCCAAGTGAGCAGGGCTGCATGGAGGGGGCTAATTCATACTTTTCATTCACTGTCTTTGTCACTGATGGAAGTTACTGAAGCTTTTTTCATCATATTTTTCACTTATACATCAGCTTAAGGGATGCAGGTATAATTATCTGTGGGCAGTTTGGCATGTGCCTTGCCAGCTTACATGGGAACTCTGGGAAAGAAAGGAGAGAACAATTTTTTCTCATGGCTATTAACCACTGCACCCGTCTACTCTCTTTCCTCATTTCTATGCCAGTTTTCTCCCTAAAGATACAATTAATTGATTCATCTCTAATAAATCCACAAGGTGACCTGTAGCTACAGGACAGCTTATTTACCTGAGTGAAAGCTATCTGAAAAATAAGGTTCCTTATCAGAAACTGGGGTGAGATGAAGAAAATATGATATTGAAAGCAAAAAATTAACATACTTGGGGCAACAGGAGCTTGCAATTAAAGTTCTGTGTGCTATAAATACCCACTTGTTTGGAAAGTTTCTTGTAAATTTGACCAACTAAGCCCAACTGTGTTGAAAGTATGCTGACCTATTTGCTGCAGCTTTGGTTCACATAGTAAGTCCCATGATGGGTTTCAGTCTTCAGGCTAAACACTTTCTCATTTATTGTCTCTTGTTTTATCAGCTGGACTTCCACATTCACAAGTACGTGATATGCAAGTAATTAATGACATTTTAAGTATTCAGAAGTCACTTGCTGCACCACTATCCTGTACAAGGTCATAAGAAATGTCTAAAATTATTATGTATTTTGGTAATAAAGAATGTAAGAGTTGCACTTTGGTATCTGAAGTCTCAGGTTTTTTATCCTGAGTTTTGAGCCTGGGAAGGTGTCTTCCTAGCAAATGGAAGCTGCAATACTCAATCTGAAGATTTAAGGGCTATATTGAAAAAAAAAAAATCTCACTCAAGGTGGCATTATGGTTACAGACCTAACTGCAGTTCTGTCCAGAGGGTCTGATGCCTTGAACTGCATGCACTGCCATGGAAGACAGCACAGTAATTGCCTGGAGAAAGGCTCTTCTCCCCTGCTACAGGGGAAGAGGAGCACTATTTTAAAGGTAGCAAAAGAACTTGTGAATGATTTTAAGGCAAGTAGAGCTCCAGTCTCCCAACAAAAGCATCATGTGTTTTGTCAGTGACTTGTTGGAGCAGGATGAACAACCAGGAGTCCAGCAGAGCAGAGGCTCAGTGTGCCATGTGTCCTGTATCACTATACACCCCACTATGAAGTGTAAGGTCTCACCAGGAGGGGTGCAGAGGGTCCCCCCAGATGAGTGTGGACATGGACTTTATTCCTCTCTGCACCGCTATGGTTGTGTTTGAGGGTTAAAGGACGAGGGAAGAGATGAGAATCTTGACTCCGTGTTTCAGAAGGCTGATTTATTATATCATGATAGTATATTATGTTAAAATGCTATACTAAAAAGAATAAAGAGAAAGGATACATCAGAAAGCTAGAAAGGAAAGATAATAAAATCTTGTGACTGCTGACAGCTTCAACACAGGTGGCTATCATTGGTCATCAAGTAAAAATAATTTCACATGCTGGGTAAACAATTCTCCAAATCACATTCTAAAACAGCAAAACATGCAGAAGCTTAAGCTTCCCAGCTTCTCAGGAGAAAAGGATTTTTCATAAAAAATGTCTGTGACACACTGCCTGGGGCTGTTACAAGTATCAGTCACTTAAGCTCCCATCTCACCTGCCTTTAGGGAGCCGCTAGCCCTCCTTGCACCCTGACACAACTCAGCAGTGCAATAAAAAGCGTAAGGTGACCACAAGCAAATAGGAGATGTTGGTTTCTAGGGTGAAAGAGATCAGATCTCTGGTGCCAGGCTCACAGTGGTACTCATCTGTGAGCCAGGCAGCCCAGTAAGGCTTCAGCCACATGTGTCTCTTCTACACTCGCTCTGCAGGGCTGCTTGGGCACCCATTATGCCCCCCACACCAGCTGCCGTGCACTCCTTCCCTGCATGCCATGCACTCCTTCCCTGAGTGCCTACCTGTATCCACAGGAGCCAATCCACCCAGGACATATTCATGAGTTCTGCTGCAAAACCCACGTGCTCCAAAAGCTGCTGTGGTGTGACAGTCAGCACAGATATGCCTAAATAGCTTTGAGCATCTGGCATTTAGGTGATAGTCCAAGTGAGAATATGACTTAATTTGGAAGAACATCAGAGGGATGAAGTAGAAAATTATTGACGTACAAAGACTTATTACTGCTAGTGATGAAACATTCATGAAAAAAGACTGAAACATCAATGTGTCAAGCTTTTCTGCTAATCTAGGACACACCAGTAGGATTTGCTGTAAACAGCTGCCAGCTTTTCCATCAATGATTTTCCTTTGCAATTATTGGTAGCACATCCATGATCAAATATTAACACCCCAGACACCAGGGCAAAAGGAAATTTCAGTTATAACTGCGTAGGAATTTTCCTACAGTCTTCCAAAAAGGAAACCAAGATGCAGTATGTGCCCAGAATCAACAGAGGGTCTCGTTAAAATAGTTAAGATTCCCTGAAACCCTCTGTTAATGATTTCTTAATTAACAATCAGAAGCTTCATATTGCTATATCAGGCTCACTAGAGGCCCCATTAGCAAAAAGCAAAATCCAGCATTCTTCAATGTGTTGAGGAGTGAACTAGAAAAGACAGAGAAGAGGACTCTAAAAAAGTCTCCATCTGTCCTGTAGAAAAGCTTCCTTAAGCAAAGAAACAGGAAAAAAAACCCAAAACAAAACAGCTTGTTCCTTCCATAACCTTTGGTGGCAAACATTGGTTTTGTCCAGAATAAATTAACAGTAAATCATTAGAGGTAATTTAGATCAATTGCTAACAGCATCAGTTCAAATGGCTTTTTAAACTCAGTTGAAATTTCTCCACTTGTACTCTGAATCTGAATTAATCTTATGCCTCCCCAGCATGTATGTGTGTTTAATTTATGTCAGGTATTACACAGAATTTTGATGTCTGCACTTGGAGTTTTTTGGTAGCTTTCATAAGTCACTGTCTACTTGCTGCTTCATCTCCTCAGTGAAACAAAAGTCAGCTGGGAGATTGAACAGCACTTTTGTTTTGGGATAATGCAATGAATTAACTGGACAGGGACATCTTAGAGGGGCTGCCACTGAGTTCAACATTAGGAAGCACCACCTAACCCAGCTCCGTGTATAACAGCAGTCTCCATTTCAGGACTTCAGAAAACAGAGAATCTGCTGCTCTAGTTTATTTCAGTGATCAATCACATCTTCTGGTAAAAATAGCAGTCCATCCTAGGCTCAACACAGGCCACAGAGAGCCACTCCAAGAGTGTTGTGCCACACTGTGCATCCTTTGCGAAAGCATTTTGATATGGTCCAGCATTGCTAAGAGATAGTCACACAGAGTACTACACTAAAAATAATGAAATCCTTAAAATTCCAACAGTTATAGAACATTTTGAGAGAAAAATAAAACACTTGTTTAACAGATGGAGTGGATAGAACAAACTGGACAGCTACAAAATAATTTAACTGCAACCTTTAAATCTATGGAAAGTGTTGTCAGTGTTTAGAGAGATCTTCAGAGTAAGCAAAGAAATAAAACCAGGTCTGGAGTTTGAGGGACTTTTAAGGCAGTGTGAAAATTTTTCACCAACTTTGTGGAACAAACAACTCCTTACTGAACATATTCTATACAACTCATAAGAGTATTCCCATCAATAAAAGTCTTTTTTTGTAAGCCTAGACATTAAAGTTATAAACTGAATAAAATGCACTCCAACTCCTTCATGTTAATACTTGTGTGCTTACAGTTATATATTGGTGCGAAAATTCAGGTCAATTTGAAAAACATCAAGACAAATCTCTGGTGAGGCTTTGCATGTGGCGGAGTCACTAACAGCCAGGTCAGCATGTGGTGATCCAAACCTTTGTTCTTCTAGATAATTACAGTAAATACAGATATCAGATGTTGTAATGTTACTGGATTCAGGAATACATTCTTTACTGTACTTATTAAAGAGCAGTTATACAAACAGAAAATCACACTTCACATAATAGGGAAAAATGTATTATTTTTGATGGCTGTTAAGAGACAAAAAAATTAATCTCTAAATTTTATATATTGCTTATGTATGTATATATATATATATACATTTATAAAGTAGGCTTACAGATGAACACTGTGGGGAATGAACTGCAGAAGAAAATGTTTCATAAGTAAAAGGTTATAAATTGAGTTGGTGATCAGAATTATTTCATAAGCTAAGGAAAGGACTACCATTTCATGTAATTCTGAGCAATTCATAACTTCAGCCTTCTGGAAATTCTTCAGGAACAGAGCAATGGGAGAAGATTCCTGCTTGAAAATCTGTGGCAAGACCTTGCAGTGACATGTAATTATGAATAATTCACTGCAAATTCTTGCACTGCCTCTTTAGATTAAACAAATTTTTAATTCCCCCCCCTCATCACAGTATCCTTGTTGTAAAGATTCAAAGATACTTGATTGCCTTTGATCTGCATTCCCACATCTTGTTCCTTCCCGTCTTTGCAGTGGATTAGGTCTCTTGTAGGAATATTTTGCATTATTAATGACTGTGGTGTTTCAGATGTCCTGTGTGCTGGCAGTGCACTGAGATGTGGTGTGGGAGGAACCTGGCTGTGCTGCCAACCAGGGCTGACAGAATGGTACATTGCCCTCACTGGAGACTGGCACTCCTCGCTGCTGGCATTAAAGATGATTGTTTCTCTTGAATGGCTGCCTGCATTAACACCCTGAGTGCACACTCCCTCCCCCCTTGCACCAAATGTGCCATTGCAAGGCAAGAGGATTTTATGCTTTCATTTAGAAAATCTCCTAGAGTAGAAGTGCACTCTTTGCTCATGGACAAGTGCCTGTAAGTCACGGGGTACTGGGTGTACTGGACAAGTGCCCCTACATTTCTCAGCATCCTTGACACAAATACTGAGGAGCAGCACTGGGGTTTACTAAGCACGTTCACCAGCAGTAGACCTGGCCCTGAAGGCCTCCTCCAGTGGCCCTTTTTGATAGAGACCACCAATTCTACTGGCCCAGAGCTCCATCCCCTTTCTCTTCCCTTACACAAACACAGCTGGCTGCCAAAGGAGCCACGTCCCTGCATGTTGCAATAAGCAACTTCACACTGAGCTAATGAATTCTTGGGTTTTTTTCCCCCTCTGGATTCCTCTAGTTGTATTTTTTACCCTACTCCATAACTGGCTTTCTGAAATTATGTAGGTGGATTACACCTTGAGGCACAGACATGATCTGTTGTGTGCAAGGCTGTCAAAGTCCCGTCAAAAGCAAACCAACACGTGGGCAGGCCTTTGTTTATCCTTCTTTCAGGAGAAAAAAAAGGAAAGTAAAAGCAGGGGTTTGGTGTAAAGCTTTGAGCACCTTTTGCTGGTTGAAAAAATATTAATACCTAGTCTCTGGGAACACAATCCAATCTTAACTCTTTCTCCAGACTTAAGTCTGTTTTATTTGTAGTGAGCAAAACCCAGCAGAGCACTGCAGCTTACTTCAAGACATGCAGGGACACCTTCTGTGGTACTTTCACAGTCAAGCAGATTACAGACCAGCTATACAGGTGAGACAGTTTTGATGCACAGCTGTAACTTGATTTCAAGGAACTCAACTTGCTGCACTGAAATTTAGTGTTTAATCACCACCATCTGCTCAGTGCCACTGCAAAGGCTGGAACATCCAAAGCCACACCACTGACTGATCACCTTTGAGAAAGGAACCTCCCTCGTTTACTCTCTGCCTGGAAAGAGATACTAGAGCTTAAATCTCACTGTTGTCTACATCCCATTTACAAAGGTAAGAGGAGAATTTTCAACTAGGACTCATTCTACTAAACTGGGGAAGCCAGGACAAGACCACGCTTGGACTTGTTCCACAGTGCCATGGCAGCAACCATGTTCCCATACGGAGCGGAAGCTGGGAGCTGTTTCCTGGACACCTCTGACAAATGTAATGCCAAGTAAATAGAAACTAAAAGCAACTGTTAGAAGTTTCATATCCAGTGTATCTACTGGCTGAAAGAAATCATACTGTGATCAGAAGTGCAATTGTCTCTAAGTCGCAGAAATATTCAGCAATGTAAGGTACTGTAACAAGAATTAATACAAAACTGCACCAATCCATATGAATGTTAATGATAGAAGAAATTACAGGAGAATAAGAAAAACAAGTCAAGCTTCAAAATTCAGTAAACCTAGAATCTTTGCTCTAAATGTTCAATTCCCCTGATTTCATTGCCTTGCAACATTATCTCACTTACAGCTTGCATTAATTTGCCAATCAATTAAAATATGAAGTGAAGCTATCATGGAAAATGTTTTGGAGTTGAAATGAGAGGCTAAAGCAATTCTAATTTGAGGAGATATTTTCTAAATACATACCGGTAATTGGAACAAAATTGCCTGAAATTAAGCTGATGTTGGATATTCTTCACAAGTCTGACTTGCTTTAAGAACAATTACCTTTTTTTTTTACTTTTAATGATAATTATACAACTCTTCTGTAGCTATCATTTCAGTCAAAATAATATCTACATGAACATTGTTTAAAGAAACATTTATAGTTATATTAACCTGTAAATCTAATTTGCAGTCTCTGCTTTAGGAAACATGGAAGGTAGAGCCTTATCATATGCAAGTGATAATTTGCATTAACCCTGTGGGTCATCAGACTCTTTAACACTTCAGTTCACCAGACACAGCAACAGCAGCGGCTTGAACAGCCTACCGATTTTTATAGCTCATGTTTTGTTAATTCACCTCCCTCCCCACGGTTGTTGGCCTTACATTCAGCAGTGACTTCTGCAGATGCTTAAATTAAGTAATTGACAATCAATACAACCTTCAACTATATCTGGTGTGAAATGTATTTACTCACAACTCCTTCTGTATAGGCAGTGTCACTATTTGGGCCAGCCAAAGAGAGACTTCATTTATTGTGTAAATTTTGTCCGTCCATCAGTAAGAGAATACATGGAAGAGGGAAGTGACTGACATGCACAGCAGCTCTCTAACAATCCTGTCAGCATCAGCAGAGCTGTCACTGCTGATTTATAAGTACTGGTAGTTTCACAGCAAGGGGTTCCTATGAAATGGCAAAATGCTGTCCAAAGCAGAGATGAAAATTCTCAACTATCCAACCACATCACCCTTAAACTAAAAGGCAGGAATAATGAGAATCCTTGCTCTGTAGTCATTGCATACAAACAGTGGTTCCAAAAGTGGTTCCTGTGTTAGTTCTTTGAATGCAGAGGGAGTGATGCCCTTATCCTATTTACAAAAGCTTATTGGCAGTGATCACCAAGCATCTCAAGGGAGCAGAGTATGTGTAACACATCAGCAGGGAGCCAAATGAGCACAGATTCTCCAAAAAGGATATGATTTAACTCTGATGCTCACTGAGCAAGCAGGACTCCTATGACTTCTCTTACTAAGTAGATCCAGCACTATCCAGACAATGAAAACAAGAACTTTGCTCCAGACTGTTTCTTCACTTGTGTCTGTGAAGATGACATATATGTATGATGAAACCATATGAAAATCCTGGGACAACTAGCTAATGTTTGGGTTTTACCAGAAAGTACCACATCTGGCTTTCTGGTGAAGGCACTGTGAACAATACAACAGGAGCACCTGAGGACTCCAGGTAACATGCAGCTCTTGCTTTGCCTGGTACTTTACTTTGGCTTTGTAACATTTTCTGACCCCTGCCAGCAGGACAAAACTATGTTGAAGGGGGTGCATGAGATTTGCAGACTTCAAAATAAATTTTAAAAATCACATAGGCTTCTTATCTGTACTTATAATGGTACAAAACCCTCTCTAAAAATTAAAAATGCAATGCATTATGTATTGAAGCACAGATGACTTCTACTGGCAGTGTGACTAATTGCCACTGTCTGGCAGTTTTGCACTGCCGAGACAAGGGAATACAAGAGGTGACTTTCTTCCCACTTTTCCTCCCTGAGTTGGCAGAGAAGTAGTACATCTGTCTGTGCAGAGCAGGCACTGTGAAAGCAAGGAGCAGCAGTGCTGGGATCACCTAATCAGAATGAGACTGACAAGCTGCTCTGCTGAAGGCAGGTACTGCTGTCATTGGCATTATTGGCGCTGCAGACCTGGCTGCAGCAAGTCTCTTTGAGAGCCTCCCCTGCACAGCCTCTGCTGCACTCTGGCTGCTTGGGGTTTGACTCCTGAGATGTCAGTACCTGCCAGGCTAAAGGGTTGGACCCCTGGATCTCTGCTTTCCACAGACCAGCCCTGCTCTGTCCTGCTGCGTGCGGGCCTAGGCACACAGACCTTGTGGCACGACTGTCACTGCACGTCCCCTGAGCCACGCTGAGTGCTGAAGAACCAAGCACTACCTTGCTCTCAGCAAGGAAGAAGTAAACTCCTTTCTGGCACACAGCTGGTCTCCTCGCTGTCTGCTATTGTGTAGAGTATTGGTCCACATTCATAATCCAGGAATTTGTCATTTTAACTACGAAGGCTACATGTAATTCTTTGACCAATCTGATTGCAAAATGTAGTATTTCTGGACCAGAGAATTTTGGCATCAGCAGGCTCCCTGCTTTAGGAGTCTAGGACAAAACAGGTAACAGGTAAGAACACATTGTTCATACACAGTAAATAATCAAGAGGAGGCAATGAAGGTTGGCTAAATACAACCTGACAGCTCAGCCATTCTTCCTCTTTGTTCTCTTTTAACTAATCAAAAAATTTCTTCTACCTAAATTTCAGCACATATCTAATACAATATCTAGCATAATGTCTGTTATACCTATGTGTGAAATCCTTGAATAACAGGTTTTATAAATTAAGAGGCTGACCTAACTTTATCTGCATCTGTCCTACAAGATCATCCTATTAATGCAGAACAATAATTCTAGCCCTAAATTTTAAACTGGGGATGTTTTTTAAGCTAAGGAGAAAATAATTCACAGAAAATGAAAAGCCTTTACTTACACAGTGGAGCACAAGGGGTACTCCCTTCAAAACTTTATTGTTTTTGAAAACACATGCAAAGTGCATTGCCATCCATTAATCCTGCAGGGCAGCTTGCTGGAACAGCTGGTTATACCCAGTAGGAGGATCTACTGCTCTGGAAAAGACTGGGCTGGTTTTTTCCCAAGCTCTAGTACATACTTCCAGCTCCAGAGTGACCACAATAGTGGGCTTGAAGTTCTCAGACCAGTGGAGTCTGCTGGGCCTGATCTGTTTCCTTGCATATACTTCTGACTCCTGAGATCCTGCACAGCATGAAACAAATTCAGCAAAACAACTTATCCCAGAGCTTTTGAAAATATTAAACCAGCACTTTATTCCAGCTTTAGAATAGCCCATTGGATCAGCCTTTCCCTGTTCAAAACATCTCTGCAGCATTTTTGACACATCTGAGGATTTGCTGCTCTGGTGTCACCCAAGGAGGAGTGAAGAAACACTAAAAAGACCCTGGGATGTTTTATGTTCCTGTGGATGTGAAAATACTGTAATGCAAATATTTTTCTGCAATGTATGATGTCAGATGAATGTCATAATGGTGTATATCAGGTGTAGCTTACATGATGATGGGGTGATGTTTTCTTGGAGCTTTTTTCAGATTAATTCTGTAATTTTTATTCATCTCTTCACCAACAGAAATATGCAATTTACATTTATTGACCTCAAGTGAAAAATGAAATGGTATCTTTATGTTATACATGTGTCATTCATACCTCCCAGGTAACAAGTTTTACTTGATTAGGCCATATTCAGTTAATATAGATCAGTGGCATTTAAACTAGTCAAATTAAAATTATACTACATGAAGGTCTTTATCTTCAGTGCTGTCTTTTAATCTCATTCTCAGGAGCATGTTTGAGCAACCCTCAGGAGAATAACAATTAGAGATAAAATAAAAAATTATCAAATCCAGCACCAAACTTCTCAAGATTAAGGGTCAGCTTTGAGCAGCTGAAGCCATATTACAGTGAGCATTGCTGGTGGGGAGCCCTTGGCATGCAGGGGACTGCAGTGCCAGCATGGTGGAAAAATCATCTGACATTTCCTGAGAAAGGCAGAAGGTTTGCCTTCTCTGAGGTGTGCTCTAATAGGAGTTTTGAACCAAGATGTGCTTTCCCAGACATCAAAACTTGGCTGCTTATACATCCCTCCTCTGTCTCAGTCACTGCAGGGATTCAGCTTTACTCTGTAGCTCAGCCAGCAGCTCTCCCTTCCCTCAGAAAACAACAAAGTTGTGCCAGGAACACACAGGTGTCATGGTTTAGGAATTGTATTCTCCAATTCAGTACCCCCACTAAACCCAGGCCCACTGCTTGATCCAGTTGGAAACACAAAAGGTCATGGGCTGAGATAGGACAATGTTCTGGGAACACTAATGAGAAAAGAAAATTAACAGAATCAATATTAATAAGAGAAAGAAGACCATACTAAAAAAAAATCTGGGTCCTGGCCGCACCCCCAAAGTCAAGTCCTCTCCTGGCTACTGAAAAAAAATTTAACCCTTTGTTACAAAAAGAAAATTGTTACAGAAGAGCAAAGACAGGAGCAGTACTGCAAGCAGCTGTTGAGGTTCAAACAAGCCCTGAGTGAGGGCAGCTGACCTGAGCCCAGCTGGGATGGCTCAGCTGTTTCCCAATTAGGCTTCACTGGCTCATTTTGCTCTTTCTTTGCTCTGGTTCCTGCATAAGCATCCCCTCTGGGGGGTCAGAGTTGATGATGGTTGTAAGACGGGTCTCTGCTATACTGTGGGATGGGGGGGATAGCCATGGAGTCTGAAGGACTGGGGAAGACAGAGGGGAGCAGCCCAGTCTGGAATGGGATCATGATGGATTGCAAGAGAAGTTGTGTCCCTCTGGCAGCGATTCTCCCCTTCACCTTCAAGAGAGAGAAGGTAAGTATTGCCTGCTGCTATGGCCCTTATTTAAAACATTCAAGTCAAAGCTGAAAATAGTCTTCTCTGGCTGCAGCAAATCCGTGTTTGTCACTCTGGCTCTTGGTGCTTTGTAGTTTTAGATGCCAGCACTAAGGATTTGCAAGGTTCAATAATGTACAAGAGGGCTCTGTCTTTGGTAGCTGTCTGATGTCTCACAGAATGAAGTTACAAAAGTTGATGATAAACTGTTGGGGGATCGAGAGATTTTCTGCTGCTGCAGGGCAAAAACTGATTCCTTTCAGGCATTACTAGCAATAGAGATAGACTAAATAGACTGTACTCAGATCAAATCATGTTAGATTTATAGGTATCGGTTGGGATTTGATAACAAAACAAGTGGTTTAGGAATATTGTATTTTTCTCAAAAACATCCAAACAGACCCAAATCAAAACCCCTCTGGCTTGAAATAAAGAGGTGGTAAGAACTACTCCTCTGAGTATGACATTCTTGAAACCAAAGCCACACTGGGAGCACTCATAGCTGTGAACTTTTAATGGTGTGAAAGCCAAGAGACTGTCTCTAATTTACAGTACTGTAGCAATCAGGTCTGAACTCTCTTAAAACTCCCATGACAGTCAAAGAGTGCTGGCTTTTGGCTCCTTTCCATTTTTAATGTGGATATTTGCAGTGCAGGTACTTCAGTGACAGTTCTCAGTTTGCACTAAAGTGGCTGGGGAGTAGCCTTTCCAATGGGCTCTTTTGTGGTTTTGTTATCTTTATTTAAAAGAGCTGCAGCTCACAACTGGCAAATCTGGCAATGCTTGAGGCTTAACCTGATACTAGTTTTCCCAATAGCACAGCAGGAGTGCAATCTAAAGAACCTTTTCTCACAGTTTTTTACTGATTGGTCTTCCGGGGTTTGGCTTGTTTGTGAACAACCAGGAAGAAGACTAGGAGGAACTCAGGGGGTGCTTGTGACTTAAAATGGAATAATTTAATTTATAACACCTTTGGAAAGCAACTGCTCTGTGTGCATGGTGCTGGTATTTCCTCCTAGTCATTTCAATAGAATTCATTGTGAGCTGCATCTTGGTCGTAAGCTGGAGGCAGCGTGCTCAGACAGGGCCCAGCTGGGCCTCTGCAAAGGAAGATTTTCTGCTGAAGAGTCGTCTGATGCTGTGGGGCCCCAGTGAAAAGGAAACCCTCAAACTACTTAGTTTTGTCCAGCTGAGCTGGGCATTGCACAAGGCTGCTGACTTCCCCAAGCTTTGGTCTGATACTGCCTTGAGATGCCTCCCTCCCTCCTAGGAGTGTCCATATGGAAGTGATCTGGCCTCCTGGAGGAGAAACTGCTTGAGGCAGGTGCTTGACTGAGCAGTAATCTTAGTTTCATTCTGCAGTATCAGAGTGACTATCTATCAATTTGATACTGAAACACAAAACTGACAATGTAGAGGTTGGAGTAGGAATTGAGGCTCTTATTCATATTTTATACTTTCATTATCTTGCTTATAGAGACTTTCTCAAAAACTGAAAGCATTTTAATTTTGGGGTGGGTTTTTTTTTGTTTTGGTTTTTTTTTGTTTTGTGGGGTTTTTTTGTTTGTTTTTTTTGTTTGTTTGTTTGGGGTTTTTTTTTTTTTTTTTTTTTTTTTTTTGTTTGGTGTTTTTTTTTTTTTTACTGCCATCCCTCTTATGTAGTCCTGAATCATTTCCAGAGGAGTGACTGGGTCCAGGAGCTCTGGAATGGCTGAGGGAGGAGCGGCTGGAAGAGTGTGCCTCTCTGTCGCTATTGGTGAAATATGTGTTTGTGACATAGTGAGCCACCAGCTGGGTGGCTGTGCAGCTCTTGAGTACAAAGGGAAAAATAAATCTGAATTAAGCTCTCTGTGCCAAATACAAATGGGTATATGAAAATTATACCAGCATTTTTGTAACTTTGGCAACCGACACTCTTGGATACTGCCTCCTTCCCAGCATACACTGATGGTTCAGGATCTGCTCTAGTGAATTGGAAGGCAAAGACTTTCCATGAGTAAAGAGCAATAAAGACAAAGGCTGAAAAGCTGTTGTTTCCTGCTCTATGAAGTCAGGAAGGTAAGGTGAAGGAGATTTATTAGAAAGCTGGTGCAGTAATTTAAATAGCTGCAGAAAGGGCTGCCTGCCCCTTTCTAGGAAGTACTTCATTGACCAATGGGATTTTTTACATGATTCACCATTTTTTAACTTTGTACAAAGGCTTACTAGTAGCATAAAGCCTTCCAATAGACTAAATAGAAAAGCTTTTAATCTTAAGGCACTTTCACAGACTCATGGAGTGGTTGAGGTTGGACTTCTGGAGGTCATCTTATCCAACACCCCCTGCCCACGCAAGCAGTGCCACCCAGAACTTGTACAGCTTTTAATATCTCCAGGGATGGAGACTTTGCAACTTTTTTGGGGAGCCTCTGCCAGCACTTGGAGACTCTCATAATAAGGAAATTTTCCTGATGTTCTGAGGGAATTGTCTGTGTTTCAGCTTGTGCCAATTGATCTTTGTGTTGCTGCTGAGTATTAGTGAAAACAACCTGGCTCTGTCCTTTTGGGCCCTCCCATCAGGTATTTATATACATTGGTGCCCTTCTTCTCAAGGCTGAACAATTCCAGATTTTCTCAGTTGTTCCTTGTAGGAGAGATGCTCCAGTCCTTTAATTATCTTGGTGTTCCTTATCAAAGCACAGGCAACACCTGACAAAGGGAAGAGAATGATGCATCTGACTCCATCATCAGAAGGCTAAATAATCACTTTATTATTCTATACTGTATACATTGCATCTAAACTGAATGTGCCTTGCACTCACCCTTGCTCACAACTGCACAGAACTGCCCTCATGTCCTGACTCTTTCGTGACTGTCAGCAGACAGTCTGACACACACACACTCGTGGCCCTGATAGACCAAGGGAACAAAACATCCTCACTTTGGGTGAACAATCTCCATATTGCATTCTACTCTGGTAAAACACAGACACAGCAAGAAAGATAGGAATTATGTTTTCCTTCTTCTCTGCTCATCTCACAGCTTCTCTCTGTTCAGAGGGCATGTGAATCCCACAGTTCCTGGGTAGTACACAGTTAGAAAAGCCACCATGGATGGCAACCCAACATCTGAGTCAGTTTATGTATGTGAGACACACAAACTGGGGAACAGTTAACTTATAAAAGAGAGCTTTAAATCAATGCAGGCAAGAAGTGATGGTTTAGTGCATAGTAGTAGCCTCTCGACTGAAGTGGGATTAATTTTTTTCTGTGAATGAACTCTTCATACTTTGCATTTGATGAATTTTTGGTTTAGGTTTTGTTTTTTGAACAAAGTGACTCTTCCCAGAAGTTGTTTCTATTAGAAAAGAATGCCCGATGCTTGTTGATGTTTAGAGTGATGATTGTTTTGTCATATAAGTGTAGTTTTTATTTATATATTTTAATGGCACAAGGGAGTTCATTAAAACAAGCTGTAGGAAAATAACTAGTAGAAAATTTTGCTAAATTTAGCAAAGCCTTAAATTATTATCATTAATTTCATTAACTTCCTTGGTTAAGCCTTTACCTAGTTGCTCTCTTTATCATTAAGTGCTTACCCTTGAAATATTCTATGAATGCTTTGACAGAGATTGCTAATCCTGGACAGCAGGGTCCATTGTCTTTGTGATAAGAATAAAAATCTCTCAGAAAGACAGAGGTCATAATTACTGTCAAACATCCATCTGTAGTTGCAGCCTAAGAAAAAAGCTGGAAATATAAAGTTTCTGAGATTAATTCCTTAAGAAAATCTTTTAAGTGTCATCAGTTTTGGAGAGAACACCAGGAGTATGAAGGCACTACCAATGTGAAGGGGATCATTAACAGATATAAACATTCACAGAGCTTTTAAAAAAGATAGGGCAAGGTGTGTAAAAACCTGAGAGCTAAAGCACTCCACAAGCAGGAGTAGTATTGTGTTCTTTACATTTTTCTTGTTTCAACCTTTTTCTTTCCCTGACATGAACATGTCTATACTGTTATATGGATCTTAAATTCTATATGCTGGCTGCCTTCTGGAAAAGGTAGAGTGTTTGAGAACCACAGTTTAAGAGTCTGGGCCCTACATTACTGATTATTTAATCTTGTCAGTATAGCTCTTGGTGTGGGCTTTTTCTATGTTTGGTTTTTTTAATATATTGTTTCCATACCAAGGGTTTAAGTTGAGAAATTCAATACCTAAGAAATTAATTTACCATTAGGAAGTGCCCTTACAGAAAACCTGCAGCCACAGATGGCAAGTTCTTAGTGCCTAAGCAGCCAGACCCACAGCTACACTGTAGGTCTGCTTTGAGTCCTTGCAGAAAGAGCATGTCTGAGAAGTCTGTCCCTCTAATGCCATATCAGTGCCATTGCGTTACCATAAATTCAACTTGATTTTTTAAAATTTTTCTTGGAGATCCTATTTTTTTTTCTTGTCTGCTCACAACAAAGGCAAATTTCTGGCCTAGAATGTATTTAACTACTCACTGGCAATCTAGTTTCTTGAAATTTGGCTTTTGCTGATACCTTTGCATATACATTCATTTTGAATCTGCTTAAGACTATTGCAAATGTCATAGGGAGACGGTGGGTTGGCAAATCTATTCCTTGGCTCTGTCTAAAGGCACGTGCAGTATAATGTAGTGCTGGTGAAATACCAGAGGGAAGGAGGGAGAGTCATTCCAAGGCACACACTTGGACTGGCACAGAGTGAGTGTGTTCTGCCCTTTGTGCACTGCAGGAGAGAAGTGGAAAGAGCTGCCCATCTACTCCTAAAACATGTTTAGGGCTTCTTGGGAGAGAAGGATAGTAGTAAGAAAACGTCTAGAAAACTCATTATTTCAGTGCATATTGAAATGCCTTGCTGTACTTCTAAAATTAGTAATTTATCAGCTATACTAACCTGTATATTAAGTTTCCCTTCACCCTGCCAAATCAAGGTGTTTGGGGAACTGAAAGAGCAATTAATTCCATGATAGAACCTGTGCTTGTATGTATGGTTTGTGATAACAGAGAAGTGTTTTTACAAATCCATGCTCACAGAGACATAAATACTGATTGTATTGTATTTTGTATTTGTATTGCAGTAACTCGGGGATACATTTTTAATGCAGATTCAATTCCTATATGGCACTCTAAATACTAAGCTGAAGGCTAAACATAAATGTTTGCAGTCTTCAATCAAGAAACTTCAGTGGTGATGTGGGAATAGGTAATTTGCCAAATTATTTACTGACTTTGATATGAATGCTTATTCGGTGCTTGCTTCCCTGGAGCTAAAGCAGGAGATAATAGCCCCAGCCTTCAGTCTCCTCTTTCTCAAGCTCTACGATAAGAGCACACTTTTAAGGTGATTATTACTTAATTACCGCCATTATGCTGCTAATACCCACCAGATAAACACAGCTCTCCTTTTTGAGTGTTCTGAACTAGAATATTAAGTGGTCCCAGGTTGGGGGTGGGGAACCTGAATTGGAATTCTCCATTCTTGTCTTGCTCCTTGGTGGGGAAGACAAGAGCTTGGAGTGCCTGATGGGGTGGGAGCCTCCAGGGGCCAGAAGTGCCTTCCCTGAGAGGGGAGACTGCCCTTGACAGGGAGGGGTGAGCCCAGGGAGATGCCAAGGCACATGGTAGGGGAGCCAGCTGTGATTTATTTTTCTTTGCATTTTATTTTATTTTTCATAAGTGTTTATTAAACTTTCACTGGTATAATCCTGTCCTTTTATACACAATTGTCTCCAGTGTGTATATATAAAAAAATGTATAATTTACTAAACGTGTGTGTATATATCACTGAAATAATGCCATGTTATCTTCGGTGTTGCTACTTGAGGCACTTATTGGAAGGGCACTCCTCAGGACTAATTTTTTTTTTTACATCTGCATCATAACAGTATTAATTTTTTTTATTTTTGCCTTGTTATTTCTGCCAGTCTAGGAAGGAAGGTAGATGGGTGTGGAATATCTTGGTTTTAACCACATCATGTAATTTAACTCTTTGCTAGGTAAATTTTTTTTGAGAGAGGCATTATACCACTAGTAGAAACTAGGGAAGCTAAGGAAAAAAACCCCTTTCTTAATGATCTACTTATATCAGCTATCCAAGCAAAAACAGATTAAGAAAAAATACTCTCATTAACTAAACTGCCATATTTTATCCAATCTCTGTGGAAACAGATGTGCAATCAACTTCTTTCCTTTGCAACTGGGTTAAAAGCTAATAAACAAATGCAGAGACTGCAGACAAGGCTCACAGTTTTAAGATTCTGCATGTACAGTGATGTTTTTCCAAAAATCCTTGAAAGGTGTGATGGATTTTTTTTTTTTTCTGGATTAGTTTATAATAACCTTCAAGAGCCCTAAAATCAGCAGTGTCAGGATGAGGTGACATTTGATGATGTTTGTAATCAGCCTTTAAGAAGTGTAACTTGGTTGTGTGTAATGACATTGTCCCATTCATCAAGTTGTTATTTGAAGTCAAACTTACCAAGAAGCTTTCAATGGGAGCCTCACTTTGGGCAGAGAAATGGAAAGTACTGGTCTTGTCTACTCAGTAGTCATTTCTAAGGTCCAGGAGATGCCATAAGTAACCAAGTGTGTAATAACATTGACAAGCTTCTATAATTTTTAATTAAAACACTGGGTTTGGCTTGTTTTTTTTGATTTTTAATGGCCCAAGGTTGACTGTCTCTGGACATATGAAGGAAAGAAGTCAATCAAACCCACATAAGAGTCAATGCCTGGGAAAGCAAGGCATTCTTCTGCAAGAAGAGCAGCTAAATGAAAGTGGCATGTTAGGAAATATTCATCTCCTGATCCCATTTTTCTAAAAAGTGTTACAAGTACTGTGATTTGCAGGAAAAGAGAACCAAACTGTCTGCAGTAACAAGAATGTGAATAGTTATCAGAATAATTCCTTTGCCAAATGCTACCAAGCTCTCAGTTAAGTGGGTTAACCTGGAAGTCTGCAGCCTCATCACCTACTGCCTTTTCCATGGGTGGTTGTGTGTTGTCCCAAGGCAGAGTACTCTGGAAGCAAAGGGAGGTTGTCCTAACAAAACTAATCTTCAGATCAAAGGGAGTGACTATTCCCCTTTTGCTGGGGACACCGGGGCTGGGGTGCTGGGCCCAGCTTTGGATACACAGTTCTTGCCACCAAATGCGTAGCACAGTCTTCACTTTGAGAAATCAGATGAGTTTGAAAGTCAAAATAATTCTCTTCTGCTAAAGCTATCACTAATTTTCCTGTCACAGCAAACAAGTAGACATTTTAGGGAGGAAGAAATTCCAATCTAGGCAGCAGACTGACAAATACTGTGGTATATCTCTGTTTGTGTATAAAGTCTGGCTTGTATTTCATAATAAACTCAACTCTTATTCTGATAGTTTACTGTCATTTCACTGGTTTTACTTTTCAGCCTACAGGCATCATCTTTGCAGCAACTGGGATTTAGGGGATGAAATAACATTGTTATTCTGCTCATGTTTCAACCGCTTGGGTTTTCTATTTGTTCATGTCTGTATTTTTATAGAAAATTGGTAAGTGCTGTAATTATAGTCTGTTGAAAGCAAGTAGGTCAGAGCTACACTTTCCATTCCAGTGGGGCTGCTGGCACTGGAGAGACAGAAATACAGATAGATGTTTTCACTTGTCTGGGTGTTGCTGCCATTCATTAGACTTCTCACAACTGCTCACCAAAATACCTTCAGAGGTAATAACAAAATCAACCAATGCATCTGTGTTTAAAAGGTCCTCTACTCATGTATTGCAATTCTCTGGCAAAAGATTTTTTGGGACATCATGCAGGAATTATACTAACTGTTGAGGGAACATTTCTTAGCGTGTACTGGTGACATCTTTTCATGTAAATGACTGAGAACCTGGTGAGAGGAGAGATCTTGCTTGGACCTCCTATTCACAAAGGAAGAATGGGTAAGGGATGTGAAGGTTAAGGATTGCTGCAGCTACAGTGACTGTGAGATGACAGTGCTCAAGATTCCAAAAGGATTAAGGCAAAAAGCAGGATTGTATCCCAGACCTCAGGAGAGCAGGCTTTAGCCTGTTTGGGGACCAAGAAGAACACAGACATACTGCCCAGTTCTGCAGGGATAGGGTTAGGAAAGCCAAGTCCTGATATGGGATACAAAAGGTGCCAAGAATGACTTTGAGTACAGCAGCAGAAAAAAGCAGGGTGGGGAAAACATGAGCCCACTGGTGAAGAGGACCTGGTGACAAAGGGCACAGGAATGTCTGAGGTACTGAATCCCATTTTTATCTCAGTCTTTAGTAGTAAGACTAGCCAGAACTCTGGAGCAAGGGAGATGTCCTCCTCCTTGATGGAGAAGAACCAAATTAGGGAACACTTAAGCAAACTGGATGTACTGAACAAACTGCCCATGGGATGTGTTGAGACATACCCAGGAATGCTTTGAGAAGTGGCTAATATCATTGCAAGACTGCATTTAATTAAAAAATTAAATGCTCTTTGGGAGCTCATGGGAAACAGAGGAAGATCCTGAGGACTGGAAGAAGGTAAATGTCACTTTGATCTTCAAGGATGAGGATCTAGCTAGCCCTTAACATTCCTTACTCCTGTGGGCATTTAAAGCAATGATGTGGATTGTCAGTGGCAATTTCTATTGTATCTTCTGCCTGTTCTCTTATTTATGAGTGTATACAACTTCATTTGTGGGTTGGGTGAGTGATCTCTCCTGTCCTTATCTCAACTCATGAGCTTTCCTTGTATTTTCTCTCCCAGGTTGAGCTGAGGAAGGGAGTGACAGAGAGGCTTTGGTGGGCACCAGGCATCCAGTCAGGGTCAACCCACCTCAGTCAGAAAACCAGACATTTTCAGTGTTTATCTGGCTGCATAAAGAAAGTGACTAACAAGAGCATGAATAGTTAACCTGTAAATAAAGATTCAGAGATTACATGAAAGGACAGATAGCAAAGCACAGACACTAAAGTGGTATGTGAGTTTTTTAAATTTTTTCTCCTGTCCACTATACGCAAAACAAGCACAGCTAGTAATTATTTGCAGCTCTCTTGGATTCTCACTTTTAATAAGCAGGTTTCAATTTAAATGATACCTTTGTGCTGGCTGCACCAGTTGCTGCATTGCTGAGATGCTTGGGAAAATGAGCTGAGCCAGCCCACTCCTGGTGTCTGAGTGTTTAGAAAAGCAGCTGATGAAAACACTACCTACCCCTTCTGAAGGTGGCTGCTGCACTCACACGTAGCTGTCCTTACTTATGTATAAATTTAAGTTGTAAGGACTGAAATTTTGAATGTGCATTGTGAAAGTGGCACTAAAGACAGAAGATACATTCCCAAAGCTATGTGAGCCAAGAATGACTTCACCTTTTCCAGCCTCAAGAACACCAAGGAACACAGCAGCTGATCTGAGAGCTTTTTTGCTTCCAAGATGCAAGAGATCTCTTCCTGCTCAAATATTCTTTTCCCCTCAAGTTGTTTGTTTTTTTTTTTCATACCCCACTGTTATTAATTTACACCTTGCCAGGATTTGTAAGACTGATTTTATTGCTGTTGTTGTGGGAACAGAATTCTCAGCCATATGGCATGACATCTTCATTTCTGCATGACAGGAGACAGGATCCATTTTACAGTTTTGCAGTGCTGCAAAAAAAAAGCCTTAATTTTCTTAGGGAAGATCCATATTAAAATAGAGAAATATATATATATATATGTAGTGAACAAATTCTTTCCCAAGGGACTAACTTGGACTGGAAATGCTTAAAAGAATATTTTGGTCTTCTGCATAAATCCAAAATTTGCCCATCACAGTAATACATTTTTAATTTGGCTGAACTTTGGTCTGTTTGTTTTTTAAATTTTGTCATTTGGTGGGTTTTTGGGGGTTGTTTCTTGGTTGGTTGTGTTGTTGTTGGTATTTTTCCAACTGTAGAAATAACAGGAGAGAGGCCAAAACCCCTGACCCAGGACAGGGAAGTGCCACAAATTTTCATGTGCATACTGATGGTCTGTGTCCAGTATTCCTGACCTAGCAGGGCTGGTGTCTCATAATCTAACTATCTTGGCTTTGAACA
The DNA here is from genome assembly GCF_036417665.1 of Passer domesticus. Classification (NCBI taxonomy): domain Eukaryota; kingdom Metazoa; phylum Chordata; class Aves; order Passeriformes; family Passeridae; genus Passer; species Passer domesticus. Next base: position 65,575,928 of record NC_087476.1, on the reverse strand, counting down.
TATGGAGTGCCTTGTCTTGGTCTAAAAAGAAATAATACCACCCATACTAAGATGATTGTTTCACTGTGAAAGTTCCCCTGAAGATGAAGATCCAATAACAGAAGGATTTCTACCCTCTGACTTTAATTAGATGCATCAGTCTTGCATCTTCTCTGAGAAAATGAACTGACTTGTTAATAATACAGCTTAAGGGTGTTTTCTAATGAGAATTTAAACTGATATGCTATCGACCAATGTCATCCATTCTGGGCTGTGCAGGAGGGTGTCCCTCCTGATGTTTTGCATAGATGTGTATTTTGGACTGCGACATAATCCTTCTCAAGAAAAGTATCAGGTTGGCTTTATTGGGCCTGACAAAATAGCAGCACAAGAGGCTGATTAGTGCTTAAAGGTAAAGGTTGGGTGGAGAAGGGAGGGAGTGCCCACCACTGCACTGTGCAGGGAGGAGCAGAGGTGGCCACTCACTGTCCCCAGCACCCTTGAGCAAAGCCCTGTGGCTGGTGAGAAGTGGGTGCCTTTCTGCTCCCCATGTCAAGGCCAGAACCTTTGTGGCACAGCACTGAAGGATGGCTTTTTAAGCTGAGTACTTTCCTTACAGGTGGCAGCATCACAAAATTCTGGTGCCTGCTGCCTTGGCAATTGAAGTACAGAGGGTGCAACTTGTAGATAGGAGCACATTCATAAATTATTCCCGAAGTCAGGCCCTGGTGCTGAACCATACCTCTCTCTTCTGCTGCCTCCTACTCTCCAAATATATAACTAAAATGTTTACTTTTTTTAAATGACAGGTTGTCTGGTTTTAAATGTGTCTTAAGACACATTCATTGTTCTAAATAGAGAACTTGATATATTACTATTTCTGTAGTTAAATTCCTTGCTAACTGCTGAATCACTTAAATAATGATTTTTCTCTACAACTTATTTGTTAACCATCCTTTCACAAACTGAGGGAAAAGGTCATCACTTTGCCACTTATGTTTGATATTTGTTAGTTTAAAAATAAAATCCAAACAAAACCCCATAACTAAACATGAAACCAGTGCCAACTGTTATGATAAGGAAACAGAAATGTTAGGGCTTCCCACTTTTTTTCTCTTTTAAGTGTAGTAATTCTAACACAGTCATTAAAATAACTTGCATTAATGCAAATATCAGAAAGTATATTTTCTGCCTTGTGCTGCTAAATACCTAATACTGTGGTTCAGTTGAGTGTGTTGACTGAAAGCCACCAAAAAACCTGAAGACTAATTTACAGTTCTCTTATTTGACAGGGCTTCATGCATTATTGCTGTTCTGTAATACATATACAGAGCATTTAAAATTTTTTAAAAAGCAGTCTGCTTCTCAGCTATCAGATTTACTATCTGTCATGAAACTGAGAAGGATTCTAGACTAAAATCACTCAAGATGGAAAACTAGAGAAAATATGCAAGATTTATGAAGAAAAAAACTACTGCTTAATCTCATTTATATAAACTCAAACCACACAGAGAAAAAGCTAGGACTCAGAAATTGACTATCAAAGCTTGCTCATGTTAATCTTCAGAATTACATTTTCAGCATTTAGCAGTAAGATGTGCCATCCTTGAAGCCCACAAAATTTGGAAGAACTCCATATTTTTTCTCATGTTACTGTAATATATTCCTTTTATTTATTATTGTCTCAGAGAAAGAATGTTACAATGTAGTGTTTGAAGCAGCATTTACTTGGCAGCAGAGGACAAAGGAGGCATACAAACACAGGCAGAAAAACAACTTTATACATAACCTCATATTCAGAACAAAAATAAAACCCACCAAATTCACTACTGATTTCTTTTTATACTTATGTTGGGAGTATTTTTTAAGATTCTTTGCCTAGAGAATGATGTAGCTTGATAAAAGCTAAGTACTTTGCAGAGAACAGAATGTAAAGCTATTTCCAATACTACTTATGAAGATAGGTCTGAGGTAGAAAGGTGGTCGTGGTTTTCCTCTTCTGTAAAATGTGGGGTTTTTTTCTTCTCAGAATAACTACATTACATTTTAATAGGAGCCAGCATCTTTTCTTCCCACCTTGATAGCTTTGCTCCACTTGCTCAAGACTAATACTTAGTTAGCATCTGAAAAGCTCTGTAGAAATGCCAAGTCTACATCACCTTTGAGAGGTAAGCACATCACCCCCACTTCACAGATGGGAAAACAGAGGCAGAGTGGTTAAATAACTTGCCAAAGGGTTCAGAAAGAACTGGCACTGGTGCCAACAGCAGAAGGTGGTCAACACTGTGCCTGAATCACTCCTTGAGCAGCAGCAGTTCAGGAGTAAATACTGTGGGTGCAGGACAGTCTGGCTGGCAAAACTTCACAAAACCACTAGAAATTCCTGACTTGCTCTTTTAATGTCCCCTAGCATTTTTGAGTAGCAGTAGAGAATTTTACACCTCTTTCAATACCATTTTAAGATAAAGATTTTTTTCCTTCAGTAATAATTAAGAACAACACAGCTTTGTTTCTCTTTACTATACAGGAAAGGTATTGCATGCAGTTTTACCAATTAAAGGTATGTCCTAGCATTAAAGCAAGTGTCCATGCAGCATTGTAAACTCTGTGAAGGCATTAAAATCTCTTATGATAATTTTTAAACTAGAGATCAGATGATCAGTGACATACTTTCCCATAATTATCCTTATCAAAAGTAATAAAATAAATAAATTATCTTAAAGATAAGGATGATCTGCAAGATTACAATGCCAAATGATAATACCTACGTGCACTGCAGTTCTGGAGAAAGTTCTGTTGGTAATAGTATTGGAAAGGGCTTTTTAATTGTCTCTTCATTTCCAAGAGGCAGACAAAAGAAAGGGATCTCACAGTAATGAGCTTCACTTCATAGACTGTAAATTCCAAAACCTGAAGCAAGTTTGGCCCAGCAGGGAACAGCAAAGCTTTGTCTCTGAACAAAGTTGGGAAGGGTTACACTAACTTAGTTCTTACTAAAACCAACTTAAGCTATCATCTAAGTCCTCTTTTTAGCTATCTCCCGATTCAAAGTAAAATAAAGCTTAAAAAAATAATCCTCCAAATGGAGTGTTGTCTGGAAATAACAAAAAAAGAAGTTAAAAATACCACTTAGGTACATGAGGATGCTAATTATGTCTTGAAATGAGAGTTTACCTTGTTTAATTGAGTTAAAATATTGTATCTTGCACCTAATGATAATTGTTGTTAACCAGTAACAATGATGCAGATTATGGGAACTTCATATGCCAACGCTGAAAACAATGCAAGGATATTCTGAAATCTGTGTGGTCATAAGGTTAGCATACAAATAATCAGTACAGAGTATTACATGTGTGAGAATATAACTAAGGGTACTTTACAATGCAAAAGCAAAGAGCTGAAAGGAATGTATAAACATAACGTTTTGCTCCAAACTCCTTATGCAGTTCTCTTTACGATTATCAAAAAGAACGTATATAAAGCCCCTGCCCCTTTTCCCCTGGCTGTATATTTATACAAATCAGTGACAAATATTCCACTGCTCATTAATTTACAGTTGCATAGAAAGGGAAGAAGGAAAAAAAAAAAAAAGATACTATAAAAACAACATCCTCTTCTTTGGGTATTCAGTGTTGTACTGTTTCAAGCGGAACACGCGGTCAGAGCGCACGGCGCGTCCCGGGGTCCCGCGCGGGTTTGTGATGAGGCGGAACGCGTGGCCGGCAGATGCAGAACAGGGCTGTGCTGCACGCCAGAAGCACTGGCTGTCATCCCCAGGAACACCTCACATGGCCTGTCGTGATGAGAAACAGCATCAGTACCACGTGTCAGCAACACAGAAACTTCTACCTGCTCTAGGCTCAGTCAGGCCAGGACTGTGCGTCATCTTACAAAACCCCTGCATTTTAAAAATGTACATGTAATGGCCTAAGACTTAGCAAATAACTGAGGCAAACATTTAAAAGAAATCTAAGCCGACAATATTGCAGTGTTAAAAGTCCTTGCTGAAGTGGTTGCCTACTCTGTTTAATTTAAAGCCTAAGGTGCTGTGTGGCTCCTGATCCTCGTGCACTGGTGCCCACAGGTCCTGCAAGCGGAGCTGTGGGCACCAGGACATATGGACGTCTTTGCAAGAACCAGCTCTGATATTGCAAACGCTGCTGGCTTTAAACTAATTGGCTTAAATAAATGCAAGCAGGTTCCATCTGGATAGCAGCACAGACCTGCGGAACCATAATACCTGTGGCGCTGTCTGACCTAGTAGAAATTTTCTATTACCTATAACATTCTGGAATTTGGCTTTCCTCTGGTATCAGTTTAGCTCCCAAATAGACCCCTACAGAAAAATGTAGACAAAAGCCACCCTAACCCCTTTGTTCTACTGGAACTTTTCACTTGCTTTACTTTGTTTCCAATGCCTATGCAAGTATGTAAACACGTCTCATACCTGTGGTCTGCCAGCGAAACTTGCTGCAAATAGGAAAAAAAAAAGGTTAGAAATTTACATAATTCTGCATCTTGACAGTTTAAAAACAAAGTTATTATCAGGAAAACACATACTACAGAAGAAAAAAAAGTTATCTTTAAAAGACTAAACATTTAACAAGAAATGTGTTGCAATGGTTGAATTCTTCATAAACTTAGTTTTAACAAATTTATAGCATTATAACAATATAGTTAATATGGATTGTTTAATTTTCACCATCTGTAGCTATATCAGAATGCCTGAGTGATGTATTACAGTATCATCTGTTTAAAATGCTCTGCTCTGGACATCACTCAGATGCACAGACAAGACTTTTGAACAGTGCTGTACACCTGCCTGCTTCTGAGGACCAATGACATAAATAAGGAAGGAAAAAGGGGCATTATATCCATGACCAGTGGATCTGATGGAAAAAAAACAAAAAACTAACAAAAAAATCCAAACCACAAAACAATAAAATCCACCATTGTAAGTATTGCTGGCTATATGCTGTTATGAACTGCTTCATAAAGGATATTTGACATAAATAGAAACATTAATTTCAAGATTAATTATAACCTGAAACCCATGAAAACAAGCAAGACTTCTTTGTTAAACAGTCAAAATGGGATAAAATTTATCTGCATAAGGCTCAGATGCCAGTAACTCCTTGATGGAGGCTGTGGCCATGGCAGAAGAGACAAGTAAAGATGAGGTTTCGAAGGAAGTTTTTTACTTTCTCATTTGATTTTTTTTTTAATAATTGGACATGAGATGTTGCACATGAAGGCTGTATTGATAAAATTGAGCTTGGATATAATAAAGAGTCTAAGGACATTATTCTTTAAGGTTAGGAATAATGTGATGTCTAGAGAGTCTGTGGAATCTACATCAGAAGTCTTACAGAACAGATTTGACAATTGTCCAGCCAGGAAAACAGATCCCTCTCAAATGGCCACAGGAAAAGATAGTGGACTTGGATAGTATGCCATGATCTTCCTTAGCAAAACCCAGAGTCTAATGCACTTTGTTGGGAAGGTCAGACTAATAATCCTCATTCCAGGCTTCTAAAACATTTAAGATATGAATCTGACAGTTAAAAAAATTTACTTCAAAGTAAAAGATGTTATAGAATGACTGAATGAGAGCAAACATAAGCAGTACCTACTAACTGGTGCAAGGTGGTTTAAGCTGACAATGGGGAAAAATCACATGAAATTTGGAACTGTATCTCCTTTTAATCTTAAATGCTCAGATAGACAATATGAAGGGGTCATGGTTTTCACTTGCGGTATTCTCCTGTCTCATTCAAGGTGTTTGTTCATGGAATCAGAGAATTTTTTTCTGTTTTCCAGTCCTGGAGAACAGCCATCCTTACCAAGCTTGTCCTAACACAATGCAATTTGCTTTAAATTCATTTGGGCCAAATGACAATGTAGCTGTATAGTCACATAGCAAGACAGTAATTTGCAAAACCAAGAACAAATGCTTGAGTTGGATTTTATACCTGATTATACCAATTTGAATACACACACCTTGAGGTGTGCTGAGCAGCTCCACTAGTTGTTGACCTCAAATGAGATGCTCCTTAGAATCAAAACCTTAATTTGCAGAACAAGGGGCTCTGAATTGTTGAACTCATCAAAAATCAAAAAGGACAGCTGAAACACGACCTTGTTTGCTAGAACCTAATATGCTTTTCAAAACATGCAAGTGCATCTTCTGTGATGCGGCAATGTGTCTTCAAGGGATAAAAGGGGTGTTTTAACAGGGTTCATAGAGTTTATGAAATAGCATAGGGCTGAGTCTTGATTGGTTCCAAAAGGACTGGGCATAAACAGCCACTCTCTGACTTCTGCCTTTTAAAACTGATCATTATTATTACATTTCATTTGAAACTTTCAACAGTTTTGCAAATATATCAAAGTTTTCCCTACTGTTTTTCTAAGCAAAAGACCTGGAATATATATAGAGAAAGACATATATATGTATAAATGTATTTTACAAAACCCACCATAATACATGAGACAGATTCTCACTTTTGCAAGGTCAGTGACACTGGAAGGAGGATCAGGGGAAATGTATGTCAGCTGATACAGGACATGCATAGGAACAAGCTGGTTTTCCTTTTGATCTCTCTTTAATAGGCACCGAATAAAATATTAACTTCCAATGCATTTACGCAGGAAAAAGTGTTATGTGCTGCATTCACAGATTTCCTCTGATCTATTTAATAACTACCTCAGTAATTAGTCTAAGGACTAATTGTCTAAGAACTTTTTTTTCAAGCTTTATTACAAAAATTGCATTCAGAATCTGGATTCTGTATTCACTTAAGTTCTACAAAAGGTTTTCATCAGCAGCTAGTGAGATTCTAGATGTCTTTCCCCTTATTTGGGCACTGCTGAAAATTCCACGCTGAGCTACAGGTTTTTCTTATAGTGAATTGCTTCCACTTGAAAACATTTATTTATCCTCAAAAGCAGTGTCTGTTGAGGAATTTTAAGGGACAGAATTATATAGCTTCCATATCTACACAAGAAATCTCCTCAGAGATATTTATTTTCCTAATCAATACCACAAGAATGATTTTTTTTTTTTCAAAAGACCACCTCAAATTCAATATGATTCTCAGAGACATATTTTGTTAAACTTACAGCAGCAAGCTGGAAATGTGTTGTTGATTTGCTCCATAACATCTGTTAGATCTGTATTGGTATCATGAGGTGGAACTAACAAGTCATCTGCAGATATGACAACAAAAAAATCATTTTTGTAACAGGAGGAGAAAAAAAATAAAAGGACAACAACATTCTAAAAGGCATTCTTAGCCAACATTCCAGTTAATTACTCCTTTATATTTCAAGGGAAAACAGTACCTGAAACCTTTGTAATGTGCAGGAACTATCATCGATAATTGCCAGCTTTGGGAGAGGACATGAAAGTTACATTATTGATTTGCAGTCAAACTCATTTCTCTTTCATTAAAATTTAACCATTGCATCCAGGATTTAACTAGAAGTTGCCAGCAAGTAACAGTATATAAACATTTACAGTTAAAATAAATAAAATTACGAGATGAGGGAATTAAACTCAGTAGCTACTCTATTAAAATTCTGTTCCAATTGGAGACGATTTGTCATGCAACTTTCAGAGTGCACACACCATTTTTTCTCTGAAAAAAATACCAACATTTATCTTTTAGATGGTTTCTATTCAATATGTACCAGCCATTTCAGTAGTGCTAAAATCCCCCTTGCCATCTCTTTGAAAAATGATGCTTAAAATTAGTTAAGAGAATGGTTAGGGAACATAACTGGCTGTGTTGTTGGTAGTTTTATTGGACAGCATCTTTCATACTGCATGAAATCAGACTCAAGTCCCATGTTTTTCTAGGTAAAGGAAAAACATATGTTAATGCTGAATGAAAATTGTTCAGTATGCAAGAGAATATTTTTCCTGTTTTATACAGAAACAAAGTAATATTTCATCTATAACACAAAGCTTAAAAACAGAAACAGGAGGAATTTATACCTAAGATAATTTGAGAAAAATATTTTCTCTTTTCCCCTACTTTTGTCCATGCAATGGTCTGCAGTTATTTCTGCTAACTCATGGTGAAATTAATGAGTTCTGAAACCAGAGAATTTAAAATAATCTTCCAAGCGAGAAAGAAATCCCTTCATGTGGAGAGCCTGTACCCATAAATATTGAATTACTCCTAAAGATGTGAACCTTTTGGGCATGGGAACATCAAAATACCAGGATAAGCAGAGGTTACACAAGAATTTTTAAAGCACACAGCAAGTGTAGATTATATGATTTGGACATTTGGTCCTGCATCTGACAGATTACTTGGGTCCACGTACTGGACAAACAGCTCTTGGCCACTTCAATCCAATGAAGTCTGGCTCCCCTTTCAGTGAGGATGGATTTGCCCAGTAAATTCACTTGGTAAGAACAGCTGGAACCAAGTAGTCTATTGACAAAAGTCTGTAATTCAGAGTCACGTGGATTCTTAGGATACCGCAGCCCTTCGCAAGTGTGAGGGAGCCACACCTCCAGCTGCACCGAGCAGAAGCATCGCAAAGATCCGCTCCTTTTGATTTACAGATCTGTCCAGAAGGTACCAACAAACCTATGCAGTAGTCACCTACGGCCTCATGAGCACGTTATCTGATCAGAACACTCACCTGTCTGATGGAAGTGTGAGCTTGTGTCCTGCTCCAGTGGGAAGCCCAGGGCAGAGTGCTGGGGTGAAGCACAGGGGGAGGCGCCATTGACCCGGGAGTCTGACTCGGGCTGCATCAAAGACAAGAAGACACAAATTTAGGTTACTTGTATCCACATAATTTAATTGTAGGCTAGTATGCAGCCATCTTGTTCCTTTCCTTTTTTATGTGCTCTTTCTTGTTTGTCCTCCAAACTATTGAAAATTTGCTTAGTTCTATACAAGTGATGAAGGGTAAAAAAAAAACCAAAAAAAAGAATTTGTTAAAAGAAAATCTAGACTTAAGTACAGCTCTTACAAGACTCCAGTTGACGGTCTTGTTAAAAACAACATTCTGTTGCATCACAAAAACACAATGTAATATGTAACATACACAGTATGCCAAGGTTCCCAGTCCAGCTCTGCAGAAAGACTACACAATGGGATCATTTGGGTTGTGTTTATCTGCAGGGGTATATACCCATGTACACACATATGCACACACAAACAGGACATTCAGCTAGGGGCCCATAAAAAGCTTTACAAGGATGACTAAACATGCTTAGAAACAGCTGTTCAATCACAAGATTGTAGAACTCCAGAATCAAATGAATACTCAAGACAGATTCAAAACTATTTCATTAAATCTAAAATGCAGTAGCCAGCCATCACTCCTGCTGACGCTGCTTCTCAGCCTTGTGGAAGACACCCAATTTGCAGGAACTTGTACTACATAGACTCCTGAAAATTATGAGAAATAACTTATACACTTTGAAAAGATGCTTTTCTGGACTCTTAAATTCACTTGAAGAATCACTGAAATTGATATTACATTTAGCTGCAACAATGTTGGTATTTGAGATTACATTTAAATATACATGGAATGTATATGTAATATGCATACATATATACATACATATATGGACAGAAAATAAGAAAAGGCCATAGCAGCTCAGAAATATTGGAAGGGACCTTATTCAGGCATTTTCTCCATCTCTTCCTTCCTTTCTTATTTTAAAAATTCCTTCAAGGAAGATACTGGTAATACAATATTTGAGCTCTAGAAGTGATTGTTCTGAAAAAAACCCATAAATAAATGAAATAATATTGACATCTGAGGTAACTTTAACTGAAATTGTTGCTGCTATCACTTATCTTTTTGATTGCAAATCATGAGATTACTTCTGAACAGCTTAAGGAGCAGATTATTTAAGTAAATCTATCAAAAGCAGATGCTGAAGTAATACAAAAGATCATTGCTTTTAAGATCTTTCCAAAACTGAGCAAGTACCTAGAACAGCTATGAGACTTGATGCAGAGTTAGAATACAGAATGGCTGTTAATTTGTGCACAAGTTTGCTCCTTTGCACTTCACAGCCTTAATTGAAATACTCAATTTGCTGAGATCGTTTCCAACCTAACAAAAACAATCTTCAGTAAAACTCCTCTAAATATTATCTCTTTCAGCTTGACAATACTAAAGGCCAGCTTTGACTAAATGAATAAATCAAGAAATTTTAGTCTGCATAGGAGACAAAGAAAATTGGAAATGTTTTCAAGCCAGAGAAGGACTTCACTGTCAAGACACTTCTATGAACAGTGAATTACTATCAGACAGTTAAGTAATTTGCTGCTCAGTACCAGCTAAAGAGTTTAAGTAAAATGAGTGTGGTGATTTTAAATCAGAGAAGCCTGGGATAGCTTAACTCAGGCAATTCTGTATTGCCAGGAACCATTGCCTGAAATTTTAGAGCTGTAATGGTAGAGAGAGGAAGCAAATTCTCCACAGGTGAAGTGTCCCTTAAATACAGAACAAAAAAACTACTCCAGCAGTGGAGTCACTGCTTGCCCACCCCACAAACAGAGGAACAGGGAGAATGTGAATCATCCAAAATGCAAACTTTCACCTGGAGTAAATCTCATCCTCTGGCCCTGTTCAAGCAGCAACTATGAATAAATTGTGCACAGATTAATGAGAAGATCAGTGCTGGACAGACAAAACTGCAGCACAGCAACACATAGGCCCAGTCAAGGATAGTGAAGCACGGCAAAGTCAGCAGCTCATGTTGATAGACAGAAACTAAATGCCTACAAACTCAGGTGATGAGTTAGTCAAGGTACCACTTAGTAGCTCTATTGCAAGTGATAAAAGACCACTGCAGAGCACAAGCATTATCAGTGGATAAACTGAGAGAAAACAAAACATACTTTGGAAAACCTTAATTGTGAGGAAAATCTTACATTGATGTACCATATGTTGCTGCAGCAGTCAGAATGAAATATTGCAGCTGGATTTAAAAACAAGTCAAAACCCACAACACTATCATCTTCTAATCAGATGACAATACCTGATTACTTAATTTCCATTTAAATATAGTGACAAATGATGCACTGCATATTCTTCCAAATTAAGGACAATATTGTTAAGCAGCTGAAGAGTGGGGTTTGGAGCAGAAAGTGAAGTTTTGTGGTGATATAATTGCCTTAGTAAAATCACCAGATACTGGAAAATGTTAAATGCAAACCAGTTGAAGATATAGATATACTGGCATGTATTTACATGATTTAACAATTTTATTTGTTGGAGAATTTGAGAAAAATAGCAGTAGAAAATCACATTCTATTTGACTCCAATTATATAACACCTACAAAATAAGAGTTCTTCCATTCTAACCCACTTCAGGCATCATGAAGTTCATGTATTCTTATTCAAAACAACTCAGCAGATAGCCCTTAAGACAGAAACCAAAACCAAATAACTCTAGATTATTATTATACAGCTGCTGCTGCTTGAAAGAAATAAAAGCAGGGATACTGAGTATGCCTCTATAGGGATAAGGGAGAGGTTTCCAACTCCAGTCCAGGGAGTTTTCAATCTTCTTTTTAGGTAAAAACAAGCAAGGATATGAAAGGACACATAAATCCTTCTCCAGAAAGCAATAAATTTGTGGTTTTGTTTCTATATTACAGCAGTTTTTAAAGCGTTCCAAAGGAGACATTTATTTCAACCAGTTCTAATCTATAGTGCCTTATTTCACTATGCCTCCTGCTGGTGTCTTTCCTAAAGAAGAGCCTGAAGTGCCCTGTGGCTTAATGGACAGCTAAGACATACCTGCTCTTTCCTTAACTTCTGCTGCTTTGGTAAAAACCAAACTAAACCTCAGTGTCCCCAGTCTGAATCACCAGAAACCTCAAAAATGCCAACTTTACTATCACATTCATTACAGATGTTTCTTCTTCCTCCAGAATTTTTCTCACAGCTATAAAAGAAACAAACTCTCCTGTGCTTTTCTGATAAAGCTCTTCTGCTTTCAGCTGGAGAGAGAGTTGCAGCCCCTATTTACTCACGGTCTGATCATACCGCTGTTGACAGATGATTTCAGCCCCCACTAACTTCAATATCACATCCAATATGAAGTCTCTATTCAGCAGCTCAAAGAAAACAGAGAAAAATCCAAACAGACTTTAAATGCCCTTCATAATAGGCCTCACTTTGACTTTGCAAATTCAGTATCTATAAAGGCTGAAGAAAGAAAAATGAGAATGGATACTTTGTTTTTTCTCTGTCTGATTAACATGTTGGTATCAAAGCTGTCGCATGCCAGTTCTGTTTCACCTTCCTCTTTGGCACCCTAATCAATCAGGCAGACAAAAATGACAACATTCTGTGACAGGTACCAATCCTTTGGGCTTGCTAAAGTAAAAATAGTATGGTAACCTCAGAATTGTGACCTGAAGTAGACAAATGTGCAGTGAGGATGCATGCATATTTCTGCTGAAGGTGTTCTCTAAAGATGTCCTAGAATGCTCTCATCTAGATTAAGCAGTTACTACATGAAAGTTTCCAAATTTCATAAACTCTCTACCCCCATATCTTTGTGTATCTCACTCCAATCTTTTGGAAAAAAAAAAAGTCGCAGTATTTTATACTCAGTGGTATAAAACACCAGTTAGGAGGCTAGTGGAGAAGAGGAATGGGGAGAGTTGCTGTTGATAGAACAGGCAAACAGAGATGGCATGAAATGCCAGCCATGGCAAAGATATTGCTGTAAGACAGTTGTGTCCTTTAATACTAGTAACTTTATTGTGGTTATATATTTTGAGATTGAGACTTATGAGTGTCTTTCTTGCAAATCATCTATCTCATTAATAAGAAAAGGTATTCCTTTAATCTCCTAAAAATAACTGGGACAGCCAGTAAAAGCAAAGGAAACAAATAACTATAAGTAGGCCTCCAATAAAGTCCTTCCCCAAGCAGTGAAAGAGATAAAGGCTGTCCTAAAAGGTAGTGGCCAAGCTGACAGAACACAAACATGCTGAAAAGTGGTCATTTTTTTCAGAAAGGGGGCAGTAATAGAAATCAGTGTTGCTTCATAATTCTATCAATGTCAAAATAAACATCAAAGAACATTACTAAAATTTAAATTATTTATAATTTCAGAATCCCCATCAGGGGAGTAGCTTCAACATTCTGGAAATAGCTTGTAAAACATCTGGTGAATTAAGTAATGATATATATAGAAAGGCACATTGAAAAGACAGGTTATAAAAGAAATAATGCAGATCTTCTCATATACTTGACTCTGAGCCACTTTATTAAATGACAGAGTAGAAACAAAGACCTTAGGAAATAATACTTGGGACAATCAGAAGGATGGCATGACTCCCACAGAGAGTCCACAATGTGGACAGAAAGCAAAAGAGCAACAGTATACAGTAAATGAGTTGTAAACAGTCAGAAATTTTGAAAAATGTCACCTCTATTCTGCTTTACCCTATCTGAACCCAAAAGCTGCAGAATGCCTAGAAAATTTCAAAGACAGAAATTATAAGAATTACTGTCCCTTCTCCCACCCATTTTATCACAACAAAGATGTATACCCTAAAGGTGTTACTAAGATTGGTGTAAGGATTTCAAAAAGATTACAGAATTGTGAGATCATCCTCAGCTACATTAGGGAAAGGAAAAAAAGAGTTTTAAGGGGTGAACAAGTTTCTGCTCTGAGCACTAAGCTGCAAGGGACCATGGGTTTGGCAGAACTTCTCTGCTCTATTCAACCATGTTTCTTTCTGCAGATTTTAAACCCTTCTCTGAAAGACCAAGTGTTGGCCATATATCCCAAGATCATTAGTTTATAAATTATTATTAACAATGCACCGGTTACTATCTCCCTTATGAAAGATTACAGCTACTCAAATACTGATTAAAATGCTAGAATAACAGTAGCAACAAAAATTACTCTGCTAAAGGGGTAGATAAATAAATCATTGAAACAGATGCATCTAAATCCTATTGAGCCAAACCTGCCTAGAAAATTGACAAAGTCAGCCAGTGAAACAAACAGCAAATACCTTAATCCCTGTAATGAGGGTATGATCTACAGCAGGAACTTGGGCCATTTTAATACCTGGTTTATGTAGCCTGTTTCTTGGCTTAGTTAAATCCCCTACTACATCTGACTCATGGAAGGCAGGAAATACTTGCCTTACTGTACTCTGACCCAAACACAATGATTAATTAGAAGAAAATATTAATACAAATTTATCTTCATTAGTCAAGCTTCCACACATGATATAGTACAAACTACCATCTCTAACAACACCTATGTTGCTCCTGTTATTATGGTGTATGATGCTTCTGTTATTTTTACAAGCTGGGTGTGCACATGCTGACTTTCAAAGCAATCAGTGCTCCTTCTGCCAACATGGAAACCCTATGATCTCCAGCTACCAGCACTTGCTGAAAGTTTCTTACCTCCAGCATTTGCTTGTGTGAAAGACCACTTTGCTGTAGCTTACTGGTGATATGCCACTCAAGAGGAACTGGATTTTTAATTGAATTGCTCCTTTGTATTTCAGACATATCTTTGACCATCTGTCTCTGGCATGCTATGAGAGGCCTGAGTGACTAACTGTGATAACAAATAAACATATTATTTAAGGAAAACATCTGGTAAAACTGAAGTAAAACATGGAATGTGGCTGGCATCATTACTTGGAGTAGGATCTATATTTTCTTCCCATGCTTTTTAATTAAGTTATTCTCAGTGTTTCCTAAGTTCCCATGATCACTCCAGCACTTGCAATCATTTTCTGCTTATTTGACATTTATCATGGGTATTATATATATAATACTAGAGGGTAACAAAAAACATCTCGTTAGAAATGACTGATTGCAGCAGACCAAGAGTAAATGGTGCAAATACCTGCACTATAATGTCAATGCCTTTGCTCCACCAAGAAATCCACTGTCCAGAAACAATATGAGGCAAAGCGTACATGTACCTGCTCAAGTAGCTGCCGTAGCCTGTGAAGCTGAGACTCCAATTGTTTATTGTGATCTTCCAATATTTGCATCCTTGCTTCCAGGCGACCTTTATGCTGTCTCAGGAGTTTAGCTTCAGCAATGAGCTCGGCATCTTCAGAAGCATGCTGAGGTGACACAACAGAGTCAGGAGGTGATGCAAGAGGGTTTATTCCTCTCCGAAGATGTTGCTCCTTTAGTTGCTCATATTCTATCTGCAGGCTCCTGGGATATTGAAAAGTGGAGGAGAATGGAAATAAAAGAATTTGATCAAGTAAATGAAACTAAAAGAATTCTCAGATCAAACAATGTTAGCATCTCCAACTAAGAACACAAATAGCTCAAAGACAATGTGTTGACTTGTGTTTTATGGGGGATTGAAAAAAGGCAGTGAAGTAAAAGTGAAACTAATTTATTTCTTCTCCGACACCTCCCTCTTCTAACAGAGCCAGCCTATGCACAATATATATTGCCTTGATTGTGGATTGTTGTTTGGGTTTTTTATTTGCTAAAATCATAACTTCTAGGTCTTTCTCATCTTCAACATAGCACATGCATGGCTCAAACAACAACAAAATGACAATTCAGACACCAGTACAATGATTATGAGACCTTTGCTCTTCCTCAAGGTCAGCAATGATACGCTCCAACTCTCCCCGCTCTTCCTTCTCCACCGACTTGAGTATCTGAGCAGGACTCTGTGGCTGACTCACAGGTGACTCTCCTCCCAGCGTCTGACAATACTGCTGGATAAGGGCATGCTCATCCTCTCTGAAACAATAAAACAACACAGATAAAGACAGAGCAGTAAAGCATTTATTATGTGAGCAAACATCTCTATCAAGACGAGGGATTTTGTTTGTTTATGGAAAAAGACTAAGCCAGACGAAATTAAGCCTGAAAAACATACTGAAAGGAAACCACATAAACATATAATGCAAAGGGAAAAAAAATATTAATTTGCAGTAAGGGATCAGTTTAGTTTAGTCTATGCATAAAGAACAAATGTTTCTAGTCTCCCGAAAAGAATGAGTGAAAACAAGAATCAGCAATTAAAGTTGACTGATTTGAAATGCCTTAAAAAAAATAAAACAAACAAGCATCTTCTAGACTGATTTTTTAACAATATGTGACATTTTTGAAATTTTTAGGAGATAATTTTGGTTTGCTCAATTTACCTGATATGATTAGAGAACAAAAAGTCCCATTAAAATTAGAGAAAAAAGTTCAATTTTTCTCCCCCTATTTTGATATACACATACAGGACCTTGAAATTCTGTATTGGTAATAGATTTCCTTCTTAGAGGTTCAGGGACAGAAATAAACTATAACACTGTCCTCCTCCTGACTCACATGAAATTACCTTCTGGTAAGGAGATACAGAAGTCCTGACACTTTCAATTATGCTTTAATACCCAAGTGAATTTGGTTTTGTATAGATGTGCCTTACTTTCCAAGTTGCTGGCTTTTCTCCATAAATAAAGTCAGATGGATAGAAAATGAAAGATACCACATCCTAAAACCAGTTTACTTGCTTGGTTACTCAAGAAAAACTTATCTTGGTTACTCAAGAATCAACAACAGAAAAACATATACTATTCATTTTTAAGAGAGAAGTTGCTGCAGCAGTAAAAATGATGAAGAAAACCCTCCTTAAATTATTTCCTTTAATTGACTACAAACCAGATACTGCACAAGTTATGATATCATGAATTATTGGTACAGACTTTACCCTAAGGATCTCCCTACTGTTAAAGCATGGTCAGAGCAGAGTGACACACCCATGAGCAGCACACACATATTCTGATATTATTTAGAAAAGAGACTTTTTCACATTAAAAATAATTTATGTGCTTTTTTCCTCCTGTTGTTGGAAAGTAGCAGCTGCAAATTCTGCTATCCACTGGTTAGGGAATGAAAAGCATCCTTAAGGAATGCCTTTACGAACACATGCAAAATATCAGAAGTTCACTGTATGCAAAGTATTTATTTTCCAAATAAAAGTGCAATGGAGATTTTTCAGGAGGCTTTAAAAAAATTCCTGTCAGTCAATTTAACATCTTTCATCACAGAATTTCCAAATGTACTGTCTCATTTGAATGAATACTAAAACCAGTTATGTAGAAAAGTATACCCTGGAAGTAAAAGCTGCTATTTCTGTGGTGAGAAATAGTCTATAAATAAATGCATGTACAAGTGAAACCCATTAGGTGTCTTATGGGACATGCATTTGGGTTGGGGGGGGTACCTCAGAAATAAGTTCCAACTCCTGGCACAGAAGGAGAAAACACTCATGACAGGAACAGATGAGAGTTGCAAAAATACTGTTTGTGAAATGAAAAATCTTACTTGATCCTGTTAATCTACTGTTAGCTCAGTATATAAATTCTAATTGAAAAGCATCATCAGTATTAGAAACAAGATAAGAAAGCCAAATATTTAATAAATCCTGATTCCTGCTGTGTCTCTCTTGGAAACGAACTTATCATTTAGCAAAATGATTTGGTTCTTTGTAGTACTGCCTAAGACAAAATTTGTACTGAAGACTAATCTCATGGTAGAACAGCACCAAATTATTTCTTTCCAAGGATAACTATTCACTATCTACCCAAAGCTATCACGTGGATTCCACTTTCCAACCCGTCTTTGAGACTTGAAAATTTAGACTTGTGCAATCAAATAAATTTACATCAGTAACACTGTGTCTGCTGAAAAATATCCAAACAAGAAAAAATATAGCCTGTGACAGTTCTGCCCACTGAATGAAAAAACCTAATTATTGAGTTTTGCTTTTAAAAATTAGTAGAAAGTTTAAAGAAAATAATGTACATTCACTCATTTCTTAGCTGTCTTGGCTGTTGTCTGTACAGAAATGACAACATGGATCTTCCCTGCAAATGAATAAATTTAATGAGTTTTTCATTAAATACATATACAGAGAGAGTTAAATGCAATTGGGATTGCATGTGCATTTAAGTCCTTAAAAAAATAGTGACATCCAATAGTGTTAGCTGAAAAAGAAACAGAAAGAAACAGATCAGTGTTCCTTTTCCCCCCCCTTATCTACAAAACAAAACAAACAAAAAAAAGCCTTTAACTGCTTTATCTTCTTCACTACTTGAGTGATCTCAGGGAAATTCATAATCACTAGTGTTTTTCATTAATAGTCCATGTCTACTTAAAATTAAAACAAAGGCTAGTGCAGTTAATGGAGTTTGGATCCGGTCCCAAAGTGATAATTAAAACCTCATTATACTTCTATACCCTTTAGTCATTCTGACAAAAATACCCTACCCCTTTTAACAAAATTTTTGCCAAAGTGATGTAACCCCTCTGGGGGCTTCAAATAGCCCTGCAAAGCATGGAGGGTACCCTGTGAGTGAAATGGCCACAGCGAGCCAAGAGTGATGGCAATTCAATGTCACACCTTGGGCAAGCACAGAAACAGAGTTAAAGCAGGCAGGTGAGAGAACACAGCTTTATCATCCAGGCTTCAAAACACTGTTTGCATGTGAATTCAAGTGATACTGTGTGACTACACATACAGCCTTCTTTTGTGCAAGGGTGTTGATGATGTCAGGAAACGTTCACTTGATGTAGTTTAGTCTGGTTATTTTCATTAGGCATCAAAAAGCTGCTGTGTATGTTTTGAAATGTTGAAACAGTTTATAAACAAAATTTAGGATACCTAAACTGGATTTTTTTTATAATAAGGCTCTGTAAAGCTGGATTTATTAAATTTATTGGAATTTGTTAAACCTGAGAATCTGTTAAGATTTTGCATTAGGTGTAACTTCAATTTTTAGTGAAACCTATAAAGGCTTTTAAAAGAAGAGTTTACACAGTAAATGCTTATGTACTGTATTGTGATCCAGTAGATGAGATCAATACAGCTAAATACAGGAAATTTTATATTTTGGTCTCAAAGTTATTCAGTCTAGAAAAAGCTTCATTTCCCTTCTCTCCCACTGGTTCAGAGCCTCAGAAAGCCTACTGGAGAGGCTGTGAATATTGATTGCTCTTTTTTTAGGCATCACACGTTGCAACTGACAGCATGCTTTTCTCACAGGTGCTTGATAAAGGAAGTCTTCTGAAGCAAAACTGTATTTTCACCATGTTTTCTACCTTTGGTCTGTCTTGCAAAATTACTAGTTTACAAAAACACAACCTTGAACCTGCACCAATAAATCTCATGACTATAATTAGGATAAATTCATTAGGAGCACAGAAGTCCCAGGACAGGGCTTCAAATGACCTGAAACATAAGGTCATTGTTCTATGCCAGGCAAATACTTTCAGTTTGAGAATCTGGGACATTGTTCTGTTGAAGTGGCAGGAGATGGTGATCAGCAATCAAAATAAATCATCATGTAAAATTTAATTGCTCATTCTTTCTTGGTGGTTATTTTATTGAATACCCTGTGTGCTTTGAGGAACAAGTAGAAGTACACAAAGTCCTTTGACAGCAGAGGCTGCAGTTCCTATTCTGCATTTCACCATAGTAAAAAGCAGCAAACAAGACATCCCAGAAGGTCAGACTTGAAAGAAGTATATCTCAGAGGAAAAGAACACCCCAACAAAGAAGCCTAGGGGAAACAGCCTTTGAAGGATCATATTCTCTTTGTGGACATATATTTTCAAGATGTCTATTCTAAAACATGCATTGTGCATAGAGGAAACGAGGCAAATAAAGCTGCATATAACCTCTCTTTTTTTGGACTATGTTATAGAAAGAAAATATAGATTTCTTTACCATCACTTTTCATCAGTGTATTATTTTATCTGATTAAGAAAACTTCTCAATTTGATTAAAGATAGGAAGATGTGGCTATTTGTGAACTTACCTCATTGACAATTTTCATTTTTGCTGTAGATCTCGTACTAAGCACCATGTGTTCTAATCCAAATAAAGTGTACCTTGACCTACTGATGCTATGAGACATACTAGAATAAGGATGCAAAAGGTACCCAAAAATACTTTATCTAATTTACTTGCTCTTCTCCTGATTTTGCCATGCAATGAAACTAATTTCTCCTTGTGACAAGATACCTTTCAACCCCTTACATCATGTCACAGTACTCAGTTACTACATACTGACGCTCCAGTTTGACTTACACCACATTAAGTAGCAGTGCCAGGTAAAAGTATCAATGATCTTCACTTCTGAACCTGAGTGCAGAGTCCCCTAAGAAGTAAAATTTCAGATATGTTCCAACTCTGCCTTAAGATGAGTATGAAATAGCATCAACAATGCTGTGGATGTGAACATAACTGCTCGTAAAGGCACAAACCAGAAAACAGCTATTAGGCATCTGCATTTATTCTGGAAGTATTTATACTATGCCCACTGCAATTCCCTTCAGCACGGGCTGGTTAGGATAGTTCATACCTTACAGGAATAGGAAAGTTACCCTCTTGTCCTATTCCTCTAACAATTTTTATTTTCATTCTAATACAGCACGATTTATCAAATTGTGAAGCACAGCTTTCTGTTAGAACTATTTATCATTTCTTGTTGTAAAGACTTAATTTTTTCCTTAAGCTCAACTTCATTTATGAATAGGTAAGTCTGCTTTAAAGATAGAGATGCTTTTGCATGAATTAAAGCCAAATAAAATCCGTCCCAATATTCTAGCCTAAACATTTAGAACTGATGTCAGAAGATGACATGAAAAGAAAACATTTCTATTCAGTGTATTTGTACCAGAAAATTCATGCATGAGAGCATTAGAATGTTTTTAAAGAAGCTGGACATACTACAGTAGAGACTGTGCCTTTTTTTTTCCTATCTACAACTATTTTTCTGATTAAGGAATATGCATTTTTTAATGGACCTCACATATCTTTTGAAAAGGGGAGGGCAGGAAAGGCTTAGTCAGAGAGATAAAAGTCACAATGACATTCAAGAAAACAGGTTAGTTAAAACCCAAGAATTATCCTTGATGAGTGCTTTCTTAATCAAATGGCATATTGCAAAATGTTCCTGAAAACAAACTCATTATGTTTAACTTAGAGCAGAAGTTCTCTTATTCAAATGCAGATGACTTCTTACACATAATCTCTGAAGCATGAAGAATGTTAAAAGTATTGTGAACTTGATAAGACCAAAGAAGTAACTTTCAAAATCAAATGCAACGCTGCCTCAGTAAACTGAAGGACTCTTCAGGACCAATAAAAATAAGATCATGAAGCAGAAATCCAATTATGAGAACCAAAGAATTTGATTTCCAAATTAGTAATTGTTTCCTGAATGTTTGAAATAATACTGAAAAAAAAGCAGTTTGGCTCAGAGCTCTACATCTGAACTGAAAAAACATGTATTCACATTTCAAATTGCTCCTTTGAATTCTATCCATATAAGAATGGTTACACACCCCCCATTTCTATAAGTGGCATTTAAAAAAATAAGAATAGGTTTGAACAATAATCCTAAACTCCCAAAATTTCAGCAATTTCTGATCCAAACTGGGATACAAACTTTATAGCTCTGTAGTTCCCTGAACAAACCTCTCCATCAAGAAGGGCTGTCAAGCACTGGAACAGGTAGCCCAGGGCACCATCACTGGAGGCATTTAAGGGAAGTAGATGTGGCACTCGGTAACATGGATTAGTGGTGGACTTGGACAGTTGGATTAATGATCTTAAAGGTCTTTTCCAACATAATGATTCTATGAATATAGTTTAAACTTGAAACCACAGGCCTTCAGAATTTTGAGTACTTCAATACTTATGCCTTAATGAGAGCATGCACAGTCATCTGCAAATAAAACAGGTGCCCTTGTGTACAAGGTTACTTTTTTGCCCATATTTTGTTTGCGCAACAAACCCCTGACTGAGACCCAAATTCAGAGATCCCTCTCACTCATTGGTACACGAGCTTTCCATCTTGATTCTTTTTCTAAGGAAAAGGAATGCAGGGAAAATGCTTTAAAATCCACAGCTGATTTGCCAATAAAAATCAAGCATACACCCTGCCTTTGGGATGGATGGTTGTTTTGTCTTTGTATGAGTAGGCTCATTAATTTCCAAATACACAACTCAAGTGTATGAGCATTTAGCTGTCTTCAAGTTTGCAGCTTTCCTGCCAAATGACAGTATGTTTGCTCTTCTTTTTTTTTGTGGAAGAGAAATCAAAAGGGAATATTTTGGCTGCATTTCTCTCACTGGTGAGTGTGCCAATGACAGAAACACATTAAAACAGTTTGCATGAAAAAGTTTTATTTGGTATGTAAATAGAGTTAATTAATCAGGAAAAAGGCAACATTTAAAGGGTTTCTTTCAAGCATGTATTCTTGTGAAGAAGCATGTGCTTCTTTCAAGCAAAGTATTTTCAATCTCAAATTGTTGGTACACTAATAGTGTAAGACAGAAAAATTTCATTATTAAATTTTAAAACAGTAAATGAAAGTATTACTAAGACCAACAGTATTTTTTTAATTAAAGCTGAACAAGAACAATTTCAGTTTTCCCCTTTAAAAATGCTGATGGTATTTGCTAATAACTTAGAAGAGGCAGAGTCCCACAATGCTGATTTAATTAACTGAACTGATGATGAAGTGAGGTTAAAACATTTGTTTCTACATTTAAAAAAATTATTAAATTAATCAGCAGTTCAAGAGGTTCTATGTTTTCCAAGCATAGAACCAATGCATTTTAATTAGTTTTACAGTAAAGGTGGCACATAATTTAAAAAAAAAGAAGTGAAAATTGGTAAAATTAATGTAGGACTATATTTACTACACAGGACAATTCCAGGTACAAACAGATGGATCAGCAGCCAGAAAACTGAAATATAAACAAGAAGCAGCAACACTGTTCTTGCTCAGAAGAATCTTCAAAGTACAGATGATTTTTTATTTTAATAAGAAAGTTGTCTAGGGTCTAGAAAAAGCCTAGAAAAGGATTATTTTCTATTATACTATGATAAAAGCAGAAAAGGAATACAAAGTAGAATGCACAGAGCTATGACCTTTTATGAGTCACATGAAATACTCTCACTTTTGAAGCAGAATGGTTGACAGAGTTCCCACACACCACCACCAATTTCTACAACTGGTGCTTGGAATAATTAAACTTATGGAGGCATCCTTGGACTCATTAGCTGCCCTCACTGGGACTAAGTCCTGTGTTAGAACTGCTGAAGACTTTAGCATGAACCTATAACCAAAGTTCCTGAGAGGCACAGTGAGTCTGAGTTACTTACACGCTTCCTGTGGTGGAGCTGCTGTCCATGAGGAAGGAGCCATTGGTCCTTTCCATCTGTGCAAGCCTGAAAGGCAGGAAAAGACCACAACTTTCAGATAACATGCTGCACAATTTAAACAGTGGCAGTGGGAAAATCAATTCCACTTAGAAACAGCTCAGATATGGCAATCTTTGTATACATGATTAGGAATAAACGTCTAGATTTTGTGATGAAAACCTATAATCCAGAGGACTTTAATGAGAAACTTGTGCTATGATTAATTAATTCTACTTGCCAAACAACAACAAAAAAGTGTATTTTCTCCCTCTATCATAATTATCATTAGCATCACCACAACTCGCATGGCAAAATTAGTTAAAGAGATGTTTTCACAGATGGTTTTCTTTTTGAATTTTCTAAAGCTGGACTAACAAAAGAGGATGAATTCTTTTTAAATATAGCACATCCAACATCTGAAATGATGCTCATCAAATAATACCACACTGTGGACAGACAAGTCCTATAAAAAACCACAAAAAGCAGTAAAATTACAGGGAATCATTGCCTACAGTTCCACATTTTGGAAGCAATTAATCTAAAAAGACCAGATTATCAGACGGTATATACAAGGTCACACAGTTCTTTAAAATCAAAGCAGAAATTTTCTATCTATTCAGGTTTCCAGGAAATACATACCTTATGTACATAAGAGATGTACATAAAAATTTTGGAACACTTAATGCTCTACACATATATTCAACTGCACCAAATAAGGCTATTTCCTTTACTATAAAGACATCTTAATTTCACATATAATTTTTCAAGTGCACTATGCATTACTATAGACATCTTCAAACTTCCTTTTGAAGGGAGTGTGCAAGGCCCTAAAGAACATGGAACTCTGGTAACTTCTTTTAGAAAGGAGCAAGTTTTCCCTTCTCTACATTTGTTACTATTCCTGCGGTCAAAGAAGAAGAAAAAATGAAGGCACACACTGGATGTCAACTTGATTGTCTATTTCATCTTGGCTGGGGTGGGACATTGTGCTCCAACATCTTCCCTGAAGGGAAGAGAATCTCTGAAGTGACTCAGGACAAATCAGATCATTCTGCTCTAGGACATCTCAAACAAATCTGGTTCACAGTGAGCAACATGCTTACAAGTCACCTTTATAAAGCTGCTATGCTCAGCATCTTTAAAGCTTTTGATGAGACATAATTTCTGAAATTAATCTTCACAGTCCCTTTGTCACATAGGGAAGCAGTACAACCCCCATTACTTTTAAGAGAGAAGGGCCTGCCCTGAATCCCTTAGTGATTGACAGATATCCCAACTCACAAGTGCAGATTACAGTTATCATCACATTTAGGATCTCCATCATTAATGAGGATTTGCTTGGGATACTATATGGAACCAGCAGAAGGCCCTAATCAGGGAGCACAGAGAGACAGGGAAGGGACCCCAGAGTGGCAAAAAGCATTTAAGGTAGGATGAAAACTGAAAGCTGAGGAAGGAAATTAGAAGCAACTCAGAGGGAATTTCTCCCTGTTCAACAGAACAGGGAGACGGTATCTGATTCCAGGCAGGGGATTTTTGTAAACAGAAAAGTGGGAGTTGAATGTTCTCCAACCAGTGACAGTGAAGGCTTTAAGCCCTAATATACTGTTTCTGCTGGGCACTGAAGCCCTGATAATATTTCTTTAAAGATGCTTAGCTGAAAAGACCAGGACAATAAAAAAGATTTACTATTTTAAATGCCATATATACATAACAGATTCAACTAGAAAGGACACAGTAAAAATTATATGAAAGACACTGAATTATGTATTTTTTTCTAGATTTTATTACTAGAAGAAAAACAATCCTGAGTAGTTTTAACAGATTACCTATGAGGCAATTAGTAGCAAGTTTTCCATTTTGGTAAGCAATGTCGGCACATAACAGGTTTGTATTCTGAATGATAATTCAGAACTGAGCAGTCCACCTTCAGCTAATCTCACCCTAAGCAGAACTGGTAAGAGGTGAGGGGGAGGAGAGGGAAAACAGCTATTGCACCCAAGATCTCTACTGATCCTTAATGAGAGTCCAGATTTTGAGCTTTACCTGGGCACAAAAAGCTGCAGTATTGTGACACCACAGGCTGAAAAGACACAGGTAGACTGAAAATTCTTTCATCTCTCTAGAGAAATTTGTCTGGTTCAGGGGTTTTAATTGATTACAACATGGCCTAAGTTATAGATTCAAAGAAATGTTGGGTGGTTAATATGAATGGCATGTTTCAAATAACTGAAAAGCACTGTAATGACTTTGTATGTCATTGTGCTATACTACTAATGAAGCATGAAAATACTTGTTGTTGGGGGACAAAAAAAAATAGGCTGACTGTGGGTAGCCCTTCAGCCTTATTTCCTGCCCTATTTTCTCTTGCTACAAAGATCAAGTGCAGCATATCTTGGGCATTTAAAGAAACTGGTCTGAAAAATTTTAAGGTGCCCATAAATAAGATTGCTATTAATTTAAACATGCACTCTGAATTTTTATTCAAAGAAATGAAAAAGTTAAAATTGTTTTTCAGTTGTGAAGATCAGATACAAGAAGAAAACCACCCAAAGAAAAACCCAGTCAGTTCCCATGGTACTTATTTTTGAGAGGGTGCCTCTGGGGAAACATTAACGCCATCATCATGCCCTTAACTCCACATGAGAGGCAATGGCCTCGAGTGGTGCCAGGGGAGGTTTAGGCTAGATATTACAAAAAGGTTCTTCTGCGAAAAGCAGGTCTGGTGTTGGAATAGGCTGCCCAAGGAAGAGTTGGAACCACCTTCCTTGGAAGTGTTCAAAGGACACATGGGGACATGACTTAGTGCTGAACACCGTCATGCTGAGTTAATGGCTGGGCTTGATGATTTTAGAGGTCTTTTCCTGCCTTAATAATGCTCTTCTGTACATTCAGATCACCAGCTCTGAATGTACAGAAGAGAGTTAACAAAACACAGAGACATTGAGATGGACTTAGCAAAACAGACATTTTAACACAACAGGACTAGGGTGACTCCACAAAAGCCACAACATAAAACATCTGTAATTAGAACCTATTCTGCTAAAAGCCAACAGTAATGCAGAGCACCAGCCTATTACAGAAGAAAACAGAACCCTGGATCTAATATCCTACTGGGAAAAGTTGTATATAGAACAAGTTCCGTTTATTTCAAAGGTTAAAAATGAAAAAAAGAAACCATTAATGGCACATTTTAGAAATTATGCAATTTTGCAATAGCTTCCATTCTGTATGAGAGATGATAGATTTAACACATGTATTTTACATTTAATATTATCATAATAAGAACCTAATGATTTAAGAACATTCGACTCACTTCTAAGTACAGAGAAAGATATCTTTTTAAAAAATAATATCCAACCAGTAGTGTGTATTTAAAACAGCAGGAATCAACCACAAAACGCAACAGAGTAGTGAGAAACCATGTCTCTCTTACCTAGTAGCATACTGTTCTATCCTGGAGTGTGTGTCATCATGAAACAGCTGTGGAGACTGGGAAGGACTAGTTTAAAAATAATAATAAAAAAAATTAGTGGTGTCTAAAGCAATTCATTATATAGACGACATTGTTTTTAAATCAAGTTAGACTGATGACAAATAAATACATGCACTATATTCCTGAGGGCATTATTGCTTTGGGTCAGCTGTGCCCTATAATTCAGGGACATCAGATTAGCTGCAACTGAGCCAAAAGAAAACAAGTGACAAATGAAACTTTCCAGATAAAGGGGTTCTGCATACTCACTCATATTGCTCTGGCCACATACTGATGAGAGTGATAGGACTGTAAGGAAGACACAAAATAAAAAAAGAAAAGAGAGAGTGAAAGAATGAAACTATGACACAAAAACTTTAGTAACATTTAAGCAAGAGAAAGCTGGAGAAACACAAAATAGTTTAAACCCACCCTGAACAAGTAACAATTGATGTAGAAGAGAGACAGCAACAAATACTGCCACTTGTCTTGGAGAGACAGAAGACTGACCTACATACTTAATTTTGTTACATAAAAATCAATTTAAAGAAAAATCCAAATCAGTGTTGTTGATTGAACTGCACTTCATAAACCATAATCAATTCATTTAAATTTTGCTCAAGTACTGGAACTTTCATTTTAAACAACAAAATGTATTAAAAAAAGCGGGGTACACAAACCCCACCAATAAACCGCCCCCATAAGTCAGAGTTATCAATGCTCCTTTTCCTTGCACATAAAAATAATGAAGTAAACACATATTGTACAACATTCTCACACTTGAATAACTATAAGAGATTTTTTTTTCTTTTTTTATTAGAAGGAATGTATTACTGAGTTTTGCCACCTGCAGGGCAGAGAACCAATACCACGAGTTTTCTCAGCAGGGTGCTGACAATTTATCTGTATATTTCCCACACGACTAGACCGACAGAATTTTATCCTGACCTGTGATTATAGTTTTATCATTCCAATTTCTGGCAGCATTGGCAAACTTTCACCACATTAAAGCTTTGCTTTCCTGTGCTGGTGGCAGCTGAAGACTGCCCTGGTAGGTAACATTTGAATGTGCACTGCTTCCTTAGAAGCGAGGCTATCAATCAGACAGTTTTCAGATTACTTCCTCCTGTCTCTAAAACTGCTAATGGGAAAGTTTTGTTTACTTATTGCAAACGAAAGGCACAGCCCTACAGTCATGAAAGCCCTCAGACCCTGGGCACTGGCCCTGAGCTGCTGCATGAATGCAGAGCATCTCTGCTGAACCCTTGCATGGGCTGTTGCTAAGTGGTGCTGTGTTCAGGCAGTGCAGCAGTGCCACAGACTCCAGGATGTGAGGGACAGTCAAGCCACGAAACTAATTCTAGCACCCTGTCAACACATCTTAATTTTTGCTCTTGTAAAAGTGTCTTTTGCTGACAACTGCCAAGTGAGTAAATAAACTGGAGCACTTCTGTCAGCGCCATAAATAATACCATGGAGACACTGAGAGTGCTCTCTCTGATTAGGCCACCAATATTTCTGAAGCCTGTAGGACCCTAATTAACTCAGAAATTTCTAATTCCAGGAATTTTGACATATTCAAACAAGCAGTGCAGTTCCAAAAACCTGGACTCCTCAAAAGTATTCTCTGTAAAACAGCTATTCTGCCCCCACCAAAATCACCTGCTTTGTCCATTACCATTGTAAATAGTAAAGCCATTGTATTATAAAGCCAAAAGCCATGGGCATTGTAAAGTCCATGGCTTTATAATACAATGCTGATAAAAATCTAAGCATAAAATATGTTTGGAAATAATAAGGAAGATCTGCAAATAATGTGAAACAATACAGAATAATATAGCACAAGGCTCTGCAATTGTTGTTGGCTATCTTTTGAGTTTCAGCTTTTTGCTTCTGATAGAACAGGTCAGTGACTCAAGGAGCCACTGCTCTATAAAACAAGCTTACGTCTCCAGGTTGTCACCCTCCAATACTGTCTGCACAGGCAAGTAGCCAAGTCGGGGATGCTTTGCAAAATACTTCTTTGACCGGAATTTATTCTTCAGCACCTTTGTGAAGTCCCGTACATCTTCTCCAGATGTTGTCTAAAAAAAAAAAAAATAAAAATTCAACGTTGCTAAATAGTACTGATTTAATGTCAATAATGTCAATATTATTGATTAATACTGCTGGTGCTGTCCTGAAAAAGAATACATACAAAGAAGAACTTTAAAATTTCAGTTATGCTAAAATTGCCTTTTTAGTGTCCTGAGATACGGTACAATAATAATAGTAATAATAATAGTAATGCACCTAAAAATTGTCTTCTACTGGAATATAATAGCAAGGCTTCAAATTCCCAGCAATACATAGAATTACCAATTACTTTATAAATTAGAGAAATTTTGACACAGGTTCAAGTCTTAAGT